>NC_142504.1:87078579-88386079 GCF_057876585.1 Rhinolophus sinicus
AAAGTAATGGAATTGCCCTCCAAGTGGATTCAGTTTGTCCTGGAGTCACATTATTAGCTGGGCTCACTCCTTCCTATTGAATCACAGTGCATATTGTTGTTGCTAGAGAAATCAGAGAAGAATGACAGGACAAATCCTGTCATAAATCCATCAATACTAAGAGAAAAAAAAATCCCTTACATACTGCTTAGGCAAAAGTCAATAAGCACAGGTGAATCTGACAGTCAAAAAACCCATCACCTCACTCAAAATACCTACCACATCAAGAAAGCTGATGGTTTAACTGACTTGAACTTTCTTTCACTTGATTAGTCAAAACAAATTCACCCTTGAGATCAAGAATGTTTGTGTGAGAACATATGAGAGTACAAGAGGTGTCCGTGCAAGTTATGTTTACTTTCTCTTATCCCACTGCTGAAATCTCCACTGCTCTCTTCAGCCCAGCAGAGCTAATTCTTCGCAGCTCCCCACAGCTCCTCAATCTACTCCTTCCCTATTAGTTTCCATAGCATCTTTATGCTCTATTGCCTGTTCCTAGCTAGTGCCCACATATCTATTCAAGGTATTAAGTTTAGGTCCACAGATACCAATATGCCTTAGAAATCATAGGGGGATATAGCATCTGAAAAGGCCTCTTCAATATCTGCAAATGAAATGACCCGCAGGCTTTGCACTGTCATCTGTATATTGCCCTGTCCCATGTTCTCTGTCCTTTGCGTCACTGGAACATGATGCCCCACCTTGACTTCCTGTGTCTGGGAAGGAAGGAAGCAGTACTTGATCTTTACCAGTGCAGCTGTGCGTATTGAGAATTCCACCCACAGCCCAGCCTCTATTTTGGCTGTGTGCTCAGCCTGGACAAAATATGAAAGATTTTCTTAAAAATTATTCATTCTGGTTTTTTTTATTGTTAATGACTTTCCAATACTGTTAGCATTTCTTCTAACATTAGGTACCTTTAGGAATTTCTGGTACATCTTCTGTCTGGCCATATCCTATTTCTAAAAATATGAATTCTAATCTTCAAGAATAATCAAGTTGTCTACAGTAGCTATTAAATACTCAGGCATTTCTTTAGGTCATTTCTCTAGCTTTGAAAAAGGGCATATAACATTCTTATGCTTTCCTTCTCTGCTCGCCATCACCTGTAAATCATCTTAGTTTCAGTAAAACAGTAAGTTAAAAGGTATAACACTGCTCTGTGCCAAATCTACTGAAATGTTTTCAAGTGTTTTGGTAAAGGAGTCCCATATTCATGTGACACAGTGATTTCTTTTGATCCTCTTTTGCCATAAGGATCTTTAGACATGACATTCAATTTTATAAAGAAAGCTAGCCATCAGATTAGTGATCCACTTATGGAGAAAGATTCATTTCCCTTGGCCTCTGCTTACAGTGTTCAAATTGCATTATGTTCTTTGAGATTTTTTTTTCATTAATACAGATAAATCTTCCTTGATGACTTTTCAAAGAACTGCTTATCACAGAATTTCCAGTAACCTTCTGGCATTTCAAAATTGCATATTCCCTGGATAACAATATTATTTGTTGTAATTATAAAGCTTCAGAGTTCCTAAAGATATAGCTAATGCAGAATGACAACTGCGTGAAGTATTATTGGCTGCCTTAATTTCTTCCACGCTCTGTACTTCTTTTTTTCAGACTTCAACCTGTTTGTGACACTTGGTAAGTTTATGTCTTCAACGGCTTGAGACACTTTATAACTTACTATATTCAGAATCCATCAATTATTTAAAATGTATGATATTCACAATATAATGTTTCTTCATTTCAACATGTTAATTTTATCTACTACCTTTCTTTTTTAGTAGCATAATAATTTCTTGTTTTAGTACTAATCTACTGTTTTATTAAATTATGAAATGGCCTATCATATAAAATATTTTAACAATGAAACAATTCTCTTCTATAGTTACACAAGCTCTTTTAGTTTTTTAATTAATAAAAAACAATTCAATTCTCATTACAGTTCAATTTCGGTTTCAACTAAAACACAAAAACCTTACCACATTTTTTATATTAAAAATACCTCCGATTTCCCCTGGTGCTTGAACAATTTTCTTGCTGTATTACCTCAGAAGCTCCTTCAACTAAAGCAATACTTAGAAAGTGTAATCTGTTTGTCTGACTTGGAGTTTCTGTAAGTACCTGAACTGAGGATTGATGTACCATGTACAGTAGTGCCTGACTCACAGAAAACCCTGAATAAGGGTTAACAGTTATTTTTATTATCATAATTTAAACTTCACAATAACTTGATGAGAAGGTATGATTATCCCCATTTTATTCAACTGAGAAAACTGAAATTCAAAAGGTTACATTGCTTACTGCAAATTAGTATTGGAGCTAGTTTTTGAAAGAAGTCTGCCTGACTAGGGAGTCCATCTATTTAACTGACAAGAAAGGATATAGCAGAAAACAACAACAACAAAAGAAAAGAATTTTAAGAAGCAGGGAGTGACTAGCTGTGTTCCATGCAACAGAGCTGTCATGGAAAGAATCCATAGACCCAGTTCTTCTGACTCATCAGGTTGAAAAACAACAGCAAAGATTTTGGTGAGTATAACATGATTTCAAGATGGAACACTACCATACAGCTTTTACTACCTGGGAGATGAGCCACTAGGAGTCAATTTATGTTCCTAACTTGAGCTATGTACCAAAGACCCAAGAGTGACGGTGCCTGGAAGAGCTCACAGGTATGATTTCCTATTACGTCAGTGCAGTGGGACAAATGGGTTATCCTCACAGTGAGTCAGCTGTACTCCTACTGGGAGCTTTCTAATTGTGCACATTTTATTTAGTTTAACATCTGATTCATTTTCATTTGACATTCATCCTCTATGTCCTCACATTTACATGGATCTGTTCATTCTCCATCTTTCAGAATTGTAGGTTTTTGCTTAAAACTACTTTGCACCATCCTAAGGAACTTTATTTAATCAACATCATCTTGTGTGTCTCGTAACATTTTCAGTATAATAGGCTTTTAATTTAAGAAGGTAGAATTTATGTAAACTTCACACTAGGATTTATAAATCCCTTGGCATCAGAAGCAGATTACTTGGCATTACGCGTTTCCTTTCTGCATGTGTGATGGCACCAGCATAAATGGCTTGTACATGTGGGGCATTTTGTGTCAACTTTTCTTTACGAATCCTAAAAGCTTCCATTCCCTTTGTTAATGCTCATTTAAGGGGAGGATCATTTAGAAAGCAAGCCAAGTGGTTCCTATTGCATCTCTGCTCTGTCTAGTGTGATAGCTGCATACTATACAGCTATGCTTTGTTGTAGATTCCTACATAACTCTGGGCATGGTGCCTTATTTAACAGCTCCCTAGTGTTATTTTGGAAAAGTCCTCTGCAGAAAATGCCAGAACTCAGCTTGAACTCTTGTTCCCTGTAAAGAGAATCTTTCTATCAGCGGGATTTCTCAGCTGTTTCAAAAATCATTCAGCACTCTACTAGTAAATTTTGTTCCTGTGCAATATGCCAACTGTAGCTTACCCTAATTGTTCATCCTAAGAGCTCTTGAAGCCAAGCATTTGATCAGGGAATTTCAGTCTTTGCCACAATTTTTTTAAGTAGAAATCTTCATTTTAATTCATGAAAGATTTTCTATTGTTTTCACCTCACTATTTAAAGTACGTGAATGCTTACTTTTATTTTAATCAATGGAATGAGATTTTCTTTTTCCTTTAAGACATTCCCACCTGCAATTAATAATAATAATTAAAAGTCAGTATATCCTTTGTATATTATATACCAGATACTCATTTATTTTTATTTCCTATGGTGCTATTATTATCCCCATTTACAACTGACAAAACTGAGACATAGAAAGGATAGGAAATTTCTGTAAGTTAGTAATAAGTAAAACCAATATTGAAATCCAGATAGTCTCATTACAGAGCCTGAACACGTAATCACTATGCCATATTTGATGAATGAGAAAGATTCAAAATTTTAAATCAATTTGCCTCACTTGTAATAAAGCAATGCAACAATTCTGATACCTGGATTAAGACAATTCTTTACAAACATGTTGAGTCCCTGCAAATTAATTATTCGGAGTTCAGAATACAATGTTCTGTGTGCTTTGATCACAAAATCCTATTTAAACTCTAAATAATTGAAATGTATTTATAGTAGCCAATGTAGAAGCTATGATGTTGCAATGCCAGACATGAAGGAAAACATAAAACAGTTTTAAAAAAAGCTTTTAAAAAATCTTGAATAGTATTGCTTGGATAAATGTGAAATTTAATTATAAAATGAAGAAATATATAAAATGCTAATGTAGAAAGGAAGTGACAGAATCAGGCACGTTACAAGGCATAATACTATTTAATGAAGTGGAAAAGTTGCAAGCTGAGAAACAGAAAAGGAGGAGGATGGGGATGGGGGAGGGAGAGCTGTTATGCAGGAAAAAAAAATTGAATACACACACGATTAATGGTCATATACTCAAAGGGCTCCTGTAATTGCTAAACGTAATATGTTTTGTGGAGAAACGCCCACGCACATACCACTTTTCTACTTCCTTGTCTGACCACTAATCGATATATTGATAAAAGAGTTGCACTAGCCCCAAAGACACCCACTCCTGAAGGACCATAGAAAGATGCACAGTTTCCTGGGTTGCCAGCTTAGGGGAAAGGAGATTCAATGGGAAAACAGCCTGCCTTTCTTTAAAATCCAACCAGAGGTTTGAGCATCATTAAAATTGGTTTTTGCAGGCTTGAATAGGGGTGATATAAATTCAAGTGATTAATGAGACAACGTTTGCAAAATCCATAGTAGGTTGTCTGGCACATAGTAGATATCCACTAGATAGTAGTTTATAGTATTACCAGGGAAACCTGAGGTGCTTACGTAACCGCCAACCAAAGGTCGGGGGGAAGATAGTGCCTTTCCATTTACTGTATTGTAAGCCACTTTTTGAATTTGAGGTTAAGATTTGGACAATATATCCTCCAGAGATTTTATCTTTCATTCTTTGCAGGTACGTTTTCATCACCCTTTCTCTAACGTATTTACTTCCTTTGCCCAATTCATTTCTGTACATTAACTACTCTTAAACTTTTGAATCTCAGGGCCTCTTTATATTCTTACAAATTATTGAGAACTACAAAGAGCTTTTGCTTGTGTAGGTAACATCTATGAATATTGTCTAAACTAGAAGTTAAAACTAAGAAATTTTAAGTGTTTTATTTATAAATGCAATCCAAAATAACAAACCATTTACGTATTAACATAAACAATATATTTTTATTGAAAATAACTAATTTATAAACAAAAATTAGTAAGAAAAGTGACATGGTTTTATATTTTTGCAAATCTCTTTACTGTCTGTTTTGATAAAGGACAGCTGAATACTTAAATCTGCTTCTGCATTTAATCTATTTCAATATGTTGTTTTGGTTGAAGTTTGTGAAGAAAATCAAAACTCACACAGATATGTAGTTAGAAAAGGCAGGAGTGTTTCATAGCCTTTTCAAATAATTGTGGATATTATTGGATATGACACCTAAACTCAGTAAGTGTTTTTTTTTTCTTAAAGGTGTGCTGCAACATGGAATCTTAAACCATATCAATGAACTTTGTATAATCCACTACATTAAAATCCATTATCTGCCTCATATCTTGTATAGATTTTTTATCTTCATATGATTTTTATAACACCATGCATTGGTCATTTGAAAAATATTGATTTACTGAGTTATGCAGATCTTCCAAATATTGATACGTTTCACTTTAAAATATCAAAAAACATCACATTTGTTAATATCACCATCATTTTCATCAGAAAAGTCTTTTAGGTATTGGTAAGCTGTCCTGCTCATGGTAGCAGATACAAGCTTTCCAAAATTCTTATTTTTGCTTGAAAGCTCCAATTTATCATTGGCAACAAATACTATCGCTTGTTTTACTTGAAGTGACAGCTCACTTCATTCAATTTTGAAAAAATATTTGTGAAATACCCAAGCCTGAATAACCATACTTTGCCTGTCAGTCTTTCTTTCACTTAAAATGGTATTGCATGAAAAAGCAGCTAGTACAGCTCACAGTTACACAAGTGCTTTACACAATACACATACTTTGGTGTGCAGCCGAAGTACTTTGTGTGTATTTCCCATGTCACCACCCAAAATTTTTAAAATATACATATTTGAGAGTTGAGCTTTAATAAAATCAAAAATTAATCATTTTTACTGTTGCATGAAGGACACTCTTAAGTGAAGCAAATGCTCTTTGTAAAACTGCAGTTAAAAACTACTAGTACAGTCTGATGTAACTCCTTCGAGTCTTACTGAGGTGCTGAAAGTTTTACTCACCATTGCTCATCCACCATCACGGCAACTGCTAACATGACAAGTAAAGCATGAAACATATTTGTATTATTATAAAAATAGTATTGATCTTGTGGATAATCTGAAAGAGTCTCGGGGACCCCCAAGAGCCCATGGACCGCACTTTGAAGAACACTAATGTATAGAATACCTCTTTCTAAGTTTATCTTGTTTTGTCTTATATTAGAGCATCCCCTTCCTCACCCACAGCTTTTAAGTCATCAAATTGCAGAGTCCAAAGTCATGACTGTGTCATAAGGATGAGCACTTGTCAACTAAAATGGAGATAATTTGTGTTGATTAAAATGAGTTTAGTAATTTGTTTGATGATGGTATTGAAATGCTGTAGAAGAAATTGGTGTTCAGTGGATGCTTAATAGGAGACTTTGTCACTGATCCCAACTTCCAGGTCATTTCTTCTAAAATCAGCCCAGAGAAAAGCATGAAAATGGTTGGCACCTATCAGTTATTTAGTAGCTGCCAAGAAGGCTGGAGCTTCTAAAGAAATAAATGCCACACTTACACAATGCCATCCTTACTTACTTGCTGATATTTTTGACCTAAATTGTTCTAAGAGAAAGTAAATGAGAGGGACTTGTCCGAATATTGTGCACAAGCCAAGAAACTAGGCATATCTTCAGCCCCAAGCATAATTTGTCTCCCAGCCAATCATTGTTGCTATCAGTGGCATGGTCTTTTATTTACTTTTAGCAACCAGGATTTAATTAAGTGCAGTTCATTGCCCTCTTCGACAGCCCTTATCAAATCCTTCAAATTGTAAAGCTACTGTTGTTACCTAAAAAAAAGGCTGCCTATGCACGGGGAAATTACAGGGGGAAAAAATAAATAAATAAAAAAATTAAAAAAAAAAAAAAAAAATATATATATATATATATCTCCACCCCAGAATTCAAAGGAGAAGAAAGTACCCAAAAGGAGAACATACACAAAGAGATGAACTTTTTACATGTATAAATATGGTAAATTAGTTACTTAAAATGCCATTTCATTTGGTTGTCAGATACTGTTGGGCAAAAAGTTGAGTAGATTTGAGTCTCCACCTCACAAAGCCCTCCGTCTGGCAGCCAGTGGTGTTTCCTCTGAACAGTGTTACCGTGCAGGGGCTGGACCTCCTGATGTTGACAGATGTAGACAGAATTCTCTCTCAGACGTAGACTCCTTTGATCTCAGCTCACAGAGATGAACTTATGAAATCACAAAGCAGTTTGTTCAATTTTATACTGATAGATGGAAGCACTACAAGGATACTCTCATGGGCTAAATGCCCATTGTTTTTACCTGTAGGCAGATGTAGGAAGGGAAATAGAATTAAGAGAGTTTAATAAGATTAAAGCAGTTTAAGGGAAATTAGCTGAGGTCATTAAAATGTTTGAGAGCGTTGAGCTAAGCATACATTTCCAAAGCAAAGGTAAATTTGCCATCATAATCTTTTCCATGTGGATTGGTCATTGTCATTTTCGATTGGACAGCTCCTCTTGCTATGGTGGAATGAGCAGGTATTACCTATGGTCCCATAGGTCCCAGGCATCTCAATGCCACTTTTCACTGCTATCTGTCCTTTGATTAGTCACTTGGCTTTCTTTAGCTGAGGATTAGCCCTGGGAATTAAATGAAGTAATGGATACAGAGCACAATAAAATGCCTGGCATGTGACAGGAAAGCAATACATATTCATTCCCCCTCAAACTCAAGCATGTCTATGCTTCCGTAGCTGACTCCCCCTGCACAGTTCTCATTAAAACTTTATTCCTTTAGATCTGCTAATACCCTAAGTGAAATTATAGTTCAGTCTTGTAAATAACAGCTAATATTTACTGAGGGTTCACTATGTAATAGCTGTTGTATTTGCTAAACCATTGTAATACATTATCCCATTTACTCCTGGTAGCAAACTTGTGACAAGTTCTGTGATTATTCTCATGTTATAGATGAGCAAACTGAGACTCAATGTTCAGTCAATTTACCTGCCTGGAAAATGATGGAGACTGGAATCTAGGCATCAAACTCCAAAAATCGTGTTCTTAGATGGTACTCTACACTGTTACTCACGTGAGACTTACCTAGACACCATTCTTTATCACCAAGGCAACCAAACTCATATCCCCTGGCTCAGTTCTCTGTATGTTGCTTTCTAGTTTAATTCTCAGAGGATAACTTAGTTCCTATATTTCTTTGTTCTTTGTTGGGGGTACCTCACCATCACTTTAATTCATAAACATTTATGTTCACTTGATTGGTAAGTATACGAATCATGCCAACAATTAAAAGAAAAAGGTTGTTTCCCTATGTGGAAGAATTTTTCCTGACATTTATTCATATTTTTAATGAGTACTTATTGATCACCTACCAGTTTCCAGACATTGTTCTAGAAATTGGAGATATAGCCTTAGACCAGAAATTCTTAACCTGGGCACACTGATATTTTGACAAATATTCTTTGTGATGGGGAATGTGCAGTGCATTGTAGGATGCATTCCTGTCATCTACCCACAAGATGCCAGTAGCAACCCCCCTATCCAGTGTGACAAACAAAAATGTCTCCAGACATTGCCAGATGTCCCCTGGGGAGGGACAGCAAAATCAATCTGGTTGAGATCCACTGGCCTCATCCCTCCTTTCATGGAACTTAATATGATTATGCTAAAAAAAAAGAAGTAAAAGATAAATTATATTGATTTCTGGTAACATCAAAGTAAAGTGACAGAGCATGATGGAGGAGGGGCCTATTTAAATAAGGTAGTCAGGGACTTCACCTTCAAGTTTTCTTACATCCCCAAACCCTGCAAAAACAGTGCTCCCTCTGATTAGTAAATGGCATAGTAATGCAAAAACTCATTCCAGCAAAGACCTTTATGGACCTACGTGGATTCAAATGATTCATGTTCAAAGTGTCAACCTGGCTTTCCTTGACCTACTCCAGCTCTCAGTAGGAAAGAGCTACAAGTTAAGTTAAAGTTAGAATGGGTGTAAGTGTTTGAGATCTTATTCTCCCTCTGCTCCCATGTAGTCTCTGCATTTCTCCCTGCTTGGAGATGAAGAGCAGACTGCAAGGTCTGCTGATGGACTGGCAAATATCAACAGGATATTGTGTGACAGCACCGGCTCCATTCTGTCAGCTTTCTAAACCATGCTAGGTCTTTTGGGGCCAAACAACTACAAATAGGGCCTATGTTAAATTTCTGTCCTGTTTTTATTTGGACACATGTCCCTGAGATTTACTGAGATGGGATTAGGATAATGGTTCAGAGATTGTTTTCTGCACAGCCCAGTGAATACTTGAAAATAAACTAACTTTTAAGGTATAAATGATGATACTTTTAAAGTCCGAATGAGAGCCTTTGATGCAAATTTCTGCTGGTCTAAGTTTCCAACTCTGTCAGAAACAGCTCTTAACTGCAGTTGGGGGACAATCGGAGATAATAATCCTTTTTATATTTTCATATTATGAACATCATTTTGTATTGCAGACCATTTCATTACCTCTCCCAAAAGCAGCAGCTCCCTGCCTAAGGTAACTTTGCCCAATGTAAATCTATAGATTTACAGTTCTCTCTCTTTGGTATTTAGACAATTGTCCTGGTTTTATCCTGCGTTGGTGCCACAAGTCCAGTAACTGGTCCCTGTCATACTTGCCATTCTTTATCTCTGTTCTCATGGGGACTGCAGCCTAGTCAAAAAGACCAAATACCCATGACAAGGACCCCCACTGCCAAGTTGCAGACATTGTTCATTTATTTGTTTGCTCATTCATTTTATAAACATTTGTCAAATGCTATTATAATCCAGGCCGCATGCTAGGTACGTGTGTGTGTGTGTGTGTGTGTGTGTGTGTGTGTGTGTGTGTGTGCCACCGAGTGGGCTCTGACTCCTGGCTACCCTATGAATGAGTGGTGCCCACAATGTCCTGTCCTCAATAGCCCTGCTCAGTTCCTGTAGACTTATCCTATGGCTTCTTTTATGGAGTCAATCCATCTCATATTTAGTCTTCTTGTCCTGCTGCCTTCTATTTTTCCCAGCATTGTTGTCTTTTCCAAAGAACCCTGCCTTCTCATGATGTACCTAAAGACGGACAGCTTCGATTTTGTCATGTTTGCCTCCAGTGATGTTTCAGACTTCATTTGCTCTAAAACCCACTTGTTCATCTTTCTGGCATGCAGAGTGTCCATAGAGCTCTCCTCCAACACCATATTTCCAATGAATCATTTTTTTTTTTCCTATCAGCCTTCTGCACTGTCCAGCATTCACAGTCGTACATAGTAATCGGGAATACGAGTATGTGGAGGATCTTAGCCTTCGTCTGCAATGACACATCCTTGCTCTTGGTGATCTTTCCTAATTCTTCCATTGCTGCCCTTCTGAGTCTCAGCCTCCTCTTGTTTTCTTGGCTGCAGTCTTCATTTGAATTGATGACTGAACCAAGGTAAGCAAGGTAACCCTTGATACTCCCAGCAATTTTTCTAGACCTTTTGCTTATTGCCAGATTCTCTGGCACCATGCTTTCTCCAACTGCCAAGATATTTCCTGTTATTTTCACCTAAGCCCAGCCTGATTATTTGCTTCATCTGTATGAATCAAGCCAGAGCTTAGATTCCTTCCGGCCTTTGCCTAGCCTACCCCACAACTGGCCAGCTGTTCTCTGTTTTCACATTAAAATTTCAAAAATTATTCTTCAAACAAAGGTTTGCTGTTTTCCTGTGGACTTCTAGCTGTTTTTCATTGAATATGGAGGACTAATTTTGGTTTTTGTGTGTGTATGTTTTTTGTTTGTGTTTTAGGAAGGAGTTTGAAACTTTACTAGACATTGTCAATATATATATCTCTAGGCTAGAGATAAAGACTTCATTAATAATCAAATAATTGATGTGATAATATGTAATAAATTTTACTAGTATAAATAAATATTAAAATAAAAAGCTCCTAGAAGATTTCTAGAACCCAGAGTAGATAATATGTGAACCTAAGCCAATGATGGTAAGACTTTATCTATCAAATCATAGAATCTGCAGGAACCTATTAGTCATTTATCAAATCCTTTGTCTAAAAACAAGTATAATTATTAATTATGTGATATTTAACATTTATTGAATAATATGTATACCCTGTGATGGGCAAGGCATATTATTAATATAATTTAGTCCTGGAAAATGATTCATTCCAGTACGAGGAACTCACCACTGATGCGGGCATCCCAGGATGTTTCATAGCAACTCTGAATGAGCTCTTCAGTTTATTATGTCCAGACCTTGCACCCTCTGCTTTATTGTTCCCTCTGGAAACTGGTTAAACTGGTCTAGTCTCCCTTCTACATGGTAGCCCTTTTAAGTATTTGACAGCGACAACCATATTTCTCTTGAGTTTTGTCTTCTCCAAGTGGAAGGAACATTACTAATAATTCCCTTAGCCAATCCATCCTCTAATAGCACGAGATTCTTTTCTGGAGGAGTTCCCCCAATCCCTCAACTCAGCCCTCTCCTTCCCCTCAGATATCAGTGCTGTGAAAAGTGTGTCCCAGATAACCAAATACTGTGTTTTGGGTAGAACAGGATTGAGGAATTCCCTCTTTGCTTCTGCATTTTATTTTAATGTAAATAAGTTGATATAAGAGACTGCAGCTTAGAGTTGAACGGTGGAGAGAAGAGTCAGAAAGCAAAGACAGAAAGCATTGTGCACCAAAAATCAAGTGAAATAGATTACATTGCGTAGTTTCAGATGTGCTGAGTTTTAAATAGTTATCCTTGAAAAACAGTTACATAGAGCAAAGTCCTGGCAAACCATAACCCGCCAAATAGGCATTCATATTGTTCCTAGCATCATCACCATAAAGAGATTGTATTATATTCAAAATTCTCATTTTATTACTGTATTACTTATAACTGCCTTTCAAGTAAGATATATTGATGACCCACTGGATATGAGGTAATACAGCAATTGGCAGAAACTTTCCAATAAAGGTCTCACCACATATTTTCCACAACAACAGAAAGTCTGTGAGGGACAACTGAGGCATTCTGGGAGTCCTCGGGTGCATTCTAGAGTAAAATCAAAACTGGCCCCAGAACCAGAACAAAGGCACTTGGAGCTACACTGGGGTCCCCTTCAGGGTTGCCCACATAGAAGCTGGCTTTCTCTAGGCAGATCTCACCCTCCATGTTAGTATTCCCTGTGGCTCTGAGAGAGTCTACTGACTTGAGAATGAGCACCTTTTATCACTATTTAAAACTCTTGAATGCCATTCAAGTACACAATCTTACCACCTTAATAGAGAGAACTCAGTCTTCCGACAGGAAAACAGCTTGCACATTCCGCTCTACTTCAGGCTGGCTTTCCTGGGGAATCATGTTGCCTTGGCTCCAATTTTAAGTCTCTTTGCCTTAAACCCTCCCAGAAATGCCACAGCAGTGCTTCCCTGTCCCAAGCTTGTCGAACACTAACCTGTCATCCATGCCAATCACTAGCATGCCATAATTCAGCAACAGGCTGTTACAAAACATCTCGGGATATTAGGTTGGCCTGGCGGCTGTGACTAAGAAGAAAAAAAAAGGAATTTGGTGACTATTTCTGGTAACATTCTTTTCTCTTGGGGACATTACCAACCTTTAGTTGGTAGAATGAATATGTGACTTAAAAGCAGAGTGGCGAGATATGCCATGGTGCTTAGCCCCTCTGGGCCTCACTTGTGTTTACCGCTGTTGCTTTTAACCACAATCAGAACCCATAGTTTCTCATCATGGTTAGTAAGACATGTGCCCCAAATATTTTGAAATATCAATATTAGCAGAATGCATGATTTTTTAAATTAACACTCTTTAAGAAGTATGTGATTTGCATTAGCACATTCTTATTTTGTGACAAGAATGTACAAGAATCACTTGATGACAGTAGCCTATCCCCAGCTTCTGAGTTTAAATACAGTATGACAAAAGATCTATCATCGATGTGCTAATTGGCTCAGTTCTGATTTGCCTACATTTCCACACATTTCATGGTTTTAATGAAATCTGTTTATTATTTATTATTCTCTACAGAAGTTTTGAGGGTGTATTCACTGGGTGAAACAGAAATGGTGGCATCAATCTCATCAAGATCCAGTTTCATTATCTAGGCCATTGGCCAGAAGTATCTGACCATGATCCCAATTTTGTTCTTAAACATGTTTTAGATTAAATGATGCAAACTGTCTTTCTTAAAAACTAGGATTATGTTTTCTGCTCTGTATTTTAGTACTAGTTGCCAATATGAAATCTTAATAAAAATTATTGTTACATAATTCACAGCAATCAGATTGCATATTCCTCAATTACACAATTTGTTAAATCCCCATATAGCATCAAGCGTTATGTTTATATACCTGTAAACATTGTAAACTGTAACCCAAGCCTAAATTGCCAGAATTTTGTAGAACAAAACTCTACAATTCGTCACATAGTACATCTTTCTTCAATGTACATTAGATTGTTTTCTCTAAATTATCCGTTACTATTATCATGGCCGATGTGATTATGGGGGATAACAAAAACAGAAATGACACAGGATGTCTCAAATCCACAAATAAGCCAAACCTCTTCTGGGTAAGTAATATCAGCCTTCCCTCAACAGATCCTAGTCTATTCATATCCTTTCACTGTCCTATTCCCCTTCTAGTGGAATTCTTAATAAGTAGTGGAAATACATATACATATTGAGAGAGTGAACTATGAAGAAAGAAAGTAGAGGGTCCAAATAGTCACAGAGCTGAATGAGTCGTGGGGCTTGTTGGAGCAGACTGTGTTATTATCAAGAGGATATTCTTGTGAACATTAATTACTTATAACTATTCATAATCTTTGTATTAGTTGAGGTATATATAGTGAATACAGTTACATGGCAGCTAATAAAATAACTTGAAAGATTCTAGCTTAAACATGATCAAAGACTTTTTGGAATGACAGACTTTGAAATGTATCCTGAATCCTACTGGAGAGCTTGAAGGCTCTTGCAAGCTTTGTAATCACTTAAACATCTCTAAGTTTATTTTCGAGTTACATGTTTGATTTAGTCACTGTTAATTTGTATACTTGTAATCATCAGGAGTATTCTCGAAATACACAATTCAGCACCTCACTTTATAATCTGAAGAGAACATCACTGATGTTTTACAAAAATTTTGAGTAAAAAAACCCCCATCATTTGCAGTTCACTTCAACCAGTCTTTTTTTGTTCAACCTAATATGGATACAAAATGTATCTGGCATTAATGTTTCCTAGTATTGCTGCAGCTTGCCAAAATCTGTAGACCTTTACACAATGAATCCTTTATTACAGTAAATATAAAAAGACATAAGATTCTAAACAGCTCATCACCTTCCTTCTAATGTTCCTTGTACTTGAGACAGTATTTTAATCTATGCTAAGTATTTGAATTTATTTTCAAATGGTAAATTTATTCTTGTAATTGTCCTTTCTGAGTTCTAAGTACATATTTGTGAAGTTGTGAGCTAGATATATTAATTATGATCACCTTCACACTGGAAGAAAATTCAGTCTTTTCCTATGTTTCTCAAGCTTCTTGATTACATAGCTTTTTGACATAATGTATGAGTTGTCATCTTAGAAATAGAGATAATCATAAAGCCAGGCACTAGCCTGTAGATTCTACTTCTGGAAGATCTTTGGAGACTTTTACATTATGTGAAGCACTTAGATGAATAGTGTGATTTTAGAGGTGTTTATTGTCCTCAATATTATGCACTTAGAGTAAACCCTGGATATACCCACTAGGGCAGTGCTGTTTATTGTTAATAAGATTTGCATATGGGTTTTTGAGCTTATTCATGAAATGGCTGAGAGTGTTATTAATCTCACCCTGTAGTGTGGGCAGGTAATTGAGAATTACTGTTGATTGAACGAGGTGGAAAATTACGTTAAGCTTTGTTAAAGGGGTATTACCTTTAGAATACAGCAGGCTCTCTCCAGTCTAGATTTTTCTGTTCATAGAATAATCTGCAAATATATATCTCCATATGTTGAAGGTAAAGAAGGGATCAGATTATATGGATGTTGTGTGCATGCACTAGACTCGGTGCTTGGAGGAGTTGGAACTCCTAGACCAGGAATTGCCTTTGAGTAAGCACACACAATAGATGTTACTGGAGCAAAGGGAGAATCCCTTTAATTTCCCACAGTGTCTTTTCAGGAAGGCTGAAAGAGGAAAAAGCAAATAATTTGAATTTTCCTTGGCTGTATTGACTGTACAGAAGCTGGCTAGCATCATTTTCCACTCTTGAACTCATTTCCTAGTCTTGTAACTATGTTGTGAAATATTGGGTCTCATTTGTTAATATTTCCTCTAGGCACATTTCCATTCCCTACTCCCTTACTCTAATCCAGAGATCTAGAAACAGAGGTGGAGACACACATCCCAGACATCCCACCCCTTCCTATTTATGTTATTAACTGATCAATTTAATTGCATTGACTGGATATATATTTGCATAGTTGTCTTTTTTTGTTGTTATTTTGAGGAATGCTTGATTGTGTTTCCTGATTTTTCAAAAACCCTTACCATTTAATTCAGTATCTTAAAAGATCATTGTATAAGTTACATCAGAATGACCCAAATAACTATAACTCACTCCTCATTTGATGATGAAAAATCACAGTGACAAACTGGGCACATTACTTAAATTTCTATCTCTTACTCATCTATACTAAACTCAAAATGCATTTATGCTTAGGATTACCAATAAACTTGTCTTTTAGATCTAAGCATTTTCAACTTAAAAAAAGTAGAAGCATGCAGCTCATTTAAAGACTAAAGAAACCATATATGTCATATTTTGCACTTTATTGTGAAAAAAAAGTGTATTTTATGTCTAGGGTTGATTACATAATGTCCAAAAGTCAGTTTGGACTTTTAAGCAAATTGCAGTTGACCCTTGAACAACACAAGGATAAGGGATGCTGCCTCCTGCATAGTTAAAAATCTGCATTTAACCTTTGACTCCCCCAAAACTTCAGTCCTCCCTCGGTATCTGTGGGATTGGTCCCAGGCCCCCTGTGAATATCAAAATACATGTCTACTCAATTCTCTTACAGAAAATGGCATAGAACAATGCATATAGTTGGCCCTCCGCACCCTCAGATTCTCAACTGTGGATCAAAAATACTGTTTTCGATCAGGGGTCGGTTGAATCTGTGTGTTTAAAACCAGGGATATAGAGGGCCAACTGTACATTTATTGAAAAAAATCCGTGTATAAGTGGACCCTCACAGTTCCAACCCATGTTGTTCAAATTAGCTACATTAAGTTACTGCATAATAATCACAAGTTTTAACTTTTAACCACTCAATTCACAAGTCAACGTCTGGGACAAAGTGGCCATTTTAGACTACTTTTATTTTATAAATAATAGGACATCAGAAGTACCAAATTTCATGTTAAAATTTATTTTAAAGCATAGACCAAACATTCAAATTATTGTTCTTTATAGATCTCCATCTGACTTTGATAAGTTTTATGCTCAAGAGGTTCACAGAATTCTAAGAGGAATTAAGGTGGATCTACGATTTTCATTTGACTGAATGTGAATATAAGTGGAACTGTCTAATGGCCTGCTTTAGGAAATACTCCAGGATTCAAAATGGGGATAATGCACAGTGGCCATTTGGGCTAATATCCCTAAATGCTAAAGTTTGTAGAAAAGTCACATATATCACAAATTAGTTAGATAGTAATAGTTGCTATATTGTAAATAAATCCCCCCCAAATTTCTCTTTCATGTACCAGTCTCAGAAAGCATTCTTGGTAAATAGGTGGCTTTCCTCCATGTGCTGATTCAGAGAACCAGGCCCATTTCATCTTATGACACTGCCATCCTCTTACACTACAGAGCCCTCTCTTTCCAGCCAACAGTAAGGGGGAAGCACAGATGAGCAAACAAGGAAGCTTTGTAGGGGCAGGACTGAAAGTGGTTCATATCAGTTTTGTTCATATTCCATTGGCTAGAACTTAATTACATGACTTAACTGCAAGGAAATCTGACAAGCGTAATAAAGCTGTGTTCCCAGGAAGAAGAAAAAGCTAGTGCTCTTTGCAATTCCTACTATTTCCTAAAAATAAGGAAAATCACTTACCTGCGGAAACTGGCTTCTGGAGTTGGCTTTGTCACTAAGAAATTGTGAAAAATTGAACGGGTACTAATCGTTTTACCTTTTGTACTATTTGGTGTCATAGAGCTCAGAGTCTAAAAGAAAAGACAGACATCAAATAAACACACAAATAAATGTATAATTGCATTACATGAGAGCATGGACCATGAATCTCTGGCACCTAAAACAGCGCTTGGTGCATAGCAGGGCACAACAATAGTTGTTGAGTATACGCATGACAAAAAGCATGAATGAGTGAATGAAAATATATGATGGAAAAGATTAGGTGCTATGAAGGAAAGTAGTAGGGGAATCTAAATTTTGGGTGACCAGGGAAGGTCTTTCTGAGGAAATAATATCGACATTGAAACCTGAAGGATGTGTAAGAGTTAGCAAAGAGAAGAATTGGATAGTGGACAGAATTTTACAGGCAGAGGGAATACTAAGTTCAAAGGATATGATTTGGGAAGAGATTGGTACATTTACGGAGCTAAAAGAAGGTCAACATGACAGGAACTCAGATGGGCTGGATGGAAATGGCAAAGTAGTCAAGGACTGCAGCAGGCAATGATTCTATGAGAAGTTCAGTTTTGGTCTTTCCTGCAGGCACAATGGAAAGCCAGTGGAAAGTATAAAGAAGGAAAGGAGGTGATGTGATCATATTTTTATTTTTAAATATCATTCCATCTTTCTGTGAAGAATGAGTTGAAGTGGGGTAAGAGCAGAAGCAGAAGGACTAGTTAGGAAACTATTGCAAAGCATCCAAATGAGATGACTAAACCAGAGCAGTGGTTCAGAACCAGGTGGAGGCAGAGCAGATGGAGGGACTTGAAGTACATGTTGTAGGTAAAAGAAAATTGAAATAGATGGACATTTGTAGCAATAAAGTCCTCTGGTTCTATATTGTATTATTCTTTTTGAAATGGCATTACAAATGACTGTGCTGCCATTAAAATTAGACCTTTCAAGATGTTTACTGTTATTTTTCTTCCGATTCTTTTAGAAGCTTTGTTCCCAACTCTGAAGATTTGCTCAAAAATCAGTCAAATAACAGGCATTTTAATTTTGGCCAGATTCTTGGGATTATTCAAAACTCACTCCATACTATGTTGTATTTCTGTTTCTCTTTGTCTTCAAGAAATTAATTAGGTAAATTGCACAATTATAGTGCAGTGTTTGTATTTATCTGTGTGTATATGTAAATATATCTTTATCTTTACCATCCAACTATTTTACCCGTAAAAAAATTTCAAAGGTAAACTTTGAACCATCTTTAATATCTTCTTAATGTGGTACTATTGGTTCCATTTTAAGTTTTCAATTTAATGTTTTAGGAAGTAATCCAGATATTGTAATAATGTTAGAATTTGATCCTTAAAGCCAATGTTCTACTATGTCAGAGTTAGTTATAATGGTCCAGGCCTTTATTAGAATTTCTTCAGAGATAAGAACACTCTGTACAGAAGACTAGAAATTTGATGCTCCTGAATTCCATTCTGCTCTCCTCCCTCTTCCCATTCGTTCTTGGCTTGCAAATTGATCTCTGTCTGTATTTATCATCTTGAAAAGGGACATCATAGTGATTTCCCAGAGGAATTAGGAGGGCTATTTTAGCGTTTATCAATCAGCTTTTAAGATTATATGGACAGAGGAATATTATGATCTTGGGAATTGATATGTCTGCAAAATGGCTGCTGTGAACAAATAAGAATGCTGTGAAGCCTGGGCAGCTTCCCTGCAGGGACATTATACCCACAATCAGTGAAATACATCCGGTAGATTCCCTCCCTCATTCTAAAGATAGAGCCTCATTTTGGGTACTCTTCTGGCAATGACATTTACATGTGTTAAACGTTTCAATTTTAAATAGTTTATTTGAATAATTTTCACCCAAAATGTGCTATTTTGAGCTACGACTCAGCAGATAAAATTCTTTGGTGGCCTAGCAATCTCTAGAGAAAAAAAACTAGGGGAACCATGATTTTTACAAAGAAATGTTTGATTGTTTCTTCCAAGCACATTGATATTTATAACCTTATTTTTTCATTTCATGTCTATTAGGATTTTGCTCACTTTCTCTTTGATATGTGCCCCATTCTTTTAGAAACAATTTTCCAAAAAATCTTTAAAGTTATTTCTTTGTTTCCTCCTGCTCTTTCCTGACATATAGCCACCTCACTTCAAGGTGGTGCTATATGTGATACAAAGCAGTCATATGAAATTGAGAGAATGTTGTAAATTCACTTTGTTGTTCTGATGTTGGTTTGTATGTGGGAACAGGATAGGAATATAAAAATGGCATAAAGCTTGCTTTCAAATTCCAAGATGTTATTTATAATTCCAGGCAGGTATTTGCATACCTCACTACTCTAAAAAATGGTACTTCTCACCCTACCGAAAAAAAAAAAAGAACACAAAGTTTTAGATAAAATCAATTACACCGGAGAACTTGAGAGTCAAAGGCGTCTTAACATTTTTTTTTTTTAAGATTCCCTATTGCCCAGATGAGCTAAGCGGATCTCTGATTACACTACTTTCAGGCACCTGGCACAGAAAATGAAAATCTTCACATCCTAAAAGCAATGTTTGAAGAGAAACAGTTGACCTTCCAAGCATCTGGATTTACTGCCAAAGCACTAAAAATGAACTATAAGCAAAAAAAATATGAGTCAAGTAAACTCTTCATTCTACTCCAACTGTGAAGTTCCAGTTACATGAATCAAACTAAAAAGAGTGAAAGAAGCGTGCGTGTGTGTGTGTGTGTGTGTGTGTGTGTGTGTGTGTGTGTGTTCCCCATTGGTACACACCTGCTTTGCTCCTATTCTCTCCTTGAGACACAGTCTTTTTATAGTAATGGTGGTAATTAGATCCCTTCCTTTTTAGATGCTCTTAATCATCTTTTGGATTTGGAGCCAATGTCTCTGCCTCAAAATAGAATGAAAATTCAGGTGCTTAGCCTGTGACACCCCTGGTCACTGTCTTAGTATTCAACAAACATTGATTGAGCATAGAGACAGACACTGTAATAGGCCTGTATGAAAAAGCTGCTACAGTTGAGTGTGTATGAATATCTGTTCTAATGTCAGTAAAAAACATAAAATGAGTTCATCGAATCAGACGAATCGAATCAATCGAATCAGAATCAGGTCCTGTTAAAAGCTTATTTTTTTTTTTCTATTATAGTGACACCAGGAGATATGGTATGATAGAATGTAGTTATTCTTCTTACTCAAATTAAGAATTTGCTTCTAAGTCCTAATGTCCGTTAGTAATTTGTTTCAGTTCTATGACTCATGAGTCATTTGAATGTTAAATTGTTTTCTATTTTCAACCTACTCTTCATTGGTACAAACTTTTATGGATCTTAAACTTACCTCTTCGAAGTTGCAGTGGATTTTTCAGTGGATAAGTCTGTTGTCAGCTTTTCAGATCATTCAAAGATTTATATAGACTTCACATCTTCTTTCTAGTAGCTCATATTTTTTTAGTCTGTCTTTATACAGCTACCCCACTATTCCCTTTAGGTACATCGTATACCGTGTTTCCCCGAAAATAAGACCTAGCCGGACAATCAGCTCTAATGCGTCTTTTGGAGCAAAAGTTAATATAAGACCCGGTCTTATTTTACTATAAGACCGGGTGTGATGTGATGTGATGTGATGTGATGTGTGATGTGATGTGATGTGATGTGATGTGATGTGATGTGATGTGATGTGATGTGATGTGATGTGATGTGATATGATACCGGGTCTTATATTAATTTTTGCTCCAAAAGATTCATTAGAGCTGATTGTCTGGCTAGGTCTTATTTTCGGGGAAACATGGTATATACAGAGGGTGCCAAAAAAATGTATACACATTTTAAGAAAGGAAAAAACTGTATTAAAATTGTAATACTCAATATATACCCATAACAAAAGATGAGTACAAGTCACATTTGACTTCTGCAATTACAAGAGGTGCTCAAAGTGGTTACCATCAGCATAATTTTAATGCAGTTTTTTCCTTTCTTAAAATATGTATACATTTTTTTGGCACCATGTGTATGTATGTATGTATGTATGTATATATATATATATATATATATATATATATATATATGTATATCTTGTGAGCTGTGGTAGCCAAAACTACCAGTAGTATTTAAGGTATAGACACAATGTTTTTGTAAGGTGGTCAGATTTTATTTATGTATAACTGTATTTATGGTTTTATTTCCTTATTAGCAATACCTTCCTCATCAGATTACTAAGAAGATTAAATGAGATAATTCTTAGAAAGTAATTAGCACAGTGCTTGGCATGATAAATACTCAATAAATGTTAACAATTGTTACTATTTAATTTTTATACCATTTCATTGACCATACACCATTGCCAGTCACTTTTATTTTTAAAGCCTGCGTTTCCCTCATTCAGTAATAAGGAATATGTTCTAGTTAGGTCAACATTCCTAATACCCATCTCTGGTCTTATTTGTTTCATTCATTCAACAAATTCACGTGATGACTATTTTAGGGATGGAGTCAGGTACTGAGGATACAGCTACCAGATAGACTAGAGCTTTGCATTCAAACAGTCTGCCATAAACGGGGAAGTTTAATAATACGTAGCTAGGTAATTACAATAAGGTGCCATGAGAAGTGCAGGATCAAGGGCAGAACACATCAGAGGGAGCTAACTTCGTACAGGAGGCAGGTAGGCTTCCTGCAAGAAGTGATGCTACAGCTGAGACCTGGAGGTAAGGTAGGAGTTAGCCAGACAAAGGGGGTGGGAGGACAAAAGTGGAAAGATACCAGAAGGAAAAGTATGTGTAATATTCAGAGGTGAGAGAAACTGCTGTTTATTGAGGAAGCGAACAAAATCCAGCATGAATGGAGAGAGGAATAACAGACAGAAAATGCTGAAGAAGCAGGCAGGCACCACATCTCAGACAGCCTTGGGGTGTATGTCAAGAGTTTGAACTTTGTCCTTCAGTAGCTGTGAAACAGTCAATGGCTTCACTTCATTTATTACCATCCAGCCCCCTTGCTAGGTTCTACATGAGTTGGCCCCATCCACCATTTCAAGCTTCTTTTCTGTTACTTCCCCACATAACCTTACTCACTGTTCTGACATGCCCATGTGTTTGCTCATTTCCTTGACTGAAATGTCCTCAAATTCTGCAGTTCAGTTCAGGCAGCATTTGTTGAGTAACTGATATATGTGCCAGGCATTGCGAGTATTCACCCCTTCAATGTCTTTTCATTCATTCATTCATTCATTCATTCATTCATTCGATAAATATTTATTAAGCATGTAGAGGGAGCCATGCTACTTTTAAGTGACATTTTTTCTGTGAAGTCCTCCAGGTGCCCCAACTGGAATAATCTCATCTACTTTTCTTTATCCTCTAAAGTCCTAATATCCTAAATGTAGCTCTCCATGGCTCTTGCCACATTTGATACAGCATTATAGCTAATTACTTCATGAGTCTGACACCCCTACAAGATCTCGGTGTTACAGGGGACAGAGAGAGTCCAGGTCCAATTTATCATTGTATTTTCTAGAGCTCATAACCTTGTATTAGTCTAGGAACTGCAATGTTCATAAAAAATATAAGTATGAATGAATACGTTTTCTGAAAATAGATAGTAATAACTTTATTTGGGTACTTCCTAATGACCCACATTGCCAAGCAGAGTAATTAAATTATTAGTTTCAAAGTGATTAAACCTGAATCTAGTATGATTTCTCTAAAAAATCACTTTCCTACAAGATTCCAAGGTTTACATAAAACCCCATTGGTAAATAACATGTTATGAAGGATTACACATTTCAAGTACTTGAAACTGTGTCACCTCTGTCAGTTCTGTACTATGCATTTATTCCTGCTCTTTGTGTATTCTTAAAATCATGGTAAATCAGAAAAGAAGAAAACTAAAGTAGACTTTTACCTGTTGGTTACTAAAAATAAAATTGTCTTGCCTTTAGCTTTAAGTTTTACAGCTCTCTGGATGGGTTTACAGCTAGCATTTTTAGTGATTACTTCTGCATTTCCTAGGCACATCAATTGTACTTCTGGCAGGTTCTGTGATTCCCAGTGAATACTGAAGTTGAATCCTGATTGTCTCCACTGTGAATGGTTTAGTCGAGGCTTGATTCTCTCCAGTGTGCTAATGATCTGTTTGAATAAAAGGAGAAGGGGAAAAAAATACGTAACACTAAAGAGTTTTGTTTTGGGTTTTTTTGCCAGTTGTATTGCTTTTGTTTTGTTTTTTTGTTTGTTTGTTTGTTTGTTTGTTTTAGTTTCAGGTGCACAAAACAAAGTAATACTTAGACGTTTATCATTTATATGCCTCAAACTGTCAGCCCCCTCCCCCATCCACTATCCCTCTGACATCACACACAGCCATTACATTTCCACTGTCTCTATTCCTAATGCTGTACTCCGCTTCTTGTAAGTATATACATATGTACATATATATATATATATATATATATATATATATATATATACATACACAAACTTGTAGTTGACATTCATTATTGTTCAGCTTCAACTTCAGGTGTACAGTGCAGTGATCAGGCATCTACATCATCCTTGAGGTGGTCTCCCTAATGAGACAAGTGTCCATCGGATACCCTACAAAATCTTTACAAAGCAGTCAGTAACCACAAGATTGCCATGGGGCTACAAAAGTTAATTTGGGGAATGTAATCAATAATGTTGTAAAGAATTTTTAAATACCACCGAGGAATCCATGATGAAATAGCAGGCAGTGCTGAACTGGAAACCCATGCTACTACCTGTCTGCAGACGACACAGTGCACACTTCAGCCTGCTTGAACCTACTCATACTTGCTAACGCTCTTTGAGTGTTATTTGAAACTGTAAAACAGTTTGAGGATTTTGCTTGTCAGCTATCAGAAGGCCGTTTCAGATAATCTGCTAAAGGCAACAGTCAGAGTATTCTTCTGAAAGGAAGTCTTGGGTAAGGTGGTGGCTCGCCAAGGTCAGGTGGCCTCCATCATTCACCTGTCTCCTCTGTGATTGGTCAACAGTGTTCCCAGCTGGATCAGTGATATTCTCAAATAGCTGGCATAATAGAGCTGTAGTGAATTGACAGGGAGGAGAATTTCACTTACAAAATGACTCTTTAGAAATATCCTGTGCCCCATTTCTATGTAAATATTCCCACTGGTACCTTGGTTAGTAATCCTAGGGTAGTTACCAGTCATTGGGGGATGCTGTGTGCTAGGTACAACACATTCATTATCTAAATCAATCCTTCAGATTACTCTAGGTAAGCACTGTTATATCCTTATATTACAGGTGAGGAATTACCTTAGAGAAAATAAGCAATAACCATAATCCCATGCTCTGGTCGCTATGCTGTACTCCTGCATCTTGCACAATTGTATCACCAGAGTACACGAGGTAACCTTAATACTAGTTGGAACAAAGCTTCGTTGTGAAAGTTAATCTCTTGGGCACATTCTGAAAATAAACTTCCTATTCCAAACCAAAAATTCAGAAGATTTTGAAATTTAACTTCCATGCGGTGTAATCGTCCACAATGGATATATTTAGAAAGTAGACTGTATAACTCCAAAAAGATTTTATATATATATATAATATATATGCATATATACATATATATAAACACACACATACACATGCACACACATATATATGTGTGTGTGTGTGTGTGTGTGTGTATATATATATATATATATATATATATAATATTGAGGAATTATTTTACTTATATTTGTAATTTTTTCAGAATAGTTTAGCATGCTGGCAACATATGATATTGTATTATTCAGCCAGGCAAAAAAGAAAACCCCAATCTAGGTAGGAAGGCAAGTAAACTGCTGGATTCAAGAGGTGATCTTCCCACACTACTCCCACCCACCCATGGCGTTCTCTGGGTCAGTTATTGGAAATCATTTCCTCCCTGTCTCTTACACAATTGGTGGTGCTTTGGAGTAAGAGTAAAATGAACATCATCCTCGCATAACTCAGATTATCACCATCCCAGCCCACTCCCGCCAGGGCCTCCTCTCCCCTAACCCACACCATCATTTCCCTGCTTATATGTGCTCAGAATCCTATGTGCTTAACTTTATCTGACAAAGGCAACAGTGATTAAAGGCATAGCTCTGCAGGTCAGTGTTTCTGAGTATTATGTTCATCTTTATTAACTATTATAAAATGAGAAGGAAAACACATACAGAGGGTGCCAAAAAAATGTATACACATTTTAAGGAAGGAAAAAACCTGTATTAAAAATGTAATGCTCAGTATATACCAAAAACAAAAGATGAATACAAGTCCTGTGTATACATTTTTTGGGCAACCCCGGTATATGTGCAGACTAGTGCCTTTTGCCCATTCAACTATTTATTTTCTTATATGTTTTCATATTTTATCTCAGAAATGTTATAGGTATTAATTTCTAAAAACATCCAAAGGGTCACTACTCAGGTTAAATTATGTTTTCTTGGGGTGCCCAGTTAGCTCAGTTGGTTAGAGCGTGGTGCTAATAACACCAAGTTTGCCCCTTTGATCTCCGTGTGGGCCACTGTGAGCTGTGCCCTCCTTATAATAAAAAAAAAAAAAAAAAAATTCTATAAGTACTTAGGCTTACTATTAATAAGTAATAATATACAAATTTGTCTGGAAATTAGATTGCCCAAGTATTTTTCTAATCAAAGGGCTTGATATAATTGAAAATTCTCTTTTTTTGGAGTGTAAATCGTCTTACAGTCTTGTCATGGAGTAGACAGACTGAGAAAAAAAGTCAATATTCATATATACAAAGAAATGAAGTCATCATTTTTACCTAAATCTCACACTTATCAACTTTCACATTCTACCCTTAAATGAACAAATGAGGGAGGCTTTATACACGCACCTGTTATTTATATATCCAACACACACACAGAGTGATATTTAATTGTAATTGTTTCTCTTGCTGCAAATGAAAAAAATCAAGTTATATGAATGGGCTTTATGTTTTTGATATTAATTCTGTGGTTTGAAGAATCCCATTACAGGACAGCTTATGTCATTATCAAATTTTAACACAGTTTATAAGTTCCTTTTATAAACACAGTTACAAGTTCCTTTTACTTGTTTAATTAGACACAGTTACAATTTTGTTTCTGATTTTAGTGTTGGAAAACACTAAGCACAGACTGTCAATCCTAGAAAAGGTGAAGGAAGCCATTTATTAGAACGATTCATCTTGGTTAAGCCCAGGAAGGCTACACCATTTGGGGTTTATCTTCTGCACATTGTCCTGCTAGGAATCACATTCAGAGAATAGAAGGGCTCTTCTTACATGAAATGTTTGAGAATTCTGTCACTGTGCTTCCTCTGTTATTGACCATGGGGCACTAAAAGGACTTGAGATGAACTGCCAATCACCATTTACCCCTTTCTTCCTGAACTTCCAGGTCAGGGAGCAGTTGCTTTTTAAAAACTCACATCGAAGCCCTCTGAGCCCTGTCAGGTTTCCCAAACCACATTTTCTAGATGTTACAGCCTTCAATGGTGTGGTCTTTCTTTGTTGGGTGACTCTGAAGGAGTTTCATGAACAGCCTATAAAATCTTAGAATAAATAGGATTCCTTATTTTTATTTTATTTCTTGGTGATAAAATCTAAACTAAAGAGAAGGTAAAATTCTAATTGTTAGATGTTGCAATGTTTTATTTAATACTGTGAGGCAGTTATCTAAATATTTATTGAAATGAAGTCACTAGTCTATTTTACATAATCCTTCCATATCTGCATAGTCTTGCTCAACATTTTATAAGGCCAGTCATTGGAATTAGATAGTATAAATAGTATAAGGTTGCTATTCCACAAATGCTGGAAGCTTGTCCTAGCTTCCTTAAACTTTTCTTCCTTTTGTGTATCTTCCAAATACAGATGATTTTTTTTTTTTTTTTTTTTGGTATTGCTCAGAAATGCTTGTAAAGAATTTAGGTTTAAAAACAAAAGCATGTCAAAAAGTGAAATGTGGTATAAATCAATTTCTTTTCATTGTCCAAACAGAAAGGATTAAGAAACAATTACCCTGAAGAGTGGTAAAAGTGTTTATCTATTTTTTAATCCCTTATGAAAATGTTCATCCTATAACACTCAATGTGATACTCAACTTTTTTTAGCGAGGAAACGTGTGAAAAATATATGAAAAGTCATTATAATGTAAACCTGTTAATTTTTCTTTAAAATATTTCCATAACTTTAAATGAGTACACTAAATTTCATATGCATCACTTTCCATTTAGAGAAGGACTAATACTATAAAGAGGTTTTAGAGGAGGATGCTGAGCCATTCTCCAAAAGAAGTCCCCAGAGACCTGTCTGAATTTCTGGATTTGAAGGGAAAATTTTATTTATTTG
This sequence comes from Rhinolophus sinicus, assembly GCF_057876585.1. Lineage (NCBI taxonomy): Eukaryota > Metazoa > Chordata > Mammalia > Chiroptera > Rhinolophidae > Rhinolophus > Rhinolophus sinicus. Next base: position 87,106,501 of record NC_142504.1, read on the forward strand.
GGGAGAAGGGGAGACACCGTATGGCTCTAAATGAAGAAAGACTTGAGGAAATTCATCCTTTCTTCCAACAACTTCAGAAGCCAGGAACACTGCTATGTTTTTATTGCTAGAATAACCATTATATAGTCATTCAGAGTGGCCCAACCACCATTCATGAAAGCTCTGCTCAGCTATTTGTTTTCCAGCTGTGCTCATAAAAATTAAAGTCAATAGTTAAAGTTAAAAATGGATGAAAGAGAAACATAAGGAAAAAGGGTGGGTGACTTTGGAACCCCAAATTGGCATCTGTTTGACTCCAGGACCCCAAAGTCCTTAAAGTAGGTGTTGGCTAAGATGATAAAAGCAGATGGGTGATGCAACTGATTCAAGCACCGAAACTAAAAAGGATGGAGCACACAGAAATGTTCTAGAGAAAGGCTGATAGAAACTTCTCAACCCTAGTCAGAATTCAGGAGGATAATTTAGTAGTGGTGCCAAATTCTACTCAAAACCAAAAAAACATTCAGGCATATCTAGAAATTACAGTTTTCCATTGGTTGATTTAAATAGCCAAATTAGTGTCTAGATTTTGCTTTCATCAAAATCTTTATTAAGTCAAAGTTTTAGCTCAGTGTGTTATGATACAGCCTTGACCACCATAGTCAAATAATTCTTGAAAGCATCCAACTCTAAAACAGAACCGAGGAGTTCAGGAAGCTACACCAATTCACTTCTACAGAGCTCATTTTATTGTTCTGTGAGAAAGGTAAGAGAAAAACATTTCTCAGCGTCTTTGGCAGTGCCCTTTCATTCTTAGTAAAATGGCCAGAATTAAATGAACTATGGCAAATGCCCTTTCACTCCTGGACCCAAGGTCCAGGTCTATTGGCTATTCAGGGTAGGATGTCTTTGAGTGCTATAGCCTACATTGTATATGCATATATATATATATATATATATTATATATATATATATATATAAGCATATAGAACTGGTATCTTCAAATCGGTACCTTAAATGGAAATTTGAAACCTGTATTTTTTAAATGGCCCACTACCATGGCCCCCTTCCTATCCCTTCTGCGCTTGCGAGAGAGAGAGAGAGAGAGAGAGAGAGAGAGAGAGAGAGAGAGAGAGAGAGACTAGAAGGAAATGATATCAAATATCTTCTAATACAGCACTGTAAAATTGAAATATAATGCAAGCAACACATAAAATTTTAAATTTTCTAGTAGCCACATTAAATAGGTAAAATTAATTTAATTATATTCTCCTTAACCCTATATATCAAAAATGTTATCATTTCAACATGTAATCAATATAAAAAATTATCAATGAGTTATTCATTCTTTTTTGTACTGTATCTTTGAAATTTAGTACATGCTCATAATTTTACACTTACAGCACATCTCAGTTTGAATTAGGCACATTTCAACTGCTCAGTAGGCACATGTGGCCAGCAGCTATTGGACCGGACAGCCGGGTCTAAAACATGGCTCCCTCTTAGCACAACATTCCATTTGAAATGCCTAGCTTCTGATATTTCAGCTTCCAATCTGAATATGCTTTCCTTGACAGAAGAAATCCATATGTATAAATATTTTAATCTAGGTTCTAACACAGACACACACACACACAAACACACACGTGCGAGTTAACAGCTGGGCTTTAATGACCTACCCAGATTTACTTCTAAAATAACCGGAAAAATAAAATATTTCCTCTCTCCAATGCTTTCTGAAGGAGCATGCGTACCCATTATCATGCACATTAATGGGTTACCATATTTAGTGTTGGCAGAGCTGCTGACTCACTGCCCATGAATGGCCCTGCTGCCTGTGGTGATTGTTTGACAGAATGCCAATAATGGCTGCCTACAGCTTCTGAAAAGCTGACCTTGTAACAATATCCACATTCTTTTGGTTGGTTTTGCTGACGTACTCTCAACTCAAAAACTGTTTTGAAAACAAAAACATAACATAATGAAGTATTGCACTTCTAAAAGCAATTGTATTTCAGTTCATTAAATTATCTGAGTGTGTCAAGGAGGTCAGAACAGCAAGGAAATGAGTATACACAGGGAACCATCCTTGAAAGTTGACATTTGAGCTACAAGCATATGATACTTGGGGACAGTGTTCTAAGACAATATGGGCATCCAAATGAAAAAAGCTGTCATGAGACCTATTTTTTTAACTTTCTCAAGAATCTTTATTAGCTCTATATAACTATCCTATTTGAAATTTTATTTTATTTTTTTCAAAATTGCAAAATTTATCCCATTTCCCACCTTAAAAAAGTTTTCCTCGAGTTAAGCTTCTAAACAAAAGGATATAAGATGCTCTCCATTAATTAGTAAGTGCTGAGTTACTATTAAATACTTAAAACAGGGATCAAATTAGCCAGTAACTACTACTAGATGCTGCTCTATCTAGTGGATAAGATGATCCTTCAGACTATACTTATCAATACACATAAAACACAGTCTATACCTTCCAGCCAACAGAGTTAGCCCTGCCTTCTGTTAGAGTACAACTTTTTAGATTCTTCTCTTTTCCTGGTGGCTGGAACTAGAACTCTTGTGTCTTCAAAGTGTCAAGTCCTTACTTGAGCTGATTTCCCTGCTCCTTAATTCTGTTGTCTATTATCCTAGAGTCAAATATTAATTGACAGTAAAATCACCAGGTGGTTCGCATGTCACACACAATAGCCAGAGTCTGCTTTGCTGATTTTAGTAAGTTTCTCATATAAGCAAGTTTTCAATAATGTTCAGCTAGTTGTTTTGGCACTTTCTAACCACTAGAGGGAGATCAAGGCTGCTCTCTATTCTCTGTTCCTACCCTCCTGCCCTGAATAGGTGGTGATAGAGATAAGTCAAGAACAAAGTTTATAGGTCCATGGGGTACACCAGCAATGAAATTATATCTTTGGAGAAACCCAAAATTTGGCAGCCTGCAAACCCTGCTAACATATTTTGTTTGTCCTATCCAGTTTGAGGCATTTGAAGATTTCATATAAAAATCTGGATTTCCACCCTGAACAAGAAAATAGGAAGATGTGGCCATGCTGGTCGATGCCTCGACTTGGCACAGTGAAAAGGAGGTGCTCTCTTTAAATAGGGGGCACCACTCCTCATTTTAAACTCCCTGTTATTTTTTCAACACTGAGACCAAATATCGTATATTATTTATAAACAAGCTTGAATTGTTGTTTTCTTGTTAAGAGCTGTTTTTTTCATATTCAGATCAAGAGTAAAAGTTGTAAAAGAAAAATAGACCAAGCAGACTTCTTATGATTTCAAGAAAAATACAAGCATATTTCTTTGAGACAGTAAAAAATATTCATAGGGGTAAAATATGCAGGTGCAGTGTGCCTGTGTTTCTTGGACTTAGACCCACCTGTTTCCCACATTTACATCAGGTAGATGGGCCTATGAGCTTAGAGTTTTCCAGCACTCACTTAGAGTCTGCCAAATTCCTCTTTGTGAGAGTGCGATATACACATATACATATGTGCACATACACACACGTGTGCGCATATGCACACACACACCTCAAACCTCACCCCTTTTATTGAGGAAAATACCTTCTTTCCCCCTTTTTTCCTTAGAGGCCATTTCCTTGAATTCAGTTTTCTCCACAATGTGGTAAAATCTGGAAGACTGAGATTAGGTCAAGAGTAAACATCCTAAGAAAGACATTTCTTGTGTTTGTCCTAGGCCTTAGGCAAAAGGGGTTCCTGTGACTCCTTGTGATCTAGTTTTCTGATTATCATGTAACCCACTGGTAATATCCACTTCCCTCACATGAATGTGACAGGCAGCAGATCAGGGATTGGGAGATCATGGGTCCTAATCAAAATATACCTCTCACTTGTCATCACTAACTCTAACTATCAAGAACTATCTCTCATGACTGACTGTACAAACAAGATTTGCAAAATCAGCGTACGAGGGGCAAATACCCATCTGTATTCAACAACATAGTAGGAAAAAAATGTTATCTTCATATAGCTGTTGTATTCATAGAGGAAATCTAGAACTAAGATTGGATTGTTACAGCATAAACAAATTCCAACAAATACAGCTGATATTCTTATTTACTCACATCATTGCTTCCTGATCTAAAAAAGAAGCGGTAATGTAGGTATTAGTAAATCATAGTTAACATGTTGAGTTTACTGTGTGTCGTGCACTGTATTAAGTGATCTCCTTTAATCCATGGAACAACTCTGTGAGGTAAAACCTGTTATTATTTCTGTTTTAAAGGTGTGGAAAGTGGGGATTGGAGTGGTTAAGTAATAACTTGCCCAATAGCACAGAGAGGTTGAATCAGGTATGAGGTGAAATTCACCAGTGGCTCTGTCCAACCTCAGAGCCTTCACTCAAACACCTTACTATATTTCCTGCCTTTCAGGTCAGTGATTCTCAAAGTGAAGTCCCCAAAACACTTTCAAGAGCTTCTTGAGGTCAAAACTATTTTAACAATAATTCTCACATATTATTTGCCATTTTCACTGTATGGACATTTGCACTGATGACGCAAAAATAATGGTGGGTAAAACTGCTGCAACCTTACAAATCAAGGCAATGGCACCAACCTTTACTGGAGGTAATTATGTTCTTCATTGCGATGCACTTACAGAAAAAAAAAAAAAAAAAAGCATCAATGACAACAAAAACCTCACTAAATCATGAAACTTTAATATATATCTTTTTAATAAGCTGTGTGAGGAAATGGAAAGTATGCCTAAAGTGCTCTTGAAATATATTGAGGCACAATGGTTGACTGGAAGTAAGACTGGTGTGCAAATTGAACTAGCCACTTGTTTCATAGAACAAGTTTACTTGAAAGAATAATTGGCAGTCAAACTATGGTTACGTAGACATGGTATTTGGGAATGATTTCCTTGAAAATAAATGAAGTGAACCTGTCACTTCAGAGAAAACTATTTTCTGACAATGGTAAAATTCAAACTTTAAAGTAAAATTAAGAATTTTGGAAAGCTTATATCTGCCATTGTGAGCTTGACAGTTTCCCAATACCTAAAAGATTTTTCTGCTGAGATTGTTGATGATATTAATAAATATAACCTTTTGTTATTGAAAATGAAATGCATCAATATTTGGAAGATCTGCATAGCTCAGTGAACCCATACTTTCCAAATGACTGATTCATGATGTTATAAAATCATACATAAATTTTAAAAATCTATACAAAGTATGAGACAGATAATGGATTTTAATGTAACAGGCTATGAAAAATTATTTGATATGGCTCAAATTCCACATTGCAATTCACCTTTAAGAAACACCCACTTATTTCAGAATCATCTGAAGGCTATGAAAATACTCTAGCTTTTCAACTGCCTATCTATGTAAGTTTGGAGTTTCTTTTATAGTCTTCAACCAAAACAAACATATTGTGATAAGTTAATTGTAGAAGCATATATGCAAATCCAGCTACCTTCTTTCTGTTTAGCGAAACATTGAAGAGATTTCCAAAAATGTAAAACCATGTTATACTTCTGACTACATTTTTTTATTTTATAAAATATTGCTATTTTATTGAAAATAGGTATTATTTCTGTTGCATTCAATGGATTTGTCATTGTTATGTAAATAAATATATAAATAAATTTTTCAAAATTTCTAAGCCAATTCTAATAAGGTAAGTATTGATAGATGTAACACACATAAACAAAAGATCTTTGGCGTCCTCAGAACAAAACGTTTGAGAACCTATGATACAGAATATAGTATCACTTTTAGTTATAACTCCAAAGTGGCATGGCAACTTACTGATAACAAATTCTCTTTTATCTCCTCTTTGAAACAGACACTCATCCCCTTTGACTCAGATAAATATGATAAGTCAGGCTCTCAGTAACCCTCAGGTTGCTACTAAAGCATGTGGCATATTAGATGCCATCAGTTAAGGTAGAAATGTACCACTGAAGGGCAAGGCCTGAACACTCATTCCCAAAATTAGATCCTTTCATCTCTTTATGATTTACAGAAAAAGCCTTTCTTTGTCTAAGAAAACACCCATCAATATTTTTTACATAAGTATTTGGGGGGGGTGGAGAACGAAATATACAAGATATATTACAAGCCAAAAAAAAAAAAAATTAAGAATCTGGTTTTCATGTCAAAGAATTTATGACTGAAATTGTGTCCAAATAAGTGCTGTTTGCACAGATGTTGTTTTATGAGAGTTATCTTTCTGGTTAGTTTTTATACATATTAGAGAAAAGTCATTTTAAAAATGTGGAACTCTATGTGCTTAGTACAAAATTTAATTTAGGATAATTGTGGGAGGTGTGGTACTCTGCAAGTAAACATTTACTCCCCTATTCATCATCCTCTTTTTTAATGTCATTAATGTAGCTGGTAAAGGTCCTAGAAAATCTTTCTTTTTAGTTTTTCTTTTTTCCCCCCATGTCCAGTTTCGTGACTTCTTTCCTTCTTTCCTTTTCTCCCTCCTGCCTTCCTTTCTTCTGTTCTATTTGTTTTGATCTTTACATAATGATAAAATCAAACAGACACACTTATATCACATCACACTGTATTATTAATCTCTTAGACATGTGCAGGACTTTAACAAATGAGTGAACATAAAATCTAAGCAAGACATCGATGGTCACATATTACCAGGGAAATTTCACTAGAATCTATGATATACCTGCATGTGGCTAATTATAAGTTTGTTTTTTTAAAGATTAATTGGATAAATATTTAACACATTTTGATTTAACCTTCAAAGTTCAATGTAATTCTTTTTGACCAATTTGGCAGGTGTACTGAGCTGCAAGAAAGTAGGGCTGAGCTTGAGTAAACATTTTTTTGCCTGGTCAGCAAATATGTGTTAATCTTTCTGTCTTACTTAGAATTAATTTCAGCATGGAGAGTTTAAAGGTTTAATGAGATCACCCCTGCAGGTTTGGCCTATACTCTGTTTCAGTTGCATATTGTTCTACTTAAGAATTAAAAAGAGATTTTTCACCTAAGAAAACTTGAGATACTTTAGTTTAGTGATTGCTTGTAGAGACACTTACTGGTTTTACAACTGTACTTTTTAAAAGATACAAAATGAGATAATTATTCTCTTTAAAAGTGTATTCTGAGAAAATGACTATTTTCTGATAAATTGAGATACATGGGTTTTTACAGTAGAGGTTTCTACAAAATAAGTCAGTCGCTACTGTAAAATAAAATGATGACCTACTGCCTTACCCAGAAATGTAGCAAGAATGTGTTCTGTGTGAATGTGAGTATGTATAAAATACATGAATAAACTAAAGAAGCATTCAGTGACTAGGTCCCATATCTTCATATGTGTCATATATTTTAATTTGTAAGTTTGATAAAATAATGTGGATGATATGAGTTTTCTTTATAATTTATTGTAATTTCCTACATTTCCTAAAAAGAAATGTACTTTGTTTAAAAAAAAAAAACTGAAAAACTGTAAGTTTCCAGCTATCTCTGTATCCATTTTAATTAAACTTGCCTATTCATAGACACTAACATATAGCTAATGATTTTTACATTTCTTATTTTGAAAAAGAAAAAAATTATGGGTGCTCAGTGAACTCTTAGTGATGGAGCTCCTCTGTGAGCTGCCCTGTGGGCGCTGGGTGAATCATTAAACATATGGGGGGAAAATATTCTTTAAAAAATGCAAATATCATCTGGGTAGGCAACTGCCTTAACCTTATAGTAAGACGCAACAGAAAGCAATGCCAAAGGCATTTCCTCTGGGAAAAAAATGCTGTGCAAGAAGCAGGGCTCAGAAATCCTTTATAAACCACCTACTTGCTTTTCAGCACCTTTAAAAGAGTTGACTGAATACCCAACTGAACTGATGTTGACAGGCAAGTCGCTATTTTTTTTTTTCTTAAGCGTTCTTGAATGTCAACAGTCCTCTGGCTTTATGGTGTAAAATAATTCTACATTCAGGGCTGAATGTATATGTCCATTCCTGCTGACAGCTATTTTGTCCAAATGTTATTGTTCTCTCTGCATTATCTTATTTTAACCTAAGGGATGAAGTATCGTGGGTTTTTTGTTTTTTGTTTTTTCTATTAGTGAAATGTCAAGAGTGAAACTCAGTACTCTGCTACTATCTTTCGCTTCCTCAAATATCCTCTTGCAGTCCTGCTACAGGGAGTATTAAAGTAGGTGCCTGAGAAGGAAGGCAGGCAGTGACTCTACTTTCCCTGTATAGGTACCTAGATTTGTAGGATTGTGATGTACAGCCCATGTTTCTGCGATCCCTGGGCTATAAATGGATGAAAAGAAATTACAGATGCACAATTCCCTCTGAGATTAGATTAATTTCCCTAATTACGTGGCCAAAAACTTAAAAATTTCACAGAGATGAGGTGGCTGAATAGCACAGAGCACATACAGCCAGTCTCAACAGCGCTCCCCTTGGCGCCCTAAGTCCTTGGTGGGAGGGGTCCACCAGACAGTGTGGTTTTTGCCCTTCTGTGATGGGACCACGCTGGATCTAAACAGCTAAACTCACCCAAAGCTACAGCCTCTTTTTCCTAGGAGCTTGAAGTAACAATCTATGCCCTTAATAGGAAATATGTACAGACATCTAAGACCTTCCTGATTCCCAGGCTGAACTCTACATCAACAAGACCAAATCTTGGAATAGAAAGGGTACCCAAGTTTCCCTGAGCATTCTGTCCCACCACTAAAGCATCCGGTAAGGCCCGTCACCCAGCTGTCCTCTCCCTGATTTTGACCTAAGATCCTTGTATCTGGGATGATTCTGAATTTAGTCCAAAGGCCACAATTCCAAATCCACTTTGCTGTAGTTTCCTAAGTCACTTTAACATTCTTAAGCCAGTGACTAATAATCTGGTGAAATGATCTGAATAAGTTTATGCCACTACTCTATGTAGGAACCAAGTGAGAAAATGCTGAGCTTCACGTTTGCTAATTGTTCCACCATCAATCAAATAAACATAAAGTAAGGATTATTATTTATCATTTCTTATGACAAAGAAATAAATAAGATAGACCCTGCCCTCCGGTTTCACACATTGAGCGAGAGAAAAAAATTCATGGCAATTTTACATGGTAACATGTGTTACAATGAAGGAACTCAAAGAGTGGTGTGGAAACACCAAGGTTTGGGTGGAGGAGTAGCTCTAACTGTAGAGCTGGGAGGTGCAGGAAGGAGTTCTCTTCAGAAGAGAAACTAGGCCAGAGGTCTGGATGGGACATGTGGTAAAATTATAGAATAGTATTAGAAACGAAAGGGACTTGAACCATCTAGACCAGGGTTTCTAGCCTAGGCACTGCTGTCATTTGGACTGGATAATTACTTTTTGGGGGGAGGAAGCTGTCCTTTGCATTAGAGAATGTCCAGCAGCATCCATGACTTCTACCTACTAGATTCCAGTTGCAGCTACCCTCCTTCCACAACAGAAAATGTCTCCAGACATTGCCAGATGTCCGGGGTGGGGAGGGCACATCATCCCTAATTGAGAACTAATACTCTCCTTTTACTAATGAGAAACCCAGTTAAGAGTAAATGACTTGCATGGCTAGTTAGTTATAGAGACAAAAATAAAACTCAGGCTTCTGATCCCAGTTCAGTCTTGTTATTATAACACAAGAAGCGGCTTCAGGGACCTAAGAAGATGCTTAGGGATCTAAGTACTTTTTCTTCCTCTCCCTGCTTCTTCTTTGTTGTTGAAGATCTGGCTGATGCTGTGTTTGTGGAAGAGGAGTAGCCAGAATCCTGAGCTCAGCCTCAGCACTGGTGTGAAACCCTTGTATGCCATTTGTGAATATGGCAACAAAGAGTCACTTGTAAAAAGCAGGACCTATTTAAATTATTGGGAAATTATTTGAATAAGTAGTTATTGTTTTTCAAGTGACTTTAATCATTCTTAGCCAAACTCACTTAATACCTGCTACAACTTATGCCTATGACAATATCAAGCACCAGAAAAGACCAAGTCTCATATGTTTATGAATGCAACATGGCTCTCAATGTTTGCATTTCTCTGGAGCACCCTTTGCAAACCTATGGTTGTCATTATCTGTATCTGGTTCACATGACACTGAACCTGCCTTCTGTAACTGTAATAATCTGAAAATGGTCTCCATCCTAACCTCTGAAATCTAGTAAACTAGACTCATGACACTGTAATCACCCAAGTGTAACTAAAAGAAAACAAGAGACTACAGAAGTATTATAAAGCTTTGTCTTCATTCTTCCTATTATCATTGAGGCTATCCTAGTCCTATATAACAATGAAAGTAGATAGAATGCCTACGATGGTGCAAACTCATGGGGATAAGAAAGAGGAAATTGGATCAAATATTTTTAAGAAACAAGGACTAAAATATGCATTAATTCATGCAATTAATATTACTACAGGCTTACTATTTGTCAGGCATTATTTAAGCTTCAGGGGTGCCATAGTGAACAAAATTACTGCTTTCGTGGAGCTTACATTCTAGTATGAAGTGACAATGAATAGATAATAAATAGTGGAGGTGCTATGCAGAAGAATATATCAGGGAAAGCAATAGAGAGTGAGGAGGAGTGCTATTTTAGGTAGGAAGATCAGTAAAAACATAAATAAAAACATGAATATTAACTCCAGTCTAATATTTGGCCAAATCCCACATAATCTCAGTTTGGAGTGAACACTTACACCACTTTATGTAATGAATGCATGTGCTTGATGAAATCTGACCACCACAAGTGATTATCCAGTCTTTATTTAAATTAATACCATTAATGTGAAGATTGTATTTTTTTGGTGGCCCATTCTATTTTTGTATGCTCTAAGTTGAAGGGGTTCCCCTACTGAGCAAAAATCTACCTCCTGCAACTTTCATCCAAATTATCTGCCTAAATTGTGGCACCACAAATTAACAAAATCCTTCTTTCTCTTGTGGAACTCTATGGTAAAAAATGTTGACTCCTAACTCCAGGCTGGACACTAATGGAAACCTCTTCAGGAAGCTAGATAAAGGAGACAGTATTTTATTTAATCCCATAACACTAAATTTTTAATTTCTAATCACACGTTAGTCAAACTAGAATTTGATAGCTGATGGAGAATTTAAATAAGAATTTAAAGAGTATTTCTGGTCAAGATGGCAGAGCAGCTAAATGCTCTGCTTGCTCCTCTCATGACCACATCAGAATTACAACTAAACTACAAAACAACCATAATTCAGAATCTCCAGAAGTCTAGCTGAACTGAAGTCCTACAACTAAGGACATACAGAAGAAGCCACCTCGAGATTGGTAGGAGGGGCAGAGACACAGAATAGGCTGGTCCCACACCTTTAAAAGCATGTGACCTTTAAAAGTTGAGAGGATTATCTTGGCTGTGGAGGTGCATCCTGGAGGAGTGAGGGGTCCAAGCCCCTCACCAGGCTTCCCATCCCAGGATTCCAGTGCTGGGGAGTGAAGTCCATCACCATAACTTCTGGTTATGAAGAACAGCGGAGATTGTGGCTGAGTGAGCTGGGGGGTGGCTGGTGTCCCAGGCACTCCTCTTAAAGGGCTCACACATGAATTTGCTTGCTGATGGACTCACTTGCTCTGAGCTCCAGCACTGGGGCAGCAGCTGCAAAGGCGCCAGGGACATACAGGGAGGAACTGAGTTAACTGGCTTCAGGGTGAGGGCTGGAGGGGCAGCTTTATCCCAGACAGAAGTGCTGGCAGAAGCCATTGTTTCTTTGTTGAGCCCTCCCCCATCCAGGCATGCAAACACAGGCAGCTACCGTGTCTGACTCTCCTTCAACCTGACTAACACAGTTTGCCCTGCCCTTGTGATTCCCTGAGACCCCACCCCACCCAACTTTCAGACACACCTAAGCCATTTCCAATGGCTTTTTCATATAAACTGCCTGTCTTGGCTCATTCTAAAGATGTTCCTAAAATTTCTCAAAGGTTCACAAAACCCAACATGCAGCATCTGGCCTCAACATGTCCCATACCTGTTGCTGAGCAGGTCCAAACCAAGCCCAGCACTAGTAGCAGCCAGCCTCAGTTTGCATCTTGGCCTGTGGAGGCACTTGCAAGTCCAGCTCAGGTGGCAGTCATTTGAGGATTGAATCATTGTTCATGCCAGGTGGTCCTGAGCAGGTCACAGGCTGTGGCTGAACTTTCCCTGTGGTGGGGCCCCTCATAGGAGGCCCCGGGGCTGGCACACCTGGTGGCCAGCTTCAGATTGAGCTCAAGCATCACCTGGCTGCCTCCAAGTACAACACACTCAAAGGGAAGACTGGGAAGCCACCAGAGCCCTGCTAAAGGAAATCCTGCTTTGTAGGGTCAGCCCTTGCATGACAGCTGCTTCACTGTAGTCACAGCCAGTCCTCACAACCAATCAGCCTGAGGGTTAGTCTGTTTGTTGATGTGCAAACAACCAAGACTAAACTACAACAGGAGGGCACACATAGTCCACACAAGGGACACATCTGGAGCACATAGATCAGGTGACCAGGGAAACTGTGCAAATGAGCTGCACAGGACATCTACTACATAAGACCACTCTACTAAGACCAGGAGACATAGCAGCTTTTACCTAGTACATACTAACAAACACAGGGAGGCAGCCAAAATGGGGAAAGAAAGAAACATTTCCCAAATGAAGGAACAGAACAAAGTTCCAGAAAAAGAACTAAACAAAATAGAGACAAGCAATCTGCCATATGCAGAGTTCAAAACACTGGTTATAAGGATGCTGAATGATCTCAGGGAGAACATCAACAAAGAGATAGGAAACATAAAATGGAGATAGAAAACATAAAAAAGAACCAGTCAGAAATGAAGACTACAATAACGAAAATAATGCATTTGAGGGAATCAACAGGAAATTAGATGAAGCAGAGAATCAAATCAGCGATTTGGAAGATAAAGTGGCAGAAAACACCCAATCAGAACAGCAAAAAGAAGAAAGAATCCCCCAAAATGAGGATAACTTAAGGGGCCTCTGGGACAACATGAAGCATAGCAACATTTGTATCACAGAAGTACCAGAAAGAGAAGAGAGAGTAAGGAATTGAAAACCTATTTGAAGAAATAATGATGGACAACTTCCCTAACCTGGCAAGGGAAATAGACATTCAAGCCCAAGAATCACAGAGACTCTCCAACAAGATAAACCCAAGGAGGCCCACACCAAGATACATCATAATTTAAAATGCCAAAGATTAAAGACAAAGAGAATCTTAAAAGCAGCAAGAGAAAAGCAGTTAGATACCTACAAGTGATCCCCCATAAGACTGGCAGCTGATTTCTCAACAGAAACTTTGCAGACCAGAAGGGACTGGCACAAAATATTCAAAGTGATGAAAAGCAAGGACCTACAACCAAGATTATTCTACCCAGCAAAGCTATCATTTAGAATCAAAGGACAGATAATAAACTTCCGAGAGGAGAAAAAGCTAAAGGAGTTTATCACCACCAGACCAGTTACAAGGAATGTTAGAAGAATTTCTTTAATATGAAAAATATAAAAAGATAAAAAATATGAATAATAATATGGCAATAACTATATATCTATCAATAATTACTTTAAGTGTAAGTGGATTAAATGCTCCAATCAAAAGACATAGGGTGGCTGAATAGATAAGAAAACAAAACCATTACATATTGTACCTACAAGAGACTCACTTCAGATTGAAAGACACACACACACTGAAACTAAAAGGATGCAAAAAGACAATTTCATGAAAATGGAAACAAACAAACAAAAAAAAGCTAGAGTAACAACTCTTATGCCAAACAAGCTAGACTTTAAAACAAAGGCTATAAAAGGAGACAGTGAAGGATCCAGTAATCCCACTTCTGGGTATTTATCTAAAGAAACCCAAAACTTTGCTTCAAGGCCATGTGTGCATCCATATGTTCACTGCAGCATTGTTTACAATGGCCAAGATGTGGAGGCAGCCTGGGTGTCTGTCGATGGAAAAATGGAGAAAGAGGAGGTGGTACATACATGCGATGGAATATTGCTGAGCAATGGAAGGGAATGGGATCTTGCATCTGTGGCAGCATGGATGAACCTGGAGGGTATTGTGCTGAGTGGAGTATGTCAGAGAAAGACAGATGTAATGTGATTTCACTTATATGTGGAATGTAAAGAACAAAATGAACAGAAACAAGCTCATAAATACAGAGAATATTTTGATGGCTGTCAGATGGGAGGGAAGTCGGGGGTCTGAAAAGGTGGGTGAATTGGTGGTTACAATGTAGTCATGGGGATGTAGGGTACAGCATAAGGAATATACGTAGTCAATAATATTCTAGTAAGTATGTATGGTATCAGATGGGTACTGGAATTATCAGGGTGAATGATGGGAGGGGGTTGGGGAGCAGACTGAAAAAAGTGAAGGGATTAAGGAGTAGAAATTGGTAGTTACAAAATGGTCACGGGGATGTAAAGTTAAGCATAGGGAATATAGTCAATAATATTGTGGTAGCATGATATGGTGTCAGATGGTTGCTGAACTTACCATGATGATCACTTCTTAGGTATATAAATGTTGAATAACTGGTGTACACCTGAAGCTAATATAATATTGTAAGTTAGCTATATTTTAATATTCAGACTTACTTAAAAATGATTTTATGAAGAGTTAAATCTTTTTTAGAAAGAATGCTGTGCAAGAAGCATCAGCTCTAGAAGTACTAAAATTTATACTTCAAAATAATTTATCAGAAATATAATATACTCATTATACAAGGATATAAGTACTGGGAAGCAGGGATCCCTGGGACCATGGCAGAAGATGCCTACCTCGAATGGGATTAAGAGACAGTGATAAAATGTAGGTAACTTTAGAAATCGTTTCTAGAAGCTGTTGGTTCTCTGCTGTTTCATTTGTATTGGCATATATATGATTCTAAATAGGCCTTATTGTTTAATTCTGAGGTAGATAAGTGTTTTGATGGTTCAAGATGATTGCAGACCATATCATTAATTTTTCAAAAATTGAAAAAAAAATTTAAAGAGAAAAAGGTATCCTTTGTACTCTCACCCAATGTTCACATGAGAATTTTGCTTTGCAAGTGTCCAAAGGGCTGCAGCAAGAGGAGAGAGCAGCCTTTAATTTAGTGGCAGTTTGGGAGGCTTGACTGTGAAAAGAATTATGGATACTATTCAGTTCTATATACTCCAGGCAACAGATGCCCAGAGGGGTAGGGATGGAGCTGCCTCCAGATTAGACAACTGCTTTTAATCAGTGCTGTGAGAAACAGGCTGAAACAGAGGCCACTTCTTGGTGGAGGAGGAATAGCAAAAACTGAAGCCGACTTACAATCAAGATGTTATCCAAGTTGCAACTTCTCTTGGAGTCATAGATCCCAGTTAAGGTGTGCAACCTGAGCCACCCTGTGGGGTACTTTAAAACATAGCATCTCTATCGGAGCCTTGTCTCATCTTCCTCCTAGTCTGTTGCAGCCTGTGATGACCCAGAGACCTGGTTAAAAAACTAAAATGCAAAAATCCTTCCCAAAACTGCCAGGTAGAGGAGCAACGACCAATGGAACCATCCTAAGGGGTCCCCAGGTCAATACCAAAGGATTTCTTGAGTGACTCTATATCGCCAGATATAGTTGGATGTAAGTTTATCTATGTGTATAAGCTTTGTAAATAATAGTGTATATAAGATTGTATAAGGTATCCATTTGTTTTCTGATGCAATGGTTTTGAGAGTTGCATTCATGATAAGGGCATAATATTTTTAATATATAACTTATTCCCAGATGCATATGTCTACTTCACCTGAACCCCAATTTAAAAAAAAAAAGTAGCATGTACTTTAAGAAAACAAAAAATATCTGAAAGTTCTACTGTTGTAATAATACGTTTAATTCAAAGAATGCAAATACATATATGTACCTAGAATCTAAGTACAGGGAAAGATGGTTGGATTCTAATGTGTCATAAAATTTCTTTATCTGCTCTTAAATAAATCTCATGCAATAATGAATATATCTGAAAACTTGGATTAGAGGCAAGGAGAGTTATTGCATAAAATTTCCTCTGTGAAACTGAAATCATGAAAGCCATGAAAGCTAAATAATTACTGTAATCATTTTAGATAATCTGGGATAAAGAAGACAATTGGGGGAGGAAAGTGCAAGGGTGGAGTTGGAGGAACCTACCCCCATCCAGGGTACAGAGCGAGGCCCCTTCTTTTTCTACCCCCACTACCCTCAGATGCCTTCTCTCCTTTATATTCTGTGATTCCCCTCTAGTCCACACACTTCCTTCATCTTAGCATGGGATTTCCTGAGCTTCATATTTCTGCTTCTTCCAGCCATTTAGCAGCTGGGATAGTGTTTCCCCAAAAATAAGACCTAGCTGGACCCAGCCATTTAGCAGCTGGGATACTGTTTCCCCAAAAATAAGACCATCAGCTCTAATGCATCTTTTGGAGCAAAAATTAATGTAAGACCCGGTCTTATTTTGCTATAAGACCTGGTATAATATAATATAATGTAACATAATATAATATAATATTATTTAATATAACTGGATATAATTAATATAATATAATTATAATATAATATAATATAATATAATATAATATAATATAATATAATATAATATAATATAATATCGGGTCTTACATAAGCCGGGGTCTTATTCTAATTTTTGCGTCCAAAAGACACATTAGAGCTGATGGTCCAGCTAGGTCTTATTTTCGGGGAAACACGGTAGTAACAGCAGCGTGTTTATTGGTAAGAAGGGAAGAGAAAAGGAAGGAGGAAGAGAAAATGGTGGGAAAGTCTGGCTGATGGGAGATAGCAGGTGGAGTAGCTGGGTCACTACCAAGCCGAGTCTTCGCATTGGGAAGTGCAATCTCTTTCAGTTCTCATCTGTGGTTTGTTTTCAGAAGGCAAAAGTTTATAAAATTGTTCAGCTTCCTTAAGAAACATTAACAATTTTACAAACTATTTACTACTTTTGTTATTACTATACAACTTAATAAATCATATGGATATCTACTTACAACTGCTCAAGTTTAAACCAGTAGAGGAAATGCTGGCCTGGTACACTGACTCAACTAATTTCCTTGTCTTTAGTAGAAATTATGGTGACACAGTATTCCAGAAAGTTACCTGCTTAGAAAACACAAAAGATTCCATGTTTTCCTTCATCTGGGTTTTTAATCAACTTAAAACAGAGTTAGGTTAAGGAGCCCAGGGTTCAAGGCCACTCTGTGTTACTAACCAGGGATTAATCTTGTACAGTCATTTCATTCCCCTGGGCCTCACCATCCTCAGCTATAAAAGGCCTCTGTCTGGCACAGTGTCTATTTTTCTAAATATTTCTTATAATAAATGAAAACCAAGGTTCTGATTTGAGTATTATAAATCACTTTTAGTGTATAAGGGAATTTGTAAACTACCATATGCTCTAGATCTGCCTATTCTGGCTTTCTGTTTCTATAATCAACACGTGTCAGGTGCTTAGCAAAATAAAAGTCTATTTTCTCATTGCAGATAAATAGAATTTACCCGTCCCTGGATGAAGTGCTTGGGAAGTCTTCAAATGCCATAGTCAACTGCCATTTCAAAGAAAAATAGATGCTTTTGGAAAGTTCATGCTGTTTCTTCGTTGAATTTTAGGTGAGTGTGTCTGAGACAAAGAGTTTAAGACGGACATTGAACTATTTCCTCTCAAAATGCTTCTCATTGCATGAAAAGAAAATGGGGTTAAATAGTATCAACGTTTTGTACTTTTAGTGAGATGTCAGACAGTGAAAGATTTAGTTTCTGTGCCTTTTGTTTATTTTCTCATTATTATCAAAGACCATTTGAACTATGAGGTGTGAGATACAGAGATGGCCCGGACATGTCTTCCTGGTTTCCATTAAGCAAATGCCATAGTACTTCATTCTATGCTAAAGGTCATCTAATTTTTAAAATAATGTATTTAATATCAGAGTTATAAGCCACAATGAGACAAAACCATGTTTTAATGGCATAAACTAGAGGAAAATCTGATGGTAATAATGGTAGTTTAATCATTAATAAGTCTCTGCATCAGAAAAGACTAACATTTCAGAGGCTGCCCATGGGGAGATTTTATACTTAAAGTAGGGCATGGTTTCGGTTAGGTGCAGTTTCTAAACTGTGTACGATTAAGCACACACACATACTCACACACGTTAAGCTTTGTTTTGCCTGGCCATAAAATGGATGGATCAATGTTTTTTACATCATCATGCATAATTACCCTTTCATATTACAAAAGACATAGGCCTACAAATTTGTAGTTTACAGTTAGTCTGCAATATGCCATTGTCAGCTCGGAGGAATCGAGGAATTGAGTGGTGGTCTTCTTGAGGAAATTGTGTGTCTTTCCACCTCCTCCTGAGTCTAGTTTTCAAAGTGTGGGTTTATTATCTACGTTAAAGAATGGTGATTTCCCAAACATCAGAATATATCTCTGTTCACAGTTCTGAACAAAACAGTGCAACTGACCGAGCATTGATTGACCACTGTCTAAATCTAATCCAAAAGACAGTGGTGCTTTCTTTGTACTTTTGATTAACTTCAAAATGAAGGTGGATAATTCTCTCATAATCTTAAGGGTGTGTAAATTTGGTTTCTTGGGATTGTATATGGAACTAAAATGGTGATTTCATTTGTTCACAAGATGTTGGTTAAATGCAGTTCCTAGGAGCTAAACTTAGTGCCCTTTAAAAATATCAGTAAATCAATTTGTCTGGTGTAACATTACTCTGGAGGAGAAAAGGAAAACAGAAAACGTATTTACTTAACTCTCTATTTTCCGATTGTGCCTGTGTGTACCTGTTTTTTACCTTCACCTCCATTCCTTGCCCTGTTCCTACTCTGCTGGTTCCATGAAAGCTGACCCGGATTGGCTGGTTTTTCCAGCCCCCAAACCCAGCCCCCAGTTTCCCCCCAGTGACCTTGAACTCTGAGTTCTAGTAATATCACCTCTTCCTTTTGTCCCTTGAGACTTGTGGGTGGTAGTAGTGCGTTTGACTTCCTGCTGCCGCTAATCTCAAGGATGATTCACTATCCCCAGTTTAGCTTCTCAATTCTTCCATCATCTGTGTAACCATTTCTCTGGATTGAATCCTGTCTGTTTTAAATATTTAAGTGTTTTCTCTTTTCTTAGTCACATCCTGACTAACTACTCAGTACTTCATTAATTTCTCCCCAAAATTAGTGGAAGAAAAGTAAATAGGGATTACTTGCTTGGCCCAAGGAAAATAAATGATTCTCAGGAAATAAATATAAAGTTAAATGTGAAGTGCAGTTTTTTACACTGAAAAAAAAATAGCTATATATATATATATATTTATATTTATATTTGTATATATATGCATATATATATATAAAGCTATTTTTTGCATATAAGCTATATATATGCATACATATATATTTAATTAAAGTTTATTGGGGTGACAATTGTTAGTAAAGTTACATAGATTTCAGGTGTACAATTCTGTATTACATCATCTATATATCACATTGTGTGTTCACCACCCAGAGTCAGTTCTCCTTCCATCACCCTATATTTGATCCCTTTTACCCTCATCTACCACCTCACCCCACCTTCTGGTAACCATTAACTCATCTGTGTCTATGAGTTTTTGTTTCTTCATTGTTTGTCTTGTTCCTTTGTTGTCTCAGCTTTGTATCCCACATATCAGTGAAATCATAGGTTCTCGACATTTTCTGTCTGACTTATTTTGCTTAGCATAATAATCTCAAGATCCATCCTTGTTGTCGCAGATATATTTAAAGGCATATTCTAAGCTATATAGTGTGGTAGTTAATTTATTGCTGTTAATAAAATCATTGCTAGTATTCTTATCTTGCATATCAAGTTCATGGGAAGATTTTTAAATTGAGTCTCAGATACATACCAAATATGATTTTTACTTTTTTAATATTCACATTTCACAAGCTTCTGTATGTATAGTATAAGAACCTCTTCTTAGGGCATCAGTCTCATTCCTACATTCATATTTAAATCTAGAACTTCAGATCTGTTTTATGATGAACCAGACCTTTCTCTTTTAGTAATGGCTGTTTGCTACTTGGTGCCCTGTGATCTGAACATGTCCCCTTTCCTAAATAAATACTGACTGAATCGGAAAGCAAAGTGATCAGGGTGCCAGTGTCTGTCTTTTTTGACAGGTAAACAATCCACTACTGTCCTAACAATCCCACTCATCCTAAAGGGCCTCTTTGCTATTACAGTAGCTTTTCACTTAATCATTTTGGCACTTCACTTGGTTATTTTAAATGCAAGTGCATGGCTATTTTCATTTTCTTCTCATTTATTTATGTAGACATTTCCCTTTTCAGTCTTTTCTCAGGGGTCATTGTGACTGCTCATTTGTCCATGTTAATGTATTATGGGTACACTCAAAAGGACATGGTGTCCCTCCTACCCATAGTTTTCATCTAGTCAACCAATGTTAATGTTAAACCTGCAATGCCTAATTGAGAATCCTCCAGACAATGTGAAAATGCCATCATGAGCAAAATTACTTTTGGACCCCTTATAACCTAAAATTGGGACACACAGGGATCGTAGCTTTATGGTGTGGTTTAAGATGCAGCAAATAACCAATGTTCTTAAAACATATCTTCCTTAGTTTGGTACAGCACTGAAAATTCTAATCGCTAATGTTTCTTTCCAGCTTATAGAAATGAAGCTTTATAAAATCATGTTTTTTTTAAAAAAAAAATACTCTCAGGAAGAGAAATACATCTATTAATAGTAGATACTACATCACACATAAGTCAAATGAATTAGCCAGGAAGAGACTCCTGGGGCAGTGGTGCAAACACTCACATTTGAGGGTGTAGTACACATAAGTAAGAGGAGATGACTGAAATAATCTCACTAACATCAGCACGTTGCCTGATGGGTAAAGGGAAATATCTTTCCTAAGAGATAAGGCAGGCCAAACATATCTTCAGGTCATATTGGAGAAAGAGGGAGGAAGAGTAGAGAGTTTAGTCCTTACACAAATGAGCAACATTCTGAAGAGAGATTTTAAATCACTGGTGACCAAATAGTTCAGGGAAGTGCTTTAACCAAGATGTAGTCAGTTGAATCACAGAGTATAATGTGGGAAAAATCAAATGTGTTTAAAGGCAGAAATCATCTGTTATCCATCTTTGTATCCCTGGAAACTAGCCCACTGCTTGGCTCACTAAAGATAATTTCTAAATAAATAAATGATTAGTGAATAAGGACAAAGGCACAGAGCAACACTGGCTGAGGCTTACTGAGTCCCTCCTTTATATCAAACACTGTTTTGTATACACATATATTATGTTTCATGCTTCAACAACCCCATGACATAGGTAATATTAATCTTATTTTTAAAGATAAGGAAACTAAAGCCCAGACAGGTGGAATAACCTGCCCAAGGTTAAGTAAGATGGGATGAAAAATTCAAATCCAGACAGCCTGGTTTCAGAGCCTGAACAAATAATTATTATGTTCCACTGT
The DNA here is from genome assembly GCF_057876585.1 of Rhinolophus sinicus. Classification (NCBI taxonomy): domain Eukaryota; kingdom Metazoa; phylum Chordata; class Mammalia; order Chiroptera; family Rhinolophidae; genus Rhinolophus; species Rhinolophus sinicus. The sequence goes on from NC_142504.1 coordinate 87,127,989, forward strand.
CTCTCATGTAATATAGTCATCAAATAATTTTTAAATACAGAAGCAACATTGTTTATTATTAATAAACTTACGTCATTCCAGAATATACCTATATTAAGAGATCTTGCCTAAATATTGAAGGGGCTTGCTTTGAACACAAATCCCCTTTATTCGGTGTTCTCCTATCTTTCCCTTTTAAAACAGGACTGCCTGAAATCAACTTCCTAATTGACATTCAGACCTCATCATTTCCATTCTTTAGTAGTTTGCTGTGAAATTAATATTTAAAGGTGCTATTGCTCCTCTCATGCCATTTGCTTCGTTTAAGAATATGTCATCTTGAGCAGCAAGTTACTTAAATTCTGAGCCTCAGATTGATCACCGAAAAAGATATGTCTACTTGGTTTTGAGGACTAGAAAATAATATTCGTACAACAAAACAACAAAGTAAAGTTCCTGGTATAGAGTAGGTACCTAACAAACAGTAGCCAACATGATCTAATTACCTCCACCCACTTCTATCCCAAAGCCAGTGATGGCTGCCCCATCAACTGCAGAACATAATCTGTGTCCTATACTCCATAGCATGTCAATACAGGCACGACAAATTTCTTGAGTCTTTCTGCCTGCCTTTGCTGCTCATCAGTTGACCTTTGCTAATGTAGGAATTATCTGCCTTCTCTAAGCCATGCCTGTGCCTTTACTTTTGTTCGTGCTGGTTCTTCTGCCTAGACCCTCCTCACAATCACACCCCCCTTCAAGTCCCCCTCACCCACAAGCACACGTGAACTCTTTCATGACTTGCAATACCCTAGTCATCTTTCAAGATCCATCACAGCTGTGCTGTTATCATTACGGGGAGGTCATTGATAAACCCTTCCTGAGTCAATACTTACCAGTCCTGTCTCTGAATTCATACAGCCCTTTGGGCCATTTCTAGAAGATCAACTCCTAGTGTAGACAACAGAGAGAAAAGCAATCTCATTCAGGCATTCACAGGCTCATGTTGGCATTTCTCATGTTATCCATCTCTCCCCCCCTCTGAAATTTTCATCAGTGACAAATGCCAAGTCTTTTTTATCTTTGACTCTCCCTGTATCAAGCTCAAAGTAGCCTCATTTTTGGTGTTAGGTGAAATATGGAGCTTCATATTTTGAGATATTCTTGAGTGGTTCCAGTGTGATGAAGATTTCATCTAGCAATTACAAGCAGAAAGAGAGCTTCCTTGGGGGAAAAGGACCTTACAGAGAGGATCTGTGCCACTCTGTGCCAAGCACCAAAGAAGACGCTTCACGAACATCATCTTATTTAATTTTCATAATAATTCCTCAAATTAGCTATCATTTTCCTCCTTATTTAGATAAGAAAACTAGAATTCCAAGAGTTGAGATAATTTGTCAATGTCACATTTCTGGAAAGTAGCAGAACAAGAATACTAAGCCATATCATTTCACTGCGGCAAACTGCCACCCTAAGAGCTTTCTGATTTAATCCTATAAGAATATATCTGTATGATAATGCTAGATTTTTCCATTTAAAGTATTTCCTGAGGAGTAAGCGATTTATAAGTACACAGTTCTTTTTCCTCATTGGCAAATAAGTTTATGTTTAGGATGATGCCAAAATTAGCACTATTTCTGTGCAACAAGGTAAAAAGATGTAGCACCTTGTGGTTCTGAGACCTGTTTATGCAAAAACCTCATTTATTGATGTGAGCCAATGCCTGAAAATGATGATTTCTAAAACTGTAGACTGATAGAATTTTAGGCCTGAATGACATTTTTTTTTTTTTTTAAAGATTTTATTGGGGAAGTGGAACAGGACTTTATTGGGGAACAGTATGTACTTCCAGGCCTTTTTTCCAAGTTGAGTTGAACCGGCAACCTTGTGGCTGAGAGGACACGCTCCAACCCACGGAGCCATCCGGGACCTCAGTGGCAGCTCAGCTCAAGGTGCCATGTTCAATCTTAGTTGCAGGGGGCGGAGCCCACCATCCCTTGTGTGACTCGAGGAGTTGAACCGGCAACCTTGTGGTTGAGAGCCCACTGGCCCATGTGGGAATCTAACCGGCAGCCTTTGGAGTTAAGAGCATGGAGCTCCAACCGCTTGAGCCACTGGGCCGACCCCTGAATGACATTTAGAATCACCACTAGAGGTGGGAACTTTTTAAGGCAAGGATTCTGTCTCTCATTTCAGAATATTTATGAAATGAATATTTATGACTAATTATGAAAGGGTTTGTGTATAATGCAAAATAAAAATTTCTCTAGATATGGCAATACTATTCGCACTTCTTAAGAGAGTACATAAATGTGTTCTGAAATGTTTTTAATCACACTATTCAAGTACCATGTGTAAGAATAATAATTGATTTGAATAAAACTCAAAATTTTCCAAATCAATCTTCTGACTTCAGTTTAATGCAAAAACCAGTATCCATAGAGAAGGATTTCCTTCCTTTCGTGAAAAATCCTAATGATGCTTAGGCCATATTTATATCTATAATGATCATTCATTTATTTGTTCTTTAAATGCATATTACACATCTCTTATGTGTACCAGGAACTTTACTTTGTTGTTTTATGAATATTATTTTCTAGTCCTCACAACAAATGTATATTACACATTTCTTATGTGTAATATACATCTCTTATGTGTAATATATACCAGGCTCAGTGCTAGGCACCTGGAACCTGAGATAAATAAGGTATAATTATCCTAGTTAAGTTTGCCACAGAATCAGGTCCTAGAATTATAGAATTTAAGCATCAGAAGGGATATTTCAGAAAGTCTTTTAGACCCCATCTTAGTCCATTTGGGCTGCTATAACAAAATACCAGAGACTGGATAGCTTATGAACAACAGAAATTTATTTCTCACAGTTCAGAGCCTGGAAGTATAAAATCAAGGTGCTAGCATGGTCACATTCTGGTGTGAGCCTTCCGCCTGGTCAATAGCTGAGCACATTTTTGCTGAGTCCTCACATGGTAGAAGGGGCTCCGGAGCTCTGCGGGCCCTCTTTTATAAGAGCGCTCATCCTATTTAGATCAAGAGTACTAACCCTCGTGCCCTAATCACCTCCCAACAGCCCCATCTCCTAATGCTATCACATTGGGATTTCAACATGTAAATTTGGGGGGACACACCCATTCAGACCACAGCAACCCCCCAATTTTATATTTGAGGAAGTTGAGGCCCAGAGAGGTAAGGTACTACCCCAATAATTAGCAACAAAGCCACAATTAACATCTATCTGAGTCTTTTACCACCTACCCTGTTTCACAGAAAATAAGACCCAGCCGGACAATCAGCTCTACTGCATCTTTTGGAGCAAAAATTAATATAAGACTCGGTCTTATATTATATATGCTAGATAAGACCGGGTCTTGTAGTAAAATAAGATCAAGTCATATTAATTTTTGCTCCAAAAGACACATTAGAGCTGATTATCTGGCTAGGTCTTATTTTCGGGGAAACACGGTAGCTATTCTCCACCATACAACAAACGAGCCAGTATCCCTATATTCTTGATCTTATTTTCCCCTAAGAGAAGTTTGGAATCTAAGGAGAAAAGACTAAGAAAAGATTGATTTGGGTTTTATTTATAATATGTAGAAGTAGATTTACTGTTCATCAAGCACTTTTTGAGAATTAAATAAATATAAGGAGCTTTGCTAGGTGCTGGACATACAGTGAGCAAAACCAGAAATGTCTTTCTGGCCGGCATCATGTTTACTGTCTGTGTGCATGACTATATTTGTGTGTGTGAAAACCCAGCATAAAAGCCCTAAACTGCCCTTTAATGGTCCAGGCCCAAAATAGTCCCAGAAATGACAGGCATAATGTGATGCTAAAAATGGCAACTAACGTGATTGAAACATACGTATTCACTTTTTTGAAAAGTGTAAAACAATGTATTCCATAAATACCTGACCTATTAAAGCACAAAGATACATATCTATGTCTTTGGTCTACTGCTGTTATGTGGATAACTTGTCAACATTCCAGGAGTGAAAAGAATTTTTAAAAATATGACTTGCATGTGTAGACTGCTATGTCTATCTTTGAGTAAGGTAAATATATATTATTTAGAAAAAATAAGAATTCTATTTACTTGCCCAGGTTATGTTCCTGCTTTGTTGAGCTGTCTTTTGTCAACTGCCTCTTTATTTCCCTAGAAGAATTTGCATCATGCTGTTTATCTTTACATAAACATGATTTTTTATAGTAAAATATGTAAATATTTTTCTTTATTATTTACATACATTGTCTCTTATTTAAGAAAATTTTCTATATCCCAGAAAGTTCCCAAGTTGTGGGTTTGTTTTTTTGTTTCGTTTTTTTAATTTAAAGACAATTTTTTAAGGAGCAGTTTAGTTTATAGTAACAGGAAGATACAGAGATTTCCCACATACCCTTTCCCCACACATACATAGCCTCCCCCACTATCATTGTCCCCCACCAGAGTGGGACATTTGTTACCACTGTTGAACTTACATTGACACATCTTTATCACCCAAAGTCCATAGTTTACATTAGGGTTCACGCTTGGTGTTGTACATTCTATGGGTTTGGCCAAATATTAATAACATCTAGCCATCATTATAATACCATACAGCATATTTTCACTGCCCTAAAAATCCTGTGCTATGCTTCTCTCCTTGCCCTCCAAGTTGTGTTTCTCATATTAAAGTCTTTAATCCACCAGTAACTAATTCTTTGTATGTGCGATGATTTTGGATCCTTCTTCCACTGCTCTACACTGCCACTTCTCTCACATGTCAAGGTTCCATACGTGTGTGGGGGCTTATTTGCTTTTTTTTCCCCATCAGTACATTTGCTTACCCTATTGCTAACACTTCATTGTCTTAATGACTACAGCTTTGGGCTGTTGTTTTTTAATTTTTTTCCCTGTTTTCATTTTTTTTAACATTTTTTAAATGTAGCTAACATACAATATTATATTAGTTTCAGGTGTACACCATCGTTGTTCAACATTTATATACCTAAAGAAGTGATCAGCATGATAAGTCCAGCAACCATCTGACACCGTACCACGCTATCACATTATTATTGACTATATTCCCTATGCTGTACATTACATCCCCATGACTTATTTGTTTTATACCTGGATATTTAGACCTCATTCCCCTTCACCTTTTCCCCTTTTTAAATGTTTCAGTTATAGTTGACATTCAATATTATTTTATATTAATTTCCAGTGTATAGCATCGTGGTTAAACATTTATATAATTTAAGAAATGATCCCCCTGACTAATCTAGCACTATAAATAGTTATTACCATATCATTGACTATATTCCCTATGCTTTACTTTATATCCCCATGACTATTTTCTAACTACCAATTTGTACTTCTTAATCCCATCACCTTTTTCACCCTGTCCCTAACCCGCTCCCCTCTATCTCCCCAACAAATCTAACACCCGTAAGACACCATACATAGTTATTACAATATTATTGACTATATTGTTCATGCTGTTACATCCCCATAACTACTTTGTAATAACCAATATGCACGTCTTAATCCCTTCCCCTGTTTTCACCCACACCACCAAACCCCCTCACATCTGGCAACCATCAAACTGTTCTCTGTATCTATGAGCTTCTTTCTGTTTTGTTTGTTAATTTTGTTCTTAGATTCCATACATAAGTAAAATCATGTTGCATCTGTCTTTCTCTGTCTGATATACTCCCCTCAGCACAAGTCCATCCATGCTGCTGCAGTCTGCAAGAACCCATTCCATTACATTGCTGAGCAATATTCCGTTGTATATATGTACCACCTCCTCTTTATCCATTCTTCCGTTGATGGACACTGAGGTTGCCTCCACATCTTTGCTATTGTAAACAATGCTGCAATGATTATATGGATGCGCACGTCCCCTCAAAGTAGCATTTTGAATTTCTTTGGATAAATACCCATAAGTGGGATTACTGGCGCCTTCATTGTCTCTTCTTATAGCCTTTGTTTTAAAGTCTATTTTGTCTGGTATAAGTATTACTACCTGAGCTTTTTTTTGTTTTTTTTTTATTTCCATTTTCATGAAATATCTTTTTCCATCCCTTTACTTTCAGTCTTATGTGTGTCTTTCAATCTGAAGTGAGTCTCTTGTAGGCAGCATATGTAAGGGTTTTGTTTTCTTAACCATTCAGCCCTCCTATGTCTTTTGATTGGAACATTTAATTCATTTACATTGAAAGTAATTGTTGATAGATATATAGCTACAGTAGTACCTCAGTTTTCAAACGTCTCTGTTGACGAATGTTTTGGTTTACGAACACCGTAAATTTTATGGATCTATGGTATCATTAGATAGTAAAATTCATGCTAAATTTGCAGTTGTACGGGTTGATATTAAAGGTCTGGAACGGATTAATCCATTTTGCATTACTTTCTATGGGGAAACCGCACCTCAGTTTTCGAACGTTTCAGAACTCGAACAGTCTTCTGGAACAGATTATGTTCGAAAACCGAGGTACCACTATATTGCCATTTTATTATTCATAATTTTGATTTCTTTTTTCTATCTTAAAGAAGTCCCTCTAACATTCTTTGTAATATTAGTTTGATGGTTATGAACTCCTTTCGCTTTTTCTTGTCTGGGAAGCTCTTTATCTGTCCTTCAATTTAAAAAGATAGCCTTGCTGAGTAGAGTAGTCTTGGTTGTAGGTCCTTGCTTTTAATCACATTGAGTATTTAATGCCATTGCCTCTGGCCTGCAAAGTTTCTGTTGAGAAATCAGCTGACAATCTTATGGGAGTGCCCTTAAAAGTTACTAGTTGCCTTTTTGTTGCTGCTTTTAGGATTCTCTCTTTGTCTTTAACCTTTGCCATTTTAATTATAATGTGTCTAGGGGTGAACCTGTTTGGGTTCACCATGTTTGGGACTTTCTGAGCTTTCTGGACTTGTATGTCTATTTCCTTCTCCAGGTTAGGATAGTTTTCAGTCATTATTTCTTCAAATAGGTTCTTAATCCCATGCTTTTTCTTTTCTCCTTCTGGTACCCCTGTGATGCAAATGTTATGCTTGATGCTGTCTCTGGGATCTCTTAAACTATCCTCCTTTTTTGAATTCTTTTTTTCTCTTTGCTGTTCTGATTGGGTGTTTTCCGTTACCTTGTCTTCCAAATCGCTGATTCAATCCTCTGCTTCATCTATTCTGCTAGTGATTCCTCCAGTGCATTCTTCATTTTAGTTATTCTTCACTTCTGTCTGGTTCTTTTTTATGGTTTCATTGCCCTTTTTCACACTTGCTATCTTTTTTCTGAAGTTCTCACTAAGTTCTTAAACATCCTTATAACAATTGTTTTGAACTCTGTCTCTGGTAGGTTGCTTACCTCCATTTTGTTTAGTTCTTTTTCTCGATTTTTCTCCTGTTCTTTCATTTGGGATACATTTATTTGTTTCCTCATTTTGGCTGCATCTCTGTTTTTCTATATATTAGTTAGATCTGCTATGTCTCTGAGTCTTGGCCGGGTAGCCTTATATAGTAGGTGTCCTGTTGGACCCAGTGGCAGCCTCCCTGGTCTCCTGCTCTGGGTGCTCCAGAGTGTCCCTTGTGTGAGTTATGTGTACCCTCCTCTTACAGTTGAGCCTGGTTGCTATCAGCATGTCAGTGGGTGAGATTGAGCCTTATTCTGACTGGCTATGGGGTTTGGCCATGTCCAAAGCTTACCGGTTGCTGTGCAGGGGACTTACCTCACTGAGTGGGATTTGCCCCAGCAGGCTCTGGTGCCTGTTGAGACCACCCTTTGTGTGTGCCATTTGTGGGGCTAATAGGGTGGTGCTCTCCTGTGATCTGAAACCAGCCTCCAAGTATGTTAGTTCTGGGGCCTCTTGGGAGGTGCTCCAGTGGAGGCCCAGGTTACCCACTGCCTGTGATTGTTTTGGGACTACTTGGTAGGAGCTACAAAGGGATCCACAGTTGTTCCGTGATTGTGCTGAACCTGGAGGGGCATGGGAGAGGCCACGGTACAAACCTGAGGATGTCTGCCATTAGTACCAGGCCTGAGGTAGCGCTGCAAAAATCCAGGACACCCCAAGGCTTCCTGCCACCTGCCAGCTCCCTTAAGGCTAGGCCGCTGATAGAGCCTCATAAGGTATGCAAGTTGGGTGTGGCAGGGTCTCAGGGAGTCACTAGGGTGGGAAGAGCTGTGGTCACCAGGTTAGTTAGACTCTGATTTGGTGCCAGTGCTGAACCTGGAGCTACTCAGTAAAAATCTCAGAGCACACTGAAGCCAGTCACTACCTGTCAGGGGCCTGCCAGACTCTGATAGTTTTCCAAGAAAGTATGCAATGCAAGTGGGACTGGCTCCCAGAGAAAGTGTCATCAGTGGTGCATGAGTTGGGTGGGGTATGTCCTAGTGTCGGCAGGTTGAAGCAGCAGAACTCACTAAGCCAATCAGATTCAGATTTGGCCATGGTGGTGCAGGCTCAACACTGGAAAGATGATGCCTATCTGTCAGATGCAAGGGAGGAGAACATCACACAGGGAAAATGCTTACTGTATTTTAATCCTCACTCCAAAGCCACCTACCTCAGTCTGCATCCCACCCCACCCCGAATGTCTCTGATGGCTCCCAAGTCACTGTTCCTCTACTGTAACCCAAGATGAGTGCCTGCAAGTGAATGAGTCTGTGTGCTGGCTGTTTAAGAGGACATCTGGGGGTCCTGCAGCCTTCTGTCCTACCCAGATGTTTGGAATCCCCATATTTTTTCACAGCCAGATGTTATGTCTTTTTCCCAGCACCAGTACTCCAGGCCGGGGAGCCAGTTGTGCACGGCTGGGGTCCTTCATTCCTGTGGGGCTAACCTCCATGGCCAAGGTATCCCTCCTGATTTTCAACTGCCACACAGAGGTTTGAGTGCTGTTCTACGTCTCTGTCCTCCTACCAGTCTTGATGTGGCTACTTCTTTATATTTTCAGTCATAGGACTGCTGTTCCGCTAGACTTCAGGTGGTTCTCAAGTTGATTGTTCTATAATTTAGTTGTAATTTTAATGTGTTCACAGAAGGATGCAGGTACGGTGTTTATCTACTCTGTCATCTTTGATCTCCTAATCTACATAAGTATGATTTTTAAAACTCTGATCACCACAAGAATGGGTGGAGCAATGTTTTCCTATCCTAAACTAAGAATTATGATGGGTTTACAAAAGTAAATAATAATGTGCTTTAATGTTAGTACATTCATATTATGCTTATGACATATTATGAAATATGACAGTTTATTGTTTTACCTTGTATTTTAGCTATCAATTGATTTTTGTAACTTTAAAACCCTGACTTTTTTAAATGGATAGTTAATTTCAGCAAAACCTTAAACTTTGAATTTGATAGTTACAAATCATCAAAGCAGATGAGTAATGTAGCTCTCTATTCTTTTAATTGCTAACAATTCTGTAACATTGGACTACAAATTTTACTGTGATTATTTGTTTTCAGATATGCTTTTAGACCCAGACAAATGCATGTATTTTATTCCTCCAGTTCTAGTTGCATTTATAAGTAAGGTGGCTGTCTTTGTCTAAGAACAAGTTTTTATTATTATACTGTTCCTTATATATACGGGGTGCCAAAAAAAATGTATACAAGTGGACACTTTGGTCAACATTCTCAGGCAGTAGTTTGCTGTAATCAGAAGTGTCTGGACGCTGATGGTAACCATTTTGAGCACCTCTTGTAATTGCAGAAGTCAAACGTGACTTGTATTCATCTTTTGTTATTGGTATATGTTGAGTATTACAATTTTAATACAGTTTTCCTTTCTTAAAATGTGTATACATTATTTTTGGCACCCTCTGTATATAAACAACTCCCGTATCACATGGTTTATCTTCTGAAGTTGAATTTCTTCCCAGGGTAGTGGCACCTATAAAAGGCACATTTAGAGAGAAAAAAGCCTTACTGCATTTCAGATAAGGCTACATTCTTCCCATTCATCCACAGCAAATGAGCTTCTCATGACTTCAGTGCAATAGAACCCCATTTTATACTATCGCAGAGTTAGCCACCCTCCGTCCATGTACCTCCTCTATGGCCAAGGGTGCCACCATGAGTAAGACAAACATGCCACCACCTGAATCCCGGGCAGATTCCCACAGCACCTTGAATTCGCCTTTGAGAAGAAACATTTGCAGGCATTAAGCATAATGGTAAAATTACCCTAATATAAAAACCTTCCCATTCTCTCTTGGATTCTTCCTTCCTATAGTACAAGGAGTGAAAGGGCCTAAGAAGCAGGGCTTGTCAGTCTCTGCCTTAAGCTCAGTTCTTAACAGGAGCTCCTCTATCTGATAAAAAGGACTCTGAGATTTTCCATATCATCCAGCTCTGAGGCTGTTGTGTGTAGGACTGTCCTCTGTAAACACAAAGGCTTTTCTGTAAAATATTATTAGTACACTTTCAGAAAGATGCTTAAGGCTCTCATGTGTTGTCTGACCTAGTAACAAAGATAATAGACTAGTTCAGCTCATGATTGCCTTCTCATTAAAATATTCAGATCCCTTTCATACTCACACATAGAGTTCATGCTTAATGTATACAAACTGCAGTAAGCTGTGACTGCCTAGTAAGCAAATGGAGGTGTGTCTGACAATCTGAAGAACATAAATGAGTAACTGAAACATTGACATTGGTTTCAGCTGGGTGACCCAAGCCTTCATTCTTCCTTAGCCACCTCCGATGTTTCTAATGGGCTGGTGAAACAGTAGCTCTCAGAAGTAGCTCATTAAATCATAAAAATGAGAATTAGCATTTAACATAATGTCCTTCCCTCTAGTCTGATAGTGGTGCAAAGAGTGACCGGAGAAGCAAGGGGACTGGATCCTAACATCTTTGATATAATTTTACAGAATATAGAACAAAGTGTCTGCTAGAATTCATGCTCCCAAATAAGTTTTTCCAGATGTATATGATTCTGATTATTTAGTGTTTTTAGGAAAATATTTCAGTGTTTACTTCATTTTTTCAAAGTATAATCTTTTTCAAGTTGAGTTTTTAAGGATTCGAAAACCTTTCTCTCCCTTTTAACTTGTTTTAAAAAGCAATGTAAAAGCATAGGAAAAAATGGGTAGAAGAAGAAGACTTTTAGCTGGATGGTGAAATTAAGTCATAAAATGAAAAATACCTGGCACTTTCGAAAAAAAACACCAACAACAACTCGAAGTTCATTTTTTTAGCACTATTCTGTTCTAACTGGGCTACTTGGTTGTATGCCTGGGCTTCTGAAGTCCCAGAAAGAAATATCACCCCTGTTAAAATGTTTTGCTCAAGTAAAGGGGAAGGGGGACATTACATTTTTATGAGAACAAAAATGAATATACTATTGAGTTGAAAGCAAAATGAGCATGAATTTTTACAGAGAGAAATAAGACATCAGTGAAATGTCAGCACTGGAAAATAATTCTTCCATCAGATACATCCTCATGTTCTGCCATTACTTCACTTTCCCGTGCCCATCAAGAGGGAAATGTGAAGAAGTACCCCAGATAAGATGCACACTTCGGTGCTTGGGAGAAAAATGGTGGTTTCTTATTTAAGTAAGAAAAATGATACTACTCATGAGAAAATCATTTGGATGGATTCTGCTCTACGTTTAGTTGGGAGAGAAAATCATCTACAACCACTTCTTGAGAACAAAGTCCTGCCCACTTGACTCTAAAGCAGTGGTTCTTAGCTGGGGGCAACTTTGCCCCTCACGAGACATTTAACAATATCTGTAGACATTTTTTTATTGTCATGCCATAGGGTAGGGGGTGTGGAATGCTATTAACATCTAGTGAGTAGAGGTTGCAATGCTGCTAAACATCCTACAATGCTCAGAATAGTCACCTAAAGGAAAGAATGTATCTGTCCCAAAGTGTCAGTAGCACCAAGGTTAAGAAACCCTGCTCTAAAATATTAAAGGCTACTCTGTAGCAGGCTCCACATATGGAGGTACCTTCCATATGTTACCTATTTAATACTCACCATCTTTCCATTAAGTAGGTACTAGTATTATCCTAAATTTTAGGTGATGAAATTGAGATTCAGATAGTTAAGTAACTTGCTTAAGGCCATGCAGTCTGCAAGTAGTGGACCCCGAATTCAAAGTCGATGAGACTCCAAAGATCAGCTCCTCTCAGGTCACTATGCTCCTCTGTTCAAAAATACCTACATCAGCCACCTTCCATGCCCCCTGAAACTCAGCATCTCCAGAGCATTCCTATGAAAATGCAGGTGTGTCATGTGAGCATGCTAACAAGATAGATAGTCATGGCTATTCATCCCTTCCAAAGTCTAGAGTAAACTAACTGGGTTCCGGGGACATGGATTGGATGAGAGGATGTGGCATTGTTAGAAGGGGAGACAAAGGGTTCCTGAAAAAGGAAATTTCACTTTAAAAAGTCCCTTTTTGGAAGATAACTTTGGTGGGGAAGATGGGATTTTGGGACAGGAGTTAGAGTATAGAAAAGACCAAATCTTGCACCAAAGTTTTGATTATATAAAACAGAGAGTGCATGAGGCAGCAAGCATCACAGAAGGATACAACACTCTCCTCGTCTAAAGGGGATGAAAGGCTAATTTCTCCTACTGCAGAAGCGCTTTCCTCTGCTTGTCCTCTGCCCCTCAGTGAACCTGAACTACCAGAAGCACAAGACCAGAAGACAGGCATGAGCTGTGCAGCATCCCCAGGAAATGCTGATAATCACAAAACAGGAAGCAGGCAATTCACTTTAGGCAACACTTACACAAAAAGGACCCCATCGTCTATAGAATGTGGAAAGAAAACAAAACCTTATTTTCAGGGAGTGGTTTTGCTTCCTGACTCATAATTCCCTTGACCTAGTCCTTTACACAGTCCAGTATCTGCTGCTTTTCAACACTTCCGGTGACAGCAGCTGAGCCCTATAACCTATTGGGGCTCTTCTTGGGCCTCGACTCACCACTCAGCCTGTGCCCCAACCACACAGAACCATTTGCCATTTCTTTATCCACCAACTTTTTGGTTTCTCTCTGTGAGTCTCTTTTTTGAGTGAGGAGACCTTTCCCAGAAACTCCATGTTATAGTTTCCTAGGGCTGCTGTAACAAATTACCACAAACTTGGTGACTTAAAACAACAGAAACGTATTTTCTCATAGCTCTGGAAAAGAGAAGTCTGAAATCAACATGTTGGCCTGGTCATCCTTCCTCAGAAGGCCCCACAGAAGAATACTTCCATACCTCTTCCTATCTTCTGGTGGCTCCAGCCGTCATTGGCTTTCTTGGCTTGTAGCCGTATCAACTCCAACCTTTGCCTCTCTCTTCACATAGCCTATGTGTGCTCCTCCTTCTATGCCCTTCCTTCCTTTTACAAGGATATCGGTCATTGGATTTAGGACCCACCCTATCTCAGTATGATCTTAGTCCTTAACTAATTACATTTACAAAGACTCTATTTCCAAATAAGTTCACGTTCTGAGTTTCTTGATGAACATGGACTTTTGAGGGGCACTGCTTGTACTAGAGTTCCCCAGAGAAACAGAACCAATAGGATATATACGGAAAGAGATTTATTGTGAGGAATTGGCTCACACAATTATATAGGCTGAGAAGTCCCTAGATCTGTAGTCCAGAGGCCTGAGAACCAGGAGAGCTGGTGAAGTAAGTTTCAGTCTGAGTCGGAAGGCAAGAGAAAACCGATGTCCTAGCTCAAAGACTGTCAGGCAAAATCTCTCGCTCAGTGTTTTGTTCTATTCGGACATTCAACAGATTGGATGAGACTCACCCACACTGGGGCAAGTATTCTGCTTTATTAAATCTACTGATTCAAATGTTAATCTCGCCCAGGGGCAGCCAGATGTCTCAGTTGGTTAGCACGTGAACTCTTAACAACAGGTTGCCTGTTGGATTCCCACATGGGCCAGTGAGGTGCACCCTCCACAGTTAGATTGAAGACAGGGAGCTGCCGGTGGGGTGGCCGGATGGCTCAGTTGGTTAGAGCCCAGGCTCTCAACAACAAGGTTGCCGGTTTAATTCCTGCATGGGAGGGTGGGCTGCACCCCCTGCAACTAGATTGAAGGACAACAACTTGACTTGGAACTGATGGGTACTGGGAAAACACACTGTTCCCCAATATTCCGCAATAAAAAAAAAATTAAAAAATAAAATGTTAATCTCACCCAAAAACACCCTCACTGCACACCCAGAATAATGTTTAATGAAATATCTGGGTACTTCATGGCTCTGTCAAGTGGACACATAAAATTAACCATCACACTATTCAGTCTACTACATTCCCTCTTGACAGATTTTCTTTCATATTTTACTGGCATCACTGGTCAATTTTTGGTTCAATTTATATAAAATGTGTTTACCACATGAACCTTTTCATTCAATCCAATAATGGAATTCATTTAAGCATATAGAATGAAATTTTAAATATTAGTTTGTTATTTTTCTCATTTTATTCAGACAATTTTCTCAATAGTGTGTATTTCTTTACTATTCTTTTTCTGTTACTCCTGAGAAATTTTGCTCTGTGTTCTCTTGAACCACATATGCTTCTTTTTTTATCTTTCCCTTTAAATCAACTTCTGTCCTATTCTGTTTCTTAATCTGTGTTTTCCCACAATAATTTATTCTTCTACAGTGCTGCCTTAATCTTTTGAAGTTTTCTAATACCCTTTATTTTTATCATAATTGTCATGAATAATTAACTTTTACTGGGTGCCTACAGTGTGCATGACATTGCATTTGCTTCCTGGTCTCTCCATCTCATTACCTGTGATATATATACACATATTGCTTGATTGACAGTTACTGTCCACCCTCCCCCACTCACTGACTACTGAATTACGTGTCCTTTCCCACAGGCTTGTTACAAAGGAAGGGAGAAACTCAGTAGCTTCTATCACTCCTACATCTAATCTTAGTCACTGAATATGCTCTTAGGGTACATAAGCACCCTGCATAGACCTTTAGAATGTTTGCTGTGCTGATGATATAGTCCAAGTCCCTGAACACAAAGTAAAAGACTCTGGGAAAACACACCTAATATCCCAACAGCAAAGGCTTTTCAAGCTTAGGGCACACTGAATGGGTGATTTTTTCCCCCTAAATGTTCTGCCTAAAGTGACCTAATTAAATTCTCTGTGTACTCTCAAGTCAGTTAATTATATTTGTTTCCCATATGTTATAGCTAAAGCTATGTTTTCTTTATCCATAGTCTTATCTCCCCATCTAGGGTAAAGGTCATCAATATTTCTGGCGTACATCTAGTATAATATGTGCTTTTAGAAGGTACTTAATTAAAAGTTACTGTATTAGAATAAGTCATCTCATTTTAGAATAAGTCACATGGAAGAGACAAAAAACAATAATCTCCAAGTACTGTGTATTCAGACTAAGAAAAATTCTTTCAGGAGAGAGGTCTCAGGAATCTGCTTGTTTCCTTGACTTCAGACATGATTTTCAGACATGTCCTTCCCTTTTCCCTCTAGCTGAGAAAGAATATATCCTTTCGAATGGAGACGTGATATTTGCTGTGCAAACACACCTGGGTGTATAGGATATGGAATTGTCAGAGGGGAAGACTAGACATGTATTTATTCCCCTTCCCCTGTGAGTTACCTAGCAGTCTGCCTCTCAAATCACACAAATCTCCCACTCTCCTTGTCTCCCGACAGAATACAAGGCCATAAAAGGACTCAGGGCCCATCACAAAGCTCTGCCTAATTTTATGTCAATTTGAACTCACTATCTTTATAAGCATCCTGACCTCTCAACTCTCTGGGAATCTTTTTCTTCTCAGGACAGATTGTGGCCTCAGAGTATATTGCTTCTGCTCAGTATCCACTCTGTTTTACTATCAGTGAAAAGTGGCTTTGGAGATACTGCCATGTGGATTGTCCCTGACAGGAAAGCCAGTGTCACCCATCTCCAAGTAATTCCCATTCCTGCCTTGGACTCTAGAGCACATTCGTGGAGTTTCACAGATGATACCACACTAGATCAGGGGAGGAACACCTCAGAGATGAACTGCATTTAGAGTCAGCACGGTGGAATTACAAAAATCAAAGAACTCACACAGAACCCCAGTTTCTGTTCTAGCACTTGAAAAATTCATGGCTGGACTTTGAGCCAGTTATTTCATGTGACGGGCCAGCCGCCACGAGTCGATCAGTACCTGAATGGGGGAGTGGGAATGAAATAAAAGACACACACAAATGCTAATGCGGCCGGTCTTCAGTCATGCTGAAGCCCTGAGTTTATTATCTCTAACCAATATATACAGTTTGAGTACGTGCAGTTAAACGAAGAAGATATGCATTATCTCAGTGAAAGTAAATCTTTCCAGCTTCAACCTTACTTTGACATAGAAGATACAAGGTCACTGAAACTCACAAAAGTAAATATTTCAAGGAGACAGAATCTACTATTTGTCTAGAAAGCCCTTAGTTTTCTGTGTCTGGGAACTGGCCGTTTTCACCACATTCCTCAGCAGCCGTTAGGCGCTTTTCAGATAAGGCAGAGACAATGTTATGGGGGCAGAAACCGAGCCAGTCTGCAAGGTTCAGGGCTGCAAGAAACCATGGCTCCCCACAATTTCACCTCATTGAGTTTCAGTTTCCTCATCAATAAAATGAAGTATTATACTAAATTATAGGTATGGATCCTGCTAATTCTAAATTTCTATCTTAGATTTTCTAACTTAAAGTTACTCACCCCCATTCCTCACAGAAATCTATACAGAGGAAATAACTCAAGATATAACCAAAATTTTATATACAAAGGTATTATATTGCTTATAAAAAGAAACTTGAAAAAGACTAAATACATATTTAACAATAAGGGAGGGCTAAATAAATTCTTATATATTCAAAAAGTAGAATTTTATGCAACCACTAAAAAATATTTTCAAAGAATATATAATACCATACTGTGTTTATTTTTACATGTCTTTCATTAAACAAAAGAAAGTAATATTCAAAATTATGCAAGACTTTTAATATATAAATGTTAATAATACATCAAAATGTAGATATTGGTTATCTCTGATAGTTGAATCGTGTGCTTTTGATGTTATTTCATAAATCCTTCTGTATTAACTTTTAGTCAGAAAAGGGACTAGAAGTGTAACTTTTTATTATTAAGTTTAAAAACCAAGTATATTTTTCACTAAGGAAAATTCCAGAATGTCAATATATAATTATGAATTTTAAAGAGATGAAAAATGCAAAAACAAAAATTGGGGAATAACTTTTCATAAATGATAGGGCAAAATGATTCCAGGTTCACAATGAGTAATCTGTAGAATACGTATGTAGTCATCTATTTCACAGTGCTATTTAAAAATAGCTATTTTCTGTGATGTGTCAACAGAAGAAAAACACAAAGAAACCTCTATTATTTACAGCACCATTAATACAATTCAAAAGAGGAGTGCGTGTTTTGAAAACATCTTAAGGGTAAAATAGAACATCTTTATATTAATTATATAAATTGAGATAGCTTACAACAGCCTTGTTCTTTTATAAGAAATTTTCATGAATAGAATAGATACTAATCCAATTAATATTTTTTAGGTCAGCTGCTAAAAGCGACCCAAGAAACTATGTGCTTGCAAAAATTATTCAGTAGATCACAATGGGTTTTTTTGTTGTTGTTGTTAACAAGTTTTTTTATTTGATTTAAACCGGTGCCCTAAAAGTAAAACACTTTGTAGTGTGATAAAAGAAAGAATCATCTTTAAAAGTGACCCAAAAAATTGCATTGACAGAGGTTCCAATTATTTGTCCTGTTTTAATTTTAACGTTAGCAGTTATTTGGGGCTTTTTTTGGTTTGGTTTGTTGTTGTTATTGTAGCCATGCTGCTTAATTCAAGCTGGTGACCGCTGAGCCCATGTTGTTACCTTGAATTTGTGGGAAATTAGGTGCCCTCCAGTCTGAAGACAGAGTTGTGAAGCAAATAACCTTTTAAGCTCCCTCCCCTTTCTATGCGTAAGGGCAGGTCAACTTCCTGGGTACACTCTGAAGCATTATGTCGCAAAAACTGTTTTTCCCTAGATGATTAGATTCTTCATATGAAATTAAGTGGGTCGCACCAGCACAGATTATGTTACAAATTTTGTTCACACTGAGCAAGAAATTAATCTTAACATTTACAAAAGGGGATTTAAAACTTTGTGAAACCAAATATACTGGCATTATATTTCCTGATGCTTAAGAGAATCCAACGAGTTGCTTTAACATCTGACAAGGATGTTTGCTAACCATATTAAACGCTCTAGTAGCAGTCTACCTTAACTAGGTAAGTGATAGGCTCTTAAATTTACAAAAGGAAGAACAATTAGATACCTAACCAATCTGTAGGAGAAAAAAAGGCACAGGTAAAGACTCCTAAAGAAATGAATGCACGCAGTAAAAGAGTCTATTCAGACAGCCACACATGAGAATAGTTATGAATTATTCAAATTGTGGTTCTGTTAGTCTTTCCTTCATCAACTGTCCTGACGGAGGATTAAGGGGTGCTGATTTTCCAGTATATGTGCTTCTTGCCTTTTACGGGTTCTGCCTTATTTACACCCTTTATAGGACTGTGTCATAATGAGTTACAACACTGAAGGATTTTTCAGTTACAGCAGCACCAAAACTATTTTAATAATCTCTACTGATTTGTTGTAGGGCTTTTTCATTTTTTTAATGATAGAGAAATCTTGCAATGCACAGCATTCATTTTACTCTATCAATTTCCTATGATGAAAATTTTTTCTCTGCCACAGGTTTATTTGTTTGTTTTTCCCCTGGCTGCTTCTTTGTACTGTAAGTCTTCAAAGGGATTGTAATGCTAGTTTTCCTATGCAATTGACTTTAGTGGCAAGTAATTTCCTGAGTTAGATGACTGTGGAGCAAAGCCCCTAAAAGTCTGTATTGGTGAGCAGTTTACAGCTCTTGTTACAGATCAAGGTGACCTTTTAAAGGCTACTGTTAATCCAACATCAGTATATTGTTAAAAATGTGATTTGGGTATATAATGTTTTATTCTAAAGCTCTTTATGATGAAACTTCTTTATACCTCATTTTAATTTGAAAAAAAAATCAGTAATAAATAACCTATAGACCATTTCTTGAGAATCCAGTATAAGTAGCAAAATGAACTGCTTTACTTAATGTATTTTCTTTTATATTTAAAAAATTTAAGTCAACTGCCAAGCTTAACACTCTTTCCACAGTTCATTTTGCACTGGGAATATGTGTAACCTTTTGATACATAAGTGCCCCCTAGATGGTTTGTAGGTGGGAGCAAACAACCCTAGCTATTTACCTGAAATGGTCATTGTATTTATGTTGTGTCATTACCCAAACTCATGTTATGAAGCATATGATTGATAATATGTATATGGTTGAAAATGACAGTTTTATCAGCAAGGGAAAGTCAGTGTCTGTGAGCTTTCTCATTGTCCCTCTTGTTCAAAAATCATAAACATTTTTACTGCATAATACTAGCAACAATTTCTTAAGTATTTTGTATGTTTCAAGCTCAGTCCCTTGGACTATCTCATTTAATCCTTTTTCATAATTCTTTACGAATTTTACAGAAAAGCAGCTGAGTTTAATCTATCCAAGATCACAAAAGTAGTATGGACATGCGTCGGGTTTCAAACCCACATCTGTGTAGCTCCACAGTTGCTCTTTTGAACTGCTCCTCTCACCTGTCTCCCTTTGCAGTGTGGAATACTCAGGAAAAGCCTGTGCAAACAGATCCCTTAAGAGTGTAACCACAGCACATAATGCTGTGAACACAGTGGAGGTTCCCTCCACTGCAGTGAGGTAAAACATTCCTTCCCTGCTTTATCCATTCGTTGAAGAAATAGCCACTGAGCCCTACGTTACGCCAAATCCTTTGCTGGTTACGTGGTATATAGAAAGACAAGACAATGTTCCCCTTCCTAGGAGAGTTCATGTCTAAAGAGAAACGATAGATATGTAAGCAAATTATTATGAAATATGAGCTAAATCTGAGGCTTAAGCAAGGCTGTGGAAGCAGCAGGGTGGCAATGCAAGGCCTGAGGGACAAAGTCTATGGCTGAAGGACAGAGAGCACCACTTCGAAGGATGTGCATGGTAGGAGGGAAGAACAGGTCTGACACGATGAGAGGAAGACCCAGTCACCCAGGGACCCCGTCAGTGTTCTTTAAAGCACTAGGAATAAACCACAGGTGATTCTTTAAATCTAAATTATGTACTAGCTATCGGTTTTGGGAGGAGGGGGTCCCGGGATTGTTCACAGTTGATATTGTCCCAACTCTGAGACCTCTGCTCTTAATCTAGAAGCCTAAATATAGTTGGTTGATTCTAGCAGGCTGTATCTACACAAATCCAAATCTGTGATCATTTTAAAGAAAACTGAGACTTAATCTGTTTAAGGTTAAACACAGTGTTTTGATCGGAAAAAAAAATGAAAAATTTTACCTCCCACCTCTGACCTGTGATTAGAAGTTTGCTCTAGAAGAACACTTGGAGACTAGCCCTTCATATACTGATGGAGTATTTTCAGCATCTGTGTTTACTGAATGATTTAATGTATTATTTAAATATTTTAAAGGATCTGTGAGATTATTGCTGCATTTCCTATTAAGTTAGTAACTGACATTTAAAATTATTTGTTTGGCAGAAATAGTAGATAATGATCAGTATTTCAAGGTTTTAAAGGCAACTTAAAAATGCATAAAGTTATTTCATTAGTTGGTTTCAATGTTTTAGAGATCTTTAGTCTTATACCTCTATTATTCATTTTTCTTTTTTGTTCTCTTATTCACGAAGTTGACTCAGCAACAGAAACATATTCAAATTAGATTTGTCATACAGAAAAAAAAAATCTGACTTTGTCAGGGTGGGTGGAGGGGAAAAAAGCAACTTTTTGTCAGTCTTTTGTATTTCAGCAGCTGGATTCATTGCTACCATGGTAACGGACCACATGATGAGGTGTATTAGATTGCTGTGTGTTGAGTACAAGGGGAAGAATGAACACAGCATTTTATTGAAGTTAAAGGTTACTTTGGCGTTTCTTCTGTGGAAATGTGTAAGGTCAAATACTATAGCTTTCAGCATATGTAGTACTTCAGAGGAAGAATTAGGGGCATGTTGGTGCATTTAACTACAAAATCAGGTAAGGTACAATTGAATCTATGAAACTGAACTCTTACTTCTTCTGTTGCAGTGGCATAACTTGCTGGGTGGAATTTCACTGTCGCCCCCACCCCCACATGGGCACAGGACAAATTTCTCCCATTTCCCCCAACTCCTCCACCTTCAACTTCATCTGTTTTTAATTTGAAAATCTAAAACATTGTGAATTTTTATAGTCCTGGGGTAATGTGTGTGAGGGTGTGCGTGCAAGTAAAAGAAAGAAAACCGGAAAGGAAGTAATAAGACTGTAATAATTAGCGTTGTCAGACCAATGTAAAACTGAGCAGCGTTTCCTTGTTTTTGTTCTTTGAAACTGGTCCATTTTTCTTAGAGGATACCTTATTAGCAGCACTGCTCCAAAGCTGTTTGGCTCTTGTACTAAATTAAGCGGTAGGACAAGTTCTCCTGTATGTTATTTAGTGTATTTATTGTATCTGGGCTTTTTTTCCCCTCTTTCATCTTATTACGGCTAGCCTCATCCAATATGAATAGTTGAGTTTTATCCGTAATTTTTAAAACATATTTTATTTCCATTAGTATTCTATTCTTCCAGGCATTGCGGTCCTATGTGTCTTAGAGGATTTGAAAATAGAAGTACATACAATACGGGTTAGTATAAAATGCACTCTTTTGCCTCCAGGCTGGTAAAGAGCTGAAGGTAAACAATTCAGTGTGGCTTTGTGAAACATCAATTCCCAGAGCACAGAAGCCTCCTCCTACCTTGTTTACAGATCACTCCAGCAGCTTGCTTCCGAGGGGAGGCTTTGATAGGCACGGAGCAAGTTAAAGAATAAAATTTCTTTATTAATCACTTATTTTGATTTCTTGCTCATAGTGTCTATTAATGGTTGATGTTTGGCTTTCTCATAAGGCATGACGATTTACTTTAATTTTTTAGCTAAGGGCTAACTTATGCAACTTCTCTCCTCTTAGAACAAAGTTGACTTGGCAGCTGTAGAGACAAAACTAAACAGCAGCAGAGCCTCACTGTTAATTCAGGTATATTCACTGTTCAGTATTCCCTGGAGTGTTTTCATATAGGAAAGCCTTTGAAAAAATACTTTCTTAGCTTAAATCAATTATTTGCTACTAATTGGCACTGATTGGGATAAAAGCCAATAAATTCTCCCAAGTTTGGTCATATACCACTCTTTCCTCAAAAAGGAATACTTAGATTTTGTTAAATCCATTTATGCTCTGTAATTTTTATTGCTATTTCCTTAGTCTCTAGTCTTTATACATTCAGGCCATCTTCTAAATTCAAGCGAGGAATTATAATCATAATTCAAAACACTTTTTGCCATAATTGCAAATAAATGGAAGTACTTCCATGATAAAAATGTCAAAAGCATTATAACACCAACCATTTGTAAAATGCCCATGCTTGTATCTGAATTTGTTCTTTCCTTTTCCCTTTGTTGCTCTAAATACAGAACAAACTATGAGCATGTCTTCTAAAACATAAAATATTTTCACAAGCATAAATTGTTATTAAGAATAAGAAATTCCCAGGAATTGGTGAAAGGTGATACCTGGTAAAATATTTTAAAGGATGAAATTCTCAATACTGAGGTAGAAATTGGTCAGTTTTTATTAAAGAAAAAATAAAAGAGGGAGGGAGGGAAAGAGGAAGAGAGAGACAGACCAACACAGAGAGAAGACCCAAGGAAAGATAGACGAAAGGTAAAGATAAACGTTTAAATGATCTCTTAACCAAGCTCTCTTGTTTCCCACCAATCCTAGAATGAGTTAAATCTAAAATGGGTATATAAAAGAAGAGAAATAGTGTAGTGTGGATGAGATGAAATTAGTAAAAAGTACTATTATTCTTCTCTTCCATGTTTTAAATACTTGATAAGGCATAGATAGTTCCTTTCTATTAATTGAAATGAAAACAAATTCCTATAGTTGAATTTGTTTCAGTCCTTGCTATTATGGGCTACGATATGAGCCAGTTTAGACATTAGAGCTAGAAATGTGTAAAAAATCAATATATATATCCAAGTTTCTGTGGTCTTTATTCACCTGACATTAGGCCATATGTACATGTTACTTCTGAGGTCACCATAACTGAAAAGTCCATAAGATGGAATTTTATTTTAAAATGTTTATTCTTTCAATTTTATTTTTTAAAAGAATTGTATATTTTAAGGAGTACGACATAATGATTTTGATATACATATACATAGTGAAATGCTTACTACAGTTAAGCTAATTAGCATATCTTCTGAAATAGTTACCATTTTTTGTGTGTGTGATGAGAGCACCTGAAATCTACTGTTTCAGTAAATTTTCAGTATATGATATAGAGTATCATTAACTATAGTCACAAGGCTGTCCGGTAGATCTTTACACTTGTTTGTCCTACATTACTGTAACTTTGTACCCTGTGACCAACATCCCTTTTCCCTCACCCTCCAGCCCCTGGTAACCACCATTCTACTCTCTGTTTCTATGTATTTGACTTTTTTAGATTCCATATGAAATGCGATCATGCAGTATTTTTTTTTCTGGATTATTTCACCTTGCAGAATGTCCTCTGGGTTCATTCATTTTGTTGCAAATGGCAGGGTCTCCTTTTTTTAAGACTGAATAATATTTCATTGTATGTATATACCACAATTTCTTTAGCATTCATGTGTTGACAGACACTTAGGTTGTTTCCATATTTTGGTTATTGGGAATTATGCAGCAATAAACATGGAAGTGCAGATATCTCTTCTAGATATTGATTTAGTTTTCTTTGGTTATGTATATACTCAGAAGAAGGATTACTGAATCATATGGTAGTTCTATTTTTATTTTTATTTTTTTAGAAACCTTCAAACTATTTTCCATAATGGCTGTATGGAAGATCCACTTACAGTTGTTTTGATACTTACATTCTTAAGAAGCAAAATGACTTTTCATGTACTTGCTATAAATTAGACATTTTGCCAAACTTTTAATTAAATCATATTTTTGTCAATCCTTGTTTAAATCATGCTTTATTGTTAATTTTGAATGATCGGTAATGTGTTAATGATTCTTAACATTTTAGCTTTAATTTCTAAAGCTCCCTAGCCTCTCAGACAAATAGCTAATTATCCGCAAATATTTACCTTTATCAAGGAGATAGACGTTCAACAGAGTCATGATAAAGAAGAATTATAATTACTACTATAGCCCTCTTCTATAAAATTAACGATAATCTTTGAGCTCCAAGACAATATTTCTAAAATAGGTGAAGACCAAGCCAATGCATGATGACTCAATATCAGCTAGATATTTCATTTCTAGTAGCTACTATTTTTAAACTTATGACTTCATTAATGTGAATTTGATTATTGACAACCATGTAATTTTTTTTGTATGAAAAGAATTGGACTCTCTTTTTTAATATTCTTAAATGTTTCAAATGAAAAAGAAAATGCATTGGTACCATGATCATGGCCATGATGATGATGATGATGACGATGATGATGATGATGATGACAGTAATGATTAATTCAGAGAATAAGAAAGACTTCATTAGAAATCTCTATGTCCTGTATGTAGGAAAAAGGCCAATGTTTTTAGAAAGTGTAAATATCTAACGGGTTGTATGATTTTCAGATATTTACACCCAAATTTAATTAATTCCATTAATAGCGTTTACAAACCACTAACAATACATGTGCTTGTTATGTTCTTATCAGATCTCATTATAAAGTACG
Source organism: Rhinolophus sinicus (assembly GCF_057876585.1). Taxonomy (NCBI): domain Eukaryota; kingdom Metazoa; phylum Chordata; class Mammalia; order Chiroptera; family Rhinolophidae; genus Rhinolophus; species Rhinolophus sinicus. Next base: position 87,152,835 of record NC_142504.1, read on the forward strand.
TTGTCTTTGCTCAATATGCATTAGAGGTGTTCATCAATAATGATTAAAGTTATCAAGAACTGTGTAATATGTGGGAAGTATCTATTAGAAAAAAAACAAACTTATTGCTGGGAATGAGCAATTTGTTACATTGCTAATAAAATGGATAATCAATTGTTTTCACTTTCATGATATTATAATAGCTTGATACATTTTAAAGCCATATTATTATAAAAATTTTCCATTACCTGGCATGCATATTTTATATGTTAACTATTGACAGCATTTCAATATTTTAATTATCTTTTTAAATTATACATTATTTGTTTTTTTTGTATTTTTTCAATTGCAGTTGACATACAATATTATGTTAGTTTTAGATATGCAGCAGTGATTAGACATGTAATTTATAAAGTGATCACCATGATAAATTTAGTATCTACCTGACACCGTACATCGTTATTATATTATTGACTATATCCCCTATACTATAGTTTATATCCCTATAATTATTTTGTAACTACCAATTTGAGCTTCTTAATACCTTCCCTCTTTTCATCCATCCTCCTCAACCCTCCATCTAATCTGGCAACCATCAAAATGTCTCTGTATTTATGAATTTGTTTCTGTTTTATTTGTTCATTTATTTTATTCTTTAGATTCTGCATATGAGTGAAATCATTTGATGTTTGTCTTTCTCTGTTTGACTTACTCCACTCAGCACAGCACTCTCTAGGTCCTTCCATGTTGTTGTAGATGGCAAGATTTCATTCTTTTTTATGGCTGAGTAATATCCCATTGTATAGCACCAGGGGTGCTAAAAAAAAGTATATACACATGACTTGTATTCATCTTTTATTATAGGTATATACTGAGTATTAAAATTTTAATACAGTTTTTTTTTTTTCTTTCTTAAAATGCATATACATTTTTTTGGCACCCTCTGTATGTTACCACCTCTTTTTTATGCATTCATCCACTGATGGGCACCCAGGTTGTCTCCATATCTTGGCTACTGTAAATAATGCTACAATGAAATATGAATGCACATGTCCTTCAAAGTAGTGTTTTGTTTTTCTTCAGATAAATACTCAGAAGTGGGATTATTGACTCCTTCTTTGTCTCTTATTATAGCTTTTGTTTTAAAGTTTATTTTGTCTGATGTAAGTATTGCCACCTGAGCTTTTTTATTTGTTTCCATTTTCATGAAATATCTTTTTCCACCCCTTTACTTTTAGTGTGTGTGTGTGTGTTTTGATCTGAAGAGAGTCTCTTATAGGCAGTATATGTAAAAGTTTTGTTTTCTTATCTATTCAGTCACCCTGTCTTTTGATTGGAGCATTTAATCCATTTACATTTAAAGTAATTGTTGACAAATATATAGTAATTGCCATTTTATTATTCATATGTTTTATCTTTTCTTTTTCCTTCTCCTTCTTAAAGAAGTCCCTTTAACATTTTCTTTAATACTGGTTTAGTGGAGATAAACTCCTGGGAAGCATTTTATCTCTCCTTCAATTCTAAATGAAAGTTTTGCTGGGTAGTGTAATCTGGGTTGTAGGTCTTGCTTTTCGTCACTTTGAATATTTCTACCAATTTCTTCTAACCTGCAAAGTTTCTGTTGAGAAACCAGCTGACAGTCTCATGGGAGCTCCCTTATGGGTAGCTGTTTTTCTCTCACTGATTTTAAGATTCTCTCTGAGTCTTTAAGCTCTAGCACTTTAATTATGATATGTCTTGATGTGGGTCTCTTTGGCTTCACCTTGTTTGGGACTCTGTGCTTCCTGGACTTGTATATCTATTTCCTTTGCTAGGTTAGGGAAGTTTTCTGTCATTCTTTCTTCAAACAGGTTTTCAATCCCTTGTCCTCTCTCCTCTTCTTCTGATACCCCTATGATGCAAATGTTGATATATTTGATGTTGTTTCAGATGGGCCCCTTAAACTATTCTCAATTTGGGGGATTCCTTTTTCTTTTTGCTGATTGGGTGTTTTCTGCTACCTCCTCTTCAAAATCACAGATCTATCTGCTTCATCTAATCTCCCGTTGATTCCCTCTAATATAGTCTTTATTTCAGTTATTGTATTCTTTGTTTATGACTTTTTTAATGTTTTCCATGCCCATTTTTATGTTACCTGTCTCTTTGTTGAAGTTCCCCCTGAGATTATTGAGCATCTTTACAACCAGTGTTTTGAACTCTTCATTTGGTAGATTGCTTGTCTCTATTTTGTTTATTTCTAGAGCTTTGTTATATTCTTTCATTTGGGACATGTTTCTTTGTTTCTGCACTTTGGCTGCCTCCCTGTGTTTGTTACTGTGTATTAGGTAAGATCTTCTCTGTCTTCTCATCTTAGTAGAGTGGATTTATGTAGTAGGTGTCCTGTGAGACCCAGTAGCACAGTCTCCCTGGTCACCTGAGCTGGGTGGTCTAGGTGTGTCCTTTGTGTGAGTTGTGTGTGCCCTCCTGTCTTAGCTGAGTCTTGGTTTGCACATCGCTGTTTGCACATCAATGGGAGGTATTGACCCTTGGGCTGATTGGTTGTGAGGATTGTCTGTGACTACAGTGGAGGATCTGATCCTACAGAGCAGGATTCACTTTAGCAGGGTTATGGTGCCTGACCTGTCTACCCTTTGGGTGTGTCATTTGTGGATGTGGTTTGGTGGTACTCTGAAGTGGTCTGAAGCCGGCCACAGGTATGTTGGTTCTGGGGCCTCTTGGGAGGAGCTCTGTTGCAGGCCATGGTTAGCTGCTGCCTGTGCCCTGCCTGGGGTCACTTGGAGTAAGCTACAAAGTATCTGCAAATGGTTGCCACTTATGGTAGGCTTGGAAGTGCCTGGGAGAGGCTAAGCTGAGAATCCAGGCTGGCTGCCACTAATGCCAGGCTTTGGACTGCCTAGCAAGAGGAACAGGGCATGCTGAAGCTAGATGCTGCTTATTTGGGGTTTGTATACCTTTGAGAGATTTTAGGAAATTCCACAGTCTAAGCCAAGACAAGCTATATATTAGGTTGGTGCAAAAGTAATTGCAGTTTTTGCAATTATTTTTAACCTTTTAAACCACAATTACTTTTGCACCAACCTAGTAGAAAAGCCACCAGAGGCAGTTTGGGTGGGCCCAAAAGTTGGGTGGGGCGGGGTCTCAGGCAATCATCAGGTCAAGGCAAACCTTGTTACCCAGGTTGATGGAGATTCAGATATGGCAGCCACCTGTGTATGTATGCTGGCTCAGGGGAAGGCTCAACAAAGGAACAATGACTTCTGCCAGCACTTCTATTTGGTAGAAAGTTGCCCTTGCAGCCCTCACCCTGAAGATAGACAATTCACTTACTTCTAATATGTCCCTGGTGTCTTTGCAGCTGCTGGCCCAACACTGGAGCCCAAAGTAAGTGAGTCCATCAGTGAGTAAGTCCATACTTGGGCCCTTTAAAAGAAACACCTGGGACTCCAGCCTCTCTATCAGGCACAAACTCTGCTGGTTTTCACAGCCAGAAGTCGTGGGGACTTTTCTTCACAGCACGGGAACCCTGGGCTAGTGAGCCTGGTGCAAGGCTGGGACCCCTCGCTCCTTAGGGGGGACCTCCACAGTTGAAATACCCCTCCAGATTTTTAACTGCTGCACATGGATGTGAGATCAGGTTGTTCTATGACTTTGCCCCTCCTTCGGGTCTCAACCATGGCTTCTTCTGTATGTCCTTAGTTATAGAACTTCTGTTCAGCTAGATTTCAGGCAGTTCTTGATGATCATTGTTCTGTAGTTTAGTTGTAATTTTGATACGATCATGAAAGGACACAATCACAGCATTTACCTACCTTGCCATCTTGACCAGAACCCTAAATTATTTGTTTCAAATAAACAATAATATTTTATGCCTGACACCTATTAATTTAGGTTTGGGGAATAATTATACTCAGTAAAGTCACTTGCCTCTACCTGTCCCTCACATAAAAGAAAATACCAGATTGATTGCTAATTCCAATGTAAAATGTGAATCCATTAAAGTAGTAGGAGAAACTATAGAACTTAAGCTAGAAAAAAACATGCACTTAAAGGCAGAAAACATAAAGGAATTGTTAGATGAAAAGTTATTACTTCTGGAAATGCTATAAGCAAAATTAAAAACAAATAGCAAGTTAGAATCAGTATTTGCAACTTACATAAAAGAGAAAAGTGAGTATCCATAATATATAAGGGACTCATAAATCAATAAGAAAAAGAACAGCAGTAATTATTTTTAAGACTATATTTTTAGAGCAGTTTTAGGTTTGCAACAAAATTGAGAAAGAGATACAGAGATTTCCCATATATTCCCTGCCCTGACACCTGCATAGCCTTTCTCATTAAGAGCATCACTCACAAGAATGGTACATTTTTTACCAAGGATGAACCTACACTAACACATTATAATCATCCAAAGTTCATAGAGTTTACTCTTGGTGTTGTATATTCTATTGGATATATATAATGATATATATCCATCATTATAATATCATAAACAGTATTTTCACTACCCTAAAAATCCTCTGCACTCAGTTTATTTATTTCTCCCTCCCCACCCCTTTCTGGAAACCACAGGTCTTTTTATTGTCTCCACAGTTTTGCCTTTTCCAGAATGTCACATAGTTGGAGTCTTACAGTAGCTAGCCTTTTCATATTGACTCCTTTACTTAGAATATGCATTTGAGTTCTTTTATCTCTTTTCATTGCTTGGTAGTTCATTTCTTTTTAGCACTGAATGATAGTCCTTTGTCTGGGTGTACCACAGTTTATCCATTCACCTACTGCAGGACATTTTGATTGCTTCCAAGTTTTGGCAGTTACAGGTAAAGCTTTTATAAACATCCATGTACAGGTTGTTGGGTGGATGTAACTTTTCAACTCCTTTGGGTAAATACCAAGGAGTACAATTGCTGGATCATATGGGAAGAGTATGTTTAGTTTTGTAAGAAACCATCAAACTCTTCCAAAATGTCTGTACCATTTTGCATTCCCACCAGCAATGAATGAGAGTTCCTGTTGCTCCACATCCTCACTGGCATTTAATGTCAGTATCCTGAATTTCGGCCATTCCAATAGGTGTGTAGTTGTGTCTTCTTGTTGTTTGCATTTCCCTAATGACATATGATGCGGACATCTTTTCCTATGCTTATTTGTCATCTGTATATTTTCTTTGGTGACGTGTCTGTTTAGGGCATTGCCCATATTTTAATCAGGGTGTTTGTTTACTTATTGTTCAGTTTTTAGAGTTCTTTGTATATTTTGGATAACTGTCCTTTATCAGATGTGTCTTTGCAAATATTTTCCTCTAGTCTGTGCGTTGTCTTCTCGTTCTCTTGATATTGTCTTTCACAGCACAGAAGTGTTTAAAAATTTTTTAGATGAGTCTTTTATTTTTCACTGAGAGAATTTTTAATTTTAATGAAGTCCAGGTTATCAGTTGTTTCTTTCATGGATCACATCTTTGGTATTGTATTTACTAAATATTTGTAAAATACCTAGAAATTAAACAAATATCATCTTAATCTTAGCAAATATTGTTAAAAGAAAAAAAGGAGAGGGAGATAATACCCATTGTTAGGGAGGGTGTGGAAAATGTGAACTCTTATACACTGCTGTTGAGAGTATAAATTGATACTTTGGAGGGGGGACTCCAACCTGGCAAGATGCAGCAAAGGCTTTAAGAATTACATAGCCTTGGGCCCAATAATTGTACTACTAAGAAAATATTCTAACAGAATAAATAGTCAAATGTACATATAGGATTTTTCATTGTTGTGGCATTTATAAGTGTAAATAAGAGCAATCATTCAGGAAAAAAAATTCTTCTGAAAAATAACAAAAGCACCGGCTCATATTTATGCTCTGATAGCTATAAAGCGGTAGGAAGTCATAGCATGGCTATATGTTTACTTAAGTGTTCTACTTCTTTAGTCTTTAGATAGAACATGCACAGGCAGCATGGTGTAGAGCCTAGCTGAGTTAATATAACCATACACATATAAGGCATTATTAAAATACTAATGTTAGAAAGTAGAAAGAAAGTCTGAATCCCTTTATCCATCTATATTTGTTTTCACAACTGATATTGCAAATAAGAAGTCCCATATCAAATAGGGGATGGAGGTACATTTTTAAAATTTCACTTAAAGAAGGTGCCAAATAGTAAAATCTGGAATGCCTTGACTTTGATAGAAAACAGTAAAATATTTTAATAGACTATACTTCCCAATTAGAATTGTTTAAAATTTATTCAAAATAAATTTCTGCTCATATAAGGATGGGGAGAGGATCATTGGTATTGAATGTAACCTAGCATTTAGGTATAGTGGAGAGGGCTGCAGTCTAGGACAGTGTTGTTCAATAGAACCTTCTGTGGTTCTATGTCTGCACTGTCCAATATGGTGACTGCTAACCACATGTGGCTATTGAGCACTTGAAATATGACTGCTGTAACTGAGGAACCAGCTGTCTAATTTTGTTTAATGCTAAGTAATTTAAATAGCCACATGTGACTAGTGCTATCTTATTGAACAGTACAGCTCTAGAATTAAGCACAACAAATAGGGTCTTTTATTTAATGTGGCGATTCATTTCAAGCATCTCTGATGAATTAGGATGACATAAGACAAGAAGGTGAATATACTTTGTGAAATTTCCCTTTCATTCAAAGAAATAGTGATCAGGGATATCCATTGATTTTGGTGACTCTAAGTCCAAGAGTTTCCAGAGAAGTCTGGGTCTTAAATATTCAGTAGCCTTACTCACTTAAGGATTCTAACGTTCATTCATTTTCTTATTTAATAAAAGAAACCCACTTAATTTGAATTTATGTGTGTCAGTGTGTAAGAAAAATGTAGTGTTCTCCTTTATTCTCATACTACTACCACATTTACAGTATTTCTGACACCAGATCTGTGGCTTTTCCACACCAATCGATTCTGACCAACTGCCTGGAGTGTCAGATCCCACAGGTTAAGGATTCAGTCTTACAAGACTTTTCCCACTACCACTTCACATGCCAATTGCAAGTCCAGACTGTCACCTGTGCTTCTGACTGGCTATAAATCAGAGGTTCCCATAACCCCCTCCTCAGGTTCCATCATTTGCTAGAACAGTTCGCAGAACTCAGAGAAACATGTTTACCATTTTATTATATAACAAAGAATATAATAAAGGACACAGATGAGCAGCCAGGTGAAGAGATACAAAGGGCAACCTCTGGGAGGGTTCTGAGCACAGGTGCTTCTGTCCTGTGGAGTTAGAAGTGCACCATCCTCCTAGAATATGGATGTGTTCACCAACCCAGTAGCTCTCTGAACCCTATACTTTGGGAATCTTTATGGAGTTTTCATCACATATTCACGATCAATCATTAACTGAATCTCCAGCTCTTCTGCTTTCCTTGGAGGATGGGGGTGAGGCTGAAAACTCCAAGCTTCCAATCATGACTTGGTCTTTCTGGTGACCAGCCCCATCCTGAAGCTGTCCAGGAGCTCACCAAGAGCCATCTTATTAGAAACCTAGAAAATTCCAAAAACTTTAGGAGCTCTGTATCAGAAACCAGAGACAGAGACCAAACATCAAAACAAAAGATACTTCTAGTGTTCTTATCTCTTAGGAAATTACAATGGTTTTAGGAGCTCTGTGTACAAGGGACCAAATGGAGAGACCAATCAATTTTTTTCTATTATTTCACAGTCAAGCACTGTAATTGACTTTTAAAAGATGACAGTCCATAGTCTCTAGATTCAGAGTTTCCTTGGAATATGCTTAGGAGTTACATGATACAGAACAGATATTATAGAGGAAGGGTAAAAAAATGCTTTATGGAAAAAAAAGCACTAGAATAAACTTTAAAAATAGTAAGCATTAAATAGATGGCTGAGGAAAAGAGGACTCGTACAGAGGGAACAGTGTGAAAATATCAGGGATGGACAAGAATCAGAAATCTCTGGAAATGTAAGTTGGTTATGAAATGGGTTAGTCACATAAGTTAGAACTCAAAAGGTGTTCTGGGACCAGATCATCATCACCGTCACTGTCACCATCTCCATCATCATGACCACCACCATCATCACCATCATCAAAATCACAGAACCATGTATTGGTCACTTGGCATTAGGCCAGACACTTTTCATGTATTATTTGATTTCATTCTTGCCACAACCAATGATACAAATATTGTCTTCATTTATTGGTAAAAAAACTTGGCCAATAACAGCCAAGTGGGGTGTCAGGCCAGAGGCAGCCCTGTTAAACCATGCTGAGTCTCCACCTCTGCTGAGTGTTCTTGTCTCTCTTCTATGGAATTTAAACTGCTTTAGCCTGAATACTCTGGGAAGCCACATAAGGAAATTCATTCTGACAGCAGCATAGGAAATGGACTAGAGGGAGGCCATACCTGATGGGTGGAAAAAAGTGAAGGAAAAAGTGGAAAAAATTAATACTGTAATTTCAGAGCAAGGATGAGGGAGGTTCTGAGCTAAGGGAGTAAAAGTAGAATTTGAAAAGGACTCAGTTTGAGAGGCGTTTTGTCAGTTGTCTGTCTTTACAGTAGGTCAAGTAGATAACATCTGACTTATTTTTTTAAGCCTCCAAAAAAATTGTCAATTACTACATGAAGCACTAGAGCACAATTGTTGTGGCCAAGGAAACTGCATATCTTACAATATGCAAGTTTTCCTAACAAGACCAACCTACATAAACCATCCTGTTGGAAGCAAGTGCCACTACATCATCTATATACTTGAAATATGTACAACATCACAATATTGTTTGGGGGTGTGATATAACTGAGGTGGGAACTTTATATTTACGAAATTTTTCCATTCATTAATATCTGACTGTTCTTTGATATTGACAAGTGATGAATTTCTTTCTTTCCCACATACAAAAATTTTTTAAATATGTAGTTACTTTTGTATTTGAGCTCATTAAGAAAGGTTAAAAAACAGTTGCCTTTATCATTGTGGAAGCAGTCTTCTGGGTTGAGTATATTATTATTGTCTTGCCTTTTCCCCACGTAGGTGGATTTTTTTTCTCTTGGCAGTTTATCCAGGTTCAATTATAGATTGGAAGATACTAGAATTTGTTATTTTCAGTATCAGGACCTCCACTGTTTCATGATAAATTACTTTTGATTTTTTCCAAAGTCTTATGATCACTGCAGTTGGAGAAGTGTGTTGAGAAAATGTGGAATTGGGGTGTTGTCTTGACAATAAAGAGCTGAAGGAGGAAGTGGGGTATTGCGAAAGGGGATGAACAGTGGCCTGGCTGTAAGAAGGACTTTGGTAGTAACTGCCAGCCAACTGGCTGAAATTAGAATAACAGCCATTTGGGAAGGTGCTGACCATGTAACTCTTTCCAATATGTTTGATGACAGTAGATATGAGAGCCCTAAAAATTCTCTGATGTCATGAAATGCCAGGTACTGTTCTAAATGCTTTTTGTTTAACTCATTTAAGTTAATGAATCCTCACTGAGAGAACAATACCCAGCACATAGGAATTACTGAGGTATACTACTACCATGTTACCCCAAAAATAAGACCTAACTGGAAAATAAGCCCTAGCATGATTTTTTCAGGATGATAGCCCATGAGTGTAAGCAAAACTTAATATAAAACTCAGTCTTATTTTCGGGGAAACACAGTAGTTTCTGAATCCTCACAACAATCTGATGAACCATGTACTTTTATTATTTATCATCATTATTTTACAGATGAAGAAATTAAGGCCAGAGAGCTTAAGAAATCCCCCCAAAGTCATACAGTTAATAAGAGAGAGAGAGTTATAGTTAGTGGCTCAACCACTTACTAGCTCAACCACTTAGCCACCCGCCTACTCTTAATCTATGAAAGTCTATTATATGTAAAGAGATAATACTTGTAAAATGCTTACAAAGTACCTGACATATAGTAAATTCTTAAAGTTGTTAGCAATTATTACTATGTAATAAGATTTAGAAGATGTTTCAGTATTTATGCCCTTCCATGCAACATTGTTCAGAAATAGTGAGATTTTTAGGATTTTTAGGGTAACTTTGGATTTTTCTTACGTAAGTTTGAGTAAAGCTTTGTTTACGAGCATGCCCGTTATAAATTGGGGAACCATTTTCTACTTAATACTATCAATCAGTTTGACTAGCACCTTTGAAGTTTTCACCTCAAAGAATGTGCCTCATAGAAATGTGCCATATACTCATCTACATAATTTTGACCTTTTGACGGAGAATGACTGCTGCTAAAGGTACTAATATTGAGAGCAAGTGAATTCCACTTGCATGCTGGGTATTTGAATAGTATATCAATTTGTTTATTATGGTCTTGCTGGGAATTAAATGCTCTGATATTTGCCTAACCTAAGGGAGCTAGTGAGAAGTTGGCAGCCAGGAATGGGAATCAAGCCAGAGGCTGAGAAGGCTCAGACATAAGAAGATAGGTTGATAACTGAGTCCTCAAGGTCACATGGGTGGTTCCAGGCAGAACCCAACCTGACCCTAGAACAAAGTCAGATACAAACTTGGGTTCTGATCTCTTTTCCCTATAATATGGGTTAGTTGGGTGTAGGTGGACTGTCATCGTCTGTACAGAAAGAATTTTATGGAAAATTAGGTGACCTGTACTCTAAGTGAAGTAAGAATGTCAACAGATGCAGAATTAAAGATACTTAAACATTGTCGATACAGCAGTACAAGAACAACAGCTCTACCGTGCTGGAATTCCTGGAGAACATGATACTGCTCTGGGTTGCACATGAGAAATGAGCAACAGACCACGCAGGCGAGGTCTGAGGACACCATGGCTCAGGACATCAAAAATGTGAGGACTCTAGAGGAATTCAGAAGACTGTAGAAGAGAAGAGGGCAAGGTGAAACCTCAAGTCTGGGTGACCAGGCAGATACCTTGTTTTCTGCATTTGTCACTCCTCTAGTTCCCTTTGCCTTTATCTGTGTCTTCAGAGTGTTTTCGCTAATGATGTCATTGGGTAAATATGCCAGGAGACTACCCCAATTAGAGAACAAGGAAGGAGACCAACATACCTCCCACCATTCTGCTACCAGGGAAAGGCAAGCTGGGTGGGAAAGGATGGAAAAATTTCTTTCTAGACGTTTGCCGTCTGCTATGTTACCCCGTCTCAGATGGCTACTTCTCCATGAGCTTAAATGGAAATGGTTTCTTTCAACTATTAGGGAGTAGGTTGGTAATGCTAGTGATACACAGGGTCTCCAAAGTCATCTCTGCAAATGTTATGTGCTATTATCTGGAGAAGTAACAAGATTTTATTAACCATAATAACTAACATGTGTATCTTGATTTACTGTTTGCAAAGTATGAGTATTATGATTGCATTATATTTGAATCTCCTAACAATCCCACAAGGAAGATAACTTTATCATTCCCTTTTTAGGGAAGAAAAAAATCAATCTCAATACATTTCTTGGAGGCACTGAGCCAGCAAGCAAAGCATTTTAATTTACTGATTTACTGATTTACTAAAACATGCTAGTTCACTCAAAGCCCCTCTCACCTTTAAAACACTCTCCTCAGTGATAGCTATTTGGCTTAGAAAATTGCTATTACAAGTAAAGAGCACTTGTATTTATTCAGATTATTCAGATTAAATCCTCTTTTTGTTAATATTTTCAAGGTAGTTTATGTACATAGTAGGTATTTAATAAGTGTTAACTGCCTGGTTATTGTCTCTTTGTATTCTCAAAAGTAATCATTCTGATTCTTACATATCTGATGAAAAGATTATTTTGGACTAGAAGAGAATAGTCAACAATTGTAATGCCCAATGTGGGAAACTAATGTGGAGAAAAAATCTGAATTCTTTTTAATTTAAGAAAATGATCTAACCTCTAACATCTAAATGAGCAGATTTAAAATAACTCAGATGGCCAAAACAAAAAGGCAGCCACTTTATGCCTGTATAAAACCAATGAAAGGAAATCATCATGAGTCTTCATACTACTACCTCCCATATTCGCACAACCACGAAACAATATATGCAATTTTATCTTGCCAATGCAATACCCTATTATATTCCTAGGTGTGTGTTTTCCCTTCATATTACCATCTATCTTCTTTATAACCCTCCTTTACTCAACATTACCCTTGAGTTTAGCTATCTTTTTTGTCTACCGGAGATAACAACAATGGCCACCCCCCAGCTCTCCATGAAAACCAATGATTAAAGTCTGGGCAGGAGAAACAAAACCAGAGCATATGATCCTTGCAACAGGTTTTTCCAATTGGGCTAAACTGAAGTTTCCTACTTCACAAATATTACTGCTATTTGGCCTTCCTTTTGCTAATACTTTTCCTTAATATGTAAAAAAGCTATTCTGAATTGCAACATTTATTAAACTGTATTAAAATAATCCTTTGGGTTTAAATGTTCTCTTCTGACTAATGCTAAAATCTGAGACTTTTGTTTAGGATTAGGGTTAGGCAAGAAAACGTTAAAATGGAGAGCTTTTCTTACTAGCTATTAAGTAAATTATAAAGCCAAAATTATAATTAAGGTGAACTATAATTAAAGAGGGTGTTGATATAGACAAAACCCTGGAGTATGAACAAATATTAGCATACGTGTTAATATACGCTAGAGGAGGCAGTACGTATCAATGGGGAGATTATTGTTATGATGCAGTAAATCAAATTGTATTGGGAGGGAAAAGGTCTTCATATCACAAAATAAATTCCAAGTAGATTAGGCATGTAATAATACTTAATACTTATATTATAATAATACATTAATACTTATAATAAATCAAACTATAAGAATTAGAAGAAAATACAGAGGAATTTTTTAAAAAGTTATAGGAAATATAATTGAGAACAAAGTACATTGTTTAAAGTGTACAAATTAGTAAGTTTTGATGTATTGTGTATACCCTTTAAACCATGTCTAGAATTAGGATAGTGAACATTTCCATCATCCCCAAAAGTTTCCTCATGTTCCTTGAGAATGCTGCCTACCCACCCCTCCCCCATTCCCAAGCAACCACAGATCTGCTTTTGGTCACTATAGATTAATTTGCATTTTCTAGAGTTTTATATAAATGGAATCATACAGTACATACTCTTTTTGACTAATTTCCTTCACTCAGCATAATTATTTTCAGATTCATTCATATTGTTGCATGTATCAATAATATGTTCAATTTTATTGCTTTGTCTATTTATTATTTATTCATCTGTTGATGGACACTGGGGTTGTTTCCAGTTTTGACGATTACAAATAAAGCCATAATGAACATTCATGTGAAAATCTTTAAGTGGATATATATTTTCCTTCCTTCTGAGTAAATACCTAGAGGCATTTTAAATGATATGTGAAAGGAAAGAGCTTTATAACTATAAAAATGAAGGTTCAGAGTGGAAAAAGTTATATTTCACAGCATTAATATTTTAAATTTCTACACATCAAAAATATCATTAACAAAGTTATAGGTTAAATGATAGTCAAGAAAAATGTATAAGTAATAGCTAACAATGGCAAGAAATTGCTGCCGTGTTTCCCCGAAAATAAGACCTAGCTGGACCATCAGCTCTCATGTGTCTTTTGGAGCAAAAATTAATATCAGACCTTGTCTTATTTTAATATAAGACCTGGTATAATATAATATAATACCGGGTTTTATATTAAGTTTTGCTCCAAAGACACATTAGATCTGATGGTCTGGCGAGGTCTTATTTTGGGGGAAACAAATATACATAGGCAGGGCATCGAAATCTGTATGTATGTTGTATCAGTTAATCCTCACTACAGTAGACACTGTTATCCCTCACTAAAAGGTAGACACTGTTATCCCTGGTTTAAGGCAGCCTCAGAGGAAGTTTAATATCCTAATGTAGAAAAGTAAAGATATATGTGAAACATAAAAATAATTCTTAAAATGTGTATGTCTGATATACAGACATGAGATAATAGGTCAGTCTCTTTAATATATAAAAAAACATGCAAAATACGTAGGGAAATACTAAGACAGTGGTAAAACGGGAACAAGACATAAATAGGTAGTTCACAACCATGTGAAAGTAAAAATATATGAAAAATATTAAACTTCACTTTCAATTAAAGAAATTAAAAATAAAACAACCCTATAACACCTTTCAAATTCACAAACATTTTTAGATATTTTTATTGTTGGGTTGTTTTGCTTTATTTTAATAATGGTAATATGTAATGTTAGTAAGGTTGGAAGCCATTCTCATACTTTATTGGTGGAAGTATAAATTAATATGCTAATTCTGGAAAGCAATTTGACAGTAACAGTAAATTTCAATGACTTTGAAAATAATTGTACCCTTTGATAAAAATTTCATTTTGGATTCACTTGGAGAAATAATATGAAATAGATACAATGATATATGTCCAGCGATTTATTTTAGCATTATGTATAGCATTTAAAAATTGGAAACAACCAAATGTCTTATAATAGAAAATGAATAGTTAGTCATTCCATAAGTAAGAAATCTTTTGCAGCTACCAAAGGGGTGCATCAAGTTATATAATAAACTACTTGTAGGAGTATAAGTTTCCTGGAGAGCTACAGGTTTTCTGGAGAGCAGTTTGATAATATTTTAATTGACTTAAAATGCTTATGATTATTAACCTAGTAATTCTACTTTTAGGAATATCTAAAATGAAAATACTTTTGCACAAAAATGTATAAACAAGGATATTCATCACAATGTTATTTAAAATAATGAAAATTTTGAAGCAGCCAAATGCCCAACAATGGATAAATTAAATAATAAATGAAACAAATTATTTAATAAATTATGATACATTCATATGATAGGAACCATTTTAAATGTCTTATTAAAATGTTTAGTGAGAGAATATGCATTTTATAAAATACCATCTACCATTAATTTCTGATATTTGAAATTAAAAAGTAGAGAATGATAGAGAGAAGGAAAGAAAGCAACGTCTTAGTAATGATTAACCTATGGGCAATAGATTAATTTTTCTCTTTACTTTCCTGTGTTTTCTAAATTTTCCCATATATATAATATATTATATATATATTTATATATATATATTATATATAAATATAATATATATATAATTATATATATATATAATTATATATATATATTAGAGGGAAGGAAAGAAACCAAATTGTTAGTAATGTTAGAAAGCAAAAATGTTAGTAAAATCCTGTTAGGAAAGGTATTCCTGTGAGTGCTAGGCTACCCATGGTTAGGGCAGTGGTGGTGAAGGGAAGGGTGTTGAATAGGCTGCCTATTTTTTTAATCTTTTCATATGTGTGTATATATATATATATATATATATATGTACATATATATGTATTAATAGTACTTTTGCAAAATGCTGTAATATAAATTAGATTATAGAAGCAGAATTTAAAATTGCACGCTCAATGTGAATGCAGCCATGTATGGAAAAGTGGCAAAAGGCTATCAACCAAAACGTTGATAGCGTGATTTCATTCTCTTTTGTGTTGTTATCTGAAAAACTTAACTTCCACAGATGAAAACCTTCTTAAAAGAAAGGATTTATTGAGCCATATGCTAGCTAGAAAACAACCAGTTCCCGGGCATGAAGTCTAAACCACCAGCAGAAGCGCTAGGTGGAGAAGGCAACATGTCAGTGGTCCTACAGTTGACCAGCATTTTTATACATTATGTTTCGTGGAAGAAAGTTATGCATTGTTTTGAAACAATTTACATTGGCTACAGATAAGGGGGGCAGGAAGAGGTGAAGCGGGGGCAGTTCTATAATAGGAGCACAGTCTCTAAGGAAGAAATATTTACTACTTTTGATGGGTTCCAGGCAATGGTCCTGAAAGCTCATGCATATTCAGCATGTGGTGGCATCTAGTGGTCAGCTAATAGATGCCCAGAGGTTGATGCAAAGCTCCAGCATACATTCAGGAATGCGAGCAACCTTTTGTTAATTGGCCCACAGCTATTAACTGGTTAACTAGTCCTGTCCCTTTCTCTCACTCCTCAGCCACTGTAATTTCATTTAGAACGTCTCAGAATTTTTCTCTTGTCAGTATAATTTTTGGGATTTTTCTAAAAAGTAAGGAATCAGGGCAAAAATTATTTTGAGACAGAGAGGGGAAAACAAGGCCCTCTTTAATCTGTAAAAAGTAATGCATGAGAACAGAAGGGAATAATAATAGGTTTTTCCTGCTGCAGGAGCAAGAAATACCACTTGACCAGTTTAAAAGGAGGAATCGCCTATTGTAAATAAAAAGAGCCCATGTATACATGGCTTCAGATTTGTTCAGATCCGAAGACCCAGAGGACTTACCGAAGCTCTGTCTTCCTGTTTCTGCTTGTTTCTGCTTAGCATTTTTCCCAGGGAGTCCTACTCAACCAGCATTACCAGGTCTTGTGGTTCTCTCTCCTCCAAGTGGCAGATAGGATGGTTGCCAGTAGCCCCCAAATCACATACCATCCCCTGAGAATCCCTAGCAGGGAATTTTTCTTAGTAACTCAGACAAGATCCCAGCAAGTAAGTGGCAAAGGCTAGCGTGGGTTGTACGCACAGCTTGGAACGGTCACCATGGCCAGCAAATGTCCTGACCCCTAGGCCTGGTTCAGTTGTCCACTTCTCTGTCTGAAGGGAAACAAACTCAGCTCCACAGCAATCATATGGATTAGATTATAAAAGAGGTTATAGGCAAAAAAGAGGAAAGGGAATGTTAGGACAATATGACAAATGTCAGTAACAGATACTAGTAAGTACGATGCCAGACATTTGACAAAATTACCTCATCAGTCCTCACAGAATTACATTTCCTTCTTGAAATGTCAAAGAAGGAAATTGAGGGTAAGAAAAACTTATTTGCCCAAGAACATGCAGGTAGCACGTGGCAGTGAGGAGATTTGAACTAAGCTATGTCTAATGCTGTAGCCAAACCTCCCCTCCAAAATATTTGTCTTTCTTAAGCTCCTATGGCTGCTTCATCTGCAATCGAGTGACGGAGAGATGTCCTGTGTTTCTGCATGTGAGAAATGACAAGGGAGCAAACAAAAGCTTTAATACCTTCTGAGTAACACATCTAGGTGACTGGTTGCTTCCATCTCCCCTGAGAACGCTGCTTGGGAAAAGCTAACAAGGAGAATAATGTAGCAGAATGAGGGCCTTAGGTAAAATGTTGGCTATTTTTCATACATTAAAATCGGGTGTAGGATTCAAATATATTAAAAGAATTTCACACTCCAAGTTTTAAATTTTTTTGAAGAAGCTTGGGAACATTCCATATTAGCATTCAGAGTGTTTTCAACAGGTAGTAGGTATTCTCAGAGATATAAAAGTAAGCACAATCTAAATTAGGACACAAAGAAAAGACGGGATGGGAAATTCAAGGTAGAGAGACATAAATGGCAACCTGGAATGATGGTCTTTGCAGATCTGGCTGTTTTCCAACCAAAGCAGACAGTCTTAAAGGAACCTAAGTTTATTTATACCTGCTGAGGATTTACTCTACCTAATGATTAAACCTTCAGGACACACTAGATAAGTTTAGTAGAGCTTTAAGACTTCAAATTTTGAGTTCCCTTAACCTACGTGTTTCCTGTCCTCAATTTGCATGAAAAAACGTATCTCCCCACATCCAAGAAACAATTCCAAAAATAAATATAGGCATTTGCTTGAATCAGGACATTATGTCCCCAGTTTTCTTTCCAAAGCCTACAGGATGTACAAGTTGCTCTTGAAGTCTGTCCACAAGCACAGCAAATGCAAGTTTCACATTTGCTCCCCAGATGAGTGTCTGTGCTTGGCAAAGCTGCACATAATAGATAATGCCCATCAAGGAACTGCTGGATGACTAATTTGTGGTAAAAAATTAGTAACAAACTCCCAAGATTTATTTAGCACAATTTATTTATGCTCCATTTAGAAATAAACTTCCATACATTAAGCAATGTATGTAAAAGCACTTTGTACTTTTAAGCATTCAAGCAGTACACAAATGGCTGGGGACTCTGACATAAAAATGTCCAGCCTGTATGTTGGTCCATCTGGAACTAATTCCTTGCAGAGCCATGGAAGGTAAGAAGTATTGCTTTG
This sequence comes from Rhinolophus sinicus, assembly GCF_057876585.1. Classification (NCBI taxonomy): domain Eukaryota; kingdom Metazoa; phylum Chordata; class Mammalia; order Chiroptera; family Rhinolophidae; genus Rhinolophus; species Rhinolophus sinicus. Next base: position 87,170,876 of record NC_142504.1, read on the forward strand.
TGGTCCCTGTTGCCCTTCTTGACAAAATTGAGAAAACATGGCAAAGTAGGAAGAGTACAGACCTTGGAGTCAGATTTAAGTTCAAATATAATTTTCATGCAATAACTAGCTCTGGGACCTCTCTCAGTCCACATGTTCTCTCATTTGAATAATCCACTTGTCAGCTGAGACTTCCTAGTCCCTTGGGGAGTCTGATAAAGTTGGTGTGAACCAATGTGAAAGTTTAAACCGTTCCCACAACCTTTGGGAATTCTTGGGGATTACTGTCCCTTAACCTATTATTCCCCTGGCTTCAATATTATGCAAGCTGTGTCTCTATTTCCCCCTTTATCAGATTGCAAGTGAAACTCTGCCCCCTCGCCAGTGTCCACCAAAGAATCCACTCCCACTGGCATATCTAGTGATTGCACTGAAGGTTTTGAGTTGGCAAGGGCTGGGGGCGGCGTCACACAGCTTTTTTCATCTCTCCAGAAACCTCTGTCTTACTTCTCTTTTTTTTCACTCCTCAAACATGTTTTCAGACTGTTTCTTAGGAACTACAAATGTTTTCCTTCTTCCTATGCAGAGAAATTTAGCTCTTCGGTGCTTGATCCAAACTTTGAGATTCAAATACATCAATATTTTAGCAGAACAAAGAGTCTTCCAAGAGCATCCTCAGAAGACAAAATTATAAATAAAAATAAGAAGTTTTCCATTATCTTTTAAAAATAGTAATAATAATACCAACCTTGCTCCTTTCCGAGATTTCTTTGAATTTTAGATATAAAGGATGTAAAATACTCTGCACGTAGTAAATGCATAATAATGCATGATGATGATTAGGTAGCCAATGTTTGCAGTAACTGTATCTCTGTGGGTATCTCTTCTCATTATTAATTGTGCAATCATATTTTAATGCTTGTCTCCCCCATAAGACTATAAGTTCCCTGAGGGCCGGAACTGTTTCTGTCTTGCTTACCACTATGTCACTAGCGCCTCGTACAGTGCCTAGCCCACATATTTAACTTTTTATTTCATTAATGAATAGATGAATTAATAAATAGAGAGATGGGTGTGGAGGATTTGTTTCTTTCTTTAGAATTAGTGACTTTATAGGTAGACGGAGTGACAGGGCAGGTGATGGAGGATGAAGGCAGGTAAAATGTTTTCAGAATGTTGTGAGCTCTCTAAGAGCTTGGGAAAGATTAGCACAGCCTCAATTTCTTCATTCACTCCTTGTTTCTGTGCGTTTTCTGCTCTCCCCACCATGTTAGTCTCATACCTATTCCTCTTGGTTTTATCAGTCTCCCTGAAACTGAAAAAAAAAAAAAAAAGACAATAGAATATTTGTTTGCCTACCTCCACATTGTCTCATTAACACAACCCATAATCATTAGGTTTACAGACTAGTCCAAAAAAACTTATCTTACCCATGATTTCTTTGAAATAGTTACGTTTTTCCCCCTAATATTTTTCCATGGCAGATATTTTTCTTTTTAGCTACTTGTTGTAGTACCTAAAAGTCTAACTTTAGTGTTACAGCCTTTTCTGAACAGGAAACTGTGCTCTATGCTATCATGCAGCTTATACATATATGCAGCGACAACATATTGTAAAGCAAAGACACTGGGTTTACAGTCACCCACCTCTGTGGACCTCCTTTCTCATCTGAAAATGAGGAGTCTGAGCCAAAGAAATGGATTTCATATAGCCTGAGTGGGTTGGTTTCAGCCCTCCTGCCCCTATTGGAGCAAATCCATGGTTATGTTTCAGATGCTTGGCTCCAGTTAAAGACTTAATTTGAACAAAAGATTCCATGGGAAAAATAAAAATCAGCAAGCTTACGAAGAGACTCTTCCATAATTCAAAGTAAAGAAAATTAAGTCACCCATCAAATATTTTCTGTGTCTAAACTGCTGTTAGTAGGATTGTCAGATCAAATGCAAAATGTGTAGTTAAATTTCAATTTTAAATAAATAATGAATAATTTATAGTATATGTAGGCCCTGTGCAATATTTGAGACACACTTATACTAAAAATAAATTTTTATTTGCTAAATCTGGCAACTTTACATACTAGACACTTCAAGATTGGGGGGCAGGGGTGAGCATTATATACCAAGAAGATCAAAAAGACATTATAAATTAAGTTGAATTTTTTTTATGCTGGTTTTCTTTTATTAGTGGTAGTCATATTAGTATTAGTATTAATTAGTGGGGCTCTTGAAAATTCATTGCATTACTTCATTGTCTTATCTTTCAACACTCTGCCACTTGCCAGCCAGAAGAGACAGTTCTACCTAGACCTAACTTTTAAAGTGTACTGTTCACACAAGGCCATGAAAGTGTTCATGAGAAACTAGCCACTTCCTCACTCTCATCTCTGCCTCCTTTTATTACATGATACAGGGTTTTCATCCCTAATCCACCCCCAAAGTCTACCTCGCATGACTTACTACTTCTGGAATTTATTTTCAATTAAAAATTGAATTCAGTAGGAAAATTGGGTTCAACATACCATACAGAATTTAACTTTACAGCAAATATACCTAGCTAACATCTATGCTACAGAGTTGGAAATTCTGGTTCAATGCCCTGCACGTGGAGAGTGCTGATAAACACTGATAACGTAGTGCTGTGCTTGTACCTTCAGATTAGCTGTTAGCTTTGATAAAGTTATAATCACAGGAGAGGGCAAGACCACATTAAATTCTAAAATGTTACTTTTCCTAATTAGTATTTGCACACTGCACATATGTGTGCATACACTATTTATTGTTAATCTCCATGTGTTCGAGATTTCATTTCTAAAATCTGTAGAAGATAGATATATTTCAAATAAATTATATTTGAGCCACATTGGATATGAGTACATCCACCCAGGCAAACCATTTTAAGAAGTACGTATTCCATTGGTTTTATTGCAAGCAACTGTCACCAAATGAGGAATTGAATTGCTTTCCATAGCCATGTGTCAGGGATCTTAATAGTCACAGGTAATGGGAGAAGAATGAGAGATTGTACACACAGAATTAAATTCCAGGTTCTAAAACCACTAGGCTGCACTGATAGAAGATGGAGTCAGCTTTGTAAAGGTAGGAATTTCACTATTCTTTCATTTTTGGCTTCATTTAAACTCCTTGGGATTAAAAGACATTTGCTCACATGCTCTTGGGCCACTCAAAATTGTGCATTTAAAATAAGAGTGACATACGAACTTTTGAAAATTTTTCATAGTACATTATAGCCAAAAACATAATGGATCAACCAAGTTGTTTGAGTATAGGTCCTGTTTAAAAATAATGATGGAAAATTCAGTAGTGAATTTTGAAAAATTAAAAATAACATACCTGATTCTAGAAAGTACAAAATATGGGGAATAATTCCTTACTTGTTTTTCATGTAATTTAATCTTCAAACTTTGCCATACATCCTCGGGTTTGTTAAGAAGGGCATAACATGCCACAGGGCAACACATTTCATCTTTGGCTCGGGAAGAAATTAGCTCCATTTAAAACTGGACAGTAGTAGAAAACAATTTGTATTCATTTTTAAACAGCTGTATTGTGAAAGTATTAGTATTTGAAGGATACTTGGCTTTTTAAAAAATATTCAGAAGTATCCAAAATTGACCATTTGATGCTTAACTGAAACAGAACTGTATATTTCGATGTATATAAAGACTATCTTAATCATCAAAGAAAGAGTTGGGTACCATTTATTAGGGAGATTTAGTCCAATTTTACCTATGAAAGTTGTTATTTAAGTTTACATCCACAAACAGCATGCAGTTTAAAATTTAAAACAATATGTAAGCATGCAAAATTATTTTGTGAAATGATTGAGAAACTTCACTTATTTAAGTCAAATATTAATTATGCCTTCTAAAATGGTCTGTTCTTCACCACATCTCCTCGGCTCTTAAATATATATTTGAATCTATAAAAGTGAATAATTTCCCTCATTTTATTTCTAAGTAGTTTCTCTCAGCAGTAACTGAGCCATCTCCATCATGGGCCTCCCTCTTACACTATATACAACCAAAGGCTGACTGCTTAGAGGAAGCCCTCCAGTTCTTGGGAACAGCTTTCTATCTGTGAGTTCCACTGATAGCCCTTCCAGGTCAAATTTTCCAAAGCTTCTTAGTCTCTTCCCATCTCTCGTTTATCCTGTGTATATTACTGTTATATTAATATTCGGTAATTACTGGTTGTATTATTTAACTCCTGTGCACAGAAATCTTCCAATTAACATCGCTGAGATGGTACATGCCTTCAGTGAAACTGACAGTCTTATGAGTGATACAGACACACACACAAAAAAAAAATTTCATAAAGTCTTGTATGACTATAATTGTGGTACTTGTTATAAAAGTAAGTTATGGGGGCCTTATGAAAGCAGATAACTAGAATGTATTAGACAAATTAGAAAAGGCTGCCCTGGGGTAGTGATGCTAATGGGTGATGGCCAAGTTTGGGGTTGGGAGGGTTGGGATATGCATGGGGAAGAGAAAAGAGAATATTCCAGGCAAAGGAATTGGCAGAAAGGAGGCCTTGAGACATATATAACTACAGCTTATAGGCCTGGATGAACCTATAAGCTGGAATGCTCAGGACCTACAAAACCATTTTAAGGATTTTGGACTTAAAATTAAAGGCAGTGGGAAGTCCATCCTGCTTTTACTTGCTTTCTACAGAATGCATCTTAATTTACTACAGAGGCCCTTAGACACAGGAGGCATGTCTACTCAATTAGCTCATGTAATCACAGGCTGCCATAATAGAAGCACATCTGAACCAAGGAAGGCATACACGGTACAGGCTTAGCTGATGAGAATATCCCAGGACCTCATAAATTAAACAATGTAGCATTTCTACTTCTTTCCAAACAAAGGTATCCATATCGGTGTTTGCCACTCGAAACACCTGGTTTACTAAAAACCCAGATTATCACATAAACCGGGCTAAGCCTGGACATGTTTTTGAGGTTCAGTTGTCACCCTCCTATAGCTCCTTTCTCTCCTGTTTCCTCTCACTGCACCTATGCCTCTTTATTCTGTCCGTCTGTCTGCTGTCCTGATCTGACGAATCCCTTCCCTCTACTGTTAGGACTCTACTTTGTCTGAAAGAGGCGAGCATTCAACAGTAAGAAATGCTGATCTAATAGTCATGCCCCTTTCGATATCCCTTATATCTGGAGTTTTGTGCAGCGTTTACGGTCTTAGAAGGGTCCTGGTTCTGAACGCCCAGAGCCATGAGCAGCACATTAAGGATTAGTGCAGAATGCCATGCTGGAGAAAGTTTCCCAGATCAATGCTACAAATAGCTCTTGACAAGTTTTGCAGAGAAAAGCTACATAATCAGTTTGAACCTTTTAAACTGAAAAAACACCTGATTCTGATTCTGTGTGAGAAGAATATAAGCAGGCTCTATATCAAACCTAAACAATTTGTCATATGTAAGGGACATATTTTAAAACTAAAAAAGTGACTATTGTTTTTTTCCCTTTCCTTTTTTTTTTTTTTTTTTTTGGAAAGGAGTAATCCGGTTCGCTTTCTGTTCTTCACCATCACAAAAGTCTTTTCCCTACACACTTCCAGAAAATATTGGCATAATGCTAAAGTTTGGATGAACAAAGGCACACCAAACTTTAAAGAGCTCTGTCATTTCAAGGTCTCATTAGCTTGGTTGCTTTGCAGACAATTAATGGACCTTAGAGAACAATAATTCTCAAGTTTGAAACATTTCCTGGTATATGAGGCAGTACCATAGGTCAATGACTTGTTTGCTTGAAAGGACTTCAGTGGATCTTTGGGATTATGACATTCAATTGTGAACTCCAAGATTCTCATTCTTCATTCCTCCTCTCATCCCTTACACCCCATATTCCTTTCTTGAAGGGATTTCACACTAGAGTTTTCACACTAGAAAGACTGGCTCAAAGATAGAGCTATGTAAATCAAAACAGACAAAAAAGTGGCATGGGCGTGTGAAGGCAATATGATAGACTGAAAAGCATCTATAGCTAGGACCCAGGAAATTTACATTCTGACCTTGCTTTGCTACTTCACTGTGCAGCCTTGGACCTATTGCTAGATTTCTGAGTTTCACTGTTCTCACCAAGTGATACCACAAAGTCAGGAAATGGTAGTACAGAAACATATTACAAATGGGAAAGTAATGGTGAGGAACGTCTTGGTCTGACTCCTTTATTCATGCACCACTTCCATTTGCCCCTGAAATGTTAGGCAGGCCTGACTTTATGTGACTGTAAGCGACAGGAACGACTCATGTTTCAAGCTTAATAATGTAATGGCTCACAGCTGGAACCAAGTGTCTCTGAGATGGATTTCTATATTATGTGAGCTCAAAGGATACTGTTGGTCACGTATAGTAAACTTCCTAAGTCCCAGAATCCCTTTCAACAGCTTTGTGGAGCTTAGAAAAAAAAACAGTTTTTTAGTAGTTAGTTCTCTCAGGGCCTAATCATTTCCAGGTAGTAGTTTAGACTCATTTAGTCTTTGAAGTCACTAAGGTGCTATTAAGTGCATCACTGCTCTGGTGCATTGAATGACAGTGAAGTGGTGGACGCTAGCCTGTGTGCTCAGCACCGTCAGGAAGTAGCTTAAGTACCCTCCACAAAAGCCTTTGTTAAAAAAGAACGGATTGTTCAGTCAGGGACACTGAGCCTGCTGCTATTACCCTTTGCTGTGTTCTGATGAGGGCCAGGGACACTTGTTTCCGTAAATGCAAACGCTGAAGCATAAATCTGGAACACTGGCTTTCAGTATTTACAGATTCACGGAGAGAACACATCCTCGTATGATGCATCAGAAGAGTGATTTTTTACAATCTCAAAAGTATGTCTACAGTGGTGTTAATGCTATTTGGCTAAAAATGTTTTGTTCGAGTGCTACAGTTCTTATTTTGAATCACTGTGACTGTTTCTACTGGTGTATCTGTGAAATGGAGGTATTTGAAATATGGCCATCATGAGTCAGAGAAGCGCAGAGTGTGTGTGTGTGTGGGGGGGGGGTATTTACAAATACTAATTGGGAGAATTGTAATTCAAAACTTAGCTTTGTTTTCTGGTTCTCTGGGCAGGTCTGTGTCTACATGACTGTATATCACTTTGTCTTTTATTTTATAGTAAGAATAATACTAAGTAAGTGTGTGATCTTTTAATTGGCTTAATGTAATTCTTTGCAGTATTGGCTTTTGGAGTTATAAAGTTCCCAGTAGCAGGCACCTCATGTCCACACCCTTTAGTTAGCTGGCAAATCTTATGTTTCATAATATTATATCTATTATAAGCAGAGCATTCTCCCATCCAGATGATTTTCGATATGTGGTAGACTGGGTTGCAGTGATTCTTCTACTGTGATAGTCAGATGTGTGATCTCATATTTCAGTAATCTGAAAATATTCTTTACTATATTTACCTCTATTAAATTTGATCGTATTAATTAAGCAAGGAAAACTAATTAAAAATATTGATATAAATGGAATCAGAGTGCAGCCTAGTTATTTCTAATCAGGAAGCCCCTGAAATTGAAAGGGTTTGTGTCAATGGTAACCTTTTGTCCAAGGATTTCAGCACTAACCCTCTGGAGTGGAATATTTCTAGCATGTAGTTGATATAGTGACTCCTGTATGAGCCATCCAGATGTGTTCAGGAATTACTGAGGGAGAAAGTACTCAATTTGAGTTTGTTTTATGATGGCATTTAGCAGGTGCTTTGTAAGTGTTGGTCAAACATATATGGCAGTAGGATGAAGAGAGTAAAAGCTTAGAGTGAATGTCTGTCAGACTGACCTAAGTTTAAATTTCAACTCTTTAAAATCTCTTAAGTCTCACTTTCCTCACCTGTAAAATGAGGATATTAAAACCACTACATCTGAGGATTAAATAAGATCATGAAAATTTGTAATTAACATATGTAGGTTTCAATAAATGAATATATTATATTTAGGAGCTAATAGAGTCTACGAAAGAATCAGTTAGCAGAACAGCACGATGACTGAGTATATACCCTCTAGAGAGATTTCTGAAGTGCAAACCCTAGTTTGGTGGCTGCCAGCAATGAGCTCTTGTGAAAGTTTCTTAATCTTTCTCAGCTGTATTATTTTCCTGTTCCCACAGTCACAAATTATCACAAATTTACTGGCCTAAAACAACACAGATGTATTATCTTATAGTTCTGGAGGTCCAGAAGTCCAAAATGGGTCTGATTATGCTAAAATCAGGGTGTCGGCAGGGTTGCTTTCCTTCTGGAAAGTTCTAGAGGAGAATCCGTTTCCTTGCCTTTTCCAGCTTCTAGAGGCCACCTACATTCTTTAGTTTGTGGGCCTTTCCTCCATCTTCAAAGTCTTTCTTTCCTTTATGAGGACTATTATAATTAATTGGGCCCACACAGATAATCCAGGATAATCTCAAGATCTTTAATTTAATTACATCAGTGAAGTCTCTTTTGCCATGTAAGGTACCATATTCACAAATTCTGGGAATTAGGACATGGGCATCCTTGTGGAAAGCGTTATTCTGTCTACCTCATCAGCCTTGGTTTTCTCCTCTGTAAAACAGGATAGTATAACATGACCTATCTCAAAGTTAGGGTAGAAGTAAATAGGATATTTTATGTAAAATGCTAAGTTCAGAGCCTACCCACACATGGCAGGCACTTAATTAATGTTGGCTGTTATTATCAGTGAATGAATCTCATAGTCCCTTCCTGCTACATTACCCAGGCATTCATGCCTCTGCCTCAACGGGATGATTTAGAGGGCCTGCGTAATTCAAGACTGAAAAGAAAGGCTCATTCCCACCAGCTATTCATCCCCACTCAAATTCTTGGCAGCTACCAATGTAGAGCCATGGCTCTCTCGAGAAACAGAGATTTTTTTCTGGTCGTTCCCCTTAATTTCAGACAAAACTCTCTTCAATGGAAGGGACATAACTAAGAGCCCTATATTTCATACAAACAGATCCAGAGGCAAGAAATAAGGGCAGCCTCTGTTTCTTCTCTTTCCATTCTGTACTCCTGTCAAGCGAGTCAACGCTTGTCTCATGGAAAGGACCATGGTTTGCAAAATGCCATTGTTTACTGCTGGGGATCTTGCAGCCATAACTGTTGGCTGTTCATATACTCTGCCTGTTTCTTTTCCATGTGGCCTATTTAATTTTGGCCTGTGTATTCATTAACCGCAGACACTTGGCTGTACTTTTATTGGATAGCAATCATCCGAGTCCCTACAATGTCATTGCTATTTTCTAAGTTCTTTTATATTGTTTAAGCCTGAGATATTCTCCATAGAGAGAATGTGAGTGGGGAAATGGAACAAAAAAGCATCATTTTAATTAATTTAATATTTAACTATGGGTTGATCTCTATTCCACTTTTTACTGAGACATTAAACTAGATTGAAAAGTGGTTAAATGTAGGTTCCCTTAAGTCCTCATTTTAAGTGAAAACAAAATAGCTCCTTCTGCACACTATAACAGAATTCTTGAGATTTACCCTTTAATAATATTTGTTCTGGCACAAATAAATTTTCAGAGACATATAGAAGAATTAGTAGGGAAGAAAGGGATTTTTTTTTTAATTTAGTAAACATTCCCTTTGATCTTTTATACCTATCTTGGTCTGCATTCTTCTGACACTTTGTTATTGGTTCTGAATCCATAAATACATAGTAATGGTTATATTGACATCTTCCCACCTACCTACCTTAGCCCTCTTCCACCATTTCCCCTCCCATCTTCCTTATCTCAAAAGACCGTTGCCTCCTGTAGCCTCCGGAGCATATCATCCAAACCTGATCTCTCCAGGAAGTATTCAAGAGCAATGATTGTTTCTTTTTCCCAGTCAATCAAAATTGCCATGTCCTCACTGTATTTATCTCAAACAAGTATTTTTTTTAAAAAAAAGGCAACTAAATTTGTTAACCTAAGGTGGACTTTCAAATTCTCTGAGGAAAATTTGCATTTTTAAGGACATAAAATTGATTTTTTCCTAGTTTTATTGACGTATAATTGACAAATAAAATTGTAACATATTTAAAATGTACGACATGAGTATTTCATACACGTATACATTGTGAAATGATTCCCACAAAGTTAAGATATCCATCGCCTCACTAGTTATCTTTTTTAATTTTTTATTTTTGATGAAAACCAGATCTCTGTTGGCAAATTTCACATTTAAAATACAGTATAATTAAATACAGTCACCACACTGTACATTATTTAGAGCCTCAGAACTTACTCATCGTAAAACTTCCTTTTTTCTTTTCCCACTGTACTTGCCTGGTCTTTCTTTCTCAAGCTAAGAACTGTCTGTTTCGTTGGTTTGAGTCATATTCCCTCATACACGTAGAAATGAAGACAATGACTAAAGGAGCTGGGTTAAGGAAATAAAATTAAGAGCAAGAAGAGAAGGCTGGATCAGAGGTAGAGGAGAAAAAATGGAAAGAGGAGAGGGGGAAGAAAATGAAGGGAGGAATGCAGAGGATATATGCACCTTATGACTTACAGGTCTCTTTCCCTAGCAAAATTGTGACATTGTGACATATTAACTCCATCTTGCCTAGCTCTCCTTGATGTCCACTGATGCATATCTTAAATTATGCTCTACCCCAATTCAGTATGTGTATGTGTGGGCAATGTCCTACCACCACTACCCTTAGGGAAAAAAAGAGAGTGGTCCTCTTGAGTCATAATACAATGCCGTTTTGGTCTTTCTTAAGAGGCCCAATGGACTCTACAGTCCGACATGTCTGGTTTTAAACCCTAAATTGGTCATTTGGGCAATTACTTAATCTCTCTGAAGGTTGGTTTCCACATCAGTAAAATGGGAATAATAATAACATTATGGTGTACTTACAAGAACATAAATGTGAAATTTTTTGCATGGTACTTGGTACATAGTAAGCTTTTTTTGTGAAATTATAATTGTTTTAATTAGTGTTGTGCCAATTATTCTTATTTTTATTCTTACTATTACTATTTCTTCTCCCAGAAAAAGTCAGATTTTTTTGTACTGTTGCAGAAAACTTGTCCTATTGCAGAAAACAATGTATTTACTTGCCTACCTAGCACTTTTCCACCTTCCCAAACTCAGCACTCCCCAACCCTAAAAAATGAAATGGAAATTTTCAAGCACACAAGCCTCTCTGGCTAACATCTCAATGCTCCATGTTCTGTCATCCACTTTTATTCTCATTCTCCTTTTCCCAGTTCTCATGGAAATCACACTCCTAGAAGTCTAGATAACAATTAGCCCGTGATCAGTAGCAGCTCTGGTTGTTGTGGTTCTCAACACATGATAGTTGGACAAGGGAGGACCTATTTCTTTCTGCCACTCTTTCTAAGATCTTCCAAAACAAAAGATAAAGTAGAATCCTTTCAAGCACTAGGAGTCATGCTGGTGATGTCCCACAGTACTTTGGATTTCCCAGCTGACGGTTGTGGCCTAACACATGAATATTGAGTTTGTATACCCCGGCACTCTGGTTTCTACCACATGAGGAACCCCTGACCTGGGGGGGGGGGGGGAGGTGGAAGAAGGGGGGGAGCCTTCTCCTATCATCACTGCCCCACCTGAACATCTCTCCTTTCCTGGCTTTATGAAGCCGCTGCCAGCCTTCTGCTCTCTCCCCTGGATAGTTGCTCTATCGATGCATCCACTGTGACTGGCTGCCCCCTTTCACTATGAGTTGGTGCTGCCTATAAAATAAAGCTACCTTTGTTTCTCACCAAATCCCGGCCTTCTTCCCCTAAACCAGCCCATGCAGGGAACTATAATTCCTTTGTTTGTGTATCCATGGACATGAATATTTGGGGAGTGAAGGGGAGGTGAAGGTCCATCCCTTTTATCAAATCATTAAAAGGCCCTAAACCTTAAAAAAATGACAGACTAGACTGTTTTGCACTGCTTAATCAGTGAATATATTCTGTCTTGTCACAGCCTTTTACTGAGAAGCTAAATTTAGCTCAGTCACTTGAAAAAAATAATTGGGATTACAATCTTTAAAGTTTTCCAAAATATTTTACTTTTATAAATGTGTGTGTGTGTGTGTGTGTTATAATCCCACTGTAATGAAATAAGTGGGGGCTCAAAAAATTCAATTACAAAATTTAGGGTTTTCTTATTGCAAGATTAATGGAAAAATAGTCTTCTAATTATGGAGAAGAGGGGAATTTTCATTTATTAGTTACTTAGGAAAAAGAAACAGACCTATGTTTATAAACAGTGCCATCTTAGACTGAATTGAGAATGTTCCAAATGATAAGAAGGCTGTCATTTCCCAACATCCGCCCCACAGACATGAAGAACTTAAGAACTCTGCAGTTCCAGCAGGAGAGCTGGGAACACTTTCACTCCAGTGTTAGGGTCGCCCATTGTTCCACCATGACAATGTGTGCCTATACACCTAACATTACTGCTCTTGAGCAATACAGATACACACACACACACACACACACACACACACACACACACACACACACAGCCATTGTCCCAAAGGCACATCATGTTGGATAAAACATGGTTATCTGAAAGAGCTGAGATCCCAGCACAGTGCAGCAAACAGACGCCACCCTCCTTACGGGTGTCTCCCCTTGGTACCCTTGGGTCCTTTTGATCAAGCTCTTGGCACGGTTCCCTAGTCCTTCAGAGGCATTCTCATAACTATGAACCTCACATGACAGTCCAAATTTTGATCATTTTCCTTCCAGAAAGTTCCTTTTTACCCATGCCAAGTTGCTCCCAGCTTCACTTTGCAGTCTTGAAGCCCTTACTGATAGTAAGAGGGAGGTGAGGGTGATACCAGCTGCTATGGAGCAGGAGTCCTAGCTTTGTTCCAAGTCAAATGAAATCAAATGAAACCAAATAAAACCAAATGTCCTTAAATGTCATGGACTCTCTTACCCCAGAACAGCAGGTTCCTTTCTGACTTGAAAGTACCACCGAGAGTCATTTTTTCCCAGAATAAAAATGGTTTTCTCATTTTTAATGGCATTTTCTATTTTTTTAAGTTTGCCTCATTAGGTACCTGTATCAATGTATGTATATGTATATTTACATTCCCCAAAGAATTAATTATCTTCTCCTTTGGCTCAAAGTATATTTTATAATGTGTATTATGAGCTAGAGAAACATATTACAAAGCAACATAAGAATTCCAACCTAATGTTATGCAAATAAGTTCATGGTCAAGCTCAACTAGCATCATATTTCTAGCTCAAACCTGGTTATGTATTAGGACAACCTACGGTGGTTTTAAAAAGCACAAATGCTCTGCTCCAGCCCCAGATTCAGTAAATTCAGGTATTTGTATTTTTGGTACAGTCTCCAGGCTGGTGTGATGGGCAACCACATCTGAGAACTACAATGGCAGATAACATTCCAGGGAAGTTCAAATCACTGGTAGTATATCGAGCTGGTCATTACACTAAAATTGTGAGCTCATGACCCTTGCCCCCAAAACAAGACCCAAGTTCCAAAAACAGAAGATAATGTTCAAAGTAAAAGACAAAGTCAGAAACCCATTATAGCCATTTATTTTAGTAACAGTATTTTCCTAATTTCAGGGGCTCATCTCTCAATAAAGGACTAGGAAGTAAAAGGAAATGCAGTTATACCTTGCCTCAGGAAAGAGCTCTGAATGCTTTTTTATTATATTGCCAAAGAGTAGGACTAGAATGTAAATCTGAGAAAGTCATATCAGAGGCCTCTTTCATTAACAGAAATGGAAACAGGCATGTATATGCTGCCAATAAATCAATTAAAGGAGGAAAAGGAGCTTGAAATGGCCTTCATTGCAGTTATTAACTTCAGAGAGTGCAGCAGTTGATGACTGCTGAACCCAGCATCTTCTTGTCAACCACCTGGAGCAAAATGGAGGAAAATAAAGCATGGAAACAGTGTCATCATACTAAACACAAAGTCTGCAAGTCTTCAGTATTTGTTAAAATGGAGCAAAAGCAAAGCAGAGCCAGACGTTTCTGAAAACATTGTCGGCTTTTGCGGATTGAAAACTGTGAGAGTGTGAATTGGTGTGTGAGTTGCTGTGTTTATATGTGTCTGGGTTGACATAAATCTGGAGGCTGGAAATTATTTTAATCACTGTGATAATTTCCAGTATAACAATGTATTAAAATAAGAGGATCCCATTAGGAAGTGTCCCACAAAGAAATCTCAGTGAAATTTGAGAGTGCTATGGACCCTTCCCCTCTCCATTCTGCTTTTGGCCTGGTAGTTACTGAATTCTATCAACTTCTTTTCAGTTTACCAGTTTCAGAAAAATCTTAATTAGTGTGGAACAGTGGCAGATGGAATAAGATTACTGGCAATTAGAATTCATACCAGCCTAGGAATTTAAATATTAAAAGCAAAAAAGAAAAAGTGGATTCAATTTCCTGCCCTGCCAGAAAATACTGTATGTTTTTGAGCATCCAATTTACCTGCCCGAGTCTTAAGTTCTTCCACTGTAACTTGGAAATTATAATATCTCCCCCACCTCCTCACAAGGTTATAGGGAAAAGCATTTTATAATCTTCAGAAACGTATACAAATGGAAGACACCATTAGGTTAAACTTCTACCTTTAAAATGTCTTCTATGTCATATGTAATAGAAATGTATGTTTATTGTGGATGATATTGGAGTGATGATGTGAAGGAAGTAACGAGAATGTGATATTTCAATGTGAACTTATTCTCACTTTGCCAAAATACAGTTCACATTTCTTCTAACACTTTGTGTCCTACATTTAGATTTATTCTTTATGTCTTGCTGTTTCCCACACTGTCCTACTCTGTTATTTCATTCCTCCCGCATATATAGGGGCAAAGAGTTGGAACTCTCCCTGACCAGTTTTCAGCCCTCTTTTAATGACTATGCTGGAACAAGGGTGACTTGGTGAACTCACCTCCTACGAACTCATTATTGCCATGAGAGCCACAGATTGTTTCCTAACGTGTGAAGTGCTGTGGGAGAGCAAAAGCTGAGGTCCTCACCCCTGCTCTTCCCATGAGAACTGCCAATCACCAAGTCCTATTGAATGCTTTCTAAATCTCTCTGAAATCAATCTTTTAGCATAAAACAGAATATCCTCACTCCTGAATCACAGAAGTATCCAGCTAACTGGACTCTTCCCTTCATTATGTACTCCTACCCCCTACCCCCTTGGCTACACAATCTCTCCTCCACTCACCATGCTGGGGTAATCTTAACAAAAACCTAAATCTGTACACATCAGTTCCCTACTTACACTTTGGATGGCACCCTGTCTCTTATAGGAAAGCCCTATACTGTCTAGACATGACAAATAAGGCTCTCTAGATGTGCTGTCTGTTCACCTCTCCAGCATCTCCTCAGAGATGCACTCAGCAATACTGAACTTGTATTCAGCAATACTGAACTATCCCCAATTCCCAAATGCCCTGTATACCCTTTTTAAAGCTCCATGCTTTTTCATGATTCCCTCTAACTATAATTGCCCTTCCTTTGCTCTTTTCTATCTGGAAAATTTCTATTCACCCTTTAAAACTCTTTTCCAGAGTCACCCTTTCTTTGATGCCTTTTTCAGATCTTTCCAGAAATAAACTACTATATTTAGCAGTGCATACTTTCATTATTGTACATACTACACCAAATTAAAATTATTTGTTAAAATAACGTGTTTCCCTTTCAAAACGGTGAGCTTTTTAAGGGCAAGGATCATGTCTTACTAATCTTTGGATCTTGAGAAACTAGTAGAGTGTCTAAAAATCATAGTTACATTATAAACATTTCTGAAGAAAATGAATGGATGGATTCTCATAAGTGAAAACAACACATACCCTGTATAATTCGTGAGGCTGAGCTCTAGTTAATGGGAAAAAAAAAAATCTGATGGGCTCATCACTTATTTATCATTGTTAGTTCTGTTTTGCTCTTTTGATGTTCATGTAATCTTCTGGTAAATTCTAAGATTGTAAGCATCTCATCTACTTGAAGGAGCAACACAAACTTACCCCAATTAGGCCTATTAGTGAGCCATGCACTTTGTGACATTGTGTTATCACAGATGGGTTATTTTCCCTTCATCTTCTCCATACGACTTTGAGGAGCTATTGTTATACTGAAAGTCATGAAAAGCTAAGCTTGACAACTTCAGAAGTAAAATTGCTCACTAAACGGAGCCCCTCCTTCCCCTACTGAAAGTGTTGCTCTTCTCTCTTTCTAAAGCCATGAGAATGTGTGTCTCAGGCATGTGTCTCAAATCCTACCGATCAAAGTTAAATTGCAAACTAAGGCTCCCAGAATGGGGCTCCTTGCCTGTTGGATTCATGAGCTTACTTTGTCTGCAAGTTCCACTATTGAATCAATGTAAGCTGTAAACTAGCGTGTCTCCCTTTTTCACTATTATGACTGTGATCAATGGGTAATAAGTGAGTATTCTCAATTTTATCTGACAGTGCTGCTTCCCAGGAAACTTGGGGAGTAAAACGAGAAGTGTGTAATTTTTCCTTTTATATTTATGATTATATTCCATGCTTTCTATTATTTCACACCACTGAGTTTTTCCTTCTTTTCCTCATAAGGTATATATTTTACTTAGAAGTGAGAATTAATACGTATTGTGTAACAAATGATGGTTCTTTTATGAGTTAATTAACCAAAAAAAAGAAGAAGAAGAAGAAGAAGAGGAAAAAGGTAATAAATAGACCAAAAGATGATATCAACATAGTTTGCATCTAATTCAACGTCTGTTTCATAAGACAAGGTTTTGGTTTAAAATGTATGGCCCTAGATTACTATAGATATAGTTTCTCTCCTTTCAAATAATTATCTCTGAAACTAGTACAATTTGAATTTTACTCTTTTCTGAGTCCGTTTTTGAAAATACAATTGAGGTCTATTTCATGGAAAGCAGACTTGTCTCTTTGTTTTTGTTTTTTGTTTGTTTTGTACAATAAGTATACCTAGTATTTGTTCATTGGATTTTGCTAGGCGCTGTGAAGAATTTAAAATTTTTGACGTTGCTGCCCTTAAAACCCTTACAGTGAATCACACAAAAAATCAACTAGACAAAGAGGTGTCACAACAGTAAAAGATGAGTAACACAGGCAGTAAGTCCTTGGAGTTCAGAAGCCAGTCTTTACCTCCCTGACATTTTCAATCAGAGTTTTCCAGCCTGCCATCCTTTGTGATTTATTTTTAATGTTGTTGTTTTTTTTTTATCTCATTTCAGCATATAGACAGATACAAGAACATATCACTGGTTCTATCCCCTATCTCTCTTTTGACTCAGCTCTACTTCCCATCTCTTGAAATAAAAATTGGAGGCTATATCCAGACTATTTTGTGAATGTCAGCTTCGTATCTATCGACTTCCTCTGGAGTAATGATGGGGTTAGGTGAACCAGGGGGGACATGTTTTTCTTCGGATATCTCTCTATATGAGTATATTAACCATACCTACATATTTAAAATCTCACAAAAAGGAAAATATTTCATCGTGTTCAGCAGTGAATTGTTACCAAAGCTTCATTAAAAACTCTGCTCCTTTCCAATTATTGTTTAACCTGACCCTGGTTATATTATCAACCATTGTGGATGGGTACACATTTTCCTTAACTCTGTAAAAAGGCTGATCCATGCCCTTCTTTCCTTGTCTGGAAATAGGCAAATAATCCTTGACTCATGAAAGCAACTGCTGAGGCTGTTTGACCAGTTTGACTGACAGCACAATGTTTCACCACCAATTTTTCCTTTTACCTTCGAGTGAGTCAATTTGTACATAGCACTATTACTGCCTCTTGAGCACTCTTCTGCAAATACTTCTGTTAAATTGACCCCCAGGAAATAACCTCTCTCACATTCACATACCTTTCTTTCCACTTCTACAGCTATAAGTCCCTCATTGTGTTTTCATTGCTTGTATGCTTTTGCATCTCCCCCATTAGAGTGTAAGAACCTTGAGGGCAGGAGCTATGACTTGATCACTGTTGTATACCCAGAATTTCATTTGGTGTCTGGAGTATGGAAGGTACTCAATAATGATTTGTTAAGCTCAGCACCATACCCACCCAATCATAGAGAGTTAGGGGAATTTCGGAGGAAGATACACTTAAGTTGAGACCTGAAGGGTAACCGTAAGTTAGCTAAACATAGGGAGAGGGCAATCCAGACAAAAAAATAACATGGACAAAGACCCATATTTGAGAAAGAGCAGGCAAAAAGATCAGCTATGCCTTATATTTACCCGGCCTGAGATTCAAAATATAGTGGTATACGTATAAATGTATACACGTCTGTGAGAGAGAGGAAACCTTATTTTTTTAAGTTTTATTAGATATACTGAAAAGCTAACTCCATCAACCTATAAAACCCTTGCTATTTAGCCCAAAACCCTCTATCTGACTAAACAACATTTCCATTAACTTTCTCATTAATTTCTTTTTCCTCAAGTCAAATTTTAACTTTTTGTATCTTTTTTCATTCTCTGTTTTGCTGGTATTTTTAAAAATAGATCCACTGCAGACAATAGTATGTTTATTTAATTAGAGAGATGTGACCCAACCTAACCACCTTGCATGAAATGATGTATACAAAAACTATTGCAGTTTCCACACACACAACTTAGGAATGAACATTTAGAAAATTACCTGCTTCTAAAATGAGGTTTTGGGGTGCACAAGGGACAACTTGCAGCAGAATGTGGTGGAAGGCATACAGGTCTTAGAGTCTAAACGTCTATGCCATTAACTACACTAAGTTCATGAGACTCTCAATCTCATCATTTATTGAATGAGATCCATAATAACTGCTATATTCTTCATAGGTATTCCCAAAATTGAAAGAATATATGTGAAATGAATCACCTAATCAATTGTAGACGGTTGTATTCAGTTATAGCACAAGGTCATTTGCTATTGTAGTTGTCATATGTTAAAAAGTAAAAATGGTATACCCCCTACAACAACAACATTATATATGGAAAAATATGTACAGCAATTTAAGTTAGTGAAAATATAACTTTTGAAAAACACAGTTTTAAATAGTTCGTCTGTGTTTGTGGCCTAACTACAGCAAGTGCATTTACATAGAAATAGCTGTTTGCCTCAAGCATGAGGATAATATATATTGTAACCATTTTGTCTCATAGAATGATTGAAGATAGTGGGAAAAGAGGAAATACCATGGCAGAAAGAAGACAGCTGTTTGCAGAGATGAGTAAGTATTTAACTTTTAAGGAAGATCCTACAATTTCCATTGAATACTCATGGAGAGGCTAGGTATAACCATTTAATCCTTATGACATGTGTACTTTTCCTTAAAGTCCTAAATTTGTTGCGTGAAATGTGCATTTTGGCATTTTTACCTTCTATTAGGTAAAAGTTAAATTACTCGGTGAATCATCATAATTTGTTACTCCACTATATATTTTATATGAAAGAAAAAGTTTCATGGACCTAAATGTGTATGAGTATGTACAAGAGTATATGTATACACACACACACACACACACACACACACACACACACATTCAATAAACACTATTTAGTGTGGCAGTAATACAGTCCACTAACCTTTAAAGTCTGTGTTCATCTTTCTGCACTATCTCAGTGTCCAGCATATTGTAGGTTCTAGACAACATTTGTGAAATGAAACCTTGAATGTCTTACCTACAAAAGCATATCATATGGTTATATGGAAAAGAGGAATCAGGCATGATTACCAGACCACACTAGAAACTGTCATTTGGAGTTCATGCAGGGTGAAGAATCTGTCCTACAAACCAGTTCCTAAAAAGTGAAAAGGAAAACAAAAGTTTAGAAGAGCTTGGAGGTGACCTGCTATACTAGAGAAACCAAATCAATACAATATTTACTGATTCTGAAGCAGAACCATTAAACAAAGGCTACTGGTTTGTGTAAATCAGTGGTTGGTAGCAGCTCCCTTATAGACCATGTTTCTTATTCATAAGGAAGAAAACCTGCACATTAGGGGAAGAAAAACACATCTGAAATTAAATGTTATATAGAAAAAAAGTACAGTTCTATTACTGTCTTTTTATCGCTCCTTCCCTGCATAAGAAATGAGGATGAGCAGAAGTGAGTTGTAAGCCTTTTGCCCTGAGAAGGCAGTAGACAAAATTAGGTTTCTATGAAAATTCAAACTGATTGGCAAGAATGAGGGTCGGAGCAAATAAAGTCCCAGATAATAAGATTCATATTTTCTTTTATCATTTCCTGATAATCTGGTGCCACCAAGACAATGTTAGAACTAACAAAGAGAAAAGAAAATTAAAATTGATGTGGGGAATCTCAATCCTGTTCCTTCCCTCTTCCACTTTTAGAAACGTGTCTAAAATGCCTGTGAGTGTTTCAGCCATGACCTTCCAATTTCATAGGCCATGTGTGGTACTGTATCTTCACTCCTGGCATGGCTGGTCACCTGGAATTATGACCTTGTTGATAGAAATCTAACAGAGCAAGGAATCTGATTACTCCTTGCCCATATAAACAAAATTTCAAGCCGCACAGATATCCTCCCACATCATAGGTTCTTAGACTGAAAAGACAAGAGCCATGTCCATCAGGGGCCAGTGTTTTGACAGAAAAAGCAAAACATATTAATATTTAACATAAAAAAGCAGTAGTCTTGGGGAAGATCTTTAAATTTATCATTGTTACATTAAAAACTCTATCAGTCAACACACTGTAAATATTATAAAAGTGTGCTTATTTAATAATTTTTTTTAAACACTTATCTGAGTTTAAGTACATTATCTCAGTTCTTTCCGTGCCTGGTGAAGTGCCTGGCACAGAAAAATGCATATGTCACACATGCGTTTTGAATTGAAGTTGTCCAACTCAAAGAAAGATCGACATCAGTTTTATAGCCATAGAAAGAGAAAGGCTGTAAATTTTTCAAATGAGAGAGACTTAGGAAAATTGTACATTTATTTTCAAAATTGTAACTTTGTCTTTTATAGAAAATTTTCAGGGTTGTCATGCATTTTATGAAATCATTTATGAGTTGTCCTGATTAGTGATCAGAATAGTTAAGCAAGCCACCCAAATATGTATCTTTCTTCATAGGGTATGCTAAATAATAAAGTCAGATGTTGGCCAAAGACCGGTAAACACATCTGACCTTTACAATCCATTAGTGAGCACCATGTTTAGATCAACACTAAGTAGGACATGTCCACAGTGAGTGGGATTTTGCCAGATAAAACATTTGACTGATTTCAAAGGGAAGAATTGATTTTTGATAGGTGGACTGTCACACAAAAGAGAAAAGCAATCTCACTGAGGATGTGTTAAGTGGTTGAAAAATATATGGATTATACCCTCGCTCTATCAGCAGGACACCAAAGAAAGACAAGGAAACTACTAGCTACTAGTATTACAGAAGACTGACACAGAAACTTGGAAAGTAACTTCTTCTAAGAATCTATGGTATCTAAACAGGGAGCTAAAAAAGGAAGAACTTGTAAATCTAGTCAGCTAAATATTATCTAGAAACATTAAAAAAAAAAAAAAAAAAAACAGCAAAACAAAGTGCCAAAAAGAGTCTTTGTTTTGGAAATTACAAGTGCCAAAGAAAAATTGCCTGTGAAGGGTTAAGAAGGCAAGGAAGACTTTATAGAAGACTCTTGCAACAGGGGAGGGAGATTGAACTCAACTCCATAGAACAAAAGAAGGAGGTGGGGTGGCATTTAAGCACTGGGATGAGCTAGTGTAACAGTACTGAAGGATATTAGTGGGTAAGTTGGTCAATTGTGTTTGCTAATTGTCACAAGTGGGAAGTTAGGCTTCTACCTTCCCACAGAGACTGGGAGATTTCCTGCAATTATTGCATTTCAAAGAGATGGCTCCCATATCCTTGAGAAAGATGTTCCTGGGTTTTTAAACTGACAAAAAGCTGGGAGATTTATATCTCAAAGACAAAGAATTTACAATAGAAAGTTTTCTAAAGTAGATGCTCTAAGAAAAAGTTCAGAGGCCTAGAGTCAGGAAGAAGCCTGAATAAAGGTTAGTCAAGCCGAGGGGAACATTAAAGCATCTTGCCCTTACAAAGGCCAAGAACAGAGGACAGGCAATAATAATTAATAAGAAGAACAATTGATAAGAAATTTTGGCAAATTGAGGTGATTACAGCACATATGTGTTAAATATCTACCCTGACCTCATAACCACAAAACAGAAAGCAGAAAGAAATGAAATTAAGAGTAGTCTGGACTCACAAATAAGCAAAAAAGGCCTAGCTTTATATATAAAACAACAACAACGATAAGGATTGTGGCCACCTACTTTGATTAAAGAAATTCTGGGCAAGTTGCCCTTAGGCAAAAAGTCCCTTCAGTATAATGCCCTAATTGTCAATTTATCTAGTACCTTCTATTAAAGCTGAAAAGACTAGTTAAATGTAAATGTCATTCTCACCTTGGCCTTTCCAGCTGTTTAGCAGCTCAAACAAGTTTACCACACTGGCTTTTAGCAGAAGAGTTTGTTCTTAGAATTAAACTCACCTTCTTCTCTGTTTTCCTGCTCTCAGAGCACATTTACTCTGTCTTGTATGACACTTGTGAACACATACGTGTCACTCACTATGGTGAACTCCTTAGGGACAGACTCTAGACCTTTTCCTTCAAATCCATTCACCTTTTCCTTCAAATC
This sequence comes from Rhinolophus sinicus, assembly GCF_057876585.1. Classification (NCBI taxonomy): domain Eukaryota; kingdom Metazoa; phylum Chordata; class Mammalia; order Chiroptera; family Rhinolophidae; genus Rhinolophus; species Rhinolophus sinicus. The sequence goes on from NC_142504.1 coordinate 87,193,530, forward strand.
CATAGATGTTGAATCAATGTTGATTTAAAAGCCTCCAGGGTACAGGATGGGTAGGTTTTAATGAGAGGAAAGTGGTTGGAAAACCCTCTTTCAGAACTTGGAAGGTTTCCTAACAGGAGGAAGGTCTTGGAGAGAAAGCAGAGTGACCTCTAGGTGAAGGAGGGACCAGAAATCAAAGGGAGGCAAATACAGGTACTCAACAAATACTGTTGAATTGTTTCAATTCAGACTGTCCTTCTTCAAAATGTTGACTCCAGTCAGCAGGTGCATAGTTGGAATGGACCCCAGAGCGTGATTTTGCAATGCACAGTATGAGTTTTAGGAAAACAGACTTCAAATATTCAGAAAAATGACGTGGATGGCCCACTACCATAGGCCACAGTGGATACAGTGACCATTTTTATTTGATTCTTCTTCTCTCATGCATTCAGCCTCTTTAAGGTGTTAACACCATGGCTCTCTATCCTGCAAGTTACCTCATGTCACCATCCTAGTCTGTTTCCTTGTATTTTCTGACCACTCTACCTCTCTTTTTCTTTCTTTTTGTACCCTCCAGAACCCCTGCAGTCAGGTTTTACCAAAGTGATGTTCTTGAGTAATTCTTTCCATATGTAATTTGACTTTATCTCAAGGCCTCACCATTATGGTTAGGGCTCTCAAGTATCGAAGGATTCCTTCAAAACCACCTGCCACATTCTCATGAACCAGTTTATCCAGAATAATCAACATATAAACTCAATGACTTTTTCAGCTTTGCCTCCTCATAGTCAAAGCTTCTACTGATGAAGCAGTTTGAGGTGGGCTCACCATTAAATGAACTAAGTAGCCATCTCAAAAAAGCCAATGTCCCTGCCAGGGGTTTTGCCTTCCAGTATTTCCAAAGCCATGCAGTTCTTGAACAACTACCAGACAGTTGGGCACTGTTGAGAAGTGGGGAGGAAATTCCTATTCCTAATTGTGTGCCTCATTTTGTCACCTAGAATGTAGAATAGGCTTACTTGTCCACACAGTCTCCTATGGAAAATTATTCACAGTCTTGGCCCAGTCAAGATGCATTGCTACAGTTTATATGTTTGTTAGTAATTCCTAAAATGTATTCCATAGTCAGGACTTCATATTCATATATTCAACTGCCACTGGATAGCTTCACTTGGACATCCCACAAGCAACTCAAACTCATTGAGCCCAAAACTAAAGTCTTCATCTTCACCCATCTATAACCTGTTCCTCCCTGTTTGTACCTTAGCTTAGTGAGGGCCACCCCATCCCATTGAGTTTGTTGCCTACAGTAGAAATTTAAGGATTACCTTTGACCCCCATACGTCTTTACACTTTACCCCTCTCTCTCTCTCTCTCTCTCTCTCTCTCTCTCTCTCTCTCTCTCTCTCTCTCTCTCTCTCTCTCTCTCTCTCTGTCTCATACACATACAGTCAATCCCCAAGCATGGAAAAGGGTTCAGACACAGGGGTCATAGGCTTCATCTTTATTCTGTAAATATTTGTTGAGTGAAGTTGAAAAATGAAAGATATTTAAGAATGTGAATGACTATATAAAAAAGTTTATAATGAGCTATCAAAACATAGGAGACAAAACATACATTAATTGTGTTAAACTATTCTGAGTGTAATGAAGTTAAAGCCAAAAATTAGGTAAGACTTGTTGGTTGGTTGGTTGGTTGGTTGGTTGGTTGGTTGGTTGGTTGGTTGGTTGGTTGGTTGGTTGGATAGATTGTTGGATGGATAGATGAATAAATGGAAAGCAAGAAAGAAGGAAGGAGGAAGAAAGGGAGAAAGAGAGGGAGAGAGTAAGAAAAGAAGAGACAGAGGGAGAAAGGGAAGAGACAAAAATCTTGAAAAGGAAAGCTAAATAAAGGAAAAACAGGATTTATAGGCGATAACAGTGTAATCAATCAGAATTTCTTAACTGTATCTTTGCTTTCATCTTTATCACTTTCTTCCAACTGTGATGTGGGTATGAGAGGTTTGAGGAGATGGTGCAAGAACATTAAGTTGCTTTCAATGAATTAGCTTAAAAAATTTTATTATGAAAAGTTTCAAATGCATACAAAAGTAGAGAAAATAGTATTTAGTTCTGCCCTTAATTATTTACCTCTAATCCCCACTGTATTATTATGAATCAAATCTCAGACATTCTTTAAATGAGCTGAATTTCTATGTTTTAAAGAATTATATCCCAGTGATATAATAATAATGGAAAAAACACTATCCTTGATTTTGTGAAAGAATGAAGAGAACATTGGGAAAAAAGAAAGATAAGGAAAAGCTGTACTCATTTTTTTATTACAAAGGGAGACTATAGATTCTTGGGAATCTAAGGTATGAAATTCATATAAGTTTCGTGATCAATGGATTTTTTTTTCAGATCATGAATGAAAGATAGTGGTAATCCTAGCCATTTCAACATGCTAAGAACAAAGATTTCTCTATTGACTTCATTTCCTTATTCATTTATTCAAATTCCATCTTTTTTATAGAGGAATTAATTCAGCTAATTTCCCTTTTTAATAAGACTGTTATCTCAGAAAAATACCATAAGATAAAAATGAACCTTAATTTCAGTGAGATACTGACAAAGTCTCTTAGGTTGTGCATGTGTTAGAGAAACATGGCTGGACCACTATATAGTTTGGTCGATTTATAGTGTTGTGACCATGTCAGGAGGCTAAGTAACTAGTCAATCAACTTGGAGGATGGCTCTAGTACTACCCTGGAAGAGTCTGTTTGCGGCCCTTCAGGTACTTGATTTTAAGCAACAACTTGGCTACAGAAGACATGCGTCTATTCCCAGGGAGGGTATGAATTTATACACTTTCAAGAAGAGACTCTACATGTAAAACTAATTCCAGTTCATGGTTTATTGGGGCAAACACAAAGAAATGTATTTTAACAAGGTGTATAAACAGAGCAAGAGTCTAATGCCATGTTTCAGGTCAGTTGTTTTGTTTTATTTCGTCCCAGAACTCATTATGGACCCTGTTGCCACTTACACTGTCTATGCAAGATGGTGTACTGCTATATCTGAAAAGCTGAATTTCACTGCTCACCATATCCCTTTTAATATTCAGAACTACCCTCAGCCAGGAAGAACTTACACAAATAGGGAACTCACACACCTCCGGACCCATTCCTGATTTTTAAATAAAATAGAGAGTCAGTTAAGTCCACATCGTGACAGGGTAGGTGAGCAGTCAGTGCCTCCTGCCCCGAAACGTTACTCTACTCCCCTCTTTACTGCATCTTGGAGAGGTGCACCTTTGCCAAAGTGCCCCTAGGGCCTCAGTGAGGGAGGTGCAGAGGAGCGAGGGTTTCTGTTCCCAGAGGATAAGATGTTTCTGGAGCTATGGAATTTAATTGTGTGCTGCTTCACAATCCTTTTAGGTTTAAAACATTCTTGAAGAACTTACACAAATAATCTATGTCCCTGATGTCTTCCTTGGAAGGATTGTTTACAGATATTGAGACTCCTGATTGTTGAGCCAAACTCAGCATCACTGAAACGATATCCTCATCCAGAGGAAAAGGCAGATTTAGCGCTCGGGTATTCTGATAGCTACACTGTCTGGTTATCAGGCATCCTAGAGTGTTCATTTTTCACATAAGCCTCTCAGATTTACAGAGAACATGAAACTGGGAAGCCCCTTTGAAATGTCAATGACAAAACCAAAAATGTTTTAAAATATCAGAAAGGTTAGAAGCATGAGCTAAAAATTAAAAGAAACTAACCGGATACAGATGAAGTCCTACCTTTAGCCCCCAGAGAAGCATTTAAATAGGAAAAGAAAACATCTGACTTCATATAAGTACATATGATTTTTTTAATGAACTGCAGGCTTACAAAGAGCCCAAAGAATGAGTCATCTATAAAAAAAAAAAATATTTATTAGTAGATGGCCTCATCAAAGGTGATAATAATTCCTTGCTATATATTCTATACAGGTGAGACAGTGGCTGTGGCATTTGGTTTAATTTTCTATATATGTGTATCATTTTAGGAGACATTAACCAGGCATAGAATGGATGACTAGAATCATTAAGGGCCTCAAAACCTTGCCTGATTCTGAGAATAATAATAGCAGCATCCATGTATTGCAGTCCTATTGTGTGCCGTGCTCAATGGCAGACATTGTACTTGAAATGGCTGTGCAGTCGAACATCTTCACCTAAAAAGTCAAGGAGAAGCTACTTCCCCAGCTAAACTGTAAACTGCATGATGATAGGTACTTTTGTACATGATCTTCTGACGGTAATGAAGATGGTAATAATGATAATGATAGCAGCTTCCCAATGTTTGGGAAAGAAATTATCAAGTGACAGGGAGAAAAGATGATGTGGCTCCAGAAGGGAAACTAGGTCAGATGGATTGAAGTTACAGTGAGGCAAATTAAAGCTCAAATATACCGGGGGCACCAAAAAAATGTATACAATTGGTCAACGTTGCTCAAGCAGTTGTTCACCATAATCAGAAGGGTCTGGACGCTGATGGTAACCACTTTGAGCACCTCTGGTAATTGCAGAAGTCAAGTGTGACTTGTGTTCATCTTTGGTTATCAGTATATATATTGAGTATTACAATTTTAATAGTTTTTTTTCCTTTCTTAAAATGTGTATACATTTTTTTGACACCGTGTGTGTGTGTGTGTGTGTGTGTGTGTGTGTGTGTAAGAAATGGCTATCACTTATTGTTGCTCAGAAATGACACAGGAAGTCTTTAAGGAGGACCATCTCCTATCAAGCACTCTGTGTACCAGCTACCAAGTTTACCAGCCAGTAAAGTTGACATTGTTAGTTGATAACTGGTATCCTTATTTTATACATGAGGAAATTGGACATTAAGTTAAACTTGCCAAAGTGCACGCAACTAGGAAGTGACAGGTAAGGTTTTATTGACTGTAAAGTTTATTCATTTTCGCTAAGTTATAATCATCTCTATCATTGAAAATAATCTTACATGGATGCTGGCTAAATGTTTACCTCTTGAGAACATGTATAAGGGAATTCCTCAACTGGGTGAGGGTAAGTCCTTACCTCTTTTATCCTTCAAACACTCAGTATCAATGAACCTGTTTGTCAAGTAATAAACTTTCTTAATAATGAATATTTAATTATCTGCCCTTATAAAACCATAAAGTAATAGGATATTGATAGTATTTTTAAATGAATTGTAAGAGATCAGTTTGAGTTGAGGGACTGCTACATACTCTCTCTGTGAGGGACACTTGCTAATTTACCCCAAGTTTCATTAGGAAAGAACTTAATCAGTCTCCTAATATAATTACTTCCAGGATAGTTAATTTACCTGCTACTCTATTGTATTCTGAAGCATTTATATAGCACTTTTCCTGGTGAAGAGAAAGTTCATACTGGTCAAAATACACTTGTGTGCCTTTACATCAGTTATGAACCATAAACTTGGGCTTAAAGAAACCCAGATATTTAGAAGTGGAGGCAAGTGGACATTGGTTGGAAGTCCGGTATGTTCTGAACACATTCTAGAGATTAGCATATTCAGAGGAGGGTGGGAGGATCACTGGAATCTCAGGTGCTACGTAACACGCAGCCCATCGCAGGGAGTTGTGAGGAGACCAGCCCAAGGCTGGCAGAGGTTCTGGGGTGGGGAGTAGTGGGAACTATTGTTTGGTGGGTAGGATGGGAAGAGCCTGAAGAGGGACTTGGATTCTGAGTAGAACATTCAGACCTGGTGCTGTGGATATCGCAAGCCATGCTGGATTCCTGAGTGGAAAAGTGCAATAGGAAAAGGCATTCAAGAATATAGGGAACGTGTTTCTCTATGTTAGAAAGGAACTGGAAGCCACAAAGTAAGAGTGGTGGTTGTTTTTAGAAAGGACTCTCCTCTGAGGTTGACAGAAAAGCTTACGAGAAAGATACTGGTAATAATGATGAATACTTACTTCGTACTCACCGGGTGCCAAGCAGTGTTCTCCATGCTTTAGGTATAGTCACTCATTCATCCTTACAATGACCAATGAATAAGTAGTAGTATGATCATCATCTCCATCTTCCAGATGAGGAAACTGAGATTTCTAAAATCAATTGGCCTAAGATCAGACAGAAAAGATGCCCAACATTCAGCATATGCTGCCTTTATAACCTTGTTCTAATGACTAACCACAGTGCATTTTAAAATGATTATTTGATGATATTACTATTTGATGTCATCTAACTGTTTAAGTCACAGCTGAGCAGATTGTTCTCTGAGTTGGCAGACACCACAAGGCTGAGGGGCTGATCCTAATCTCCAGTGTTGATTACATGTGCTCTCCTCCCCTAGAACCTGAAGGATACGGGACAGATCTTTTCAAGTCTTAAAGTTATATTTATATTCTAATAAAAGCAAAATTAAGTGTATGGGTTATATGTTATGTTGTTTTATTAAAACATTGTAAATTCCTTTCCACACACATGGCATACCATATGTGCACGTTTTCCCTTCCAGGGGCTCAAGATCTGGACCGCATCCGACTTTCCACCTACAGAACAGCATGCAAGCTTAGGTTCGTTCAGAAGAAATGCAATTGTAAGTATGCCAGTTGTTTGGACTAATTACCCTCACGAATCCTATGGTTTGCATTTGTTATTTAGTTTATTAAAACTAGGTTTTCTGCAGGTATTGATAAATCTATGTTTACACAACAATAAAAAGTATTATGATACACAAATGGCAGAGAGACTATTCCCAAGTAGTTCTGAAGGCTTAATTACTCTAAATTGGTAAAGTGTTCCATCCTGCCATTGGAATGGTTTCAATCTGGATGGATGTTTTTCTTCTTTTCTCTGTCCTTGGTATTATAAATGCAGTGCCATCAAAATGGTTTCCAAAAACTTTACAAAATATCAAACATTAGGTCCTCCTTCTAGTTGTATTTCCTTGTCAAGCATAGGAAAATGCTTGTAAGCTCCTGGAAAACAATCAAATCTCTTTCTGAAACTAGAAAATTAGTCCTTTGTGTCAGAGTATTAGCTATATTTGCCTACATCAGACATAGCAAGAGAAGAGACAACAATACTTCAAGAAACAAAGGAACCTGCTTCAGCTTTTTCCCAAATTTTCAAATGTAAGCAGCAAGCTAGATCACTAATCACAGTGAGCAGATTTACATTTGCTGCTGGTTCAATGCTTTCGTCATATTACCACATTCATTATCTCTTGGGGGAAATAAAATTACATTTTTTTTGAAAACTGACTGCTGTAAAAAAAATTAATAACTCTTCTCTTTCTAATTAGTAGTGGATGAATTTAAAAATGAAAACCATAATGTGCTCCTGAATATGTACACATAGTTGTTGAATAACTGCCATGGAGATTAGATACTTGGTGAATGTGGAAACCAGCCATGTGCACATCTCTACCCTCCCAGAGTCTCCAGCGGATGTCTCTTGGGGCACTGGGGAGGCCACCCCCAGCCCCAGGCTTCTAGGCTTGTGGCAAATCATGACTCTGGGATGGATAGTGTGGATCTGTTCCTCAAGTTGCTCATCTGCAGCTTGTTCTCCAGCCCCAGTTGTTAGAAATGAGCCTGAAATTTAGGGCAAGAGAAGAATGGAGAAAATACATAGGTTGGTCAACCTTCAAAGACATGTTTTGATTCCCCACCCCCCAAAAAAAAGACAGAAAACAACTCCAGATGTGAGAAGGAATCTGTGGTTGTACTTACAGTCCTCGGTATTGATGGGACTGAAATGAAAGCTCTTTCCAGGACTGGTGTTAAAGGACAAGGAAAAATGCTCCCATTGAAGAAAAGCTCTCCCTCTCCCTCAATACTACCAGTCATGTTTAAACAAAAGGGAGAATCTCCATGTTTTCAGCAATGAAAAATTGATGGGGTGCTCCCATTTTCTTACCTCATTACCAATGGCCCCCAGAATAGAGGGGAGGGCGACGGAGTAGGGATAGGAGTTCTGTCTCCTCAGAGAATTGCCAAGTGGAGCCTTTTTTGGGCTACTTTCAGTAGAAATAGGGAATTTCAAAAAGACATTAGAAAACAGTAAGGATGAATAAAGGAAGGAAGGAAGGAGGGAATGGAGGTAAAAGAGGGAGGGTGGGATGGGAGGGAAGGAGGGAGGGAGGGAGGGAGGGAGGGAGGGAGGGAGGGAGGGAGGGAGGGAGGGAGGGAGGGAGGAAGAAAAAAGACTCATAGTGATTTGTCAACCCTGCACCAACATTGCAAAGGGCACACACTTTGTTGGCCCTAACTGAATCCAGCAACCCACAGACCATATTCCACTCCTTCTGCTCTCTGATAAAAGCCCTTGTCCTTCTTGGGCATCTCTTTCTCCATTTCCTATTCTTTTTCTGGCCCTCCTTACCCTACATCCAGAATCATGGCATCACAGTGGCCTTCTTAGAGAACAGTGTGGAAAACAGTTACCATCATGGAAAACAGTAAGAGTCCATCCCTGGGTGAAAAGGAAACCTTCATACCTGTCCAGTTGCCCTCAGTGCATCCATTCATTTACCTCTTAATTTAGTAAATTTATAATGAACTCCTACTGTATGTTTGGCATTGTGCTAGGTACCAGGGATAGAGAAATGATGAGTAAGATGCAATCCCTACCTGGAAGTTGCCCAAAGTCTAAGTGGGTAGATGAACTTTTAAACAGACTTATAAAACAATGAGGAAGTATAATGACAGCAATATGTACATGGCATTGTGGGAGCACCAAGGAGGCAGTGCCCTGACCTGTGTGGGGGGGCCTCTCAGAGGAGAGAGATATCTGGGCTGACTCTTAAAGAATCAGTAGACATTAAGCGTAGAAGTGTTATTTGCTTTACAAATATAATACATTTGAGGACGAGGAAACATAATACATTCTATACAAACTAGACAAAACTAAGGCCCAACAAAGAAAAACAAGCATATGTTGAATGCTCTGCTAAAAATAAGCTGCTTTTTCAAATTGTTTCTACCTTGATCAGAAGCGTTAAATGCAAATACTATATGTATTTGCCGAGCTTTCCTTTCTAACAATAAATATAAGAGTTGTGATGCTGAGGTACTTGCAAAATGCTAACACAATTGAGACTGGCTTATTTTAATCAAAGTTAGAGCCTTCCTTGTTAGGAAGATAACCAGTAGCACTAGTGTTTATGTGACACAATATTCATCAATATTGAATATGCATCCCTGTATTAGAGAAAGATAACTTTTGTTTGCAATACAACCTAACCCACAATAAATTATGGTACCTTATAATGGAGTTTTAATCTACAGTAAAAGAAATAAGAAAAAAAAAAAACCCAGAGAGTGTATCTGTAAGTGCATTGCTTTATTGGAAACTCCTATATAGTATTTACTTCATAGAAATTGATGGACCTTAACTGAAGACAGGTTGTCTATTTTTGGTCCAGACCTTCATTACAGGTAAAATTTATTCTTTGTATTACCAGAACGAAACTTAAAAACTACGTAATGGAGGAGGGGAAAAAAACGTAAAAACTGATGCTTGTAAAGTTACCACCTAGAAAAAATATATATTGACTGGAAATAACATAGAGTATATAAAGTTTTAGGCAATTTTTTTTAATCTAAATTTAAAGATCAGAAGTGTTAGTACATCCCCCCTATTTCCTTCCCACAGCCCTTACCTCCTCTGCTTATGGTGTCCCATGTGGGGTGTTCATTCCTATCACTCACATTCTTGTTCATGTCCTGCGATGCAATTCTGATGGATGCTGAGAGTAACTAGCTCCCAGTGCTCTAAAAAGACTCCATATAAGAGGCCAGAAAACTGTGGCCTGTGGACTAAATGGGCCCAGTACCTATTTTTGTGTAAACAGTGAACTAGTGAACTCGGAATAGTTTTTACAGATGAGTATTTATAACTGACTTAAAAATAGGGATCACTAATTTGTAACCCCAATTAAGCAAAATGTTATTCTCCCAAAAAAGAACTCCAGTCTTCTTATTGGTAGACCAGCATTAATATATATATATATATATATATATATATATATATATATATATATATATATATACACACACACACATACATATATATGTACTCAAATATTATTTTTAATTTCATTGGCAGAAATGTGGAAATTTGTTTTTTCTCTTACTGTATACTAGGGTTGCCAAAAAAACATATTCACATGACTTGTATTCATCTTTTGTTATTGATATATATTGAGTATTACAATTTTAATACAGTTTTTTCCTTTCTTAAAATGTGTATACATTTTTTTGGCACCCTCTGTATATGCCAACATAATATCTATATATTATTAACCCACAATATAATGGTGCCTCTCAGTCCACAAAAACATTTGCCAACCTCTGCCATAAAAGAAGAGTTGTAAGAAGCCCATTTGTTTTTTTAAGGCAAAAAAATTCTTCAACTTTTCTCCATAGGATTTATTTTCCAAAGCTGCTTCTTCCCTTTACCTTTCATCTTTGCACCATCATATTCCCTCCCCATGCCATGATGAGCACATTCGCTAACAGAATAAAAGAATGACTGTCTGAAAATTAAGGGACAATGGTTGGCTATTTTATTGTCTAGCAGGAATTGGACAGAAGGGAGAATACAAATAATATTTCTAATACAGCCTTTCTAATCAACAGCCTTCTCTTTAGCTTCCAGAAGTCCTAGTAACTTCCCACAGAAATAAATATCCTATCTACTATGTATAAGCATGTGTGCAAATGGCAACATTTCAGCCTTCATTTTAAACAAATAAGTGTTTTCTGCTAGAACCTTATTCCCTTGGTCAGCATTGACATGGTTAATGATCCAGATACCCTGTAATGTCAGCAGATCTGTTTTCAGAAATTACTTTGAAGTCAATGGGACGCAGCCTTAAGTTTATGAACAACAAAATGCAACAAGAGAAATAAATCAGAAACCTCAAATCCCTCCTGTTTAATAGTGGAATAAAAGTAAGGAGGTAAGGGGGTACTGTCCCCCACACCCACCGCTGACATCGCACCTTCTTTTAGTTCTTCTAGTCATAATCTGAATTTTCTTTCTATCACTTACATCAATTAAAATTGAGTTAAAATTTTGTTTAAAAGGAAAGAGAGGCAAAACAGTATATATTTGCACCTGAACTTTTAGAGTTTCTCAAAATATCTTTCCTCTAGTAAATGAAGCATTTTTAAAAAGTATCCTTCCTCCAGATATAATTTAAGGTGGGAACAAATGCTTTTGTGTTTCATCGATGTAAACTTCTTTCAGGATTTCTTGTGAACCAAAAACTGTAGATACTTGTTTCCCTAACAGTTTCTCTGTCACTGCAAAATTAACCCACGTGAGTGCTATACATGTAGAAGGTCCTAGATAAATATTCTTCTATGAATGAACGAATAAGCTCCAGCAGATTTATTTTTTACCAGTCAGGTGACTAGTCTTGTGCTGCACAAGTAGCCTTTAGCTATTTTTTAGTAAATACATGCTTAATATGCCATTCATCTTTCTTCAAGCTAGTGATCCATCACATTCCTTCTTTTTGCCTCATCTTTAAATATTTGGATTTTTGGCTGCCTGCATCAGTTTTCTATCATTGCATAACACACTTAACAGCTTAAAACAACACACATTTATTTTCTCATAGCTTCTGTAGGTCAGAAATCCAACACAGCATGATTGAGTTCTCAGCTCAGGGTTTCACCAGGCTGAAATCAGATTGCTGGCTGGGTCTGTGGTTCTCATCTGGGGCTCAGGGTCCTCATCCAAGAGAACTGGCTGTTGTCAGAATTCATTTCTTTGTGGTTGAAGCACTGATATCCCCATTCCTTGCTGCCAGTCAGGGGACTACTCTGTTTCTATAGGTCACCTGCTATTCTTGCTACGTGGCCCCCATAGGCTGTTAAGAGACAGATGTTCACTTCTTATTCCAGGTCAGCGAGAGTGTGTTTCTCTGACTCCTCCTTGGTAACCAACCAGCCAGAGAAAAACTCTCTACTTTTAAAGGACTCATGATTAGGTCAGGCACACCCAGATAATCTGCCTAGTTTAAGATCAACTGATTTGGGACCTTAATTACATCTGCAAAATCCCTTCACAGCAGTACTTGGATTAGTGTTAACTGAATAACTGAGAAAAGACTTGTAAACTCTGAGGGCCAGGAATCTCAGGTGGGGTTGGGAGGGGAGGGTGAGCATTTTAGGATTCTGCCTATCACATTGCCCAAGAACGTAAACTTTCCGATTTTCCAGATAATGGCATATAGAGCACTGGATGAAAAAACAAAGTTTAAAGTGAAAACTCAGTCAGGGAAATAGATCCTCCAAAAGAGATGTGTTTAGAAGAGAAAGATAGAAGGACTCTCGCCAGTCAAGTCATCAGACCAAGAGCGGGAATGTGCAGTTAGGGAAATAAAGTGACAGATGACAAACCCTTGGAGCATAATTATCTTTGTTTGTGTTGCTCCAAATGTTTTTGATACACATTTTCATTCCTGATGTTGAATCATTCTAGATACTTATTTAGAATAAGGAAAAGTTAATTGCTAGAATACAATGTGCCCCAAAATTCCCGGTGCGGAAGTTGGTGGTGGCAGCCATACATAAACAAACCCGTTAAAGCTGTCTGTGTAATATGGCAATGAAACACCCGCTCTTCTCTGGGAACCCTGGACTTGTGGCAAAATCGTTTCTCCTTAATCAGAGCAAACTTCTGATAGAGAAAAGCTATAATTTTAAAGTCCTAATGTTTGTGATGTGGGTTTAATTAAAGTTGCTCTTCCCTTTAATTGCTTCTATTTTTATCTTCAAGATTCAGGGTTTTGTTTTCTTGTTAGTACTTTTATTTTTAGACAATGCCAGAAGCTTTGTCTGATCAAACTGTTGCCACTGCCCAACCTGCGAACTAAGCTGACACCTCTAGTCTTGTTTCTAGGCATCTGGATGTAACATCCGTCAGCTTCCGTCCCTTCCTCCTGCTTCTGCATTATGACAGGGAGCTATGCCAGCTAAGCACTTCTACTCTCACAATTTAGGAAAGGACATCATCTTTAAATGCCCCAGTCAGTTAGGAAAGAGTGATACGTACAGAGGAATGCCTTTCAAGCTTTCCCAACCCCAACGGACAGGTGCCAAGCAAGATTCAATGACCTTCCTTGAGTGGTCTGCCAAGCTATGTTCCTGGGAGCCTGCCGAACCGCCTGGAGCCAGTCAGCAGAGCAATGAAGGGATATCCAGAGGGTGCTCTCCCACAGCCTGGCTCCCAGGTTCTCAGGGCTCTGGTGAACACTGAGGAAAAACAAGACAGTCGGGAGGGCAGGGATGGGAGAATGGCCGCTCCCACATAACCACACCTGTGATACTGCAGGAAAGTCATTCCTAATGCCACCTTGATTTACTCCTCATTGAGGCTTTGTTGACATTTTGTTATTGTTAGTAGTTACTCATTTATGTGTCATTCCACAAATATGGACTGAGATTTACTGTGTGCCAAGCATTTTGCTAGACCATGGTGTGGGGAATGGAGTGTGGTAGTATTCCTTAGTGTATAAATGTAGAATCTAATGAATGTGTTCTAGTATAAAGCTCCTGATTTTGTCATTTCAAATGGTAGATATATGAACTTTGCTGTATGAACTTATATCTAGTCTTTCAATCATTGAATAAATGGTCATTTTGTGAGGAAAAAAATTACTTATAAGTATGATGTTTTAAAAAAATCAAGTATATCAGTAGCTTTGAAATCAATTAAGTCTGTAGCTATTTTTATTCATCCGTGATGTTGGGCTAGAACTTCCGCTTTACGTCCTTTTCAATCAGGAATTTAAAAGTTCTATTTGTTCCAGGTGAGGAGTGCATAACACTAGAGTATTATAACTGGCTTCCCTTAGATAAACATCAGATAAAATCACACAATTGAGAACTCAACTTCTAACTTTCAGATATTAGCCCATTGCCAGATCACTGTCCTACAATGGCTGACAAGCCTTGTCATCAAAAGGCAAGCATGTGGACCACTGAGCCTGCTGCAAAGCTAATAATAATGGCATTGATCCTAAGTAGCTTAGTGTCTCAGAAAAATAATGAACTTCAGTGTAAAAATAAGTATGATGCATTTTAGTTTTTCGACATTCAACACTGCTGAAGAAGACAGCGATATTACCATATTTTTCTGTGTATAATGTTCTCCTGTGTATCATGCACACCCACATTTTTTGGCACCCAAACTTTCAGGCAAAATAATCTTTCATTTTAATTCAAATTTTTATTTGTTTATGTTTAGGTATGTGTTTTTTGTATTATAAAGGAATTTTAGCATTTATTTTTTTTAAATATTATGGTACAAGAAATTTCATGTAATGTAATTACAAAACACAAGAACAGATAAAAGGTACAAGAAATTTTGTGTACTGGTAACAAATTTTCGATATTTACGCATCATAGAAGGCCAAGAACTCTTCATCGTTGCAAATTTGTTGTGAGTTCAACAAAACTGATGATCATATTCCAGGGTATTATTTGGCATACAGATATCGTTATTGATTTCTAGAATTACACTTTTAACTCATAAGCATAAATAAAAGAATTAAAAACATTTATATAGATATGGAATTAGTACTACCCATATATAATGCACATCCTTATTTTTCCCTCACAAATTTGGGCAAAAATGTGCACATTATACATGGCAAAATACGGTATATCATGAAGAAGACTACATTGAGAAAAAATTTATATGACCAAACAGAATCTACTCTGAACAGGGTCATAATTATCATTTTTTTCTCATTTATTATTCTAGAAGTGTTCAATCAGTGATAGGGATTGAATAAAGACAGGGACTTTATTAGAATCAGTGCTTTAGCCTGTGTTTCCCCAAAAAGCCAACTCCACGACAAGGCTTGTGTGGACGCAGCTCATTTGAACACTGAACCCAGAGCAGAACTGGGGCAAGAAAGGAAAGTCAAAGACAATGCAGGAACTTCTAAGGAACCTTGTGAAAAGCACCTCAGAACTGTCCGCCCAGGGGACAAAAGGAGGAGTACTAATCCAGTCGCTCTGCTCTGTGTTGGTCAAATGTGACCTCCAAGAGTTCACACCCTGCACTTCTGGGTTGCACATGTGTGAGTTAGGTAGTATCCATGCCGAGGCATCAGAGGTACGCAGCAGCAGCCTGAGGTCAAGTGCTGTTTGGTTGCAGCTACACAGATGGTCATGATGGTCATTTCTGCAGAGGCTGGAGAAAAATGGAGCCAAGATTTTTAAAACGTACAAAGAGGGGTCTGAAACATACCTACTGTGTACTTTGGCTTTCTGCATGGGAAATTTCCTCATCAATATCTTCTACTGACTTTTAAATATCTTTTTTTTTTCTACAAATATACACTTCCCATATTCTTGGCCTCACTAAAGATAATTGTAGATAATATGTACCGCAGATTAGCCATCTCAAGATCTTTTCATCCTAAATGCTAGCCCAACTGCCAAGCAACTTTCCATGCACTAGGAAACTGGCCCATAGCTATTTTCTGAGTGGATGCGTGAATTGCATTTTCTGTTTTCTTTCCCATTATTTACTTTCATTGCATAAAGATAATTAATTATGTAATTCAAAAAACAGGGTGAATGCAGAAAAAAGTAACACTTCCAAGCTGATTGCTGCTTACCCTCTCTTCAATGTCACTACATACTTTGTCTGTTAGTGTTCATGTTAGCCAGATGGGCACAGGAGGCAAGGTCACCAAGATCAATGGCCACAGGAAAAGTATTATGGAAGACAGTCCTCCTGGTTGCTAGCCCTGTGGATGCTCTTTCTCTTGAAATGTGGCCTCTGGCATCTAAGATTCTGGCCACCTGCTCAAGTCATGGTATGCAAGGAATAATAAAGGCACTATAGGAAATCATGCTCATTATGTCCCATTGAGCTGTCTTAGAATACTGAGGCAAAGAGAAAGCTTCTTAGGATTATGTATAGTGTCTGGCAAACAGCAAGAATTCTACTCCATTGCATTCCCCAAGCATTATTGAGCACCCAGTTTGAATAAAATATTATGTCAGTAAATATGAGGAATACAAAGATGAACAAAACATAGCCTGTTTCTTCAAGTTTCTCATAATTTAGTGCTGTGGTTCTTCAGCTTCTCTCCCCATGTATCTTTGGGAGAATCTGATGAAAACCATTGAGCCTTTCCCCTGAAAACACATATGACCCTTAAGATAAAATTAAGCTCATTATTTCAGAGACTCTCCTTTCCCCTGAAGTCCAATCAAAGGTTTATCTGAAAACCGGAGGGGGGCAACATATTGATTAATAACTGTGGAAATGCAGAGTGTTGTAATTGCTCTAATAGATATGTGACTATATCTGGGATCAACAAAAGGGAGAAAGTAATTCCACCTGAGTATATCAGTATGGGCTTCCTTGGGGGCATGCATATGTGCAATGCCTGGAGAGACAGTGGACTGAAGGGTACACCTGATGAAGGGAGAAGGCTTAGTAAAGGCACATACAAGACAGCCAAGGGAATGTTGTGGAATTGTAAGAAGTCCAGTGTGGCCGGAGCATAGGACTCAGGAGAAGCTGGAGATGTGGGAGATGAAGCTAAAGATTAGGAGACTCAAGTCAAATCATTGGTTTTCATGCTTAGAAGCTTGGGTTTTACTCAATAGGCACTGGAGAATGGTATGACCAGAGCTGGGCCTTACAATATTTCTTAGGATAGATAGAAAAGGGCAGAAACTGGAGATGAGTGATGAGGCTAGCTGTAAAAATCTAAGTAGCAGGAATTAAAAGCCCAAACCTAGGGGGTAGATACAGGGGTGTCCAAACTTTTTTCAACATTTTTCACCAAGGGCCATATGCGGTAAAATACACAAACAGCCGGGCCACTCACTCGAGATGAAGTGCATATTGCCTCACCTGGTTTATTTAAGTAAACTAAATATATTTTTGGAATTTGCTGCGGGCCAATAAAAAATGGATCGCGGGCCGCAGTTGGACCGCGGGCCTCAGTTTGGACACCCCTGGGGTAGAATGTAGGGAATGAGCACATTGAAGGAACCTATACAGACTTACCCAGTGAAGTCTAAAATTACTCCCCAGAGGGGACATAAGATATTAGATCTCTTTTCTTCTAAAGTTATTACATATATTCTGAACAAAGTTTTAAACACTGGCAGTGAGAAATTATTGTTCAGATCATTCTTTTCATTTACCTTCTCTTACTATTTTTACAATCCTTGGTACAATACTTTAGAAATAATAGGTTTAATCAATGCTAGTTCAGTTGAATTTTGTTAAATTTAATTTACAGTATGACAGCTGTTGAGCCAACAATTATTATACCTCATTTTGAATAACGATGCTGGTCTATAGATACAATTAAACAACACTGAATACTTTTTCCTAGTAGACAATGGATGTACTTCCAGGGCCTTTGAGGACTGGCGTGATAATTCAATTAGATTTTACACCAAAAATATGTTATAGACCTTTTCCTGAATCTCTATTACAGCATCTACATTAGCCAGGAAATTCCAGTGAAACTAAAATGTTATCTTTGTAGGATACAATGCTTCTCTCTTAGTATCCTTAGCAGAGAGAACTACCTTGGTGATGAAGGCATACTTTGGGAGCAAGGAAGATGTGGAGTTTGGAAGCATAAGATAATTTGGTGAGCTACTCAGGTGTTGTTTAGATTCATGTTTTAGAAAGATATGGCTCACTATTGGAAATCAAATCTGAAAATTGGGCTTTTATTAATTTTTCTTTCCAAACTCAGTATTTGGTTAATGTGAGTGATAGCTAGCTAATATCTTCAATATAATCACATCAAAATACATTTGTTGACTCTGGCAAAACATACCACTTAACTGAGTTTTTCCACTCCAACAGCTTTTTAAACACTATTTTGTCGTGACCGAAGGCCTGAATATGTGGGGGGGGGGGGGACAAACAACACTTTATTTGAGAACATCTTAACAACAGGCTAATTTGTACATGGATTTATTGACTACAATGTTCCTAAGATTTTCATGATGCCTTTTACATAAATTACTCTGAATCAAATGCATATCAATTTCCGGTTCTTCCTGTGTCTTGTCTAACTCTATCCTGAAGTCATACTCTGTAGCAGGGTTCTCGAACTTTATTGTCTTTCAAAATCACCTAAGAAGGTGTTTAAACTTAGGGAGTGGTTCTCAAACTTTATTGTCTTTCAAAATCACCTAAGGAGGTGCTTAAACTTAGGGATGCCCTAGCCACACCCCAGACCTATGGAATCAGAGACCACAGTTTGAGACCCACTCACTGCTCTATACATCACCTCTGGTTTTCACCACTGGACTTGTTGGCTCTAGATGGGGATGGGAATTAGCTGACGTGGTTTGAAAAATGAAACTAAATATAATTTTGTAAATAACAAATTCTCAATCTTTCTATTTGCCTGCTGAAGAATTAGAGAAGTGTGAAATAATGGGCAATAGAAAAGTTTACTTAGTTACAGACCCTGTTTTCCAGTAAGCCCCCGCACAAACTCCTCTGGCCCAGTTAGGTCAATACAAGATCAGATTGCACCATCTTTATTCATTACTCTGCGCCACTGATCGCTGGATTATCTTCTTCCTGGAATATCTCCCCTCCTCCTCAACATGTATTCATATCCTGCTCTGATTCAGGAACCAACTTGAGCCCTACCTCCTCCTCCTCCTCCAAACCTTTCCAAAGTTTCTAGCCCACAATAGCATCCCTGTATTTTAAGCTGCAGTAGCTTTTTTCTTTTTTAATCTGCACTATGAATGTGGGCTTTTAATAATGTAGTGTCTTGTCCTGCTCTTCAGTTATGCCATCTGAGTGTGTCTCTACTCCTGAGGATTACAACCTCTTTTGTGGCCAGGCTCTTATATTTTGTTAACTCGCCTGTAACACCAAGAATAATGTATTGTGGAATCTTCAAAATTACTGGTTGGATTTCATTTCTTTTGAAAATATTTTCAAATCTCATTTTGTACTTCCATTCTTAATTTTGTACGTAGAAGCATATGGCCGTCTTTGTCCATATGTTAACGTCTATATGTGCAATAGATGTGTGATAAGTAATGAACATTGAAATATTCTTTTTTTCTCATTAGCTGAGGCTCTCTGAATTTCAAGATAAGCATTTGATCTGAAGGTCAACTAAAGTAATTATCACCATGATACAGTTTCTTGTGCATTTATAATATGTAACATCCATTAAGAGGAAAACAAACCTGAAATTATAGAAAAAAAAAACTTGTCTCTTTATAACTGACAAAGTGAAACAAAGGATTGAAAGAATCTGAGAGGGAAAAGTTTTATAATTCTATCTGAATATGACAATAAATTTTAATTCCTGTTTTCTCTCAAAAATAAGAATAATACCTAAAATGTATATAGTACTTTACAGTTTATAGTACTTACAGTTTACTAAATGTTTGCCATGTAAATTTTTACTATTCCTCAGAACACCTATAAGATATAAAAGGTGAATATTATTATTCCCAGATTATAAATGAAGAAACACCTGAATCTAAGTTTACTATCTCTAAGCCAATTTTTTTCTCTATGAGGAAAATAGATTATTATTGTTGCACCCTCAATGCACTTGTTTACTAAATATCTCTATTTCCCACCACCTGTAAGTTCTGCATGATCAGAGACCTGCCTATCTCATTCATGCTAATTCTAGAACCTAGTGCTGCCACATAATAAGGGCTGAATAAATGTTTATTGTATGAATGAAGTTTTTAGTCTCTGGAGTGAAGGCTAAGAAAAAAGGCTAGTTAGTGGCTCAGGGTAATGAGTTTGAAGAGAAATGCCTATATACCTACATGTGCAATAGATGTGTGATAAGTAATGATACATTGAAATATGCTGGGAATATCGCATTGAAGGTCAGGATACTTAGGCCTAGGGAAGCGAGAAAAGGATGAGTTTTCAAGAGAGAAAACCTATTTCCTTTGCTATGGGATTTGATGAGTAAGTCAACAACAGCAGGACTCTTTCTGCATTTACCTGCATGTCTCAGAAATGGGAAAACAAGTCATAACAAAGATTCAGACACCAGTCACCATCACTTTAAGCATGGGTGGCAAGGGTGGGTGGGGCTTAAGAGGGCATGTGCATGGACACACACATACCACACATACCCGCCCCCCCACACACACAGTGTACACACTAGAGGACATATATATCCCTGATGGCATATATATAGTTCCTGTGGCATATCAACAGATTATCTTCAATTCCCAGCCTAACAGCCATTTCCTTTTCTCAGAATCGAGAAAGTACATCATCATAATGCAATGTGTGACCTTCTTATAGATGTAAATCTTGAACCCCTCTAAAACAAAGTGTATACACATAATTATAAAAAATCATTCTTAAATTGCATAAATTAATTGGTAATTACCAGCTTCTTGCAACACACCTCACAACCTAATAAAACATAGCAGGCTGTCTTGATGCGAAAGGACTGAAAATTACTAACTTTGAGCAGTGCTTCTCATATTAGTGCTTCTCATATTAAAGTAAATAGAAACTGGGGATGTTGTTAAAATGCAGATTCTGATTCGCTAGGTCTGGGAGTGAGGGAGCATGAGAGTCTGCAATTCTAACAAGCCTGGTGCCTTGCAACTCCAAGTATGGTATAGACCAGCTGCAGCTGCATCACCAGGGAGCCATTTTCCCACCTTGTAGGTGATTCCAATGTGCTACCATGGTTGAGAACCACTCCTCTGAAATGACTGAAGTGAAATCACTGTAAGATGATTGTTTATGTACCTTCCCTAGCTGCAAGCCCTCTGAGAACCTTCTAAAGGTTTATAAATGAGTGGTTGTCAGAATCACCTGGAGAGCTTTGTCAAAACCCTTTCCCACCCTCCTAAATTTTGGCAGCAGTAAATTGTAGCATCTGGGCTTGGGAATTTTGAGGAAATCTCCAAGTGCTTTAGAAAAAGGACATCATGCTTAGATTCTCTGACCTGGACCCAGTCTCTGTGATGTGGTCCAGAGAAGGCTGGCCCTGGACTAAATCATGAGATAGACTACATTCTGAAGTTGTCTTTTGGTATTTCTGTACTTTCTATACCTTCCCTTCCATATTTTATCCTATTTATACAATTCTACTACTTATAATACCTTTAAGACATCAGTCATTTATATTGGTTATAAATGAGTTTGGCATTTTTGCACTTTTCCCAGGGCTACTTGGATTTAAGTCATCTCTAACTATGAACTAAGAATCCATCACCTATTAAAATAGTGTAAGACATCAGCAAACAGAGAAGAAACATTGCTTGACATCTCCAAATTCTTCTCTACCCATGTGGAAATACTACCCCACCCCCCACTCCATCCCCAACCAAGCCCTTTCAACCTGAGATTTGTTGGATTTAAGGCAAACTATTGAAGCTTTGTCTATCCATTTATTTATGAAGACAAACTACTGGGAGGTATTAATAATTGCTATCTGAAATTAACAGTAATATTATTTTTAAGATTCTATGAAGTACTAAATTATACTTTTAAGAATGCATTTTGTTTATTCTTGATATAGTTAACTAAATAATTTCACTATGCAAACTGTTGCTTTTTCTAGTATATTAGTATAAAATGTATGCAGTTATATAGATGAGGAAACCACTTCCTGTCGCCTGTACCTAATATGGTAGCAGGCGCTCTATAGACAGTTACAGCTTGAGAACTATTTAGTAAAATGTGCACAGTGCCATCTAGTGGTACATCGTCATTATTACAAACCTTATAGTCCTCATTTTCTAAAATGATTTGATAGCTCAACAGTTAGCAACATATTTATACAACTGTCAGACTTCTAAAACAGACCGCTTAATAAGTTCCCAATGACTTAACAAGTTCCCAATTAGCACTAACTAGCACATTTACTAGTGTTCCTATTTAAGCAAAAGAATTGTGATACTTACCTTCCTCAATTAGTAGGTATCGAATGCTTATTATGCACTAAACATTATGTGAAGTGCTTTACATGGATTACCTCATTTGATCCCCAAAATAACCCTGTAATGGAGGAACTATTATTGTCCCCATTTTGTAGATGAGGAAATGGAAACTTGCGGAAATTAAATGACTTAGCCAAGGTCATAACTGGTAGGGGAAGTCAGTCCCACAACCCAACTGACTGCCTGGGCATCTCCACTATTCTGCACTGTGATCCACACCTCCCAAAGTAATTACCAATGAAATGAAGTTTCCAAGAAGCCTTTATGAAAGAGGGCCTTCCTCACCAGGTCTCTAATTATCAAGGAGAGTAAAATCAATTCAAATTCCACTAATTGGGAATTTATGACAGCTAAACTGCATAAGCTAAACTGCTTTTGTGGCTGGGATGTGGTTTGTGCTTTTTTTATAGCAGTCACATAGTATATGCTCAAAATTATATGTTGATTCATTAACTGAATATGGAGGACAGGACTAACACCTAGGTTTGGATTCATAGATCTTGTAAATTAATAATAGCATAACATGGCAGTACATCAGAGGGTGTTTAATTATTTTTACACTAATAGCTATCATTTATTGGGCACCTATTATCTGCCAAGCCCCATGGTCAGCACTTGTATATACATTTTCTCTTTTATCCTTACTATTACCTCTCTCTGGATGGGATTCGTTTCCTCCTCTCTAAAAAGCAATCCTAAAATTTATTAGGTGAAACAGCTTCACAGTTATTAGTGGAGCCAGGAGTGAAACTCAATCTTTGTGATTGCAAAATCTGTGTTCTTTCCATTTTGCCACTCCTGGAAAATAAGTAGGTGTAATATGCATGATTACGGTGTTTCTGTGTACTGCCACCCCCTATGCAAAAATGCTTCCGCCTCTTACTTGGATGAGAGCAATCAGCTGCAGGTACTTCCACCTGCATGCCTCTCCGTCTCCATTCCTTTCTTCCCTTACCATCAAAAATTATATTTTTAAGCTGCATTTCTGATCATGTCACTCTCCTCTTTAAAACCGATGTCTTCACACTCTCAGCACAAAGATCAAAACCCTTATCATGGCTTCAGTGCTCCTCCAGCCTTATCTTATGCTTCTGGCCCCTTCACGACCATAACATAATCCAGTTTTGTGCCTAGCGCCCTGTATGTCACAGTAAGTCATAATTCGGATTATCTGTGTGTGTGACTGTGAGTCATGTCTGTATCCCCCTCCGGCTGTTAGCTCCCTGAGGCAGGGGCCACAGCTGCATTGTTTGCCATTGAGGGCCCAGGCCCTACCTACCACAGTGCTTGCACATAATTATGAAAACTAGTTTTGTTTAAGTCGTTTATAATTACCTATTCTCACAGCCAGAATTGGTATTTTATTTTTCCTTATACTGAGACCTTAAATGTGTGGAAACACAAATATGGAACATAGTTAGTTTTAGTAACTTTCATCTAATTTCTAGCTATTTTATTTATCTATATTGTTATTTCCTATGTTACATGTCCTATTCCAAGCATTTTACAGGCATCACCACCCCCACACCCGATTTAATGTTTTTTAATTATTTCTGTTTTTCAGTTACAGTTGACATTAAATATTATTTTATATTAGTTTCGGGTGTATAGCATAGGGATTAGACATTTATATAATTCATGCAGTGATCCCCTCCAATCAGTCTAGTACCCACCTGGCATCATACATAGGTATTACAATATTAACTATATTTTCTATGCTGCACTTTACATCACTGTGACTATTCTGTAACTACCAATTTATATCTCTTAATCCCTTAACCTTTTTCGCCCAGCTCCTCAACCCCCCTCCCCTCTGTATCTATGACTGTATCTGTTTTGTTTGTTCATTTATTTTGTTCTTTAGATTTCTACATATAAGTGAGATCATATGGCATTTGTCTTTCTCAGTCTGACTTATTTCATTTAGCATAATCCCCTCTAGGTCGATCCATGTTGTCACAACCCCCAATTAATTTTCATAGTAATCATCTAAGGATAGATGCTATTATCAGCCCACTTTTCTAAGAGAAGTCAAGTAACATGACAGATGATACACCTAGGACTCAAACCAAGGCTTTTATGATTCTTCATGAAAGTGCCTTATTGTCTCTTTACGATCAAATGCATTTTTAGAAGACCCTGTTTCACTGTTGAGTCATTTTCTTGTCATGTGCTTACTTAGTCATATATTCATTAAGCTCCTGTGATATGTGAGTCTGGTGATATGAACAGTTTTCATGACAGAATCTCTTCCTGTAGCATACACGATGCAAAGGGGGAAACAGACAACTAGCTGGTCTGCACAGAGTCCACTGAACCAATGGGGAAGAAGAGGGTGGTATGTTCTAAGGTGGTATGTAGAAAGGACACAAGACCTAGAGGTGGAAGATCCAGAAAGACATCCTTGAAGAAGTGGTGTTGACACTAGCGTATGACAGATGAGGTGTAGATGAGAAGCTAGATGAGTACCAGACTAATTGGGGGATCACTTCATAAATTATATAAATGTATGCTATACACCTGACACTAATATAAAATATTACTGAATGTCAACTCTAACTGAAAAACAAAATAAGAAAATTTTTTTGAAAGTGGGGCCAGATCAAAAAGGATTTTGCAAGCAATGTTGAAAGTTGGATTTCAACTTAATGGGAAGTTATTAAAGGACTTTACACATCGTACCAGTGACATGTCAGATTTACAGTTCAGAAATATCACTCTGGCTACAGTGTTTAGAAAGAACTGGGATAGAGAAAGAATGAAGATGAAAGAACTGACTTAGTTAATCAGTAAGAGATAATGGTGATAGCACTGGGTGATGGAATTGGGTGATAGGAATAATGGTCCATGGAAATGAAGGAATTAAAGTGATATTTAGGAGATAGAATCCATAGGACTCAATCATTGATAGCATGTAAGATGAGAGGACCCATGGATAAAATCCAGATTCTAGCCGGGCCATAGGGAGGGGTGATGGGGCTGGGGCCATTCATCAGGGAAGGGAACCCCAGACAAAGGGAACCCCAAGAGACAGAGGAGATGAGTGTAGGCCAGGCAAACAGAGGTTGACATGGCTAAGGAACCCCTCCACCCCACCCCCACTCATGAGCATGTTGGTCACTTCTTTGAGCCTATATGATTCCACCCCTGAGAATCCTGAGAGCCTCCCTGTGCCCTACAAAGGCTCACCAGACTAGCCCTAGCCACCCAGATTCCCTCCCTCTGCCAGCAGCCATTTCTCTTTCTTGGCTTGTAGCCATTTCTCTGCTATGCTCAAGATCACAGTTCATGTGCCTCTTCTCTGATGCCTGTTTTACATGATCCATAGCCAGGAACCAGATGAGAACGGGTCAGTAGCCTACTTCCCATTGTGACCTGGCCACAGATACCAATCAGGATGATAGGCTGGATCTTATCATCACTGCTCTTTTTGCATCCTGCACCCAGACATAACTCTAAGGATTAGATCCAGAGGAGCTACAGATCAAATACATAGGGAACAGTTATAGGAATCCCAGCTAGTTCCCTCACAAAATTAAGTAAATATTACAAATTCAACTTATAGATGCCATCGCTTTGGGAGGGCCTTGGTTGCTAAATTGAAAACTTGGATAAATAATATTAAAAATACAAATGATATCATTGTTGTGTGATATACAGAGAAGGTTACAAATTCGGAATCCCATAAATCTGAATTTATCCAAACTTAAGTAACTCAGTTGGGAAAAATGATTTGTAGTCTCTGCTCCAAACCAGAAATATGCCAAAAAATTTTTGTTGACATGACTCATATTTTTCCTTTGTTCATGTATTGTGTCTGTGTCCCAAGCATACTGCTTGTGACTTCATGCATTTCACATGTAAGGAACATCATCCCCACTTCATAGATGAGGAAAGTGAGGCTCTAAATCTTCGAGGCTAAGAGGGTATGCACTTGTAGTAGAAGAGCCAGATTTGGACCAAGATCCTTGGACTCCGAGTCCAGGAGTTCAATAGGTATTAAGTTTTGTTCTTTAAACATAGTGTCAGAAATGAGGAAAGATGTTGAAGACTAAGAGTAGGGAGCTGGTGGTGGAAAAGCATATGTGGCGGGCACATTTCTCAGGAACTGAAACATACGTATATAGATCATTGAGAAAGACAACATACTTATTTTCAAACGCAAAAGGATAATGAACAGTGAACCCTGAACTTGGTGAAGTTGTGGAGAAACTGGAACTGTCATACACTGTTGATGGGAATGTAATCAACACTTTCCAACTACTTTGGAAAACACTTTGGAAGTTTCTCAAAAATTAAATGTACACCTACCATACAACATAGCCACTTCCTTTCTAAGTATTTATCAAGAGAAATGGAATCATATGTCTATACAAAGATTTGTTCTTGATTATTCATAGCAACTTTATTCATAATCACCAAAAAAAAAAAACAGAACAACCCAAATGTCCATCAACAGACAACCAAATTGACAACCAAATTGTGATACATCCATATAATAGAATACTATCCAACAACAAAAAGCAGCAAACTATTGATACATGCAACAACATGGATGACTCTTAAAATAGTTACACTAAGTAAAGTATCCAGACCAAAAAAAAAAATACATCCTGAATAATTCCAGCTAATAGAATTCTAGAAAATCATGACAGAAAGCAGACCTGTGGTTGCCTGGGACAGGGAGTGGGATGGATTACAAAGGAGCACAAGGAAACTTTCGAGGGTGATGGACGTGTTCATTATCTTGATTGTGGGGATGGTTTCTAGGATGTCATAAGACCTCAGGGCAAACAGAAATAGAAATGGATTTCTTCACTATCCTAGTGAAAGTGACAATGACTTAAATTAAATGAGCTAGTCAGTAATGTAGCCAAGAAACTGTTTGTTCTTGACCAGCATAGTTAATTAATCTGTGCTTGAATTCTGCGGCTGCATTGTAGCAATAACTTTTCCTCCCTACCCCTGACCTCCCTTTTTTCTTATTTCAAAACTTACACTACTAAAAATATATAAATGAAAATATTTTAAACTTTCCAATGCAGTTTTGATATCCTTTCACAGACTAGAATTGAAGAATTTAGGTGTTTTTCTCTCCTTTTTTTAAGCGTTACCTGTACAATGGGAAAATGCTTTCAGCCAGACAGACTTGTTAACTATCAACACAAGTAGTATGTACTTCAAAGTTGCTGAGCACCTAGATCTTAAGTGTTCTCACCACAAAAAGGAAATGATAACTATGGGACACAGTGGTGTTTACTGACACTATGGCGGTAATCATATTGCAATATATAAATGTACCAAATCAACACATTACACAATGATATATGACAATTATGTCAATTTTTTTAATGAAGCCAGATCGAGTGAGGCTTAAATGCCTTTTGTTATTGACCGGACTTGAATCTTTGTGTTTTATCAGTTAACTTCCTTGATCCTGTTTCCTCACATGTAATGTGGGGATTATAGCTGTATTTCAAAGGTCATTATGAAGATTAGAAATAACTAGCTACTGTGGTGTTCAGTAAATCATCTGCTTGCTATTATACATTGTACACCAACTTTTTGACGCCATGAATTACATACATACACTCATGTCAACCCTTACAATAAGCACATATCAATGCCTGAGGGGCCTTGACCAAACAGGACAGGTGGTACATGTAAAATAAGGACTTTACCTTTCCATGCACTTTGGGCTCACGTGTTCACTCTGCTTTAATCGTATGTAGTGCACCTGGTGGACATTTGGAACGTCATAGAAGCATTGCGAGAAAATGCTCTGAACAACCTGGACCCAAATATAGAACTCAACGTGGCCCGCTTGGAGGCTGTGCTCTCCACAATTTTTTACCAGCTCAACA
This sequence comes from Rhinolophus sinicus, assembly GCF_057876585.1. Lineage (NCBI taxonomy): Eukaryota > Metazoa > Chordata > Mammalia > Chiroptera > Rhinolophidae > Rhinolophus > Rhinolophus sinicus. Next base: position 87,221,334 of record NC_142504.1, read on the forward strand.
AACGGATGCCAACCACTCACCAAATCCACGTGGAGCAGTCCATCAGTCTCCTGCTTAACTTCCTGCTAGCAGCCTTTGATCCGTAAGTGCCTTCTGAATATCTCTTGCTTTCTACAGGTTCCATCCACCCATCCTCTTGTTCTTCTTGGTCTTTATTCCGAATAATTTTCTGGAGTAACCTACTGCCTCTTTTTTCTTGGTTAGATATTTATCTGAATAAAGTTTCTATGTGTTCAACATAAATTTTAAATGCTGCGGAAAAGACTAGAGAGTAAAGTAATGCCGTAGGAAATTAAGTACAGTTGTATTTTATATACTGACCTTTATTTAACTCATCCCACACTTTCAAGAAGCTATGGATTCTTGAAAGTGTTGGGTGATGGCATGCCTGTGAAGCGATTTAATGAAGCATGAAGTGGGAGGATGTTTTTAACTCTTTTCTTTGCAAATTGCCTAAAAGAGTGTTTCTGAGGTGTCATAACAAGACCCTAGAGCAAACAACGAGAGATTGAAAAGTGTTTCTTGACCAGCCTGGTGAAAGTAGCCGTGACTTGCATTAAACGGACTGGTCAACAATCTTCCACATAAAACAATATGATGCCATCCACATACCACAATGGAAACGCAGCCTCATTATCTTATAATTTCCCTTCAAAGAATCAGAGAATTTCAGAACTGCCTGAGATCTTAAAGACTATTTTTCCACATCTTTCATTTTATGGATGAAGGAACTGAAGCACAAAGAGGTTGTCACTTGTCCAGTGCCTCTCAGCATGTTAGTGGCAGAGTAGGGACTTGGGTATTCAGCTAAGGTTTCTTTTCCAAAGCATATGTGGCAGCCTTGTGAAATGTAAAAACCCCTGAATTACATTATCAGCCTAAAATTTCGAAGGGGCTTTTATGGATAGCCCCTGGTCTAGATATCGTATCAACACCTCTAACTTCACTACTGGTTTTGAATATTAAAAAGGGAAATTACTAAGCTGACCTTTCAGCAATCACATTTTAAGACTCTCAGAAGATTTTCCTCCGTCTCATTGTCTAGCCAATGCTTAGGAATATTGAAGCCCGGCGCTGGAGATGTGCCAGCCAGGCTAATGTTATTATGCCACTCACTCACAAGTCACCAGCTGTCACTTTGCAACCTAGAGTGGTAACAGAATTATTCGTGCTCAGTTTAACCAGAATACGTTATTGTCTCCGTGATGTTTATATTTTGAGAAAGTCGTGAGTTGAAAGGAACAATTTTAAAACAAGCAGTCCCGCATGATAGATTCCATGCTTAGGCTGTGCAGACTTCAGAACTGATGTACTGCTTTGGCCTCATCACTATGGTAACTGAGCAGGGTAGGTAGAGAGGCTGTGGTTCCACATGACAGGTAGCAGAATGGAACCAGGCCATGGAATTTCTGTAACAGCATTTCTGTCCTGTCCCCTTAACAAGAGCAGGGCAGCTTTCAGACTTGCCACTCAAGTCTTCAGGGAACTTATTTGTAATAAGTGTAACAATGGAAAAATGGAAAAAGAGAAATGTGATTTCCTGCGAAATCTTGGAGTATTGCTAGAGGATTCATAAGGAATCAAAGCTAAAAAAATAATGTAGACCTACTCTATAAATACAGAAACAGGACCAGATTAACAATAAGGGGGGGGGGGACTGTAAAATAAGGGGACTTAAACTAATACAGTTAGATTTTTCACTTTTGTTTAGAAATATTGGAAAGATCATTTCAAAAAAATAGAGCTGTAAATGTTCTCTGAATAATGACGATGATATAGCTGAATTATTTAAAGACTGATGAATGCTAAGCTTAAGGAACCTACCAAGGTAAGGAGCAGTTCACACAGGTGCTCAGAAGAAATGTTTGCTTGGTTCCTACTCTTCATACAGATAGGAAGGCCACTAATGTACGAGATTTGACAATTAAGTACTCGAACTCATCCTAGCAAAAGTGCTACATACCTGATTGCTGAATATCACTACGGTCACCTTTGAAGTACTGCCCTTGGGAAGCTATGTACTGATGCCAGCACCTAGTCTACCTGTCAAAGCAATTTTGGAACTCTTTTTCTGGAATGGCCATCAGAGCTGTCGTCATATTACCCTTGATGTCCTGAATGTCATCAAGATGTCTTCCTTTCAATATTTCCTTTATCTTCAGGTAAAGAAAGAAGTCATTGGGGGCCAGATCAGGTGAGTAGGTGAGTGGGAGTTTTAAACAGTTATGTGTTTAAAACTCCCTCACAGACAGTGCCATGTGAGCTGGTGCATTGTCGAGATGCAAGAGCCATGAACTGTTGGCGAAAAGTTCAGGTTGTGTAACTTTTTCACACAGCCTTTTCAGCACTTTCAAATAGTAAACTTGGTTAACTGTTTGTCCAGTTGGTACATATTCACGATGAATAATCTTTCTGATATCAAAAAAGTTAGCAACATCATTGCAACAAAGTTCGAGAACTTAATTGTCAGACCTTCAGTAATCTCATTATAGTAGATTTGTAAACACATCCACATAGAGAAATCTCATTGTGGAGATGTATGGACACATCCATATAGAGACTCAGTCTGCAGATACTTCTGCCTTCTGTCCTTTGACATAGCAAATCAGTATAGGTAGTTCCTTCAGATACCCAAATTTTCCATCTGATGGCTTTTTAAGTTTTACACAATGGGAGTTGTAAGCCATCAGGAAGTACTGATATCTGAAAATATAACTTTCAAGTGAATATGAGAAGAGAAACAAGAATGCAATGAATGTTCAATTCTACTTCTTATAATAGTAGAGTCCTGTTTGTCCAAATGAGATCCAGTATGGAAATCTGAGGTCACTTCCTACCACTTATCCCATGACACAATGACAGAACACAAGTGTTTAAGGGAGCCCTCTGTACTTTGGTAGACATGAATGAGCCTGATACTCGTAGATCAAGGACATGCTCTTGCTACTATAGAATTACTGAAACATTTAAGAGATTTTTCCTTATCTGCTGCATTTTAAATGAATATATTTTTAAAAAGAAAAAGAAAAAGATGTAAAAGTAAAAGATAGAGATACCTTAAGAACCTGGACTCTAAAGAGACAAGGCAAAAAATAAATAAAGAAAAGAAATGTTAAGAGTATAGCAATTTAAATTCATGAAGAATAAGAACTTGCATTCAAAGAAACGTGGTCATTATTTGATGGTGCCTTAAAATTCACCAGACCCAGTCAGTTGGACTGTGCCAAGAAAATGGTTTGAAATGAAGATCAAAGTCTATTTCATTTGAGTGGGTCCCTGGGAACCAGACTCACCTTCCCACAACTGTAGTTCCCCAAGAATAGCACTTCCCCCTTTTCTCTCCAAAAAGACACCTGGATCTCAGTTCTCGTACAGGCATGCTTACTGCAGACCACATGAGCTTCATGGTTCCAACATTTCCCTGTTCTTTGGCTAAGTCAGCCTATGTGGAGATACAGTACATAGCTAGGATGATTGACAGGATGCTAGGACCTAGTATTTGACTCCAGTGGCCTATGTCCATTGAATAGGCAATCTTTCAAGTCTAGAAAATTTTTGTTCTTCCCAACTTTCCTTCTAAAACTGGCTGTATTCCTGGAAGGGGGTCACCCAATGACATTACCAACGAACTTCTAAGAGATCCTTTTCACACCCAGAAGCTAACTTCTCTAGGGTCTCTAAGGAAATGGAGAAGTGTACTGGGAAGGACGAGAAAGGGTGTCCAAGCAGGAGAATGGGGGAGCATATTAGGAAATAACCAGAATCTTTAGTCATTCTCCTCTTGTCCTATTCCTTCTGTGCATTTCAGGAATGGGTCTGCCTCCTTCCCTTATTTGATGCCAGGAGCCTGAGATTCTCTGCTTCAGAATCCACTAACAAATTGGCACCAAATTTTCCTCTCACCTCTTATCCATAATCCAGTGGGGGAAAAAATATTTTTGAAGTGTTCTGAAGACTTTTAAAACTACTATTATTTGTTAGGAATTTGAAAGTAACAGAAGAAAAACAACATCGCAGGAAGTTATAAGATGAAAATTATTATTTTTAAAACAGCTTTATTGAGGTATAATTGTTACCTTGGAAATAATTCTTAAATATCTATAATGTGTGGACTTTTTGAGAGGTAAGATCGCAAAATCTGATACATAGTGGAGCCCCTCACCTCTCATGGCTGAGTTGATCACCTTTCCCCAGGCCGCACTGTTCCTTTTACATGATTCTGCTATTCTCTTATCATGCATGTCTTACTGCTTATCTGACTGCCTCCCACAAGCTACCTTAGAGTGGGACCATGTCTTCTTTGTATGCACAGCACTTGAGACAGTACCCAGCTCATAATGAATTTCTGAGTGAGTGGATGTATGAAAATCAAAGGTTGACTTTTCCTAGCTCTTGTCACACTAATTTTCATTCTTTTTCTGAGATTAAGTCCTCCTTAATATCCATATATTACCAAGACTACTGAGTCCCAGTTTGCTCTGTCACCTAGATTCATACCCTCTATTTTCTTCTCCACAGGGAAGAAAACCAGATGTTCATGACTGCTATTTTACATGATCCTATTTTCACAAGAGACTTCAATATTCTTCCCTTACTCTCTTCCCGTTCCCTAAGAAACACTAACACCAGCTTCAGTCTGTTGACTTAATCTCATTGCAATTCAGGAGAATCTTTCTTCTTAGGGACAGTTCCTCATAAAGCAGATTATGTGCCAGTGGCCTTGTTTTTAGCAAATATTATTTTCACATATATTCATCCACTTAAACTCACAGTAGGACAATGATAACTACCATGTTTCCCCGAAAATAAGACCTAGCCAGACAATCAGCTCTAATGTGTCTTTTGGAGCAAAAATTAATATAAGACCCAGTCTTATTTTACTATAATATAAGACCGGGTCTTACATAATATAATATATAATATAATAATATAATATAATATAATATAATATAATATAATATAATATAATATAATATAATATAATATATAATGTAATATAATATCAGGTATAATATAATAAGACTGGGCCTTATATTAATTTTTGCTCCAAAAGATGCATTAGAGCTGATTGTCCAGCTAGGTCTTATTTTTGGGGAAACACGGTATTAGAAGGAACAGTGATTTGTTTTTTTCCTATTTTGGGGCATCAAGCTATATCCTTAATGCCAATTCTTTAATGATAATAATATAATAATTGTAATAACAGCTAAGATGTGTTCATCGTTTACTGTATACCAACAATCTTACTGCTTTGGCACTGTTACTATAATATTCCAAATTGAGAAAGTGATGAAACTGAAACACGGAGGTTAAATAATTTGCCTGTCATACCGCTTCATACTAGATGAGCTGAGTAGAGGAAAAAGTCATTTTGTTTCAGGAATAAGTTTAAGTTCGGCTCTATTCATGCTTTCTGTTTCATTTTCTTAAATGAGAATTAATGTACTTTTTTACCCAGGCTTACCCTGCTTATTAGAGGATATTATTATTACACTCACATTCCTCACCTTTTTGATTTGCGGTGTTTAGACATATGTGACAGAGTGTAAGTGAAAGAAATATTTGGACTTAACCAGTTTTGCATTGTAGATTTAGAGTCAGTTTTATGACAGCCATCCAGAACTCCAATCCATTGTATAGTAGTCTTTCATAGAGAATAGAAAATCCTGGTATTTTCCTCTCTGTTTGACATATCACACCTCACTGAGCCATTAGAATATCCATTCCCACTTCTGAGTCCCCCACCCCGACACTATGAAAGATGCCACAGCACTACTTTAGATGGATGGATATGAAATAATCCTGGAACTCTGCCAAACTCCTTCTGCCTCTTGAGTTTTAAAAATGATTCTGATGTTTAATGCAAGATGCACTACAAAGTACACGGCCATTTCTCTGTGCGACAACAAAATGTATTGTTCATTTTGGAGGCTATGTGGATGTGTGAGAGCAAAGGAAAAAGAGAAGAGTCATATGAAACCAAGTGTTCTTCTCTTGTCTTTTTGTGATCTATATGGCTAGAACTAGATATTTAAAATAGTGCTTACTTGGCTTGGTGATTTTTATCTTTGCACATCTTAAATTCAAGGTTCCATTCTTCTCTAGTCACTAAAATTTTGTTGTGGTAGAAAATGTTTTGTCCCAAGTTTCCTACCTGTTGCTAAAATGGAATCTCTTCTGAAGAATGTTCACAGTTGTAGATAAATTGCAGATCCTTCATGTCACTCATCTTTCTGTCAGCCTTAAACTTTGGATGAGTGGCAGATGGGAGGTCATGGGAGTAGGGGAGACATGGCAACAGTATCAGCCCCTTCCATTGTGGAGAAACTCCTGGCGAACTCACCTGGCCTGGTGCTATGACAAAATCTTTTTTCAGATGTTTTACTAATATTATGGACAAACCAAAGGGATGCCAGGATCAAATAAGGGGTTTCTATCTATTCACATGTGAACCTCACTATCCCAAAAGCAAGAGTAATTATGTACGTGATCACTTCTAAATTCAAGGTATCATATGACTGTACAATCTAATATTAAGGGCCATTAAAGTCAATCTTTGCAATTTTACTCAAACACTTAGTATTTTTCAATATAAAACTTAAGTGGTAAAACAGAAAGTTTCTTTTCACTTGTGCATTACTATAACCAAGATATACGCTTATATATTAAAAGCTTGCTATGTGCCAGGTGCTATGATAGGCTGGGGATGAGAGATGAGTAAGATGAGGTTCTGCCCTTTGTAAAAATGTGTTGTATTAAAATTAGCTGGTTTTTGCTTTTCTTGCCAATGGACTGTGAGTAAATATCCTCAACCTCTTAAGCATTGCTTGTTGAGTTACTAAATGAGTGATACATATGAACAAAATAACTCTCAGACAAAGTAGCCAGAAGAGGAAGCAATTCTCTCAGTTAATTAGCCACTAAAATGTGTGAGAAAGAGAATTTTGAGTGCTGTGTCTTTGCTTATCAAGAATCCTTATCAAATGTTTTTGTAAACTATGATGGTAAAAGAAGAGCTTCTGGTATTTAGTATTCTTAAATGGAGAAATAATTCCTCCAGCCTGTTCGAAAAAGAATCAGTCAGAATTCAGATCTCACTTTCGAGGACTTGAGATTTATCATGGGATTCTTTAACTTCAAACAGGAAACTCTCTTGTCAATTTGGGAAATTTTACAATCTGTTCTGAGTTCAGCCTGGCATTCCAGACCTATCCATATCTATTTGTTGTTTTTCCTTCTTGTCAAAAGCAGATTTTCCCTCCAAGATAACTGTCCCTGAAAAGTAATATCTTCTTAGTTAAAATAAATCAGTTTGTCTTTTTGTAAAGTCATGGAAATCTCAGCCTAGCATAATGCAGTTATTCACTTTTTATTATGAGTCAAACATTGAAGTAATCCATGTTTTTTAAGACAAACATTTTAAAAATCTCTATATATTTTAACCAAGGGGTAAGGGCTTTCCTGTTGTCACTTTCAGTTTCCCATAAGAAAAATTTGAAAATTTTCGGAGAAAACAAAATATAAAATGGAAATAAAAGGTTTAAAGAAACTGATTTATGAAGCAATTTCAGTTTGTACCCTTGATACTTTGCTTGTTCTCTTTTAGGTATTACTTAATTTCCAATATAACAATTTAATTGGCTATTTTTTGACATCACACTAGAACAGGAAAGTAAACTTTGCATTGGCAAGAACTTCAGGGTAATTGGCTTACAAATGGGATATATTCCATTATGCCAAAATACAAATAGTGGGGGGAAAAAGAGTAAAATATGCGCTATACATTGTGTTCTTGCTCTACATTGAAAGGGAAAGTACTAAAACAAGTAAAAGTTTTGCATTAAAAATAAAGTTATTCTTAAATAAAAAATGATAGGCAAATAGTACATCTTTTGAAAGCTTTTGCTGTATCTTTTACAGTACTGAAAAATCAGTGGCATTAGCAGCTTTTATTCACAAAGAAAAGCTCATGTTGTCATGTCATTGATTACTGATTCTAAGGCTACCCCTAAAGTCAGTGATTCTAAATGGATACACTCTATGTATGCTGTACACAGTACTCTTGAACACATCTGACTTTGTTACGTCTTTCTTGAGATAGCCATCAAAACTGCACATGAAATTGAAGGTGTGCTGCCATAACTTTTCTTTTTTTTTTTCTTTTTTTTTTCAGTTTCAGGTGTACAAAGTAACATAATAGTTAAACATTTAAACCCACCCCCCAAGTTACTACCCTCTAACATCTTATATAGCTGTTAGAGTACCATTGACTATCTTCCCTATGTTGTATTCCACATCCCGTGACATTATATGCATATATATTTAGTTATAGTTGACATTCAATATTATTCTACTTCAGCTTCAGGTGTATAGTGCAGTGGCCAGGCATCTACACAGTCTGTGAAGTGGTCCCCCTAATATGGGTGCCAGACGCCATAGCTTTTCCTATAAGCCAGAAAAGAGCACAGACTTTTTCTAATGCTCTTCCTGGTGTTGACCATTTAACAGAGGCTGTTTGGCCTGCAGCATTAGGGACAGTCTATGTTTTTCATCCTCCGTACACTATGGCAGGTCTGCTTCCTGAATTGTGGCCAACAGCCAACATTCCATATGTGTAGCTGTACTGCTTTACTCCTAGAGGCATTGTATGTACAGACAGACACTCACTTTGGAACAAGATGCCACTTTCCTACCTGTTTGTACAAGACTCCTGGGAGTTTCTTGTTATCCATTCTCATGAGCTTGTCTTTTTACTTCCTAGATACTTAAAGGATTTCATGGACTATTCGTGAATCAAACTACTCCAACTAAGGGCGATTCCTAATGAAACTAGCTCCATTTGGGATGTACCAACTTCTCCCAACTGCTTGCTTCTTTTGTTAATGAAATGTGCAAAGGTGACTTTGTTTAAGTAATAGTCTTTGTTACAGAATCTTGTCAAAGGCCTTTAGAAAAATCTTTCTCTCCCCCCCCTCCCTTTTCTTCATCCTGTTATTAATAAATATATCTACTAAAAATGTTCTTTAAAAAGATACATTTGTATTTAAATCTTTGGTGTCGCCATTTTCCATTGTTGTGTCAGTCATCTCCACTCACGCCATAAATTCCTTAAAGGTTTATAAAATCCAGGGCTGAGCAAAGTCTGAATTCACCCTGTATTGATGTGCTTACCAGGATCTACATTCCCACATACCCCAGAATCCTTCTTCCTTACAGGGGTCACATTTGCAATCTTGCACAGTGGCTCGCATAACAATATATTCCAGTGGCCTAATTTCACCCTTGAATTCCTGCAAAACTCTCATTGAGCTGCTCTCCACTTGGTGATTTATCTAGATTTATTAGGTTAATTTGGGAGAACAGCTCTGATACAACCACTGTTGGGTTTAATCACATTAATCTTACATTTCCAGGAACAATACAGGACTGGCAATCTCCCTATAATCTTCTTCATTAAAAGCTAAGGTTTAAGAATTCACCCGTGAGCTATCATCTTTTCACCCTTTGGAGAAGGCTCTGTTCCAACATCATCTGTGGTCTATTCTTTTTCTTGAGTTAAATTGTTCTCTCTGATTCCTTGAAAGAAACTTGTATTGCTCTTGAAGTCTCATATATAATGCTCCTCAATTTCTTCGTGTTTTGAAGACATATTATTCCTATATACTCCTATGTTTCCACACCTTGTAGTCTTCCTTGTTCTCATCATTTGAACCACGTTTCAGCTTAGGGGAAAAAGCTGATTGTTTCCTAAAATACAAGTTTTGATATTTTCAGTTATTCATGCAATGAGAATGCAGGGGACGTAGAATACTTTTCACTGAGGTGGTCTTATAGCTGCCTGCTCTAAAATTAGTAAGTAACTTAATGAGTAGTCATTCAGAATTTTAGGGGCACCTATTATAATGATTAAGAGTCGTTAATTAATGTAAGAAAATTATTGTTCACTATAACTCTGTGTGAGACAAAGTGAAAGGCACTGGAATTCAGGTAACTCAGAAGACGGGTCTCTGCCCCGAAGTGTTGCCAGAAGAATGGGTTCTTGGTGTACGCCACAGGAAAGAACTCAAGGACGCACCGAATAAGGCAAGCAAGCAGCAGTTATTAAAGAAAGACAGTACACTCTCAAGATGGCGAGAGTAGCTACCCCAAAGAACAACAGACTTGGGAATTTATTTCACTAAAAATGAAGGCACGAAATATCCAAGACTTAGGGGTGACGTCATAGACCTTCTTACCTTGTTTCCCCAAAAATAAGACCTAGCTGGACAATCAGTTCTAATGCATTTTTTGGAGCAAAAATTAATATAAGACCTGGTCTTATATAGTAAAATAAGACATTATATACTTATATAGTAAAATAAGACCGGGTCTTATATAATTTTTCATCCAAAAGACACATTACAGCTGATTGTCCGGCTAGGTCTTATTTTCGGGGAAATAGTAGGTGGGTCCTTGCAGACCAGGAGGAGGGATTTTTGTCCTTATTTGGCTCAGGTCGGAATTGTCATGGAGACACAGGGGGTGTGATTTTCCCTAACCACAATGCTAATAGTATTATAATCCATTATAATTAGCAAAAGTTCTCCTTGAGGGACAAGATGGCCTCCTGGATCTGTTCTCAGCCACCGAAATCTGGTTCTGGCTGGTCTGGTTGCTACCCTTTTTCTTCTGGAAGATCCCCGTGGCCCTATTCTTTCTGCCTACAGTAACAGAAGGATCTCTCAGTGTAGAGTCATATGCATACATATAAATAAACAAATCAAGGTCAATGTGATAAATGCCTCATAATAGGTAAAGGTGATGGGAAGAGCAATTGTTCCACATCCAGGGGAGGAAATAAACTTTTCAGAGCAGTGAATGATGCTATTGAGCTGGGTGTGGATGAATGGGTGGGAAATTCCTGGGCAGACCATGGTGGGAAGGGCAGGGGCATTAGACAGTAGGGCTGCAGTGTGGAGTGCAACAGAAATGGAAGCAGATGGGACTGGAGAAGACAGATAAAGCTAGAACTATATGCTGTAGGCAAACAGAGACGATAAGGATTTTAAATAATAAAATAATGTGGTCGAATTGGTGATTTGAGCATACAAACAGAGAGATCACTTAAGAGGTTTTTACAGTGTTAAAGCAAGAGCTGTTGGAAGAAATGGCAGTGAGAATGGAAAGAAGGGGATGAGTTCAATATACAGTTATGAGGTATATTCGAGTCCCTCAAACATTTGTTGGGGGTGGTAGTGAATTGAAGAAGAGCAAGAAGTCAAGGGTAACCCCCACCCCAGGATTCATTTTGGGGTAAGTAGGTAAATGGTGATTCTAACAGCCAGAAGAGGGAAGACAGTAGGAGGAAGAACAGGTTCGTAATAATACTGGCTCAAGTATTATGGGAGAGCTTTGTAAAGATGATGACTTCTGTTTTGAAAACACTTGGTTTGATGTATCCAATTGAAGGGGTATCCAATTGAAGATTTCCAATAAATAAAGCTTGTGGTCAGGCTTAAAAATATAAATGGGAGAGCCACTAGCATAGGATACAGTCACTTGTGCATTCTGGCTAGGTGTTTCTCAGGTACAATGCTAACAATGACAGAGACGAATAACAAATGACCTCTCTCTGAAGTCTAGTAAGAAACAAAAACACAACTATTTATCATATCTTATTCTTCTAATATGTCTGCTATGTGAATCTTATTATTATAAATGATTTATTCTATATACTAAACCCTTGTAAATATAGACTTTGCTTACCTTTCAGCCACATTGTTATTTTAAATAACTTTTGATCATTCTTAAGAGTAGCAACTATCAAAGCAATGAATTACTAATATGATACACTTCCTAATTCCAAGGATATAAGAATAAACAGTTTATCCCAGCTGGAGAATCATTTAGCTGAAATATTATACTTTTTAGAGTATGTCCTTTTAGCATATTTTGTGAAGGGCAAGTTAGTTATACCTCGTGAGTGAAGATTTGGCAGCTCTGGTGACATTTAGGTGGAAGAAGAACTATTCAAACAGAGCTCTTACTTTTGCCCCTTTAAAATACCAATTCCCTTTGAAAAGTAAATATATCATATGAGTGCAGTTGCCTTGTGGGAAAGAAATGATGGTTGAAAAAATGTGTGATGGAAAAGTCCCCCATAGTTACCCTAACAAAATTCAAGAATTCTCTGACAAAAAAAAATATTTTTTTCTGAAGCCTTGTTTACATAAATTATAGAAACAGTGAATCATGCATAAAAGTAATTTATGAAATCCAAAGTGAAAAGCATGCTCTGTAATTTTAATCCATAGTTAAATGACACATATCCTTCTAGCACCCAGTCCATGCTTTGAAAAATTTGATACATAAAAAGACTAACTTGAAGATTCTGCTAGCTCTTGAAAAAAGAAAACATTGATTAGACAATTTTTTTGGAATGTGTATTGAATTATATTCACAACCTTTTCTAAAAAGGATGTGTTCATATAATGCATGCAGCTACAGTGTCCTATGAATTCTACAAAATGGAAAATGTCAAACCTTGTTATTGGAAGTTCTCCAAGTGACATCTTTTTTTTTTTTTTTTCTATCATCATTAAACAGGGAAGGCCATGGCAAAATTTCAGTATTTGCTGTCAAAATGGCTTTAGCCACATTATGTGGAGGGAAGATCATGGACAAATTAAGATGTAAGTTACTCTTTGTTTCTCTCTTTTCTTATCCCTTCTACATACCCCCTCCTCCTTTCCTGCCACATCCCCCTGCCCATTTGTGACTTTCTTCATTCTACGAGAGTTGTTTGAAATATGATCTTCGTTGCTCTTTGGATTTTGTCATAAAAATATTTTCATAGTAAGTAAGTGTTAATGAAATGAATGTTATCCTTCTACTTACAGGTTATTATTATTTATAATAATAATTGTTCAGTATCACCAACTAGACTGTGATATTAAAGTAAGGTAGACATTCTATTATGTTAAAGTAAGATACACATTCTTTCAAGTTCATTGTCCTGCATAGCCCTACAGACATAAGTTCATTATCATAAGGACATGCAGCCTTGTTGGGCCACCTTCCTTTTTTAAGTAATTTAAAGCCCAACCTCCCAACGCATTTCTTCATTCTTCTCAGCCAGTGCTGTTCAGATCACTAGGAACTCCAACCACTGCAAAGTAAACATTGCTGGGGAGAAAGCAGAGTCATTGCATAGAGACACTATAGACTGAGAATTAACTGGATGCCAATAAAAACATGATAGCCACAGTCCATTGAGTGATTATGGGCCTTTTATGTACCTTTTCCCACTAAATGTGGTAGTTTTTAAACAATAAAATAGTGGGAGTTTTTCAGTTGGTTGGTTAGTTTGATTTAGATAAAGCTGAGACTCAGAAAGTTAAAATAAATTACATAGCTAAGATGGTGCCAGGATTTGAACCCTGGAATTTTTTCCCTATACCAATGGTTCTCAGATTTTATTATGTATAGAATCACCTGGAGGGCTTTTTAAAACATAGATTTCTGGGTCCCACTCCCAGAATTTTAGATTCACTAGGCTTAGGGTGGCAGTAGGGGGCAAGAATTTGCATTTCTAACTAGTTTAAGATGATGTATATGCTGCTGTTTAAAAGAAAAATTTCCTTTTAACCCTCTCTATTACCCCAAATATTATGAGTTTGGGTTCTAAGACTGTGTGAGAAAGCGCAAAGAGCACTGGTGAGAACTGGGAGTCCCAGGTTGTAAGCCCAGCTACGTGACTAATGTGCTGAGTAATCCTGTGGAAGTTACTTTACTTCTTTACTCCTTAGATTTCTTGTCCATCCTAAACTTGGGGATTTTGTTAGATACCCCTGGGGTCCCTCCTAGCTACAATCATCTGTGACTCACAGCCTCTTCTGAGTGTGATCTCTTGCTTCTTGATGCAACAAGAGGAGAAGAATGAAGGAAGATACAGAAATGATCCTTAGTTCCTTTGGAATTTCCTCGGACTTGCTCCAAGGCAGAGTTATGTCACTGGCCCAGTAGATAAGTAGAAGCCCCACATAATTGCACATGGTCCCTCACTTCCAGGAACCTCCTTTCATGGAATGGCCAAATGCAGTCAGAATTCAGAGAAGCCCAAATAGACCTTATGAAGGTCAGTTTAGTTTCATTTTCAGTTAGCTTGAAAGATTTAGAAAATTAAAAGCCAGTTACGTCAGTACTTGATTGAGGATAATAGCTAAGTTAGAATGTGGCAGAACCAATGTTGTTTTTTAAAAAATAGCTTCAGCGTCATCTGGGAGCCATTTCCTTCAGGGTTAAGCTGGGGAAAGAAAGTTTAGCAAATTGAACCTTTGCAGGGAAAGAGACGCATGGGGACCTTGACTACTGACCTCCTGTCACAATTGGCCACTTATGCTGAAGACATTAGATAAATGTTTTAAAAACAAAATTAAAAAAAAAAAAAAAAAACATTTCCAAATACTTATTCAAGGTTATAGTAATGAATACCTGAATGAAAGGGTCCCATCTTAAAATAAGTTTGAGGAGAACCAGTTTTCTGCACCTCAAAACTTCTCGGAGACTTTCATGAACCAGGTTAATTCTGTGCCATCAAGGACCCAGGTGCTTTCCATCTTTCTACTCAGCTTTTCTCAGTGTCAGATTTTATCTCTCTCCTGGAGGGGAAAGTGGGTATGACAGTTTCAGGAGTCATATCTCACTCCAGAGGACTCCTCCCTTCCCTCTCACCCTTCCCCCCCCCCCCCCCCCCCCCCCGGCTTTTGAGTCTCATTGCCCAGGGAGGCATCACAGGCCAGTTACTACACCAGTTACTGATAACAGGAAAAGAATGACCTTGACAGTCATGGAGTAATCCACTCTCACCTCCTAGCATGGGAAGGGCCTAGTCTGGAAAAGCTCCCTTAGCCTAGGAAGAAATTTGGGGCCAATACAGATGAAGAGAATGGTTGTTAGGTAAGCAATGAACAATGTCTGCAGTTACAAAGCTCAAGATATAACTGTTTTGGAGCTGATCTTTACCAATTGTCAAAACTCTTACATTTTTATTGCAAATCCAGGAATTCAGAGCAAACAGTGTAACTGCTATAGTGCTTTTTCCTCATCCCATCCCATTACCCACCAAAAACCCTACAATTGGTGAGTAAAGTATGCTATTTAGTTGTCAAATCCTCTTCAGTACAGTGAAAGGAGTGACAAATGCCTGAGTCCTATTAGAAGTAAACTATGTTCTCCAGTCTGCAGAAATAAGCTTCACAGTGTCACAAATTCTGTAGAAACAGTGTGCTCACGCTATGTCACATTGCCCTCTCCCAGAGCTGTGGATCTGAATCACAGCTTAATGTGTCCCCAGTTCTCTGACTGAGGCTCACTCTTGGTAGAGTTAATCCCAGGAAGATGATTTCAGTGGTTTCCAGGTAAGTCGGTTGAAAGCAATTTGACCAAAAACAATTTAGCTGAAAGCAATTTGGCTGGAAGAAACGCTCCAAAATGTTAATTAGTCAAAAATGAATATCCTTAGTCACCAGTGATAATTATTGACTGAATGAGCAAATATGAGCACATCTGCCTACAGACAGCAGTGGCTGACACTTGGTGAGTGGGATTGTACACGTTTTCTCTAGCCTTCTTTTGCTGGCTTGCATTTAATAATAGAACAGGCAAAGTAATGCTTTTCTGCATTGCTTTTGTAATAAGAAAAAGTAAAATAAAAGGATATGGAACTTCTCAGGATTTGAGGGTTTTGTTTTCTCTTCTTTAAATTCTAATTCACTTGAAGCCAACATGCCAGCTGTGCTTGTTTGGCAATTTTTCTAGTTTTATGCGTAGGGATAAAGGATATTTTGTTTGTTCCAACTAGGCCCTTAATGTTGGAGAGTGCAGGGCAAGAGTAATTGGCTGGAAATAAATTAGAAAATTTAAAAAGCAAAAATGTAGAAAACCACAGAAAATTGAAAGCTGAGTTTTCCAAACTGCTCTAAAATGCATGAAAAGGGACAACACCCCAGGTTGCACCACACTTTCCAATGCTCAGAGCCATGAGGAGCCAATATGCCCCATGTTCATCATGTACCCCCAGGCAGCCTAGAATAGGAGGGCATGCACTGAAGTCTCTGTAGGACTCAGCAACTTACACATAAGCTGACCTAATATCCTCTGTCCGGCAAATTGTTCTTGGTCCGATTATAACCTGCTGTTGTAATGAGAGGGAACACTTATTTATACTTCTGCCTCGGGGCTCCTGGGTAGTCCTAAGGATCTTAAGGAATTCTGAATCCAGTGCTGTAAGCCTGGAATGTCAGGTGCTGTTCTAAAGCTTCTGGGAAGGGCTTGTTTTGTGTTGTTTAAAAGACTGGCGTGATGGCACACACTGTGTATTTACTGAGTTTCTATTACCTAACTGGTCGTTTTGCCTCCACGCGTATCCTCGGGGTGATATATCCAACTCACTGGCCTGCCTTAAATTCTTCAGTATCATCCCCAACATCTTCTAGACACAATCTAAACTCCTTAGTAGAGCTGTTGAAGCTCTTTGTATCTCTAGCTCACCTCCCACCAGGCCCCTAGCACAGTGAACTATTTGAAGATCCTTGAGTGCATCATGCACGAGCACACTTCTGGTCATCCCCATCCAGTATCCTAAAGCCTAACTAGCCCCTAATTGTCCTTTACACTTGGCCTAGAAGTCACCTGTGTATGAAAATCTTCCCTGACCCACCCCTCCCTCTGGGAACTCTCTCTCTGAGCTCCTGCTGCCTCCTGAATACCCAACTGTTCCCATATTCACACCACCATATTACAATGGCTGATGTCGTATGATGTATGATGGAAGCATGTCTGCGTTTTCCTCAATAAACTAAGACCTCCCAGAGGGCAAGACTGGGACCTCCTGATTTTTCTGTATATTTATTGCTTAGTGCAATTTCACACCTTTAGTATGTGCTAAGTTAATTTTAGTTGAATGAATCAATGAATGTCAAGTCTTCTACAGTGTATCATCGTATGGTGCTGTAGGAAATACAACAGTGATTTAGAGTATATTTTAGAACATTACAGAACACTCCCAATGGGGAGACAAATCCTAAATATGTGAAGCAAATAACAGAAAAATGTGATTTGAATTTAATAACAAAAATAGCTAACATTTACCATGTACTGGGTGCCAAGCACTATTCTGAGTGCTTTACATCTGTGTGCTTTTCACCATTAAATAATTTAACCCTAGAAATAGCCCTCTATTTGATATACATACACATATATTACATATTATAAGCATATAACATATGTATGTGTATATCTATAATATAATATATGTAAAACAGAGAGCCTAGAACTAAGGTACAAACACATATTTTGATAGATTCCTCGGAGCGCTCTCATTTTTTTTTAAAAACATGAGTGACATTAACAGTCACTTCCCTTCAATCCCAGTGACCTAACTCTAGGTTGGCTATTGCTTCATAAAACTTTATCAACATAAATGAGCCTAACATTAGCTTCAAGTTGGTGAACGGTCACTGTTGGTACTCCTTCTGCTTTTGCTCTAGTTAGAGATGTTGTCTACATTCAGTGGGAGATCTGAAAGGCTTAGTCTACTTTTCAAAATGTGCTCTGGCCTAGAAAACCCAAGCCAGGAGAGCATTAGGATGGCCCAGTTATAGTTAATCCACCTGCCTGAAAACAAACAAAATGGCAACTCTACTGAGAAAGTCTATTACTTTTTCTAGGTTTCTTTTCCCCCCTTTTCATTGGAATTCTTATGTTTCTATAAAGAGTTTTGTGCTGTAGTATGAGTTTTTCACCTTTGGCAACTTTTTTTTTTTTTTTTTGACTAGTTATAATGAAACATAAGCGATAAAATTCACTAAGTAAACAACGTTGCAATGGTGACGAGAACAACGTTAATTTTGTTGCTCAGGTAGAATTTCTATAGCCTCATGGTTGATAAACTATTTGAAACAGTAGAATTCCTTTATAACTGGAGTATTTAAAGAAAATTAAAGCCAATTCACATCCTCAAAACATAATTCAATAAAAGCCTATAATATGCTTAGCGTTTTACTACGATGTAAAAACAATGTCTCCATTACATTTTGACCTTGAAAAATTAGGCCCAAAATGAACAGAGGTAGCACCTTGAATGTACAACAGTTTATCCCAGCAGCTCCACTGGCCTAGTTACAATCTAGCTTGGTGACAAACTCTATGATAGCAAACCCTTTCATTCCAATAGTGCCTTCCACAGAGGAATTATAAAGTACCTTGGGAAATTATGCGATTAATATTCATTAAGTGCACATAGAGGCAGAAACTGAAGAACAGAGGTTCGGTGAAGTCGCAGGCCTGCTGAGAATAATCTCAGACCCTGACTTTACCTCATTGATCATCCACATGGCCAGGTTTTCTCTTGACTGCAGGAGTCAAACAACCCCTCCCGGTAAATCAAACACCTTCCACCCAGAACACTATGATTTATAGAAAGTTTTCTGCTTCTGCGGGGAGTTAATCAAGTGTTTTGTTACATCCTTATCGCCAGTGTGTCTTTCATTTTTCTTTTATTTTTAATTAAAGTTTATTGAGATGACAATTGTTAGTAAAGTTACATAGGTTTCAGGTGTACAATTCTGTAATACATCATCTATATATCACTTTGTGTGTTCACCACCCAGAGTCAGTTCTCTTTCCATCACCATATATTTGATCCCTTTTACCTTAAACTAAACCCAAAAGTTTTAGTGGTACTATAGATGTGTAAATAGCTAACTAACTAGATAAACACACACGCCAATGTGGTAGTAAAATTTTCATTGTGTATTTCAAATAAGGTTAGCATATTTCTCATATACACAAAAATTCCTCCTATTGAGGTATGTATGAGTTGATAATTGATCTCAAAATAACAATGTAATGTTCTCTGTCTTATGGTAAGTATGGTAATTTTATGTGCCAGAATCATCTACAAAGAGACACCAAAGAAAACACCATGTCAGGAATATTTCAGCATAAAAATTAGCCTTTATATAATTCGTTCATAAATATTATTTATTCTGCCACGTTTTTTGTTATTTGCAGCAGATATGTTGAACTGAAACAATGGGGGATTTTTATGTGATGAATAAATAACTTTTCTTTTCCTTCCATCAGATATTTTCTCAATGATTTCTGACTCCAGTGGGGTGATGGTTTATGGACGATATGACCAATTCTTGCGGGAAGTTCTCAAACTCCCCACAGCAGTTTTTGAAGGTCCTTCATTTGGTTACACAGAACAGTCAGCTAGATCCTGTTTCTCTCAACAGGTAGGAAAGAACGTGTTTAAAGAAGTATCTTTCAAACAGTGGTTGCTGTCCTTCTGTATGTCACTCCAAGTAACTACTTAGACCAGTTCCTTTTCATTATAACCTATAGTGCATCTTCCAGCTTCTGACAAATGACCTGTGAGTCAGTAACTAAACTTGACACACCTGGATGATAATAATAGCGATGTTTATTGACCATGAGCCAAACACCATGCTAAGTTCTTTACTTGCGTTGTCAGATTTAATCCTTACAACAACCCTATCGCCTCCGTATCATTATTATCACTGAATTGTCACTCAGCCCCACATGAAACACAAGTCTGACACAGCACCAACCTTCACCAAGGTTTAGCAAAGGAGACAAGGACGTGGCATATGCCACATCGCATTCTGGGCGGCCCAAAATATGATAGACATGGCTCCCTAAATGTTCCACGACATTATACATTTGGGGCTTAGAGTGGCATGTTTTAACTGGGGGTGGTAAAAAGTAACCCAAGGAAGCTGCTTAATTTTGGGGGCACTCCATGTTTCTATTCCTCCAGTCATGTCAGACGTCTCCATGTCTATAGCACCAATCTTCAGCTCAGCACAGTGGTAGTTTACAAATCCATAAATTGCAGGTTTGTTTACAATATTTTTTAAATCCAAACTAACCACATATGTCCTGTAAAAGGATCCTTAAAGAAGAAATCAGTGCATAACAACCACTGCAAAGCTGCATTTACTGTCTAGCTAGTAAATGTCATCAATCTGTTTACTTGGTGATTGAGGTCTAAAGTGCCTCAGGTGGTCCTGCAGTCGTGGATCTCTGTAGCATCATAAACATATCCATATAATCAATAAGGGAAGGGATGGTTTGATACAGTAAGTGATAACTCTTCTTCTGTAGCTTCTCATGCAGGAAGTCTTTCTGACCCTTCCCACGCCTCAACACCAAAACTGGCTTGAGTGCCTAACCTCTGCTCTCAGCAGGATTTGGTGTGATGAGAATTTCTGGGCAATGAAGTTGTATAGAAGGAGGATAAGGTGAATGGTTCTGTGGTCCTCTTTCTATTTCCCTTTTGAGTTGGTAACATCAGGATGGATCCATTCACCAAGTTCCGCTGATTTTACCTTCTAAAAATTTCTCAGATCTCTTTCTTCGACATTATCTATTAGCTGGCCTATTGCCTTAAGCTCCAAACTGATCTCTCCCTCTGAACTTGTTTGTACATTTCTTGATCTTAGGGAGTGGTGTATTATAGGATCTCAGTAAATATACTAATGCTTCAGAATATTTCACATTAAGACTAGCTAGAATAATAGGACTTTAATTTGTTAGGACCTATATGTTCAAAAATAATTATATAGGAAGTTGCCATCACTCAAAATTCCTTTTGAGATATCCTGTAAACTATCATATTATATAATATTTTAGATAGATATAGATAGATAAATATATAGATATAGATATAGACATGTCTTTAATGATGAGAAATTTATATATGTTAACATTATAATAACATTGTTTGACTTCCAGGAATGACTTATAGCCAGTTTGATGAATGGTCAAAATGGATAAGATCATTAGAAGTACAAAAAGAGGTACCACAAATAAAAATAATCAGACCCATTTATTTTTGTGCTTCATAAACTGTCTATAATAGCAGTTTGAATGATGAAATTCCAAAATGGTTTTAATTGCTCCATTGGAAAAAGAACAAGTCCCACAAGTGATTGTTTTGAAAAACAGCATTATTTTGATATATAAATTGTGGTAGCTTTTTAAAAGATACTGTCATGATTTATACTTTACATAATTTATCTTTTAATAATAATGTTGATATCAATCCCTTAAAAAGCTTAAGGTATTTAGTATTATAAGGAAAAACTAAAATTCTAGATATCCACTGATAAAAAACTATTAAAAGGTATGAAACAGTTTTGTGAATTACAAGGACTAGTGTAAGGTATAACCTTTGACTATAGCTCTTCAGGACTGATTTCTTTTTTAAACAAATAAAACTATCCCATCTAATTTCATATCTAATTCAAAATTTCAAATAAAATAGTGATTTTTTTGCATATAAACATGTAATTTTTGTCATTTATACTATGACAATATCATATATTAATATAACTTCTTATTTTTGTCATTTTGATAGAAACTTATAATATATTCCTTTTCTACATTGGAAGGGATCAGGGTAATGAGACAGAAGCAGACTGACTTGAGAAGAAAGATATATAAAGAAAGGAGAGAATTTTTTTTTAATGTAGATTGTTCTCTCCTAACAGGGAGGGATCGCTTCCTGTTAACAGGGTTCCCTCCTAATCTTGTGTAGCAGAACCATTCACATTGACCATGAAATATTTAATACTTACCGAGGTTGAGGAAGTTTGAAAGGGTAGTTATTCTACAAATTTAGAAGACATATAGGAATTATAGAGTGTGTCATGGCACATGTTGGGTAAAACTTTATGGAGAATGTCTAATTTTCATCTTTCTCATCATTTTCATACTGCCCCTCATATATGAAAGTGATGCTCTCAGAATTGTTTTCCTCTTTGTGATCATATCAACTCAGCCTCAGTGGAGATATAGTCCAGTTCTGTCCAAACACATTCAATGTTTTCAATTCTGAACTAGTTTCAAGTTTTGTTTCTTAGTATATTCAATGTTAATTGAATGTCTATTCCTTCCATCTCAAATGATATTTACATTTCAGATAAATTAAGATTGTTCTCTTTTTTTTTTTTTTTGCGGGGTTTTTTTGATGCAGAAAAAAGTCACGTTAAATGGTTTCTTGGACACACTCATGTCAGATCCTCCCCCACAGTGTCTGGTCTGGCTACCCCTTCTGCATCGACTGGCAAATGTAGAAAATGGTGAGTAGTTACCTGCAGAGCTAAGGCAATTTTTAAAATCATTGAAATTAAACCATCAAGTCTATAGTTATTAAGCCAAGGTTATTGTTTTAGGGAAGACTATTTAGTTGTTCTGAGCTCTGTTTAGGGTGGAGCTAACCAGTCTTCCTGCTCAGTAAGGCCCTATAGGTGCAAAATTAGAACTGTCAGTTCTGAAAGCTTATTTAATCTCATTGTGTACCTCTCAGTTACAAGTGAGGTGTGGCTTAAAGACTTGGTACAACAGAAAAATCTCAGTAGGAATGTGACATTTTCTAGTATTTGTTTTAGGTATGAATTTCCAGTATTGGTATATTTGGCATTGAATATTTCTTCCTAGGCACTGAACCAGGAATAGGTGGAGGAGAAGCAAAAAAATTGGATAATAGAAACTTACTAATCTTTCGTCATATACTTCAAATGATAAGTTTCCCATGGTTGTCGTTATGTAAAAGAGAAAAGTGTAAACTTTTATAACATGCTGTTTGTTGTATAAGTATTTCTAGGGTAAAGTAATTTATATTGACATATACATTTAGATATGAAGTACAATTCAGAACAAGATCGAAAGAAATTTAAATATGGAACAATTCAGTGCCTTCATCTAATCTTTATATATTCTTATTTATTGTTTAATTTAACTCTGAGATTTCTCCAGACTTAACTAGAAAACAATTTATCCCATATCTTTTACTAGAACCTTAACTTCTGTACATAATATACATTGGGGGTAAAGTTAGCTTAATTTTAAATTCCCACTCATAACTTTTAGCATCTGTTCTTACTGTCTTTCTTAGTTAAAAGTTAGAAATTTATCCTGTTTTGCTCATGGAGAAGATTGAAAGAATGAATTTACTAGGTTCTCTGTAATCACTACCAAACGTAGGTTTCATATTTTATTCTTCTTACTCATCTGCAGAAGCAAAGAGCATTCAAGGGCCAGATCATGCAGAATGAGTTCATATTACTGTTCACAGTTCCAGAACCTAGTCATCTTCCAATCATAAAGTTGTAATTTCATTCCTCTAGCTTAGTATTTCCTGTTGCAGGAAATTAGTTTCTTAGGCTGTGTCCCAGAGCAGTTGTCTCTAAATCCACATCTCATTCAGCCTTTTCCAAGAACCTGAGAAGGAGAATATGATACTAATACAGAATCAAAACATCCAGAACTAGTTATGCCTTTGCTTTTACAATTTGCATTTCATCTTCATTTATTCTTTATTTACATTATTTTCCCTGTGGGTTAGCCAGAAAATAACTTTACCAAAGGAGAGAGTTGTTTATTATCTTTAGCTCACAGCATTGTAGATAATTACTTGGATTTGATCATTTGTTAGCTTCACATTTCAACTGTTTTACCTTGCCTGCTTTAAAATTCAAATTTTCTGCCAAAGAAAGTTAAATGTCTCTTGAACTATCTGGATTTGAACTGTATTCGAATAATTTACACATCTCTTTGGACCCTATCCATCTGCCTCTTAGGAAAGGAAAAGAAAAATCAATTTATTAAATGGAGGCAATGTCACTCATTAAATAAACCTATTAGCTGCTCCATTTTTTAAAAAAAAGTAATCCAGTTCTCTTATCCAGTTTTGCTACTCTCCCTCCATTATCCTTTCATTTTCTTCTGCTGGTTTTCCATTTCTCTAATATTTGATCTTCACCCAGTGGATAGTCAGCTGTGTTCAGCCATTGTGCTTCTGCATGTTCCAGTGAGCTGTGCTGGTCTCCTGGAGACAAGAGAGCAGTTTGGGGGAAAGGCAAGTCAGTTTGGGTCATTTATATTCTTAGAGTGTAAGAGATGGGAGTAGAATGAGCAAAAGGCATCACAGAGATTTGTTGTTAAAAGAACACCTATCCTCCATCCCGTTTCATTTCTCCCACCTCGACAAACATGCTTGAAAATTGTAGTAAGATTCCAGGAATAAACATAATTCTTCTCTCAGCCAAAATTTACTATCATCTGAAATCATGGCACACAGCAGAAAAATGCAATTTCCGTTAGGCTATATTTTTCCTTATTCTGTCTCATACTTTGGTTCTCTTGTTTTTTCTTCATTTCCTGCCCCCTTAGTCTTCCATCCGGTTGAGTGTTCCTACTGCCACAGTGAGAGTATGATGGGATTTCGCTACCGATGCCAACAGTGTCACAATTACCAGCTCTGTCAGGATTGCTTCTGGAGGGGACATGCTGGTGGTTCCCATAGCAACCAGCACCAAATGAAAGAATACACATCATGGGTAAGGCAAGGTCCAGACAATACTCAAATTTGGATGTGTGAGTGTTTCCCAGAATGCAAGGAAATATCAAGGATGGTGACAGGATTAAGGAGAAAACTTACCTTGTAGTCTAACATTCCTTCCTTCCCCCTTTTCTCTCACCCCACATCTTACTGGGATCTCTTACTTATTATATCTGAACCCAGTGTAGCTTCCTGAGACTTAAAATATAGGAAGACTCAAACTATGTTACTTCTTGAAATATAGATAATTCATACTGATTCGATAACAACCGAACAGCAAGCACCTTCTGGAACATAATCTCATTTTCACAGTAAGTTAAGGTTCTTTTCAAATTTTGTTTTGTTTTTTTTGGTGCGACTTGCTTTAAAATGGGTGTTAATTTCTTTTTTCTTAGATTCTAGAGTTCTCTTAAATATGTGACTGGAAGATAAAGGAAAGACGTGTGAGCATGTGGGCTTAATGATGCTATCTCATTTAGCAAATCATTTTTTTATAAATAATCACAGTGAGCAACTTGCTAAAGGTGACCTGTGAGTGTCTGTCCACATGATGGATATATTCTCAGGAGCACGTGACTCAGGGTCTATGGGAGGAATTTGACTCCCGAAGCTTGCTATTCAATTGGTTTACAGTTTGCTGACCTCTGTCTCAGTTAAACTCAAAAATCAGTCCCTGTGATGTTGTCTTCGTGCTTCTATGAAGTGCTGCTCTATGTACAGATTGGTTTTTGTGGGATGTACCGTCAGTCTTACCAACCCCTCTTGACATAGTTCTTCCACGAGAAAATGCAAATTTTTTGTGTGTTTTTTAAATATTTTAATGTATTTCAATTCAATGTATAGTGCCTTTTAAAGAGTAATTCATTGTTCTTTTTTTAAAAACCTTCAGAATATGCATTTTAAATCAGAATGTTCTTTCTAGGCATTATTATTGAGAACCAATATACAGTGTAAATATATGACTTGTTTAGCACCTGTCAGATGATGAATCAAGTAACAGTTCTTTGTTAAGGCATTGTATACTGAAGGCTTCATGCCAGTTTAAATGCCACCCTTCACTGTTGGTTATGTCGCATGCTGAGGATTGATGTACTAACAAAGATCATGAGATACAATTTAGTGTAGAATGTAGGAGAAAACACTTTCTATTTTTTTTCTTGTCAACATATTACCAATTTTCAAACTTGGTCTATCTCAAATCCTGGAGGGTTGGTGTTTGAAAACTCATCTTTTTTAATTATCATTTTATGTAAATGCTAAAGTCAGCTAATAAGCCACTTTCTTAGAGGTTGTATACTCTAATATTACATGGCAGAGCGAAAGCTTTACAAAGTAGAATTACACTCCTCAAGAGGTTAGAAGGCCCCCAATGTTTATGGGGCTAAGAACTGTTGTTGTTGCTGTTTTACATCCTGAGAATTACATCTCCTAGTAAAAGACAAAGAGGGGCTTCTTGAACAGTGCTCCTACTCCTTAGCTTTTAAACAATGTGGGCAAAAGTCACTTCGTTATCTTGCCAATTATGCGCTCTATGTGAAAAAGAAAATGACAAAATAATAAATAGCTTCTCACAGAAAGGAACAATTTGGGTAAAGATTTATTACATGTGATATCAAAAATAACTTACCACATATATAAGGTAAGTTATTTTTGATAATTTTGGCTGGGAAATATTAAAATAAATATTCCACCAGTCTAAATGAAAAAGAAGTAGCATGATGCACTGAAAAGAACATGAATTTTAAATTCTCAAGATTCAGATTGAAGTTCCATGTTTACTTTTAATTGGGTGTATTCTGCCACACCTGAAACATCTTGCACCTGGATTCCTCCTTCCTTCTTAAGTGGGAGCAGTCCTTCTAGAATCAGGTCTGATCCTGTCACCTCTGTGATTTAAACTCTTCATTGTCTCCCTATGCATTCGAGATATAGACCATAGTCCTTTCTGTGGCATATAAGGACTTTAATGATCTTCTTCCTCTTTTTCTCTCCAGAATGGGGTCTTTATTTCCTCCATCTGAAATTACCTTCACAGTCCTCTGAGTTTTGTCAGACGAACTCCTGCTGGTTTATTACGTCCCAGCTCAGGTGTCCCATGCACCATGACTACTTCCATTTATCAGCATTTGCTGACCCTAAGCAGCAGGAGGCAGGTACCCTGGTGGCTTGTTCTAGCACGGAGCAAACTCCCTGACTTAGATACTCAAAGAAGATTTCCTGAATGAATGAATGAATGAATGAATGAATGAATGAATGAATGATCTACTATGAAAGCAAATCATCTGATAAAATGGTACATAAATGTTAGTTGTTATCATTTCTATCTTTCTTATTCTTTCCAGAAATCCCCCGCTAAGAAGCTAACTAACGCGTTAAGCAAGTCTCTGAGCTGTGCTTCCAGCCGTGAACCTTTGCACCCCATGTTTCCTGACCAGCCAGAGAAGCCACTCAACTTGGCCCACATTGTGTAAGTATCTGTGCCCTCCAGATTAAGAGACATCTTTCTTCATTGACCCATGTGAGGATCCATACACAGCCAATTTCATGTCAGTTGTCAGGGACCAAGTTTTAAAATTTAATTTAAAAAAAAAAGAATGAACATAATGTCCTTCTAATTTTTTGTTGTAGAAGTATGCAGTACTTCTGCCCAGCTATACAAGTAGGCAACACTCTAATTCACCTAGAGATGGAAAGTATTCAGAAAGCATAGGTTTAAAATATGGATATTAGTGGAGTTTACACAATTGGAAGTTAACAATCAATGGAATTACTGTGGTAAAAAATTTTAAAGCACACTGTATCTTAACATCATATGTGCTTTGAGTCCCAAATATAAAAGCCCTTCATCTCATTTCTCTGCAGAGCCAGTCATCTTAAAGATGGCAGCAAATCTGGAAATTGTTGTTGTTTTGGCCCAAGCTACATAACTTTAGAAGTGCAGGGGAAGGTTGAAGAGGAGGGTTGGTGGCAAAATTCACCAGAACATCCAAAAACAGACTTCTCCAAACTATTTCTCCAAAGTTGTGTGAGTCTGTTGGACGGAGAGGGTTGGGCCAACAAACAGTGTTGCCACCCACCCTTTCTACTTCCCACCCCCTAGAGCAGGGGTGTCAAAACTGCGGCCCGCGGGCCCACTGCAGTCGGTGGGCAATCCATTGTTAATTGGCCCGCAGCAAATTCCAAAAATATATTTAGTTTACTTAAATAAACCAGGTGAGGCAATACGTACTTCACCTCGAGTGAGTGGCCAAGCTGTTTGTGCATTTTACCACATATGGCCCTTGGTAAAAAACGTTGAAAAAAGTTTGGACACCCCTGCCCTAGGGCCTCTCTTAGGCCTGGGTGGCCAAGAAAACAGAGAAGGCTTAGATAGAAGAAAGTATTTTTTCTTTGGTATTATATTATCTTGGGCTCAGAAGAAGAAAGAAGCTCATTACCTGCTTCTATGCACAATTAGGAATTATGTAGTCACAGGTGCCTGAGAAAGCCTCTAGAATAGGTGGTTCCCCTTCCTTATGAACTGCCTTTCGATTTGCAAAGTTCAGCGGGACCTGTGGCACTGCAAGGCTTATGTTTACATTTTGACATCAAGAGGTGGTGGGCTAATCAGACCTCCTGACGTTAGGAATTCACCAATGCAAAGCTCATGCTTCAGGCAGTTCAGAACGTGACCCATAAACAGCACTGTGGTCCCTAGACCCTTAGGAAAACAGTAACTCTTTTCTGTGATGGACCTAAGCAAATACCATCAAAGGACTTGTGTTGCGGCGTGTCCATGAGCTTTATATAAATACTCTGGGGCTCTGTTTGGTTTGCTCCCAAGTGGCTTTGAGAGTTCACTGTCCTCAGCAATACACAATCTGGAGGTTCCTGTTGCTGCCATGGGCTAAGCATCCAAAAACTAACGTAACCAGTTCTGTAGAATGTGGTTAACTTATTTTTGGAAACTTTGCTCCTAAAAATAAACCTTAAAGTAAACTAGGGGTGAATAAATCTGGGGAGTGTTCCAAAGGGCCAACCGCTTTCAGAAAATGCCCTTATAGGAGCTGTTATTAAGGTCTCAACTTTCCTTCCCATAGCCAGTGACAATCACTAAGTTGTTAATGAATGAACAAAATGAAGTGAGGGCAAGTTTGTGCTCTGCTGCAGTCACTTTCTACCAGACCTGCCAGGAGTTTCACCCCGAGAAGGCAGCATTCAATCAGAGTTATTGGTGAGAGGGAGGAAGAGAGAGAGAAAATCGATGTGAAGGGCCTGGCTCTAAGACCTTTGCAGTAGAACAGATTTAGGGTGCAACCCCCCCCCATCAAGAAAGAATTAGGAAGTGAGGCAGTGTACAGCACGTGTCAGTTTCATAGTCACACTGCAGTATCACCTAGCACAGGACCTCGTACCCAGCTGGCTCAGGATTGGGTGTGTGTGTGTGTGTGTGTGTGTGTGTGTGTGTGTGTGTGTGTGTGTGTATTTAATTGGCTGAGTAAAAATTTTGTAACTTTCATCTGATCTGATGGCAGTATGATCTGATGTGTTATTCACTGAGCTAACTGAGGGCAACAACTATACAATTTGGGTTCCACAAGGGGTTTTCATATTCCCTAAAAATTCTATACAAAATATACTTTATTCCTGAGAAAAATTCCATATATTTAACTAGATTCTCAAAATAGTCCTTGAATCAAAATACTGATCTATACTCACTATTAATATATTTTTCCAGGGTAAATGTCTGGATTTAAAAATGCAAATTATGAAAAATATTATTGTAATAAGGTATAAGAAATTCTGAATGCAGAATGTCCAGTCTATATGAGATCAGAATTTTTTTTTGCATTTTGCGATTAGACATTATTTTTATCTCTATATGTTATTCAAATGTTAGTGCCCTGAACAGACAGCCATGTCTTCTCTCTCTCTCTCTCTCTCCTTCTTTTTTTCTTTTTTTTGGATGGGATACCTAAAACTTCTAATTTTAAAATATGCTGTTCTAAATTTAACTATTCTAAATTATCATAGGCACTGAACGGCCACTTAAGTGATGGCATTTTGGTATTTTGGCATTTGTTTAGACATTGTATTGCTTGTAAATGTTACCATGATTAACAGTCTCTATTCTATTCAATTTTTCGCTGCCCAAAGTGATACTTGGTAAGTAGTTCAATAGTCCCTAGTGTATTTATAAAGACTAATAATCATAATTATAAGTGGTAATGAGATGCAAAACAAGTGAGTGATCTGAGGCTAGTTCAAAACTAATTCTGCCTTGAGCTCGACACTTTATTTTATAAGAAGAATGCCAGTTTTATAAAAATGTCCTCTATGAAAGTCTTGTCCAGAAAGAAAATTTTCCACTAGACCCTTGTGGTTATCTTGCGGGCTATTTCTTTTTCATAAGAGTAAATATGTTTTAAGTTCCCAATGTGACCTATTTATTAGATAAGGTAACTTGCCATTTCGTTATGGAGGAAATAGGCACTTCAGTCATTTTGAAAGCCACAGTTTTGTCCCAAGTTCAACATTTTTTATGATGAGTCTGAAATATGAAGCCTTTTACTAAGAAACTGCAAATTCGGCTTTGCAGTGACCGGGTTTAATAAAATAAATGTACCAGGCGCCTTAAAAAGCATTCCAGATCTACTTGTTTTCTCATTGTCTAACGATAGAGCAAAAGGGAAAGTTTTTAAAAAGGCAGAGAAAACCAGAAATGTTAGTCTAGTTGATTGTTTTTCAACTTTTTGTAGTTACAATGTAAGATATCTCATTCTGTTTACTGTTTTAAAATCTAATATACCTAACTTTTTGAAAATTCATACAGGATATTTGTATAAAATTAGCATCCGCCTTGTAAAGTGAAAATGTTCTGTTCAGGGCAGAATTCGTTTTAAACTAGCCTCATGCATCAAAGTAATACAAAACACTAAGATTATTTTCTGAACTTTGGCTAATACATTTAGAGTAGATGAAAGAGTGACCGTGCTATTTTGACTTCATCCATCAAATAATATGTCTTTAAAAATCTTAGAACACAGTGTAACACCACATACTGGGAACCAAAGTTTCAGTGAATTTCTGCATGTAGTGCTGACATTGTAAAACCTGCGTCGTATCATGCTCATTCCCATAAATACATCGGGATAAACAAGTCTACCTTTAGCCTAGAATCTCTTTATTGTAGACTCCAAACTAACTCTAATTCCCCAAGATAAAAATGAAACCATTTTAAATTTGGCTCTTGATTAAGCAAACACAAGTAGATTCTATAGGCTACTGTAAGTAATGTTTCATCTTCAAAAAATTCTATACTGTCAAACTCAAATAAAGAATGAGAGTGAAACAAAAAGAAAAGAATGATAGTGAAACCAAAATTTTCTGTGATTCAAAATGATGAATCGTTCAAAATGATTCATCCTTCATCTTCTGAACTCTAAATCCCATCTCATTTTACCACGGATTATTTTATAGCGAACCTAACATGAGACTGAAAACTGCGTGGAGATGAGATAGGGATCTTAGCTCCATCATTTTACATGAACTAAGACATTAGTGATAGAGAAAGAATGACTGGATGAAATGAAAAACAAAACAGGGGATGATAGACCTGACGCAGTTGGTGTTTAGGGTCATGGACAATTCTGAGGAATATTGAACCCTATTTTCTTTCTCTTATCATATGAAAAATAAGTGAAATTTATGGGATGCCTTGAGCTGTGTGCCCTGTCATATGGACCATCCAGGTAACAGAAAGTCAGTAAATAGCTGTGGTGCTTAATTGCATCTTCACTTAGAACAAAGAGCAAACAAAGCAGGATATGGTTTTTCAGCTCAGTCCTTCTAGACTAGGCATACTGAGAGAGGGCCATTGTCATGGGGATCACAGGAGGAAGTTCCTAAAGCTTCAGAAATCCTCCTCTTTCCTTGAGGATGTAGGATTATCATCAAGTTTTCAGAGCTTCTCCCTTTAGAAGGCAGTAGATGTAAGGCTATCTCAAAATCCTCACTCCAGTTGAGAATATGACTCAATGAAGCGCCAAGGCTCAAAGCTCATGGATAAATATTTCTGGGGCATCTAGAGAGCTTCCTCACGATATTTAACTGAAATTCTATATTCTCAAGGAAATGTAACTTTGAACACTTCAATAATTTAATTGGAAGATATAAAATTTTGTATTGATCCTGGGTAAGATAGAAGAACTCTGGTCTTCCCAGCCCTTCTCCTCGAGGGATGGCGGATAGTTTTTACCTTGTGACTTTTACTTGTTTTGACTTTCCCTCTATGCTGTACTTTGTTTTAGGCCACCCAGACCTGTAACCAGCATGAATGACACCCTGTTCTCCCACTCTGTTCCCTCCTCAGGAAGTCCTTTTATTACCAGGAGGTAAGTTCCAACCCTATTACAGAATAAGCCCTCTCTTTGGTAATGAGCCTTGATTCTGTGGCAAGAAAAATATTGTAGTATAAGCCAAAGGTGGAAGATCATTGTTACAAACCAGTTATGTAAATATCTGTCACACATGTTAAATTTCATTCATTTGGATACATTTAAAGAATGTGATGGCTTTTAGGTTTAAAGTCCCTTCTGAAAACTTGCATTTACAGTACATCCACAGTAAGAATGTGGGGTATATTTAAATTTTACTACTGATATACATGCATTCTCTTTGGTTGAGAAAGTCACTTTCCTAGCACTTACGATGGTCCATTTCAGCCAGGAAATTGGAATTTCAAGATGCAGTGGGGAATTATTATACACATTCTGAAACATCTCCTAATTTAAAGCTCCAGATATAAAAGAATCTTCTTCTTGGTGAACTCTGGAGTTCCTGAGGCTAGAGGCTGAAAACCAAACTTGGAAATGTAGTTTTCACATAAATAATTTCATGGATAATAAAAAATGGTGGATATGAGTCATCTTTTTGAACACGATCCACTCCCATTTTGAGCAAAGAACTTCTTTTAGAGCTAGCATTACAAATATGCAGAGGTCAAGAGGTGCTCCAAGTCATTTGATCAAATATCACAAATAAAACCCCAGAGAATTACTTTATAAATACATGGAAGTAAGTTCACAGGAAAGCAGAAAGAAGGGTAAGGAAAACTGGAATGAGTAACTGAGCATAGATTTCAAATGCCTTTCAGTAGGGGGGAAAAAAAAAACACAGCCTCATGTTTCGCAAAGCAAACATAACCGGTCTTTTCCCTGAAGACATTTCTGAGATACCAATTTTACTGTAATATCCTGGTACATTCTAGTGAGGATTTGAAGACAGTGAGACTCAGAACATTCCTGATTTTTTCCCTGAGTTCCTGTACTTTCCCATCAGCAGGAACCTGAAATGAAGATGTTCTCCATAATTATAATTAGCAGAATAAACAAAATGTGGCAGTTCATGGTGTTTCCTTCCTGTAAATTAAGCAATTCTGTAACAAATGGAAATGAGGACCTAATTGAACGACAGAACCTCCACAGTGAAATAATATGGTTTAGTCCCTCAGTGTGTTCCTCTTAGCACTCCCTTTCAGAACCACCAGCAAATTTAACCACTTTTTCTAAAACAAAATGATAGACTGTAAAGTCTATAAGAGACATGAGCCTGTTCATCTATCTAAAGATCTTTCATTGATGTTAAGAAAGATGTGCGTTTATTAGGAAACTCTGCATTCTGCAAATGTCAAGCAGAGATAGACCCTATCCTTACTGAAGGTCATTTTATATCATTTCAGCTCGGACGGTGCTTATGGTGGATGCGTCTAGATGGATAACATGGCTTCCTCTACTCTAAAATATTCCTATAATACTTTGAGCTGTTCTGGTTCCTCCAGGGTGCATGGTACCCATTAACCCACAATATGATCATTTCCCTTTTTTCCCATTTTCAGTCCTTTTGGAATGTTCCCTGTGAACCACAGACATGTTGTATAAAGTTTGCAGTTTTTCCTGTCACCACAGAGATTGGCCTCTGGTTTCTGTCTTAAGGGTGCTGTTCAATAAAGCTGTGTACACTGAACGTCCTTCCTCTCTGAGTGGGCCTTGCTCTGTCCATGGGAGGTTTTAATGAGGTCTCGTTGTTTGAATCCCTCAGGTTACCTGAGGGGATAAGTGACTACAACCCCGTGGCTGAGGAGCATATGCTCATAAAGCTGTATGTAAATCAGCTTGACCACAGCACACGGTCAGTATCCCAGCCCCAAATCACTAATCATAGTAGTAGTTCCGTAGCTAGACTGCTACGTAGTGATTCTACTCCATCACTAGAATCCTCTTGTAGTATGTCTTGGAGATAGAGGTCTTTGGGGTTTCATGAGATTCTGTTGAGAATTTCCAACTTGAGGTGGACTTCTCAGCTCTTTCCTCTCTCTTCCACTTAGTTTATTTATTTCATGGCTTCATATCACTGTCTATGAGATGCCTATCTGTGAAGACTACCAAGCCAGATCTTCTTTGGATGAGCCTCTCCTTTTGTACAGTTTGCAAGACCTCAGAGGGTGATTTGTTAGACTCTTGAATGAAAGCACCTCTTGGAATGATCTTTAGCACTAACGTTAGCATTGTCCTGAGGCCAGAACAATGTCACATGGCTGGACCATACTGCAGTAAAAGACTTGAGGACTTACACCTTTCTGTCCCACTGGGCCTAGGCCATGTTTTCCCCCAAGGGAGAGCAGTGTGATTCCTATTGAGGTAACAATTTCAAAACCATTTCATACTATCAGTGCTTGATTTCTATTACTTGATCATGCTGGTGGCAATCCACCATTTATTTCTTAACCATGTCCACACACTAAAATAGATGAAAACCTATCACACCAAATGTAGGCATCAGCTAACGGTCCTGTTCTTCCTATGACTGGAACTGGACCAAATAAATCTGACCTAGAGCCCTGCCCTACTCTACCCCACTGCCCCTTTTAAAATCAGATACAAGAGAAGAATGGTGCTGGTCAGTGTTAAGGCAGCATTAAGAAAGTGGGGAAGTTGGCCATGCAGGTATTTTATTTAGACTGAGTTTTCAATCTTTTGTGATGGATCTTAGAAAGGTAAAGCAGCATGAGGATGAATTGAAATCACCACTCCAGAATCCTCGCTATAAACTTATGGCATTTCTCACCTAGAGTCCTTTACAAGCATACCACTTTGATCTTCAAAGGGCACTAGGGTATATCTTTGAAGTCTCTTGACATTCTAGTAATCTGCCTCACACAGATTTACGAGTGTATAACTCTGGTTACCACCACCATCTGTCACATCCCCTTTCCTTATATCCACTTCTAGCTATATATTTAGTTCACTTTTCCCTTACTTAAAAGAAAAGAGGGAATTCTCAAAGGCACTCTCCCTTAACCTTTTGAAGTCTTTGTGTGCGTGTGTGCGCACGCAGACATGTGTATGTTCAGTGCTGGTTAGAATGTGGGTCAAATAACATAATTTGTGGACTAATTCACCTCATTCATTTTCTTGATCATAACTGTATCCCTAAACCTAGATTGTTTTCTTATAAATGCATGAATTTATAGGGAAAAAATGGCTGGATCAATGGAAATCTATCATCACCACTAGAAAAAGAGCTCCAAAGACTATGTATGGTGAGGCAGTAACATTAACTAAACTTGTGAAATATAGTCCATCACTCCTGTA
The DNA here is from genome assembly GCF_057876585.1 of Rhinolophus sinicus. Taxonomy (NCBI): domain Eukaryota; kingdom Metazoa; phylum Chordata; class Mammalia; order Chiroptera; family Rhinolophidae; genus Rhinolophus; species Rhinolophus sinicus. The sequence goes on from NC_142504.1 coordinate 87,256,377, forward strand.
AATATTGAAGCACTGACACAAAGCCAGGCCCAAAAGGTCCTTTCTCCCCTTCACTGCCCACAGCATTGTGCCTCTGAGTATCTGCTGTCTTTATTGTATTATGCCCCCTTTGTAAAATCTTATCTTGCCAAAACCCTTGACTAGTTTATGTGTGAAAGTTAACCAGTCTTTTCCTATGTAAAGTAAGCTTTTTAAAATTATGGCCATCTTTTTCATTAGCCACATTAAAGATGCTCTGAAGTTTGAATGGCTGGATTCTTTCACCTTCAATATTAGAAATACTGTGTTTCCCCGAAAATAAGACCTAGCCGGACAATCAGCCCTAATGCATCTTTTGGAGCAAAAATTAATATAAGACCCAGTCTTATATTACATTATATTATATAAGACCCAGTCTTATAGAAAAATAAGATCGGGTCTTATATTAAATTTTGCTCCAAAAGACACATTAGGGCTGATTGTCCGGCTAAGTCTTATTTTTGGTGAAACACGGTATCTCTTAAAGGTTTCACAGAAATTTCTATAGATGCAACCTCTGTAGTAATAACCCCTCAGGAAAGGAATCACATTGGTTATGATATAAATAGTGTCTAGCTAGATATATTACTCTCTCAAACGTTAGAAAATTGCTTGAGTCGGAGAGTGTGTTGAACAGAATCTAATTTGCTATTTTCTGGTTTGTCACAATAACATTTGGTTAATTATCATACTTAATACTGTATTAGGTTCAGTTGTGCATATGGGGAAGGCATAGCACCCACCCCAAGTGCTTCCCAAATTCTGATTCTTCCCAGTGGAGCAGGTTTCGTGAGTTATTTTTGTTGGTTGACTACTTGATCAGTTGGTTGGTTGGTTTGGGTTTTCAACCAGAAAGACTAATTTTCTGTATCTTTTTCAGTTTTTTCAAACACTCTGCTTAACCAAAGATTCTTGTCCTAACAACCCAGATTGTCAATCTGACTTAAAATGTTCAAACTGAATTTTAAGCATTTGTGCTTTGGTAACCCAAAGTGAATAGAAATAAAATTGAGGTACTGAAGTCAGCCTTTCTCCATAGTTAATTTTTCTAAGATTAAAGCCCATCCCTTTTCAGTCAGAAAAATAGATAAATTTATAAATCAACATCATAAAACAGATGAACTTATAAATTAACCTCGCTGAAGATTTCTTCACTCTTTTCACACTTTCTGGGCATATTGTCTAAAATTTCATGAAATTTGAAATAATCACTCTCTGCAGCTATTTCTTTATTCCAGATAGCCCCAGAGCTCCACTAATATGCTAGATTATTTTCAAAATTGAAGCACACCAGTCTTCACACTCAATTCTATTTCCTATACTAAAATGTTAGTGCGTAATTAAAACTGCAGTCCCCTCTCTTCTTCACTTTAATAATCTTTATTCTCTTATTAGAGTTGCTTTAGTTGTTGTCTGTATGTGCTCTGTACCCAGCAAATTTTTCTAGAGGTTCTCTTGACGAAAATACAGTTGACATGGCTTGATGATATCTGAGGACAATATACTATAGGAAATGTAATGAATCAAATATGAGCTAGAATTCTCGTTATTTCTTCCATGGTACCTGTTTAAGATGGTTTGACTTCTATGCCGGCCTGAATTGATAATTAATTTTTCTCTCTGAGACACTAAGCTATTTTTTATACTTGTTTACTAATTTGCATGTAGCAAGTATTGTATGTTTCGGTTCAAAGCTATTGAAAGCTAGAAGATGAAAAGAAATACAATTTTTCTAGAAATTATCTCCTGGCAAAACTAACTGTGGGCTTTTTTTTTATTGTACCTAGGCTATGTTAATTACAGTAAGAAGCAAAATTTTATTCATATTGATAGTTACTTAAGAAGGGAGCCAACTTTATAAGTTATTCTTCACAAGTCCAAACACCACACAAATTTATCAATTATTTAAAATCAATAAAAATGAAAATATTTGTTAATTTGTCATGGTTCAAATATCATTTTCCTGTTACCCATTGTAATAATGACTATTGCACATTACACAATTCATTTATATAATATTATGGCTCTGTGAGACTGTACCCAGGACTTTTATTTAAGGTTTTATTTTCATATTCAATAAAAGAAAAAAAAATATTTGACCAGAACTAATATAGTAACCCAACATAAGCAGAAATGGTTTTTAAAAATATATTTCTGGTTTAAGCAAAAATCCAAGGAGCTTTATGTGTGATTTTTGTTCTCTTAGAACACCCCAGACATGTTTGACTTAAGCAAAACTACTGCCATCAGTTGTCACCCTTCAAAAACAATAGGGTAAATTTAAATAAATAAATATGAAATATTTTTAAATCATTGTTTCCTTCTAGAACCATGGTGTGTGTGTGTGTGTGTGTGTGTGTGTGTATGAAAACTTTTGGAAGAAGAGTATTTATCTTTATATATGCTATTTTCCAGAAGTCTAAAAAAGGAATTGGTGAGAAAATAGAGAATTTTTTTAGAAAAAAAAAATTAGTCTAACGGTATATTTCTGCCTCTTTTCTTTCAGCAGAACACATACACTTCAAATTTTACTTTGTCATACCCTCCAGGGTATGATTGTCACCACACCCATCAATGATAATATGTATGTAAAGAGATGTGTTTATACATTGACAAGGTCCTGGTGGAAAGAAAATGACAACAATAAGAAAAAAATATGTATACACACAATTTTAGGAATGGCAGCATTGCTTCTTGGGATTCAGATTAAAAATGATTTACCATCCATGGTCAAGGGGAGCCCCAAATAGTTCCCAGTTTCAGAGGTTAAAAGGAAGAATGCATTTCGATTTGAAGATGGGGCATGTAGAAGAAGTAGAACCTTTTAGAGCTAGATTTATGCAAAAGCTGTTGTTGCATTCTGACACATTGACATACAAGAAGCACACGTTTTTTGGTAAGAACGTAGGTTCCAGTGTGCCTGATCACCTAACTTCTCCATGCAAGCTGTTCAGCTACAAAATGAAAGTTTAAAAATCTAAATTATTCTATAAAATATGCGAGTACATTGCTTTGAAGAGATCATAATAAACTACTTATTGTCACTATCTTCACAAGAGCTCAGGAGACCATGTTTTCACTTTGCCTCCTTTCTTCAAGCTCTTTGGAAGCTGCAGAGGAAGTTCTGGAGAAGATACTTCATTGAAAAGTCTTTATAGATGCAAGTCTTAAGTGCAACCTGCCTCCCCGTTGACTCTTCAATTTCTAGATCCATTTCATTTGGAAAGAGTGGTCTTTTTTTCTTGATTTTGTCACGCACTTGACTTCCTCTATACATGGTCATATTTTTGAATAAGTGATGAAATAAGAAATAAGTGATGAGGAGAATTTGAGGCTAGTTCTAGGAAGTACAGAAACTATGGGGACAATGAGTAACACACTCAGAAGTGCTCCTGGCACTAGAAATTATGGGTTGTAGCAAAACAAAATAAATGGTTGATTTCCACAAACTCATAAATGCAGATAGTGTCATCCCCATATTTTCCAAAAACTGGTGTTTCCAGGAATTCATGTGGGAAGGGAAAGGAACATAAAAGGATTTATGCTAACAATGACAAGAACCAATGCAAAGAAAATGACAACAAAAGGAAAAGAGATGTGTATACGTAGAACATCTGCTCACCCCTTTGAGGGAGTAAGAGACTAGGGCAGAAGAAGGAATAAAAAGAGAAGATTGCAGACAGACAAATGGAGTAGAGGAAAGAGAAGGACCCAAAGAATTGAAGAAAAAGAAATAATAAGGTCAGAAAAGGAAAATCTGGAAAACTGCTCCCCGCTGCCACCAGCCCCTACACCACACCATTTCAGTAGGGCTCTTCCAGTGCTAGTGCTTATCCGTGGCCAAGTGGTGGGATGTCACTTCTCAGTTTTATTGACACATCACCTTCCTCCTATGAGACTTCACCAGAGTAATTTGTAGCAAAAATATCCTCTGATAGACCCTCCTGTGTTTCTTTTCTCTACTGGTCCTTTCTTTCTTCTTGTGCATTCAGTATTAGAGGTTGTACCTGTGAAATTATGATTAGGCTTTTGATTTGGGAAATATCACCACAATTTCTGGGAGTCAAGGCGCATAAAAGCATAGCAAGACAGGGAAATTAATTTAGAGGGAAGAATCACTGATATATCACACCGTGTTTTGAGTGGTTTTGCAAAAATCTGAAATGTGTAGTAGTTTTATCAATCTTGAGTTATGAAAAAGAAAGTTGGGGGAAGTAATTGAGCAGCAGGGAGACTGTATATACATACATATATGTGTGTATATATATACATATGATATATATATATATATATATATATATATATATATATATATATGATTTGAACTTCTTGAAAAGTTAGCAAATTTTTGTGGTAAACATCATAATTTCAATCACAGTAATTAAAAACTTGGTATTCCAACAAAGTCAGTCAGTTAATTTTGTATTCTCCATGAAAGGAGTGTAGTCATAGGTACACAAATATTGCAGGGCAAATTGTTAACCTACAAAGGAGCAAAGTCTCTTTGAGCACGTTACAAGCACATTTGTAATACTAAGAATCAATATCATATTTCCCAATGAAGCATGCATATTCATTACAGTAAATCTTGGGTGACTTTGGCGTGGCCACACTTTATTATTTATATTTTCAGTTGTATTTCAATAAACCTACATTTTAACTTTTGAAACTGTGATTTAAATTACTAAATAACATGAGTGTTCCTCATAATGAATATAAAATGGTAAGAATTTATTATATTGATAGAACTCTGTTCATCAGTGATAGACACAAGAACTATGAATATATATTTATAAGGCTCAAAGATTTTTTATTTCTCAGTTTCTCTGAAAGTTTTCTTTGCAGCTTTGCAGCCAAGGTTAGGTGACTTGTGCTTGAAGTAGTAAAGCACTTCTAATATGACAGGCATCTCTAATTAGGTAATGTTCAAGTCCATTCGACACAAAAAATTGGAGAATATAGCGAAGGATGGAGAAATAAACTTCTTGAGTAAGGTCTAAAGACTGGCAGGACTTAGTGAACTATTGGACTGTTTACCTGATCTTCTGTAATGAATGTTGAATGAATTTTCATTATGTCTAGGCATATGAAATCTGTTAAGCAAGTAGCAGAGGTCAAATCAGGGGTCATGGTGGCTTGTATAATTGTAATTGTGGTTCTCAGGCCAAGTTTCTACTCCTAGTTCAGCTCTGTGGAAATCTGAAAACATCTTGAACATTTCAAAACTATAAGAGAGCTATCCAAATGGAGCTTGGATCTAGACTTGGGCGTTTCTGTTGCCAGTTCTATTCTTGAATGCATTGCTGTGTTTACGCTCTTCTTGGCTTTCCCATCTTATTAACTAGCTCTCCTCCCAAGGACAGTGAAGTAGAGCAGAACAAACTGCTGGCTAGGGCTGCTCCAGCTTTTCTGAAGGGCAAAGGGTAAGTGAAAGCCAGAGTGTACTGGAAGCTTGAATTAACTAAACTAAAAATGGAGATTTCTTTTGTCCACATGCTTTGTGTTTGAAAGACCATCTGTGACTTAGTACAAGCAGCTTCATTATAACTCCATTAACAGCATCAAGTAGTTATTTTGAGTAGACAGATCGGTGTTGTTATTCTCTTTCTCTGATTTCCTTTTCTTTTTATTTTTAAATGACTAAGCTTCAGGTTTGATTTTCCAAAAGCTATTTAATCTTTGCTTGCAACCCATTTTAATGTGTTTACTGTACAGATGAATTTCTTGGCCTCAGTGGTTTAAAGAATGCAAATCTGTTTTCTTAAAAGTTACTTTGCCTAAATGGAAGTCTTTATTTTTAAAGTTAGTGAAATGCAATTGTGAATTTCATTGCTTGGATTTTGCTTGTGTTTTTCATAGAGCATCACTTGTTTTTCCCTTTACTTGCTTGGTTTTCTAAATGCCTTTTCTACCACAAAGTTACTCCTACTCTGCTTATTTCTGTCTGCCTCTCCTAACAACACCCTTTCTTTCCTCCTGCCCTGTTTCAGGATACAGTACAGCCTGAACGTGGCAGACAGGCTAGCTGATGAACATGTTCTCATCGGGTTGTATGTCAACATGCTCCGGAACAACCCATCATGGTTAGTGCAGGTTTGGCTGCTGGACTGTCCTTCGAGAGGGGAACAGTCTCATCTCTTGACAAGCAGTCTCACAGCAAGGTGCAAAGGCGCTGGATGCCAGAGGTGTCACTGAGGCACTTTTTATAACTCATTCAATCAAATCATCTTTTGTAATGTTAGTTTGGATAGTCCCCATTAATGTGCCATAGAATTCATATCCTATATCTTAGCTGAAGGGATAGCATGGGTGCCATAATGAATATTAGCACTCAGGTGGATGCAGAACTCTGGGTCTCACCAGTCAGTTCTGTGTTACAAGTGCCACGTCAAATTACTGCACAATGGTGATGCAAGATTTTGCCTTATTCCAAAGGCCTGTATGTCTGCGGATTTGGAGAACAATGCTCCATTCACTAAAGATAGAGGTGAAAAAGAGGAAAAGCAATGTGATGGGATCACACCATGGAAATTCTTCCCTTAATAATGATGGCAGTGGGAGAAATTGCCTTTCAACTTTTCTCTTACGAATATTTCTGAAGCCATTCAGAATGCTTCTGAAGCTATTCTGATGAAACCTCCTTTCAAATCCCAGAATATGCAAAGCTTACTTTCAGATGCATTAAAAGTACGGATTCAGATAGCCCTATGTATTAGGATAAAAGTACTCATAAAATTTTTCTCTATTTCAGTTGTGACATAAGAGATTCCTCCCATTGGTTCGTTACTTCATTTTAATAATAAGTGTACATTTGCAATTTGAATGAAAATAAATGGACAGATATACTCGTATATATGATATGTTTCAGCCTAGTTTAGACAGCTGTTTTACCAACATGTTTAGTAGCAAACCAATTCCTTAGAAATATTTCTATTTTGCTTAATAAGTCTAATTTTCTCTGAACTAAGGGCCTATGGATTGTTTTGCAGTTGTAACCATTAAATGAGCCAATGGGTTAAATTGCCTTTTAAATAGCCCTTTCCTCTACTACATCACAGAAAGCACCCCTCAAACACTTAGTGCTCATCACCCTCATCACTTGGCCACTTCTTTGTTTCTAGATCATTCCTCCTTAACCCTTTCCAAAGTTCCTTCCTATTCCTGCTTCTGATACCTTAGAACTACTTTTTGGGTGATTAGTACATGATTTTAGGTGATTCATTGATGAACATTTATTTAATAGTTACATATTTATCTTAATTTGTATTTTTAAAAACAATATAACCAGCATACTAGTTTAATTTTATACTATATCCTACTCTTTCAGGAGATAAACATGAACTCTTCTACTAAGCCCATCTCTTTATGCAAATTTTTTGAAGCTTTTCTATATCAAACAGTTTCTCTTCTTTCCCACATCTCAGCCCCTCAAAACTATAAGCAGAAAGAGTGATTGCTTTAATCTTACTCCCAATGAGTTTGGTTCCACAATGTTATAGGTGGATGAAACAATAGAATTAAAAATACTAGATTACAAAAAAAAAAAAAAAAATTGTATGCGTAATCTTCAAAGAAGAATACAATCAATATAGATTCAATCATGTCTGAAGACAATGATGTGATCTCACACCGTGTCCTCTCCTCCATAATTCTAAGCACACTCTGGTTGTTTCTATCACTCGTCTTTGACCTTTTCTTAATTAAAGTTGTAACACAGAAATCTCCAAAGAGGAAAGCTCAGAGTGTGTTACTACCAGCCCTCTTCCCCACTCAAGTGATTAATCACTTTGACGTGATGGTCACTTAAGACCATAAAGCTGTCTCAGCAGAGACACCTTACATCTACTTGATGAAAGCTAGGTGTGATTTGTATTTTGAAAACAAAGCAGAATTTAAGACTAATCAATGAAGCCGACTCCATTTGAACAACTGCTGCCCTCCATATTTCTCAGAGCCTTTTTCTGTCCTTAAAAAATTCCAACTCCTCTCAAATTTCTCATTTTTCCTTCTCTTTCCTTTCTGCTTAATTAGATCCTAACAGTTCTCCACACCTGCCATGATTATATAAGTAATGTAGTGATCTCTCACATTATAGCTGTAATCTTTACCATCCTTCAATTATGGTGAGATATGTAAGGGTAATAATAATAAGAGCCACCGTTTTTGTTTTTTTAAAGCACTTGCCTTATGCTAAGCACTGTATTAAAAGCTTTATTTACATAATATTACATAATAATACACAAATTACATAATAACACAAATTATTTATATAATTTATAATTACATAAATTAATTAGATAATTATTTACATATATTCCCCTAGACCTTAGAGTAAACCCGAAAGTAAATACTATTGTCCCCATTTTATAGATAAGTAAAGGTGTCAACTAAGAGAGTTACATGACTTCCACAGTCATATGGCTACTAAACAGTGCAGCCAGGATTTTGATCATTATCCACTTGATCCCAAGTTCATGACCACTAGGTACATTGCCTCTTAGAAAATCTAATGCATGCCCTCCAGAAAGCTTTTTTGGACACTCCTTCACACTGTATCCACCACATATCTATTTCCTGAAATTGCATTTCTTACTATATTATTTTTATTGCATTTTAACAAATATTTTGAGCATACCCTAGTAATAGAAATGGTTGTTATTAATAAGTTACTATTTATGTATTTAGTTCTATGCATTGTGGTTCCTCATTTTGATTTTAAGTTTCTAAGGAGCAAGAATTTTGTCTTTAGTCTCTTGTATCTCATCACAGCAGCCAGAATATGAATAAATTTTACATTTATGATATGCTTCAAAATTAGTGCCCTTCCCTACACATTATTTAGTTTGTTTGCCAAAGCCCTATAAGTTTGGATATTATCATTTCCATTTCACTAATAAGAAAATGCAAGCTCTGAGACATTAAGTGATTTATCCAAGGTGACATGCTAGCGAGGACTTGCACGTAAGTCTTCTGACACAGGGTCCCGTCTATTTTCTACTCCATTTCTCAGCCTCCCTATCTGTGCATCTTTCATGAGAGGGCTACAAATAGGAAGCTAATAGCTGTTCTTGTTTAAGAGATTTGTTTTTGTAATTATTCGTATATGCTCCTGGTTAACTCTGTATGGGGCCTTCTACCCCATATTAACTGCTCAACACAATGGGAAACTGACTCGTTTGTAAATAGTCTGCTGCAAAATTAAACAAACACTTACGTGTCATTGTTGGTGCTGATGTCAGAGAAGCCAAATAAATAAACTGTAGCTCAAGGGAGAATTTCTGCTACCTTCCTAATCCAGTGGAGTTTTAAAAGCCTTAATGATTTTCAAGCACCTTCTCCAATGGTGGGAGAGGGGTTCAAAATGCAATACAGTGAAGGCTTTTTAGCCCTTCCCTAAAGCTTATCAAGTGCCTGGGTTTGCTAATGGTTTATAAGGACTGACTGGGAGGCAGACCAAAGGACCAGAAATCAGCCCAGAACTTCCAACTCTTACCTTAATTATATCTTTGATAGTTACCATTCAGAAGCTTCTGACATGTTTCTCTCAGCTCTGAAAAGGCCTCCTGTGTGAGGGATGGAAGGGTACAGTCAAAGGCTACTTTACTTTGATGGCATCATCAATTGCTGTCACTTAGTGAGACCCCTGACCTCACATAACCTGGTTAAAATTTGTTCTACTTAGGTGTTATTCTCAAGTATAAGAAAACGTACATTTGATGACTATTTCGAGGTTTCATACATGAGATCTAAATTTGTATTGGCTTGCTAGCTTGAAACACTTTAATAGATTCCTCTTGCATTTAGTTTACAACCCAGACCCCTCCCAATGGCCTAGAAGCCTATGTGCGATCTAGTCGTTGCTTATCCACTTCTCAGGCTTAGCTGCCAGAGGTTCTTCCACTCAATCACAATATTTAATCATATTAGCTTTTGATCAACTTCTAAAAACAATTCTTAAAACTGCCTCAAGACCATGATACTAGTTCTACCCTTCCAATCTCAGATTAAAGGCACCTCCTCAGTAGGTCTCTTGCATTAGTCTCTATCATGACATGCTATTTATTTATTTCTTAACATAACTGCAACCATTGATTGATTGATTGGTTGGTTGGTTGGTTGGTTGGTTGGTTGGTTGGTTGGTTGGTTAGTTGGTTAGTTTACTATCTATCTTTCCCTTCATGGGGCAAGGACCTTCTCCGATTTGCAGCACCATGTCTCTGGCACCTTGCACAGCACCTGGCACACTGTCGGTGCCCAATAAACATCTGTTACTGTTGTTTAATACTGACAGTTTTATACAAAATTCCCTCTCACCCTAAGCAAAATTGTTAGGAATCCTCAGAAAATCTTTTTCATTGGTAAAATTAATATTAAACAATCACCTACTATAAATCAGCCCTTAAATTGAACATTTAGTGTAAGAGTATAAAGTAGATAAAAAAAGTAAAAGTATTAAGCTTGACAGAGAGGTGGTAAACATGGATAAAGGCGAACACCAGCAACTGACGTGGAAAAAGCAACTGATGGAGGCAAAATTTAAAAACTAGAAGTGATATTGGGCAAGAATTAAAACCATTTCTTCATACTCTCTTGTCTGTTCTGTTTTATTAGTTCACTAAGGCTACTGTAACAAAATGTGTGGCTTAAACAATAGAAATTTATTTTCTCACAGCTCTGGAAGCTATAAGTCCAAGACCAAGGTACTGGCAAGGTTGATTTCTTCTGGGGTCTCTCTCCTTGACCTGCCAATGGCTGCTTTACTTTGTCCTTACATGACCTTTTCTCTGTATGTGTATATCCCTCATTCTCTTCCTCTTCTAATAAGAATACCAGTCATATTGAATTAGGGTCCCACCCTTATGACCTCATTTAACCTTGATCACCTCTATAGAAGCCTTATCTCCAAACACAGTCATATTCTAAGGTATTGGGAATTCGGGCTTCAACACATGAATTTGGGGGGAGACACAATTCAGTCCATAACACACTTCAACACTGTATCCCCTGAACTGTATACCTTTAATATTTTTAATGTGTAGACTAAGATTAGATTGACCCTTTTCAGTAAATGTTGATTTTCAAAAATGTAGAATGTAGACTTATTGCAACTTGTTGAAAAAAAGAAAGTTTCTACACTTACTGGCAATGCCTCTTTTATATGAGTTCTCATTTTCTGGATAACAATACTCCTTTTCCTCAGTAAAATGTTGAGGAGCTTCAGTTATAGAACTATGCTTCTGAGAAAGATATTTCCTTAGAAACCTAGAAATATAAATCTGAAGAATGTCACACCACCAATGCACATATCTGCATTGTCTGTGCTGCACTCACAGAGGTTTTCTCAGCATAATCAGATGATAAATTGATTTTAAGATGAATTCACATTCCTCTTATAGGTTCTAATACATTTTAAGTTTCTGCAGAAAGTGAGAGTGAGACTACCAATCTGATAAGGTTATAGATATAAATTAGCTAGCATAGTACTGGGTGCATGGGAATAACTCAATGTTAGTTCCTCCCTTAATTTTGAATAGGACTGAAGGCATATAAAGAGTTAGATTTTAAAATTCTATTTTGTAAAACCTGTCCATTATAATATGGTAGAAATAAACTGATAGCTCCTGTATCTTCATCAATATTGTTGAATGTACTTCAGAGTATCCTTTCTCCAAATGTGCTAAAATAAAGAATTCAGAATGGGACATGGTCTCATGGTCTGATAAATTGTATAAAAAGGACATTTTGATTAAAAAGTCATGGCAGTATATAGCTTTGCATATAGGAGCAAGGAGAAAGAAGTGAAGGCTATCACTGTTAAACTAACTCCTCCCTTTGTTTAGGAAATCAGAGATATAAAACGCTTCATTGATTCAACTAAGCTGTCTTCCTCCTTTTTGGTATAACCTAGTATACTGCCCAGTAACCAATCATATCTTTTTTAGCAAAAAGCTAGTTTATAGATAACAAAGTGATGGTACAAAAATAGTCATACCAAGACAGTGTTACCTGCTTTTTAGAGGTAAGAGTAAATGAATTCCTGCATAGTCTTACTATGTGCCCTGACACTGCTCTAAGCACTTAGCATGGTACTTCCTCCTGAGAAGCCATGAGGTAAGTTACCATTGGATCCCTGTTTTACAGATGACAAAACTCAGGCATAGAGTGGTTACAACTTGTCCAGAATCACACAGCTAGTAAGTGAGAGGGCTGGGATTTGAATCGAGAAATGATCCAGCTCAACTTCCCATCTGTTCTTTTATAACATCCCTACCAGTAGTTCACCTCTTCTAAGAATAAGCATTTCTTTTGAGTGGGAGCTAACCCCTTTCAGATGCCATCTACTTTCCTAATCTTTAAAACAACAAAATGTGAACTGAAAGAGAATTTGCCATGATTGGGGATGGGGAAGATCTGATGTCAATAAATGTGAATCTGTATAATGACATTTCTATTAACTTTAGCACCTATACAAAGCAAATAAGGAATCTGTACGCAGCCATAGAGTATATCTTGATTTTTAACTCAAACAAAAGTGAGTATTTCGCAGTTTGATTTTAGATCGCATGGCTAGTTTTAAAGTACAATATTTCATCTGTATTCCGATTTTCTCAAAGTACTGAGGATACATGCAGAGCCAAGAAAAGCATGGAAGAGGTGGACCAAAGACCATGAAATATTACCCTCCTACGAGAGCTAACCTTTATTCATTTATTTGTCCAACTAATTCTGAGGTAGTTCCTGCTGTGGTCTAAGCACTGTGCTGAACTCTCAAGATCCAATGGTGAAAAGGTTGACCGTTCTGCCCTCAAAGAAGTTACAGTTTAGTGAAGGATAAAGACAAGTGAAAAGGCAATTAAAATGCAAAGGGATAACAGCTATAATAAGGGCAGTGCTGTGCAGAGTTCTATGGAATATATGAGAAGCAATGAACCCATATTTGGAGGTTGGAGGTGAGGGTAGGAAATGTCAGCTAAAGCCAACAGCAGGATGAAGAGGAACCGGCCAGGTGGACATGGGTGGAGGAGGCAGAGATTGTGCAGGGCAGAGAGACATGAGGCATCTGAGGAACTTAAGTTTGGTAAGACTACGAAAGTAATGAGGGTAAAAGATGAAGCTAGATTATGCAGGACTTTATAAGTCTCATTTAGGCGTTTAAAAAATGAGAACATATTGAAGGCTTTTATGCATAGGAATGTTACAGCCAATTTCATTTTTGAAAGATCACTGACTACAGGATAGAAAATGAATTGTAGGGAAGAATAAGTTTAAAATCAGAGCGACCCGTTGAGAGGATTTATACCAATTCAAGCTAAGACGACAGTGGCCTAGAGACATCCGTGCCAGTTGGAATAGAAGGAAATGGAGGAATCTGAGAGTTTGTAGAAAGTAGAATGCATGGTCTTGGCCTTGTAAATGATTATAACATAGTGGGTTGTTAAAGTCAGAGACTCAATAAAGGAGTTTGAAGGCATCCCTATAGAGAAGCCATTATTATGTTAATTTTATTATTAGCCATGAAGACTTTCATTTCATGATTTCCTTTTCCTTTCAAACCAGACATTAAAGAGCCTTGAGAGTTAGTTCAGCTCCCTCCCCATTCTTCAGTTCTATAAAAGCTAATTGGGGCCCCGTATCACTTCCTTCTTTTCCATCCTGTCTCTTCTGCTCACTGACTCCTAAGGGCCTGTACAGGGCTCTATCCCATAGCATTTTGCTTTCAAAACATAAGATATGATCTCATAAATTAATCCTCCATTTAGTGTTAACTAATAATGCTTTCTCAGACAGTAATCCTCCTATTAGCTATTTGCATTTTAATAGAAGAGCAGTACCTGAGGCCTAATGGTCTTAAAAATTAATCTCTAGTGATAAAACTCCCATCACCATTTAGACAAATGGAAAAAAATATTAAGGGAAAACATAGAAGTGTTTCTGGTGGCTTTTGGATAACATTATTATTTGGTTGACTTTCCCACCTAGACATCAGAACAGGCCTACAGAGAAACAACAACAAAAAACTATGTGAAGAAACCCAGAAATCTTTGCTAAATCACAGTTTAGTAAGCCCTAGCTTCGCTGAGGCCACTTGAGTTTCCTAGAATGCCATTTTGAAATCACTAGCAACAGCCAGTGGCCATGTATTTAAGGTAGAAAGTGGAGAGTTTTCAAAATAATAGATCTTCCCACTCGAAATGCAGTCTACACAGCAGCAACTTTTTAATTTATCATAGTCTTGTAGCAAAATTACTGATTATAAAGTCTTGAAATGAATATCCAGGGATAGAGAATGAATCAGTATTTCTTTAATAATTTAGGGATTATTGGCCATTCATTTTCAACTATTTGTAACTGAAGTCTTGAAATAATGGAATTTATCAGAGAAATGCCTCGTTCACCCTTGTGTAATTTGAACATACTAAAATGGCACATGTGGACTCATAAATCGTTTGTATGTACAAAGGGGTAATATATCACTCCACCCCTCATTCAGTCAGCGCTAGGTGGAGGAAAGGCATGAAAGTATGAGTTATAACTTATTGCACAGAATCCCCTAACTTCACATCTTACATTTCCAGGAGGATTTTTTTAATGTAACCTTCATATTATTTATACTTGTAGTCATTCGTGATAAAGACATTTTTATCATGAAGTTTTTTTACCAAGGTTGTTATTATTATTTATTTATCAAAACATTCACAAGTGTTTTTGACAAACTCATTTTCAGGCAGTCAAACAAATCATTTTCCTGAGCTTGGAGCAATGGGTCCTGTTGTCTACATAGTGTTGAATGAGGCTTATAATTGTTAATACACTAGCCAGAAATGATAAATATGTTAAAATCAAATTGCTTTTCTGTAGGGTAGATTTATCTTTAAAGCAAAGACGGCGTAACTTTTTCTTATTAAAGCTGCAATAAGAAATTCAGTTATTATTTTTAAACACTGAAGAGTACAGATATTGTATTATGAAGACAAACATCTGCTTTAAAGCATCCATTTTCCGGAACTAATTCTTTTTGCTATTAAAATTACTTTCTTACTCCAAGTCTTTTGTATGCTGGTTGAAATCTCAGTCCACAGGGATTGATACTATATGTGAGCCTAGAATCCCAGAATTTTCTGTTATAAGGGAATGTTTGTAAAATATTACACAAACTATATGGATATCAGTTAAATTCTCATGAGAAATGATCTATTGTATATGGTTTATATTGAGGTTCATTTCATGTGTTTAGATTTTCCATTTTGTTATCAAGATCTTTTAGATCCTGGCTACTCAAACTGTTGTCCTTGGACCAGCAGTATCAACATATCTCGGAAGCTTGTTAGAAATGCAGATTCTCTGGCCCCACACCCCCAACCTATCCCACTGGTGTCTGCATTTTCACAACATCCCTACGTGATACATGTACACACTAAAGTTTGAGAAGCCCTGCTCTAGATAGTTGCTGGATGATAGATGATATATTAAAGGAGATAAGAACGGTTGATAAATATGAACAGGTTACTTAAGAGACAAAGTAATAGTATTGTATTAACTAACATTTTTGAGCATTTAATGTATTCCAGGGCATCATATTAGCTTGCTGCTTTTTCATTTGGGCAAAAAAATAAAAGAAGACTCTTTTTCTGAGGATGGAGAAGTGACTTGGTAAATGGAGAAACTGAGGAATATTCTAGGTAGTTATCAAGCCCAGGGGCTAAATCTAGAGTAGAAGTATTCATGATAAGAACAGGTACTGTTTACATATAATATGTGAAGAGTATAGACTAGAGCTGAGATAATGGAGACAGGAATGTCTTCCAAATGATGAGGAAAAGAAAAAAATGTTACAGTAATGAATTCAGTCAACCAGGGAAGAGCTATTTGGGAGTGACATAACTAATATGTCACTGGAAGCACATATGATTTTTCACTCATCTTCTCGCTTTAGAACAAAGGTTAAAAGACTATGTTGCATGGTTACTTTATATGTAAATATACATATGAATGCTATAAATGTATGTTACTTTATATGGATCCAAGACTTTGCAAAGGGTAATTCTTACAACCTTAATATTGGCATAGAAGTGTGTCATTTTTAATGAATAATCATGAGTATTCATTTTTTTCTTTAAGGAACATACTTAAGAATAAGAGCCAATAAGGGAGAATATAAGTAAATTTGGGGATGAGAGGAATTAGTTCTAATCTTGATTCTGACCCAATACAATAGTAACTGATAAACCAAACTATGACCAACTAGTCTGTTAACAGCATTGATGTTACTAGTATGTTACACAGAATTTTTTTTTAATAGCAACCAAAACTTAATCTTGAGTGAAGTGCCTTCTGAAATAGGGGAGAGGTGATATTTGCATTAATGGTTTTGTTTGTTTATTTGTTTGTTTGTTTTGCTTCTATTTGCATTAGTTTTTTTAGAGACTCAGTTCATCCTTATTCTAATATGAACAATTTCCATAAATTTGTACACATAGGAGGCACTAAACAATTTCCATTAGCATCATTAGAAGCACTACTGTAATTCCACTTCTCTGGAAGTAAATATAAAATAGTAAGTTATCGAGGTAGTAATATTATTGATGAGAATTATATTAGTTATCTTTTGCTGCATAACAAATTACCCCAAAACTTAGCAGCTTACAACAACAAACATTTATTATTTCACAGTGGGTCAGGAATTCAGGCTTGGCTTAGCTAAGTGCCTGGGGCTCAAGGACTTACATGAGGTCGCCATCGTGTTGTTGGCTGGGGCTGCGATCTCACCCAAAGGCTCTGCTCATGTGGATTCCTTCCCAAGGTGCTGATTGGCTCTGGTTCCTCACCACATGGGCCTTTCCACAGGCCACCTTAGGACATGACAGCTAGCTTCCCACAGAGTGAGTAAGCAATCCAAAAGAGCTAAAGGGAGAGAAAACATATCCAAGATGAAAGCCATGGTCTTTTTAGAACCTAATCTTGGAAGTGACATTCCGTTACTTCTTCCATATTTATTCTTTAGAAGAAAGCCACTAAGTCCAGCCCATACTAAAGGGAGAGAATTACACACAAGTGTGAATACCAGGAGGTGGTCATCACTGCAGGCTGACTACAGTTGGTTTTGTTTTGTTTTGTTTAAATCTAGCTTCCATATTTTCTATCATGGACATGTGTTACTTGTGTGATAAGGAAATAAAAATGTTAAAGCCAATAAAATTAAAGAGAAAATACTCTTTTATCAGAAAACTCACTCTTCTTTGGAGCTTTCTTAGTAAGAAAATTGAATTAACTGAAGACAGGATTTATGAATGACCTTCCTGGCCACATATTAAATCATGTTTTGAATCCAAGTCTGAGATCATTAACCTAACAGGGTTTTATATAGCTTTCAAATTTTTGCACTGAAAACCTGAAATAGTAAACCTGCCTATGAATACATCAATCTTTCTCTAACAATCTCTTTGCTCTGTGTTCAATAGTATGCTTGAGAGTTCAAACCGACTTGATGAAGAACACAGGCTGATTGCCAGGTACGCGGCAAGACTGGCAGCAGAGTCCACTTCCTCCGTAAGTAGTTTGAGTGAGAAGATATCATCACATTCATTGTTATCCTTATAGTTGGTGCTATAACACCAGAGCTCAAGAGTTGCTACTGTATCTGCAAGACACAAAAATGGTCTGGTCTTCCACTGCTTCCATTTTTCCCCTTTTCAGCCACTGTTTTGGTACATAAATCAGAGCTTGAGATGTTATTTTACAACATTGCTGAACCAACCTAACACCTGATTTCTCTGGATAATTTCTGATCTGTTAACATAAAAAGTAAAGCAATGACTCAAATCCACAACTGGCTCAGAGACGTTTCTATTTTTATTACTATGTAAAATATATATAAGAAAGAGAAAATTATCTAATGAAATCAGAAGAAAAACCTGGGTCACAGGTCAAAGCTGCCGTATGCCAGACTTAGCTATAGAAAGTTATTTAGGATATAAAATATAGGAGCTCAAGCTTCTTTTAGCAACACAGATCATTTCTCTATTTAAAGAACTGCTAATTAAAAATTAGAGAAGAGCTTTATGAAAGCCACAACTTGACCACACTTAATACTTCCTAGTCATGTTTCTGGACATTAAAAAGCAGGCTCAGTTTCTCAATATCTTTGGTAAGCCCAAATCTCCATTTTTAGAAGCAAGGGCACAAGGAAGTATACATAATTTGACCCTGTTTTTATAGATCAATGACAAATTAACCCCTAACTAAATACACATATACATATATGCACATATATAGATATGGCATATTATTACATGTACATAAATGTATATATGTGCATATAAACATAATCATTTACCATATATATATACATGTGTACATGTATTTAATCAAGGACTAATTTATGCATAATATATATAATTTGTTAAAACTTAATTTTTATCTATGTGTGTATATATATATACATATTTATATATAATTTTATAAAAAAGGAGAAAGCTATGACTGCATATATACCAGTTGTTAAAACTGGCTCCATGACCAAGAATGCTGAATGCTGAGGTTGTGTGGTATAAATGTAAAGAATATATATATATATATATATATATATATATATATATATATATATATATATATATATATATAAATAAATTACATATATGAATAAAGAAATGCTGAAAATATGTTGACCAAAAGAAGAAAAGAGGGCCAGCTCGGTGGCTCAGGTGGTTAGAGCTCCATGCTCCTAACTCCGAAGGCTGCCGGTTCGATTCCCACATGGTCCAGTGGGCTCTCAACCACAAGGTTGCCAGTTCAACTCCTGGAGTCCCGCAAGGGATGGTGGGCTCCGCCCCCTGTAACTAAGATTGAACACGGCACCTTGAGCTGAGCTGCCGCTGAGCTCCCAGGTGGCTCAGTTGGTTGGAATGCATCCTCTCAACCACAAGGTTGCCGGTTCAACTCCCACAAGGGATGGTGGGCTACGCCCCCTGCAACTAGCAACGGGCAACTGGACCTGGAGCTGAGCTGCACCCTCCACAACTAAGACTGAAAGGACAACAACTTGAAGCTGAACAGCACCCTCCACAACTAAGATTGAAAGGACAGCAACTTGACTTGGAAAAAAGGCCTGGAAGTATACACTGTTTCCCAATAAAGTCCTGTTCCAAAAAAAAAAAAAGAAGAAGAAGAAAAGAAAGTCGTACTAACTGTGACTTAAAAACTATGAAATTTTAAATTGCACATTACAGTAATTGAACAGTAATTCTAGAGAAGGCACACATCTCAACAGTGAAATATTTTTCATACCCGCCCATAGTGAGAGGATAGTGGCAATGGGGACAGTATGGCAAGAATGAAGTCGCTCCCCGAAGACTTAAAATCAGAAAGCTGAAAAACTATTTTTTCTATGTTTTGTGTATTTGCCTGCCAGAGACTTCTGTTCTGCTTTCCATTGCATAGATGTGCTCCAGATACACAGAAAAGTTGATCCTTAGGAGACAATTTGATTTTATGTATTTGCTTTTTTTGTTTTGAGAGAAAGTTTCTTCTTTCTTATGTGCGTATCTCATGATTCCTGTCTTCTCAAACACGTGGGGGTTCCCATTCCCAATATTAAATATTGCAAACCACATGTTTTCCAGCAGCCAACTCAGCAGAGAAGTGCTCCTGATATCTCCTTCACCATTGATGCAAATAAGCAACAAAGGCAGCTGATTGCAGAACTAGAAAACAAGAACAGGTACGGCTTTTTACACAAGTTGGCTTTTTCGATCAAAGTGTGTATTCATTGATAACCTATAGTCATGTTTTAAAATATCGGTTTTTCACCTTATACGCATGTTTAAGGGATGACATCTAAAGGCAGTGATGCTGGCTTCTGAGCAGCTAGTCTTTAGATTTTAGATTGTCAGAAGCTTCATGAGAAAACATATATAGTTCTGAGATGTCCATGAAATCAATGTTTTCTCTCTGGATAGTCTCATTTCCTGTTCTCTGACACACTTATTTCTGTTAAGGAGCTGTCTAATGCAGAAGGGCTTTCCTGAATAATAGGAGGAAATTATCTATGACACCAAGAGATGGATAGAAGGCTCTCCAGGGAGGGTCCCTGCAAGGACCCCAGGCTAAAAGAGGCATTTGGGCTGATACTACCATAACCCAGGTGTTCAAGCTAAACATCTCCACATCCAGTCCATCAACAGGTCCTTTCTTTATTTTACACAGATTGATTCACAGTCCACCCCACAGCATATTCCCAAAACTGTCCACTTCATCTCCACCATTACCACTCAATCCAAATTGTCATTTTACAAAACATAAGTCATATCCTGTGATTTCCTGTCCAAAATCCTCTGATGGGGTTCCATCACAATTTGACTAAAACCCATCCCTTTTACCATGTTCTGCAAAGTCTTACCTGACCCTCTTCCTGTCCAACTTTCCAGCCTCAGCCCACCTTGCTCATTACATTCCTCCTGTTCTTTCTTTCTTTACAGCCTTTGTACTAATTGTTCTCTCAGCTTAGAAAGTTCTTCCTTAGGGTCGCTGCATGAATGGCTCCTCATCATTCAGTTCTCAGCACAAGAAAACCACCTATCTAATCTTGCCCACTACCTC
Organism: Rhinolophus sinicus; assembly: GCF_057876585.1. NCBI lineage: Eukaryota > Metazoa > Chordata > Mammalia > Chiroptera > Rhinolophidae > Rhinolophus > Rhinolophus sinicus. The sequence continues at coordinate 87,276,990 of NC_142504.1, forward strand.
CTACCCCAGGAACCACTCTATTACAACCCCATCTCTGTGTGTGTGTGTGTGTGAGAGAGAGAGAGAGAGAGAGAGAGAGAGAGAGAGAGAGAGAGAGAGACTTATCACTATCTGAAATATTTGCATTTATGTGTTTGTTTCCTTTATGTGTTTGTTGCATTACGTGTTTGTTTATTGTCTGTCTTCCCTCTCTGTTCTTTGAGAACAGAGGCCATGCCAAATGGCCCCTGGGTTCCAGAACCATGCCTGCTACTTTGTAGAAGCTGGTAAATATAGAGTGAGAAAATAATAAATACCTGAGTAAGATCTCAAGCCCAATGCTGAGAAAGCCCAACATAGGAACAACTTGTACATTGTATATTTCTTAGAATAGCACCAAAATGTCGTAACACTCAATCCCATTCTTAAACACTGATGTCACTTGTAAGATCAGACTGGTGAAGGAGGAGGTGGTGGTAACTGTTTCATGCCTGTAGAATTTGACCTGAGAATTTTAGGATAAATGGTCAAAGTATTCTTTAAAGTTTCACAGAAAAAAATTAAAAGAAAAGTATAAATTTGGTTGGTACATTTTTATATTCTTAGAAAGAAAAAAGACTAAGTGAAAACGCACAAGCCCACACATATTTTATCTTGGTTGCAGTGTTAACCTACTCACTCACCTCTCCAAAGCACTTTGTTTTCCCGTCCAATCCCCTGCTTCCACTCAGCATGGGGACTGCATACTTGAGGGGAAGTCATGTTCTCTTTAAGGAAATACCCCAGGGAGATCTGCCTCCATGTGGGATTCCAGAATCAACAGGAAATAACACGAAGGTCTTAGCAGCCTTGGATGTGCCATGATGCCACTATTCCTGCTTGTTTCTAGGATGTTTTTGTATTGTACTCTCTGAATGCATGTTTTCTCTCTGTACTCTCTGAATGCAGGACTAGAGAGAGAATAAAGAAATGGGAATGAGATGACAGAAAGAGTGCTCTATCCTGTCCCTGAATTCTTTCATGGCCCCTAGATTTCCCCACCCATGCTAGTGAGCATCTAGTCCATCCTGAACTCTCTCAGCCAGTGGCCTGTGCACTCCAAAGACTCCAAAACTATGTTCCAGAGGCTGATCCAGGTCATACTTCTGTACCATAGAAATTTACTCCAGGGGTCCCATGGTCTCTGAGGCAGTAATTAACCCAATAAACAGATCTCAGCTTTAGGAGAGGATAAAGCTCCTCACTTCATTTCACGACAATTCATGGACATTCATTCCATTAATGATCTTTAGAAAATAATGCTTCCTATAGCACCCCTGGAGGAGCCAGTGGGGTTAGAATTAGCAGTAGTAGGTCTCTTCAAATTGCATTGTATAAGTCATAGCCTGCTTAGGCTCAACCTGTCAGAGCAAGCACCAAAGACTGAGGGAGTCTGATATATACGGGCTTTGGAGCTAACAAGCCTGAGTTCAAATCACCTCTACCACTTACGTGCTATTGAACTTGGGCAAGTTTTGAACTGGGCTGTGCTTTGATTTCCTCCCTCACGAAACAGATAATAGTAGTAGCTATAGATAATAGAATTGTTATGAAGATTAAATAAAATAAGATTAAAGACAGCACAGTTCCTGGATATAGACTAAGCATTGAATGCTTATTATATATCTTACCATCCTTTTTTTCTCATCAGAGCTACTTCTTCCTTGAGCTACACAGTTTTGTCATGGTTCTGTCCTTAGAACCAACAAGGAGAACTAGTGAGAGTCATAGAACAGCAAGATGATTGCCCTGGCAGAGATCTTCAAAATCCCAATTCACTGATTTTCAGACTGAGCTCTATGAAACGCTGGGGACTCTATAGAGCACAGGGGCCCAGCCTATCTTTAACCAGAGCATCTCCCTCTTAACCGTTTGTCATATGGGCTTTCCATGGAAGATTTCTTTTAAAGAAAAGTTTCCACCGTGGAACACCAAGGAGGACAAAGAAAAAAAAGGTTGAAAACCACTGAATTATAGTCCAACCTTCTCATCACACTCATGAGGTGTGTAGTGACTGGTAATTAGCTTCTTGAGGCTGGTGTGTTTGTAAAGCAGGAAGTTGTAAATTAGCCTTTCAAATAGAAAGCCATCCCTCTTGCTCACTAAGTTCACCTTCAATTCTTGGTGCTTTGTTCTGTCTTCTTGGCTCTTGTACATTTTGTTGGGTGGGAGACTGACCCCTCCCCCAGGACTTGTAACCTCACTTAATGACTTCTAATTCACTTAGGGATAATTTGCCTTACACAGGTCACCTATCCTTTATGGCTAGCCTAATATTCACCTCAGTGCAGGGCAGCCCAGACCCAACGTCTATAATAGACTGACATGTCTCACCCCTGACAGAGGTCACACCAAGAGCATTCTTAGGTCACAGACTCAATTACAGTGAATCCTTTTAAAAGCACTTCCCTTCTGAGGTTACCCTCATTGAGATCCATTTTTAAGGCTGAAAATGTTAAGAAAAAAGAGAAAGAATTTTGCCTAACCTTGGCCTTCTCAGATAAATTCAGTGAGAAAATTTCATTCCTGGTGAGAGAATAGGGTTATTTAGTTTTGTGAAATGAGCACCATTTATCCTTATTTTCCCTCCAAAGCACCTCCTAGTTGGTAGCTGCAGTTACTTTATGGTGTCAGACTGTGATCATAAATAATAGGAAGATACATTTCTGTCTCTTAAGAGTAAACTTTTCAAAGTTGAACACATTACCACGGCATTATATTACTTACTAAAGAGATTAGTCTGTTCCGGTGTTAACACTCAGCATGAAGTCTCCAATGACATATTGCAGAATCCTCATGGTTTGTATGTACTGGAGATAAAGTCAGAATCCTCTCACCCACATCACCCAACTAGCTACAGCCAATGCCTTATAAATACAGTTGGTTTAGGGAGGGGGGGCAGTTCTGCTCAGAAACAGAATGACCCCTTCTTTGCTCTGGTGGCTCTGATCTGCTCATACATTAGACCTTGGATACCCTGGAAGTTAACTGACCCTGGTTTCTTATCTTCCTCCTCTCTCCTAAGAGAAATCTTACAGGAGATCCAGAGGCTGCGGCTAGAGCATGAACAAGCTTCTCAGCCCACTCCAGAGAAGGCCCAGCAAAATCCCACTCTACTGGCAGAACTCCGGCTCCTCAGGTAAGAGTCAGGGAGCCCAAGGCGTCTCAGGGAATACAGGAGCTTGAGATCTTCAATAACATCTAACAATGTGCTGTCAGAAACCGGTTCTTAGCTAGCACCTGACCTTGGCTTTTTTCTTTAATAATTAAAGTTTATTGGGGTGACAATTGTTAGTAAAGTTACATAGATTTCAGGTGTACAATTCTGTATTGCATCATCTATAGATCACATTTTGTGTTCACCACCCAGAGTCAGTTCTCCTTCCATCGCCGTATATTTGATCCCTTTACCCTCATCTACCACCCCCCTGCCCCCTTACCCTCTGGTAACCACTAAACTGTTGTCTGTGTCTATGAGTTTTTGTTGCTCATTTGTTTATTTTGTTCTTTTGTTATTTTTTGTTCATATACCACATATCAGTGAAATCATACGGTTCTCTGCTTTTTCTGTCTGACTTATTTTGCTTAGCATTATAATCTCAAGATCCATCCATGTTGTCACAAATGGTCCTATTTCATCTTTTCTTACTGCCAAATAGTATTCCATTGTGTATATATACCACAATTTCTTTATCCATTCATCTATCAAAGGACATTTTGGTTGTTTCCATGTCTTGGCCACTGTAAATAAAGCTGCAATGAACATTGGAGCACACGTGTCTTTATGTATAAATGTTTTCAGATTTTTGGGGTAGATACCCAGGAGAGGGATTGCTGGGTCATATGGTAATTCTATTCTTAATTTTTTGAGGAACCTCCACACTGCCTTGAATAGTGACTGCACCAGTCTGCATTCCCACCAACAATGTATGAGGGTTCCTTTTTCTCCGCAGCCTCTCCAACACTTGTTACTATTTGTCTTGTTGATGATAGCCATTCTGACTGGGGTGAGGTGATATCTCATTGTGGTTTTTATTTGCATTTCTCTGATGATTAGTGATGATGAGCATTTTTTCATATGTCTATTTGCCATTTGTATGTCCTCTTTGGAGAAATGTCTCTTCAGGTCGTCTGCCCATTTTTCAATTGGGTTGTTTGTTTTTTTGTTGTTGAGTTGCATGTGTTCCTTGTATATTTTGGATATTAGCCCCTTATCAGAGGCACTGTTTGCAAAAATCTTCTCCCATTCAATTGGTTGCCTCTTTATTTTGTTTATGGTTTCTTTTGCTGTGCAGAAGCTTTTAAGTTTCATATAGTCCCATTCATTTATTTTAGCTTTTACTTCCCTTGCCTTTGGAGTCAAATTCATGAAATGCTCTTTGAACCCAAGATCCATAAGTTTAGTACCTATGTTTTCTTCTATGCAGTTTATTGTTTCAGGTCTTATGCTTAAGTCTTTGATCCATTTTGAATTAACTTTGGTACATGGTGACAGATAGCAGTCCAGTTTCATTCTTTTGCACATGGCTTTCCAATTCTACCAGTACCATTTATAGAAGAGGCTGTCTTTTCTCCATTGTATGTTTTTTGTTTCTTTGTCAAAAATTATCTGTCCATATTTATGTGGTTTTATTTCTGGGTTCTCAATTCTATTCCATTGGTCTATGTGTCTGTTTTTCTGCCAATACCATGCTGTTTTGATTATTGTTGCCCTGTATTTTTTTTAATAGCACATATCTAATTGCTGAGATGTGAGAGTTTGGGGGAGAGACCATTTATGTTTTATTCTTTCATTTGATACAGAGAAAAGGAAACAGAGTTCTTCAGGTCACAAACAAAATCTCTCACTGGAAAAAAATTCAACTCAACTCTTTTTAGTTAATTTGCATCATCAACAATGTGTTTATGATACAAGTGATCAGCCAAACAAACACATCAACAGATAAATAAACATCATAGGTTATAGGTTTTACTTTTAAAAATTTAGCTTTAACCCATAAAAGGGAGTCTGATTTTCTCTAAAGCTTAGTTCCTAATAGCTTTACTTATAGGTCTTAAAAAGTAGACTTCATACCTTCTTGTTCTGCAAATGAATTTAAAAATCTCATGTTACCTACTCATCATCATAAAATATTTGAGTTGGAAAGGACTTTGGAGGTTATCTGGTTCAACCCCTGAATCTCAGTGCATGTTTCAGAGTCAGAATAGTAGAAGGTAGCAGGACGTGGATGAGGACTGTAGTGGCTCCCCCTGTACCCACATGCAAAAGGAAAGTCATGCCGTGGGCTCCACATCACACTGCCTTCCCACCATGCCTTGAATACGGCATATACTCAAACCTATTTGTGTAGCAAACAAAACCAACATAAACTCGAAGACCTTCCTCATAGAAATGTCACATTTCACAAGGCTCTTTCAGGTAACAAGTATAACATTCTTCCCATCTTTTGGTTTGGGTGCCAAGTACACCCCAGGTATATCTAACTTTGAGGCAGACATTTAAACAAAAGTCATGGGCTGCATAACAATGCTTTGGTGAAGGATGGACTGCATATACGACAGTGGTTCCACGGAGCTGAAAAAATTCCTATTGCCTAGTGATGTTATAGCCATCGTAATATCATAGAGCAAAGCATTCCTCACGAGTTTGTGGTGGTGCTAGTGTAAACAAAGCTACTTCTCTGCCAGTCGTATAAAAGTAGAGCACGTATGGTGATGTACAGGACATAATTCTTAATAATGATAGTAAATCACTGTATCACTCATTTATGTATTTTTATACTATAGTTTTTATTGTTATTTTAGAGTGTACTCTTTCTACTTATAAAAAATGTTTGCTGTAAAACAGTATGCCGTACTACACCAGCAGCCTCACATATCTCATGTTTACCTCATCTCTTTATCGCATCGTTTTCTACTATGCTTGATTTAATCCTGTTTTGTACAGTGACATGCTGTACAGATTAATAGTCTAGGAGTAATAGGTGTGTAGTAGACTGTACCATCTAGGCATGTGTCTATGTTGTTCACATGATGACAAAATTGCCTAATGACACATTTGTCAGAACACATCCCCATTGTTAACTGGGGCAATTAGATACTTCTTCTCAGAAACCCTTGTCAGAATTAGAGTGCCATTTACTTTCTCTGTACAAAAAGACTAAACTAAGCAGTTTCTGTATGGCTGTGTTTGGAGTTTACTGAGTCCCTACTGATTGTAGTCATGGACGTTTCTGGGGGTGCCCCTCCAGCCCTGCTCTTCGGACATGTTAACATCTGAGCACACCTGGCTGCAGCACACCTGGCCGCAGCACACCTGGCCCAGACTACAGGCCCTGCCTGCTCCCAGCTGGGATCCAATCTCCCTAGGCCCAGGCACCTAGCTGAAGGGGCCAAACCACCAAAGCCTTGAGTTATAGGAAGGAAATCTACAGACCCTGTGACTGGTGGGGGCTGCTTGAGATGAAGAGATCACATTACACTTTAGAATAACAAAATAATTTAATGGAAGAAACCTAAATTCTTCCTTTTCAACCTATGTGGTTTCTGGTCCTACTTGCATAGAGATGTGTTAGAAATCCTTGCACATTCTACTACACTATCACCCAAAAGGGATGAAAATGAAAAGGGGAAAGTGAGGTTTCACATCATCCTGCTCCTCAAAGGCATATAAAAGTAAATGACTGCTTGAAAGTATCTTTCACCAAATAGGATTATGTAGGCCCTTCAAGCCCACAAGTTGAAAGTTAAGTTTAATATATACAGAAATATAACTGAATAAACCAACTTGGAAACAGAGTAGTCATTCATCTATACATCAGACTAGCTTGTCGCTGCCTGGAATGTTCTTTATACCTCTTCTACTGGTCGTCCCATTCTCTAGTGGAGGGATGACAACTAGGAATTTTTCGTAAGCATTTTCATCAGTTCCCACCAATTAGCATTTGCTTACCAAAGTATTTGGTTCCATTTGGATAATACAGTCTGGGAGACATCTTAATGTGCCTGGGTCACTGATGATGAGTTTTCCAACTGATATTTCTTCCCTCCTTGATGTTGCTGTCTTAGAACAGACTGATACTTCTAATTTTCCTCTGGCCCTGACTTGTGGGCATTCCTATGGCCCCAGCTGAGCCCAAAGCTGCACTAAGGAGTCTTGCCCTGCAGGAACTTATGTATTTTGGGCCCTCGCTGTCAGCTGATGGCTCACACCTGAGACTTAAGACCTGAGGCTTGAGACACCTAAATCCGGGATGATTTGCTTGCCTGCCTCCTTACTCTACACATTTCTTCTGCCTGGAAGAAGAAGAAATAGCCTCCCTTTAAGGGTATTTCTCTAGATACTTATAAACCACTTATTCTGTGCTAAGCACTTTCACAATTTGTGAATTTCAGCGATACCCTGATATCCCAGGTTAAGAAATCCAGCTGTGGGTGTTCCCAGTTTGATTCTTTAGTCATTTCAGACATGGCCTCTTGCACAGTTACTTTGGCCTTAATTCACACTGAGGAGTCATCATATGAAATGGCCAAGGAATTCCTTATGGTAACTTTGAAAGAAGTCTTACCTGAAAGTAATATTAAAAAAAAAAAAAAAATAGAAGAAGTTGGGAGAGGAAAAAAACAAGGAAAAGAAATATAACACAAAAAGATGTTTATAGTTGAGTAAAATATATATTTTATGCAAACTCTAGCTAAAAGAAATATGTGCCAATAAATTTGACAATTTGAATAATTGCAAAAAAAAAAGAAATGTCCATTCAAAATATTTCTTCTGCAACTATTTACCTTAAAAACTCATCAGATTATGGGAGGTGACAGCTATTTTTCACGACTCAAAAACCTTAGGACTTGCAACACTAATAAGTATGCGTACGTGGCTTGTTATAAGATATTCCACATCTGCATGAAAAATACGACCCTGAACATCACCCAGCTGTTTCAAAACATCCAGATGCTCTGGAATCATCCACCCGTGTGTCTTGCAGGTGGAAAGTGCCAAATAATGATTTGAGTGGGCAGCACTGTACTGCACAGGGGCAAAGAGAGATGTCAACATTCATTAGAGAATAAAGTGAGTTCAGCTGTTACATGCAAAAGAATGTGTGCATATGGACAAGAAAAATAATTGGAAAAACAAAGATGGTAAAGAGGAAGGGAGGGAGGGAGGGAGAGAGAGAGAGAGAGAAAGAAAGAAAAAAGAACAGAAAAGAAAGGTCTTCTCCTTCCATTACATCCTCCCCACGGCCTCTTGTTGAGAAACGAAAAGGAGGAATTTCTTTCAGCTCGAGGACAGGGGATGGGAGAAAGGCACAGAGCTTTGCTTTTCATGAACACGTAGTTTATTTTTATCTTAAGAGCATTATGACCTTTCTAAATGATCATATTTTCCTTTTCACTTTAGCCACAAGCAAGTTGAAAGCCAAGTTTGCCACCCCCATCTGGCAACTGACTAGGAATATAGGATAGTCATGTCTGTGTGCTAATCTGACACTTCTTATGCACTAAGCTCTCCATACCCTGACCCATATAATTGCCATAACCAACCTGGGAGATGGCCGCTATTATACGGTACTCTTTTCACAAAAACAGAAACTGAGATTCCCAGAAGTTAAATAACTTGTCCAATATCCTGCACAATGAGTAGCACAGGTGGATTCCATATCCTTTTCTTAGGTCTTAATTATGTATTTCCTGCTCGAACTATTATAATGAGCACTTAATGGATTTCCAGGTGCTGGTGCATCTACACTGTTATCAGAATTCTCTTTCTTCATTTTATTATTCATTTAATTCATTCAACAAAGATTTCTAAAATGCAGTGTGCCCAGAACTCTTCTGAGAATCTTAATACCTTGATAAGTTGGAAAATATACTGTCCCTGGTCTCAGAGAATTTGTGGTCTAGTAGGAAAATGACATAAATCAAATAATCACACAAATAAGAATATAATTATAAACTATAAGTGCTATGAGGAATGTTCGTTTTTTAAAAAATTATCAAACCAGCCCTTCACTAGAGTCAGAAATGGCTACCATGAGGAAGAATTGTTTGAGTTGAAATATGAAGGGTGGGACATAGGGTATGGGGATTAAGGATGGGGGAAGGGGCTGGGACAGCTGAAGAAAGGGTCCTTCTGGAAGTTAGAGACTATGTGTACAAAGACCAAATGACAGGAACAAAGCTGGCACTTTTTTAGGAACTTCCGAGAGAACTTTTGCAAGGTGGTCTGGTGAGCCTTCTCTGAACTCCTACAACCATACAGAAGTGGCCACCTTCTACTCAGTGTTACCACGTACAGCATTTTGTTTTTATTTTTATTATATACTCATCTTCATTGCTCTGAACTTTTTCCTGTCTGCTTTCTTCTCACCAAAGGACACAAACTGTATCCTATTCATTATTTTATTTACAGTATCTTAAAACGAAAGTGCTGGAATAGGTTGAATGAATAAACTGTAAAGCCATTAAGAGACAACTAAAGAACTGTGCACAGACAATGCCATCGTCTATAAGGAAGGAAACATTTCTTAAAACTGTGATACAACTAACTTCACACTATAAATCTCAAGAAAAACAAGTATCATTTTCCATGTCTATCCCTTGCCTAAAAACTAAGCATCATAGTCTATGCCCCCCAAATTGCACTCTTTTCAATGTATATAAAATTAGTCATTGCAACAACTTGTTAATATAAAGTGATTTTTTTGTTTTAGCAATTAAAAGGAATTGTAATCTCTGATGCATGTCTATGGTTTCCAGACTTGAATTTCATAGACCAGTTTAGTCTTTAATTATTTGGGGAAGCAACATAAAGTTGAGTACTTTTTGTGTTACCATATAATGACATTTTTAAAAACTACCATCATCTGTCATAAGTTTCATGAATGATGTGTAGGTTTTAAATTTTATTTTGAACGAACTTTATGCCTACAGAAGAGTTGTAAGAATATCACAACGGATTTCCTTTTACACTTCACCTAGAGATTACAAACATTTTGCCACATCCTTCTCTATGCTAATTTATATGTAATATATATATTACATACACATTTTTGATGAGCCATTTGAAAGTTGCAGACATCGTAATCCTTTACCTCTAAGTACTTATGAGTATATTTTCTAAGAAAAAAGCTAGTCTCTTATATAACCATGGTATAATCATCAAATTCAGAAAAGTTAGTATTGATATTTATTACTATCAAATATAAAATTTATATCAAAATTTTGCCAGTTTTTCCAACATTGCCCTAAAAGAAAGTAGGTTTTAATATGCATGCAAAGCTAAAAATAATCCAACAGAATATCAAAATAAAAGACATCTCTTTAGAGATGAATATATTTAGCTCTATGAATATAAAATCAGTACTTAGTCCTTGTTTCCTCATTTCTCCTTGGAACAGTAGAGGCTACACTACAGATTTTTTATCAGACCCACAGTTGGTAACCACTGGTATAAACACAGAGAAGATTAAATAAAGACATGTCAAATGAATGTCTTTTTAATTAAAAAACATAGAATTCAATCAAATGCATGAAAGAGTAAATGTCATGTTTTGAACAATTACTACTGTAAGATAAATGTACAAGTAAGTTTTTTTAATGTCTAGTAATTCTAAACTAATACCAGTTAACTTTTTCCGATAGTTTTTAGATGCCTTTCTTAGAATTTCTTACCTACAATATTAGAATTTTGCTTCAACCTTCTCAAAGTGCTCATAAGCCCAAAAAGCAAAAAATTACAGAGCAGTATCTAATCAGAAAGATTATTTGCCCTTTTACCAAGTCCTCCTGTTGGATATATGTGGAACACCAGGCAGACAAGGTCAAAGAAAAGACAGCTAGCTAATGGTTTTGTCACTGAAGGATATTTTTGAATGGGCAAGACTTTCAAATTTAGAATGCTGTAGCCCAGGAAGACAAAGACTAAAATCAGATATCATTAAAGTCTATAAAATTATGGTATTCCTTATCCACAAGATTCAGAAAAGAGGCAATTTTTAAGGAAATCAAAGGAAGGGTCGCTCTGGGAATGAGTCTTAAGTGGTAATAAAAGCCAAAAATGTAAATATATTCAAAAAGAGTTGTGATATGTTTATAAATTTTAAATTCATCATTCATTATAAAGTGAGCCTATGTGAAAGCAAATTAGAAATGTCTCATTTATATGTATAATCTGTCTTACCACAAAATATCTTTGAATTGGATGAACCATTGACCTAACTCAGTGTGATATTTTTATATTGTCAGTTTTTCATCAGAGTCCCTGATGAAGGTCCACTTCATATTGTGTCTATGCCATTGAGACTAGGCATATCCATTCATGTATTACGCATATATACTGTGTTTCCCCGAAAGTAAGACCTAGCCAGACCATCAGCTCTAATGAGTCTTTTAGAGCAAAAATTAATATAAAACCGGGTATTATATTATATTATAAAGACCTGGTCTTATATTATAGTAAAATAAGATCGCGTCCTATATTAATTTTTTCTCCAAAAGATGTATTAGATCTGATGGTCCAGTTAGGTCTTACGTTCAGGGAAACACACATGCACACATTTTTAAAATATAAGTTCCAATATTTCAAAATCAGACAGAAGACTTTGGGGCAAGAAAAACATGTATCTATTATTTATCCACTAATGGTCATGAAATAATAGAATTGAAATTTATATGAAAAGTACACTTATATTTCAGAAATGTTAACCATTAATAGTCTTCTCCATACTGTTTCATTTCTTTCCCCCTTTAAAAAATATTTTTGATACCTCTTAGTATCAACACCAGTGATAGAATATTGTTTCCATTCTTGTTGACAGTTTAATAGAAGTTCTACAAAATTAAGTAAACACAAACCTTGTAGCTTATTTTCAGTTAGCACAATTATGTACGAACTCCTTTATTCTTACTTCACTTTATGAAACCAAACCCAAACCAGAAAATTTAGATTGACTATAATGACTATGCACCATTAATATTTCACCTCTGAAAGGCACCACATTGTATCCTAAGGATGGAAGAGATGAAAAATGTACTTTCCTAAATCCAATCAATACTGAGGTAATCGGTATTTTCTGTGAGATTTACCAAAAGGTCTTTGGGTTAGGAGGATCTGTGGGATTGGTCTTTTTCAGTGACAGTTTGGTTTTTGTTTGTTGCTCAAGGAAACCCAATGGCAATGCACACAGGATGCAAAACATAGTAAGCACTCAGAAAAGATTTCATTAAATGGCTAATTCATGGTAGAAAGGGAAAACTGTCGAAAAGGATTTCAATTCTGTCTTACTATGACTTCTAACAAAAAAAATGTACACCTCAAGCTCTAATTGTTCATTCATTTGACAACATTTCCCTGCCTAGTAACTATGTCAATGACTCAAAGCTGCCCTTTTTCTAATGTTCCACCAGTTCCACAAGACTGGGAAATGTGGTTAGTTCAGTGAGTTAAATGCTGTTTCTGATGACAACTGCTTCTTTCTTAGACAGCGCAAGGATGAGCTGGAACAGAGAATGTCTGCTCTCCAGGAGAGCCGGAGAGAGCTAATGGTCCAGTTAGAAGGTCTCATGAAGCTACTTAAGGTAAGATGTTTCAAATAAATGAACATTTTCTAGACCTATGACTATTTGTAAAAATTATTTGCACATAATGCGCAATGGGTTTTCTAAGGATTATATGTGATTTCCCCAAAAATGTGGTTTCAAACTCAGATATAAGATTTTTTCTTAAATGCATCAAATGATAGAAGTCAATTACAGGACTCATTCTTATCCATTTTCTGAAACCAGACTACTGAGGACCTTCATGGGAGACTTCTTCTTGGCTATTTCCAGTTTCTTATATCCTTAAAAATAATAAAACTGGATTTATTTAGAAACGTTTTACATTTAATAGCTTACAGTCATTCTGACTAAATTGAACAGAAGCTAATGTCTAGTCCATAAAATGAAGATATAGCCATTAAATAACTTTGGTGGTAATGGTTGCATTAAGAGGAAAGATGTTATTAATCTCAGTAAAATATTTTATCTTATCAGGGTGGCCTTAACAGCAAGTCACATAACTTCTATAGGTCTCAAACGCAAAGTGTAAATGGAAGTATCTCCTTATTTTTCTGCAGGTAGAGTGTTTAATATGATGATCTATAGAAGTCCTATATGGAGTGCTGTTGGGTTGGTACAAAAGTAATTGCAGTTTTTGCAATTATTTTTAACCTGTTAAACCGCAATTACTTTTGTACCAACCTAATATAATCTATTATTCTCATTGGGATTGGCATTCTTCCTTTCATAAATCCTTATGCCCTTCTTCAATACACACTAAATTACATTTTAAGTCAAAAGTAGACTAATTATGGCCACATGTCCACGGTCAGCCCAGTAGAAGTGTCAGTGTTGTGGGTCAGTCTGCCTGATGTAAACAAGCCTGAACAAGTATGGACTAAAACTGTGACATGCCAGAGGCAGGAACTAGAACTTCTGATAAGATGATGAAGGCCCAGTCCCTGGAGCAGCTCACTTATGAGACAAGATGTCCTGACTTTCAGTCCATGGACCGCCCCCCACATCCTTGATACACCATTGTTTATTGTTTCTGTATTGTTCTCTCTCTCTCTCTCTCTCTCTCTCTCTCTCTCTCTCTCTCTCTCTCTCTCTCTCCCCCCCTCCCCTCCCCTTTTCTCCTTCTCCTCCTCTTCCTCTTCCTTCTTCTTCTCTTCCTCCTCTTCTACTTCTTCTTCTTCTTCTTCTTCTTCTTCTTCTTCTTCTTCTTCTTCTTCTTCTTCTTCTTCTTCTTCTTCTTCTTCTTCTTCTTCATCTCCTCCTCCTCCTCTTTATTCCCCCTTCCTTCCTTTCATTTAACAAATATGTGTTGAAACCTAGTGTGTCCCAGGCACTGCTGTAAGTGTAACACTTCTTCTTTTTGTTTTCTTTGCTTTTATTTGTCCTTAGTTGACTTTGCCTGCCATCAGTGTTGGGAATGCTTTATCTTTACTGAAGAAAATTTACTTTTCAGTGTACTCAATATGTAAAGTGTAGAATTCAGTTTTTGTTGTACTATATATATTAAGACAGGACCAGATAATTAATAACCTATCGCTGTTTCTCCTGTTATCTCATTTGATGATCCAGAAAAGCTCTTTCTGCTTTCCTTTCCAAACATACCGAATGAAGAAGGTCGATCCCATCTTTCCCTTCACTGAATGACAGGAAGCTTTGAAAACCCTACTTCTGTTCCTATAGATTCTATCACCATAGTATTGGGATAGGAGTATATTTACCACCAGCCATCTTGGCATCAACCTAGCCTAACTGAGAGTCTGTTTTATCAGGATGTACAAAGACCATAACAGAGAGATTGTGTTGAAAGACGGTTGGACACAGGGAGAAAAAAGATGGGTCTATAGTTTCAAAGACTTAAAAAGACTTAGAACTGCAGTCACTGAGGTAGAAGAGACCTGACCTGCCATCAAAGCTGTGTTGATGTTTTCCCCACCTTGCATTCCTTTATCCTGTACGTGCTCTTATTGGAACCCTGGGTAACCTAACTATTATCAATTCAATCTTTCTGTAGGAAGAAGAACTGAAGCAGGGAGTAAGTTATGTTCCCTACTGCAGGTCTTAACTAACAGTGGAGGGGCCTGCCGTCCTGCTGTTTTTCTCATTGCTTTTGCCTCTAATGTATGTTCATGCTTCAGTTTGGAAAGAGAAAAAAAAATCATACTAATTTGCTTCCTTTTCAATGTAGTGCTTGAATTGAGATATATAAAATTTAGCATTTTTTATAACTATTACTACTGTCGGCATCAAAAGAAGAGCTATCACATCTTTGACAAGAGAGAACAAATTGTAATTTATTGGACACTTTTAAGATCTCCAGGGGTCTAAATTTCCAACCAGTCTCATGCTTTTCTGGATTGTTGATCAGACCCTTCTAATAGAAAGATGCCCACCCCAGTCACTAAAGTTATATTAGGTAAAACGCACAGCCTCAGAAGCTAACCTTGGCATCCCCTGACACTGTGAATGTCCAGTTCAGTTTCTACTTTACTGAAAAGGTGTAGAACCTCTTTTTATAAAAATCAGCCAAGTACATCTCTTTTCATTGTATAATTATTAAGCCCCAATTCCCCACTGCTCACCAAAATGTGCTCAATCTTATGAGAGAAAGATTGTACTCAGTAACTGTTCACTTCCCATTGTTTAGTTCTTCCCAAGCAGAATCCCTACTGTTGGTTGACAATAATCTCGAAAGAATAGGTAACTTTCAGTCTTTCTCTTATCACCAAGAACCTTTCTGCTCTGGGAGTTCACAAAGTCCTCGTACATCTCTAGAAATAGAGGCATTGTGACTCAAGCTATAGCCTAAACTGAAGCCCTATATCTAACCCTATGGTCAGGTTTAGAAGCCAGCAGAGGGAGCAGCATACTCAAAATAATAATAATTATAATAAAATGGAAGCAAAATAAAAGCAACTTTAATTTCAAGTGCATGTACCAAGCTGTGTGTGACAATATACCCCACCTGCTAGTATTATCAAAAAGTTTCTCATTATTTCTATGGATCAATTAGAGCCACAGCCTGTCCAATTTCAACCTACCTTTTAATTCTTCTGTATTCTCTTTCCTATTATTCATTGTGTGTGTTTGTGTGTAACAAAGAATGTTTGCAAAATGCTGGACATATTTTTACCCTTTATTCCCATGGTCTGTAAAAAAGGAAAGTGTAAAACTAATCTGTAATATCAGACAATAAAGACAATGTATTACATTATTTTGTATTTTGTGAAAAAAATTACTTTACTGAAACTAAAGTCCAATTTTAATGAGAGACAGTGCCCCTGGGTGAAGGACACACATTGGCAACCTGTATAATTGCCCATAAAATACATACATGGGGTATTGCTGTGTACTTCCAACACACTTAGATCATGGTAGAGAAAAATGCCTTGCTGTGGCGCTTCTCTTTGCAAACAGCCTCTTTTCTTTCCTGTCTCTTACTTAGCATGTGAATCAAAAAAGGAAATAAGATTCCCATATAACCTTCCTCCTCCTAGTGGAGAGAGAAGGTAATCATCTTATAATCAGTCAGCCTTTGCTTTATCCATTTCCCTCAGGTACTCTTCTACCATTTCCTAGGCAAGACATTCTTGAAAGGCTCAGGGGACCAGGAAGTTCATAAACCAATGGATGCATAGAGCGAGCCAGGAAGTTCATAAACAGAGAGATGCAGAGAACCAGACTCTGGCAGTGCCCATAAGAACGTTACTGCCTCCTTTCCTTCCAGCTCCTCCCATTGAGCCCTCAACAGCTGCTGCATCTTGGAAAGTGAGCCAGCAGTGAGTACTGCTGCATGGGTCCTTAGGGCCATTATTGGCAACACCCAAATGGCAGAGAAGCATTGTCTAGATGGAGGTAGGGTGCGCCCTTCTGCCTCATTCACTTGCTTTCATACACAAGCCTCTTTTCCAAAAGGACCCGACACAGCTTACAACAAAAACATAAACAATGACTTCATAAAATTGAACTATCAAACGCTAAAGAAAAGAAAATGCAAATATGCTAATTATAAGGGACAGGAGTGTTACTCTGAGTTTTCTGGCAAGGAGGCAAAAAAAGAAAAACGTAATTGGTGGTTTTATCAGAACAGAAATGCTAGATCTCAGGGGACCAAAATTTCGGTTGGCATAAAATATAAAAAGAAAGCCTTCACTCAGAGTTTTATAGAAGGAGTAATAAAAAACAAAATGGACAAATGCAGTAGTAGCTTTCATATGGCTGATTCTTATACTTACCTTCAGTCAAAATTAAACACAGAACCCCATATGTCCCAATCTTGTAAATACAGTTCTACAAGGAAATAAACAAATGCCATCCAAATATATATAGACTTCTCATGGTATAACATGATCTAAGGAGAGAATTTAGAGGTCTTAGTCTGGCATCTGCTTCTAAATTCTGTTTTTATTTATAAGCCTTTCCCCTTTGGGGACATTCTCTTTGTAAAATCAGATTTAAGACATTGCACACAACAAATTGTGCTTGATTTAATAACTTCTACTTGCTTTATCCTAAGTCTGTGTGGTTCAATGTATTTTATTATACTGGTATATATAATTTCTACTTATACTGTTTCTTGTTAGAGGTAATGCATGAATTTATTCCCCTTGAGGAGAGAACATGATTTTTTTTAATAGTGCCTGTAATATAATACACTGATTATGATATCATAAGCAATAAATTTTTTTTACAAAACTTGAATCGAAATTATCCTACCCTCTTTCTTCTTTGTGTATTTTTAAGATTTATTGAAGGAACCATAAAGAGAACACTCATAAAAAGTTTAATAATGAAGGCGGCTGGGGTATAATTGCAGTGACGGTATGTTCTAGAGTTTCTGGTATACTTCCAGTTCTGAATATTATGTCCCAGTCTAAAACCAAGCAGTTTGACTTACAGTTCAAAAAGTAAGATGTCAATAAGAACGTCTTAGAAAGATTACTGGAGTTGGACCTGAATTATAGTGGTCCCAGCTCTTCTTTCACAGCATAAGATCTTGAGTAAGTCAATTACCCTCTTGGTAATTTATTTCAAACAGACTTGTAATAAATACGTGGCTCACCAAGTTGTATGGATTTAAAAAGATAATGGATATACAAGCATTTTGGAAAATACCATATGTGTGTCAGATATAAGTATGAACGTATGTGTATACACATACACACGGGTATATGGAAACTTTCTAACTTCACCCATATTTTCCACGCGCGCACACACACATACACTCATGTATTCACTTCTTTTCCTTACAGTTATCTAACAGGGTCTCAATCAGGGAAAGAAAGTCAAACATCACTCCAAATGTCATCTCCTGCCCCCATTCTCTTCTCTATTTACAACTGGATGGCTCAGTTAACTCAGGAAACCATAATCACTCAGGTTCCTACTTCTTCCAAACACGCTATGGAATATGAGAAGGCCAGAAATTATCATTTTTACCAACATAAGTTTCACCTTTCTGTTTTTCCCTTGCTCCTCCTCTCTGGTGGGTATTCTATGGAGCAATCAAAATGAGGGTGGGGACACGGATAATTCACATAATAAATAATCAATTGCAATTTATAAGGACTAACATCTAGTGTTCAAAAACATACCTTCCCAGTCTCTCTCTCTCTCTCTCTCTCTCTCTCTCTCTCTCTCTCTCTCTCTCTCTCACACACACACACACACACACACACAGTCCGTTGTTACAATTAGGGATCAGTTAATTCTAGAAAAGTAAGAATTATTTCTCTGTTTATAAGCCTTGAAAGATGACTCTCTAGTTCAGGATAGTCTAGCCCCTTTTATTACATTGGAGGCCCCCAGGCCTGTCTCCACCCCTTCCCAGCTTCATTCTCCTCCACGCTTCACAGCGAACCTAATGCTTCAACCACACTGGCCTCCCAGCCCTATCCGCAATACCCTGCACACTTCCCATGCCTTGCTCATGATACTCCAAGACTTGGAATGCTCTTCTGTCCTCCCAATACTTCCTCTTCTCTGCCTGGAAATCTCCACTGTTAAGACCCAATTCCAATGACACCTCGTGCCTGACAAGTGAGAATCACTCGCCTCATCTGTGTCTCCATAACACTTTGTATACAACAATCTCTATGGTGATAGTCAGTGAATGTGTACAGGGAGAAAAGATAAAAAGAGGGTTGGATGTAGCTAAATAAACAATGCTTTGCTCTACCTTCCCAGGCTGCTAAGTAAACCAAACCTGACTAGGCTGTATTCTCAGCCAAACCTGAGAGACAGACTTTTCAAGTCGGGAGGAGGGTGTACATAATGCTACCCCCTCCTGTCTCATGGTTATCCTCTCTGCCATTTCTCTGAGCAGTGCTGGTTCAGCAGTTAGACATTTGATCCCTTCCTTGAAGCATCCCTCCTTTCTGGTGTTGAGTAGAAACCAAAATACTTCCTGGAAAAAATCAGAAAATGTATGAATCTTGTCAGACTTTTTAAAAATTGATACAACAGCAGGTTGAGTGGACTCAGAGAATGGAGTGTAGAAATGAATTTTTCATTTATTCTCTCAGAAGAGAGCTATTTTAAATTTGCCAAGTATGATATATGTTTTCCTTCTTCCATAAATCAACTCCCTTCTCAGGAATTTTAGATCTATATATTGATCTGCATGGACCATCGTCCCTGAAGTCTTTGTTCCATTAATCATCGAGTAATTTCCAGGAAAGGATGTTCCCAGAGATTATTCACTCTAACTCTTCTAAAGTTGTTAGCACACAACCATGTTTTGTGACCAGGCCAGAAGCCACCATTCTATAGAGGCTACTCCCTGTGAAAATAAAACTCAGTGATATCTACCCCACTGATCTACCCCAGTGCCAAGAGGGAACTGCCCTTTCCTAGTGGCCCTGCAAGAACCTCAAAAAGGAAAGCCAGAGCTGGCATTCCCAGCAGTACTTCCTAGGACGGTGCTATGCATCAAACTGGACAGTGTCCTGACAAAGAGAGATGGGGCCGTGATAGCCCAGGGAGCCAGGGTCCTCCCCGCAAAAGTCTGGTTCAAGACTGGACATGAGAGTTGCAAGTTGCAGGAAAGATGCCAATGAATCTTTTCTTCAACATAGAATCTTCCACTAAAATTCTTCACGTAATCAGACTGCTTGAAATTGCACCAGTTAGAGATTCAGTTAGTTAGATGGTGGCTATTAGTCATTCACACGTTGGTATAATTTAGATTCAGTCAATTGTTTTTCCCTTAACACATAACTACAGTCAATTACTTTTCTCTTAACAGAACCACTAAAAGGAGTTCGAAGAAAGGAAGCAGGCAGAAAGGAGTAGGGAAAGTTGGCTTTGGAGACCAGGCATTAAGCAGAGAGGTAGGGCTGGGAATGCCTCAGGCAAACACCGTTAGCTGGAGAGCTCGAGAGCTCAGTGTATGAGGAGAAGGGAAGAGCATTGCCAGAGGTAAGGAACTCATAGACAGTGTGGTTAGAAAGGCCAGGTGTAGTGCCCAAAGGGGAGGGGGACAGACCACAAGCACCCTGTACTGGAGAGCCTGGTGGCACAAGTACAAGCAGGGCTGGTGTACAGTACAATCCCAATACAGTCGTTCGAATATAGAAATGCAGACCCACAGCCCTATGTCTAGAATCACTGGGTCCAGATATGTTCCAGAATTCAGACTAGTCGAGGTTTGAGAAATGCAATACCGTGCAGAGGCCATATAAATAGCTTCGCGTCAATTATGAAACAATATGCGTTGTTTTGTTTTTTCTGGATTTCCAATTTGCTGATAAGAGATGGTGGGCCTGTATTTCTGTACTGATTGAAAAACGACCCAAAGGCTCTTCTGCCAGCTTGGGTACTCACACAGCTCCCCATGACTCCTGCCCTGAAAAGTTAGTTCCTGGCCCAGCAGGAAGACCTAGGCCACAACTCCAACTCTGCTCACTGGTGGGTCCATGTCCTGTGCCTTCTTAGCCTTCAGGTTGCTAAACCTTTTTAGACTAGTGAAGCATAGACGGAAGCATGTGATGGTCACTGTGGTCACAGTCCAGAGAAGCAGCTGTGGTGCCCTGGGAAAGACCTGGGCTTGCAGACCTTATCTCTGCCATTCCCTAGCTCAGGGACCTTGTGTAACCTAATTATCGCCTCTGAGGCGCAGTTTGCTAACCTGAAAAATGCAAATACTGGTATCTCATGGTTGTTAGGAGGATGCAGTGAAGTAGTTGGGATTAAAGTGCTTTCTAGACTGCAAATTGGTATTCGAATATAAGCTACTATCATTCATAACACTGATTATTAGGAGACTGAAAGCAAAAAATGTATGTAAAAGTGCTTTATACTGTGTAAATTACATACGGAAGTGGAGTTGTACTATTATTGTGAACTTCCTACCACAGAGAAGGACCTGGTTTCCCAGAGTTGAATGGGTAACCCATGTAGTGTAGCCAAGAGGAACCTTCTTCCTTCAACCCCTCTGTCCAATTTCCCATCTCTAGTCCTTCCTCCCTGTTGAGATTGGTTCCTTGGTACAGAGGACTGATAAGGAAGGCAAGGAGGCCTGCTGAGGGCCCTGTCTTGAAACTGATGTACAGGAGGGGTTGCCAGGGGAGGCAGCCCTCAGGGCACCTGATCAACATCTGTCTCTTTTGAGGGACCCTCCATTAGTCATAACTCATCCAGGTCCCCACAGCCCAGGCCAGTCAGAGCACCTGGGCTCAGATACCAACCAGCTCAGACATTCTCGTTTTTATCTCCTGGGCAATTCTTTTCACCTCTCTGAGTATTGGGATCCACAACAGCACATTTAGAATAATGATACCTACTCCAGCGGTTGTGGAGAGAAGACAGTGTGGATGTACATGAAAACCCTTCGTCCATGGGAAAGCACAATTCAAATGTGAAGTCGTTTACTTTTGGGGTGAGACTCAGGGCAATACGAGGGTAGCTCAGAAGCAGAGGTTTCATGGTAATGAAACCAAGCTGCCCAAGAGTGCTGGGGAAAACCAGACCCATCCTTGGAGCAAGCAGGCTACAAAGCAACGCACGCGGGCCAACTTCTCTTCATTGGGCCCAGACAGACCATTCCGAGGTACTGTTGAGAGTGAAAGAGTGGACTGTTCGTCCCACTGAGCATCACATGAGTTACTTTCTGTGCTCTGTTCTATTTTGCTTCTTTTTTTTAATTCTTGATTTTTCTCAATTTATAGATTTGACTTTTATGTGTGATGCTGCGCCTTGGAAAGCTAACAGCATGGCATTTTATACAGGATTGATATTGTATGCTTTAACTGTAAGCAGCTCAACCCACAGCAAAGATCTAAATCGAATATTCCAGAGCACCACTCTCATGGTGCACATCTCGGGGTTTAAATGGGTTGATGATGAATCTCTGGGCCTTGCTGTGGCAGAGTCCTCACTCTCCCTGGCCAAACCCAACAGACCGGAAAGGAATTTATGTGAACACTTAATCTGTTGTGTATGCACGAGAGGGTTTTGTTGCATTTTCTTATTAGTGCATGACTGACTTCCCTTGTAAACTAATTATTAAAAAAAGAAAATGTTTCCAAGAGACCTCACTGTAGAGAGACAAAGTTATGAAATTCAAGGTGTGACAGTCTCAGAATGTTTTATGCTAAAGACTGTAGTACAGAGGTAAATGGCTTTTAGTTATTTTATATTTTTTCTTTACTCAATTTTAATTCTTACTATTCTTACTTCAGATAACTGCCTTTTCATGGACCAAGAGAAGGACATTTCCTACAGGGAAACAGTAGACAAAAATTAGAAACCAAGATTTCTTTTTTCTCTTCCACATTGGAATCCCCGAAATCACAGAGCAATTCGACAAAGTCACCTTTTACTGTATAACAGGGATTAGGCAATTTATACCTTGTTTGACTTAATATGCACAATATTGCATGGCATGATTTGAATTATAAAGTATCCCCTACAGATGATGCCAGGACACAAAGGTTGAAAATATATGAAGTGTATAAACCATATCCATCCCCAAAAAGTCTCCTAGTTTATACTTAAAACTTGCTCCTTCCATGACTTTTTCATCTACATAGAACTTCCTTTAAGGAGACAGTAGATACACCTTGTAGCTATCGCTGCTTTACAGTAGCTTCATTACCTGGGGACACATCTCATAGATTATTGAACAATGCTGTACTAATATTCTTAGCTTTCAAGATGTAATCCAAGCCTCAGATAACATATAGTAAGGTCCTAAATTACCTGCACCTGCAACTCAGGTTTAAGATGACCATCTCAATTACTGAGGATATCCTCCTGCTTTGAAATTTTATTGGTTACGGTCTTTAACATTTGACTGAGGTGTTGGAATGGCATTTTCTTGGAAAAAACAAATTAATGACTTGCATTGTCTCTCCAGACCCAGGGGGCAGGTTCTCCTCGCTCCTCCCCCAGCCACACCATCAGCAGGCCCATCCCCATGCCCGTGAGGTCGGCGGCATCAGCCTGCTCCACCCAGACTCACACACCTCAGGACTCTCTCACAGGGGTAGGGGGAGATGTACAGGAGGCGTTTGCACAAAGTAAGTGGCTTTGTTGTTTTTTTGTTGCGTTCTGCATTTATGTGACAAATAAGTCACCACGGTCTGATGAACAGTCTAGTCATCAGAGCCACATGGTGGATATTCTAGGGTATTCCATCGCCTGGCCTGCGAGCTGTTTCTGAAACTCCCTAGTTGAATCCTCCTGACCTCACCGTTTTACCTTCCTTTGGCTTCTACTTGACAAGTCTTTGCTCCTTAAAGGAACAGAAATCCTTTCACTAATATCTCAGGAAACTATAAACGTAATCCATTTTAAAGTTCTGAAACATCTTACTTCTTTCTTCTCTTTATATTACAGCAAACTCAATATTGAGATTAAACAATCCAGCTCTTTATCTCTGAGGTGATCAAGAAGGACATTTAGTCACTTTACAGATGCCCTAAAGAGTTGAATCACTGCCTCTAAAATGAGGCTACACAGTTAGGCCTCCATAGCAAAGTGAAGCAAGATGACAAACGGCATTCTCCCATAGGCGACCTCTTCCATTTACACCCGCTGGAGGGTTGTCCCAAGGCCAATGATTTTATTCATTTAGAAATATTTTAACAGTTTTTTAAACTTTTTCTTGCCATCACTTTTTAAATTTATAGAAAATTAGAAAAAAGAAATGCTCCTGCAGACCCTCACCTTGCCAATCTCATTCCTAGAAGTAAACATTGTTAATAGTTTGGTCCCTCTCAATTTCTCGCTTATATATAAATATATATGTTTGAGTGGTGTTATAGATACATACTCTTCATTTTTTACACAAATAAGGTTATGGAAGAGAGATATATTTGACTACTAGTTTTAAGGCTAAATAAATAAAGTGAAAAGACAAAAAAATAGACTTGAGAAAACCATTTCTAGTGTACATGGCAATCAAGTTTCATAATTTCAGTTGGACATAAAGCACATACAGATCAGTAAGAAAAAGACATCCCCAAAACAAAAATTGGTGAAGGATATGAGCATACAGAAGAAATACAAGTTACCAATAAATATCTGAAAATAATTGTAGAAATACAAATTTTACCTTGCATATACAAAAAAAATTTTTTTTAATATCAGTGATATCTTCATATGGAAAGAGTGTGAGGAAACAGACCTTTTCATCCATCATGTATGAGGGACAAAATCTTACATTTTAAAGGTAGAGAATGAAGGTAAAGGGAAGATCCATACTGGATTTTTTTCATCTAAAAAAGAAAATAAGTTATACAAATATAATTTAAATTATACAAAATAACTTTCTTTATTTAACTCTTGAAGGAAAAAGAAATGTCCTTTCCCTACATCTTATCTTAAAGAAATTTACAGCATTTTAAATCAAATTTAACTTTGAGTTTTCTATTATAATTAATGTTTTATTAAACTACTTTGATTTTCTTTTAATGAACATGTATTTATTATTTTACTTATTTAGTTTTCCTTTCTGGGAAATGACAGAATGAAATGTGGCATAGCTCACAAAGCACTTGTGCTGCTTAAATTCAACTATAAGTCAGATATTTGGAATCTTGACCCTTTTTCCAAAAGACATTATGGTGTTTAGCCCTCTGTTCTATCTCCACCTAGCCCGGTACCAGGCCAGCCCACAAATACCTGTTTCCCCTCAGTATACCTGAAACATCATACTAATCTTTCTTTACCGTAAAGAAACGTGGTCTAAGTTCCAGTTTAGGGTACCAGACATAAGTCTTCTGCCCGTGTCTTAGCAGCAGGAGCAAGAATCCTTGCCCCTTTTCCACTCTCTGGAGGCATTCAGTACACACAGATCCCATTCCCAAGAGGTAGCTATGGTGGTAGGGGCAGCTCTCGCAGCCCTGATGGGAGACAGAAGCTGTGGTGATAGAGATCAGAATCCGATGGGCTCAGCCACCAGGTAACGGCTGAAACGACAGCAACAGCTAGGAAGCCACAGCTCTCCTGGCAAAACCAGTGTTTTCATCTGTATGGGTTATTCTTAAGAAGAGTGACCACACATACTGGTTTACCTGGGACCATCCCCCTTTGTTCCAAGTCACCCACTCTTATTAATACCACCCCTTTTCACTTGCAAAATTGTCCCAATTTGGACAATAAAAATATATGAAACCCTATCAGTTGTCATGCCTTCCTACATCAGAGGCCACTGCCTAAGCACAATGTATTGTTTTTCAGAAAAAGGACCAAAGCACATCTGAGAAAGAGAAGGCTTAGAAGTTCTCTTGCTTTAGAATGTCAATAGAAACGATAGACAAACAGCATAAAATTTAAGAAAAAAAGGAAAAGCTTTCATTGTTTAAAAATTATCATTTCTTCTTCATTTAAGGTTCAAGAAGAAACTTAAGGAATGACTTACTAGTGGCAGCGGATTCCATCACTAACACCATGTCCTCTCTCGTGAAAGAGCTGAATTCTGGTGCGTCCCTGGTCCCCTCTCGGTTGTCTGCTCATTCGAGAGAGACCCAGAAGTGCTAGGGGCCTCTGGTAGACATCTGCTCATTGTTGAATTTTAAAAGATTTTTTTAAAGATCTATGTGATATTTTGTTGGTATATTCAGATTGTTTTAAGTTAATGTTTATATTTTGCTGATGAGAAGACTATTAATTCATGCTTAATAAAGTTTAAAAATGGAGAAAATAATAGAGAAAGAAATTAAAATTGACTTATAATCCTACCAAAGATAATCATTATTAACATCTATTGTGAGCCAAAGTAATATGATGCTGAAGTTATTTTATAAGGTCGAATGTTTTATTTACTAATTTAGACTGTTCATTTGGAATGGATGGCTATTTGCATGAGGCTAACCTGAAACTTATCTTTGTAGTATCTCTAAAGAAAGATCTGCCCAGAAACTAAATAGCACAAAATTGTGAGTCTCTTTATTCTAATAATACTACACAAGGTTTTATAAACTTTAACAACGTGAATATTCAAATAACAATCTCACCAGTAACCAGTACTTCTCAAATATTCCTTAAAGCCCACCTAGCAAGATATTTGCCAGGCAGGACTATGGCCATGTAGTTGAGATTATAACAAGTATTACTCTATACAAAATTATAACTTCCTGTTTTTTTAACTTTTAGAAGAAAAAAACATCCTTTCCCTAAATCTTATTTTAAAAATATTTATAATATGTAAATCAAGAAATAAATAAGAAATAAAATTTCAATATAAAAAAATTGGATTTAAATTTCTTAAAACCTCTATAATAAGAATTAATGAAAACTGTTGCTGCTATTTTAGATTAGGATTACCAAATAGGATAAAAATGACAGTATTTAATACATCATGATTAACAGTATGTACCCACTGCCCTAGCAAGTGATAACTAAAAATGTTATTCTTATTCTGGAAGTCTCAAGTGCTATTAGTTTATACTCTTATAATACTTTGACATATTAAGTGAATGCAATACTTTAGGTTTGTATTTCATAAATTAAAGTAATATTAAGCAAAAGTAATAATTTTAACAAAGACTTCTATAAAGGAAGAAAACAGAAGTTTTAAGGAGTTACTAAGACATAGAAAATTCCTCATAATATTTCTGAGATTAAACAAAAAAGACAATACTGTATACCAAATGATTTTACAATAATCCATGTCAAGTATCAATTCTCATTTAGAAAAAAACGTAAGCACTTACTTGGCCTACGTATAATAACTGGTTAGTGTTTTATACAGCACAGGTTTATGTTAAGCCTGGCCTTTTATTGGCTGATCATAAAAAAATCTAACAAGGCATTCTTTATTTATTCAATTGTACCTAATAGAGGTGGGGAGTGAGACAGAGAGTAATGTCGATTCTGAATTTGCACGGACTCAGTTTGAGGATCTGGTTCCATCGCCAACCTCTGAAAAGGCTTTTCTAGCACAAATCCATGCCCGGAAACCTGGTTACCTTCACAGCGGAGCTACCCCAAGCACCATGCGCAGTGACATGTAAGTATCTTCTGCTTGGGGGTATTTTCTCAGTAACAGAACACTGTAGGGCGCGTAGGAAAAGGAAAACATGGTTGTTTCTTTCTTTCTTTTGGAAAGATATAAATGTAGTTTCCTTTTCTACCATAAGTTGTAAAAGGGTGTGACATTTAAATTTGGCATTGTGACATCCCTGCCCTCACAATTTCCAGAGAATATCAATACTCAAAACCAACCATTGCTTATTGAGAGCTTGGCTCACCCAAGACTCTGTCATAATTTTATACAAAATAGCATAAAAAAATCATTCCCAGTCATCCAGGACTCAGAGATTGGTTAAGAAGATAAGGCATCCTATCTTCTGAATTTACTGTGTTTGCATTTAGAGGATTCCATGATGCTGGGGAGGCCTCTGTTCAGAATGGGTGTGAACAACATCATATAAGCACTAGGAATTGAACTAAGTACATTCATTCACCACTTAACAATGGATATGAGTTGTGAGAAATGCATCGTTGTACAAACATCAACGAGTGCACTTACACAAACCTAGATGGTCTAGCCTACTACACACCTAGGCTAGATGGCACAGCCTATTATTGCTCCTAGGCTACAAGCCTATACAGAATGTTACTGTACAAAACAACATGAGATAAAATCTGATGAGATAAAAGCCCAAGAGAAAATGATGCAACCAAGAGACGCGGTAAACATGAGATGTATGAGGCTGCTGCCAGATTAACATGGCATACTGTTTTACAGCAACTTTTTTTTATAAGTTGAAAGAGTACACTCTAAATTAATGATAAAAAGTATAGTGTGGTGAATACATAAACCAGTAACGGTCATTTGTTATCAAGTATTATGTACTGTACATAATTGTATGTGCTGTACTTTTATACAACTGGCAGCGCAGTGGGTTTGTTTACACCAGCATCACCACAAACATGTGAGTAATACATTGTGCTATGATGTTGTGACAGCTACAATGTCACTAGGCAATAGGAATTTTTCAGCTCCACAATAATCTTATGGGACCACCATAGCATATGCAGTCCATCCTTGACTGAGACGTCATTATGCAGTGCATGACTGCAAATGTATAAAAACCTCAACATAAATCCAATTTGGTTGACTTGTTGAATACGTATAAATCTGACCCGCAAAAGCCATTTGGGAAAGGTTTTCACCTAATTAGGCGTCAGCAGAATTAATGAAGTCCCCACTAGACTTTCTGTGATACTGGTTCAGCCCAAAGCAGTCAGGCAGAGGAAACCAGAGCTGAGAAACAAAGGTGAAAGAAGCAGAGCCCAGCTTGGGACGAAAAAGAGTAAAACAAAGCAAGCCAAGCATGTGGGCCTTTAGGAGAGCGAGGCTCATGGAACTGTGAGCAGTGTGTGCAGAAGCTCGCCAAAAGGCTGGAAAAGGGAATTGCTAAACATTAAAAAAAAACCTACAGAAGGATGATGGTGCTTAATCTGAAAAGTACTGCAGACTAGTCTACAAAAATAAACTGGCTGTTTTAAAGACCCAAAGAAGAAAATAACCAGAGGCCTTTCTGGTGTTTTGGCTCTCAATCCAAGCAGTGAGTAAAAGACCAGTAATAATGGGGAATTATAAATAGACATGGTTTGAAAGCCAGCTTTGAAAAGGCAGAGCATAAGATCAAAACACAACAGTTAATAACGTAATTTAAAATGGCAGTGAGCTGCTGCTTTTAATTTTAGTTTGCTCTCTTGTCCTTTCCTCTATAATTTAGAATTATTTGTTTTGTTTGCTAATCGAAATGGTGAAGTAATTGTCATCAGTGTAGTCTGGTAAACACATTATCTATTTGACTTTCTATAATTAAGCATTTACATGGTTACTCAAAATTTCTTTGTTCTAATCCTAAAATCCAAGACTGTAGTTAAAGCCACCTCACTCTACTGTCCCCAGTATGCTGGTGGCAGTTGCAGCTACCAACAGGGCTGTAAGAAGTGGGAAGAACAAGTTCATAGAGGCCTCGCAGACCTATTTAGGCTGGCCCCAAACCTCTAAAAATAACGAGAACATGTCGTACAGATATAAATAAACATGAGCAATGGCATTTGAGTTCTAATCCAGAAACTTCTTCTTGACCACTCTTCATTTTAGGGGATGTTTTAATATCTGTACCATCTAAACATGTACTGTGATTTACCCTGAGATTACGTTAGTCATATGATTTACGTAGTAAATTTATGTTTAGTCCCAGCCAGAGCTTTATATACCCTGGATTGAATAGATGGAGATAAGGAGATAAAGTCACACATTAGTGCATGATGACATTCTTATCTATTTATTTCATAGTGGAATTAGACAATGAATTTCTTAGATTTAGAGCTAGAATAAATTTTTAAGGTCAAGAGCTATGGGTTAGAGTATTCGCCTTCCTGACATCAATTAGCTGATATTCTGAGACTTGATTATACTATAAAAATAAAGCATGTGGGTGCACATACCTACACACGTGCATAACGCAGAGTTAAATTATGAACAAATGTCCTTAATCATTATTTCACTAGAGGGCTCACTTTCCTTACAGAAAGAGTTCTTAGATTCCATTTAAAAAATAAAATAAAAGCCCTCAGATTGGTAAAACTATGTCCACTCAAAAGACAAACCTGCCTTTTCTTAAGATTGACAAACATTTAAAAGACAACCCATTCCTGTAAACCCTGGAAAAACATAGACGACCAATGATCACCAGCGTGCCATAGAAAATGTGCATACGAGAATACCTTGATTATATAGTTCCCTAAATTTGCAAAGTTTTTTTGGTTTTTTGGTTTTTAAGTTTTCTGTTAGGTAACAGAAGACAGTGAAAGGAAGTTAATTGAAGTGAAGAAGTGAATTGGAGGACAAAGTAAACGTGCCTCCAGGACTAGAGCTCATACATGGCTTTCACTTAGATGTGCTCCAAAACGCCATCTGTGGTTTGTTCCCAGGGTTACAGAAGACGGGGATGCCTATGTGCAGCCTGAGGATGAGAACTACGAAAATGACTCAGTCCGGCAGCTGGAGAATGAGCTCAAGATGGAGGAATACCTGAAACAGAAGCTGCAGGATGAAGCTTATCAGGTACAGGGAGCCAGGCCCACACTCCCCACCACTTCTACTCTCGCCCCCCCAGAGCTGGGTCTTTTCCATTACTCGAAAAATCAGTGCCTTCCCCTTTCTTCCACCCTCCCTTTCTGGAATATTCTGACTACGCTCCTGAGTCATGTATTCTAGACACTACAAATTGTAAGTACTCCTTATAGCTGTAACTCACCATGTATTCTTATAAATTCCGATCTGGAAAGTGAAAAGAGGTGTTGTCATAATTAGCAGAAACATGGTGATTAACAGACCATACTCTACCAAGATCATTAGGAAAGATGTGTTGTCTCATAGGTTAAAAAAGATACAGACAATAAGGCACAAGGAAACGGAATAAGCGTAAATACATATCTCCTCCCTTGAATCATTATTTGTCCTCGGCCTACCTCGTGTCAAATGTAAATAAGTAGGCAAGTGACAAACCTCACAGAGAAATACTGAGGGAAATATAGGCCCCGTGTTCAGCAGGGTGTGTATGGACAGACTGTCATATAAACTGGAGTAGATTAATCCACCTGAGAATTTACTGAACATAACACATGCAATTGGGAGTAAATGTAATTAGTAACTCATCCTAAAGAGGATGCATTTTCCCCATGGAGATTGCCATGTTTGCCTTTCTTGTACGTTTCCTTTCCCAATAATCCACTGATGTTTTCTTGGGGCTCAGGGATGTTTGCCTGGTTAAGACCTGCTGCTCTCCAGGCCCCCGTGGATTATTTTATTGTTAGGCCAGTGGCCAGAGAAGTTTTTTCCACATTCTTAGGTGAACAGTGGCCCTCTCTTACTCTGTTAGTGAAGGAAAGAGAAGCAGAGAAAATAAATTATCCTCAACTTCTCATTTGTTTACAGATTAAGTTTTGAAATATTTTCCCAAGAAGGTAGCAAGAGAGAAATTGAAACCCACCAACCCCTCCCTGACAATATGAATCAAAAGTTTTGCCTCTTTGGAATGTCCCATTTGCCTTTTTGGTTTAGCAACCGCATTTCAGAAGCAAGTAAAATATTGTTCTAGTCGTACAAAAAATAACCAAAACAGTGAGTATATGTAACGCCACGCTTCAACACTGCAGAAACTGTCAGAGTTACCTGAAGTACAGAGCCATAGAGAAACCTCTTTCTTTACGACTTCTATGGCCCGTCCACAGAAGGAAATAAACCTGAATAAAGCTGTCATGGTGTCTCTGTGAACTCTGAAAGGTGACAGTCCTACACGTATCTCATTTGGCTCTGCTGCATAGAGGGAGAGAGAGAGGTGATTAAATAATCAATAATTCTGGTTCATGCTGTTAGGGGAGCCTCTTTGAGCTCATATCAGTTTCCGGATTTGGGTGACAACAGTAACTGAAATTCTAGGGGTTTGTTGTTGTTGTAGTTGTCGTTGTTGTTTTAAGAGAGGCAGCCATTCCATATAAAATATTAGATTTTTTAATTTACTTTAATGAATTAGGAATTTAACCTTATATGAGTAAAATGAAGGGGAACTCTATTAATAGCTTAAGATCCAGTAGGAGCTTTTGCCATCTCTGGTAAATCTTAAGCTTCTTCTCTCTCTCTCTCTTTCCCGTCCATGCCCAGTGGCTTCAAGGGAAAGGCAAAGACAAGAGCTAGAAAAATATAACAGGCCTGTGTGTCCCCACTCAAGACATGCCCTGGAGAACGTGGAAGTGGTTTTCCTTGACTGCTCTGTGAGCACATGGTTGTTCGGAGGATCAGAATGTTACTGTCATTCATTGGACTCCCTCTCTCTCTTTCACTCTCTTTTTTCTCTGTCTATGTGCATGGCTTCCAACCAAATAATTCACCAGCTTGACTGCATCACAGACTTGACATGTCACCTTTCTTGTTTGTGTCCTTTGTCACCCACAGGTCAGCTTGCAAGGTTGAATACAATATCCTTTTGTCACTCTCCTCTCAAGTAAGTACCCTCTGATGTAGGAGGAAATGTGGCCACTGTACACTGAATTCTGATAACTTGTAACCTAAGTTCACAGTCACTCTCTTTTAGGCGTTGCTATGTGATAAAATGTTCTCCTTCACTGCTTTTGTCAAAGAATGATCCCAGTCTACGGAGCGTTTCATTATAATCCGGTGTAGATTTGGCAAACAACCTTGGGAATTGACTTTTTAACTCTAGTAATAGGAAAAAAATGGCACAGAAACTTCTATAAAACCACAGATGCCCCAGAAATATTCTGTGGCTATGAAGCCACATCACCAATCCATAATCACCCAAGTTTGAGCCTCTCTATCACTTGAGAAGGAAAAGCCAAGGCTTGCTCAGCATTTCCAGAGATGGGTCAGCGCCTTAATCATGTTGTCCTCAGGGCCCAAAACATCAAAGTTGTGTCCCTTAAAACAAGGGAAAGCCAAACTGAAACAAAAGCAAAAACAAAAGGAGCGAACCATAGAGGAAAACATCTGCAGCCTTATATTTTTGGAATAGCTAATGCAAATCCATTGTGGAATTCAGCAAGATATAACAATTTAAAATATCGTTTATGTGTCATGTGATCCCCTCCCCCCCAGGACCCACCTACATACATGGAAAACCCTCAGTAATTTGTTTAATGGAGAAAAAATAACACTTGACTGGTGGGATCACGTGAGTGTAGTGGTCTGAAGCTTAGGCTCTGGACTCTTGTGGACCCAGTTTCAAATATGTTTCACCAAATCCTAGCAGCATAAACCTCTATGAGTCTCCATCTCTCTGTACAACATATATCGCAACACCTACCTCATAGAGGAGTTGTCCTCACTGGGATATAGTTTTTAAAGAGCTTAACGTAGTGGCAGACACACTATAATTTTAGCGAGCACACACATACATGTCTGGTACTATGCTCCGTGCTCTGCAAGCAATTCAAACCTTGGGAGCTGCTGTAGTTATGATGGATGGGAACCCCTGGGACTCAGAACTAGCTTGCTCCCTCTATTTTTGTAAACAAAGCTAGGTCTCAGCTATGTGCACCTTCAGCTACACTGTCCCATAAGTCTAGATGCTTTCTCTGGCTCCAGCTAAGTGCCACTTAGATGTCCCCAATTACAATTCATTTCAGTTATCTAGCTTCACTGGCTCAAGGACTTGTATCTACTGTAGTTATAGAGTCTTTCCCGACGATGGAATCCCATAGGCCTATAATGCAGTTGACAGAAAACTCAATTCTGGCTGCTAAATTGAAAAAAGGGATGTATTATCTCCTAAATGACATATCAATTAGTAAAGAATACATTCTAGCTCAAAAACTACTGACCTCCTGTCTCAGTCTTCAGGTTAAAATTAAGCAAGTAAAAATCATGGCATAATTGTTATTATGAAATATACTTTTTGAGCTGTGAGGCCCTTTTGGTGTGAAAGGAAGGATCTTATTGACATTCTATTCTGCCTCCTTTGGATTACAAGAGGTTATACCACATGCTCTCCTGATACATTGTGACTACAGTGAAAAAATTCCCAGGAGCTGTTTCTGAAAATATCCTCTCCAGTTATAACAAATCTAGTCCCAAAGGAGCAAGCCTTTTCCTTTAATAGCATTTTCTTTCTCTTAGTTCCAGCAACTTGATCATTTTTATTCTATACGTTATTTAAACATCAGTAGCTAGTTCTTAGAAAAATATATTTTGTACAAAGCCTAATAAAATGTCTTTGACATAAACCCAGATTAAAAGTGGCATTTGGTTCTTGTACCTGAAAGTCAAAGATTTCAGTATGTTCTAAGTTCTTGGGCTTATTTTTTAATCTTTGGTACCAATTTGGCAGTGAAAAATTAACACAGCTGTGGCCTCTGCCGTTTAATGCATCTTGTACCTACCTAGCTCCATTGCACAAGACTCTAGACGTGAACCAGCCTGTCACTATATCAGCCACTGAGGCAAAATTTATTTAAAACCTGACAGAACCCTACACAACCTAGTGTCTTTCTTCTTTGCAGGTAGTTCTATCCTACCGTAATTTTTCTTGATGTAGCCAAGAAATACAGCTAAAGTTTTAAAGCAGTTTATGGTATTGAAATCTAATTGTTTGACTTTCTGACTGTGCTACAAGACCAGAAATTATCCCAAGTACATGCATCTCTTATCCATGGGTCCTGAAGCCACCTTCGTTGACTCCAGTCATTTAGGAATTCACCAACAGAGCCCTACATGAGTAAGGGGCAGAGAGTAGGATGCCTGAGATGTGGGAGACCCATCTTCACTCACAGAGAGCTTTAGGCCTATTTGAAGATAAATATGTTCTTATTAATACACTAACAAGGGTGAATAGAGTAAAACCTGGTTTATTGCTTTTCAACTAGTAGTCACTTTGAAAGTAATGGTATACATAAAGATTACCTCTCAACTTAGAGTCCACCAAAACTCCATTTTGGCCCACTCAAATCTTGGATTTGTCCCTTGTCCATCCCTCTGGCCACATGGTACTCCACTCCTTGGCCAGCCACATCCTAGAAATTGGGGGGTTGGAAGATTAAAAGTGGACTTTAAAATGTTAGTTTGTTTGTTTTAAAGATTTTATTGGGGAGGGGGAATAGGACTTTATTGGGGAACAGTATGTACTTCCAGGACTTTTTTCCAAGTCAAGTTGTCCCTTTAGTCTTAGTTGTGGAGGGCGTAGCTCAGCTCCAGGTCCAGTTGTCATTGCTAGTTGCAGGGGGCACAGCCACCATCCCTTGTGGAAGTCAAGTAATCGAACTGGCAAGCTTGTGGTTGAGAGGACGTGCTCCAACCAACAACTGAGCCATCCGGGAGGCAGCTCAGCTCAAGGTGCCGTGTTCAATCTTAGTTGCAGGGGGCAGAGCCCACCATCCCTTGCGGGACTCGAGGAGTTGAACCAGCAACCTTGCGGTTGAGAGCCCACTGGCCCATGTGGGAATCGAACCGGCAGCCTTCGGAGTTAGGAGCATAGATCTCTAACAACCTGAGCCACTGGGCCGGCCTGTTTGTTTGTTTTTAATTAGCGTGGCATTCTGATGGTGTCAGTGCTTTCATCTCCTGTCTAAAGGACAGCACAAATATTTCTGTTTGCATTGCTTTAACCCTCCATATGTCTCAGGCACCCATTAAACAAGAGACTCAACAGGAAGGATTTTTGTCTTCTCTTTCAGAAGGTGCACACATTGTCCCAGGACATTCATTCCTGATTGTTAGAGGAAAGGAGTAGAACATGTATATGATGTGTGTGCGTATACGTGTGTGTGTGTGTGTGTATGTGTGTGTGTGTGTCAGGGAAAGGGGGGATCCTCAGCTTTATAACCCTATATCATAGAACAGTGCTCATTTTTAAAAAGAAATGACACATTCCTTATTCCCAGGCAAGCTATAGTCAGATGATGAAAGTAACATGAAAGCTGGTGATGAAGGGGAGTGCTGCACCCACCCACACAGAGGAGAAGACAGCAACCTGGCAGCAACCTCACCGAAGAGAGGAACCACCACACACAGCAGCTCCTGACAGACCCCACCCCTAAAGACGTGTTCTGCTGACTAGCGTGCAGATAACTTTTTGTTCTAAGATTTGTAGTTCCGAAGTGTGTGTTTTAAGAAGGGGGAAAAAAAAAAGACTTCTGTTTAAAACTAACTTATCAGCTACATCTTCGGTAACATGGCTCATCCCCGATTAAAAACAAACCAAAAAACCACAGGCTGAAAACCCATGCTGCTGTTCCTTATGATTAACAAGCATTGTAAACCTTTGCACAAAATATTGAGCCTGTTCAGTTTACAATGACAATATTAATACTATTTATAGGTAGAAGTTTTGATTTCTGAATTCTTTGAGATTTTAGCAAAACAGTTTATTATAAAATGTACATTTTTTTTTCCACAGCAATTGGAAAAAAACAACCATTTGCAATTATTCACTGACCCTGAAGGATTTGGTTCCTGAGTGTAGAAACTCAGAGCCCGGAAGCCAAGAAGGGTCCTTGACCAGCACGGTCTGCAGTTGTCTCCAAGTCTCTGTGAGCAGTGACTTGACCCAAACACACCAGGATAATCCAGTCTCTGGGGCTTCTTTCCAACTTGAGGTTGTTTTCTTTCAAGATACTGTAATGAATCAGCCATAGAATTTAGTGTACATATTTTTTCCAAATAGACATCATATTCAAAAAAAGGCAACATTCAAATGATATAGAATTTAGTTTTTAAAATCAGCACAGATCTTCTTAAAAACTGTGAACTATGTTTTGAAATACTCGTTACTAAAGCTGTTTATAAACCACAGGTGCCATAAGATCCCCAAACGGACTAAAGTGATCTCTGCTCTTCCGTGTTCTTCTCGTTTTAGCTTTAGGGAGCATGTTTCTAACAGCACCACTCATCCACAAGTTCCCCTATCAGGTTGTTTGGAGGCCTTCAGCTTTAAATGTACAGGCTTAAAGTGCGCTTGCAAAAACGTTCACTCTCCTTTTATTTCTGAATGTTTATTGCCTTAGCTGGCTACCTGGTGTTCTGCATGCAGCCTTCTGTGGTCACGTGAAAGGAAACAGGCTCTTCTAAGTTGAGTTGGGATTTTGCACTCAGGGAAACGCTGATGTGCAAAAGAACGGTCAAAGAAGGCAGAATGAAAGGCTCTGTGGATGGTCTTTCATGAGGGCCCTTTTTCGGGAGCTCTGAAAACCTCCTGTAGGGATTCTTGGGAAATGAAAAAAGAACCTATTTTTGCAAGATTTGATGAAATAAAAATCCTGCAGCATATTGGATACATTATACTTAAATTGGCAGCTTCTCTGGAATTCCTTCTTCTCCTTTAAAAGAAAGAAGAGAACCGTGGTTCTCAAAGTGTGTTCTCTGGAATCATCAGCATCCCCAGGGAATTTATTCAGAAGTGCAAATTCTTAGGCCCCTACCCAGGCCTACTGAATCTGAAACCTGGGGGTTGGACCCAGCAATCTGTGTTTTAATAAGCCCTCCAGGTGAGTCTGATGCAGGCTAAAGGTTGAGAACCACTGCTTTAGAATAAATTTGTATAATCAAATCTCTGAAAAAGCCTTATTCAGAATAAACAAAGGTTCTGAGTCAACCTCAAAGTTTCAGCGATTTGATTTTGCTTCCAGGGCTGGCAGAAACCTTCTCCAACTCCACATTGTTGGAAGTTGGTGGGTGCCCAAATGAGAACAGACATCCTGACATCTTCCAGCTCCCTCTCCAGAGGGCTCTAAGATGTTCCTGTCTCTACATTTGGTCAGACACCATCTCCTTTGCTGCCCTTTGGAACAAAGTCACTTGCCTTGGGGACAGTAAAGCTCTTGGTTGGCATTAATAAGGAGCCCATTCTGTCCATTGATGTATTTAATTATACTTCCTTCCAGAGAATCAGTCTGACAAATGTCCCTGAGAACAGGCTGACACCAAAGTGGTACAACTGCACAGTTCTCAGATTTCTTTGCACAGATGGATTTTATTGCGGGTTTTGTTGTTATATATTAATGTTCATCTCCTTTCCACTGCCCATCTTCTGTGAAACCATACCTCTCTAGATGGAGCAGGTGGCCCCTGGTGCCTCATACTCAGTACGTAAAACCACTACATCTCAGTTCCCTACATGACTGTCAGCTCTAACTCATAGCCAGGTCGTTGTTGAACTCAGAACTCTGACCCTGCAAGTGGCATTCTGCCACTGACTGGAATGAGCTGATATCTGTGGTCACTAGGTGTTTCTACATCCAAACGTTTGTCTAAGGTTTGAACTGTTTTGCTGATAATCTTCCCCCTTGTCATAGCTTTCATTGCCAACACCATCACATGGTTGTTGATATCACCGTACAAAGCCATTTCAAGGACTCTGGAAACTGCTGCCAATGACCAGTTCCCGACTAACCAGCCACCTTTTCTTTCTCTTAGCTCCACGTCAGCACTGAGACCAGACTCAAGCA
This sequence comes from Rhinolophus sinicus, assembly GCF_057876585.1. Taxonomy (NCBI): domain Eukaryota; kingdom Metazoa; phylum Chordata; class Mammalia; order Chiroptera; family Rhinolophidae; genus Rhinolophus; species Rhinolophus sinicus. The sequence continues at coordinate 87,314,994 of NC_142504.1, forward strand.
CCCCTGTCCTGTAATCGAGACAAAATGGCATGTGTTGTTTTGGGTTTTTTTGGTTTTTGGTGGGTTTCTTTCCTTGGCTCTCCAAATTTACTTTTGGGGCCTGCCCTAAGTGCAAACCTAGCAGGTTTTAACTGTCCTGTCCATTAGATACAATCATATCATGTGGGGGTAGGGGGGTGTTTCTTTCTTGTTCCACAATGAATTGCACATCCATCTCCATCAGAGAAGATGGCCTGTTAATGAGCACTGGTCTAACACAGCCAACCCTCCTCCACAGCGCCATGTTACTAGAGGGAGGGAAGAGTGTGAAATCTACTGTACAGGATACAGAAATCAGTTGTGGTTGGTGAGGATGGACGTCGGGGTAAGTTTGGTTGGTCAGAGGGAGATGTGCTGGAGATTGTGAAAAATGGATTCTTGAATGAGAAGGCAGGGAAGGTTCATTTGTAAGTAGTAATGTGAACTGAAATGCATAAGCGTGTGGCCTTTGTTGTGATATACTATGTATTTTCTTATATGCATGAGCCAAACTGTTGCCTCATAATTTAGCACTGATGTCTGCCTTTATTTTGGTCATCTTTGTCTACCCTTATTAGTTCTTGGCTGTTAACTGTAGATAAACCTTATAAATACAGCAACTTTTGATTGCTGCAATCACCTTGGTTCGATTCCATTCAAGGAGCCACAAACAAGAACTCCACCGTGTCCTCTGAAGAAAGGGCATTTTCACTTTTGAACCAAAAAGAAAAAAATCAGAAGCATTACATCATGAGGCTAATTAACTATAAGACATTTTTAATTATGACTACTGTAATTTGACACCATTTGAAGTAACCAATTCAGAGACACTAAAGATTTCACAATATTTATTGGTATTGTAACAAAACTACTATTGTATGGGTTTTTTTGTATTGCTGTTAAGTATTGTTTTGTGTGTGTGTGTTGGAACCTCCTGGGGACATGTTATATTTTGAAGTGATTAAACTATTTAATTGTGTGTCTATATTTTGGAATGGAATTATTTCTTCATTAAAAATGTTTTTAAAAACATTATATCTTGTGTATTTTACTCCTTTGTTTCAATGAATCTTTTCTAAAGTAACATGGAGTCAGTCTGTTCAAAGGACAAAAACAAATCAGTACTTGCAGCATGAAGCAGGGTCCATCAACTGGATATTAAGCAACTGAGGCAAACTATCTCACTTTTGGGGACACGATGTTTTCCCAATGGAAAGCCTTATTATAACCAATATGGGGGAGGGTTTGAAAATACTAATAGCTAAGATATTTAATGCTTGCTTTATATCAGACACTGTTATAAGCACTTTATGATACTGTACCTGATCTTTTGAATCCGCAGCATTAGCCAGGTTCTTGGAAAATATTACATGCTCCACAATTATTTGTTGAATGAATAAACACATTGGCGGCTTTTGTTTTGTTTGTGCTAGCGCTGGTGAGAAAGGAGAATCAGCATTTCAAACAAGTTCCCAGGTGATGCTGATACTTGTCCGAGGACCATACTTTGAGGTGCAAGGCTAGAGGGTTTGTTTTTTTTTTTTTTTTTTTTTTTTTTTTTTAATTTTATTTTATTAAATTTATTGGGGTGACAATTGTTAGTAAAATTACATAGATTTCAGGTGTACAATTCTGTATTACATCATCTATAAATCCCATTGTGTGTTCATCACCCAGAATCAGTTCTCCTTCCATCACCATATATTCGATCCCCCTTACCCTCATCTCCCACCCCCCTCCACCCACCCCCCTTACCCTCTGGCAACCACCAAACCATTGTCTGTGTCTATGAGTTTCTGTTTCTCATTTGTTTGTCTTGTTCTTTTGTTGCTTTTGGTTTATATACCACATATCAGTGAAATCACATGGTTCTCTGCTTTTTCTGAATTATTTTGCTTAGCATAATAATCTCAAGATCCATCCATGTTGTCGCAAATGGCATTATTTCATCTTTTCTTATGGCAAAATAGTATTGTATTGTGTGTATATACCACATCTTTATCCAATCATCTACTGAGGGACACTTTGGTTGTTTCCATGTCTTGGCCACCATAAATAAAGCTGCAATGAAAATAGGAGCACATATATCTTTATGGATAAATGTTTTCAGATTTTTTAGGTATATATCCAGGAGAGGGATTGCTTGATGATATGGTAATTCTATTCTTAATTTTTTTTTTATTTTTTTTCTTTTTTTCTTTTTTTTTTTTTTTTAATTAGTTTCAGGTGCACAAGACAAAGCAAAACTTAGACATTTATCATTTATATCCCTCACACTGTGTGAACCCCCCTCCCCCCATCCACTATCCCTCTGTACGTTCCCAAAACCTCTCACCTTCCCCTTATCCCCACCCCCCCGCCCCTCTAGCAACCCTCTGTTTTTCCTCCATGTTTCCAAAACTGTTTCTGATTAGTTCATTCACTTATTCTTTTCTTTAGATTCCGCATATAAGTGATTATTGCAGCACTATATACAATAGCCAAGACCTGGAAACAACCGAAATGCCCATCAGTAGATGACTGGATTAAGAAACTGTGGTACATTTATACAATGGAGTATTACGCAGCCATAAAGAAGAAAGAAATCTTACCATTTGCAACAACATGGATGGACCTAGAGAACATTATGTTAAGTGAAATAAGTCAGAAAGAGAAAGACAAATACCATATGATCTCACTTATAGGCTAGAGGGTTTTTAAATAAGGCAAATTCTGAGGAGCTTGTTACCAGTAAACAAGATAAATAATCCACTCCTGTACATAGCAAATAAAGATACTCAAGTCTAAGGACATGAACAGATGGAAGCTCTGCTGTCTCGGGCCACTCAGGTAACCCTGCTGCAGTTAAACCATACCAGGAGCCCTGGAAGCAGCTGGATTTAAGGATTCTGCCAAAGAAGAAGCTTTTGCTCCAAGAGTTGAGGTCTCTTGTCTTCATGGTACAAGGACTCACCCAGGAGTCGTTGGAGCCAAGTCACCCCAAAAAGGCAGATTGGCAAAGTTGGGATAGGGTCAAGTTGGGTAAGAAGATGGCAACATTTCAGATTCATCCTTTCAGCAGAGCACATCAGCTACTAAGACACCCAGGAAGAGGTTCTCTGGGCACCTTGGGAAACCGGGATCCTGCCCTCTGGGACTATGATGCCACAGATCACACTGGAATGACTATGCTATGACGGATGGAGCACACCCACACACACACTTGAAACCCCAAAGATACAAATGCAACTAGAAGTGGCCTAAATGGACAATAATGTAGGAGCACTTAGACTACTTATGGAATGATATGGTAGGCTGGAATACTAAGAAGCCATAAAAAATGATGATACAGAGATATATTTATCAACATGGAAGTTATTTACATAAGTCAAAAAAGTAAGAGTACAAAAATGACCCAAGTGTTACAAATATTTGAGTGGCTATGCATAGAAAAATACGCAGAAAAATATATACCAAAAGGCTGATGATCTACATCAGGAGATTATGAATGATATTATTATTTTCTTCATCATGTTATTCTATCTTTTCCAGGTTCCATACCATAAATATTTAGAGCAGATGGCTGGGTGTGTGGACAGATAAGAAACACTTGGGTTGGACAGTTTCTTTGATTTAGTAACAAGGCTGCTTGAGTTGGCCAACATCTTGGAGAGGTATGTCTTCACAATGAGTTTTCTATGCCTTCAGTAAACAATAGATTCTCTTTTTGCCTGTAGAGATGCTCAATAGCATTATTATGCCACAGAACATTGGAAAATAAGTTTGTTTGCTTTATTTTAAAGAAAACCTAATAAAAATATTAGAGGCTTATGACTCGTTAAGTAATGACAATTTTTGGTCCTCCTCTCAACCCTAATTGGTACAACAAAAACAAAAAACTGGGTAGAAACAAAAGCAAACCAGTAATGCAGGCCATACATATTCTCCATCTCTTGCTCTGCTGCCTTATGTGTCAAATGGGGCTGAATCATACCTGTAACATTGCAGCAGTCTCCTCCGCTTTCCGGTCTCTTAATTGTGCCCCTTTGCTTTCCAGTCTCCTGTGCCCTGCAGGAGGAATGCTACCGAGAACAATTGTTCTCAGTAAATGGTTTCTCTGGCACTCATTTTTCTGGAAGTCTCTTTGTGATTGCTCTTGGTTGATAATAGCTACACCCTGAGAATATCTGGGATGGGCCAATTATGCCAGCTCTCTGCTCTAGACTTGAGAAACTTACTTTTGCTCTCCTTGCAATTCTTTTCCTTGGCAAACACCTTTCCTAGCAGGAAAGTAGGCCAACAGGATAAGTAAAAAGGTGTGTACTCAGGTGTGCCTGCTCTGGGCCCCTAGGCAGAGGGTGGCCTCCATACACACTAGTCTCACTTATCTGGCATGTAGGACAAACATAGTAATGAAGAGTGTTCATTTGCCTAGATCTATCCTCATCTTTATCCATCCTGTGCCAAATAACATAGACTTATACTTAATTTTATGCATCTATCTTTTACATCATGTAGGAAATAAAAAGTGGTGTTACAAGCCAAAATACAATTATGTTCTATCTCCACCCCAAGTGGGTGTATTGCAATTCATTTCCGACACTACCCAGAACTAACACAAACCCCACAGGTTAAGGGCAGAGTTCTCCACAAGATTGCCCCCATTTCAGAGGTCGGTTACAAGTCTCAGGGGCTACATACATTTCTGATTGACTAGCTATAAATTCAGGAATTCCCACTATTTGATCATTTGTTAGAACTCACAGAACTTACTGAAAGCACTACACTTTCTATTACAGCTTTTTTACAAAGGATGCAGATCAGGAACAGCCAAATGAAGAGACATACCTTGCCCTGTGTATCTTATGCAGGAGGATAATACAGAGCTTCCATACCCTCTCTTTTGTGGAATCTGGGCATGCCACCATCCCTGCACATCAATGTGTCCAGATTTTATTGGGATTGCATTACTTAGGCATAATTGCTTAAACCAGTTGAACTCAATCTCCAGTTCATCTCCCCTTCCTGGAGGTCAGGTTGGCCAAAATAGCCAACCATTTAATAACATAGTACATCTTTCTGGTGACTAGCACCCATCCTGAAGCAATCTGAGGACCCACAATGAGTTACTCATTAGCATAAAAAACATTCCCATCACTCAGGAAATTCCAAGGGTTCCTGAAGCTCTGTGCCAGGATCCAGGGACAAAGACCAGATACTCGTATATTCTCCATTATACCACACAACAATACTCAATTTATATTTGCCCATGTACTTTTATTTCAGATCTTTATTACTTCATACAGCATTGAGTTACTGTCCAGTGTCCTTTCACCTCAAGAACTTCCTTTAGAATTTCTTGCAGGCCAGATCTACTGGTAAAGAATTCCCTCAGCTTCTGCTTATTTGGGAATGTCTTAATTTCTCCCTCATTTTTGAAGAACAGTTTTACCAGATGTAAAACTCTTAGTTGATAGTTGTTGTTTTTTTCGTTCTGCTCTTTAAAGATGTCGTCCCACTGCCTCTGGTTTCTGATGGAAAATGACTGTTAATCTTACTGAAGATTACCTATACATGACACTTCTCTCTCACTTCTTTCAAGATTTTCTCTTAGTCTTTGTCTTTCAACAGTTAGATTATAATGTGTCTCAAAGTGGATCTCATTGAGTTTATCCTACTTGAAGTTTTTGAGCTTCTTGGATGTGTAAAACCAAACTCCACAGATGATTTTGCTAAGAAATCAGTTAGGATGTCATTGCAATAATCCAGGCAAAAGAGATGATGATAGTTTAGACTAAGGGTAGAGAGAAAGTGGTCAGATTCTAAATATATTTTGAGGGTAGATCCAACAGATTTTGTTTATGGATTGGATGTTTGTGAGAAAAAGAGAGGAGACAAGGAGGATACCACCACTTGAGAGCCCAAATAACAGAGGGGAAGGAGTTATTTTACTGAGATAGAGAAGACTGGGAAGAGCAAGTTTTGGATGGGAAGAATTTCAGGAGCTCAGATCTGGACATAATACATTTGAGATGCCTGTAAGACATCCAAGTGAAAAGAGAGAGTAGTGTGTTAGAAATCTAGGCCTAGAATTCAGGAGGGAAATCTAGAGCTATAAATCTTGGAGTCATAAGCATAGAGATGATAAAGAAGTCTAAGAAGGAGCGGTCAGAAAGTTTGGAAGAATGACGGGCTGTGGTGTCCTGGATGTCAAGGACTGAAAATGCTTCAGGGTGGAAGGTGTGATCAATTACGTTGAATGCAGCTGATAGGTAAGGTAAGCCAAGAACAAGAAACAAGGAATTGACACATACATGTATGTTGAATTAACTCACTTTTATACAAGGGGATTTAGTGATTCTATAAACACTAAATTCTGAGACCCTCTCGCCAGTTTTCCCCACTAACACACAGAACACTGGCAGCCAGGCACTTACTCTTTAGATACAAGATGAAAAAGCCCTCTCTGGGGAATCTAACACCTCCCCAGCCCAAAAGAAAGGAAAGGGGAGGGGAGGGGAGGGGAGGGGAGGGGAGGGGAGGGGAGGGGAGGGGAGGGGAGGGGAGGGGAGGGGAGGGGAGGGGAGGGGAGGGGAGGGGAGGGGAGGGGAGGGGAGGGGAGGGGAGGGGAGGGGAGGGGAGGGGAGGGGAGGGGAGGGGAGGAGAAAAGAAAAAAGCCCTAAAAATACTGACATGGGCCAAGCAGAGCACGTTATAGAAAAACTCAGATGCCAAGACTACTAATCAGCTATTTAGACCTCACTCTTACATGTGAGCACACAACCAAATATAAACAGACATTTGAGAAAAGCGTTTAACATGAGTGATAGAGAGTAAAACAAAGAAAAAAACAGCACCTTACAGGAAGAATGAACTATGCCCAGGAAATTCTATTAATAACTAGCTACTAAAACAATCAAACCAATATAGAATAATGGCTGTGTACAGCCTAAGGCCCAAAAGGGAAGTTCCTTATAACTAGGCTCTTCTCCAAAAAATGATATAGGGATCTGGGCTCCTTCCACCCTTTGAAAATTTGTAATTTGTATTCTATTTCCTTGTGGGTTCCCAAAATTGTATAATGTTCATGCTGACAAAACCTGGACCTACTCCTGTTTATACCTAGAAAAGAAATAAAAAACAAGATAACTATTAATTACCAAGTTATTTAAGAAAAAGAAAAGTAATCATAGTACACTATGTATCTCAGCTTTCACTCACCTCCAAATAGCATACATATAATAATGTAAGCACGGAATACTCATCAACCAAAACGACACATCAGCTCTCTCCCTCTGCCATGTTATGTGTTCACATCCCATCTGCCATCTTCCCAATATAGTTACCGTATTTCCCTGAAAATAAAACCGGGTCTTATATTAATTTTTGCTCCAAAAGACGCATTAGGGCTTATGTTCAGGGGATGTCATCCTGAAAAATCATGCTAGGGCTTATTTTATAGTTAGGTCTTATTTTGGGGTAAACACGGTAACTATTTTGGGAAGATAGCAGATGGGATGTGAACACATAACATGGCAAAGGGAGAGAACTGATTTCTCGTCCTCCATAATGAGGAATCCATAGATTATGCCTAAAACTTTAAAACAAGAAGACACTGATGTGGTGACATGGTGCTCTCCCTGCAGGGCCTAGGCTGCACCAGATGAGGCACAGGTATTCATGGCGAATGGGATCGCTTGAGTGCTCTGCCTCTGGTCCCCTCATCTGTCCTCCCCACAAGACAGAGGTGCCAGGGACTCGGAATCCAATGGCCCACGCTCTCCAGCCTCCCGCCTCCCGGCGTGGGCTGGGCGGGAGTCTTCTGGCCACGGACAGGCTCCCCCACCCTTGTCTCGCGAGAGACGCTCCCACAGTGGGGAAGGCCGTCCTGCGTCACACGCCACCCCTTGGCGCAGTACCACGTCTGGGTTGGCCCTCTTGAAGTGCCCCTGGAGCGCTCTGCGTCATCCCACGGATGTCTGAGGCCCAGAGGTGTGGCCTCAGGTTCCCAGCAACTCCCTCGGGTCACCGCTGCGGTCATGGTCGGAGGAGCGGGTAAGGGAGGCGCGCCTGTCCCCCCCTCGTAGGGGGCGGGTGCCTCGTGGTTTAACTGCGTGCCCCCCCCTCCCCCCCCCCCCCCCCCCCGGAACTGACTGACTGGTGGGAGCACGCCCTGTGTTACCCTTGATGGGGTGTGTTTGTGTGGTAGGCCAGCCATTTTCTCGTTTCCTTATCAGAGCACCGTAGGCTCCTGTAAAACCTGGGTGAGCTGGGCGAGGCAATCGGATGAACCTGAGGCAGCGCAGGCTGTTAGGGCGCCAACCGCCAATGCTCAGGTTGCCCTGTGTTTACCCACATCCCCAGCCCTGGAGTCTCAGGAGGCCTTTGCAGGCCTATGGGTCCAATTGGTGGGGACGGCGCGCCCTTGGTGAGAAAGCCTTCTCTAGAGATCTGAAAGGTGCCTTGGAGTACCGGCTCCCCCAGCCGCCGCTGCGCTTCCTCCCTGGGTAATAGCCATAGATGCGACTACCATTACCTATGGGCAACCCCTCTCCATGTTGAGTGGTCTGCAGGCCGCTCGGTAGGGCTTGAGTGCAGCCCTTTGCAAAATAATAATATTAAGTAAAATATGAACAAGAAGACATACAAAGATGTTATTTAGAGGTACATACCCAATGAATAAGCTTTAAAAAGTTAAAAATTTGGTGTTTTTAATAAAGGGAGTTAGAGAAAGTGATTTATTTTAGACTGTGTGAGCATAATTTTGATTTTTTAGAAAGAAGAATGGTAGAAAATACTTTAAGGTGTTTAACAGTATTTGTCTTTTGGTGATGGGTTTGGGGACAAACCTTTAAAATATTCTTTCTTCCATCTGTATTTTCTGCATAATCGAAAATAAATATGGATTACTTTTATGGTTGAAATGTTAAAGTTTTAGAGTTGCATGTTTTTCTGTCTCGAAAGTTGTGAAAATTAAATGTCAAATACTTGTAAACTAACTGGCATTTTTAATTATTTAGCTATTTTGTAAGTAATGAAAAAATTTTTAATTATTTACCTATTCTTTTACTTAAATAGAAGAGGAATTTTCATGAGATTAGATTACTCTTTTATTGACAGAAAACTGATATGTATTTGATCCTTTTGAAAAAAACATACCAGATATGGTCTTCCTCCACTATTTTAGTTTTTTTTTTGTTTTTGGTGGTGTTTTTTTTCCTTAACAAAATAAATGTCTCTGTAGGAAGGATTTAGGGCCACTTCAAGGCAAAGTTGACTAGAACACTCAGCAAGGCCTTTACTATACGTGTGAAGTTCCCCCTTTTCCAGTACCATTTCATGTCATTTGTTCTGCCTGTCAGCCACAAATTTAAAAGCATCTCAAGGTCAAAAGTCCATAACACTCGCTTTGTCTTCCTCTTCCCCTTCTTCCCTCTTTATTTTCCTTCCTTCCAAATTCCAGATATTGGGGAAAAATAACTAACATTTGTGTAATCCTTTACAACTTTCAAAACACTTGTTTTATTTACATTTAATCTTTACCCATTTCAGAAGTGCTTAATCATCCAGAAGTATAACTTACGGAATTGTCTTTTTTGCGAAAAAATCTGCAGGCAGGGCTGAAATGGGAAGAAGACCTGGCATACTGTCAAACAAGAAATAAAAGGTAAAACACAAGAAATTTCCCACTTATGTGAAGATGGTGTGCTTCAGGGAGGAGTTTCAGAAAACAGGCTTTCTCTGTCCATCCAGGGCTAAGCGGACTGCAACACTCCCCTCTAACTATGGCGTCGGCCGACATTAAGATTCATACATGGAGTTGTGCTCAGTTCCTTCCTTGGCTCTGGTTTAATTCTTGCTGCTGTCTTCTGGTTGCCCTAGCAACACATATTAAACAATTTTTTTTTTTGTTTTAAACATTGTTTGAGCTAGTAAAGGAGAACTGGGTGGCTATGAAAATGTGAAAAGAAATTTTCAGTACCAAATTTTTCTAAGACATCAGACCCTGAAGCAAGAATGTGATATATTAAGAACCACCCACTGTCCAAAACATTCCCCTGAGACTTCATCAGCATTAAGTCAGGAGTAATGGGGCAGGTCTGGTTGTAGAACATTAGAGAAGCTGGGGGCGAGAACCTTTTCCCTGGTTCATAGCTGATTTGGGAACAGTGGTCCTCTAAAAAACAAAATCTTCTATAGCCTTTAAAAAAAATGCTGCCTTCGAGTGGTTAGTATAGGAGAAGAGAAAAATGTTTCCCCTCTATTGCAAAGAGATCCAAGAAGCCTCCCTGATGAAGAGAGATTCAAATATTTTAATAAGAATATAAGTTTACCAGAAAACCTCAACCAAGGCTGAGAAAAGATACTGAAAACTTCATGTAAAACTTAGCCACTACAAACAAGCATACTTGTTCAATGGCAGAAACATGTTTTTTCCAGCCGTTGTGAAGATCTCTGTATTGTGAGCATCGAGCATTATAAGGGACCATCTTTGATTTTGTTTTTCTAGAAAAGCATAAAGTCTGGCCTCGTATTACCACTTATGACCATAATGCTAAATTGCAAGTTTGTGATGGTGATTAACGTAAAGATAACAAAGTTTATTCCAACACAATAGCTTTGTCCTTGCCAGGCCCGATGAAGGGACAAATCTTTATAAATAATTGTGTTTACTTATTTGCCTTACCAGACTCTAAGCCCATGGTAAGCAGGGCTTGCCCTCATTTAGAACATCACCTAATCCAATAGCCAGTGCACAGTGGTTGAGCAATAAGTATAAAAGAAATGAAGAAAATAAGGAGGACACAGCATTCCTCAGCCAGGATTTTTAACGGAAGCTGTGGAATAGATGGAAGTCTATTTAGAATAGACTCTGGTAAGCACCAGAAGTAGGAGGTTGAAGAGTCCACCGTGTCCTCCAGAGGTAAATAGAAGTGAGGCTTGTTCTGGTAACGGGAGACACTGATTTGTGTTCTGACCTCCTGACTGCAAAAATACCCGATAACAGAACTGGGACTTTTTTCAGAAAAGTGATTCAGCAGGTTGCCTGAGACTGGTCCAGTTTTAGCGCTGAAAGCCCAGAGTCCTGAGAAACTTCACCTTAGTCCCAGTCAAATCAGAGTAATTGGTCACCCAAAAAGAGCAAGCAAAAAGACCCTCAGGTACTCAGGCAGATAACAAATCTCAGGTGAAGTCTGCATCGTAAAGCAAACAAGAAATTAGAATGGCACATTTGGAGAATAGTAAAATGCTTATTCTACCCTGACTGTATCTTTTAAATCAAAAGTTTAACTTTTATTTAGCAGGACTACATTCTGACATCCTGCCAGGATGATACTAGCTGCAGAATTCACTTTGGGTAGTATCTAAAATGAAATAACCTGTGGATAAGAATTGTTTAAACATCTAGGTACTAAAGCAGGTCTGTAAAGATCAAGTTGAATTTTTGCATAAGTGACATGGAGCTTTAAAAAAAAAAAAAAGTGATTAACGGAGAATTTATTCTTGAGGCTACCTCAGAAATTTTAACTTGTCCTCCCGTTTCTTTGAAGAGTGGAAATTACTCAGTTCATCTATGAGCAGAATCAAATTCTTTAGACATGAGTTCAGAGAGAGGGGGCTGAGACTCAGCCTTGTTTTCACCATTTCATTGTTCTGTCTAGCGCCCGTTCCCATTCACTATAACCTGCATGGGGTGGTAGAACAGACTGGAAAGAAACATATAAACTTGGACTGTCTTGAGGGAACATGCAATATGGCCCTTAGAGATTTCTTCATTTATTGAATTGGATACGTGCTGTAAGGGCTTGTGTTCTTAGTTAAGCAAAGAGTACCACCATGCTATGTCTGGAATAGCTACTATGTTATAGTGGGGTTTATATATGACATTATTGTAGAATGCCCGTCCTTCAATTTTTGCAGGAAACTTGTAACATTTTCTTTTCAATTCTCTGAATAATTCGAGGTTTGAAGTACATAATAAGCAAATTCTGATGACCCAGCAAAACTATAGAACATGCCACAGATTACATAAAAAGTCTCTAAGACTTCCTAGGTAAGATGCTTCAACAGTCGCCTAAAGAATTCACCTCTGAATCAACTTGAATCCCTACCTGTAGTTGATTATTCATCCAGTTCAATAGTAACTGCCAATAAAGACCTTTTTGGCTGGATATTTAAACAAGTATAAATCAGTCTTACATCAGTTTTACTCAGCTTTATGTTCCGAATAGGATGTATTCTGTGAATGCAAAAGTAAATAAATAATCCTGATATTTTATATCAGAGGCAATATTCTCCTGATACATATCTCAATACATACCTATTCATTGTAGTAACCAAAGGCCATTGTAATCACAGTGCTGACATGACACCCACAGTTTTCCTTGTTTATAAGCCATCAACAAACTTGGCCCTTTTGTAGTTTTGTTTTAATTGTACTTTTTCTAGCTGAAAGAGATAATTTACAAATACAGGCAGGAGGGCTTGAAGTTTATATTTGGACCCTAGACTAACAATTAGAAAGTATTACTAAGGATCTATAAACTACCCACAGATTGACACAGGAGCTATTGCACTGGAGGAGGGGGGCAAATATGTGACAACTCCCCCTTGACTGTAAGTATTTGGGAAGGCTTAAATTGAAACGTGAGAAATGCTGGGAGAAAGGAAAAACTGTTTGGGAATAATTATGGTCATTCTCTCTGAAAAGGTACATCCCTTGTAAATTGTTCTTAACCATAACTTAAATCCTTGTATTTCCCACGAGTCAGCATTTACTGAACAAATGTAAGAGGATGAATGATTACCATTCCCCCTCTAGCAACATCTGCTTCCAAAGGAATTTTGGCAGAGTTTATAAGTGATGTCAGACTGCCAGGCACAAAGATTACAATCTGGTTAATTCTTGCCCTGGCATTCCTACCTCCAGGGGAGCCTTGTGTAAATCCACACAAGCCAGAGTTTGAAATGGGTCACTGTACATTCCCACTGGAAAACAAACAAAAGGGTGGAAGCAGGAAGTGCTCAGAACTAGAGTTTTACTGAGTTTCTTAAATATTTATATTTAACATTCCACCAAATGTGCCATTTGTAAAGATGTTTGGGAAAATAAAATTCCAAAGAGAAACATTTCTAATCATATTGTTCACCACCAACAAGTAGTTATTGAATAACTAGCTCCTTCGAGGTGTAAGGAACCCAGGCTCTTTCTTTATGGACCAAGGCAGAACCACGTTATTCACAGAACAGTTATGCTTCAGACATCTAGTTGGCTGTTGGAATTTCATAGGATCCTATAGTTACTTTCTGTCCATGAGCTTTCGTTGGGTCTTCAGAAATTTGATTAAGAAAGGATTGTGAGTGGGTTACTTTGGCCAGAAGCTCCAACAACCACTTTTGACTGAGATAATTCATTATTGTGAACATTTTTAATATGGATAGAAGGAGATGACATTTGGGTTTGGTTATAACCTATGAAACAATGGTTGAAGGAAAGGCAATTCCTTTGAAGTTAAGAATTGATGGATAAGAGAGACTTTGCCCTAAATTAACTCAAAACAGAATTAAGTGAAAGACTTTAGTGAAGTCAAGTGAAAATCAGTTTTAATGGCAGAAAAAAAGAAGGGGGAGGCCCAGGGCTGGGGGTTGGAGGGAGGCAGGATGGAAAGGAATGTACCATGTGTCATTGCTGGGACCCACAGGAAGCAGTAATGACTCTCACCGGCATTTGTTCTTTTTCCAAGGCAGAACTGGGTGAGTTGAAAAACCAGGATATGCCTTAGAGATGTTTTTATGGGATCATATGTAATCATTTTATTGTATTTCAACTCTTAAATTGTTATGTTTTGGCTATTGGTCAACATTTCCTAAAGTCAGATGATACACAGACATGATGTGTCTCTAGGAATCGAGAGATCTGCGTGGTCGGCTGGTTTATTGGACCCTCAGCAAATCACTTCTCATTCACAACAAACTTCTCATTCAAAGTACGAATGCCTATTTTAAGTTCCTTACAGATTTATTGTGACTATCAAGTAAAGTGATATCATGAAATATAGTCATTTAGTAATTTATAGTAATATGAATGAAAAGCATATGAAAAACTATAATTCACCATTCAAATATAAGGTATTGTTATCACACACATCAGTTCTAGCAGTTTATCTTAGATAATTTTATGTTGAGTTTACTGAGATCAATTCCCTTCACATCTTCTAAGGAAGTCAAGGACATTGGTTCATTTCAGTGAGTAACAATATACTTAAATTGATCACCATAGAAAAATGGGTCTGCTCTGCAGAACCAGTTAACACAGTGGTGACCCTTGCTCATTGCCAAGTGGCCAGCACCACTCCATCACCCTCCCTTCCAGTTTTCATTCCATCAAACATTTAGGGTAAAGTTTACATAATTACAGCAGTTAATGGTCAAGATTATTAGGTTAGTTTTATTTCCCATAAACCAGAGGTCCAATGCAACTGTTAACCAAAAAGCTGAAACAAACTGCACAATGATTTCCTCCTGCAATTAGAAGGTATTGCCCAACTAAAACCACACACACACACACACACACACACACACACACACACACACACACACACACTGATAGCGCAGGAAATTCTGATCCAATGGTAAAGGAATGTTGTCCCCCTCCTCCAAGTGAATGAAAATGTGTGTCTCATTATGAAAGAACTGTCCAGAAGGGTCAGCAGGCTCTGGTGCTGAGGAGCCTGCTGACCACTCACCAGTCCCAATGGTTCAGACAGGAACTCAAGGGACATAGAAATAGAAATGATAGAGGATTTTGTTTTTGTTTTTGTTTTTTTTTAGAGTGGTATATTGAGAGCTGGCTTCCATTCCATGGCTATGGGCCTTCCTTTAAATATAAACAGCAGCAAGAGCTGAGAATGACTGCCATACTTGAATGCCAAATAAACACAAAATGACAAGCACAGATTTTTGGCTTTCTATGAAAGCTTGGTTTTTCAACAACCCCTTTTGTTGCCTCTAAAGACAATGGTCTCAGTGTTTCTGAGCCAGATCCCCAACACTCAGAGCAGAGCCTTGCTGCACCCCACCCCAGTTCACGCTGCAAGAAGAGTCATGTCCCCTTTGGGTTTGGGAGCAAGTCATCCATCGCTCCCTTCCTGGCCCACTGCTATACAAGCATTTATTTACTGAAATGAAAGAGGTGTGGTATATGAACTTGCAGTTTGCAGACTGAGCCCCAGGGTAGTTTGATCAGGGATGTGCTCAGTGGTGTCTACTTATTTGAGAAACAGTAGCTTAATCGTGAGCTCTGCAGTGGACTCAGTGGAGGGAGTAAGGATTTACCCACTTCATTAGTTCATTGTAGGTTTAAGTTTTTTTTAATTGGCATTTATCATTTTGGCTTTATGTGACTTAGGGGTAGCAATAATTGACTAAACTAGATGGAACCAGTGGACTTTTTACTTTCTTTCCTGTCTAGCGGTTAACACAGCTCCCAAATTCTCTTACATGGCTGAGTAAATATCTCAGGTATTTCCACAGATAGTATCTCAGTGCAGACATATAAGCCACCCAAATAAGAAGCTCTCTGGTCGTGGATATCACCTCTTCCCCAGACATTGCCTCTTTTGAGCCTCCATATCAGGGTTGCAAAGTTCTGTTGTAGAAGCATTTAAATATTGGGGGTACTTATTTCTTACTCTTTCCTTATAATCTCACAAAGTTTGTCTTTGCTGATTTTTAATCTCAAGGAGAATTGAATTCAAAGTTATACACTAATATTTTAATTATTTCTATAACATAATTCCTAATTCTAATTATTTACTAAATAAGTATAGTAAGTTATTAAGAGAAATGAGGTAAGCAGAAATACAGTGGCATTCATTACCAGGTTTCTATCACCTCCAAATTAGCGACAGTGATAATACAATGGACTTACTACCACTCAGTGGCACCTTCACATTTTGTCTGTGTGAAAAAAAGTGATGGCTACAACACATGACAATTCCTCCTATTTCTATAACTCTTTGTAGTTCACAGTATACCTTAGTAACCATTAACACACTTGATCACCAAAACCATCTTTCTGTGAAGATTATTAACATCTCCATTTTATAAATGAGAACTCTGAGTCTTAGAAAAATAAGGTGATTTACTAACAGTCATGCTAGTAATGTGGCAAAGTTGTGATTCAAGCCCAAATCCCCTTATTATAAATCTAGTGTTTATTTAGGTGAAGTATGCTATATGAGTAACAGGAAAAAGAAAAACTATGTTTGTAAACCACCTGGTGAAGATCGACGTAGCCTTGCCTTACTTATTGAGGTTTAAGAAAATACTCATTTATTCTCCTTCAAGTTCAAATAGCTATTTTGTGCCAAACTATAGCTGCTTACCCATTTATAGTATGACAGTTGGGTAACTGTGAGAATTATCTAAAGAGGTCTTTCTCAGTATACCATCTATTTATTCATTCATTCATTTGTTTACACTGTTACTTGCTTATTATTTACTTATTTATATTAGGAACAACATTTTTTTTTAAATACTTGTATTATCAGCCCTGGTAAACTTTAAAAAATAGACTAAACTTTAAAGTATAAGAAATAATAATGCGGGCCACTTCTCAAGAACGTTGTGAAGAATAACTAACAAAAATTAATATGACACTTAGCAACTACATTGTTCTAAGCAATTTTACAGACTTTCATAACTGGTTTCAATTGAATGTATTTGTCCTATTCACATGAATGCCTATTTCCAACTCAAATTTCACTAGCTGTAAAGAAGTTAAATGCACTCTAAAGAAGACATGCTTTATAATGCTATCACTTACTTCAGCATTCGTGGTAGAATCATAGTTCATTTTACAAATGCAAAGAATTCTATGCATCAAAGTTGCATTGAAGTTAAAAAATAAAACAGCATTCCTGATGACTAAAACTTGGTTCATTACATCCTTAAATGAAGAATTTTATTATAGAGATCATTTACTATCAGAAGTTTTTAATATCTGTACTTAAAGTTCATGAATTCAAAGAGAGAAAATAGAAGCTGATGGTATTAAAAGATACAAATTCTCTGCCTATCCATTCTTTATTATTGCTGTACAAACCCAAACTAAACTCTGGATCTGGTGGAATTAGAGAAAAGCTGAAGTTTCTACATGAATCCAATGAAACTGTGCACCAGAATCTTCATCGATAGCCAAATTCTTGTTCTGTGTACATTTTAAGAATTCCTCATTTATTGTTGCCCAGACAGTATTTTCTGAACAAGAGAAAACAGCAGGCCCCAAACCATAGCCGTGAGCTAGGATTCCTCAGATTTAACTGTGTTCAAAGGCCTGAGCAAGAGCAAGTGATCACTTGTAGGTAAACTTCACATTGGATAAAACTCCAATTTTCAAAACAAAATGTCAGGAGAGGATGAGGAAAAAAAAAATCTGAATGTTTGCTAGACCTGTCATCATTGGTGATGTAGGTTTAATACATTGTTAGGCCCAGAAAACATAATAAGTCAACAACATTTTCCTTAGGTGTGGCCTATAATTAACAGGGTGGGGTGACAACTCACAATTTAAGCAATGACATCAATAGTCTGAAGAAGAAAAAAAACTGATGAGACCATCAGTTTCTTTCTTTTCTTTTTTTTTTTTATTTATTTTTTTAATTAGTTTCAGGTGCACAAGACAAAGCAAAACTTAGACGTTTATCATTTATATCCCTCACACTGTGTGAACCCCCCTCCCCCCATCCACTATCCCTCTGTACGTTCCCAAAACCTCTCAACTTCCCCTTATCCCCACCCCCCCCCCCCGCCCCTCTAGCAACCCTCTGTTTTTCCTCCATGTTTCCAAAACTGTTTCTGATTAGTTCATTCACTTATTCTTTTCTTTAGATTCCGCATATATTCTTTTTTATTATAATTCTTCCATATACTTTCTTTCAGACTCAGCCTCATTTTGTTCACTCTGGGACTATGAGTTTTTCCTTTACTAAAGAAAATACAAACGTGTAAACAAAGAATAAAAGATAAATCTTGAGGAGAACAATATTCACTTAGGAGATGCTAGGAATATCACTTAAGTAGTATTTTGAGGTGAAAAAAGTACCCTAGAAAGTCAACACGTGTCTCTTCCAAAATTGTTCTCAGAGATTTAATGTGTGAATCCAGGCTATTTGTGTTGTTTGTATTAATGATGTTCACTCAAAAAAGTAAGACCAGAACCCTGTACAACTTTTTTCCCCCACAATAATCCTAATAAAATTGAATTAAACTTGACTGTAAATAGTTTCAAAAACCTAGGGAGGGGAAGGTGGTTGGATGGGAAGCAAACTTGCCAAAGTTCCCTGCAGGGCTCTTGTATTTGATCCTTTGCCTCCAGCAGCTTGCTATTATCTTTCTTCCTTTCTTTTCTTAGAAATTCTCTTCAGAAAGCCCTACACGTCCCATCCCCCCTCCTTTGCCTACAAGCCCAACCTGTCATGTCAGTACCATCTTCTTGGAAGTCAGCCTCTGTTTAGCTCTGAGCTTCTCTGTCAAGTACTATTTGGTTAATGAATTTTTCGGCAAAAAAAAAAAAAAAAAAAAAAACTGGGAGAAACTGACAGATTTTGTGGGGTTTTTCCCCTTTACTTAAATAAAACAAAATGTTTCTCTCCTGGTAGCCATATATAGGGATAATAGAGTTCAACGGATTAAAACTCTGATCCTTTAATTGAATTTCCTTTCCTAGACTCCACCCTCAGAATCTCCTGTGCTCCCTGACCTAGCACACTGTCTGTAGTCTTCCTGTGGTAGAGGGCTTGTTCCCCCCTAGTTTCCTAGGGCTTCTTCAACTGCAGAAAGCATTCCTTTGATTAGAATTTGGGGTCAGCTACCAGCTGGATCCACATTCCTAAATCTCTGGTGCTTTGCTTTACAGAGATGCCCGAGTTGATCCCTCTGCCTAGAGAAGGAAGCAAGGATATGAGCGCCAGTCCTGGCCCTGCTGGCCACAGACAGAGTGCTTTCTGGCATCTCTGGAATCCTGAGAGTCTCCTGTGGGGAAGGAAAAGATAATGTTCCTTTTACCCTTCTAAAGTCTTCTGGCTGGTCTGATAATCAAATTGACGTGAGACAGATGAACAGGAGAAAATAACTAAAGTTATTACATATATAGGAGGGTTTCATAACAATATGAAACCTGAGGATAAATCGTGCAGTTAAGGTTTACGTGCCATCTTGAGGTAAGGAGAAGGGGGGTGACTAGTGGTTTGGGACTTCAAAGGGCAGGAAGGCAATTCACATGGAGATGGAAAAGCAAATGTTTGGTAAATAATGTTTGCTGGGCCATCTTTAACAACGGTGCACGGAAAGGATTTTGATCCAAATGTGTGCCACACACCAGTTCATATTAAACTACAGACATCTATGCTAATAGCTCGCTTCCTAGAGCAGGTCCTGTAACAATTCTTTTAGGTAGTTAGGGGGAAGGTTTTTCCTGGGTCTGTTTCTCAAAAATAACCAGTTTAAAATAATACCCAAACAAGGCATATTTTGGTGTGGCAAACACCAGCCCCCCACTCCCTATAAGGAAATATATCCACAGACATACGTACACAGTTGACTAAGACTAGAAAGATTTAAAGAGAATTAGGGACTCTAAAAAAAATGTTAAGGAAACAACATTCAAAAAAATAGTCAACGGTTAACTAATTGGTAATTAAGCAATGGCTTAATTCTAGATCCTACTCTGTGTATAGTGTATCCTCCTTCTGAGCACTTGACTTCATACAGTGAACTTCAAGGCCTATCTTTGATCTTAGCTTCATTCTGACTCTTGTCAGTTTTTGAACCTAAACTTTCCTGGACCCTTTCTAACTTGGCCTGTCCTTACAGTCCCATCACACTCCCCTGCACCCCGTGCTTTCATTTCTAACCTCACAGACACCCCTACACACCAGGGCCCAGTAGGCTCTGCCTCAGTCCCCCTCCCACCCCAGGGCGGGGGAGGCATAAACACCTACTGCTCATCACCACGACCCTTTTGGATGCAAAGGGAATACTTTGCCTCATACAACAGAGAAGATGTGGCTTTGCACTTAAGAGAACCTATAACCACAGCAGAGCAGGTGTTGAGGAGGAAGCAGCGGCATCTCTGTAGGACTGGACAGGAGCACTTCTTGAAGTTGTCCCAGGGCACTCACTGCGTTCGTTTTTCCGCTGCACTCTGTGCACCCCCCATTGTCTGTGCCGTGGAGCGTTCCCCAAGCCACCAAGTTAAAAGGAAAATCTCCAACTTCATTTCCTGGGATCAGGTTCAAGATAGCAACAGTTGTCTGCTTGCACAAGAGAGAGCTGCAAACTGTTGATATGGATAGAGAGTAGCCAACAGGAAAAGCATTTTTTAAAATGACAAACCACTTGTGGAAGTTTTAGCATCATTTCCTCCAGGGACTGATAATTATTTAAAAAGAAAATATTGGAAATTGTACTAACAAAAAAGAGTACTAACCAAAAGCTGGGTTACAATAAATTCTTGCTCATTGTCCATGAATAAGATCATCAGCCCCTGGATAATGAAATCCAATACTTTTGTTAGAATGGGGATTTTTAAAAGAAAAGACTATCCTTCAATCGAGAAGGATGCTAGCCTTACAATACAGCTCTCCTTTTAGAGAAAAACACATGAGTGTTTTGTTATGAGAGAGAACTTTGACCCGGGAAGAGCATTTAGGCATTCTTTCAGACAAGCTGTTGATTCCCACATAAAATTGGCACCAGAAAGAGCCATCTGGGACAAAATGTTATGCACATTGTTGGTGTGCATAACTGTTAGAAGTACATTTCAGTTCTGTACCACAAAAAACATTATATTATGCAGCTAATAGAGACTGCTTCTCAATAAAGCACAGATGTGTAAGAAACCCAGGATGGGTGTATTAATTTTACCTATTTCAGAAATCTAAAATACTGTTTTGTAAATGAGCATTTGGTGCAATTATGTACTTACCTACTTTTAGAGTTTTCTATAAAATGTGTCCTCTGTTCCCAGATCCTGTAGTACTTTATGCAATGGAGACCATCAGAACACAACAAGGAGTTAAGAGGTCTGGGTTCTAGTTATCACTCTACCACTAACTTACTATGGGATTTTGTGCAAGACATTTAATATTCCCAGATATATTAGTTAAGATAACACTAGCTCTGTAACAAACAGCAAAATTTCATTTGTGATAATAGATTGTTTCTTGCTCACAGGACACAGTTCAATGCAGATATTCCTGGTCAACAGACAACTTTCTTCACCATGGTGATCCAGGGCTCCTGTCACCTTCCTGTTTTAAAACCCCTCCATCTATGATGACATTAATGTCCTCTGTTTATTGCTAGTGGGAATGGAAAGAGAATACAGAAAAGTCCCAGCCACTTTGTAATAGTCTGGCCTACAAAAGACATAGCTCACTTCCACCCTTAGTCCAATGTCAAGAACTAGTCAAATGCCCAGGCCTGATTGCAAGGACAGGAGCTAGGGACCAGCCAGGGAGAGCACAGCTATAAACATTTCTGCCACATCAAGCATCTACCTATTCATATCTGTGCAATAGGAATAATAATACCTGACCTGCCATTCCACAGGGATATTGTGGAGAAAACAATAGCTAAATGTTCACATGCTTTGAAAATGGTTCCAGAGAAGCATGGTCCCACAAGATATTATTTTCCATACTATCTACCAATTTATTTGTGCTTTCCATTATTTCAAGATTCAAATCTATCTTCAACTGATAGAGTTGTAAGAGCACACATCTCTGTGTCTGTTTGTCTCTCATCCTCATGCTGCAGCATCTTTTGACATAGTCCACCCTGAATCCATGAAACAATCTACTTTCTTAGCTTCCACATCATGGCATTCTCCTGCGCTTTCCACTTTCTCACTCCCCTCTCTCAGGCCACTTTGCAGAGCGTCTACACAAACGTTTTTCAGTACAACACCTCAGGACTGTCCTGAACCTTATCCCTCACCACACTCATTCTCTAGACAACTTTATCCTTTCCGATGGCTGTGTGCTGAGGATCCTGAAATTGTGTCTTGACTCCAAGCTGCTCTTCTGAGCTCTAGACTCTAGACCACAGCATCCCTGACAGCTTCATCTGAAAACTTTACAGTCAGCTCCGACTTCACAGGGCCAAAACAGAACTCCCG
This sequence comes from Rhinolophus sinicus, assembly GCF_057876585.1. Taxonomy (NCBI): domain Eukaryota; kingdom Metazoa; phylum Chordata; class Mammalia; order Chiroptera; family Rhinolophidae; genus Rhinolophus; species Rhinolophus sinicus. The sequence goes on from NC_142504.1 coordinate 87,337,174, forward strand.
ATTTTCCCTTCCCAAACCTATTCCTTTGCTAATATTCCCAAATACAATCTTCCCCATCTCAGCAAATGACATCAAGTTCTCGAATCCAAAAACTTGGAATAATTTTTTACTTCTCCATTTTGCTTCCTATTGGTAAATCCTATTATCTCTATCAACCCTCCCCCCACAAAAGTCTTCTCTCTGTCCACTTCTATCCATCTGCTTGTCTCCCTAATACCAACCACTATCCTTTCTCACCCAGATTGCTACAGAAGTTTCTTAACTAGTTGAGCTACCGTGTCTCCAAAAATAAGAGCCAGCCAATGAGCTCTAATGCATCTTTTGGAGAAAAAATTAAAATAAGACCTGGTATGATATGATATGATATGATATGATATGATATGATATGATATGATATGATATGATATGATATGATATACCCAGTCTTATAGTAAAATAAGACAAGGTCTTATATTAATTTTTGCTCCAAAAGACACATTAGAGCTGATTGTCCGGCGAGGTCTTATTTTCGAGGAAATACGGTAATTCCACACTTGCTCCTTACAACCTACCTCCCAGAGCAGCAAGAGGTATCTTTCTAAGACATACTATATTTTATCAGATTGCTAAAGCCTTCATTTTTTAAACACAACTGACATATAAAAGAAAAAGCCATACCATTTGGACTATGACACAATGTTTTCTCATTAAATCAGTTGTAAGATACATTTTGATTTCATAGATGTTAAAAATAGCTAATGGTGACTGGTTGATTCTGAATATAGCCATTCACCCTCCACCCCTGGGGAAAAAAAAAAACATAAAACCAACAAAGAGAGCAAATAAAATCATCCATAATCCACTCTTTTGATACTACTATGAGACATAAAGTATCATGACACAATCTCTCAAATTACCTGTAAGTTGAGAAATAAACAAAATTCCAGCTGATCTGCTGCCCACCCAACACTGCAAGCTTGTGGGTGCAAAGAGTGGAGGAGGGGGAGTCTTAAGAGACTCCATGAAAATATTGAAGGGGTACAGAGGACTTATACAGGTATAGACAAAATCATCCCCAGAAAGAGAAAATCCAACAGTAACCACTGGCCAGAGGTTAGAACACGGTAATTGATAGCTCTAGCTATAGGGAAGGAGCTTGAGGACTACGGGACCAGAGTCAGCATGAAAAGCATTACTCAAGGGAAAATCGGTTGTACAGAAAAGGAGATGCAACCCTTGGAAACACAGCCATGAAGGAAAAGACGGAAGTAAGAAATGAAAATTAAATATAATTAAACAAGACAGAAACAAGACACACCCACCCCTTGGCTTGCTGACGTCATCAACACCACCATCCATAAAAGCAACAAAAAAAAAGGCAGAACTATTACAATAGAGAATTACCAATCTGGGAGCAGTGACCACACAATAAAAAGAACAAACGGCAGACCCCATCCACGTAGAACTATTATAATAAAAATTCAGAAAATTAAACATTTAAGCTGATAGAAATTCTACCCCTAAATCAACCACAGAGCTGAAGAAATTGTGATACAACCCTCCAAACTAAATTAAATATTTTCACACAACCATTTGTAAATATGAAAAGAAATCTTACATCAGAAATACAAAAACCATTAACAGAAATGGAGGAGGCAAGGGTGAAATGAAATGAGAATTGACTGAACTCAGGAAAGAAATGGAAAAAAAGGCAAAATCACATGGGAAATGAAGACTAAATCACAAGGTCTGCAAGATTAGATTCTAGTGAAAATTTAAAAAGAAAGACAATCTCCATTTTTTTGCAATTACAAATAATGCTGCAATAAATAACCTCTTCTGCACAACAATATTTCTGTATTGTTGGGGAGCTATCTTTAGCATCAATTCCTAGATGTGGAATTGCTAGCTAAACAGTTAAATGCATATATAGTTTTTATTAGATATTTCCAGTTATTTCGAGTTTGAGTTAGCATTCTCACAGGTGCTGTTCCCTCTGCCTAGAATCCACTTCCCTCTGTCTTCATAAGACTAACTCCTGTCACCCCTGGGTCTCAGATTAAATGTCACCTGCTCTGAGACAGCTCTCCTGAATATCCTTCTGAAAGGATTCCTATTCAAATCTGTTTTTATATTTCTTTGCCCCGTGGTTGGTTTGTTTTTTGGGTTTTTTTTTTGCCTCATCACACTTAACACAACTTGCACCATTTCATTTATGTTTATTTCTTTTTCAATTACTTCCCCACCTGAGTAAAGGCAGGGGATAAGGTGGTCTCAGGTTCCCTTGCACCCCCAGGGCCTGGGATGTCACTTGATCACATAATAGATACCCAGTATTTATTAAATGATTACATTTTTTCCTAGTTACACTAAATCTTGGAATGCTGAATAATCTTTATTGCTTAAGAGAGGAAAATACGAGTTGGCACATGATGTTTAGGCCTAGAAACTATTTTACTGGATTTAAAACTCCTTAAGAAATGTTTGATTGCATTTGCATTTTCTGTTCACCCCAAATACCTTTCATGATGCCTTACCCATAGCATGTGTACAATAATGCGAATTTTTTGTTCGTGGTTATAATGCCAGTTAAGTCAGCAAAGGAGCCAGGTAGTACTGAACTAACAAAAATATATCCAAAGCTGTAATTTCTCCTTTCAGAATTTACTGTGTGAATCCACATGGGGCCAGGTTGGCACTAAGGGGAAGAAAATTTTCCAGGCAAGTGGATTAGAGCACTGTAAATATTTATTGAATGAATCGTAATTAACCATAACTAAACAAATTCCCCCAAAAGAAGAGACAGAAAGAAAGAAAAATCTAAAACCCTGAGTTGTGGAGCCAGATGAGTAGAACTAGTCAACAGCCACACCATAAATTGTGATGTCAATTGTGCTTCCAGGTCCCATGAGTTAAGTTTCAATTATTCATGAAAACGTTACTTAGCCCTCTTCTCTTCTTCCCATTCTCCTCCATCTCCTAATGAGGCTGGTCACAGAGCTGGGTCACATGGGGGTAAGAGGGTCAAGTGCTAAAATGCGGCAACTGTGAGATTTAAGTCAGAGCATAAAATGTGAGACCCCAGCTGTCTTGGTCAAGTCATGTCATCTAAGGAGAGTTTGTTTCCTCATCTATAAAGTAACAATTAATAAGCACATCCACTCTATGTACCTCAAAAACTGCTTTTATAAATCTAATACTATACTAATAAAAATATTTTATAAATTGCATAAATATTATCAAAATGTCAATTGCAAAATATAACCTGTTATTATTAGTGATACAAACCTATACTCAGGTAGTTGTAGAGCTCCCTAGTTATTTACATTTAGCACAAAGATGAAATCTCTATAATTAGATAGTTCTTTATAAGTATCTAAGAGCTGTTGGGAAAAAAATGACCAAACCACATGTGATGAAAGTGCTTTTGGAAAAGAGTTCCAGATATTCACTAAACCTAAATAGAAATCCAGACTCTGGCTTTGTTTTTTCTTTTCTTTTTTTTCTGTTTAATGTTTCTTTCAAAACATGTGGCCTGTTTAAAATGTTATCACACAGAGAACCATGAAAAAAATTGATATATGAGATATCTGAGCAATGCAGCTCACATTCCCCCTTTGAATAGTACAGAGATTAGATAGTTTATGTAAAGGCCTCACTTTTCAACCTTAGGCCCCAACACAAATTGCAGTTGTGGGTTGTGAAGGATTCTCAGAAAAAGATGTGCAGTCCAGCCTCCTGACCAATCATGGTAGACTAAGGAGAAAAAGACTTTTTGGTGTAAAAGGGCTCAAAGAAATGAGCCCTGCAGAAATTCAGCTTGTCCCCTAACCTCAGAAACAGTTAAAAAAAAAAAAAAAAAAAAATCTGGGGACCCCATTCCCACCCCTGAGGAGGCTGTGCAGTGACTGGTTAAGTATTGGGGTTGGGGTCTTTTAATGACTGCATGTGCCCATGGGCAATTGACTTAACCTCTCTGTGCCTTAGTTTCCTCATCTGTAAAATGGAGATAATGGAACAACTTTCAAAAGGATGCTGGGAGGAGTTAAAAAGGTAAAATGTGTACCGAGTTAGCAGCTTGTCTGTTACATAGCAGGGGCTCAATAAATGTTACTACTAATAATTACTAAATGTAGCAATAGAAATTTATTTTTTATCTCCCTTTTAGCTCTTAGGGTCACAAAGCTTTAATGCTGCCCAAGTTGACAATACAGTAAGGGTGTTCAGGTGTTGTTTCCTGAGATACTCCTTTTGCCTAAAAGTCTGCATAACCGCCAATGACCCTGAATTGAACCTGTTGTTGTAAAAATTATGTCAAAGTTCTAATGCACTCCTTTATTGTAAGGCTTTAACTTTCGATGAAAACCTTCAGTTGCTTTATTTGTTTGTTTCTTATTAAATAGTAAATAATAACAAAGTAAATTATTAACCCCAGTGAGCACTTTTATTTTGCTACTAAGTTTTAATCTTGTGCAGAGTTGCCTTTAATTTACTTAAGAGGTCCAATGTCTGCTTATCATAAAAAAAAAAATTAGGTCCTTAGACCCTTGCAGAAAGCACTACGCCATTTTCCACCCATGTCCCCAAGGGTCTGAAATAGCACTTTCTAGGCACAAAGGAGAATCCTCCTTGAAAATAAATCCTTCTAAATGTTCTTGAGTCATTTTGCCCTCTTGGGCCACATCTGAGTGTGCAAACCAAAGAAGATACCTGATTTAAAAAGTTGCTTTGATGACGCAGCCTAGAATTATTTTAATATTCAGGATTATCCTAAAGCTCTAAATATCTTTTATGTTTTAACGGTCAGTTTTTTTTTCCAGTTTCTTATTCAGCAGTTCTCTCTTTATCATAAGAAACAACAACAACAAAAAAACCCTCATATAATAGCAATCATTTATTCATTTTGTCATTTATTTATTTAATCATTCATCATACATTTATTGATGGTGCAGACAATGTATAAACTTTGGGAACATAAAATTGGACAAGAAACAGCCCTTAGGAAGTATATGATGATCCAGATACACCAACAAATAATTGCAATGTCACATTATAAGTTCTTTAATAAAGACGTATACCAAGTGGTACGGGAGCTCAGAAGAAGGAGCTATGATTTTTGTTTTTTCTGGAGGATTTGGGAAACGTTTCACAAAGTGGTGAAATGAGGTGGATATTCACAACAAGTAGAAGTAAGATAAGTAAAAATTAGGGAGAAAATCATTCATTATAAATTAAATAATTAAATGAGTAAATATATGGAAAAGGTTCATATCACTGATTGGTACACTGATTGGTCACTGATTGCCAAGAGCCATGGAAACGTTAGCTGACATTAGTAGTACCATCACCATCCTCATCATCAGAGCGCTTATCAGCTCCAGTCTTAGGTGGTGATTGCCTGTGCTGACATCACTGTTAGCTGCCAGAGATTCATTTCAAGTTTGAGAAATCCTATTTAATAAAAATCCAGCAACACCAAGGTAAAGCATGAATAATAATCACCAGCTTACTCCAGTCTAGCACACTTTCTTCCTCCAGCTAAAATATTGGGCCATAAGCAAAAACTTTGTAATAAGAGAAGGGGATAGATAGATAAGAGTAAGGGGGATCGATAGATGAGATGTAGGTTAAAACCCTGAGTTTAATTTATAAGTTGAGGAATTGAAGAATGAATGGGAAATGTCAGGGCACCAACTTTTCCTAAAATGAAGTCAATGTGCATAGGAATTTCATTCCAGGATATCTGAAGGCAGTATCAATAGAATGTCAGATATTGGCTGTTTATTAGTCATCATAGGATAGGCTATGCTGCAAAACCTCATTGATGATTTCTCAGTGGATGAACACACAACAAATCTGCCATGAGTCTAGATGCTCCTCAGGCAGTTCCCTTCAAAATGGTGATTTTGGAGATACAATGTCATTCCCCCTGACAACTATGCCATCTAGAACACACGACTTCTAGATCACCACAGTAGAAAGGAGCGAACTGGAGAGTCTCACACCTGTTAATAAATGCTTTGACCTAGAAATAACCCACATTAATTCTACTTCTACTCACAACCTCATTGACCACAATTAGTCATATGACCTTATTTTACTATATGGGTATAGTATATTTTACTATTTGGGAATTTGGGGCAGTACATGGGTATTTGGAGCAATGTCTCTGCACAATTAGTTACAAGGATCCAGCTATATTATTTTTTTTTCTGATTTACATTTTTTCAATTTATTTTAATTTTTAATAAAATATAGCTAGCGTACAATATTATATTAGTTTCAGGAATACACCATAGTTATCCAACATTTATATACCTAAAGAAGTGATCACTGTGATAAGTCCAGCAACCATCTGACACTGTACCACTCTCTCACAATATTATTGACTGTATTCCCTATGCTGTATATTACATTCCCATGACTTACTTGTTTTATACCTGGAAATTTGGACCTTTTATTCCTCTTCACCTTCCCCCCCCTTTTTAATTTTTCAACTAAAATTAACATTCAGTATTATTTAATAATAATTTCAGGTATATATATAGCACAGTGGTTGGACATTTGTATAATTTAAGAAATGATCCCCCTGACTAGTCTAGTACTCATCTGGAACTGTACATAGTTATTACCATATTATTGACCATATTTCCTATGCTTTACTTTACATCCCCATGACTATTTTGTAACTATCAGTTTGTACTTCTTAATCCCTTCACCTTTTTCACCCTGCCCCCCAAGCCCCTCCCATCTATCACACCAACAAATCTAGTACCCATCTGGCACTATACACAGTTACGAGTATTACAATATTATTAACAACGTTATTCTATATCCTACATCCCCATGATGACTGTGTAACAACCAATTTGTATTGCTTAATCCCTCCCCTTTTTCACTCACCCCCAACCCCTCTCCCATCTGGCAACCATCAATATGTTCTCTGTATCTATGAGTTTGTTTCTGTTTTGCTTGTTTATTTTGTTCTTTAGATTCCACATATAAGCGAAATCACATTGCATCTGTTTTCCTCTGTCTGACACTCCACTCAGCACAACACCCTCCAGGTCCATCCGTGCCACCACAGATGGCAAGAACCCATCCCCTTCCCTGGCCAAGCAATATTCCTCTGTATATATGTACCACCTCCTCTGTATTCATTCTTCCATCGACACACCCCCAAGCTGCCTCCACATCTTGGCCACTGTAAACAATGCTGCAATGAACATATGGATGCACACATCCCCTCAAAGTAGCATTTGAGTTTCTTCAGTTAAATATCCTGAAGTGGGATTACTGGTTCCTTCTTTGTCTCTTCTTATAGCCTTTGTTTTAAAGTCTATTTTGTGTGGTATAAGTATTGCTACCTCAGCTTTTTTTCCATGAAATATCTTTTTCCATTTGTTTACTTTCCATCTGTGTGTGTCTTTCACTCTGAAGTGAGTCTCTTGTAGGCAGCATATGTGTCTTGTTTTCTTATCCATTTAGCCCTCCTATGTATTTTGACTGGAGCATTTAATCCATTTATGTTGAAAGTAATTGTTGATAGATAGGTAGCCATTGCCATTTTATTATTCATAATTTTGATTTTTTTTTTTCAACTTAAAGAGGTCCCTCTGATATTTTGTAATACTGATTTGGTGATGATGAACTCCTTTAGCTTTTTTTTGTCTGGGAAGCTCTTCATATGTCCTTTGAGTCTAAATTATAGCTTTGCTGGGTAGTATAATCTTGGTTGTAGGTCCTTACTTTTCATCATATTGAATATTTGTGCCAATCCCTTCTGGCCTACAAAGTTTATGTTGAGAAATCAGCTGACAATCTTATGGGAGCTCCCTTATAAGTTACCAGTTGCCGTTCTCTTGTTACTTTTAGGATTCTCTCTTTGTCTTTAACCTTTGCCATTTTAATTATAATGTGTCATGGTATGGGCCTGTTTGGGTTCATCTTGTTTGGGACTCTCTGCACTTCCTGGACTTGTGTGTCTATTTCCTTCATCGAGTTAGGAAAGTTTTCAGTCATTATTTCTTCAAATAGGTTCTCAGCCCCTTGCTTGCTCTCTTGTCCTTCTGATACCCCTATGATATGAATGTTGTTACGCTTGATGCTTTCCTAGAGGTCTCTAAAACTGTCCTCACATTTTTGTATTCTTTTTTCTTTTTGCTGTTCTGATTGCTATCTTGTCTTCCAAATCACTGATTTGGTCCTCTTTTTCATCTAGTCTGCTGGTGATTCCTTCTAGTGCATTCTTCATTCATTTATTGTATTATTCACTTCTGACTGATTCTTTTTTATGGTTTCTATGTCCTTTTTCATTCTTGCCATCTCTTTGTTGAAGTTCTCTTCAACAAAGTTCTCTCTCTCTCAACAAAATTGAGCATCCTTATAACCATTGTTTTGAACTCTGCATCTAGTAGGTTGCTTGCCTCCATTTTGTTTAGTTCTTTTTCTGGATTTTTCTCCTGTTCTTTCATTTGGGATGTATTTCTTTGTTTCCTCATTTTGGCTGCCTCTCTGTTTGTTTCTATCTATTAGGTATGTCTGCTACATCCCCCAATCTTGGCCAGGTGGCCTTATTTAGTAGGTGCCCTGTGGTGCCCAACGGTACAGTCTCCTTGGTCACCTGCTCTGGGTGCTCCAGGAGTGTCCCTTGTGTGGGTTATGTATGTCTTCTGTTGTAGTTGAGCCTTGGTTGCTATTGGCATATCAGTGGGTGAGATTGACCCTCAGGCTGATTGGCTGTGGGTTTGGCCATATCCACAGCTTACAAGCTGCTGTGCAGGGGACTTACCCCACTGAGTGTGATTCACCCCATTGGGCTCTGGTGCTTGATGAGACTGCCCTTTGGGTTTGCTGCTTGTTGGGCTAATTGGGTGGTGCTCTGTTGTGGTCTGAAGCCAACCTCCAAATATGTTGGTTCTGGGGCCTCTTGTAGGGACTGTGGTGCAGGCCCAGGTTACCCACTGCTTGTGACTGGCTGGGGACTACCTGATAAGATCTATAAAGTGATCTGCAGTTGTTCACTGCCTGTGCTAACCCTGGAGGCCCGTGGGAGAGGCCAAACTGTAGACCAAGGATGTCTGCCACACATACCAGGCCTACAGTAGCTCTGCAAAGTTCCAGGACACCCCAAGACCTGCTGCCACCTGCTGGCTCCCCTAAGGTTCAGCCACTGATAGAGCCTCAGGTGGTACACAAGTTAAGTGAGGCAGGGTTTCAGGGAGTCACTAGAGTGGGAAGAGTTGTTGTCACCAGATTAAGGTAAATTCTGGTTTGGTGCTTGTGCTGAGCCTGAAACTAGTCAGCAAAAGTCTTATAGCACACTGAGGCCAGTTGCCACCCACCTAGGGTCTCTAGGACACTGATACAGTTTTCCAAAAAAGAGGGCAATGCAGATGGGGCTGGCTGCTCTTGGAGAAAGTGCCTCCAGCATTGGGGGAGTTGGGTGGGGTGTGGTTCCCAGTGAGTCAGTAGGGTGGAACTATGGAGCTCACCAGACCAATCAAACTCAGATTTGGCCATGTAGGAACAGGCTCAACACAGGAAAGATGCAGCCCACCTGCCAGCTGCATGGGACAAAGACCTCCTCACAGGGAAATGGCAACTATCCTCCAACCCTCAACCCAAAGCAACACAACTCAGTCTGTCCCCCATATGTCTCTGACATCCCTCAAGTTACTATCCCTCTGCTAGAGCCTGAGGTGAGTGCCTCAGAGTGAGTGAGTCTGTGCACAGGCCCTTTAACAGAACACCTGGGTTTCCCACTGTCTTCCATCCCACCCAGATGGTTGGAATCCCCACTGTTTTTCATAGCCCGATATTGTGGGGGCTCCTCTTTCCAGCACCAGTACTCTGGACTGAGGAGGCTGGTGTGGGGCTGGGGTCCCTCATTACTCTGGGGAGAACCTCCATGGCCAAGATATCCCTCCCAGTTCTCAAAAGCCACTCAAAGGTTTAGGGTTAGCCAGTTCCATGTCTCCATCCCTTTTACCGGTCTCTATGTGGCTTCTTCTTTATATCCTTAGTTATCAAATTTCTGTTCAGCCAGACTTCAGATGGTTCTCCAGGTTGATTGTTTTATGATTTAGCTTTAATTTTAATTTGTTCATGGAAGGAAGCAATCACAGCGTTTACTCTGCCATCTTGGATTGCCTCATATTATATATATATTTTTTAATTTAAGAAAAAATTTTTGCAGAGGTGGATATTGGGGGTAATACAGTTGCTATTTCTTTTCCCTATGAATGGTTTCTATTAGTTAGATTCACTCTTCATTTTTTGTTTTATCTTTTTTTTTTTTTTGTAATTTTTTTGGGGAATATTGGGGAACAGTGTGTTTCTTCAGGGCCCATCACTTCCAAGTAGTTGTCCTTCAATCTAGTTGTGGAAGGCGCAGCTCAGCTCCAAGTCCGGTCACCGTTTTCAATCTTTAATTGTAGGGGGCACAGCCTACCCTCCCATATGGGAATTGAACCAGCAACCTTGTTGTTCAGAGCTCGCACTCTTAACCAACTGAGCCATCCGGCTGCCCCTTTGGAAGCTCAGTGATGGCTCATTGTCTTCAGTCTAGTTGTGGAGGGTGCAGCTCACTGGCCCATGTGGGAGTTGATCCTGCAACCTTGTTCCCAGCTCATGCTCTAACCAACTGAGCCATCTGGCTGCACCCTAGATTCACTCTTCTTAGTAGACTGAAAAATCATTGATATTTTTAAAAATTGTGCGCCCTAGGACTTAGTACCATTTCTGACAATAATAGGAAATAAATAAATAAACAAACAAACTCTTTAGATAGAGCTAATACAGGTTATCCACATTGTTGCAAGACATCCCAGGAGTCTGCTACTAGAACTGAATTCTAGTGATTAAATTAATTTTATTATTAGAAATATAGATAAATTTATTTTATTATATGAAGTACTACCTGAGGGAACAGTAATCAAATTGACTCAATTCTTACATTGCTTACAAAAACGAGTCACTAATATATATCTCTGCACTGTACACTAAACTATCTAGCATATCACTTACCATTTTATCTACACAAGTGTTTGTGTATTTTTCATTGTCTCACTCAAAAGTCTTCTTTTTGCCCTAGAGATAGTTTATAAGAAAAGAAAATAAACTAACATTATTTCTTCTACATATTGTTACCTTGGTTTATTGTTCCCTACTTCTGTAAAATTTTAATTCATATTAAGAGAAAATATTTAATCCAGCTATTCTTTAGAAAAAAGTAACATTTATCCACTTTAAATATTTTCTTTGTCAAAAGAGTCTTTAAATATTTTTGTTTGTTTTTTTAATTTCTTATTCTCCGCTGGAGAAATACTTGAGAGCCACTCTTCTCTCTCTCCATTTTACCTTCTCCATTTTGCAGATCTTGTCATTGATGTCATTGCGTGTAACTACACCTTTACAACCTTTAAACAGAATTTTAGTTGCCAGAGAAAGACAGTCCTTCTCTTTTTTCTAACATAGATGTATATAGCCTCCCCTGCATAATGCGTGGCATATAATATTTATTCAAATATGTCCAGGACTCTAATTCTCCAGACTCTCCAGAAACAGTAGCCAACTAGAGATTCTAAAAAATCCTAATTGATGTAAATGAAATCCATTCATTATTCTTATCCATAATTCATCAAATTATATGCCCAGATGGGTCACCATCACCTCCATAAAAATGACAAATGATTTAAAGTCCTAATGGCAATAGATCTATTGACTTCAAAATTCCATCATAGCATTTCTCTTAGAAACATAATCAATAATGCTCTTAGTCAGCAGCTCACTCCAGTAAAATTAGTATGTTGCAGTTAAGCTAGGTCTTGAATTCCACTTCCCAACAGTAATAGTGAAATCTTGATAACTCAGAATGCTTGGGTGTTCTCCATAGCCAGGGTCTTTTAGGCTAGCAGTCATCAAATGGGCCATCAGAACAGACTAGTGTGCAGTGGTCAAGCATGAGGCATGCTGTAGTGTATTTGCTGCAAACAATAAAGTATCAACATTGTTTTAGATAAGATGTAGAGTGAATTCAAGCATATCCTTAGTCTTTCTCATTCATTTACTTTGAATATGTGAGAACAGTTTAACAGCACAACTTAACCTGAATAGCTGTTCAGTTTGCCATGATGCCAGTAAGTGTTAATAGTTGTACCAATTATATACTGTGATGTGTAAGAAACTACTGAGACTTTCTTCAATACCTAGGTATTCCCATGGGAATCAATCACACATGTGAATGTCATGGGTATCACAACAGAGAAAAAGTTGGGAATCATGGCTCTGGGTAAGCTGTTGTGAATATTCCTGAAACTCATTTTCTGCTACTTTTGGTCTAAAACAAATATAATTTTCCTCTTGTCAGTAATTCTGTTGTATAAACTTTCCATATCAGCCACTTAATAATTCACATCTAAATATCAAGTTAATAACCTGGTAGTTTTTTCTCTGTCTTTTCTACTGAAACCATTTATATATATTATATATATATATATATATATATATATATATATATATATATATATATATATATGTATATATGTATATATGTATATATGTATATATGTATATATGTATATATGTATATATATACATATACACACACACACACACACATATATATATATACATATATATTTTTTTTTTTTAGTTCTACATGAAGGAATTCAGATTATAATACCATTAGCCCTTTTGTAAAAACTACTGGAGGCTTGTTCAATCAATAACAGGTTGAATTGATAAAATACAACTAAATAAAATACTTTAAGTTCTTTCGTTAATAGTACGAGGTCTGACAATTAAGTGCACGAACTTTGTTGCACCGATGTTGCTAACCTTTTTTGATATCAGAGGGATTATTCATTATGAATTTTTACCAACTGGACAAACAACCAAGTTTACTATTTGGAAGTGCTGAGAAGGCTGCATGAAAAAGTTAGACAACCTGAACTTTTCACCAACAATTAATGGCTCTTGCATCACGACAATACAGGGCACTGTCTGCGAGGGAGTTTTTAGCCAGTAAACAAATAACTGTATTGGAACACCCTCCCTGCTCACCTGCTCTGTCTCCCAGTGACTTCTGTCTTTATCCAAAGATAAAGGAAATATTGAAAGGAAGACATTTTGATGACATTCAGGAACATCAAGGGTAATAGGATGACAGCTCTGATGGCAATTCCAGAAAAAAAAGTTCCAAAATTACTTTGAAGGATGGACTAGGCACTGGCGTCAGTGCATTGCTTCCCAAGGGGAGTACTTCAAAAGTGATCATGGTGATATGCAGCCGTGAGGTATGTAGCACTTTTTCTAGGATAAGTTTGCGAACTTAATTATCAGACCTCAGTATATCCTGTTCACTCCCACTAAGCTAAATAAGCTAATGCCCACTACCAACAATTCAAACATTTGCAGCCACTTCAAATAGCAACCGAAAGAAACACTTCAGTTCAAATATATCTGTTGAGTGACTTCAAGAAATATTATCCCAAATGCTCATTTGTGACTGTTTTGTCATCAAATTGAAACCACAGCAGCATTGTGAAAATATACTGACATAGTGTGTCTCTTCTGAAGTATGATACTCTTATGCAGAAGTTCTAGGAATTCAAAGAGCTTAAAAAAAAACGCACGTGATGATATTCCTTAAATCAACAATAAACTCTCAGAAACATCTAATATTATGTAAGATCCTTTAGCAAACTCCTATAACTGGTAAATGTAGTTTAACCATATATTTAAAATATTCCATTTGTTCAAAGCAACACACTTCCAGCCCACAGGTCAGACAAAACAGCTAATTTAATATGAAATATATGACCATGTAACTTATGTGCATTTCTCTAAAAAGCCCCAGACTGCTCTCAAAAAGAGTCTATGCATGGGGGGGGGGGGGGGGGGAACATTTAGGCAATTTTAAATTGTCCTAAAGCAAAAAAGACTGTAGTTGCAAATAAATATTCTGTAGGAAATACTTAATTAAAAGTCAGTTGAAGAATAAAAAAAAATCCCAACACATCTGAAACCACTTATATTTCCTATTGCATAAACAAAAGACAGACAAACCAATGTAAAATTTATTTGAATTGAAATAGAGAACATTTCAAGAAGTGTGTTCACCCAGAGTGAATATTTATAAAACAAGAAAAAAAAGCTCTATTCCTCAAAAAATATATGTGTTTATAATGTCAAACTTTGCCAGAATCCATAAGTTTAAGGATTACATGAAACTTTTATAACAACTTTGTTTGTGAGAAAAGTATTGGCTTATAAAAAATGTCCAAGAATTATTAAAAACCACTTTAGAAGAGCTAGTGAATAAAGACGTTAAATGAAAATTTTACACCAAATCCTTTCCCGCCGACGAAACATGTTCTTAAATCATCTTTTTGAGATTTCTAAAATATTTTAATAATAGATAAATTTTAATGACAATTATGTTAATTGTGCCATAAAACTTTACATAAGATGAATATAAGAGTAATCATCTCCATAACTGGCCTTAAAAATTCAAGGCAACATAGACTAGAACAGACATTTCTATATTTATTTTAGCAAGCAATTTTATGTGGTTTGTATCTATGGTCCTTTCCACCACCAAGAATCCCCCTCCCAGCCATCGATTTCTAGCCAAGTTGACTCAGCCAAGTTCTTTTATCCTTGAAAACTCCAGGATTGGGTGTGAGGCTTCCTGACTGCTCCCAAGCCACCCATGCTTATCCCATTGCAGCATTCATCACACTGAAACACAATTTCTTCTTCACTAGTCAGTGTATCCCACTAGCTGAAAGATTCTTCACCTCAGTGGCCATGTTTCATTCATTTGTATTTCATGTTCCTATCACCTAATAGGAGCTCAGTAAATAATTGTCAATTACTGCTAAAGGGATGACTCTAAAAATACAGTATAAGGACTGGTACTTGAAAATCACATGAACAATTTGTTTTAGTGTAAAGAACACATTTTGCCAAAAAATCATAGTTCTGCCATCATACATTCAATTTAGATGCTGAGCTAAGGGCTTGAGAAAAACAATCTTATTTGGAGAGTAGGCTGCATTTTTAAACAAGCTGTATAATAGTTCCCATGAAATATGCTTGTAACACCCCCCCCCTTTTCTGTGTTGCCTTAATTGAAAATAGTTATAAATTAAAATTATGGTGTAAATACCATTTTGTTTTTAGCCTGAGTTCCTCTCAGTGGCTATTCTAAAACTCTGTCACTCTTCTTGAGTCCTCTACTTACCCCCCACATCATCTTTAGTAGATGATCTCAGCTCCTCCTTGAATTCAGTCTTTGTCAACTCTGCCCATCCCCATCCTCCTCTCAAATTTTCTTCATCTGATTATTCCCTTATCTTCTTTCCTCCAGTCTAAGATGAAAAGTCATCCCACCTCCTGTTTGTTTCAGGATACAAGGTTATACAAAAGTCAGTGGGTTTCCTATATATTAGTACCAGCAATGAATGAGAAATTTTGAAATTAAAAACACATCACCACTTATATTATCACCTCCAAAAATGAAATAGGTATAAATCTAACAAATATGCACAAGAGCTATATGAGAAAAACTATGAAACTGATTAAAAAGATCAAAGAACTAAATAAATCGAGACATGTCCCATGTTCATGGACAAGAAGGCTAAAGATTGTCAAGATGTCAGTTATTCCTAATTTGATCTATAGATTCGATGTAATCCCAGTCAAAATCCTGGTGAGTTATTTTGTGGATATCAACAAACTGATTCTAAAATTTATATGGAGAAGCAAAAGATACAGAATAGCAAACACAATATTGAAGAAGAACAAAGATGGAGGACCAACACTACACAACTTCAAGATTTACTGTAATGCTACAGTTATCAAGATAGTGTGGTATTGATGAAAGGATAGACAAATAGATCGATAGAACAGAATTTGAGAGCCCAGAAATAGTCAACTGGTCTTTGACAAAGAAGTAAAGGCAATACAGTGAAAAACAGATAGTCTTTTCAACAAGTAAGGCTAGAACAATTGGATATCCACATGCCAAAAAAATAAGAATAATAATCTAGATACAGTCCTTACATCCTTCACAAAAATTAACTCAAAATATAGACCTAAATGTACAGTTCAAAATTATAAAACTCCTAGAAGATAATATAGGAGAAAATTTAGATGACCTTGGGTACGGTGATGACTTTTTAGATACAACACCAATGGCTTAATCTACGAAAGAAATAGTTGATAAGCTGAACTCCATTAAAATTAAAAACTTCCACTCTATGCAAGACAATGTCAAGAGAATGAGAAGATAAGCTACAGACTGGGAGAAAATATTTGCAAAAGACACATCTGATAAAGGACTGTTATCCAAAAATATACATAGAACTCTTAAAACTCAGCAATAAGAAATGTAACGACACAATTAAAAAATGGGCAAAAGGCCTTAACAGACACCTCACCCAAGAATATGTACAGAAGGCAAATACGCATAGGAAAAGATGTCCACATCATCTGTCATCAGGGAAATGCAAATTAAAACAACAATAAGATACTGCTACACACCTATTAGAGTGGCTAAAATTCAGTGGCTAAAATTTGATACCATCAAATGCTGGTGAGGATGTGGAGCAACGGGAATTCTCATTTCATTGCTGGCAGGAATTCAAAATGGTATAGCCACTTTGGAAGACAGTTTAATGGTTTCTTACAAAACTAAACATTCTCTTTCCATATAATCCAGCATTGCACTGCTTGGTATTTACTCAAAGAAGTTGAAAATTGATGTCCACGCAACAACCTGTACATGAATGTTTATAGCATCTTTACTCATAATTGCCAAAACTTGGAAGCAACCAAGATGTCCTTCAGTAGGTGAATGAATAAATAAACTGGTACATCCAGACAATGGACTATTATTTAGTGCATAAAAAAAAAAAGAAAAGCTATCAAGCCATGATAAGGCATGAAGGAAACTTAAAAGCATCTTACTAAGTGAAAGAAGCCAATCTGAAAAGGCTACATAATGTGTATGATTTAACTATATGACATTTTAGAAAAGGCCAAACTATGAAGACAGTAAAAAGATCAGTGGTCGCAGGGGTTGAGTTGAGTGAGAGAGGAGGGAGAAGGATAAAAAAGCAATGCACAGAGGATTTTTAGAGCAGTGAAGATACTCTGTATGAGATACAATCTTGGATATATGTCATCATGTATTTGTCCAAACCCAGAGAAGGTACAACACCAAGAGTGAACCCTAATGTAAACTATGGACTTTGGTGATTATAATGTACCACTGGTGGGGATGTGTCAATGTACCACTTGGGTGGGGATGTTGATAACAGAGGAGACCATGCATTTGTGGGTCCAAGGGGTTTATGGGAAATCTCTGTACATTCCCCTCAGTTTTGCTGTGAATCTATTTGCTCTAAGAAAAATTCTTTATTTAAAAAAAAAAAAGGGAGGTGGGAAGACTCATAAGGGTTTTTATTTCAAAGCCTGAAGATAAAAGGTAGCTTAAATTTCATAAAGTCCAAACCCTACGTTCTAGAGCCAAGGAAAGGGAGATCCAGAGAGTAAGAGGCTTGTCCAAGGTGAGACAAAATTCCAACATTAGGAAAACTTTCCAAGCAAAAGTATTGCTGTCATTTTTCCAAAGGGGAATAAAAACTTATGTGTAAAAGTGTGTTAGGTTACAGGCATACAAGTCCAGTTTGACATAATCTGTTTATGTCTATGCAAAATTAAGTAACTTTCTGAATATTTTATACCAAAAATAGATTTTCCCTGAACTGTCCCAGTAATTGGAGCCTCATAAATTTTTTTTCTTGAATCATCTAAATTATTGCCCTAATTCTCTGCTTCATTTTAATGCATGGACACCACTATAAAGTACAAATTTAAAATACTATCTACCTTTTAGACAGTCACCTCCATCTTTAGGGCCTATTAATATTTATACTTCAATATTAAATCTCCAGAGCCTAATCAAGTGGCAGATAGGAGCCAACATGTCTTAAAAGGGAACATATTATAATAAATGTAACCGACCCATCAGCAAACTAAACCTAGAAAACCTATAAAATTTGTGACTTGATTCTGAAGGGCAATTCTGACCTGCTGAGCTAATAGCTTCCAGTCGCTCACTTGCCTGCTCTTATTATCTTAACACATCAGGAAAATTTCCAAAATTGCCATATAGATCATTTACTCATTCTGTCACATACCAAGGAATAGCATACCTATAAAAAGATGTAAGGAAACCATCGTTCATCTCCCATCCATCACCTACCCAAATATTCAGAATAGATTACACTCTGTCTTATTTTTTTATATCATTTAATAAAAGCACTGGTGTATTTTAAACAGTAAGAGCATCATTCAACCATCCCTGGGATGGCGGGGACATTGCCTCCGACTGCCCAGTTTGGTGTAATTTAATAATAAAGACCATAAATGTTTAGTGTCTCTTCATCTGAAAGTAGACACCTTGAGGGCTTTTATTCATTTTCATTTTATTTTTAAAACATTTCTAGCCTACAGACCAGAACAGAAAAAAATACAGATTCCCATGTCTCTGCCACCAAGATTAAGCATTTAACTGTTTACCATATTTTCTTCAACCTCTGTATCTATCTATCTATCTATCTATCTATCTATCTACCTATCTACCTACCTAAGCCCCTCTCTCATCTTTCCCTTTTTTCCACATAAGTAGATCACCATTGTAAAATCTACGTGTATCATTTCCATGAACGAGGAGGAGAAGAAGCATGTAGAAGAGGAGGAAGAACAGGAGGAAAACAGAGACAATGCAAGAGAAGGAGAAAGTGGAGGCAGAGATGTTTTAATATTTTCCAAATTTATTACAATAAGCATGTATTTTGTAATAAAAAATCATTTTTTAAAATAAAAATTGAAACTACAATATTATCTTCTTATTTCAAGGAGTACAGATGGAAATTTTTTTTTTTTTAAGATTTTTTTTTTCTTTTTTGGGCAGAAGGGGAACAGGACTTTATTGGGGAACAGTGTGTACTTCCCAGACTTTTTCCAAGTCAAGTTGTTGTCCTTTCGATCTTGGTTGTGGTGGGCACAGCTCAGCTCCAGGTCCAGTTGCCATTGTTGCGGGGAGCGCAGCCCACCATCCCTTGCGGGAGTTGAGGAGTAGAACTGGGAACCTGGTGGTTGAGAGCCCGCGCTCCAACCAACTGAGCCATCTGACACTGGCTCATGTGGGAATCAAACTGGCAACCTTGGGCATTAGGAGCACAGAGCTCCAACTGCCTGAGCCACCGGACTGGCCCCAAAAATATTCTTGAAAGGTTGTTTTCTGTTTGGAATAGGCAAAAAATAAATAAAAAGGACATTGACTTAAACTTCACACCTTAATTAAAATTTAGCTCAAAATAAGTTATAGAAGGGGATCACTTTATAAGTTATATAAATGACTAACCACCATGCTGTACACCTGAAACTAATATAATATTGAATGGCAATTATAATTGAAAAAATTAAAATAAAAAAAATTTAATCTCAAACAAAAAATACATCAATGAGCTATGCAAAATGCAAAACCATAAAACTTTTAGAGAAAACCGTCATGACCTGGAGTTAGGCGAAGCATTCTTAGACGTGACACCAAAGACATGATTCCTCAGAGAAAAAAATTAATAAATTGGACTTCCTTAAAATTAAAAACTTTTACTGTAGGACTCTGTTAGGAAGATAAAAAGACAAGCCACAGACTAGGAGAAAATACTTGCAAATTATATATCTGACAAAAGACTTATATACAAAATATTTAAAGAAGTCTCTAAACTCAGCAGTAAATAAACAGTCCAATTGGAAATTAGACAAAAGACTTAAACAGATATTTTACCAGACACTATATGAACGGCAAGTAAGCACATGAGAAGATCCTCAGTGTCTTTAGCCATAAGGGAAACGCAGATGAGAGCAACAAGGAGATACCGTTACACCCCTATCAGGGTGACTAAAATAAAAAATACTGATAATATCAAGTGCTGGGGAAGATACAGAGCTACTCTGTTCTATTGTTGCTACTTCTTGTGAGTCTTAAACTATTTCAAAATAAAAAGTTACTTTATAAAAAAGTGGTGAGAACAGAAGGCTGATTGCAGAATTGATCGGGGGAAGAGAGACGAGAAAGTAGAGTCAATGAGTAAAGATCACTCTGGAAGATTATTTGACTAATTATCTGGAAGATTATTTGACTAATTATCTTCGTAAAACATGACCCTCAACAGTGAAATGTGGGCAGGGAAATCCTGAGATGGGGAGCGGCGGCTGTGCTTACATAGCTGCGTGCTCAAGAACATGATCTCCTCCAACTTCTTAGGCTTGACACTAACTCAAGCATTTAAAAGTTGTATGACCTTAAGAAACAAATTTGTGTCTCAGTTTTCTCATCTGAAAACAGGAAAAAACCATAACATCCATTTTGAGGAATCATTTTGAGGACTAAATGGAAAACATTGCTCATGTAACATTATAAATATTCAATCCCTTTAACTTTTTAATTGTTGTTATGATTCACCTAGATTTTGCCTAGAATTTAAAGTATCGAAGAATCTTTATTACATATCTGCAGGTGAAGCCACATAAAAATGATATAATTAAAAACACCAGTTATAATGAAAGAAAAAATGTTTACCCAATATGATTACACTATATGGAAATAGAATAGATAACTGTGTGTTGATTTTTCTGTAGGAGGTGAAATTATTTTCTTGGTCCTTCAAGGAGTCACTCTGATTAACGAAGAGCATGCCTTTTTTTCCCAAAGCGGCATACCCTTAGGAATCATTAAGCGTGATTGAAGTTATCAGTGGATTAATTCAAACTTTTCACCAATAAATTATTCACATTTTTTCCTGCAAGAATGACTAATGGAATATGTAGGAAGTGTGGAGTGTATTCACATTTTGACAGTCATTTTTATCAGAACACTGAAAGCACATGTTCTTAAACATTTATCACTGGACTACATTAAAATTGGTCGCAGACAAAAGAAACAAGAAGAGAATCATTATCTAAAATCTTGAAGTACAGAATGATGTGGTTATGACTTTTAATTAATATAATGCTTTACACACGGGAAAGTCTGCTATACATGCCTGATATTGTATATACTGCAGAGAAGTGTTTATTAAATCAACATTAAAAGCCTAAGTACATAATGTGCTGGGTCACACATAGGAATATTTCAACTTTTGATCATTGACCTGGGAAAGACCACATTCCAAACGACAGATGCACTGAAATATGCATAGCATATGGAAAGGCAGCAGAGTATTGTCATATTTTACTTTTCGTCATACTTCATAGGAGCTACAGGCACTTTCTTCTAAAATGTAAATAAACAGTTAATTACAGCAATGCGGCAATGCAACCATAGGAATATGTAGTGTGAGTGAGAAGAAGGTCCAGCATGGCCCAGAGGCTGTCAGTGCTAGCCGGCCACAAGGCCCAATGTGTACCGGCTTGAGGTAAAAGCACATCAATGATGTCAGTGCATATGGAGCAGAAGAGTATTTGGAGACCACCCATCTCAAACTTGTGGACCCAGACCCATATCAGTTGATCTGAAGATGTAAATCGGGCTCAGGGTTTGATTCCAAGTGAAAATTAAAATATATTAGTACTGTTTTTCACTCCAATCAGCTTATCCTAGTCTGAATAAGACTCATCAATTTAACAGTTTAGCTCTCTCCCGCCCTGAATGTGCTAACGGACTGGCCTATTTTTATCAAACAGTTAGTCGAGGCACAAATACCAATTATGGTGTGGGTTTTGGTTTTACCTTTAAAAAAATTCACACCCAGAAAGGTAACTGAAACAAATGTTAGCTTTTCCTTAGAATCAGGTTGAACTTTTTTTATTGCTCTTTTGAAAGCCTGTTAAGCAGGACTCATTTGTTCTCTGCTTTCTAAATGTTCTATGGGAGATAACAGAGAGGGTAAGCCCAGACCTGGATTCTGTTCAGGAGACGGTTTCAGAGAGGCTGTGGTGACCCTACAGAGAGGTTCCTCCTGGCTTGCTGCCCACATACTTACTATCATGACACAGAGCTGGACAAGACTCCTAATTCCCCAATGATTTATTGATCTGAGAAAGTGGATAATGAAGCAGATCTGTTCATTTCCCACCATGTAACTGGGCCAAGACAATCAACTGTAATCACAACTAATGGCTCATATAAATTGGCTTCATGCAGACCAAGGATCTAGCAGAGACTCAACTCATTTCAGAGAATTTATATTTGCCCAACTATACTCAGCGTTACTGAGTATTCTTATGGATCTCCATCCCGCATCTGCAGCCACTTAGAGATGCTGTGAAGAGGAGACTAGCTTCTTTCCAAATGAGAAGCATAGACTGCCTAAGAGGATTCCATTTGGGATGTATCTATCTTGCAGCCTTCATATTTTAGAGGACCACTCGGAAACTCTTCTCAAGGGTTCCCATTCATTTTTTTTAACCATGCACAGCCAATCATTTCTTTCAGAAACCATTAAAGTTTTGTTCAGCACCTAATTTTATGGTGGAGTCACTAGCCCCACCTTTGAAAACAGGTAACACGTCTATATAGGGGTCTGAAGAGTCCCCATTGTATAATAACCGAGTTGGAGTCTTCTTTCATATTGGTCCATAAGCAACCTGTAGGCAGCAACTGTGGAACCTGGCTTATATAATCCATCGTGCCCAATAGAATGCTTTGCACATTGTAGATGCCAAATGACAGCATAAATTTCAGTAATGGGAAACCTAATGCTTGACATGTGATAGTGAAAATTGCCAACTGATTTTGGAAATCAGAAGAACTGATTCTGCTTTTTCTGCATACACACAAAAATTATTTGTCTTGTCACTGCTGTTATTTAGTTAGCATACTTTACCACAATTAATTGTGCTTCCTTACTATATCTTTAGAATGTATACCGGGGGTGCCAAAAAAAATGTATACATGTGGACACTTTGGTCAACGTTGCCCAAGCAGTAGTTCGCAATAGTCAGAGGTGTATGGACACTGATGGAAACCACTTTGAGCACCTCTTGTAATTGCAGAAATCAAACGTGACTTGTATTCATCTTTTGTTATCAGTATATATTACAATTTTAATAGTTTTTTTTTTCCTTTCTTAAAATCTGTATACATTTTTTTGGCATCCTCTGTATGTAATTTGAAAGTGGCTCAGACATAAAATTTTGTTTTAAGAAGTTTTCTGGACAACTGATATGTTCTTTACTTTAGATTTTGGTGTTTACAAAATTTTAGTTAGCCAGAAGTTTCAATATGGTCATCACATGAACACAAAACCAGCCTTGGTTCATGTATTATCAGTAATCATTTCCTGAAATCGCCACCAAATGTGTTCCAAAAAGAAATAATTCAATCATGCTAAATATTAAGATAAAACTTTTCTATTTCTAGTGTTACTAATTCATGGTGCCAGAAGGGTCCTGACCCTCAATCCTGGATCATTTACTTATTCTAGAATAGGTATATTAATGCCCCACAGTGCTAATTCCTCTCTAAACAAATTCCCGTCTGTCTATATGCACATGACTCATATTCTTTCCTTCATGTAGTGATCCAAGAAACATGTTTATTCTATTCCTTCACATCTACATCTTAGAGTCTTATTAGCAGAAGTAAAAATAAATAATTTAGCTTAAATAGCTCAATTTAGCAGGTCTGTCATACCCTGCAAATCCACACTAATTATCCAGAACTCTGAAAATGCCTTGTAGTTATTTAAAAGGCTTTGGCAATTTTGGCCATTTTAATTTGTTTAAAAATCTGTTTTAAAAATTCTTTAAATATTCTTAGTTTTTATAAACACCAGAGATGCAAAGCCTGGTCAAGAGGAGGGTGTGGGAAAAAGTAATTAAAACAAAACATAGTAAATGTAGTTGAATGAGATGGAACTGTATTCACAAGGCGAGCAGAGCTTTTATAAAAGCAAGTGGAAGCAAAAGATGCAGTTACCTAGGGTTTTACCCTGAATTCATTCTAACTACTTCCTATCTTCTAATTTATGATTATTCCCCCTATCCATTGTCTTTACCTTCTGCTTAATGTAATTTAGGAAAATGTAAATGTAAGATACATCTCAAACCATTTTAAAATTCAGATCAAGCTAATAAATTGTAACCGTGCTTAAGCCCTTAGTTCCTGTTCACTGTTGAATAATTTACAGGATGATGTGAGTTAACACAAGGTAAATAAGGCTTTTTAAAAACTAGTTTATCACAATGACCTCAGTTCACCAATGGCCATTTTTAGTGACAGGACTATATATGTGAAGAAAAAGATGGTCATGAATTGATGACCATAACCTTGAACCAAGGTTCAAAAACTCCAAAATGGTATTCTCTTTGCTAATAACACAGATCATAACTTCATGCAATAAAACTTCATCTCTCAGCCCTTTATTTTAGTCCACTGGAAGGTCTACCTCTACCACTAGCCACTCCATGACAGCAAGCAAGTGTCTTCAATACTAAAAGGATCATAATAACTTGCCTAACCCACATAAATATCCTGGGAATCAAATCACATAATAGATCTATTATAAAAATATGTTTGAAAGCTTTTAAAAGTACTACGAGTATATCTAGGCAATATATATTATTATTAATGAAATACTCTTGTGTGCAAGAGCCTGTAATAGCATAATTGGGGGAGTTGGTTTTGAAGCTATTTGAAAGTAAAAGTAATACAAAACCATAGAGTCCAAGAAAAAGAAAATAGATATTGAAAACGCATTCATTGTCAGGCCATTTCAAGCAGTAATCTACAGATTCTATAAAAGGAAAAGATTTGCTCCCATTTCCAATATGGGGAACTAAGTGTTCTATATGAGTCTAGTTTATATCAGCCTTAAATAGTACAGCAAAGCCGAGTTCTAGGTTATCAATTTCTTCATGCATCATTCCAAAAAATGTAGGGGCCTCCTGGTCGCCATATGGTCCCAGGAGTATATGCCGTATCCTTCTAAGGGTCCTGGGCATTTATATTCCATCTTTCTTAAAAATAACTTTTGTCAAGGCTAAAATATATTTTTTCAAGTCGAAAATATTATTGACTATAGGATACACCATTTTCATATACACTACAAAAGAACGTTCTATTAAACTATGGCATGCCATGACATCCCAATTTCAGAGATTTTAAAAGGCAAAAAAAGTTTGTCTTAGAATCAATGAATACAGTAATTGCTTTCTTATTATTAAAAGCAGTCCCTACTTGTTAAAAAAAAAAACTTGAAAAGACTGTGTATTAGCAGAAACACGGTTGCAAAATAAGAGTTTGTGTAACCGAAAATCCAGAGGAAGAACAGAGGGTAGGGTTGGTTTAATTCAGGGACTGAAGGCGATCTCAAGAGCAGTTTCTCTCTCTCTTATCTGCCTTCCATGATGTTAGCCTTCCTGAGACAATCTTCTTTCAAAGTATGGGGGGGGAGGGGGGGGCCTCAGGTTTCCTGTCTGCACTGCACTCTGCAATGGAGATAGGGCTTCTTTCCTAGCACTCCAGGCAAGAATTCTAAAACTCACCTGCACTGCTAAGATTGTCCAGGTCATTTCACCTCACCTGGACCGTCACTGTTACTGGGAAAAAGAAAATGTACCTGAAAAGTTCCATGGACTGCATGGGAAGGGAGGACTACCCGACTGGAAAATAAGCCTGTTAACTAAAAATAAAAGGAAGGGGAGGGAATTGCTTGAAAGCTGTGATGGTTAATTTTTGTGTCAACTTGTCTAGGCTATGATGTCCTGTTGTTTGGTCAAACACTAGTGTAGATGTTGCTGTGGGAGTATTTTTTAAATGTGATTAAATTAGATTACCCTCCATCATGTAGTTGGGCCTCATCCAATCAATTGAAGGCTTTAAGAGAAATGACTGAGGTTTCCCAAAGAAGAAGGAATTCTCCCGAAGACTGCAATCTCAACCTTCAGCCCTCAGCCTTCTGGCTTACACTGTAGATTTCAGACTTGTCAGCCCCCACAATCATCCTAAAATAGCCAAAGCCAATCTCTTAAAAACTCTCTTTCTCTCTCTCTTTCTCGATACAGAGATAGAGGATAGAGATATACAGATATATATATAAAACTGACAAGTATAAAAGTACAGAAGAGAATAGAAATTACCTATAATCCAGAAATACCACCATTTAAAAAATATTTTCTACAAAATTATTTATTTAATTATTTTTTTAATGAATAGAAATATATGGAAACATTGAACTCAAATGACATCATCCTGGATATACAAGATTCAAAACTTTTGAATCTTGTCTTTGTCCTTTAATATGTTAAAGTGATCATTTTTCCATAGCCTTTAATATTTTAACATGATTTTTCTTTTTGGCAGTTACCAAACAATCCATCACATAACTGAACCACAATCTGTTTGACTATTTGACTATTTCTGGGCTTTTGGATGATTTCATTTTTTCCTTAAATACACAGCCCTTTCTCCTGATGTGAAAAGCCAGTGAGGCACTGCCTTTGGAATCTGAGGTCTCTACAGGTCAGGGTTGAAAGTGTGGCACTTGGCAGATACACACCTATCTCCAGAATTCTCAAGTTGTGTACACTAAACATGTACAATTGTACCAGGTTCCTCTTGGTGCAGCCTAGAGCTCATTACGAATAAGCAACATGTTTCCAATTCAGCCTTTAGCCAGAGTGCATCAAAAAATACCACTATTCTAAAGATAACCAGGAAGGTCTGTGTCCACCAGAAAGGTCTTTGTAGCAGTGATGTGGGCCCCTGGTCCCTTTCTTGATGACACACTCCTGTGTCATCATCACTATTGAAACCACACATTTGTTTTCAAGTAACCTGAAATGTTTGTGATTTGCCCAAAATTTGTTTAATCTTGTAAGATCCTCATAAGAGTGAAAACCCAGCAAAGAAAATAAGAAGAGGGAGAAGCGTTATGAAGGAGCCTGTATGGAATCTTAATAGGAGCCTATTTAGCATTCTATATTTACTCATTTACAGTCCTAATTATGAGCTAAAACTAAATGTGCACTAGGAGTGGTGAACAGAATGGGTGTTCTTAGAGAACAAAGAAACACATGGTAGCATGGCAAACCATGTTAGCATTTCTCGGAAGCACAATTGACTGGGGAGTTTCACGGCCTGACTCTCCCACCACTGCAGATTTACTCTCCATCCATTATCCTCATTTAAGGAGGCCTGATCCAAGTCCCCAGAGCCAACATATGCTCCCAGCAGCTGGATTTCTCTGAGATGGTTAAGTGGCATTTTTCCCAATTACTCTTCCTAGATTTTAAATGGAGAAAAACTATATTGTGAAGTGGTGATAATAATGACAAGAATTAATTTGTGGATTTGGTTAAATGCTATATTAGCAATGCCTCAAAATGTAGCATATGATTAGAGCTTCACTGGTAGAGATCGACATTGTCTTCAAGGCACTGATTTTTAGGTTTCCTGTTCTATTTTTTAATATATTTTACATATTTGTATTTATTTACTTATTTGTCATATTCTAGAGAGAACTTCTGCTTACCAATGCTGGGTTTTATGTTTAAGACTAAACTTCACCTCCAACCTAAATATTGCTGAGAGACTCACATAAGCTGTGTTTCTGGTTTCCGATATATCTGTAAGCTAAAAGAAGATTGAAAGGACTTTTTCTCCTCGATGCGGAAAGATTAAAACTTACTGTATGTATGCAAATAACTATCTTACAATAGACTTGTATCAAACTGAGTCTTAAGAAAATAAATGGAGTTGTTAAATTGCACAGAAATAATACAGTATGGTAAAGAAGATTTGGATTTTAAAAAAACAGAAACGGAGATTCAGACATTTATGAGTCTATTCTGTTCCTTTATTTATTTATGTATTCATTCAGAGATACTTATTTATCATCCATCATGTCCCAGACACAGTTCTGCACACTCGACATCTGACAGTAAGCAAAATGAACAAAACTTCTTTCCTTCATGGGGCTTCCAGTCTAGTGGACTAAAATTAATTCCATTTTCATAAAGAAGATAGTGCATAAGTGCTTGAGATGTTAAATAATAAAATGCCACAAAACCATAATATAAAAATTTTCAAATTTTAAATAATCTATTTGGCATTATTTATAAAATCTTATTTATGAGATAAATGGTTAGAAATAGAATTGTATGAAACCTAAAAATTAAACTGGTAAATTATCTGCAGATGCTTAGCAAGTATAAGGTAAGGATCGGGGGGGAAGGGCATGGTGTGAAAGGCATCCTCATAACTTAGTGAGAACATATTTTGGCAGGTTGTTCAATAAACAACATGGAGAGGATGGAGGACATCACACGTGGTTTTACAATGCCCGTGATTCCTGACATACGGACACGTGTACGGCAGAATCAGAAAACTTTCACAATTTCTACAGCATAGTAAAAGAAAATAAATGACAGGCTTACACAACAACATTTTAGGTGTGAAAAGACAGAATATAGTATGAGAGAGAATGAACTATAGTCTACATATCACTTGAGATATAATGAAATAATAAACACAAAAAAGCAGCGAATGAAAATATACCTTTAAAGAGGTCAAGTAGATGCAAAACTAGTTTAAATTAATATTAAGATTATCCTTTTACTGATGATGTTTTACCATTATGCAATGGTAAGTTGATTCTTAATTATTTTTATTCCATTATAAATAATTATAAAAGTTAGACTGTTGTGTTAATTTGTCTTTAAATTAAGGGATATTTTTAAAGACCAGCAGCTGTAGAAAAAGCTGCAGGTTGAGAAATTAAGCTACTGTAAAATCTGTATTTCCGAGCTCTCCTGAGCTTCAGATTTGTATTTAAAACACCCACTAGTCATCTCCCAGGAATCTCTTGGGCACCTCTGACTTAATGTGTCCTAAACTGAACTCTGTATCTTATTCAATATCCTGTGTCCTCATCTCAAATTACAATTCCACCATTCACTCAGATTGGCAAGCTACAAACCTGGGACTCTCTCAGTATCTCTCTCTCTCTGTCTCTGTCTCTCTCCCTGCCACCCCCGCCCTCACCCCACCCCACCCCACTCCACGTGCTTTGGTGGCCTCTCCTCTCCATCACTTGTCCTCATCAGCTTTTCTCTGAATCAGGATAGTAGGCTCCTGGCTTATCTTCTGGACTCTGGTCTCTCGTCTTCTGTTCCACAGTGTTATCTAAGTCGTCTTTCAAAAAAACAACCACAAACCTACTCATAGACACCTTTGCTCTAATATCTCTTTTGGCTTCCTTCTGCCTACACACTCCTATAAGTAAAACATTTTTTATCTCACGCATATACATTCATTTATAAAATATATATATATATATATATATATATATATATATATATATATATATGTATGTATGTATATACACACACACAGACACACACACACACACACACACACAACTACTGCATCAATACATTGTATGCATAAATAGTACCATAAAAATTGAAATTTTAAAGAGTGAGATAAAGATGAAATAAACACTTTTATATTCTTTTTTTTAATGGTAGGCAAAATCTTTTGCTATCACTAAAATCTTATTTAGTGAGAATAATGTGATCGAATATGATTCATAATTTTTGGAAACTTTTACTGCCTTGTGATAAAGCAATTTAAAATTTGGTTCTAAGTGCAGTTCAATTCGATGTTTGGTTTGATGGCTGTCAGAGCTGCAGAATACATCTCAGACAACCACGTATACAAACAGAGGAAGTCTATCATTGGATGAGCTAATGAAATTGATACTCATTTTTCAAAATCACCCATGAATTTTGCAAGGATTTTTGTGAAAATTCATAAGGTTTGTATTACTCCTGTTATCTCCAATCTTTGAAAGTTATGTATCCATTTTATGAGGCTTAGATTAATCAAACTAGATAATATATATAAATCCATTTAGCCGAGAATGCATAATAAGCTGCAGTTTGCTTTAAGAATGAGTAAGGGAGTTAGGGATACCCTCTCAATGTTGTGGATTTCAGACCTTCCCTCAGAATCTGATACACCAGGTAATTCCCTCTGTCTGACATACAGACCAAGTAAGAGCACCAGTGTCAGGCATATGTTACTTATTAGTGTAGCCTAAGTACTTCCTCATATTTTCAGATAGATATCCATTTATCATATTTTCCTCCCACCTCCCAGTGTATCATCTCATATAACCCTAGTGTATTCTCACGCCATTTTGGAGACCACTCGTCAGTGTATTACATCCAAGTGTGTTAGCTTGACACATCAGGCCTTTCTTAATCTATCCCCACTGACCTCTCTATTCCACACACCCGATCCTTCAGGCACATTGAATTTCTCTTCATTCTTGAATCTCCGATCACATCTTTGCTTTCACATTCCCTCTTTGGAATCCTCTGCCCACACACTCTGCCTTACTCCAAACCATCCTTACCTGGTACATTCTTTTTCATCCTTCAAGAGTCAACACAAGTGAGAGCCCTTCTCTGATGTTCTCCCTAACTATCCAGTTTATCTTAGTTAGCATTTTTCTCATGCCTTTTAACACCCCTCAAGCCACCCTGTGCACACCTTCATCTTTCTCTGTGCCGTAAGTCCCTTGAGACCAAAGACCATTTGGGTAACTGCAGCATCTAACAAAGTGCCCAGTAAAAGGCATCACAAAACTGATGAAAAAAATTACAACTTAGAAAGACTAAAGCAATTTTAAAATTAGAAAAGCTGAAGGAGCAAATTTCTGTTAAAGAATTAGACCAAAAAGAAGATTATGAGGAGATGCAAGGAATCAATTACCTATTATTCACACACTGGTGGACCAACTCATGGACAGCACATAGGGGAACTGCAAAGAAAATGCAATTGGCAAAGTAATGTTTAGTAAATCAAGAATACCTTTCAATTGAACAAAAATTGTCTGCATTGTCTCCCAGGAGTTCCTAAGATAAGATGATGGTGATCCCATTGGTCCCTAGAAAGATATTTGGGCTTTGGGCTCCATGGAGTTGCAATAGAAAACCTTAAACATATTTTGTCTTTTGGCCTCAGAGACTAAGAAGGTAAGTTTGGAGGTAGCGTCACCCTTAAAGAAATAATTATTAATCAACAATATATTTAATTAATTAAATCTGCTGCCTTCAAAATGTACTGTGACAAAAATACAGAAAGAGTTGATTCTTCTATAACTGTTGTACATCTGTTCTAAGCAGCACATATAAATAATATATATGTCTAACTTATTTCACGTGAGTTTTTTTTCAATATGGTGTAAAATCATAGACACTTCAATCAAACAATGGCTTTGCATGAACCATGGTAACATTTTACTCCTTTTGCTGTCCATTAAGCATAGCCTATGATGTATACACCAGCATATATAATAAACATATTCTCACTCTGCTGTTTTGTTTCCGTATGGAGGCAGCAGTTTTTGCTAGTGGACATAGCTGGAAATTAGGACGTAGGTGAGTCATTTAAGCTCTCTCCTCAACTTCATCTGTAAAAAAGATGATACTTTTTAGCTAAATCACAAATATTTACTCAGAAGAACTCAAACAATGCTTTGAAGGGGGTATTGTTTTTCATTTCAACATTTACTCTATCACAAGACACTTGAGTCGTCACAAAGCAGTGATCCCTGTGACGTATCAACCTATGCCACCATTGATACTCATCCTGAGAAATTCTATCATATCTTGGTAATGAACATTTCCATCTCAGTGTTACATGGTATTATCAATACATTTATAAGTGGTTTGCTGTACCATATCTTTTGAGGTTATCATTTATACTTTAAGTGGTATTACAGCTTAGCAAGGACTGAGAGCTAAAAATAAGTCAGAGAAAATGAAAAATACTTGCACAGTTGAAAAAATTAATTGACAAACTGCCTCTCCTTCAATCCCTTGTATTAGATATTTGTGGAAATGTGTGGTTGACACTCTCAGAACATTAGCTTTAGGAAGATGCTGATGTTATGTAAAAATGTTTATTTGGGAACAGTTTTATAAGAGGTAAGTGTTTTTAAAAGAATGTCACTGATGGATGTGGACATAGATTACATAATATTGTTGAGATCAAAAGCACTACTCAGTGCCCAGCAACACATTATAACATCCTATATCTACATAGCATTTTGGATCTAAAAGCATCCATCAGTGCTTTGTCTCTTGTAAGTACATGAAGTTTTAGGAGGTGTTAAGTATCAAGTTTAGAATCTTGGCTCTTCGGAGAAAGAAGACAAAAAGCTTATTGAAAACCATGATTTTATTCTTTTTCACATTGATGTGAGAGATTTTTCCCTGTGTTTATGACTGATTTTTACTCATTAGGCTACATTTCAACATTCTCTTAAAGAAAATTCTCTGTCAAAAGCATAATTCAGAAAATTATAGGAGAAAACCTGGGACAATTGGATCCCACCGAAATATTTCATTCTTCATAGACACACAGTCACTCCTCAAGTGGAGACTGACCATCAATGTCAGCAAAATTAGCAAATTTTCTTGTGTTGATGAAGCTTTACTTATTAATGGTTGGTGTGTCCCCCAGGGTATAATCGAGATGGAAGATATTTCCTGGCCCCTGTGTCACAGAAGAGTTTAAATGATCAATGCCTGTAGTAGACTGACCTTGTTTAAATCATAAGGTGACTCTGACAGGCAGAGAGCAGAATTTTGCACTGTTAAGTGTCTGTCTACATAATAATATTGTATAATAACCACAACGATAATGCCTCTCCAAAGACACCACACACAGCTGGGTACCTTCCTCCAACTGGTAATCTATGTTCACCCCCTACTATAAGGAGAGTGTTTTCAGTTAGATTGTATCCCTCACCCCCACTACGTAAAATGGATCCCTGTGGTAGACATTACTCGCGTGCCCCAAGAATTCCACTTTCCCATTCCTTCTGAGCACACACCCCTTAAAGTTAGGTGACTTCCTTTGACTAGTGAAATGTGAGAAGTGATCTGTGTCACTTCTGGGTGAAAGCACTTCAAATGTGCAGTTTCCCATCCTCTTCCCTTGCCATGGTGCTCATGGAGAGGTCATAGGAATGAAGGAGACTAGAATGATGAGTCACCATGAAAGCTGCCCTGGAGACTTTGCATGAGCAGGAAGTTACCTTCTGTTGTATAAAGTCACTGGAATTCTGGAGATGTTTGGTATAGCAGCATAATCTAGCCTACCCTGACTGATACATTCTCTCACAAGCTCAATTCACACTGATCACTATTTATGCAGCAGCCCACAGCTGCATATGTGGATGCTACATTAGTAAATTGTTTATACATGATTTGGCCCCAGTCACTATTGATGCAAAGTCTCACAGAAACATCTGGGAGCAGCAGGAAGGTAGCTGGGATAATCACACTGTGTGTCTCACATCCTTGCCAGGTCCCTGAATTAGCACTGAGCGTTGCCCAATGCAAATAACCATCTTTATTTATTACCAAAGAGGTATCAGTTTTATGGGAGCAGGGAGGAGTTTAATTTAGAGCACACTGAAATTTCTAGACTGGTGGGAAATGCCTAGCAAGTAATTTTAACAAAGAAACAGGGCTTGAAAACAAGTTAAGAATGTGGGTATAGATTCAGGAGTAATCTTCACACACTTGAAAATTAAACATAAGACATGAATAAAATTTCCAAGGGAAATGGCAGAAAGAAAAATAAAATGCCAAGAAATGAGTTTTAGGAAACATATTTGGAGGATAGAGAAAGGAAAAATAAGGCAGGGAGATATGTGAACTATGATGACAATACCCATTCATTTTGAGAGCTAAGAATACCGTATCTTCATTACTAAATTCATTGAAATTTCAATTTTAAGGTTTTTAATGAGGATAAAAATGTACTAGTCCTTAACAATTCATTTACACTCTCAGATATTAAAATAGATTATCCATCTGACAGGCAGCTGGACATTATCTGTAATAAAAAGCAAAATGATTTTTTAATTCAATTTCCCTGAACTAATTTATCAAGATTTAAAGTTTTTGCAGAAGAAACCGAACTTTTTAAAATATTTCAAAGCTCTTTAACAAACATGTTTTGGGATTTATTTTCTTTACAGTTTGTGGGATTTTCCTGGTTAAACCTGAAAATTACCTTTAGTTGTTTTACAGATCCAGTCTATATGCTGACAGAACAATCGGACTTAAAAAAGAACTCTAAAAAATGTTCAAATGAAAACAGCTTTCATGTGGTGCTGAGAATGCCCGTCTATTTCAGGAAGTTTTCATATTTTGATCACATTGATTTTCCAAGCCACTTTCACTACTGGAAATGCCCTCATGGGATAAGCCGTCTAGTTCACTGGAAATCAGTGTTCTCACAAACACCTTTTGGTGTATTAATCTTTTTTTCATAAAATTGTCTCCATTGACGCTGAGATCATGTCCCCCTGGTCCTGAGAGCAGTCAGAGGAACCTTCTGCCTCTATCAGAATGACTGAGTGTGGTTCCACAATCTACCATCAAGCGAGGTTCTTGCTCGAAACAGAAGAACTTCTAAATATGCACGATTTGCTCTGTATTATAGTCGTTCATTTATCAACAAACTTATTCCCCACATCTGGCCAATACCAGGCACTAAGGGGTGCTGTTGTCATTCTTGGGTTGACTGCCTCAACCCCTGTGTCCATTTCACATACTACTTACTCCCCCTGCGCATATGTTGGACTTTGTGCCAGCTTTCCTCTTGCAAGGATAACCCCCAAGAGTTATTTAACATTTTCTAAATTCTACATATGTGTGTGCCAGGAACTATACTAGGTGTTTCAGATGGGTTTTCTCATTTAATTTTCAAGATTGAGGTGGGTATTATTAGTACTATCTCTTTTACATCTTTGGAGGCTTGAATGTTAAGAAACTTGCCTAAGGTCACAGAGCTATTAAGTCAGGAGCTAAAATAGGTTGGCCTGTGCCAAATTGGATGCTCTAAGCCTTGCTACTCAAAATGTGGTCCTCAAACCAATAGCGCTGACATTACCTGGGAGTTTGCTAGACATGCAGAATCTCAGGTCCAACCCCAGACCCACCCAATCAGATTTGGTTTTAACAAAACCCCTGGTGATCCCTCCACAAAGTCTCACAGGAACATCTGGGAGCAGCAGGAAGGTAACTGGGATAATTATAGTGTGTGTCTCACATCCTTGCCAGGTCCCTGAATTAGCATTGAGAGTTACCCAAGGCAAATAATCATCTTGATTTATTACCAAAGAGGTTATCAGTTTTATGGGAGCGGGGAAGAGTTTAATTGAAGTTTGGGAAACACTGGGTTAAGTCACTCCAATATGCAGACTTCACTTGAATGGATGCTGGAGAAATGGAGACAGTTTTTCCCCTGAATTGCAATTTTGGGGGAGGAAGGTATGTATGTATGCGTTCTGCAAGGGCAAAAGGAAGGATTGAGACAACAGGTTCTTGAGGTTTCAAACACTGGAAATCAGCAAGGTTTGGGACTGCTTCCAAAAGCAGCAGAGACTGAGCTGCATCTTGAAGCCAGATCATTTTCTCAATTCATTTCCTTCAAAATAGGTGCTGTTCCAAATGGACACGTGCCCACATCAATAATCTGGAGTTAGCTTATCCAGCCTGGATTCAATTTGCCAAATAGAATCCAAATATCAACAGCACCAAACAGCAAATTTGAAACCTCAATAAAACTTGGTATTATTACCTTGTTAATCGTATTATTCGGTTTAAAATTGCCTAGTTTAATAACGTTCATGACAAAACTAGTTTGCCCCTGAGTATCAGTTCCCCAGGTACAAACAATTGGTGTAAAAAGCGGATGCACGTCGCTTGGGGTGCAGACCCCCGTCAGGTACTTAATTCGGTGTGGGGCGTTAGCCTTTTCAAGCCCCTTCTCCAAGTCGCACCGGCCTCCTCCTTCTCGGGTGGGGCCTAACAGCCCAACGCATTTCCCCAGCTGGCACTTTATTCCTGTTACCAACTCACCCCGGCTTCCTAGGGTCCTAACCAGTGTGCCGCCTTCCAATTGACCCGCCGGTGGGTCACCCGGGACCTGACCGGGCCTCTGCTCCGCTGGGGTCCCCACCCCTCACTTCTGAGAAGGGTGGTAGCGATGACCTGGCTCTCTCGGGTGAACTAGCCGAGCGGCGGCGGTAGCAGACAGCGAGTCACGTGTGGCGGTGGGGGCGGAGCGAGACCGGCGCGGTGGGTGGAGAAAACAAAGCCCCCAGCTGTCAGTAGAGGAAGAGGCGACAGCGCCGGAGCAGGTGAGTCAAGTGCATTTAAAGCGGTACCGCCCTGACGCACCCCGACACCCCCTGCCCTGGCGTAGTCCCTCCCAGACCAGGCGCTGGCCTCGCCTCCTCCCGCCGCCGGAGGGCGGCAGTCCCCTGGTAGCGGAGCCAGCGGGACCGGGGGTCTCCGAGCCCAGCAAGAAGTTGTGCAGGGGTCGGCGCCGGGGCCCCCGGTGGGCACCCGCCGCGCTCCCGCGGGCCGTATCTCTCCTAGGGGCGCCAAAGATGCTCACCCCGGGAAAGGGGAGGGATTCGGGGCTGCCACGCTGGCAGGAGCAAAGTGGATTGGCTTGGGGGTGAGGGCCGGAGCTGTCCAGGACAGGGACACTTGGCGCTGGCGACGAAGGGGTCTGGCGGGTGCGCACCCGCAGCGCACTGACCTAGAGGCATCAGAGTTGGGGCGCCGGGACTGAGAACGAGTGGCAGTGACAGGAGCTGTGCGCTTCGGGGCAGACCAGGAAGTGCAGCGCACTGGCGCCCGCCGGCGGGGGAGCAAGCCCTGCACCCCTAGCTCTGCTGCCACCTCCGCTGCCCCTCTGGCGGAGATCAGCCTCAACACTGCCCACTCTGACTCGGCTCCCGCTACTGCTCCGGGCGCCCTGGACTCCGGAGCTGGGTCGGTGGGAAAGAGAGGGAGTTATTATTTTGAGCCCAAGTTGTTCTTCTTCAGGGAACACCCTGCACGCGAAGAGAGGGTTACTCAGCGATTCCCCCACTCTGCTTCCGTACGAAATTCTTCAATGCACCCTTAGGAGGGCTATACCGAAGCCAGAAATCCCACAAAGGGGCGAAAGAGGGGTGGGCACAGAAAGACACCCCCCGCCCCGCGCGCCTGGATCGTTCGGTAATACAGACTTTCAAACCCCCAAAGAGACAATTGATTTGGTCACCCCTTGAGTCACTTTGCCAGCCCCGTACCAATGGTTGCCCAGTGCAGAGGGCAAAGCCATAACCTCGGAGGAAGGGGCGTTGCAGCCGTTTGATCAGGAGGAGCCTTTGTCTTAACCCCCAGTCCCTTTCTGCGAGTCCTCGCTGGGTCAATAGCGCGTGGAGTAATTAATAATTCCGAACATTAGCGGTCCCTTTATCTCTGAACCAGCCGACACTGCTGTCCCCTGCCTGCGGGTTTTCTCCATCACTTGCTCTTCCAAAAAATGGTACGTGGTCCAGACCCACTAAGCCAGAGGAGGTCACTAAACGCCCTGTAGTGCAGTCATGTAAAATCAAGGGTTAAAGCGTTCAAACCAGCACCCTCCCGCCCGCCAGGAGACGGAAGAACTTTCTTGATTAGCATAGTATCTGCCCTCGGGCCGCGCTGCAAGGCGGCGGTTCCGTCCCAGTCGAAGTGAAGCGTGCAGTCCCATCTTGACTGAGGTTTGGACGCAGCACCTGCTTCTAGTCTGAGAGGACCCAAGGCTTACAGCTTTGCGGAACGAGACATTGTGGAATGAAACAGAACAGAGATCAAAAGGTAACCGAAAGAACTGCAACTTTTAAGGTGCTTCTCTTGGGCGCTAAATCTAGCTGTTTTTAGCAGAGGGGGACGGGTCCTTCTCTAGCCCGGGATCCTACTGGAAATGTCCCATTGCTTTACTAGGGTTGTTTTCTGCCAAACTAAGATATCAGGGGCCATGGGCCGGTAGATCTCCAAGACAGTAGGTCTGGGAGCCCACCGAGTGGTCATTAGGTAAGCTTAACTGATAGGTTTTCCCTTGGGAAGAGTGATTGATGCTCAAAGCAAACGTTCCCAAACTTTGCTGCCTAGTAGAATCACCTGGGGAGCTTTGAAAATCCCTGATGTCTATCTCTCATCCCAGTCCATTTAAATTAGACTGATTGGAGATGAGAACCCGGCATCAGTATTTATTATTATTATTATTATTATTATTATTATTATTATTTTATACTCCGGGTGATTCTATGGTGCCGCAAAGCTTGAGAATCACTGACGACGCAAAGGAAGAGTTCAGTGGACAGCAGCTGCAAGCGTTGCAAGACAAGATGCCAGTTTAACAACTTGGATGGGTGGGAGTAAAGACGCTGAAACTGGGGTGCCGCTGAAGAACGCCTTAGGGCGGGGGACTGTCATCCGTCAGCTTGGTTGGCAGTGACACCTGGCACATCGTTTTTCACCCTCTCTGCCTAGGTCTGGTTCTTAGTGGAAAGATCAGAGTTCACTGCCGGTGCCTGGCTGCTGCACGGTTGTTAAGGAGACAGGTAGAAATCTTCATTCCCGTAGTGACTCACGTGTAGCAGGCAGTGGGGAAACCCAGCAGAAACTAACTCAGGGCAGTCTGGTGAGTCAGCAGCAGGCTGCACTCCAAGGCTGAGCCCGGGAATAGGAAGTAATTACACGGAGCAGCATTGACGCGCACAAACTCCATTCCTTTGAAAACATATTTGAATATCTGATCAGGATCTGTCTGCTTGCATGAGCCGCTCCCTTTTCCAGCTCCCATTCTACCTGCTTCAAATAATGCTCTCTCCTGTGAGAAGGGAGAACACAAAGCCAACCAGACATCTTGTAATTTCTTTGGTGTTGAGGCATATAAAAAAACTGTTGGAAAATAGTGAACTGGTTTAGGTGATTTCAAGTATGTGAAGTAGAGAGGATAAATTTTCAATACATAAATTTTTGAATACAAAAAAGTCATATGCTGTTTGATTACACATTCAAAAGTGGATTAAAGGATCTATTTAAATAGAAATGCTTACAACTAATATTTTATATGAAATTTTATGTTTGCTATTACCCGAAGTTTTCCTGCTTAAAAGAAGTCATCCCCAAGTGATGAGCCTAAATAAGATGAACTGTTTAAAATGTACACAAAGTTTATTATAAAAAACTTAATTTTCTTATTTTATTACTATTTGACTCATTATACCTCTCCTTTCTTCATTATTCTTTATACCACCGTGACTCTCTACCGTTTCCTAAATGCTTTCTTACCCATTCTCAGTTTCTTTAAGGAGGAATAGTGCTTGGCACAGAGCAAACTTTCAGTATTGTCAGCTACAGAACTTTGAACTACTTGAAGCACTTATTTACCTTGCTTGGTATTCTGTCATCTCGTAGGGCCCAGCGTGTCTGCAGCCCCAACAGCACAGAGTACAAGGCCTTTCATATTCTTGATGTTGCTTGTATGTACCAAACATTATCGGAAGGTGGGGTGAACATTTATATCAAAGCATCCTGAGTACCTTCAGTTTTGTTATTTTTCAAGACAAACATTCTGAAGATGTAGGAGCCAAAGTGCTAAACACAAAACAATTTGGCATTCTAAGCATAACCAACAATTGTTATAATATCTAACCACACTCTCCATGGGTCAAAGATTCACATCAAAAAAGTTCATTCTCTACCAATTATTAGGGGAAAAACACATATCCAACTATGTGGATGCCTAAAGGAATTCATTAAGCTAGGAGCGTTATTTCAAAGTAAGACAAATAGCAGGTTAATAGTTAAGCAGGTTTTATTGTCATCTGCCTACTGCTTTCCTCAAGATAGCATATGTACATTTATATAGCCAGCATATTTAAAAGTGGGAAGTTGGATGTATTCTTTGACCGATACCACTCAAACTAAATGTTATTACTAAATGTTAATAAGGATTTCCGAAGGCCAAAATGATGTAAATGCATCCATTCTCATTTCTGTGTAGCTTAGAAAATTGACTAGGGATGCACTTCTGAAATTCCAACCACTTTGGCAGGAGGTATAACATACTGGAAGGCTGAAATATAGACTAGTAAAATGGGACTAATCCAGATGAATCAGAAACTATTCCTCCAAGGATGGTATATACCTAGTTCTGTAATGATTATAAGTAGGACAAAAGGGGTGGGGGAGAAAAAAAGGATGTCATCTCAATTTTAGAAGCTCTGAAGTTTTTGAGAACAGATGAGAACCACCCAGTCTTATTACTTTAAATGTATACCACCCTTTGGTCTTATTAACATATAATAAGACGAAATAAGGGCCTACACATAATTGGGTAGATAGTATTCCCATATGCCTAATAGCGGTAAGAAAGTCCAAAAATTAAGTGATCTTCCAAAGTGGCAAGGCCAAGGTGAGAAGCCTGGGGTACTGATTCCTTTTCCAGGGTCTATTATACTGTTTGTTTCTTGAGTAACTTTTGGTGTAATCTTGCCTAGAGGCTTTGACGAGATAAGTTCAGTTCTAATTCTCTCCTCCCTCCTTAAAATAGGAGGAACTATTCACATACATCATGCTCTCACAGACTTTATTCTTAAATAACCTTTGGACTCGGCCAACCTCAAATATGCTGAACCATGGTTAGCTTCATATCTAGAACACTAAAGTAAAAAGTTTTTAAATCTTTGCCCAAGTTATGGAAGTGTAAACTCTCTTGTTTTAAGGGCCCTTAAAAGTTAGTCTCACCAGCCAACAAAATCTTAAATGCTCTGTCCAGCATCTTCACCAGTAAGTAGTCCTCTGACTAATGGTTCCATGTCTCTCTCACCATACATTCCAGGCATGGGAGACTGTCTGCAGCTTCTACTCCCTGGAGATCACAAAGATTAAATCCAACTCTCTTATACACTCACCAGCCATCCTAAACATTTAAAATGAATTTATTCTCCTCAATTGGAAAAAAATATGTCTATAGTTTTTCAAATCTGTTCATTGTACACATTTTTTTGCTCTAAATTTGCACCCATAAGTCTCCAGAGAAGTATTCAAAATTATGGTTTGTTACAACAGAGCTTCATAGAATAGAATCATTGGGCAATGTGCCTCCGACAAACCTAATCTAATCATCTACACAGTTCAAAATTGACTACTGACAAACTTTGTACAATGACATTAAGTTCAGGTTGCGTTGAAACCCGTGGCTCCAACTATTTGAGGAATCAGCATACTATGGCCTCTGTCCCACGAACTAGGACTGGTTTTTATGATTTTTAATGATTGAAAACATATTTAAAAAAAAACTATTTGGGGACACTTAAAAATGGCATGAAATTCAAATGTCAGTGTACGAAATAAAGTTGATTGCACCGTCATACTTGTTTGCTTACATCTCGTCTAGGGCTGCCTCTGTGCTACCTCCACCAAGTGGAATAGTTGCACTGAAGACCATATGGGCCACAAAGCCTAAAATATTGACTGAATATTTACAGACAAGGTTTGCAGACCCTTGATTTTTTTCAATTCAACATACTTCAGTTTTAAATGAGAATTTGCTCACTTAAAGCCTTAGTCTTTTTTCAGTGTCTTTTTTTTCCCTTTAGAGGAGAGGGAAAAAATTTTGTTTTCAAACTAATCACTACAGGTAGTTTAGTTTCATATCCCCCTTTTGTGTGATTTCACTTTGCAAAAGCAGAACCTTTTTAAAATATTATATGAATTTTAGTGATATGGTTAACTGTAAAACTTCTATACCTTAAACAAGCCCAAACAGTGCAATACTGATTCACACTGAGCTATGTCACTGTTTGCAGAGCTTTAGAAACTGGGGTAACACACCCTTGACAGCAAACCCACAGTGACACTTTGCCTTAACTCTTTAGCAGTATCAACTTCCTTTTTCTCTAACCTGTGAGGGCATTTACATGCTTGTTTGTTTTAGTATATAAAGGCATAATTGGAGGATTTATTTAGATTTAGAAATTTTTCATTGACTTTCACTTCATACTGCTGCTTTTGGAAATAGCACTAGTCTTCTAAAGTATACATTTAAGATAAATACCTTACTACTTAGAAAGGCAGTGATCATTTAATAATAAGCAGATATACACATAATCGCTTACATCACTAAAGTCTGATATAATGCCATGTACAATGTAGTTTGAAATTTCCAAATTG
This sequence comes from Rhinolophus sinicus, assembly GCF_057876585.1. Taxonomy (NCBI): domain Eukaryota; kingdom Metazoa; phylum Chordata; class Mammalia; order Chiroptera; family Rhinolophidae; genus Rhinolophus; species Rhinolophus sinicus. The sequence continues at coordinate 87,379,273 of NC_142504.1, forward strand.
TAAAATGGATCAGATTATGATCTAGAAATTCAAATGTTTGCCTTCTGCCCAAAGTTCGACAGATTACTGTTAAGATTCTAGGAAGACTATTTGAAAGAACAATAACCACATTGATAGGAACTGGTCTTAATTTGTTTCTTGTAAGGGTTGCCGCTCATAAAATTTCCTTCAGTTAAGAGAACTTCCTCTTTTTGATGACTTCTTAGAGCCACAGACCATTTGCAAATGAATTTCACTTAGATTAATAGAGCAACTTTAAGGGTTGCATATAACTGGTGTCTTCTTCATCCTTTCCAGAAATAGCACACCTGCAATTTAGAGACCAAAAAAAAAAGGAGTTCCTTTTTCACTAAATCAAACAATGCACTATTAATAATGCAATGTTTGAGGTACTTGAGATCAGCTAAATCATTTCTGAAAACAACCAAGTGTATTTAATCCCATCCCAGAACAGTTGGTAGTGATGGCCTGTAGATAACTAAGTCCCAAGGTAACTTAACCCACTAGTGTTCCTGTTGGCTTAATTGGGAGAGGAGGAGGAAAGGGGATATCTGAAGATAGGTTGTGTAATTCCTACGTGGACTGGGTAAAGAACCAGTTCAGGTGAAATTAACTTTCCTCCCTTATCATAATTTAGATTTCATATTTTTACTAAATACATTTTATTTAATATAACTCATGTCATACATACGAATATCATTTGTAGTTCTGTAAGTAGTTATCTATCAAAGTAACTCCTAAATTAGGAACTAAGTGAATTTACTATATTTTTTAATGGAGTAGGGGATTCATAATTGTTCATTGCTTAAATAGGGGCAAAACACTTAAAAGAATTTTGCTAACAGGCAAATTTTGGTTCCAACTTAGAATTAATTATAAACACCAGAACAGAAATGACTATTAGTATTAGAAATTGATAGAAGGGAAAATAAGCAAGAAAAGGCAGCTGGAAAATGAGGCAATTCCTTTTAGCTTTGCTAAAGTATCTGAAACTGTTTATTGGATGTATACATAAAAGTGAAATCAAAACTAGATTACCTTCTTTAGAGTTTGGTAAAATCTGCTTTCAACAACTGATAAGCGAGAGGTGAGAGAGTGCCTGCAACCACGTTATAATTTCCTTCCTTCTTTCAAAGATAATCTTAAATCCAATCATCTTGCCGAAATCTGATATATTAAGAACCTCTCATGATTCTTACCCAAGAAACCACTATTTACATTTCCCCACTGAGCTTCTCCAGCCCTCCAAAAGTGGAAAAGGGAGAAAGCTGGAAGAAAAACCTTCCTGCTTTGTCCCACCTGGTCCTTCCCTGAACAGGAAGCTATCAACATTAACACTCTCCTTAGCTTAACTTCCAGCTTGGCCTCTATCATGACTTTTTTTTTAAGTGTGGCCTTCTGGGCACAAGTCTCCTAAAAGAGTTTTCACAAATCAACAGCAGTTATAAATGAGTGCTCTACATGGTACTGGCAAATCCAGAAAGCAATTTTCTGTGCAGTTTGAATGTTTAAATAACACCATCAGTGGATATGTTAATTCACTACCCCAGCACGCCTCTATCTCTTAGCACTTCAAGGTCAGTTAAAATTTGGGATATGCTTTTATCTAGGGTTGCAAGGTAAAATACAGGACACCAGTTAAATCTGAATTTCAAAAAAATAATTTCTTTTTTAGTATAAGTATATCCCAATATATTGCATAGGATAGACTCATACTGGAAAATTTAATCTTTTCATCTGAATTCAATCTGATTTAATCTTTAAATCTAAATTTCAGATCAACAATGTTTTTTTAGTATTAAATTAGATATACTCATACTAAAAAAAATTAATCTTTTCTAAAATTTAACTGGGCATCCCATTATTTTTGGTTGTTCGTTTGGAGTTTTATTTTTGTTTTCTCTTTTTGTTTTTGCTAAATTTTGTAACCCTACTCTTATCCTATAATAAACCTCAAAATGGCTAGCTTTCCTCATCCATAAAATATACGATCTGAGACTATATTTCTGGGATAATAAATTAAAATGTCTGAGCTACCTTCATCTATTAAAGAAAAAACTTAAGCCAGCATCTGAAGTTTTCTGCACAATTTGCTTAATTAAGAGGGGAAATAAAAAGTAAAACCAGAACTAAAAGTTAGCAATCTTTTTATTTCATAAGATATGTTAAGGTACTTTCACAGACCTTTTAACAGAATAGATACATCAATAGGTAAATCGTTAGCTCATAGTGGAGCAACTTGAGAAACCCATCAATCATGTGGGTGTTTCTAATCAAAGTTCAATCCTACATGAGCCCACTGAAGTTCAATCCCAAAGTGATTACAAGGATGCCTTGCTAGTCACGTGTGGTCCCAGAACCTGCAGCATCAGCATCACCTTTGAATTCCTGAAAATCAGAATATCACGCCGCCCCCCAGACCTTCTCAATCAGAATGTTCACTTTAACAAGAATCATAGGTGATTCATACGCACATTAAAGTTTGGGAAGATTCAGTTTTTCACACAGAAATTGGTCTTTTTGTTTAATACCATGTTGAAATGATCTTTCACAAACTCTTTTAATAGCTTAGAAGGAATAGTTTCTTTTGATCAAATATCTTCCAAATAGGCAACTACTGTATTTGTATTTGATTCATGTGAACATCCTAAATGATTATTTCTAATATTGTTTTACAATGAGCATATATAACAAAATAAGACAAATGTAAGTTTCAAAAAGGTTCTCCTGTGGACTAACGTGACAGCCTGTTATAAATTAGAGTCTGGATTATCCTTGATTATTCACCTATAAATTAGGTGGCACGTATTCCCTGGCCCTCAGATTACCAGCAAAGTCTCCTTTGTATTTCTTCATTTCATGTGTTGTAACTTCCATTACAATATTCATATGTCAACACCACACATTCATATATTTCTATCCCTAGGTTCCTCTAAAACTGAACAGAGGGCATGCAGATTGAGCCTTTGGCAAATTCCAAACTATTCTGTGACATTTTAAGTTTTAAAAAGTCATTTCAAAGGTTCCATATATTTTAATTTCTTTTGAGTTCAAAAACCTCACTTCTTTATGCCAGCCTGCCTGTTTTCTTTGTGTGTGTGTTTTTTAGAAATTATAGTGTTGTATCATAGAAATAATTCTAAAATTGGAGCAAGAACGTCAGAAGGCCTGATGTTTAAAACTGGTTCTACTGATGACTGGCTGGGTGACTCCGGAGATATTATTTAACATTCTTCATTAGCATCCCCTAAATCCAGTTTTCTCATCGTCAGATGGAGACAGGCATTGTCTCACCAGATTCTTGTAAGGATCAAATTAGATATAACGTGTGTATGGGTCTTCATGATGACTGTTATGTACAGTGATGATTTGTTTAGTGATCTGTTTCAGATAGGTCTGGCAGTTCACTAAATATTATATGATGTGGTTTCCTGCAACATGCCTAATTTGGAAGAAAGGTGATGTTAATTTTTATGCACAGGGAAGGAACCATAGCCCACATGTCTTATCGACATGTAGCTCATGGCTCGCTGTCCACGGTAACCAGTGGTTATTAACCACAACTCTCCCTTCTGCTCCTTAGAAATGTGAAGTTCTCCTGGCTAAGGAACCAGGGCACCAAACTATGAATTCCTCATCATGGTGCCACTTATTGCTCTGCTAAGTTAAAAGATACAGGGTTTCTTTATTTTTCTGCAAGAATTCTACACAATTCCTCCTGCATTTTTCCCCAAGAAAAAATTATTAATGGATTATAAAACATGCTTCCATATTTTTAATTACTCAAACTCTTTTAGTAAAACTATCCCAATGATGCCCTGGGTATAAGATATTATTCCTTCAGTTATTCCATTGATAACATGTGTTTTCATGTAGCCATCATAACTATGTCACTACATAATTGTAATAAGTTACTAAGTGGATTTGCATCTTATCCAATCACATAATTCCAAATTGGAAGAAGCTGCATGGTCATTTTGTTAAAAGACACCTCAGTGCAGAATCCCCCGCTACACACACACACACACACACACACACACACACACACACACACACCAGAACATGGAAGAGAAACTTATTCATCTTTTTGTTGTTTTAATGAATACAGCATAAATTCATTAGTGAAAGTCTGAAAAAGATGAGGGAGGGGCATGAGGGGACACACTCCTCATCTTACCACCTCCACGCAACGATTACAAAAACTATTTTTATTTTTTTGTAAAGCTCTTATTGTCTGTATTCACATGCGATAATATGTCACATACATTTTTCCTTATTATGCTGAACGTTGTTTCCCATATCCAACATAATGTTCTAGCTTTGATGTCTTTGCACGTTCTTTGCCTGGGATATCTTTCCCTAGTTATCAAGCTCAGCCTTTGTCTTATCTCAGGTGTTAATTCCTCTAAATTCTTGCTGCTCAGAGGGGGTTCACGGACCAGTGGCATCAGCATAGCCTGGGAGCATCTAACAAATGCCAAAGCTCCAGCCCCACCTCAGACATTCTCAATCAGAATCTGCAGTTTAATAAGATCCACAGGTGTCCATTGTTATGGGTTAACATTTGAGAAACATTGTCCTGGAAAGCCTTTCCCAACCACCTAACCATTGCCTCTATCCAACTCCCACTGGCCCCCCCATCCAGATTAGGTTAGGTGGTTTGCCTTTAATTCCCCACACGTGGGCCTCCCCGGCACATAAAAATTGGTTAGAGAGGGGGATGGACTCAGTCATTTTCACATCTCTCAGTCCTAGAATAGTGCTTAACCTGTAAGAGTTCCCTTTTTTGGTATTGTTTCATCATTTCCCAACACCACTGCTTTGTAGCTGAAGAAATACAGATGACAGTTTTTTTCCGTGCTGGGAAATGGGGTCCTCAGGTAGGACTCCCTTGATCGTTGGTCTGTAGTTCCCTTTTATTGCAGTCTTTACTGTGGAAAACATTCCGGGGGTGAGTAAGAATGCTTCTTTCTCTGCAAATAATTTCTGAAAGTCCACTGCTGGAACTTTGTCCCTTTTGCTTAAAATGTTAATATCTGTTAAAAATCAATATCCCTGGGAGGAACTGCACTTAACATTTGGTGTGAAGGTTGAGCAGCTGGCAGATTTTGGTAAGTGTTTGGAGAGAGACATAGAGATAATGGTTGTCTGACCGGAGAAGATAGGAAATACTAGTAAATGCTATAAAAAATAAAAATGGTGGGATGCTCCAAAACAACTAATTCTGACAGAGGTTACAATATTTTTTATCTTGACTCATATCATAGGTCACTTTTTCATTTAAAAAGAAAATCACATTTCTTATCTATACATCTCAGAATGGGACTTTCCCCCCATGCTGCCTTTTATTCAGCCCTTCATTTAAAACAAACTACTGATACCCTGGAGATTTTTTTTTTCAGATACTTGTTTTAAAATTGCAGAAAAAGTGCAGGTACTTCTACACTGATGTTTCTAAGCTCACATTAAAACTAAACAACAACTGAACTCTGGGGAGCAAACCACTTGGTCTTTTCATTGTGGAAGGAATGTTTTGTGACCTCAGGGATGGACAAGCTGATGGAGAGAGACTCAGCCTGGAGGCTGCTGTTATGAAGTAGCAGGGGACTTATGAGGGCTTTGGAATCAAATTGTACAGAACACAACACGTCTGTCCTGCGGGGCTGTTGTTTGTCTTCTGTGAAAGGAACAAGAGGCTCCTGGTACTGCTTACCAACCGCTCTCACAATTAGCTACACAGACCGCAAGGAGTATAATTATATTCAAGATGTGTGGCTTCCCCCACCCCCCGCCCCAACCCTTTCAAGTCTTCTGCCGTACTTACCCGTCACCATGGACATCAACTCCAGTGGAATTATGGATCTGAGTTAGTCAGGTCTATGTCTTGTGGAAACGTGTATTAGGTTGTCTTTCTGTCCTGAACTGCTTATCTGAGTGTCTGTGATGATGCTATGCAGGGTAATTTGCCCAGACCTGGGACCTTGGGTGCAGTTTTGTAAGAGTCAGTTGACACCTTCAGTGTGTTGAGCAATCTGACGTAAGGTGAGCCATGTGGGATGGGTAGAACAATTGTTGTGTTGTATACACTGTAGCATCGAGCTCCATTGAGTCATATTCTCCCGTGGGACTTGTGGCCCATCCCAGTGGAAAGAGAATTTCTACAACATATTCTTGTGAGGCTTGGTGGTGTTTTAAGGTTTGCACTTGGAATCTGAGAGCCATGTGCATTTTTGTTTGTTTTTCACATTTTGGGGGTTTGTTTTAAAACGTTTTATAGTTACTCATCTTGGGCTTTGTTACTACTCAATGATTTTGTATGACTTTAATCAAGAGATTTTCATATCTTTGATTTTTCTCTCTGAAAATCTATGCAAATGTTTGTTACTACTGGTCATGAGTAGAAGTTCCAGAGATAAAAAATTAAAGGAGAAAGTTAAAGTTATTCCAGATATGAAGAGTTAGAGAAATGATAGTCAAAGAGGAAGTAGCAACATCTACCAAGATATTCAAAGGAAAAATAAGCATGAGTTAGGACAAAGAATGGTTGTCTCTAACTACCCCACTAATTCAAACAATGATCTTCTTTTAAAATCTTTGCAAGTTAGGCACAAAACCATTCTTTTGTTCTTATTATATTAACAATAAGCCAATCGAAACTGATTGTCTGGAGGCCTTGTTCTCATCCTACCTCTGCTTAAAGCGCAATCCAATTCACCTGTCGCCTCTAGCGTCGTATCTTATCTTTACCTATCCTTTCTCCGTGAGGTAAGCGGTTTTTAATCCATCTTTCTCAGAATAAAATATAATAGAAAATTCAATGGGAACTACATTTTTTCCTTTGGGCAATCTATAATTTTTTCAAAACGTGAGGAACATATAGTTTTGATAGTCCATTAGCACATTGAATTATTTAAATTGGAATAGGCAGTAGTGATAAAATTCAAACTTCCATTTAACACATGGAGAATGCCATTATAGCACCTCAAAATATAAAAGCAGTGTGATTTCTAGCAGAATTTTTAAGCATTTACTTAGCAACCCTCCTGAGTTCATTTTTCCCTATGCATGTGGTTGTTAGTGTTGAGTCATCTCTCCATCAGTTGGCCTGGGCTGAGATATAAAGAGGTATCATATCCTATTAGAGATAAGAGAAGACATGGAAAAAGCAGAACTACTAGTCCAGTCTAGCAGTGAGTTGTATTGCGCTGCCCCAAATACAAGGAGAGAAAAAAAAGGCCTGTATCCTATGGTTTCCTGTGTCTACACAGTTACTGGACACTAATATGGCACCTGCCTAAGTCACCAACTCATGCAAGGACAAGAAGAAAAGTAGATTTAAAACCCAGGGCTTGGACAATGGTAGTCCATCTTTTGAGGGAGGTCATAGCAACCCTCTGGCCACTGTCAGTCTTAATTAGGTCTTACATGGTACCCCTTCAACATTTTTAACATGTTACTGTGTCACTTTGGATGGTCAAAGGAATAACAGACTATAAAGACAGGACACACATAAAGCATGGTTTCCACTATAACCCAAATACTAACTCTGAACCCTGGGCTGAGGAAGTGAATCTGACCCCACTCCCTCTGTGCTACTTTCCTGCCTCACGAACATTCTGCTCCTTTTCGTTACCAATCACACTTGGGAGGAGAGAAGCCATTCTTCTACTCCAACTACTTTATTTTCAAGGCTATCTGATTAAGATGGATAAAAGCATAAGTGAAAATAATTGACAAAAACGTCACAGAATTATAATGAAGGTGGTATTTCGTATGTGTGTAGTTTGTCTCGTTGTTGTTTTTTCCTTCTTTAAAGAATTACTTTTGTACATTTAGCACTATGAATATTCTATTCTAGAATAGAAAGGGCAATCTATGCCTACTATGGGAAGAAGCAGATGGATAAAGGAGGATTCTAAGAAGGGAGGGTTAGGCTCACTTTGTATGAAAAGAACTGAATTTCTCTTTTATTATAGCCTTCACATTAGATGGTTTCTGAGGATTGTCTTTTATTTTTACAGAAGTCCAAATCACACAGCCACAAGAAGTTTATAACATCATTGCTATTCTGAACATGTACCACCAGAATCCCATCATCAGCCAGCTATAATTTTTCAAAAACCCTTAAATGCCCAATGTGGGTCATTGGTAGTTTTGCCTTTCTGAAGGAGAGGAATGTTTCGTACCATACTCAATACCCAAGATTCAGTGTAATTTGACCTCCTTTACTTGCCAGATAATCTCATTTGGTTTTGGTTTCCCTGGTGTGTGCTCAGCTCTGAGCTTCCCGGCAGTCATGCCTCTAGTCCCGTGGGGGCGTTGAACTGGGCAGGCTCTTCCCTCCCCCCCCCTCTCTGCTGCCTCTGGGAAGGCCCTTAACCTAACTGGAGGCCACTAATTGAGGAGGCACTGGTGGAGGCGGAGCTCTCTGGAAAGCTGTTATCGAGTAGGATCAGCCTAAGGATTAATAGCCTGTGACCTTCTGTTCATGGTTACAAGCTGCTTTATTCCTAGAAAGCTGCAGACCTCCCACACTAAAGAATGTGACATACAACTGGAGTGATTGGAAATCTCTAAGTAGCCAAGGGGAGTTTGGAATTTAGGCTACATCTCATTCTAAAACTCCAAAGAGAGCTTAGTCAACTCCTGAGAGGAAAACTTGGGTTCGGGTCCCAGCGGTGTTCTCTTCTTGGAAAAGCTGGGAGCAGCTGGGGAGGCGGGAATTCTTGTCTCTTTGTGAGGAGAATGTTTTAATCTTGTGTTGACCAGAATCCTCATTGGCTACATACATTGCACTAAAGAAAGCTCTTAAGTTTTTCAATGGCATGGCATTGACTGGAAATATTTTTACAACCCTTTTTTTCACTCTGATATCACTCTCATGTGCCTGTGGCTTTATGGTCAGAAAAGGAAACAGTCTTTTGAGGGGTGGGGGACTCTCTGGCTAGGACTGATGTTCTGCTCCTCTGCCTCACACATGGGATGCTAGAACTCTGAGTTTGTTTAAAGAAAGAAGATTTGAAATTTCTAGAAAATGAGGGAAAATGGACTTTTGTAAAAACAGAGAATGTGCTTTGTTAAAGAGTTTGGCGCTCTCATGACCCTTGTTCTAACAAAGATATTTGGTCTTTCAAGTGAAAACAAAACCAAGCCCAGAGAAAGCATCTGGCTTATGGCTGCTAGCATGAAGGGAGACTCTGCAAGCTCCTCTTTAGGTGGGGGTGATTAAGGGTATGCCCTCACTTAGTATGTGGCCCATGTTAGAATACAGGACACCTGCCTTGTCACCCAACAAAACCACCAAGGATGAAATTCTATTCCTGTGCAAATAATAAGATGTGGGAATTTTGGAAATTCTTGGCTAGCATGAACTGGAAGGTATGAGAGGTCATTTCCAAAATGCAGACTGCATCAAACTGCTACTTAGGAATCACTTCTGGTTTTGAGTGTTTTTGTTCATATCAATATTTTGAATTTTAATGCAGGGTTGAGAAGGTAAATGTAGGAGAAAGAGAGGCAAACTTGGACAGCAGAATGTTGGCGATGGTTTCTGAGTGCTAAAATTGTGGGTGAGATTTTTTTGCTTGAATCTGTGCAAAGTGAAGCAAATTTTCCACCCCAACTTGCCTAATGCTTTGGGGCTTTGTTCTTCTCTGGCAAACAGTAAGAGAATAAAAGAAGGGAGTTATCTTGTTCGATTTTAGTTGCTGTCCGATCTCCTGACTTTTTAAATTAAATTTTTATTTTGAGACAATTGTACATTAACATGTAGTTGTAAGAAACAGTACAGAGATATCTCATGTTACTCAGTTTCCTCCTCGATGTTAATGTCTTGAAGATCTATAGCACAATGTCACAAGCAGGATATTGACAATGATACATTTTCAAGATACAGAATATTTTCATCACCATGAGGATCCCTCATGTTGCCCTTTTATGACCAAACCCTCTTCCCTCCAGCCCTCACTCCCTCCTTACCCCTGGCAACCACTAATCTCTGTTCCATTTCTACAGTTTTCTCTTTTCAAAAATATTAGATAAATGGAATCATACAGCATATGGCCTATTGGACTGGCTTTTTTCACTCAGCATAATTCTCTGGAAATTTATCCAGTTTTTTGCATATGTCAATAGTTGGTTCCTTTTTATTTCTGAGTAGTAGTCCATGGTATGGATGTACCACAGTTTGTTGAACCATTAACCTGTCAAAGGATATCAGGGTTGTCTCCAGCTTTTGGCCATTATGAATAAATCTGCTATAAAAATACGTTTTAGCTTCTCTGGAAACGTGCCTAGAAGTATAATTGGTAGGTTGTATAGGTAGTTGCATTTTAGTTAAAAAAACAAAAAATCTAACAAGCAATATATGAATGACTTAGTTTCTTCTCATCCTCACCAACGTTTCATGCTATCACTTGATTTAGCCATTCTGGTAAGGGCATAGTGATATCTCATTACGGTTTTTAATTTTCGCTTACCTAGTGGCTAATGAGGTTGAATATCAGTTCATGTGCTTATTTGCTCTCTGTACATCCTCCTCAGTTAAATGTCTGCTCATCTGTTGCCCATTTTCCAATTGGTGTTTTTACTGCTGAGTTTTGAGATTTCATCATTTTAGATACTAGTCCTTAGGTAGTTTGCAAATATTTTCTTCTAGTTTATACCTTTTATTTACATCCACATCACATGGGCAAAAGTTCTTAATTTTGATGAGGCCCTATTTATCAATTTTCTCTTTTATGGATTGTGTTTTTGGTGTCAAGGCTACAAAGTTTTATCCAACGCCCTAGATTCCAAAGATTTTCTTCTATTTTTTTCTAAATGTTTCATAGTTTTACATTTATGTAGTGATTCATTTTGAGTTAATCTTTATATAAAGTGTGAAACTCTTTAACTGCTCTACATCTGCCCAACACTACAGAAAGAACTGTTGCCTCCCCTGTCGCCCCCATTGGAGGGGAGCCTAGACTTCCACCCTCGCACGACTTTGTCTCGTTGAGCACCTACTATATCCTGGAGCAAACGTTCTCTAGGTGTTTCAAATCAGTGGCAAAGGCCTGGCTTTTAAGGCAGGATGGTGTGGATGAGAGAGAGCTGATACTAGAGTCCGTTAAATTCAGTTAGAATCTAGCTGCAGGATATTGGGCAAGTGCTCTACTACTCTGAGCCTCAGTTTTTTTTCAATTGTCATAAGATGGTTTTGAGGATTAAATAAGATAAAATATGTGAAATGACCTGTGCAAGCATGTTCAACAAATGATCTCATTCTTCTCCAAACTGATCCACTGCAGCTGTTGGAAAATTAGCAATGGGTTGTTGTCAGAGAACAGAAAAATGCCAGTTGTGTACAGCAATCCTGCATTTTCTAAGGGCTAATTACTAGGTTTATAGATTAAACTAGGAACCTATGCTCTTGCTTCCCAGCTTGGTGGCCAATACTTTAGCCGGTACCTAGTAGCTATATTACTAGGCAAAGAGGACAAATAAAAATATTATTCTGATTCAGTTAACATTTTCTAGAAGATTGGAAGACTTAGAAAAAGAAACTGATATGGATGGGAACAAATTCTCTTTAAACCTGACTTTTTCGTTTTATAGGCTTTCATTAAATTACAGGAAAACATGTGAATTATTCATAAAATTAAATTCTGCTATAAAACACATAAAGCAATTCTACCTGTTCTATCTGAAGAAAAAAAAATTGTTAGCTTACCTGAGTACAGTTCGTGAAACCATTCATGCTAAATTTTCTGATTTTTTGTTTTTTTGTTTTGTTTTGTTTTGTTTTAAGATTATATTGGGGAAGGGGAACAGGACTTTATTGGGGAACAGTGTGTACTTCCAGGACTTTTTTCTCCAAGTCAAGTTGTTGTCCTTTCAATCTTAGTTGTGGAGGGTGCCGTTCAGCTTCAAGTTGTTGTCCTTTCAGTCTTAGTTGTGGAGGGCGCAGCTCAGCTCCAGGTCCAGTTGCCATTGCTAGTTGCAGGGGGCACAGCCCACCATCCCTTGCGGGAGTCCAACCGGCAACCTTGTGGTTGAGAGCCCGCACTCCAACCAACAACTGAGACATCCGGGAGGCAGCTCAGCTCAAGGTGCCGTGTTCAATCTTAGTTGCAGGGGGCAGAGCCCACCATCCCTTGTGGGACTCGAGGAATCGAACCGGCAACCTTGTGGTCGAGAGCCCACTGGCCCATGTGGGAATCGAACCGGCAGCCTTCGGAGTTAGGAGAACGGAGCTCCAACTGCCTGAGCCACTGGGCTGGCCCCAAATTTTCTGATTTTTAAACAAATTACTACTTTTACAAATTACTTTTGAGCTCCCTTTTTGAATAGTATAACATTGAAAATTCAGCTATCACTTTTACTGCTATTCTCTCAACACTTACCATTTTATTTTTGTTTTTTTCTTTCACCATCGCCTCTTTCCCCTATAGAAAAAGTATAAAATGCCTCCTCCTCCCTTTCTTAAAATCCTTCTCCCAATGACATCTCTAGAACTATGTCTGAGCTTAATGACTTTGTGTTGGATCTACCACCAATATTTTATTTTTATATAATTGATTTTAAACTGACTAAGCACAAAAGGCATTTCTGAAATGGCCATATACAAAAACCACAGAAAGCAATGTATCGGGAGAGGGCTTAGTTGGAAGGTGGAAAGAGGTCGGTCACTTCTAACGTGTTTCTTGGAGAGGTGAGAGGACCAATAAAGCTTATGTGCATATGCATCTTAGGTCCTTTTTATCAGCATTTGCCCCAGTTACTATCCTCCCCACATCGCTAACATTGGACCCTCAAGACCTGGAGCTCGGACACCTTTCTCAGCCTCTAGAATTTGATATGCCCCATTCATCAGTTTACTGTCTTATCAGTTAGCAAGACCATGTTGTGAAGAGAAATAATTTATTCATATAAAGAAAGTAAATTTGCACTTGTTGGTATGTATATTTTGAAGCTTGATCCTGGCATTGCTTATCCTGTAAAATTAAACATAAATTTTTTGTCTGGAAGACTGAGCCTGTGTAAATACTAGATATAAAACCTGCAAATTAACTTTGATTTGAAGAAGTCTATACTTTAATTTATGGCATTTGAGACTCCACTGAGGCACTGCTTCCTGGGGTTATCTGCTAATACATGATTCTCATTACATCAGACTATCAGGGAAAAAAGTGGAAAAAAAAATTTTTCTGCATAAGACTGATATTGTACTAAATATTCACCAACTATAATAAACCAACCTAGGAGTTAATCTAATAATATAGCTTGAGAACCTTATTCTTTTGCTGACTTAATCTCTCTCGTGGTAAAATCAAACGAATTTGGATATTTTGTGTACATGTTTTCTTTAATTTCCTTTTCCACTGCTGGCCACACCCAATTAACTAAATTATAACTCTTTCCTCCAATGTTTTCATCATATTAATTGCTCTCTTTATTCTTTTTTTCATTTTTACTGTCGCAGCATCCCAATTCTCAGAGGAACAGTTCATCTCGACAGCCAGGGAGAGAGCCTGGATGCTCAAGGTAAGGTTTAAATATAAATTATGTTGTATGACTTACAGGTTAATTGTTTACAGATTAAATGGAAGTACTATTAATGCTTTTGCAACAGATTTATTTTCAAAATTCCCTATACAATAAAAGTAAATATTTGAGTAAACATGCTTCATTAAAACATTATTTTTCAAACTATATTCCATTTCCCACATGTACTAAGGGCTAATTAACTGCTATCAGCAATTCTTCTAAAAATGGTCCAGCCAATTAAAGTTTAATTTTGGAGATCTTATTAATGATAAGTGAAAGGAAAGAATATCAAGATAATAATCGAAGGACCTCATGACATTTCTAACAGTGAATAAATGAGTATTTTATCTCGTGAAAAATCAAGGCAACTGCTCTCTTGGCTTTATAATAGACAGAGATGGGTATCTTGAAAAGGAGATGAAAACCTGGAAAGCCTCGTTTTTTTCAGTTTTGGGATCTGTATTTGAGACAACCATTTGACCTTCAGTTGTTTTTCACTGGTATGCTGAGTTTGTAATAATGCCTTCAAGGTTCACTTCCAGGAGCTCCGTAGAACAAAGGAACAATCAACTAAAATTCCACCAGATGGCAATATTTGGAAAGCCATCCAGAGTGGTTTCAAAGCTATGAGCTACTACTGCTCACACAGAGCATTATCTCACAGAGTATATCGTCCTAGATTCCATCCAAGGTGCTTAAACATCTTTTGTCTTACTTCATTTTTCCCCACAACATCAAAAATGTTTCCAAGGGGGAAAATAAAAGGTGTATGGGGTGTACGTATTTTGTTTTTCATTCTGGAATGATAAACTTAGAACTTCATTCTTATATAATTCTCCAAACTGTATTGGTGAGTATTAAAAACTCAAATCAATGGATAGTATACCATATTTGTCATGGGGTTTCTTTGTAACAAGTGCTATGGTTGATGATCATTTTTAAATCATTTACTTTAGAAGAGAAACCTGAAATACTTCTCGTAAAAAAAAAAAAGAATTTTAAGGAGTTACCTTGATATTAAACCAAGCGAAATTTACAGGTACAAAAGTATTTGTATTGAATTGAAATAATTAAGGTTTATTTAAATAGAATGAGTAAACTTTTCCCCTTTTGCTCTAATGAAAGTAGAGATACTGTACCCTGAGTGGTGTCCAAACAGCTGGATTCATCAGGGATCAGAGCTGGCTCAACGGCAGTGTTGGGACAGAGAGAAGTGGAAAGGTACCTTAGGGCAATTGAAATAGGAAAAACTGGGGGGCAGGAGGAAGTAGATGAGGGTAAAGGGGATCACATGTATGGTGATGGAAGGAGAACTGACTCTGGGTAGTGAACACACAATGTGAATTATAGATGATGCAATACAGAATTGTACACCTGAAATCCATGTAACTTTACTAACAATTCTCACCCCAATAAACTTTAATTTAAAAAAAAATAAAAATTAGAAAAAAAGAAAGAAATAGGAAAAACCAAGAAGAGGAGTCACCTAAACTTTCTTCATACATGTTAAAACAGTTCCTGAAAAGACATCGAGTGCCCTTTGAAACCTGCTCTTGTGCTACTAGCCCTTCTAATGGGGGGCCTATATGTCTGGTGTCTGGGACAATCCTGGTTTACTTTTGTTGTCCTAGAGTAGTGTCTATTTAGCATCCCCTTTACCCTCAAAAGTGTCTTAGTTTGGACGATAAATGATATGATCACCCTATCTTCCAGGTTGGCACATATGAAGAAAAAGTAATAGACAAAGGTGGTACAATATCTAAATTGGGTGTCTGTTCATAAACCTCTTATATCTGGAGCTATAGGACAAATGATTCTTCTTTTTTTTTTTTTCCTTATAAAGAGCTACATAGTAAATATTTTCTACGTTGTGGGCCATATAGTCTCTGTTACAACTATGCAACTTATTGTAGTGTGAAAACAGCCATAAACAATAAGACAAGTGCATGTCAAACTTTCAGCAAATCAAACTTTATTTGCAGAAACCGACTGTAGTTTACAGGCCCTTGTGAGAGAAAAGAAAGTAAGGGGGTAGTACATGGTAGAGAACCAAGAAGACAGCCATTCTCACTTCCTCTCCTCTTCATCTCCCTTCTGGGTTGCAGCCTCCTTATTTAACCCTCTCAGAAACTAGTATTAATAGTTTCTTTGAGGGAGTAATCTCATCATCATGTGTATGGTGTCCTGGGATTTCCTTTGCTAGGTCTAGCTGCTTGTTTCTCATTCAAATCTGTTTCTGCACCGTGTTCAGCATGGCTGTGCTTCACACCTCATGCGTAGCACGGCATCCCTAGTCAGGTATCACCTGAGTCCTAGAATTAAGTACTGGAGCAATAGCTATTTAGAAAACAATTTCATTTTATGCTTCGGTCTTCACTAAATAATTGTTTATGGGAAATAGAGTTTCATTAAAGGTTCATGTTGACTATACCAAAATTTTTATTATAAAAACAAATTTAAAAAAATCTTTGGAAAAAAAGAAAATCACCCATAACACCATCCCAAATAACTGTTTTTCTATTTTTGCGTATTTGCTTTCCCCATAAGTTTTCCTATGTTTCTACAGTAGATATCATAGTGCATATGAACTTTGTATTTTACTTACCGTGTTTCCCTGAAAATAAGACTGGGTTTATATTAAGGTTTGCTCCAAAAGACGCATTAGGGCTTATGTTGAGGGGATGTCGTCCTGAAAAATCATGCTAGGGCTTATTTTCCGGTTAGGTCTTATTTTTGGGGAAACACCGTAGCAGTGGACACAAGCCTCTTTCACAGGTCCTCAGAACGATCATTAGCATAGCGGTATTAGTTATATTAGTATTGTTATAGCGATGTGCCATAATATTTTCCAATTTTTCACAAAAATTGGTATAATAATTTTTTGTGTGGATGTTGTTGATTTAGTTGGTTTGGTTTGGTCTGGTTTAACTTGTGTTTTTGGTTTTGTTGTCCATCTGTTTCCTTAGGACAAAATCCCAGAAATGGGATTATTATTCAAGGATATGACCACTTTTATGACTTTTAATCTGGTTTACCATATTTTTTCCCAAAGTGTTTGGGGTACCTAACATTTGCAGTTTGAGGGTACTGGCCTCACCATAACTTTATCAGAAACAGCATTTTAATAATATTTACTGAATGTCTATATGTAAAGAACTGTGCTAATTGCTTTGATATATCCATGTATATGAATAATGTGCTTATTCCACAAGCATTTATTGAGAACCTTTATGAACTGGGTATTATTGTAGGATTTCGGTGGGGAGCGAGAGATAGCTTTTGTCTCAGAGAGTTTGACTTTATTTGGGAAGTGAAGATATATACATAAATAACTATAATCAGATATAGAAAAAGAGAGGTGCCATAGGAGAAATACAGTTAAAATATTATGGGAGTTTGAGAGGGTCGGGGGAGGTAGAGATGACATGTGAGCTGAGCCTGGAAGGTAATATGTTGGATTGGGAGGCTCAGAGATGTTGAGATTTGCCATTCATTCCATGAACATTTATTAATTGCCAAGTATGTGCCAAGTTCTATGCTAAAATCTGGGACTATGAAAGTGAACAAGACAGAGGTCTTAGAGCTTACTATCTAATGGAGTAGAGAATCTTTAAAAAATCATTGTAAGTGTGATAAGTAGGATAGCTTGTCTGGCAGAGGATACATGGGAGTAGGGATGAAACAAGGGTTTCCTTTGAAAAAGAGCATTTTCATGGCTCCTCTTTTGGCACAGTCTTTGTCATTAGTTATTAGAATCTGTGGGCCATCTGCTTCTGGAAGTTGGAGGGTTATTCTAGTTGTACTGACCCACATTCCAATAAAAAATGGCCCACATTTACAATTAGTCCCCCGCAGAAAGTACATTTACTGAGAATGCACAGAGCATAGGGCTGGGATCAGCTGACCTCTATCCTGGCCCTCTCCAGCTGATGACTGAAGCAAATCACTAAGAATTATAGGGGTTCTTTTGTGTTTTGTTTTTTAAACAGCTGGAGGGAACCTCAATAATGATCTAATCCAACTCACTCATTTTATAGATGAACATTCTTGGGTGAGGAGAGTTGAGTGACTAGCCTATTGTTAGATATTTGGTGACAAAGCCAGGGCACCAGAACCCTGCTTGAGACTTTCACATGCTTATTGTTCTATACTTACTGCTCTAATTTTGTCCCCTGCCTCCCCTATACTATAGGGGTAATAAGAACTAAAGAGAGCATTCCTTGTGCACAAATAAACAGTAATATGTATTATATTTTACCCATCTCAGACCATGGTAAAAAACTTTTAAATTTAAAATTTTTAATGAAAATTTTAAATATTAGTGAATAAATGAGTGGAAAGAAAGGCAAACTTGGAACAAATTCTTTCATCTGCCATTTACCTTCTTTATTATCTGGGCAAATAAGTTGACCTCACTGAATTTTTACATCTTGAGTTTGTTGTGAGAATAATTTGAGGTAACATAAATGTTGGGTATATATCACTCAGCAAGTGTTTATTTTCTTTCTCCTTCCCTCCTCAAGCTACAGGTTCTTCAAAGGTTTCCTTTTGTTTATTAATGAGGTTACCTTATAAGACTCATGAGAATTCAATGATGGAATGAGAGTACATTCATAAAAGTATCTGGTACATGGCTTAATGTTCTCATTTCTGAATTTCACTTAACTATGCTTAAGTAGAGGTTTAGAGGTTTTTATTGCTGGTTCTTATTTTCTTCAGTAGCTTATTTTATATGGTTTGTGGACATGTTAGTGGGACTTAAGAATTCATTCATTTTGTCAGTGATTTACTTTAAAATGATTTGTCAAATATAGAGAAATGATAAAGAAAATATGGCTAGATGAAAAAATCTGGCTAAATGTTAACCATTACTGAATACAGCTGGTGGGTATGAGTGTATGTTATACTATTAACAATTTTTTCTACTTTTCTGGATTTTTAAAAAATTTATTGGGGTGACAATGGTTAGTAAAATTACATAGGTTTCAAATGTACAATTCTGTAATACATCATTTATATATCACATTGTGTGAACTTTTCTGGATGTTTAAAATCCCCAGGACAAATTTGTTGTTGTTGCAGAATCGTGTATTAAATAAGCCTCTACCATAGCTCCATCACTGTGCAAAGTGCAGAGGGTACATTTTGAGCAAGAAAGTCAAGGTCTTCGCCCGAATGGATCTATGAGCCGTTACAGGGACGTTAATGAAGCAGGCAATTCTACTACAGGGCACTAAGCACTATGGTGGGAGTATAAGATGCTGTGAGACCCCTAGCAGCAACAACGAAGCCAGAACTAGTGCAGAGAAGTCAGACTAGGCTTCCAAGAGGTGATACCTAATCAAAACCTGAAGGAAAAGGAAGAGCCAGTAAGTATTGGAGTGCTGCAAAAAGGGAGGGTTATTTGACCAGAAAGGGTAGCATCTTCAAAGACCTGGAGAGGAGAAAAATAAGAGAAGCATATGACATGTTAGTGCAACTGAAAGAAGTTCAGTAATGAGTTGCAGCATTGTGGGAGTAGTGAAAGATAGGGCTGGATAGACAGACAAATCTGGAAGGACCTTATGAAGCCAATGAAGAATGTTGGGTGGTATCGTGAAGGTGATGGTTAAAGTTTTAAGTAGAGAAGTTGAACTATCTGTTTTATGCTGTCTTAGAACGGTCACTCTGGCAGCTGTGTGGAAAATGATCAGGAGCAGATAAGAAGTAGAGAGACAAAGTGAAAGATGATGAGAACCTGACCAGGGTGGTGACAACTGGGATAGAGAGAAGTGGTGAGATTTGAGGACAATGGAAGACAAAATAGACAGGCTTGGGTAAGGGAGAGGTCAAAGATTAATTCATTTCTTTTGACACACACAGTGAGTACTTGCTGTGTGGTAAGCATTATTTCAGTGCTGAGAAAAACAAGGTAAGGTAAGAGCTGTAGGGAGTGCCCAGTGAGGTTTTGCTATTTTTATTTAGAGGGGAATAATGGACAGGGGTCTTTCACAGGAGCACACAGCAATCCTTTCACGGATGCCAAAGTGAGAACTAGTCAACTGGTGACCGTGGAGTTCAGTGGGCTTCCTGGGCACTCTGCCAGTGCTGTGGTTGGCAGAGGATAATGCCCAGGTGCCTGGTATAAGGAAGAGGGGAGTTTGGTGGTATTATTTACTGAGGCAGGAAACACACATTGTGGGAACATTGTAAGTGGGAGGGCAAGAATCAGAAGCTCAATGTTGTACACGTGGAGTTTAGGGTGTCTGTGATGTCCTAGAGGATTTACATAGGGATTTGGGATCTGAACTAAAATTTTTAAAAAATGAACCACAAGTATAGTTTTTGGAGTCACTAGCATGTAAGCAGTAAGCTAGCTGCTAATACAGGTAAAACTGCCCGAGGAGAGTATAGAGTGAGAAACAGGAGTCCAGCGGAGAACCTTGAAGCTCACCAATATTTAAGAGGTAGATTTTTAAAAAGTGCACCCTTGTTTATAGCAGCAGCATTCACAATAGCCAGAAGGGGAAAACAAAATATGGGAGATACACACAATGGAATATTATTCCACCTTAAAAAGGAAGGAAATTCTGTTACATTCTACAACCTGGATGAACCGTGAGGACATCATGTTAAGTGAAATGTCAGTCACAAAAAGACAAATACTGTATAAGCCCACTTATATAAGCTACCTAGAGTAATGAAAATATAGATACGAAGTAGAATGGTGGTTATCAGGGCTGGGGAGAGGGAAATATGGAAAGTTATTGTGTTTTATAAGATGAAAAAAGTTCTGGAGATGGATGCTGACAATGGTTGCACAACTGTGTGAATGTACTTCATACCACTGAACTGGACACGTCAATGGTTCAAATGGTAAATTTTATGTTATATGTATTTTACTGGAGTGGGTAGTTAGTATTATTGATAAGGATAATTTCTATGGCACGGTCAAGGTGGAACTCAGGATGCAAGAAGCTGAGGAGTGAGGGGAAAATGGAGAAGTGGAGAGGGTATATTTGGGTGTGAAGATGAGAAGAGAAAGAGGGACCTGTGGTGAAGAACAGTTGATTTAAGGTGGAAGAGACTTGACCCATTCAGATGCTCCTGGGAAGGAGCCAATAGAAAGGGTGTGTGAGGATCAGGTAGAAAGTTACAGAGCAGACCTTTGAGGAGACAGGAGGCAACTGGCCAGAACAGACCTTCATTGCAACAGCAGGAAGCAGAATAAGATGGCCACTTTTCAGGTAAATGTGAAGGTTTAGGAGCAGGAAACTTAAATTCTTGTCTAATGGCTTCAATACCCTCTGTGAAGTCAGAGGCAAGGCCTTTGCTGAAGGGGAGGGGAAGGTGGAAGGGTCAGCGATAGAAAGAAATGGGGCAAGTATTGAAATGTCTGGTTTATAAATAATGACAGAGCACTGACTAGGGAAGCAGAAGGGTAATCTGGAAGCGGTGACACCCACTAGGGTTTGGAGGCCATGAGTTTATAGTTGTGCTGGTTTTCTAGGCAGAGTGCTTTTTTTTTCCAAGAAGGGCTCAGCGGAAGCACATGTACCGGGCAGATGAAAACTTGACACAGCCTCTTTTCGGAAACATGAAAATTGATCACAAACACAATACATTTATTTTAAAGTGGGCTGATGATTTATTCTTTCTTTTTAAAATGTTGTAGGAGCCAAATGACTGGGTTAAGAGCTACTGCCTGGTTTATAATGAGTTTGAGATTGGTACAGGGTTTGTAACTAACTCACAAGGTCTTCCCATTGACAGATTATTGGGGACCAGTCTTAATAATTGATTCAATTGATTCAGACTGAAACTTGAACAGTTTATTGAGCAGTTCAGTGTCACATCCCCCATTCACAAACTTGTGTTGCCTGGGCACTTGTGGCAACTGCTTCGTTGCATTCCGAAATAAAACTGCCAACTGCTTAGCAAACCTTTAATACATTGTGTCTATAGGAGATTCCTGCCTTGACATTGAGTACCAGAATCTGGTTTTGCATTTTCATTTTTGCTGGCAAAACTGTCACTAAAATTACTCTAAGGTTGACACGTCTTATCAAAGTTTTCTTTACAAGTGGGCTGTGGTATGTGGAAAGAATGCTATTGATGTCTCATAGGCTGGTGCCTGGAAAGCTTGTGTGTATTGAGGCTCCCTAATCAAGAAATGTGTTTCTTTTACCCCCGCTTCACTGAGTTTATTTTTCCCGTCTGAAAGTCATTAAAAATGAAAGAATGAAGGAACAAAGACGATGGGCACTAAGCCTATGACATTTCTTATTCCTACTGATAGCCCCAGAACTTTAGAGCAGAGTCCTACATGTTTTGCAATAAAAATGTTCTGTATCTGTGCCCTCTAATTTGGTAGCCACTCGCTACATGTGCCCATGGAATACTTGGCAATGTGACTATGTGACGGAGGAACACTTTAGATGTATTTTAAATGTTATTTAATTTTAATTAATTAAATGTAAATAGCCACATGTGACCCGCAGCTACTGTATTGGACAGCCACCTCTAGAAGCCAGATTAGTTAGAACTGAAGTTTTAAATACATTTTACAAATAGAGCCACCCCAGGAAACTCGCTGTGGTCTTTGATGTTCAAACAAGTCTGGCCTGGCCTCATCCTGCCATCAAGTAGGTTATAGCTGAGGTTAAGTTTGGGGGAGGGAGCAAGATCTGAAAACAACCTGCAGCCAAGGTGGATTCACCTTCCTTTCCACCTTCTCTCGTTCCAAAACCCAATCACCAGAATCCTGTGTACAAAGGGAAAAAACTGTGGAGGAGAGAAGAAACATTAATGACTACTGTGTACAAGTACTCTGTTAGCAACTTCACATACGTTGTATTAATCTTGTTTATGCTTTTTACAAATGAGGAAATTGAGTTGTAGAGAGATTACTAACTTGTTCAAGGCACGTAGCTAGTAGTGGTAGTGGCAAGATTAGAACCCCAGGCAGCTGTGAATCCAAAGTCATTTCCACAAACAGTCCTCACAGATAGATACACGTTTGGAACTACCCACAAAGCAGAACAGCTTCAAGCTAGGACTGGAGGTAGAGTGGAGGTAATGGGAGGTAAATGACTTTAATTCTGTGTGTGTGTGTGTGTGTGTGTGTGTGTGTGTGTGTGTGTGTGTTTAATCTTGATTACCTCAGATGTTGTACCCGTATGCCTCCTCTCCTCTCCTCCTGCCTTCCCTACCATCACCACTTCAGTTATTATTATAATTTGTTTACCCCTTCATGGAAGTACAACTATTAGTGTCATAGAAGATGTGTAGTTGCTCATTTGGATTAAAATTACTCAAGAGACAAAGACCTGTTTCAGCATCTTAGTTACCATCTAGGTAAAAGGCTTAAGCCACTTAGTACTTATCCATATTTATGATTTATGAGAAGTATATTAGATTATCTACAGTCACTTAATCAAACATCTCCCAGATTTCAACTATTGCCTCCCTACCTTCTCAAATGTCTCTTACATGTATATTTTCTTCTACTTCTGTAGTATTTCCAAAAATTCCACACTGCTTATTAACTTTGTTGAGCAGCGTTCCATGCTGTCACACATATTTGTGATTGTAAAGTCTACAGAATAGTCTATAGAGTTGACATACCATTATTATTCCAACCTGCCATTGTTTGATGTATGGAGCTTTTTTTTAAAGTAAATTTTGGTAACTTTAAACTTACAGGTCGTAACTGGTTAGACAGTGTCCCTGAGTGGCAGGCTCACACTTGTGTGGGTGCAATTGTTATATTATGGAATTCCTGATTGGATATTACGTTGGATTCAATTTTTTTTCACATACATAAGTTTTAACTTCCAAAACATAATATTCTCAAGAGCAATATTTGATGATGTATTCTATTTTAATTAACACCCTACCTCAGACGTTAGGCACTTAATATATGCTTCTTGAGTTCTGTATAAGTCTATAAAACTGGCTTGGCAGCAGGTTGCCCAGCAACTGGTACTGTGGATGACACAGATTTTCAGCATCCCTTACCTCAAATATCATTCTGCTTAAAATGCATGCACTGACGTGTTTGTCTCTGTTCTAAAGTTAGTCAAGTTTCCAGTCTTCAAGAAAGCAATTCAAATGAATCACAGATTATCAGGTTAATATCAAACTACATTAGGAAACATAAACAGTAAGAGGTCAAGATAAGCCTCAGAGTGCCCCCCTCGGGGACTAAATTCTAGGCCATGTGGTTTTTGTATTTTCCAATACTTCATACTCCTGCTTTGGAGTGTGGCATTCAGCCTTTACTGCATCATGGTGTTTCCAAATGCTGATGTGTTCTTCTGTTATGATTTCTCAAGGCAATGACTAGGCTATGTAATATCTGCTAGGTAGAATTTCTCTCATGGGATTCTTGTCTCTAACTTTATTTTTGCTCTTGGGGAGTGATATGTTTCAGACCTGTGTGAGGTAATGCCACTAATGCAACATTACTTTGGCTTATAAGCTGGACTGAACCATTAGTATTCTTTTCTGATGCCTGGCATGGAGCAAAACTTTGCTTAGTTTGTCAAAAATATGAATTGAGTGCTTGGAACATTGTATAATGACATTATTGCCTCCAACAATTCTACAAAGGGGTCTTGAAATAAGACTATCCAACCACTCTCACCTCTTGCTCAAGAAAACATCATATAATAATAATTACCTAACTCAGGCACACTACTTTATTACTTCAAAAAGTTGCATCTCATTAAAACTTTGATATTTTTATTGTACAGTAAAATATCAAAACATGAAGCAGTTACTTTTTAAGATTTAATTCCACTTAGGTAAAATTATTTTGGATTTCAGGGTGAGAAGGGTAAAGGAGAAAAGTTTGGTTGGAAAATTGACATTGCTGGCACAAAGAAAAGAATTGTTTGGGTGGAATGCAAATGTTTTTATTTTTTTATTTTTGGATTATAAAATGTATTTTCTCACAGTTTGGGAGGCTAGAAGTCCAAGATCAATGTGTCAAGGTTTCTTCTGAGGCCTCTTTCCTGGGCTTGCAGATGGCCACCTACGCACTGTGTCCTCATATGTTCACCCCTCAGTCTGTGTGTTGGAACTCAAATGTTTTAAAATGATACAGAATTTTGGCTATCCTAAGATGGTCATAGAGGCTTCAAAAGAGACTTTGAACTAAGCCTACCTTTGTAAAGTATGGATAGGTGAAAAGGAAAAAAAAGGACATTCCAGGTACCAGTCAGGAGGTCCAAGGAATGGAGCATAAACCATCTCAAGGGGAAAGGGGATGACTGATTCATTAGTGTGAATAATGGAGGATTCGGGCAGAAAGATAAACTGGGGTCAAACTATGCAGTCCCAAATACCAGACTATTATTTAAATGTTTTATTTTAGGTAGTAAGAAATACTGACATGATGCAAATACTCTCTGGAAAAATCAGTGCGTTTTGTTTTAAGATGGTAGTCTAAGCACAGTTTTGCTTCCCTTCTCTCCAGATCTTAAATTGAAATAATAACAATTTTAAAAGAAGTCCCTGTCAGTTCTAGAAACATGAATGGGACCAGAAATTGACAAACTTCTAGAAGAAGGAAAGGGGGTAGAATTATGTTGATCGCTAACAACAAACAAACAAACAAACAAATAAAATAATTCAGAGAACAGAAAAAAAAAATCTAATTACTATCCTTAGTACAAAAAAGTATTGCACCCATTAATCTCCACTACCCCCTTCTCCAATAAAAGAGTTGCTATGAATAAGAAGCAATTAGAAAACATAAGAGTTCTTACAAATTAAAATTTTAATTATCAAATTAAAAATCAAGAGAAGGACTTACTGAGTATGGCTAAAGAGTATTCCAGAGTATAAAGCAAAAGATGAGAAGATGGGAAATATGAGAAAAGTATTAGAGATATGGAAGGATGGTCTAGAAGATCTAACATTAATGTTTAAGCAGTGTCTTTAGAAGAAAAATCAAAGACACTGGAGAAAAAGAAAGGCAAAAAGATTCAGATTAAATGAAGCCACTGAATGTTGAGTAGGATAAATTTAAAAACCTGAACTTATCTTGCTGCAATTTGAAGATAAAAGAAGTTTTAGAGCTTCTGGGGTAGAAAGTCAGACAGTGAGAAGATTTCCCCCAGAAGAGATCATCTGAATGGCATAAGCTTTGACAAGCAATGCTGGAGGCTGGGACACAGGGCAACTATGCTTTCGAAGTTGTGAGGGAAGTGATTTTGGAGCTATAGTTCTAGATTCAGCCCAGCTATCAAAGTATGAGAGCAAATAGGCATTTTTTGACATGAAAGGCTTTAAAAATTTACCTGTTGCCTCTCAAAAAATAACTTAAAGATATAGTCCAGGAAAATGTAAAAGAGAAAAAAATAAGGATAATGTAGCATCTAATGGAACTAATGCAAGAGTCCAATTATAAGAAATGTTATGAACACCAGGATGTCAGAAGTAATATCAAAGCTATTGGTCCAAATTAGGTAATGGGTTCCATGGAGAATGTCTTGAAAAAAGTCAGACTCTGTTATATAAATTTACACCTAGAATCTGAGTATTTTTATCATACATGATGGTATATTTCTTCTGCAAAATAAAAGTAGTTAAGAGCTCTAGGAAAAATCTACATAGAGATACAGATACAGATATGTCAAATATATAGATAGGTTAGGATTCAAGTTTAATCTTAAAATGAGGCATGCTTTTGAACAACTAATGGCATGTGAAAAAAGAAAATCCATTTGACCTTGATGCTTTCAGTAGGCCATTCTTTTGTTTGCAAGATTTAGAGATTATACTTCATTTTCTATCGAAGCTGATACCACTTGATTTTGGAGAGAATAAGAAATTACATAATCATAAATGCTTTTTACTAGACTTCAGGGTTAGAAGCAATCTATAGCCAAAACAAGGAAGACTTAACTACACTCATAAAACGTGATGTAAATATAAAGGATAAAGGAAACATAATGGTAAAACCAGGCAAATTGAAAGCAGAGAAGGTTGAAAAGAACCATATATATGGAGAATCAATAGATAATATTCCTTGGAATGAGTCAAGAAATAGAATTTGAAATTTTTTAAAGTTGTAAATGTAACCACTAGAATAATTTTAAAATATTAGCAATAATTGAGAGGTGAGGTGAGAATAAAAGTATGTTGAATTTCTTAGTAGAAAATAGCTACTACTTTTACCTATATCTTTATATTATATTAATAAATCAATAGACTATATCTTAGTCTTTCGAGATACAATTGTAACCCTAGAAGAACTAAAATCAGAAATAGTTAAAAAACATTAATTCTTGAAAATGGGACTGAGGTAAAGGAAAATAGTAAGAGAGATGTTTGCTCTTAATATTATACATTTTGTACTCCTCAAATTCTTAACAGGTGCATTTTCTATAAATTACAAACAAATTATTCACATATAAAGAACAGATTGGAAGGAAAGGAATGCAGAAAAGACAGCAGTTACTGCATTAGTCTACATTTCAGGTGATATGAATTTGGTGGAAACAAAAAAGAAAAATTGAGAGAGGCAATTGATAGGATTTCGTGGTTGGGTAGATTTTTTAGCAGGATGGGTTTAACAAGGGGAATAAAGATGTATAATATTTTCAGACTCATTGATTAGGTAATCTAAACTGAAGATACTGTTTAGATTAATGATACCCAAGATAATATACCTATTTTTAAATTTACCAATGCCTTAATGTTTCTTACCTAGTAGTATTTCTCAGCCAAGGGTTGAGAAGTGAAAATATAGCCATTTATTAGGTGATATTTATAATGTGATCGAATATTTGTCATAAGAATATGATAATCCAAATATTTTTTATTTAATCATAAGAGTCAAATATATTACAGTAAGGAACCAGCATAGGCCACAGTAAAGAGTAAGTTAAGTTTTTTTGGTCAAAACCTTTATTTAAAAACAAAGAGCTGATGCTTTAGGCTGACTGTGTGCTTGCTGCCTCTCTCAGATATCTTTCAATGATGTGATTTATAACAGGGGGCAACTGACCAGGTTTTGTTGCATTAGAAGAAGTCGAAGTTCCAGGGCTGTGCATATTTGTTGAGTTTTCAATGAGCTTCTAATCCTGCTCTGCTACCATGAGCTGGAACTTTAACAACATTCCCCTCCTATTTATGAAATAGTTTTTAAACAAACTTGAAGCTGGGAAGAACAGAGATCTTTTCAAACCCCTTTGTAGATGATGAATTCTCTGGGTCCTTCTTCCTGTCACTCACACCCTAACCCCATCCCTCACTCATGGAGTGTCCCTTGCAATTATTTGCTGAAAGCCTTTTGACTACAAATGCCACTTTCTTCAGACTGCAGTAGAATAACGCGTTTTATACAAATAAACATATTTCAGTTCTACTGATAAATATGAAATGTGCTTTTCTTTAGCAAATAGAAACAAGAATGCCAAGATAAATAAAATTTATCAAGATCCGTGGAACAGGATCCAAAAGTTCACTTAACTTCCATTTCTCTTTTTGGAGAGAATTATAAGCATGTGTAAAATCATGCGGAAACTTGGCTCGCACGTTTGCCTGATTGATATTCAAGAGGGATCCATATGAGATCTTTTCAGTAAATGTAGTATCTTCCTTCCCACCACGGACAGTGTTATGGACGGCGACATCTCTCATCACTCTAGGTCATTGTCTTTTGCCAGGTAAAATCAGTGGGAAGAAGCTGTAAGAGGTCAGACAGATTTTTTTTTGTTTTGGTTTGTGGTTGGGTTTTTTTCCCTCCGTGTTGTGAATGGCTAGAGGATGGAAGTAAAGGATTCTTTTGCTTGGAGGAGGGGAAGTGGAGAAAATAAAATAGGAAAAGGAATACAGGTTAATTATACATTCTGTTAGGTTGGTGCACAAGTAACTGTGGTTTTTGCGGTTTATTTTTAACCTTTTAAACCACAATTACCCTTGCACCAACCTAGTAGAACTGCGTCATTAGGAAACATTAGGGGTTGTCGTTAAGTCTCTTTAGTGAAATCTAGCTTCTCACCTGGATTAGCACCAGCCAAGCCATATTTCTTCTCTTGATCTGAATGTGGCCTTTATATCGTTTTTGTATCATGCATGTCATAAGCATGGATTTGCAGCTGTTTCATAATCACTGTGAAGTTTACTGGCTCCGCTCCACAGCACTGT
Source organism: Rhinolophus sinicus (assembly GCF_057876585.1). Taxonomy (NCBI): domain Eukaryota; kingdom Metazoa; phylum Chordata; class Mammalia; order Chiroptera; family Rhinolophidae; genus Rhinolophus; species Rhinolophus sinicus. The sequence goes on from NC_142504.1 coordinate 87,407,944, forward strand.
GTCCAAACTTCAGGAACTCTTCTCAAGGATTGTGAATGTGGGAGGAGGCCACTTGTGGAATGATTTACTTTACCCAGAGCCGAGTGTTTTGCGTGCAGAATGTGAGGCTGCTGTTCAGCTGGTTGTGTTCAAATGTAAGTGACCAGCCAGAGAAACTTTTCTAGGGGCTTGTCATCCAGTCTCCCAACTTACCTTACCCTCTGAGGAACTTTGAATGTTTTAACCAGCCATGGGAAATCACAGTGACGCAATGATTCTTGATTTCTTCCAAGCAATAATCGCCAATGAATTTTTAAGCGATAATTTAATTTGCTGAAAACATAGTGATTCTGAGTCTAGTGATGTAATCTGATTAGTCAGAGCAGTTGTGAAGATCAAATGGTAATAGCTAAATGTTCCCGGCTCTCTCGCTTGGTCCTGGATGGACAGGGATCCTAAGGAGAGAACAGCTCAGATTATGTTCCATTTACATCAGAACTCATTTGACTAAGTTGTTGTCCTCTTCCTAGCTTTATAATGAAGCCAGCTGAAGTTATTTTCAAATGGTAGCTTAGAGGTCTAGCAGTTGCCCTGAACATAGTCCAATACAATAATCAGATGGAAGAACCTCTTTCTATAAGAGCGTATGTGAAGGATTCAAAATAGGAACAATTACAGGCTCTTTTCTCTGTTTATTACATAGAAGGAAGTCTTTTCTTATCTGATACCAGGACACAAAACTAGCATTCCAGGTTAAGAGGTAACCAAGTGAAATCCCATCCTTACTATACTCTTATGTGGTGGGAGATATGTTTCTAAGAGCAGATTGCATAAGGCTTTAAGCATAAAGCGTAAAAAGTGAAACTTGGAATTTTTATACTGAACCTGATAGGGAACAACTGAAGACTTTTGAAGAAGGGAGGAAAGATCAGTTTCATGGTGATATGTCAGAAGCATTGAGAAGTAAAAATCAGTAAGTAGTCTCCATCATATGAGGACACGGAGAGAGGGAAGCCATCTGTAAGAGAGGCAGAGGGCTCTCAACCAGGCATCTAATCTGCTGGCACCTGGTCTTGGACTTCCAGCCTCCAGAGCTGTGGGGAGTCTGTTGTTTGGGTCACCTAGTTTATGATTTTTTTTGTAGACCCTAGTTTATGATTTTTTTTATAGCAACCCAGGCCGACTAAGACAATCTCACAAAGGGCACCTTTACCATTCATGTTTTTGGAAACATTCTGTTCATGACAATATACGTATTCTCTGAGATAATAAAACCTTTCTCTATAACCCTTTTCCTCCTGAATCCTCAGCAGAATCTCCTTTAACATCCATATTTCTCCCAACAGTCTCTTCAGAGCAATCTAGACTTTTACTATCGTGCACATCAAAACTCTTTTAGCTTCTAACCATTACCTAATTCCAAACCAACTTCCACATTTGTAGGTATTTGTTACAACAGCACCCCAATATTTTGATAGTTTCCTAGGGCTGCCATAACAGGATACCATGAACTAGGAGGCTTAAGCAGTGGAAATTTGTTATCTCACAGTACTGGGGAAGGGAGTCTGAAATCAAGGTGTTGGCAGGGTCGGTTCTTCCAAGGGCTATGAGAGAACGATCTATTTCAGGCTTCTCTCCTTGGCTTTTCGATGTGTCTTCCTGTGTCTTTTCACATATCCTTCTCCCTGTGTGCATGTTTGTGTCCAAATTACGCCTTTTTATAAAGACATCAGTCATATTGGATTAGGTGCTAACCCCACTCCAGTATGACCTCATCCAAACTTAACTAATCACATCCACAATGACCCTCTTTCCAAATAAGAGCACATTCTGAGTTAGGACTTCAACATGTGAATTTTGAGGGCACAGGATTTAACCCATAAATCCTTCACCCTGGTGCCAGCCAATTGGGCGAGGGTTGGGCCATTGATCTATAGATTCCTGATTTACAGTTGGTCTTTGACCTCTGACATTGCTTAGACAAGAAAACTCACTTTTGGGTACTTGGCTTGAGAAGTCTAGAGACAATCAAGAAGGTAATATAAGAGCTGAAGCTGAAAGAAACACACATACACTGAGACCCTGAGGTAAATGGGGGACCCTGAGCAGGCCAGTATGTGGGAGCAGTAGCGCTGAGTTTTGAATAAGCTGAGATATGTGGTTAGGGTAAGGAAAAAGGGCAGAGAGAGAGAATGTGTGTGCCTGCAAAAGGAGACTCAGTAAGCCACACTGCGAGTGGTGGTGTTCTGTGAAGGTCGAACACTACAGGAAAATTGAGAGAGCTTTCTGCTGAGGTCCCTGGGGATGGCTCACGTTGTGGTTCCAGGATCCATAATGCTAACTCCTGCTGGGGCCCTCGCTCTCGGAGTCCTGTATGATCTCTGCCTCTGTCCGAACTCCTGCCCGCCTTCCTACACACAGACACCTCAAACAAAAAACCCTACCTGAACCAGTCCAAGTCCAATTCTAAGAGTCCAATGAAACCATCATTTAGTTAAGGCAAAGCACAAAGTTGGTCCTCCACAATGTTCGTTTCCATCCCCCTCCATCAACTGATAACTGGGTCAAGATTCTGGGGCACAAAGATACCAGGCTAATTAAGCAATGGCCCTTCCAAAATTATAGATGCTTAAACCTCTTTCATTCTTAGATGGGTTTTAATGAGTTAAGACAACATTAAAATATAGCTTCTTTTAGTAACAGGTCCTTCAGACTATAACACCTTGGTAGGAGCATTAGGTGCCATCACACTTTAAAAAAAAGAAAGAAAAGAAAGAAAGAAAGAAAAGAAAGAAAGAAAGAAAGATAGATAAATAAATAAATAAAAGTCAGTAAGCAAAGAAACCTCTCAAGAGAATCTCATAAGCTCGTCATGAGGTGGTATGTCTGCAGTAGGGTGTTAGGAGTGGGAGAGGAAAGGGAGGGAGCTATATGTCAGTACTGTGAAATAAACAGGTATGGTAACTAAGTTAGAGAGACCAGAGGGAGAGCAACAGTTCTGAGGATTCAAAACTGAGTGCTGGATGTGGGTCCAGTTCAAGCAGGAGATGTGGAAAGTGAGGTAGCCAGAGGGGAGAAGCTTCCTCATTAAATGTCCCAACCAATGGCGCCAACCTAATTTCTGCTTCTGCCTCTGGTCTGCTTTGATTTAGTAAGAGAGAATGCGGTGATGGCTACAGACACCACATGTTTTTACAAGGTGCTTTAGAAATAATGGAGATTTGATTTTTTGATTGCTTTCATGGCAACTCTCCCTGGAGAAAATCGACTGGGTCAGTAGAAGAGGCCTATTTTCTTCCGATGTTTCTGTCACGACTACATGGGGTCAGGTGTGCTCTCCCACCCCAGCTCCCAGAAATATTTCGCAACTCCTCAGAAAAATCGGTGTCGCACTAAACCCATCACCTGCATCTGGCCCCTCCCGTTCCTGTGCTGTGATGAGTCGGGAACCACTGTGTGGCTTTGCCAGCCCTTAGGATTCCAGAGAGAAAGCGAAGGACAGGTTCCCTCAACTCTCAAATTCCCAAGCCAGCTTGGGGGCGTGGCTGGGGATTGGAGAAAGGGCAGGATCCCTTCTAGGAAACCCTCGCCAACCCAGACCTCAACAGTCTCGAACTAGTCACATAATCTTCTGACTCATAGCGTGAACTTTAGATTCTGAGTCATTCAAGGATCATAAGCTTTTGATACATACTTCAAAGTCAGAATTTTGAAGTGCACAAACTTTTCTTCAGGTTACTCTCCCTGCCATGAACTTAAACGTCTATTCTGAAACTCAATACTTGAGCACTGATTCATTTCTTCTCTTGAATTCCTGCTTCAACAATCCCATGCTGAGGAAATGGAGAGTAAGAAGGTAGAGTAAGGTGTTTGTGACAGAGTGTATTTTCCGAAGGTGGCTACCACACTCGCATCGCACGTGGTTCTCCTACAGTGTGGTATTGACATGCCTCCCATGTAGCACATCAGTGGAGTCAATATCCCTTCCTCTTGCATCTGGGTGGACTTTTGCAGTCGTCTTGACCAGCAAAGTATTACAGAAGTTATGATCTGTGGCTCCAAAGACCGAATTTTAAAACCGCCGTGCCTTTTAGAGATGTTAGTGCTGGGAACCTAGCGGCCATGGTGTGAGGGACACATGCCACCTGGAGAGATCCATGTAGGTGTTCTACCAGAGCCCCAGCTGAGGTCCCAACCAAAAGGCAACATCGACCACCAGTTGTGAGACAGGAAGCTATTAAGATGACTTTAGCAGTCGGCCACATTTTTTTTTTTTTTTTTTTTTTTTTTTTATAATGAGGGTGCCGCTCATAGTGGCTCGTGCAGGAATCAAAGCGGCAACCTTGGTGTCAGCCACATTCTAATTACAACTGCGTAAGAGATCGTAAGTGACAATCACCTAGCTGAGTGCAGTCAGCTTCCAAAATCATGAGAGATAATAAAATGATTGCTGTAGTTTTAGCCCACTGAGTTTTGGGGTGATTCATTATGCAGTGAGTGAGAACCAACGGGGTGTTGCTGTTATCGGTTACTGCCTAACAGACTACCCCAAAACGCATTAACTTAAAAGAACCATTTTGTGGTAGCTCATGGCTTCTTGGACCAGAAATTCAGGCAGGTCTTGGCTAAGCAATTTATCTCTGATCCACAGAGTGGATTACCATCAGCTGTAGTGGCTCGTTCTGCAGGATGCTTCTTCAGTCACATGTTTGGAGCCTTGGAACTCTGTGGCTTCACTTCCTATATCACTCCCTCTCTTCCCCTCCTCCCCATGACCTCATCCTCTGGGGTCTCTGCACATAGCTGGTACTTCTCACAGCTTGTGGTCCCAGCGTAGCTGAACTTCTTAAAAGGCACCTGGCTTGCAAGAGACAGAGGCAAAAGCTGCCAGTCATTGTAAGGTCTAGGCTAGGAAATGGTTGGCATAACTTTTACAAAAATCTATTGTTCAAAGCTGACATAGGTCCTGTCCAGATTCCTGGGGAAGAGAAATAGATCCAGCCTCTGGAAGGGAAGAGTGTCAAAAATTATGGCCCCGGTGGACAAAGTGGGAACCTATCTTTATATCTCAAAATCTTACCTTGTAAATCTTTGTACCCACATTTTGTGGATGAAGAAGCTGAGGGTGGGAGAAGTAACTGGCCAAGGTTATTCAACTTGTAAATACCAGCATCCAGCTTCAAATCCAAGTCTGTATTAATCCAGACCATGCCCTCTTTCTACTCGTACTCTTCTGTGCAAAATATAGTAAATATACAATTTATACTACATTTTCTTTTTTAATTGAGATATAATAGATCTATTAGTTTCGGTATACAATACAATGATTCAATATTTGTATATATTGCAACATGATCACTACAACAAGCTAGTTAATCACAGAGTTACAATTTTTTTCTTGTGATGAGAACTTTCAAGATGTACTCTCTTAGAAATTTTCAAATATACAGTACAGTATTATTAACTATAGGCGTGATGCTGTACATTAACCCCAGGACTTACTTATTTTACAACTGGAAGTTTGTACATTTTGACACCCTTCACCAATTTTTCCCACCCCTGACCCCACAACCTCTGGCAACCACCAGTCTGTTCTCTCTGTCTATGAGTTTGAGATTCTACATATAAGTGAAATCACATGGTATTTGTCTTGCTCAGTCTGACTTATTTCACTTAGCATAATGCCCTCGAGGTCCATCCATGTTGTTGCAAATGGCAAGATTTCCTTCTTTTATGACTGAATAATATTCCATTGTATATATGGACCACTTTGTCTTTATCCATTCATCTGTTGACAGACACTTCGATTGCTTCCATGTCTTTGCTATTGTAAATAATGCTGCAATGAACATAGGGGTGCATTTCTTTTTCATGTTAGTGTTTTTGTTTCCTTCAGATAAATACACAGAAGTGGAATTGCTGGATCATGTGGTAGTTCTATTTTAAATTTTTTAAGGAACCTCCGTACTGTTTTCCATAGTGACTGCAACAACTTACATTCCCACCAATAATGCACAAGGGTTTTCTTTTTTCCACATTCTCACCAACACTTGCTTCTTGTGTTTTTTACAATAGCCATTCTAACAGATGTGAGGTGATATCTCACATCTCATTGTGGTTTTGATTTGCATTTCACTGATGATTAGTTGAGCATCTTTTCATGTACCTGTTGGCTATCTGTGTGTCTTCTTTGAAGAAGTGTCTATTCAGAGCCTCTACCCATTTTTTAAATCAAATTATTGGGGGCTCTTTGCTATTGAGTTGTATGAGTTCTTTATAGTTCGAACACCTTATCAGATAGATGATTTGCAAATATTTTCTCCCATTCAGCATGTTGCCTTTTCATTTTGTTGATGGCTTCCTTTGCTGTGCAGAAGCATTATAGTTTGATGTGGTTCCACTTGCTTATTTGTGCTTCTGCTGCCTTTGCTTTTGGTATCAGATCCAAAAAAAAAAAAAAAAATCATTGCTGAGACTGACGTTAAACAGCTTACCACTTAGGGTTTCTTCTAGGAGTTTTATGGTTTCAAGTCTTACGTTCAAGTCTTCAATCCATTTTGGGTTAATTTCTGTGTATGGTGCAGGGTAGTGGTCCAGTTTCATTCTTTTGCATGTGGCTGTCCAGTTTCCCAACACCATTTATTAAAGAGATTGTTCTTTTCCCATTGTATATTCTTGGCTCCTCTGTCATAAATTAGTTGACCATATATGTGTGGGTTTATTTCTGGGTGCTCTATTTTGTTCCATTGATCTGTGAGTCTGTTTTCTTGCCAAATACCATATTGTTTTGATTACTATAGCTTTATAATATAATTTGAAATCAGCAAGTATGATGCCTCCAGCTTTGTTCTTCTTTCTAAATATTGCTTTGGTTATTTGGGGACTTTTGTGATTCCATATAAACTTTAGGATTATTTATTTTATTTCTGTGAAAAATGCCATTGGAATTTTTATAGGAATTGTATTGCATTTGTAGATTGCTTCAGGTAGCATGGATATTTTAACACTATTCTTGTAATCCATGAGCATGGAATATATTTCCATTTATTTGTGTCTAATTCTTTTTCATTAATGTCTTATAGTTTTCAATGTATGCATCTTTTACTTCCTTGGTTAAACTTATTATACTAGGTATTCTTTTTTATTTAATTTTAATGGGACTGTTTTCTTAGTTTGTTTCTGATAGCTCATTATTAGTGTATAGAAATACAACATATTTTTGCAACTTTACTGAATTTATTAGTTCTAACACTTTTTTGGTGGAGTCTTTAGGGTTTTCTATATACAATATGTCATCTGCAAAAAGTGGTAGTTTTACTTCTTTCTAAACTTGAATGCCTTTATTTCTTTTTCTTGCCTAGCAATTTGTACTATATTTTATTAATTCTAAAGTGCTATCTTTAGTAAGGAAGATACCATCTCCTCCCACCCCAAACACACATACATGTTGCAGTTCTAAGGTTTAAAATCCTAGAGAAATATTCTTAATGGCCTGGCTTGGGTCACAGGCCTAACTCTGAACCAATCCTTAGTGCCAGGAGGATAGAATATTATAATTGGCAAGCTTTACTTGAACCACAGGGTTTAAAGGAATAGTTCCCAGAAGAAGGAGGGGAAGAAAAAAAAAAAAAAATTCACTAGACATGCTCTTTGCACTACATGCCATTCCTTCTCATTCATAATGATCCCATTGCATCCTTGAAGGCTGATAGCATCCTCCCTGAAGAGACTGGAATTGGGGGTTTGGGGGTGGGGATGAAAGGCAGGCTGTGTATGGGGAGTTAAGCCCAAGAATTATCTAGCACTATCAGCTGACTATTAACTCATTGTGGCTCCCTTATATGTTGCTAAGACTAGGATCTCTTTGGATTTCCTAGGGAATCTGATTCCTTCATATAGAAACTAAATGGAAGCTGCTTAAAGGTGACCCTTTATGTTTTCATATGTTATATTCTGTAGTTGGATTCCTCATGTTCGTGAAGATACTTGACATTACAAGCTCTTGAGTAAGCAAAATATAAGCACTAATTAAAACATTTCTAATGGAAACTTAGTCTTATTTCATGATTTCCATTTGTATTCTTTTTTCAAATGAAGTAGGCATCTTTAATTTTCTTTTTTAAAATTTTATTTGGATGAGGTCAGAAATTGGGGAATTTCTCTTCCATTACTCACGCTGCTTCCCAGCTGTTGGCCTTATGTTCCCTTGACACGCTGTTGAGGAGCCATCCATGAGCCATAGCTCTGCCGTCATGCACACCAGGTTTGACAGAGAAGCCCCAAGCTTCAGGAAGACTCTCTCTCCCAAAGTCCCTGGTTGCCATTGGTCATGGCCTGGGTTCTGAGTAGCTCTACACTCTAGAGGCCACTGGTACCTGTTAGAACTATTGTCCTCCTCTGTCACTGGCTTTGTATTTATATTAAGGAGTCTCTTCAATTTGTTTAGCAAAGTCAGAAATAAAGCCCAATGGGTTAGCTGACTTTTGAGAGCCCTAAGGAAATCATCACTTGAAAGTTTCTGAGTCTTCTAGAAGAGTATTTGTTAATGGTACCGGTCTCTTCATTTCCCTGGCCATCCAACTGAGCCCAAGAAGCCTTGTATCCATTTTCAGTTGTCAGACCCGGTCAGTTCAAGATGTGTTTTATTTAAACATGGAAATAAAATAGGGGAAGGAAATAAAGGAATTTCATAAACTTGGCCGTGGACACATTTCAGTGAGAACATTCAAATAGGCATGTTTGTAGCTGGATGGCTGAATTACAACAGTTTTGGCATAGTGAAAATGAAAGCAGATTTTAGCTTTGAAAATAAAGACCAAAAAAATGCCTGTGATCTCTTCTCCCCCCACCCCACAGAAGATATCAAAGAAATAGACTGACAGTTGAGGCTTACTCAGAGAAAGAAAATAGTTAATCACAATAAATAAGGGTAAGAAAATTCTTTTTCTCTATTAATCACATATACTGCTAACCCTAAATCCTGGTATCTCTTCCTCCCTCCCCTTCCCTTTTCCTTAACCGTAATTTACAACCCCTACCCTACTTCTTCTAATCTCTTACTCCCACAAATACAGTCTCCCATCCTGTCCTCATTCTTTTTGCCTCCAGCTTTTTTTCCGGCTTGACCTCCTTGCTCTCTTACACTAAACTGCCTTAGGGGCAACACCAATCTACATTCTCTTGCCTTGATGTCCTTCTGCTGTCTCATCCCTGCTACACTAACCCTAAATTCTGCATTCTTACACCCTGGTGTTATCAGACCCTAGTGGAAGGCAGGCTGTTAGTGAATAAGAATGACGGCTTTGACCCCTGTCAGGTGTGTTAATGCCCCAGCTTTGCCACTTCCTGGCTAGTGATCAGGCGAAGCTGTTTAACTAGTTACTTCCTCTGACAAATGGGATTTGAAAGTGCCCCTTCCTCCTAAGTTTTTGTGTGGATCAAAATACCTATTCAATTAAAGCATAGCAGTCGGTCCATAAAAAGTACTCAATAACTATTAAGTATTGCTTTTGCTATTATTGTTGGCATTGTTATTAATACTAGAATTCCACATCTGTGCCAACAGACACTGCTAAGACTACTACAAATTAACGGTTTCTAACTTTGGTTTTAAGCCAAAGTCTTTGCAATGGCTCTTCACAATGGCCATTCAAAGCCCTGTACATTCTGGTCCCTCTGTAATCTTTCTGACCTCATCTCCTCTGACTCCCCGCCACGTCGCCACAGGCACATTCATACACTCAAGTGTAAGTTGCACTAGGGCAGGGAATCTTTTTTTTTTTTGTAGTATGATGCTATTTATATAAAAATAGTTACATAGAAACTTACGTATAGGAAAAAAGATACAAAGTTAATTCACAAAAGCGTTAACATTGATCATCTGTAGGAGGAGGGATTGATTTTTACTTTTGTGTGCTTTGGTTTTTCTGTTTGCCAACTTCATAAAAATAATCATGGACATAAATTCACAGTCAAATTTGCCTCCAAGGTGCCTCCTATGATTTATCTTCTACCCTTCCCCACCTTTTTTTCTTTTCTACACAAAAGGTGGCATTCGCTGCACACATTTCTACACTGGTTTCTTTTCATCAGGGAATTTTATCTGTTTTGTTAATTTCTATAGTTTTAGTGCCTAGAATTATTCCTAGCACATAGTAGGTACTCAATAAATATTTGTTGAATGAATGATTGAGCCCTAATACAAATAAATATCACTGCCTTGGTGAAGCTTTTCCTATTTCCCTAGACATGGTTCCTTTCTTTCCTGTAGTCCTGTGATATTTAATACATTCTTCAATTATAACATTTATCACATTGTATTTTTATGGAAAACATATTTAAAGCTCTTAAATTTAACCAGATGGTATAGTTCAAAAGCACATTTTAAGTTAATAGACTAAAACCTCACATTGCACAGATTTGATTGAATGATTACAGAACTCATAATGCTCTATGAGTGTTTCGAAATTGCACTCCCATCATGTCCTATGAGTTATTCCAAAATTAAGTCCAAGCTTGAGAAAATGCAAGAAAAAGCAAATTAGAAAATAGATTCCAACACACAGAGGCAGCTCATGCAATGATGTGCTCTGTGTTTTGACATTGTGGAAACCCTATTTTACCAGCAAATAGTGAGGAGGCTGGCAAGATGCTGTCTTGCGAACTTATCAGCCTTGCTACAAATATGGCTAATAAATAATCTGCAGATAGGCAATCTCAAAAGTCAATCCTGGAGGAGCACACCTGTTTAGGTTGGCTTTGAAGAGGGTTTCTTCATCTGGGGGAAAACATTATTCACCAATTTTTCTTAAAGAAAATGCTATTACTAAAAGCCAAGAGCATTACATATCATGCAGTTTTCATCAGATCTAAATTAAGAACTAATAAAATCTCTTATGTCTCAGGGCTAAGGTAGTGAGTAAGGACTACTCTCGAATATCGTATTTTGCTGTGTATACATGCGCACTTTTTTGCCCAGATTTGTAAGGGGGAAAATAAGGATGTGCATAATACACGGGTAGTGCCAATTCTGTATCTATATAAATGTTTTTAATTCTTTTTATTTATGCTTATGAGTTAAAAGTATAACTCTAGAAATCAATAACAATACCATATGCAAAATAATAGCCTGGAATACGATAATCGATTTTGTTGAATTTACGACAAACTTGGAACAATGAAGAGTTCTTGGCCTTCTATGATGCGTAAATATTGTAAATGTTACCTTACATAAAATTTCTTGTACTTATATCTGTTCTTGTGTGTTGTAATTATTTGTTACATAAAATTTCTTGTACTATAATATACTGAAAAATAAATGATAAAATTCCTTTATAATACAAAAAACAAGTCCATACATGTAAAAAAATAAAAATTTGAATTAAAAAATTAAAACAAAAGATTTTTTCCCCTGAAAATTTGGGCCAAAAATGTGGGTGTGCATTAGACACAGCAAAATACGATACATTTCTGTGATTTCAGGGCCAGTTTCTCTGGCTGGCTAATCACATATTGATTCATTACTATCATTTTGTGTGTGAAGCTTATTTTGAGCCATGGACTGATAAGCTGTTCCTGCCATTACCTACTGGAAAATATCTTAGGACATACACATGGGAGAAACTACTTGTCCCAGGACAGTGATGGTGATAGCTAAGTGGAATCTTCTGTCTGCATTCAGAGGTGATAACAATCTAAGGAAACCCTCATGTAAGGTGGTGTGGCAGCAGTGAATGCCTTTGAAAGACTGCAGCATTAATCAGCTCCAGTCAAAACATTTTAACCTGGAAAAAGCATCCGTGATGAGTAGATGCTTCTGGGATGGAATCAGGATTAACATCCATCCTGGCTAATGATTTCATATCATCTCTGCTATTGTATTTTGGATTTTTCAAATCCAAGGCAATGTTAAATCCCTGTTCTAGATTAACCTCACATGCTGGAGATGTAGAGAGACAATGATTTCTGCCAATATGCAATTATCGGTGCTTGCTAGCCAGAGTCTCAAGAGAAATGGGACTGTGCTATAACCTAGGAACTTGGACAATTAAAATCTGGGTTGGTGCCCAGTTCCATCTTCCTTGATTGGATCTGTGTGCTGGGACTGCTGCTGGCTTACTTTTACGCCTGTTGTGCTCGTGGCTCTGGCTCTGTGTCCTCCGGGTCCACCTTGGTAATAAAAAAAAAAAAGCGTTTTAAATTTTTGTTTACCTTTTTTTGGCGGGTGGGGTTCTTGACCATACTAGAATGGGGGCTCAGGTAGGATCAATTCATCTGGTGCCTAACAGGTTCTTGTTAATTTACATATCGGTCCCCTCTATTACTGGGAGTTTTTTACTGCAAATGCTTGTTGATTCTAGTTAGTTGCTGATACTATATATATATATATATATATATATATATGACCTTTGATTTAATATTTCCTCCTTCCGTCAAATCTTTGCTAAGTCAGAATATTAGTAATTTTGCAAAGAATTGCAGCTTTCCCTACTTGCTGAAGATTCATTTTCTTCAGTAATCATTGATGGGTCTGATCTTAAATCCAACCTTTTAAAAACATCTTTGAGAACACCTTGTCAAATGTACTGAACACTTTTCTGCCTTATCTGATCCAAACTTTCTGTGACATTTGGCTCTAGAGACTTCTCCCTCCTTTCAGCTTCTCCCCTGGGCCCAGTGAAGCCACTCCCTTGTCATTTGCCCCACCATGCAAAAATCCTTGGCAGTCTCTTTTTGCAGGCTTCTCTTTTATCACTCAGCTTCTGAAGAGTTCCATCCCAGGCTGTCTCTTCCTCCCTGAGTGAGGGTGTCAACACACACAGCTTCAATTAACATCTATGAGATAATTTCCTCCAAATCTCAAAGTCAAATATATCTCGTAAGTTCAAAGACATGCATATACCCTTATTTAACAAATACTTAAGAACACCCACTATGTGTGAAGCTGGGTGACCACTCATTGTCACCACTAGGAAGTTTATAGGTACTTCTCTATGTCGAAAACATATTACGAGAACCTTTCTTCCAGAAGGGCAATTCAACCTGTATTTTCTAGCTTGATAAGTGATACTATTATCCCCTTGGTCATCCAAGCCATAAACTTGGGATTCATTTGAAATATCTCTTTCTGCTTCACAACACACTTTTAACCCCCACTCAACATCCTTGCCCACCTCTGGTTAGACAGCAAATCTTACAGTTATAGCCCTCTGAAAATCTCAAATCTGTGCTTTCTTCTTCAACTCCTTAGCCTCTGAGTTTAGGCCATCATGACTGTTTGACTCATTTTAATCTTCTCTAATATATCCTCCATACTACTGCCAGCATCAGACCTTCTTGATGTGAATTTCATCATTAATTTGCTTCCCTAAAGCACTTCTTGGTTCCAAAGTACCTTCAGAATGAAAGTCAGCTCCTTAGCTTGGCAGCTCCTGGCCTTGGCATCTTTCTGCACCTGGTCCTTGCCCTGTATCCTGCCATTGTATATTCCATTCTGGGCCCATACTAAACCTCTTGCTGTCTCCCAGAGACATCACACACTTACTTTCCTGCCTCTGTACCTAAGTATATCTGCTTGAGAAGCCCTTTATCTTCCCTTTACTCTACCATTCCTTTTAAATGACAGTGCAGCCCAGTGGATAAGCATATGGATTTTGGGGCTCAGAAAGCCTGATGTCCAATCCTGGACAAGTTGCTTTTTCTCTTGGAACCTCAATTTTGTCATTAGGGTTGTTTTGAGAATCAAATCTGGCATTTGATGAATAAATGAATGAATGACATATTCATTTAGTGCCTACCGTGTGTCCCCCAAAATAAGACCTAGCCAGACCATCAGCTCTAATGTGTCTTTTGGAGCAAAAATTAATATAAGACCTGGTCTTATTTTAATATAATATAAGACCAGGTATAATATCATATAATATAATAATATAATATAATATAATATAATACAATATAATATAATATAAAATACTGGGTCTTATATAAGAGCGGGTTTAATATAATATAATGTAACGTAATATAATATAATACCGGGTCTTATATTAATTTTTGCTCCAAAAGATGCATTAGAGCTGATGGTCTGGCTAGGTCTTATTTTTGAGGAAACACGGTACTACCTGCCAGGCCCTGTTCTAGGAACTGTAGATATAGCAATGGACAAAAGAGTTGAAGCCCCTGCCTTAGGGATCTTACAGTCTGGCTAGCACATACGAAGTGAACAAAAAATGTATAATTATTATTCATCCAAGGCTTTGGTAATAACAGCTCGGGGAAACTTTTCAGACCTACCTACTTACCAATTTTCATTCTGAATTAGGTGCTCATCTTCTATGAGCCCTAGGTGATACAATTACAGCATTATGTTGTATCACAATTGCCAATATTTTTATCTTAACCTACAACAACAACGAGTCCCTCAAGGGCCAATCCTGGGACTTTCCTTCTTCTTTTGCCAGCTTCCAGTATACAAGACTTCCAGTTATAAGTGTCAAGTGAATGAATGAACAGTTTAGGGGATGCTTAACATTCTTCAAAAATAACAACACATACCACCAAAGAGCATTTGCTATCTGCCAGACACTGTGTTAACTGTTTAAATATATTATATAATTTAATCTTCACAGCAACACTGTGAAAGCAGTATTATTAAATCCGCTTCACAAATGAAGAAACTAAATCTTAGAGATGCAAAGGAACTTGCTAGAGTCACCCAGCCTGCAGGTGGTAAAAACAAGTCGGGGACCCATATCAGCCTGACTCCAGAGCCCCAACTTTAGCCATGATACTCGATGAGAGGAGCCATTTCTCCATATAGCAGTCTGAGATGTAGGACAGTTTTCTGCATATACTTTAAGTATACCTGTGTACAAAAGAAAACTTTAATCCATAGTCAATGTACACAGACATTTTAGCTTAGTTATGTTTTTCTATAATCTGTGTGACTCTGCTCACCCTGCTGAGGGGTGGGGAAACAGAACTGGTTTTAAACCTACCAATTGACGGTATTACAGCCTCTTCCAGTTTACACTGTCTTTGAATAGCTCCATCTCCTGGGGGAATATTTAGTCTTTTAGATGTCCTTCCCTCGCTCCCTGGCCCCTCTGCCTAACTATAGCAAGCCACTGATGTCAATCTTTATTTACAGTGATGGAATCTTTACCTATTTCAGGAAGGAGGTGTCAGGGTGATGTTCTTTAAGGCGCTCTTTCCCCAGAGTCTCAAATGGGAAGTGAGACAAAAGAGTCCCTTAGGCTGAGAACAAAGCCAGTCCCTCTCTAAAGTCTGTCTTCCTTCAGGGACCTGGAGATGGAAGCCTGCTTTTTCCTACTTCTATCCCCTTCTTCCTACACTTAGTTGGGCTTGGGAAGGTAGACTCTTCCCACCCTCTTCCTGCCTTTTCTGTACTTTCCCTATATCCTAGCATCCTCCTTCCAAAGTGGAATTTGCCCTCCCCTTCTCTCTAGGGCTAAACTGGAGAATGGCTGCCAGGTCACCTGATTTATGGGAAGAGGAATGAAAACACATCTGTTTAGTATTTTCAAATGATTACCCCTGTTACCCCTGCATCTCGGATGGTAATCACAGGTCTCTGGAGCTCTCTGGGTCCCTTTATAGTCATATGGCTCAGAGCAGTTCTAGAGGAAGATTTACAAGGGCTCTTAGATACCTCCTTCACCTGAGTTACTACCCTTCACCTTTAAGCCCATTAACCCAAATTCTTGACCAATAATCCTGTTGTTCACGAGCAGCCTAGAAACGGTGGTAGTATTCGCTCCACAAAATTAGTTGGTATAATCAATGAGTTATACATTCAAATTCTGACAAATTTTGTCCCCATGATAAAATCATTGTCTAACCTATTACTTAAATATGGGATCATGGAAAAGTAAGCTATACTAAAGAACCCAAAATGAGAGGGCATACTCTGAAAATATCAAATATTTGATTTGTAGACTGTGCCTTTCATCTTCAGACTGTCCCCAAAGCAAGGGGAAGCTTTTGTGAAAGAGAACAAATTAGTAAGGAAATTGACTATGGATCCAGCACCAGAAATAGTAAGAGGAAGTGGTTCCTTTTAGCAACGGCTACACTCTCAAGACCCTGCAGCTCATTGTGCAATGTGAGGCATGGTGTGAATCTCTTAGATAGAGCTGTGTACTTTGTAAGTCTTAGGTCAGAATTGGACCCTGATTGTATGAGAAAAAATTCTCACGTGAACTCAGATATGGATGAAGAAATCAGCTTGTATAATGTGAATTCACTACAGAAGCAGAAAATAAAATTATTAAAATATAGCCCCTAATAAGAAAAAATGCCCCCTTGTATAAGAAAAAAATGCCCCCTTGTTTGAGAATATCATTACCATCTGGGTTGTAAACCATTTGATTCTAATTCTAGTAGCTTGATGCCAGAAATAACTTATTACCAGGGAGAAATGCTGGAGAATTGTCAGGAATGACAGAATTTTTACTTCTTTTTAATATCTGTATCATAAAATGATAAAGCTGATGAACCACACAATGATGTGAAGGGGTGAGCCAGATAGCCTAGTACTTTCTGCTACATATATTTATGCTATCTTTTACACCCCAATTTCTCTTCCCTTCCCACCCCACAAAAGGTCAGAGACCATTTTTGATAAGCAAAGAATCCTTCAAATTCTCTTATTCTCTCTGGAGGAAAGCACTGGACACATCTGGGGTCTGTTTATACTTTACAATCTAATCCATAGACTTTGCACAGTAATGGCAATTCTATTTACAGCTGTCTTTTCACAGTGGTCATGTTGAGAGTGTACATAAAGTACTTGATTCTTTGAAATACAATATTTATGAGCTCACATTAAATATAGATCACCGCGGTCCAATCACATTGATAAAGCATGTCATTTTGAAGTTCCAGTTTACACTTTCTAGCTGTGTGACCTTGAGCAAGTTAATCTCACTAGTTTCCTCATCTTTAAAATAGGGATAATAATAGTACCTGTCTCATAGCCAGTGTATTTGAAAACTGCATTGCAATGATAGACTAGGACATCTTGAATATTGAGAGCTTCCAAATACTAAATTGGGTGTTCACTTGTTTAATTCAAATGAAAATGAAATAAATGACAAAGAGTTAATTATTTATATCAGGAGGCAATATAAGAATTTGAATTAGAGAGTCTTGGCTAACCCTGATGTTCTAAGATGGTAATTATCTATTTTACAAACCCTCTTTGGGGATTCTTTTGTACAGCAAATCTCTTGATTTGCAATCTGTAATCTTTACATTATTAAAGTCAAGTCTACATTGATTAGAAGGATATACAGCTTCCTTTCAGGTTTTCAGGTTTGGGGCATCCTTTGGGGAGAACGTTGCTACTGTTTGGAGAATGAGGGAGGAAACTGGAAATTCTAAACCCTTAGTCTGATACGTTTTCTAGAAGCAGGCCACCAGGTCTTAACTATATTTTTCTGAAACCTGACTGAATTTAATTTTAATGGCATAAGGACTTGGTATTGAAAGAGTTAAAGGGTCTCCCACACCCCTCTGCCTGAATCGTTCTTTTGTGTACACAGCTGCAGTTGGAGCATGGGTCAGAAAGGAAATGGTTAGAGGAAGAGCTGGTTTTCAGACCAGGCGAGCCTGCGAGGGGGACTGGGGGTGGCCTGGGGTTTTACATACCAGATGTAGGCCTGCCCCGGTGCCTGCCTGGAGCTGCTGGCGTGGTCACGCCGCGGCCCTGTGCGAACTGAGCCGAGATGATGAGTTAGCGAGTTGCTATGGTGACAGGCCTGGACACGTGACCAGGGTGCTGCTGCCTGCGCTTTGACGTCAGCAGCCAGGAGGGCGGGACGCAGGAGGGCGGGGTGGGAGCAGGAGCAGAGAGGCGAGGGAGCTTACAGGCGGCAGGCACGGTCTGCGTGAGGAGCAGGCGAGCGGGAAGGCAAGACACAGCCACCTTCCTCACCAGCCGGCCCACAGCTGTTTGTTCCGTTCTTCGGGAGTGCGCCAATGCCTGGTCCGACCCAAACCCTGTCCCCAAATGGCGAGAACAACAACGACATCATCCAGGATAACGGGACCATCATTCCTTTCCGGAAGCACACCGTGCGCGGGGAGCGTTCCTACAGGTAATGAGACTGGCACTGGGAGCGGCGCTGGGCGGGGGACCTCGGCGGGGGCGCGCGGAAATCCAGCCCGTTATATAATGGAGCAGACACTGCCTCCGGACCAGGCTGCAGACGTGCGTTTGTAAAGGCGGTTGTGATTCTTTGCTATCCGTTTCCATGTGTCATGTTGGGTGTGCATTGAGGCTCCACGATTGCAGATGGAAAGCATTTTGTGAATAGGTTTGCTGCCTGCAAGGGATCTCCCTCCATCTCTTTCCTTCCACATTGATAAAAATGCAAGCAATTTTTCCCCCTCTCCAAAGGGACACAGGCTGTAGCACTTCCTTTGCTCCTTCCCTTTTAGATTTTTAAAGGAACCATTAGGTAGTCTGTGCCTAAAGGCAGAGAACAGGAGGATGGCGAGGAAAATGTTTCTGCCTGCCCTGGTGTGTGTGTGTGCAGGAAAGATGGAATCCTCTAGATTAAGCTGCAGTCTGTGATGTTAAACCACCAGATTGATGGAGCTTTGTAAGAATTCTGCTCGCTGATTGGTGCAAGGATTGACAGCAGAGGTCATGGTGTCAGGCGTTCACCAAAATTTTCTCCATAGAACCCAAGGTTTATTAGAAAGAGACTGGACTGCCACGGACCTGAAAAGAACTGGGTGCTGTTATGCATTTTCTTAGGAGTTTATGGCCTCTGCATGGATAGGGGAGCCCGCCCTTCTTATTTACACTAGGAAGGTAATTCCTGGTATTTTGCTGAGGTCTGATTTGAGGATGGGGCTGATCTTGGTCATTATTTTGTGAGACTTTTGATTAATGAGTCAGCCTGTATGGTTGGCATCAGTTTTACATTAGCATATCTGGCAATATGTTCTAGTAGATAAGCTCATTAAAATTGTTTGCATTGTTTGATAAGGATAACAATGTAATTGAGAATGCCGCTAGAGTCTAATGCAGCTCAAGGCCAGACTTGAAGGGAGACTGATAGCTTCACTCATATTTCCTCTGAAGTTCTTTTGTACTGGGGTAGTTATTTTTAAATGTTACCTTGATAACCACTAACAATGCTTTTGCTTTGAGGCAGAGCACACATACCTCTAAAGCGCATCCTCTCAGCCAGTGAGCAACAGGAAATAACTTTTTTTTTAAATGCCTTCATCTAAACATTCAGATGGTGTTATGGGTAGAATATTCTGTGAGTATAAATGTTGTATGTTTATAAAATAGGACTAAAAGTACTCTGCTTCCACTTCCTCTCTCTTTGACCAAAGAACCACTATTTGTTGAATAATAATAAAAAAAAATGGTAAGCAACCTTTACCCTGTCATCTCTGGCAGTTACATAAATACTTGGAGTTAATTTTGGCTGTACCCATGAGGTCACCAAAATCTCATGCCTTGTGGTTGCAACTAATATGTTGGCATGGCCTCCTTACAGAGTCCAAAAACCTTGTTATTCACTTAACATACACCAAAATTGGTCCACAGTTTTGGGACTCTCATTTTGGAGACTCTTGTGATTGGGAAAGTTCGGTCCCATCTCTCCCTGACTTCTCCACCTATCTCTGTGAACATTCTGAGGCCTATAATAGAATTAAAAACAACAACCCTGAGTTGCCTTTAAACCTCACTTATTTAAACTATTCTTAAAGGTAATACATTTGAAGCCCTCATTTCTTAAATAATTCAATCTCTGCCATGTAGGTAGCAGTTGCTTTTAAGATGGAGTTCGAATTTTACCATGTGAGCTAAAGGATGTGGCCCACTTGGGTTTTATTAGTCATATGAACTAACTGAAATGGCAGTGGAAAATCACTTGTGGAAAGGTTAAATGTTACCTTTTGATGATAAATTACTGCTTTAAAATGAAATTTTATTTACCTTTTTAATTCAGTCCAAGTTATTTCCATTTCCTGAATTATTTCCAATTTGCTCTCTTAGTCCCTATGATGGTACCTGAAATTATGTGAAAAACAACTGAATTTGAATAAAGAACTGACTGGACAAATTCTTAAGTCACTATGAGCATCATTGTATTCATACTTTATCTAATAGGATTACTGGACACCATAGTGAGACATGTCATCGGTTAAATGAAGAGGGAAGCCTCCAAAATTGCGTTTGTATTATATTATACAAAGGGTGCACATGGAAACAGACACAGTTGATCTTTTCCTCCGTCTGCCCTTCTTCCAAAGTGGATGACCCGTGTCTCATAACTACCACTTATTTTTTGGTAGGGTATAGGGAAGGGAAAATGTAACACATTTTTCTATCCAGGAATTGTTCTGTAATTATTTTGGCATCCTGAGGCTGGAACAATATTGCCATTTAATTGCTGAGAAAACTTGGAAGGCAATTTGAAAGCCAGAGTAGAGGTATAACCAAGTAAGTTTTACTTCAGCGGTAGGTTCAGTATATTCCCCACCAATGAGATGTGTCTGCGAGTTCTGTTTGAGGACCATGGAGAGCCTGGGTAAGCCCGGAGCCCTGGGATGATCAGAGTGAATTCTCTTTCTGGTTCCTTTACTGACTTCTAGGTAGGCCCTCCAGCAGGCCCTTTATCTTTTTAGAGAAATCTACATTTGCTCATTACACGTAAGATACCTCATTTCATTCTCACAAAGTTTTTGTGACGTTAACTTCAAACATTTAAAACAAAGACTTTCTTAAAAGAAAAACTAAATATAAGAAGACTGCTGTAATTATTGAAAGGGGTACTCTTTTAGGAACTCCAGAACAAGAACACCCCTCACCTGGCTGGTAGTACAGCTGAGAGGAGGGGAGGGCACAGCTGGAGAACAAGACATTGCTTCCGAGCACTGTCACTGAGCAATCAGTCACTCTTCGCAGCAGGAGACATTATTGCTATAACGTTTGCACCAGATTGTTTATAAATAAGGGTCAAATATGGTTCATGACCCAGATATCTTAACCCAGGTATCTCTGAGTGTAAACAGAGCCCGTTTTTCCAGCCTGGAGTAGAGTGGATAGTAAATCATTATTGAAACCAGTGTGCACTTTGGTTAGAAGAGCAAGTTTCCCTTAGAAAATTACCCTTCCATTAGTCATTAATTCAGTTGAAAGGAGCAAGTGTAAAAATGGCTCAGCAGAGCCATGCGGATGTCTCCATGGCTCATGTCCACTACTGTGTGATGGCCTGCCTCCTCAGCCCCAGCTTCCTCGTTGCATTTATGAGCCCTGGAAATCCATACATGTTAAGAGCCGCTTAAAATAATATAAATGTAGTGTGGGCCATTTGAGGTGACACTGTTTAATTCACAGAGTGAGTGAGTCCTGCTCTGGCTCTCCCTTGAGAGGTTACTCCCTATGGCTGTTTCATGCAGATGCTAGTAGGAAATGAGATTTATTAACTGGCCCTCTGCCCACCGCATCTTTGTTTGCATACTCTAGGCTTTTAAGAATGAATGTATAAGTCCAGAGGACTGTTTCCACGTGGGTGTTTGAACATGCAACTACAGTAGCGTATGTTTCTGAATATTTAAAAAAAAAAAAAACAAAAAAAAAACCTTACTTGGCCCCAGGAAATGGACTGTAAAGAAAAGCAAAACGAGAACTTAAGCCTACAATGTTGGCTCTGACATCCAACTTTGAAAAATGAGCTTCTGTCAAGAAAAACAAAAAGAAAAATTGTGCATGTGTGTATGTGTGTGAGTAAGAGAGTCGTGAAATTGTGTTCCATTTAATAGAAGCTATTGTAACATGGCTCACTTTAACCAGAATGTTGATTTCAGATCATACTCCCCAAAACAGTAGCTGTGGACAGCAAAAGTCTAGCTTCATATGCCTCCATTATGTATGTATTAGTATCATCTGGGTTTACTACTGTCATAGGAGGTTTTTGAAAATAGTGACTTTTGTCCTTAATTTTTGTTAGTATTAAAAAAAAAAAAAAACAAAGGGTTACTTGAACCTTTGATTATTAGGTACCCAATATTTTTAATGTCTTTTCAGGGTCCTTTGTCACAGTTTCTGTTAAGGGGATGATGGTCTTCTTGGTGCCCCGGGTGAGCTCACCCCTGCTCCGCAGTGGCTGTCACTGGTTGTATCTGTTTACAGGGTATTATCTTAGCACAAAACTGGTTTGAGATGGTCCTGTGAATGTAGGAGATTGATTTCCATAGGTGGTATCTTTTCTATATTTACGGGGACCTCTTGAAGCTGCAGTGAATAATCCCTTAGATGAATGGAGTGGGAAATACTGGTACTAATCTAAATACTCCATTTGGTTTGGAGAATTGATTCAACAAATACTTAAGACTCTGCTCTGGACAAGCTTTCTCTCTGCTAGATGCTGCTCCAGGTCCTTGAGTTCTAGCAAAGTCAAATGTGTGAGCTGCTCATTTTGTAAGAAATTTACCTCCTGACTATTTGGCTTGGTCTGATAACAAAAGTGATTTGGATTTCCTGAGCTCACAGTGACTCAAAGTAGAAAAAGATACCTTCAAGGCCAGTATATTGTAGGAAGCTAAAGGACACAGTGGGAGACCAAACATTTTGGTGAAAAGAGTGTAGTCTTTAAAATCAGAAATTATCTCTCATTGGCCTGGCAACGTGCACCTTGGGCAGTAGTGGAAAATAAGGCAGGAGCATTGAAAGGCAGGCAGGGTGGTCAGAATTTGAAAATAGAAAGCCATTGAAAGCTCATTAATTGAAAACTAGCGTAATATAAACAGAAGTGTGCATGCTGGAATTGATCTCCTGTTCTGAAATGAGAATGAAAAGGAAAATGGAGTTCCAACAGTGCCCTACCCTGCAGAGTCCAGAAGTACTAGAGAAGTCTTAATTCACCATGAGAGAACTCTTGCAAGCCCCAGTGGAAGGATCAAGGCAAGATAGATAGATTTTCCCTGGCTCAAGGCATCTTTCACCAAGCAGAAGCAATCAGTGCTTCTTCACCCCGTACCAGGCCTGGTCCTTGGCTCAGACACTGGCTTCTATACTTGCAGAAGCCCACTTCCTAGTTAGCAGCGTAACTTCGAGGGGTGGCTCGTCGGTACCCTAGTCTAATCCTTCCAAACTCAAAAGCAGGGTGTCTGGTACTTCATTGTGAAGGATTCTCCTGAGTCACTTAATGCCATAAAACATGCAGACATGGCTGATGAAACCGCTCAGGGTGCTCTTTGTGGCTCCAGTGCCAGTTCCTGTGACAGCTGGAAGGTGATCACCTTGATGGCAGGCTCTGGAGTGGACTGAGAGTTTAACTTGGATTGTGTGGGTTTGTTTACTTTTGAGTTTTGTCAGTTTCACTTTAAAGGAAAAATCGATTTGTTCCTTTCCTGTTGAAAGGAACTTTTTCCACAATGAAATATGTTAGAATATACATCTATGTTAGAATGGTTTCATGTTCCTGACTTCAGGCTAACTTTCAGCAGTCAGCCTCTGTAATACCAAATTGGATATGTCATACTCATCTCACATCTCAAGCACTATTCCAGCAGCCCTTTTTGCACGCACAACCCATTGGTATCGTCTGAACTTTGTTTCTTAGTTCATTTTAAAACACTGGTTGTTTATCTTGGTCTTTTGGGCCCTTGGGATTTATATCATGTGGAGAGAATTTTTTCAAAGTGGAAACTTACAATTCATATAATAGGCCAAAATCGAAATTATACAACTTTCTCCTTATAGCATGACAAAGAAATTTCTCCTAAATGTTTTTGTTAAATGCATTCTCAAAATGCTCATTGATTTTAATGAAAATAAATCATTAGTAAGATAAAGATTAAACAGTTTTATAGGCCACCAAGAAATAACTTCTTAGTATCTTAGTAGGTTACAAAAAAAAATAAAAAATCTTGTGCATTTTCAGTGTCAATTCTCCCAGGCTAATTAGGATTTTACTCACTTGAATCAGGGCAAACTTTCTTACTGAAAGCATTTTTTTCTAAAGGAGCAAAAGATGTTGATATATATATATATATATATATATATATATATATATATATATTTATATGTATATCATGGTCAAGTTGATGGCTGCTTTTAGTGATGGTGTCCTTTTGTGTAATTTATCTGGTACAGAAAATACGGCTAGAACTCAGTCTTCCGTCTTCCTGTTATTTCTAGACCTCATTTGTTTCAGACAGGTAAAATGTGCCAAAAGAACCAGATTTGGGCCATGACTTGAAAACGAAGTGGACTAGGGTAAGAGATTTGAGAGAAAAGAATACATGTTATAAATAATATAGTGGGTATTGGTGGAAGTCTATAAAATTTGTGGTCTTGTATACAGGATTGGTCCTGAAGTTTATGGCCAGTGTGTATGTGTCGTTCCATAATCCTAAAATAACAGTGTTTTTCACATGAGGTACACCTTAGATTTCTGTATTCTTGTTTTACTCTTTGTAGAAGTAATATTTGTTTTTGTTTTCCTATAAATCCATTAATTCCTTGTTCTTTAGAGTCAGCCTACCAGGCAAAGTCCTAAGAGGTAATTTGTCAAAAAATGCATTAATATCTCAGAAGCATTCTTATGTTCAGTTTTACTTTATCAACCACAGTGTCCCTTCCTTTAAGAGCCCACCATGATTTCCTGCAAGGTTTGCATTTGGTGCTCAGCAAATCAGGAGAAATTGAAGCTTCTAAAATGGGCTCCTCTCCCCCACCTCAATCTACTTCCTTTTCATCATTTTACAATGCCAACACATGTTTTCAGGCTGCTTACAATAAAAAAGAAAATGTTTTTAATTCCCACTCTTTAAATAATTACACAATTATTGTTATATTAAAATTTAAGCCACAATTCTGGCAGTCACTTAAGCACTTAAGAATCTATTCTTTTCAGTAAACTTACTGTCTTGCTTCTATATGCCAAACTCCATGCTGAGCACTTGGAATACAAAGAAAAATAATGTACAGCCTCTCCTTGAAAAGCCTCTGGTATCCGGGACAACAGGCAGGGAGGGAGGAGTGCTTGAGGGGAGGCATCCGAGATGGAGAGGTACCCACATCTGACCCCAGTAAAGTAATTTTGTGGTTATTGTGCTGATACCTGGCAGAGGCAAAATTATCACTCCTGTAATTTTCAAAAGCTTTCAGAAATGCAGCATGTAAATAAAAAACATTTGAGTGTGTGTCCCCAACTGTGACCTCTGGGTATAAGTTTTAATATCGCTTTGAGGCACCAGTTTGAGCATTATTGAGTGACCTACATGGTGGGAAGTTTACTTCTTTCTTACAAAAAGTCACTTGAGGAAAAGTTAAAAGCTGATCTTTTTTTTAAAGATTTTATTGGGGAAGGGGAACAGGACTTTATTGGGGGAACAGTGTGTACTTCCAGGACTTTTTTCCAGGTCAAGTTGTTGTCCTTTCAGTCTTAGTTATGGAGGGCGCAGCTCAGCTCCAGGTTAAGTTGCCGTTGCTAGTTGCAGGGGCGCAGCCCACCATCCCTTGTGGGAGTCGAACCAGCAACCTTGTGGTTGAGAGGATGCGCTCCAACCAACTGAGCCATCCGGGAGGCAGCTCAGCTCAAGGTGCCGTGTTCAATCTTAGTTGCAGGGGGCAGAGCCCACCATCCCTTGCGGGACTCGGGGAGTTGAACCAGCAGCCTTGTGGTTGAGAGCCCACTGGCCCATGTGGGAATTGAACCGGCAGCCTTCGGAATTAGGAGCACGGAGCTCTAACTGCCTGAGCCACCAGGCTGGCCCAAAAGCTGATCTTTTATGATCCCCCAATTTTTTATATTTGTATTGACCATCACTAGGTTAAAAATAATATGCATACAGTATACTTACTTTTATGTAAAAAGTGAGGAAAATGAGAGTATGTATTCATATTTACTTGATGTGCCTGGAGAAACTGAAAGGTTATAAACTAATAATAGTGGTGGGAAATGGATAAGTCCAGTGTACCTTTTCATAGAGTCTTAATTTTAAAAATGAGTTTTACATGCTGAAGTATATTGGAAAGCATCTCCAAATATTCGTGGACTTTACTAAAGTCACATGGATGATATTAAAGATTTGCCTAATTCAAGTACCACTCTTACATTAAACCAACATCGGAAATCACAAATGAAATATGCTCCTACAGCATCTGCTATTTTGAGGTTTCACGTATCACAATCCATAGTCCTTATTTTGTTTCATTCTCTCCATAGTACGTTGGAGCTGCCTCCTCTGTGGTGTGTCTGTGTGTGTGTGTGTGTGTGTGTGTGTGAGAGAGAGAGAGAGAGAGAGAGAGAGAGAGAGGTGTCCAGCCTGCTTAGTATGCACCATGAATCTTGCACTAAACTGCAAAATAATCCTCTGTGAGGATTCTTTTTCGATATCTTTGAATTTTTGTTTTCTTTCTTCCTTTTCTTGTTTCTTTCTTTTTTTTTTTTTTTTTTTTTTTTTTTGAGTAAATTCTGTATGTCGAGTACTGTGTGGGTCCCTAAAACAGTGAGATGACAGGTTATTGCCATTTTTTTTAGCCACTCTGCTGCAGTCCTCTGGCCTCCCCTAAGTCTTCATCTAACCTCCACCTTATGGAAGTTACTAAGCAATATCTGGCCTTCCTGTGACCCCTGCAGATAGTGCTAGTGCATCACTGGCCAGGAAACAAGCCGTCTGCATTCACCATACCTCCTACTCCAGCCCCCTCACCCACTGGTTTGGGTGAAGGCTGAGTGAATCCCCATGGAGACTCACCAATTAAGAATCAACAAAAGGAGAGCTTTGAATACATTATCTCAGCTATAGGGACCTGCTCACCATCAATAACCATGAAATAGAAAGCTTGTGGAGCTTGTGAGTTGAACATGTCTGTTAGAAGAGGAGGAAGCAGAAGAAGGGGTGATTGGTGTATGCAGCATGGAGGGGGATGAGCCCTGCACAGGGTGAGGGCTTCTTGGGGTAGATGTGCCAGCCCCTTGTTCCTCCCTTTTCTCTCCCTCTCTTTCTCTTTCTGGGGTCAGAGTAAATCTGTCCCTCCAGTATTTGTTCTCCTGGGGAAAGGAGAAAGAGATGAATCATCCACCAGCCAGGCTGGGCCCTGACCATGGGAGAGAGTGGGCACCTGTAAGTCTTTCCAAAATCCCTCAGGGAGGCTAGCAGCACATAATAAATTCAAAAGCAGTTTTGGTGTTTGGGAAGCCAGTTTTACTCTCACTGGAATTTCTGACAGGCAGGTAGCATTGCCGTACCACGGACTTTAAGATGTCAGCGGTGACTGTTGCCAGCTTGTGTGATGAGTATGTCACTGCTATCTCAACTCCAGTTCAAAACTTGGCTTACGCCGAAAATATGGCCTGGAGCCTGGAGCAGCCCTCCATTCCTACCCACATTAGGGCCAATTGGGATTCTTCAAGCCCCAGATTGCTACTTGGGGAGGCCTTGCAGTGTAATGGCAAAGCCTGAGCTCTGGTGTGAGACTTTTCTATCACAGCTCCACCCTTTTCTAGCTGTGTGATCTAGGGCAAATTTTTTATCCTCTCAAAGCTCATTTTCCTAAAGTACAAATAGGAATAATATTAATAAAAGCATCAACCTCACAGAGTTCTTAATGAGGATTTAAATGAGATACGGAATGTAAAGTATACCAAGCAGTGAGTGGTGCAAAGCACATGCCTTCAAAAATGTTAGCTAGTATCATTGCTTGTAGTTTCAATCTACTCTTTTACCCTATTTTTGTAATAATCTGTGATCTTTGTGTCTTCAGTACAGTACCTGGCACACAGTAGATGTTCATTAAAAGTCCAAATTGAATGTGGAAAAAATTCAAACAGATTATACTTTAGTCTCCCCCCATCAACTTAATTAAAAATTAATTTGCGTACAGTAAACTGCATCCATTTAAAGTGTATGATTCAGTGAGTCTTGGTAGTGTATATGCCCTTGAAGCTATCACTCCCAAAAGATTCCTGGTACCCTTTGAAGTTCATATCTCATCTGTCCACAGCTCCAGGCAACTACTGCTCTGCTTTCTGTCACCATAGTCTAGATTACATTTTATATAAATGGAATCATACAGATTGTACTCTTCAGTGTGTGACTTCTTTTACTCAGCATTATGATTTTGAGATTCGTTCAGATTTGGTTTATCAGCAGTTCAATATTCGTTATCACTGAGTAGTATTCCATTGTATGGCTAGACCATATTTTGTTTATCATTCACCAGTTGATGGATATTTGGGTTGTTTCCAGTTCTTAACAATTATGAATAAAGTTTATGAATATTCATGTACAAGTCTTTGTGGGAGCATATGTTTTCATTTCTGTGGGGTAAATACCTAGTAGTGGAATGTTTGGATAATATAGTTGCTGTTTGTTTAACTGATATAATGTATACCAACTATACTTAAATAAATAATTATTTTTATATTTTAGAAAATTAAAAAAGAAACTTAAAAAACTGCTAATAATTGTCCGAAGTGGTTGTACCATTTAAATTCCTACCAGCAGAATATGAGAGTACCAGTTGTTTCAGATCCCTGGTGACACTTGGTATTGTCAGTCTTCTAAATTTTGTCCATCCTTACAGATATGTAGCAATATCTCATTGAGATTTTAATTTATATTTTCCTGATGATTAAAATGTTAGGTATCTTTTCATGTGCTTATTGGTCTTTTGTGTATCTTGTTTAGTGAAGCATCTGTTCAAATCTTTTGCCCATTTTTTAAAAATCAGGTGGTTTATTTTATTGTTATAAGAAGATTATAAAAAATATATCCTGGATACTATAATATAGTCTTGACTTAGATTTTATCTTGTGTTCTTAACCTAAATATAAACCCCTCAAGAAAAAGAATAGTTATTTCTCCCTGGTCTTTGTCCACAGTGCCTTTTCTAGCAATTAGGTCCAGCTCTCAGGAAGTACATATAAAATGGTTATATTAAGAATAGACTGTACAGTAATAACAGGATCATTATTTTAGGTCACACACAAAACTACACCAAACCCACTTTAAATGTTTGATATGAAACAGTTAAATTTAGTAACTAGATTTTCTTTGGGTTCTTGATATATAGGAGATACTCTTTTATTTCTATGGATCTCAGCTCTGTAATTATGTAGACATTCTTTTCTTTGTATTTAGTGTCACCTTAACACTAGATCAGACTTTCTACTATTAAATTTAAGATGAAAATGTGTGTAGAAATGCTTTCTTTTTTAAAAAAAAAAGCAGCAAAGGACCATTTCCATGCTTTCAAAATTTTGCCCATGATAATTACAGCATTGGATGCCCTACCTTCCTTTTTTAAAAAAAATTCTGAGGCAAACTCTTCCCAACTCTTCCTCACTGCATTATCTTTCTTTCTAATTTGGCTGTGTTATTATTTGCCAGTTTGACTCCTGACAATTTCTCCCTTAGAGAAATTGCCTTAAGTATAATTTAGAAACTGAGAAACAAAAGCCCAGTCTTGCGTTTACCTCAAAGTATCTGCTGCGGGACCATGTGAGTTTTGAATAAGGTGGGAATGCTTGGCTTCCAGAATCTTTCCAGGTAAAAGCCAAATTTCTTAGCCACATATGTTCAAAATCCAAAGATATTACACAATACAAGGTATTTATGATTTCACAAATGCCTACTTACTAGTAGATTTTGAGAGTGCAACTTATTTCATCTACCATTTATTGCAAAACCTTCAGGCCAAATTTCAGCTGAGTTACTGTTTCTATGATGGCAGTGATCTCTTGCTATCTAGGTTATAGGTGGTTATTTTCTGATTATTTTCTGGTTGGGACTGAGCAGGTCGCTGCCACTGGAGTATCAGTTGAGAGTTAAGAGTGTTCTTTTTTGCTTTAATTGAGGTTGTTCCGTGAAAGGAAGCCAAATACTGTTAGACCGGACATCCTGTGATTCCCTTAGTTTATGATGGCCAAGGACAGGATGTGTTTTGGTTTTTTTAAGAAGATGATTGCTTGCTTACTTTCCCGTTAACAGGGGAGCTCAGAACTGATGATGTCCATTTGGCTTTAATGACTCTAGCTAGTAAACAACAAAACCTCCCTGCAAAATCACCTGAAGAATTGCAGGACATGGAAAAATGTCCATGTCTTTTTATGTAAGCCAACAATGATTTGGGTCATTGTTAGCATTTATCAGTTAAGTGACTATCAGTTCTGTTGCTTTGAAATGATAGTTAACTGAAAAAGAGGGGAAATGACCAAACTAGAAGTTCTTGGAATTAAACGTTATTAACATAAAATTCTGAAATCAAGTATATTATGGTATACCTACATAATGAAATGTAGTGCAAATGTTACACATGTAGAAGAAATGAAAAATGTTCACAATATATTAAGAAAAACAAGCTGATTAGTACTAACATGTATATGTATTGTATTGGTTTCCTAGGCTTGCCATAACAAATTACCACAAATTAGGTGGCCTGAAATTTATTGTCACAGTTGTGGAGGCTAGAAGTCTGAAAATGCAGGTGTTGGCAGGGCTGTGGGCCCTCCAAGGGCTTTAGGAGGGGATCAGTCTTTGCTTCTTCCTACTTCTGGTGGCCCCATGCATTCCTTGGCTTGTAGCTACATTGCTCCATTCTCTACCTCTATTATCACATGGCCTTCGTCCCTGTATTTGTGTCTCTCTGCGTCTCCACATGGCCTACTTATAAGGACACTAGTCGTTGAATTAGGGCCCTCATCCAGTATGACGTCATCTTAACTAATTACATCTCCAGAGACCCTATTTCTTAATAAGAACACACTCTGAGGTTTTGGGTGGACATGAATTCAGGGGGGGACACTACGTATTAAATCCTCTGTGTATGTATAAACCCATTTATATATATATAAGCATGTGTGTATAAAATTCATATACATATACCCCACACACACACATAAAAGAGGTCTTTATCTTTATTTTTTACTTTTTCTGTAGTGAAAATTTACCGTTTTATTAATCTAAAAATAGTTTTAAAAATAAAAGATAGCCCTTTGACATTTCCTTTTTAAAAAATAGTAGGTTATTTTTAACTAGCAGCCTATCTTGAGTTTGTTTTCTTTGCTTCATCAAACTATTCTATTTTATTCTTAATTTAAAATAATCCTTTGTAGCATATATACACACATAAATATACATAATAAGTAAGTTTTTATGGTATTGTTTATTAGGCTTATATTAATTATAACAATGGCTACAGTTGAAGTAAAATAGGTCTCTGAGACATAGGGTCAACCAGTGTAATATGAGGCCTTTGGTTTAAATCTGGGGAGCCAAAAATAAAAAATGTTATAATCATACTCAATTGCTGAATTCAGATCTAATTTTTAAGTATGTTTTAGTCTCTAAGTCAAATTAATTCTAGGAACCTGGAAATGAGGCAGTGGGGCAGAATGGGGAGGCACTTTACCAAATTTCATCAAATCGGTTGAAATACTGGGTAATTTTTAACACATGTCCACTCTCGAACTAACCTTCATCCACTCACTCTTCTTATTATTTTTTAAAAATATTTTTATTTGTCAATTGCAGTTGACATATAATATTCTATTGGTTTCAGCTGTACAACATAGTGATTAGACATTAATATAACTTATGAGATGATCACCCCAATAAATCTGGTACCCATCTGACACCATACATGGTTATTACAATATTATTGACTATATTCCTTATGCTATACTTTACATCCCCATGACTATTTTGTAACTACCAATTTGTACTTATTAATCTTTTCCCCTTTTTCATCCATCCCCCCAAAACCCCTCCCATCTGGCAACCCTCAAAATATTCCCTGTATCTGTGAGTTTGTTTCTGATCTGTTTGTTCTTTTATTCTGTTCTCCAGATTCCACACATAAGTGAAATTATATGGCATTTGCATTTCTCTGTCTGACTTAACTCCACTCAGCATCGTGCCTTCTAGGTCCATTCATGTTGTTGCAGATGGCAAGATTTCTTTCTTTTTTATAGCTTAATAATACTCCATTGTATATCAGTATCCATTCATCCATGACAGACAGACAGGCTTCCTCCACATCTTGGCCATTGTAAACATTGCTGCAATGATCATATGGATACACACATTCCCTCGAAGGAGTGTTTTGGGTTTCTTCAGATAAATACCCAGAAGTGTAATTACTGGGCCCTTCTTTGTCTTCTGTTACAACCTTTGTTTTGAAGTCTATTTTGTCTGGTATAAGTATTGCTACGCCAGCTTTTTGTTTGTTTCCATTTTCATGAAATAACTTTGCCATCCCTTTACTTTCAATCTGTGTGTGAGTCTCTCGTAGGCAGCATATGTCAGGTTTTGTTTTCTTATCCATTTAGCCACCCTCTGTTTTTGATTAGAGCATATAATCCATTTAAATTGAAAGTAATTGTTGATAGATATGTAGTTACTGCCATTTTATTATTTATATTTTTGATCTTTTTCATCTTAAGGAAGTCCTTTTAACATTTCTTTCTTTTTTCCTTTTTTTTTTTTAAACATTTCTTGTATTACTGGTTTGGTGGTGATGAACTCCTTTAACTTATCCTTATCTGGGAAGCTCTTTATCTGTCCTTTGATTCTAAATATAGCTTTGCTGGGTAGAGTAATCTTGGTTGTAGATCCTTACTTTTCATCACTTTGAATATTTTCTGACAATCCCTTCTGGCCTGCAACGTTTCTGTTGAGAAATCAGCTGATTGTCTTATGGGAATTCCCTTGTAGGTAACTAACTGCCTTTCTTCTGCTGCTTTTAAGATTTTCTCTTTGTCTTTAGGTTGTGGCATTTCAGTTATGCTGTATTTTGGTGTTGGCCTCTTTGGGTCATCTTGTTTGGGACTCTGTGCTTTCTGGGCTTCTATGTCTATTTCCTTTTCCAGGTTAGTGACATATCCTGTCATTATTTCTTCAAATAGATTTTCAATTCCTTGAGCTCTCTCTTTTCCTTCTGGTACCCCTATGATTTGAATGTTTTTATGCTTGATGTTATCCCAGAGGCCCTTTAAACACTCCTCATTTTTTTGGATTCTTTTTTTTTTTTTTTTTTTTTTTTGCTGTTCTGATTGGGTGTTTTCTGCTACCTTCTACATCGCTGGTTGGATCCTCTGCTTCATCTAATCTACTGTCAATTCCCTGTAATATATTCTTCATTTCCATTATTGTATCCTTTATTTCTGACGGGTTCTTTTTCATGGTTTCCATCTCCATTTTATGCTTCCTATTTCTCTGTTGATGGTCTCCCTGAGATCATTGAGCATTCTTATAACTAGTGTTTGGAACTCTGCTTCTGGTTGATTGCTTGTCTCTGGAGCTTTTTTCTGGAGCTTTGTTTTATTCTTTTATTTGGGACATGTTTCTTTGTCTCTCCATTTTGGCTGCCTCCCTGTGTTTGTTTCTGTGTATTATGTAGGGCTGCTATGTCTTCTGGTCTTAGTAGAGTGGCCTTGTGTAGTAGGTGTCCTGTGAGGCCCAGTGTCACAGTCTCCCTTGTCACCTGAGCCAGTTGCCGCAGGTATGTCCCTTGTGTGGGTTGTGTGTGCCCTCCTGTTGTAGTTGAGCTTTGGTTGCTGTTTGCACGGCAATGGGAGGGAATTTCCTTTGGGCCAATTGGTTGTAAGAACTGACTGTGACTACAGTGGAGGAGCTGTTGTTCGGGAGCTGACCCTGGGGAACAGGATTTGCTTTAGCAAGACTCTGGTGCCTGCTCAGTTTGTGTTTTTCATGTGTCATTCGTGGCGGAAGCCAGATGGTGCTCCAACTCAGTCCAAAGCCATCCACTAGGCATGCTGGCCCCCAAGGCCTTCTGGAATGGAGCCACAAAGCAATCCACAGATGGCCGCCACCTGTGCTAGGCTTAGAGGTGCCTAGGAGAGGCTAAGCTGTGAACCAAGGTCAGCTGCCACTAGTGCTAGCTCAGGACTGCATAGCAGGAGGCCGGATGCTCCTTGTTTGGGGTTTGTTAACCTGTGAGAGATTTTATGAAAGTCCACAGCATGAGCCAAGACAGGCCATTTGTATGGAAAACCCACTGGAAGAGGCTTGAGTGGGCCCACAAAATTGGGTGGGCCAGGGTCTCAGTGAATCATCAGGGTGGGGTGAACAGTGTTAGCCAGGTTGATGGAGACTCAGATATGGCATCCCCCTAAGTGTGCACACTGGGAGGTGGGAGGGCTCAACAAAGAAACTATGGCATCTGCCAGCATCTGTCGGGGAGAAAGCTGCCCCACCAGCTCTTGCCCTAAAGCCAGATAATTCAGTTCCTCCCTGTATGTCCCTGGCACCTTTGGAGCTGCTCCCCTGGTGCTGTAACTCAGAGAAAGGTGAGTGTGTCAGTGAGTAAGTCCGTGTGTGGGCCCTTTAAAAGGAGCACCTGGGACTCCATCTGATGTCGCTTCACTCAACCACAATCTCTGCTGGTTTTCACAGCCAGAAGTTCTAGGGTCTTCTCTCCCCAGTACTTGAACCCTGAGCTGGGGAGCCTGGTGTGGAGCTGAGACCCCTTGCTCCTCAGGGGGCACCTCTGCAGCCAAAATATCCCTCCTGAGTTTTAACTGCCACACGCGGTTGTGCGATCAACCCATTCCATGTCTCCACACTCCTACTAGTCCTGATGTGGCTTCTTCTATATGTCCCTAGTTATAGGAGTTCTGTTCAGCTAGACTCCAGGCGATTCTCAATGATGGTTCTGTAGTTTCATTGTAATTTTGATGTGTTCATGAGAGGAAGCAAGCACAGCGATTACCTACTCTGTCATTTTGACTGGAAAGTCTGACGCTTATTCTTTGGACATTTTTGTCTATGGTAACATCTCTAGTTAGTTAGTCAAATAGTTTATAAGGTCTTCTCATAAGTAATTTCATTTCCCTTAATTATTGCTGAATACTCATTAATCAGTTATTTTCCTGTCTTTGAGTATTCCAAGCTTAACAAAACATTCTCAATTCTGTAGTGACTACAGTCCCCCACAGTTGTTAAACTACAACAGTGTATTACATTGACTTTTGCTCCTGTGAGTCCTCATAACAGAGACCTGCATAGTCAAAGAGGAAAGCTTCAACTTAACTTTTGATATGTAACAAGGCAGTAGATAAGAGGGCAGAGAGGTACAGCAAGTTAAGTGTGTGTGTGTATGTGTGTGTGTAAGTTGATTTTTGTGAGGGACTGTTGAGTACTTCTGCTGCAGAAGTCTATCAGACCCTTCTTCATCTTTCATTCCAGTAAATAAATGGTAAATGAATCTACTGATTTAAAAAAGCAAAACAAAACAACAGCAAAAAAACCCTCTTCTTCCAATCCAATGTACAAGGAAGATAGGACTGGTATATGGGTGTTCAAACAAGAAGAGCAAGAAACTAGGAAAGGGGAAAGAAGGATGAACTCCACTGTAGGGTGAAATTATAGGAAGATAGAGGGAAATCCATTCTCTTGCCAAAATGAATCATTTCAGCTAGGAAAGGAAGTTTGGGGACAGTGGACTGGGGAACTGGTGATGAGATAGTACTCCTGGTTTAGCTAGCATTTCCTCATTGCTACACCAATTTGGCTGAACATTACTAATCTTAGCTCAGCTATAGTAATAACCGAAATTTCATTTCCTGTTCTCACAATGTAAAGCCATCTTGTATGTCATTTGCAGGATGTGCTCTGGGTTGAGGTGGGGGTTTGAAGTAGAAGTTGATCAGTATCTTGTCAACTAAAACTAGTATTGAAGAAGTTCAGTGTTAAAATTTGAAATTGGCCATTTTGTTTCAGAGTCTGCTATGGAAAGATTTAAGAGTAGATAGCACCAACAGGGCTAGCGGGATATGCATTTACATTACCCATTTTGGAGTCAAATTCACTCAAATAAATTTTAACACTGGCCTGCACTTCACTCATCCTTTCAGGCTTAATTTTATTAGTACTTCACCTTCCATTTCCATTTCAAAATGTTTTCATGAGTTTAAAAATGAATTTTACCATCATGTAAATATAGACCTTTGGATAGGCACCAATCTGTAAGCATTAGATACCAGGAGATTTGTTTATTTATTTTTAAAGAAATAGATTTTTCTAAATACATAGGTCAAGATACCAATCTGAAGTCTTTTATTAGTGTTGAAAAAAATTATAAGCAGTAATGAATGTGATTGTGCATTTTGACTAAAGTAACACAAAAAGCAAATTGAGACTTAAGTCCAAAATATGTAGTAACTGGAAATGTAAAAATGTGGTGATTCCTAAAATATTAGCATGGCTTACATGTTACAGCTGAGGTTTTTGAGCCAAAAAACTAGTCACCCCAATCTCTACATTTCAGGCTCTTCTTCCAAGCCAATGCTAGCAATGACCAAATCATCTTGGTTAAAGTGAAAATGCAAAATGAGGCATTGATAGAACTAAAAAAGGAAAATGGTTTTATTGAAGACCACAATTGTGTCCTCATTTGGAGTTCTTTTTTCTTCCTCCTTGCTTTCATCACATAATAAAAACCAAGAGCAAAAAGGGACTTGGTTGAGAGTAAGAATCCTAGAATTATCCCTAGGTCTAAATCCCAGCTGTTCCACTTAATAATTGTGACTGGGTAAGTGTCCCTCTCTTTTCCTACATAATGGCATAAAAGTAGTAGCTATGACATAGTTGTGAAGACTAAATGAGAAAATGCATAGTAACTACTTATTCCTCTGAAGAAATAGAGATCCACAGAGGTGAGTCACATGTGCCCAGGTTTACCCAACCAGCTGATGGTAACTCTGGAACCAATGCCCCTGACTCGTAGATCTGTGCTCTCATGAATCCAAAATACAGCCAGTGACCTTTTCACGTCAGTGTTGGAGACATGAAGAATGACACGTTTCTGTACTTCTTTTTTTTAGACGTAGAGGACAAAGTTCTTCAATTTATTCAACCCTAATGTATTCCCTCCCAACCATCTCACATAGCACTAGAGACACATATCTGCAATTCCTTATGTGGTGTGATTTCAGGAACCCTGTGAATTTCCCCTCCACACAAAACTCCCGCACATTCATTCATTTGGCATTTATTTACCTGTGTACCCACTAATGTGCCAGGCACTGCTCTAGACACAGAAGGTACAGCAGTAACCAAAATATAATCTATAAAGTACGTGCTTTCATAGAACTTACATTATGGAAGCAGGAGGTAGTAGACAATAAACAAATGAGGTCATTACAGATTGTGTTAGTATCACCAACAGTATGATGTGGGAGTAACTGGAGGCGACCTCTTCAGAGGGTGATCAGGGAGCACCAGCTCAGGAGTTTACATTTGAACTCAACCTGAAGCACGAGGTGCAGTCAGCGGTGCCAAGTGCTGGGCATGACCTCTTCCCTTGCATAAGGACTGGAGCCCAACTATCCCTAAGGATTCACTTTGACGCTGTCATTCTCCGTTTGTTTTTTTATTATGAAAAGGTTTAGAGAAGATTAACAACTGAAGTAGTTAAGTACCCGAGGAGGAACCAACACTATCAAGAGTACAAAATAGCCCAGAACCAGGAGGTGGAGAGCTCTCCCAACAAAATTTACCCACCACAGGTCTTTGTCTAGTGGTGGCATGTTTGTTCAGTTGCCACACTTCTGCTATATTTTATGCACACAGTTTTTTTTTAATTAAAGTTTATTGGGGTGACAATTGTTAGTAAAGTTACATAGATTTCAGGTGTACAATTCTGTAATACAGCATCTATATATCACATTGTGTGTTTACCACCCAGAGTCAGTTCTCTTTCCATCAGTATATATCGGATCCCCTTTACCCTCATCTACCACTCCCCTCCCCCCCTTACCCTCTGGTATCCACTAAACTATTGTTTGTGTCTATGAATTTTTGTTTCTTCATTTGTTTGTCTTGTTCTTTTGTTGTTTTCAGTTTTATATACCACCTATCAGTGAAATCATATGGTTCCCGACTTTTTCTGTCTGACTTATTTCCCCCAGCATAATCTCAAGATCCATCCACATTGTCACAAATGGCACTATTTCATCTTTTCTATGACAGAATAGTATTCCATTGTGTATGTATACCACAACTTCTTTATCCAATCGTCTATCGAAGGACACTTTGGTTGTTTCCATGTTGCACCCAGTTTTATGTGGGGCAAATTAACAACTGACATGACCACTCATCATGGTGGTAGCAGCCCTCGTGCCCTGAAAGGTTGACTCAGGGTCATGTGGGAGTTGGGGGAGGCTCAGGGCCTGACTGGAAATGACTTGGGATCATGGGAGAGAGCTAAGGTCAGGGTGAGAGGGAACAGGGCCAAGTAGGGCTGGGAAAGTAAACAGAAGGCATATGGTCAAGAAGGAGTAGATGTGCTCCGAGCCAAGTTGTGGGGGGGGCTCTGAGCAAAGCTGGTGCCCGCGGAGACCAGCCAAGCTCTGTGGCATGGGAATGAGCTCTGGGTCAACGAAATTATTTTCAGAGCATGGATACCAAGCCACCCACTGTTTGAAACAGATGGACATTTAGGCCAATATAATCAGCTGCATTTCTGACCCTATGAAGAAAGGTAGGCTCGTTTTGTGTGCGTGTGTGTGTATGTGTGTGTATGGCCTTAGCCTTTTACTCTTCCGTTACATGCAGCTGAGTTTCATTCATATCAGTGAATATTATGACTGCCACAAAGAACTTTTATAGAATTCCAAAATTTCTTCATTTCTTGGATAAGAGCCAAGTTTCCAAGTCATTTCAGGGCCATTGCTATTAACTTCTTAGAATAATTCTGAGTTTAAAAAAAAAATAAACCCAAACCTATGTGTGTTGTTTTGAAAGTTGCATTTCCTGACAATATTGTGGGTAGTCAAGTGAAGGCACCTACTGATTAATATCTGATGGGGTTAATACAGATAATGACAAAGCTATTAAAATGGAGGTGGATTTTCAGGGCTAGTTATGGAATCTCCTTTTGCGGGCAGTTGGAGAAATCTGTGTATTTTAATCATATTCTAATTTTTAAAAATGGTTCTTGGACTACTTGGTGATATAGCAAGAAAGAGCTTCATCTTTCTGTTTTAAAGAATAACAGTTAATGGTAAAAGGGGTGGGCATCCTACGAAAGAATATTGTTTTCTGTTCATTCTTTCTGGGAGGTGGCAGTCATTAGCTGAAGTTAGGACTTCTGGTTGCGAGACCTAAATGGAACTTTGTGCCCATATTAAAAACATGTTCATTAAGCAGTAAATGACAATGAAGAGGACATTAATAATTGCCACGGTAGGCCGCCTAGAAAAGCCTTGGAATAAAGAGCAGGCAAGTCTACCCTCTGATAAAACTCCTGTCTTAGCCAATGCTTCTCTAAGCAGCTTAGTATTAAAGTTCTTTACATTGGTTTTCTTCACTGGCTCGAAACTGTGAATAGCCCAATTTTGAGGAAAAAAATAGTATTATCAATACCTGTGTTTTAGTAAAATATATGTATTTTATAATTGTGGGCATGTCCTGATGTTTCTCTGCCATCCTTGTCGGAAGTCAGCACGGCACTCAGACCTCTGCTACCCTAGGAGGCCCTTCCACTCTCCTGTGGCAGCTCTCTGGGGAAGGTCGTGCCTGGACGAGTTAGTCTTGCATTGTCTGCCTAATCGCATACCAGAGTCATAGAGCCCTGCAAAAATAAAACAGATGCCCATCTTCCCACGGCAGCTCCAGTGTGTTGTTATTACCTGAAGACAGTAAATGATCTCTTAAATTCCCAT
This sequence comes from Rhinolophus sinicus, assembly GCF_057876585.1. Lineage (NCBI taxonomy): Eukaryota > Metazoa > Chordata > Mammalia > Chiroptera > Rhinolophidae > Rhinolophus > Rhinolophus sinicus. Next base: position 87,447,609 of record NC_142504.1, read on the forward strand.
CCCAGCCGTAGAATCCATGCATGCATCCATTTTTGTACAAGTTCAACGGAAGCTTTAATACCCAATTTTAAATGAAACTCAATACTGTTTCCGTAATGTCTCTCCAAGGAATTTCATCTTGTCAAGGTTTGTCTTTCAAAGATACGCTCTTTGACTCCCACTTCACTCCATCCTGGTCCTTCTTCTCAGACAAATACCATCTCTCTGCCCCCACCTTTCAGGTCACCAATAAAGAGAAAGTGATGAATCGAGAATTATCTGGAGATATTCTTTCCTTGGTGAAGTGTTTAAATCCTACCCCTTGCAGTATTGAATCTAGAGAATGAATTATGCACAGCTGAAAAGCAGGGAAGTTTCTGGTTCAGGGGACACATTGATGTGTCACTCCCTCCTGATGCCCAGTTCATTATTAGGGACAGCCTTGGGGAATTTCACATCAGCCTTTTGTTAGGAGGGAGCCAGGAGGAGGCACTCAGGCAGAATCTATTGGTGGTGGTATGAGGCTTTTCAGAGAACTCGCACATTTAAGGGAATGTCTGCTGTGGGACTGAATCTCTTCATTCCCTCAGGTTGATGGTACATATTCTAGTGCAGAAGTGGTCTTGAGAACAACTTTTGGGATTTCTTCATTTGCCTCAGTATTTGATCTGCAGGTATAAATGTAAGATTTTTTTTTCTTCCAAATATTTACGAGTACAGGTTATTTTAGAAAGATGTTGCTTGTAAAAGAAGGAAATAGTCATTATTATACCAATGATTGGCTAAATCTTTAAAAGCTTTCATAATATTTTTGGATGCTCAGAAGTGTTTACAAAATGGCTATTTCTGTTAGAAAGACAAAATTCTTCTGACTAAAATGCCGTGTTTACGAGTATGTTTTAAATAATGCATCTCCCCTTACCTGGTAGTAGGAAAAGGCGAACCTTGCGAACCCTAAAAACTTGAACCAAAGATCACCCTGTGAGATGGAAATTAAAGATGAGACCTTGAACTGGGCCAAATATAGATTCAATAATTCGTAAAGAAAGGTGTTCTTCTGTCTCATAGGTACTATTCCTTCTTTGGCATATATGGAGACATAATACAAACAATGGCTTTTGAAAGTAACTCCTGGTCAGCGGGATATGACTTCCTATGAAGCATTAATATTTTTAATTACTTAAGAAACCACTTAGGTTATAGATTATTACAAGGGTTTCAGAAATCTGTATGTTCCCAAGTTCAAAGAAATAAGTTCCCCAGGCCAAAGAAAAATAGCCATGTTATTTTCCAGTCTGTTCTTTGTTTTCCTGTATGTGAAACTGGGTGAAGGGTGAATTGCATGTATTTATCTTAGACTATTGAAGGTGGATTACTTCTCCGAGTGATGACGGAACATGTTGAAAACAGAATTATTCTGAGAGAGAAGAAAGATAGTTATCACTATAGGTGGTGTAGTTGTCACTTGTCAGTGTGAAATGTTTGAATGGAGTTCACTGGCATGGGGTGGGTTGAATTATTGGAATATTTTATATTGAAGGTGGAATTTCTAGTTGCGTATGGATTCCTTTAGGGAGTGGCATAAAGATGGTAACTTAATTCAGGAAGGGCTTTTAAAGGTTCAGCTTCAAAATGGGTTTGGGGTAAATCTAAGCCAAATGGAACCTCCTTACAGAGCTGCAGACAGTAGTCAACCACTACGGAGAGCTGTTCTTCTGCAGATGCTGGGTCTAAACTTGGGAAGCCTGACAAACTCAGACGTTACTTGTGAAAAAAAACTAAAATCAAAATAGGTTCCACATGCCTCATTCCCAAAATTAATTTCTCAACCCCCTCTCCTTATATCCACATATCCAAAACAAGACTAGAGCCAGTATCCTGGGACACATGGCCTATCGTGAGCCTTGGGGGTGGAGGTGAGGGAAGCAATGCATTTTCCTACAGAAGGAGTGATCAAACTGTGAAGGGAGGAAATAAGAAAAAGTCGCCTCTTCCTCCACTTCTCTCTCTCTCTCTCCTGTCTCTCTCTCTCTCTCTCTCTCTCTCTCTCTCTCTCTCTCTCTCTGTCTCTCTCTCTCTCCCTCTCTCTCTCCCCTCACCCCTCAAGTATGACTGTGATCTATTTGTAAGGGTTAGGGTGGGGCAGAGAGACAAAATGAATTACATAAAAAATAATTTCATTTAATGGCCACATGTAATGCTAGCTATGACATTTTATATATTTGTCTAATTTTTAACAGACTCTCTTCTGGAATAATCCACAAATCTTGCCAAATCTGTCCTTGGACAAAATTGTAGACTATTTTGACATTGGTTTTGGGACCCATGACTGGTAAGGTGGTAGAATTCATATTTTGGTTTCCACAGTGCGGGACGTGACAAGCTTTTATCCAGGCTTTGCTCAGTAGGCTAACTCAGGTCTCACTTAGTCACATAAAATCCCTTTTGCTTCAGTAAGCAGACGTGCAGTTTCTGACCTGTATGGCCGAATCACTGCTGCATAGCATAAACTTGCCATACCTCTTCTCACCACCACCACCACATGTTGAATATAGGGTGAAATGGGGCAAAATCAACACATTGACTCTCAGGCTGAGACTGTCCTTTTTCTGAAGTCACATGTGTCAGTGGTCACTATGCACAGACGAACCAGAATCGTGACTTTGCCTGTGGGAGGTATGAAGGGATTTTTGTTTTTCTGTTTTTCTTTCTCCTGTTTGCAAAAAGTATGTGTATTGCCAGCTTCCCAGAACGGCATTTATTCACGAACGTAGTGTTAAACATATATTGTGATTATTGCTTTATTTTCAAGTAGAAGCAGTGAATGAAAATTCATTTCAAAATAAATTTTAAATGCCATATCAAAATATGGTGACCTAGAGACAGTAATGCTAGGTTAGAGTGCCTTATCAACTACTTTCAGAGCTTTTGTACTTAAAGGATTTCACTGTGTTTCCCTGAAAATAAGACCTAGCTGGACAATCAGCTGTAATGCATCTTCTGGAGCAAACATTAATATAAGACCCAGTATTATATCATATCATGTCATGACATGTCATATCATACATCACATCATATTATAACCGGTCTTATAGTAAAATAAGACCGGTCTTACATTAATTTTTGCTCCAAAATATGCATTAGAGCTGATTGTCTGGCTAGGTCTTATTTTCGGGGAAACACAGTAAACACATAGGGATCTGATTAGATTCTGGCTGAAAGCCACAAGTTGAAAGACAGTGCTTCAACTTCTTTCTTTTGCAAGGATGGCACAGAGAGAAATGCTTTTGTCCCAGGGACCAGATGGTAGGTCATCTAAGAATAAACTGTTGTTTCCGTGTAAAAGACATGCTGAAAATCCAAAGAGGAGAATAAACCCTATGTGGTCCTTTGGCTCTTTATTCTATAGCATTTGAAATTACTTCACCTTTCTTAACCATTTTTTTTTTCTGACTGACTCTGGAAATTACTAAAATTAAAAAATTAATATTTTGAATTGTTTTAATTCTTACCTTCAAAAGGACGAGGCATTTACCTTTGCTGGGGAAGAGTATAATTCCTGCCCTTCTTCCCTCATGGGATTCTTTCAAGAATCAAAATGGGTGCATGGAATCACTTAAAAATGATAGAGAAATCCTTGTTATCCACACATTTCTGAAGAATAAGCAAGGGCAGGTACTTTTAGCTTTATACTGTAAGATAGATTGACACCCAAGAAATCATAATGAAACCTTAGGGTTTTAGAGGGTGTCCACAGAAGAGCTGAGACTAGTAAGTACTGTCTCACCAGCCCTGAATTTAACATTTGGACAAATACAAATTTTCTTCTGTGAACTGTTTACTCACCTCAGTAACTTAGCTTTGAATGTATTGGAGTTGCATCTGTAGAAACAGTGGGAGCTAAAGGAACAAGGAAGAGAAAGAGTGGATGGTGGAACATGAATAAAGTTGTTTTCCCACGTTGGCTACCACCTGACTTGCTAGAGGCTAGGAAGAACACTTCCCCTTCTGCAGAGAGGCAGTCCGGACCCACAGCTCTCCCGCCTAAAATTCAGAAGGCACCGCCCAGTTGGATGGGAAACTAAGAAAGGGAGCAAAAGGCAACCACAAGTGAAGTGAATTTAGAAGTATCTTGATGAGATTTGGAGTTGAAATTATAAGAATATTCTACTCAGCATGGGTGGTAAATAGAAATTGACTATGTTGATTCCATTGCTATTAATTAGAAGTAGGTATGGAAATCTGTTTACTGTGTTGTCATTGTTTTATCTTAGAAAGTATAAAACAATATTCCTAACCTTCACTGATTCACCCTTACTCTTGGTCTGTCCTCTATCCTAGTTTTCTCACAGGTCCCTTAACACATGGTTGTTCTTAACTGCAGGCTTTCTGGGGACCGCAGCTGTACTGGTTACAGAGGGGATGTAGTAGAGGTTAGAGTGGTGAGTCTAGTAACTAATTAACTGAAGTTTTTCTAAAGCAAAAACCCGGTGCTATTTCATTGTTCACCTGGTCGTCTTAATGAGCTCCTTGAAGGCAGATAGTGCTTTATTTGTCTTTGTGAGCTGAATGTCTATTTAGATATGTCCTTAGGTGAACATTATCAGTAAAGACCCAGAGAAAAGTGTAATTCATTGACAGAACTTGCAGCAAATGACTTGCTTCCTTGTATTCATAGATTTTTAAAAGCTGTCATAAATCTTTTACCTGTCCTGTTTTGTAGCCCTTCTTTCGGTTTCGGAACCGCAGAACGTTTTTACTCGCTTGTAGATGGCTTATCTTTCTAAAGCACAGATCTGATTGTGTCTCTCCTACATTGTGTTTAGTTTTGTTTTTAAATCATCTAGAGCAAAAATTTCATCCCAGTTTGGTTTGGGGCCACCTAGCACAATTCTTGGCCTCGACACTTCATCCTCCATCGATACATTGCCTGGTAACGCCAAAGCTTTTCAGCACCGCCCAAAGAAGAAACCATTAGAAAAGTATATCAACTGCCAAAGGTTATGCCAGTATTTGAAAATTACATCAAACAGTCCAAAATATTTTAAATATTGAATTACTTATCTTTCAAGATTTTGTATAATTTACATAGTTGATTAAAAATTTTGACTGTATTAAAATTCAATGGTTTTGTTTAATAAATGATACACTAAAGAAAACAATAGAAGTCATTAACCAAAAAATAAACAGCTTTTGATAATGTAGAAAAGCAGTAATTATTGTCACATTATCTGAGATGCCAGTACCATGAGTTTTTTCAGATCTTCAGTGAAGAGAATTTAGAGATGAAGGTACTTTTGACGATGGATTGATGTGTATTTACTTATAAATAAACAAAATCTTCATTTAGCACTTTAAGTAGAAAGCAGCTTTTTATTGCTTTCTTTAGAGTTAAGGACTCCACACACAACTGTTTCATAAATACATAGAATTTTGTGTAAAACCTATAAAACTACAGATTTTTTCTGTTGTTTATAGTTGTGCTTAAAAATATTATTTATATCTAAATACCATTTGCTCCTAAGAGGATTAAAGAACCGTTGGAGAAATGACTGGTTTTAGGTCCAAAGCAGGAAATGTACGAGTTGAGCCTGGAACACTTTGTCATACCAGAAAGCAAGAAAATTATTGAAAACTACCAGGACCTCGTCAAAAGAACTCAGAACCCATCTTGCGTAAGCTCTCTCCAAGTTTATATCAACAAAGATATAAACTGCAGTCAATTGAAACATATCAAATATGTTGAAATCCCTGAGTTCATTATTATTCTTCAGAAATAAAACTCTCTTGGTCATGTTTGGAAAATATTAAGGAACTACCTCTTTATTTTGAAAACTGGTAAATAAAGGGAAAGAATCAGGCATCTATCCTGCCTTTCTTATATGATTGGTACCTCCAGGGAAATTTCTCTTTATAGAATTATTCCAGCTAATAAATCAAGAATAAATAACAGACTATTACTTTGAAGTCTCTAAAGAATTTTTGGATCTAGGCAAATACCACCAATGGCTAACAAATCACAAAAGGAGTCCATCAGACATGATGTAACTCCCGATGGAAGTTCAAACACTGAATGAAGTTGTCTTGCCCCCTCCCCACATTAGAACTGGTTTGGATCCAGCTTCTAGATCAAATTACCAGTGTTGGGGGCTGCCAGATGGCTCAACTGGTTAAAGCGTGAGCTCTAAACAACAGGGTTGCCGGTTTGATTCCCACATGGGCCATTGAGCTGCGCCCTCCACAACTAGATTGAAGACAACGAGCTGCTGCTGAGCTGTGGCCAGATGGCTCAGTGGTTAGAGTGCGAGCTCTCAACAACTTTGCTGGTTCAATTCCCACATGGGGTGATGGGCTGCGCTCCCTGCAACTAAAGATTGAAAACGGTGACTGGACTTGGAGCTGAGCTGCACCCTCCACAACTAGATTGAAGGACAACGACTTGGAGCTGATGGGCCCTGGAGAAACACACTGTTCCCCAATATTCCCCCCCAGCCAAAAAAATTACCAGTGTGTAGGAATACAAGGGACAGAGGAATGTGTTAAAGCACACCAATGGGATGCAGTGAGCAGAATCCAGATTGTGGAAACTCTACAATACAACCCAGTTCCTTTAATAGCAATAAAAAATTACAAGGGAAATATTAGAAATAGAGAAGTAACCTATAGATAAAAGAAACTGAGAGTACCTATCAAAGAATCACAGTATATGAACCTTATTTGAATCCAGATTCAAACAAACTGAAACAAAATTATAAGATATTATAATACATGGTTGATGATATTAAGAAATTGTTTTTATTTTTAGGTGTGATAATACTAGCATGTTTTTTATGTCCTTATCTTTTAGAGACATACTGAAATATTTATAGGTGAAATGATGTGATGCTAGGCATTTACTTTAAAATAATCTGGCTTGGGGAATGAAGGATTGGAGGGAGGGAGTATAAATGAAATAAGATTGGCCAAGTACTGATGAGTGTTGAAGCCAAGAAGTAAACACAACTGATTCGTTGTTCTGTTCTCTCTTCTTTTGTATGTATCAGAAAATGTCCAAAATAAAAGCGTGTGTGTGTGTGTGCGTGTACACAGACACACACAGACATACATATATATACATACACATGGTGGTATATATACCATATATATGATCTATGGTATAATATATATACCATACATGGTGATGATAGAGTGGAGTGAAGGGGGCAGGCGGTAGGAGATTTCAAGGAGCAGAATAAATGAGGCTGAGGCCTTACTTACAAGGCATGGTGAGATGAGCAGCCATTGGAGGGTTTTGAACTAAGGAGAGAAAGGATCTGATTTATGCCAATAGGATCACTGTGGCTGTTGTGTTGAAACTAGGTGGTGGGGGTGAGGGTGCAAGATGAGAGAGCATGAAGAGCTATTGCAAAACACCAGGTGAGAGTTAACGGGAGTTTGGGTCCAGGCAGCAGCCTCCGAAAACACTTTGAAAGTAGAGCCAGTAGAATTTGCTGATGGGTTAGATGTAGCGGTGAGGGAAAGAAAAGAGGCAAGAATGATAGCGTTTTTAGCCTGAGTAACTGGATACAATGGAGCTGCCATTTATATCTCCAAAGATGAGTAGATCACTGTTGCGAGTAATGAAAGTACTGTGAAATCGTGTGTAAAGCTACAAGCTTACTCTAGTGTGTACTGTTATAGACCTGATAACTTTTTAAAGTCACACATTGACTTAAAGACAAAAGTGAGACTAAATTGCAGGATAAATTAGGAATCTCAGAAACTGAAGAACATTTGAGTCCAGTTGAGGGAGATGTAACATGGTACTGCATGAGCAATATTTGAAATTTAATCACAGCATGGCAAATGTGTAGAATAAAGAGAGAGAGAAGAAAGGGCTTACCCAAAGTAGGACTTTTACATCCCTTAGAGTCCTGCCTGGGATCACGACCTTGAATAGGTGTCTATTGTTTCTGAGTTAATCTTTTTCCTGTAGGTAAATAAACTTCTTTATTTTTTTTTTTCTAGTTGGGGAATGGCAGTCAATGTGTATTCTACCTCGATAACCCAAGAGACTATGAGTAGACATGACATCATTGCATGGGTTAATGACATAGTATCTTTAAACTACACAAAAGTGGAACAGCTTTGTTCAGGTAAGAGATTATCTTTTAAGTATTTACATAAATGTTTACTGTCTATCATGTGGAATGTGATTTTATGAGCCACAGATGATACATTTGGCGTAGGAAAAAATACGAATCGCATCTTAAGAGCATAGCGTCATCTCAGTGCATATTATGAAAAGTCTCGCTTGAGCTCTGTAATCCCTTCTAACTGGTCTTCCAGCCTCTTCTCTATCATCCCCTGTCAGCCACCACACTTCTCTTGCTAAGATACAGATTGAGTCTTGCAACTCTCGTCCTAAAAACCTTCAGGACTCCACGTTGTCCTTCCTATAGGATAAAATTCAAACTCCTCTACGTGCCTGATGAGGTTCTTTCTGTTCTAGCGGCAATCCACCTCCTCGTTTTCACTGTCCACGTCTCTCCCCTCTGCCTCAGCCCCACAAAATACTTTTTTCCCTAAAGGCTCCTTCCCTTTTCCATCCCATAGCTTTTCCCATGCTCCCTTTGGTGAGAAGCTCTTTCCTTTTCATTTATGGTAAAATCCCATTCACACTTGAAAATCTGACTCAGTTGTTGCTTCCTCTGAGAAGGGTTCCCAAGACTCCCAGGATCCAGCTTTCCTGAAACACTGTGCCCACCCTTCCAGAATAACACTTGGGACACAGTGCTAGAAGGTCTAACTCCTACTCCCCTAAAGGCACCAAGAGTCCTTGAGGACAGGACTATATATATATACTTTTTTCAAATGCCTGCCATGATACCCTGCCTGGTATAAAGTAGGTCTGTAGGGAATGAATATTGAGTTACACTTGTTTAAAAAATGAAAGTTTCAACTTCAATGATAAAGTAGAGGCATGTTATAAAAACGTGCCACTAATAAAGTCATTCATTCGTAGGTTAGTGTGTCTATCAGAGAAATAATCTTCCTTTGGAAACAGGAAGTATTTTCTTCTCGTGAACTCATTTGGTAAGAGATTTCCTCTCTGGCTCTGACATGAAAATGGTATTAGAAGATAGAAAATATTACTGAAACGTACTCACGTGAAATCCCATGAGACATGATAGATACAAAGGAGTCATCGGGTTTATCTGGTGCAGTGGTTGGGGTGTTCTACGTCTTTCCCAGTGAGGTATGTGTACAAAAGATTTGAGCAGCGCAGTCAGAATTTGGCAGACCCTCAGTGGTCACTCTCAGGTATGCTTAAGTGCCGTGCCCACCAGTGACTATGCTCTCCCTTTGCCAGGTCTGGATTTGATCAGAATAAAGGACTAACTTCCAATGCTACTGACACCTCTTCTCTCATGACCTTTTTTCCCATGAAGAAGACAGTGAGATTGGCCAGAACCGAGGCATTGCCTCACCCACCCTTTCTGTGCTTAGGCCTCAAACGTGAAGTCAGGTTTCCGAGGTCAGTAGTGGGTGAACTAGCCAGTTCTTTGCCCTTCATTACAAGCTAGAGAAAAGCCGGCTGAAACTGTGATGCTGTAACAGGTACATATTGTTGGCCTTCTGAAATGGCTGTAACAGCTACTGCCAGAAACAACCACTGTGGCATCTGACTCAATTTCGAATCTCCACTTGATCAAATTTTTATTGTGCTGTTCTTGCTGTACATTCTGGAGCTCATATTTTATTTTGAATATGCTCCAAAAAAAAAAAAAAAAGCCCTGCTTAAAACAAGCTTCTCTGTTATTAGCCCTCCATTTCTTAATAGCACACACCACTTCATATTGTAACTAATGTATATCTAACCCACAAAGTGGATGTATGCACATGTGGATAAGAAGGATGGGTTTGGTTATCAAGAAAAAGAGACACAAAACGGACGAGGATAAGGAAGAGAGTCATAGAGAAAATTCCCAGTCATGGTTCTTAAATGTTACAAGAATCCATGAGGAGCTTCCTGTGCAATACATTCGAAGAGTTTTTGCCAGCAAACAAAATGAGAGCAAATCAGAGGGTTTGTTTTTCAGGTACAGTACAAATTTTTGAGTAATATACATCATTTATTTGCAGATCTTTCAAGTTTCTCACAAAGCAAATTCAACAAAATTGTAAGCAGTGTTGGTAAAGGATTCTTGCTCAGTTATCTTAAAAAAAGCATTGGTGTGCATTTTGCAACCATTCATAGCTACACTGCTATAAGTGCGGCTTGATGAAACATGTAGAAACAATTCTGATTACTGCTAAACAGGTAACTTCCATTAGGATAACCCACTGGCTACCTATGGTTACAAGATGTATGGTTCAGAAGAATAAAGGTTAGATTTAAAGGTTTGTTTCTGCTCGGAAACCTGTGTTTTTGCTGGGAAAAATATATATATGTTAATCTCCATAGTAGAGAGACAGGTCTTTTATTTTAGGCAATAGTTTCTTCAAATATAAATTTAGAACCATGTGCATTTGTAATCTGGGGAGCTGCTAGAAAATGCAGATTCTTAGGATTCTTGACCTTCTGAAACAGTATCTCTAGGTATGAAGCCCCAAATCTGCATAACAAATACCCCTAGTGCTTTTGTGCTGCTGCCAGAGCTTGCAGTGCATTTTCAAGAAGCCCCAAACCACTGAGAGTGTAGTTAAATTATCCAAAAATCTATCTGGCACAGTTTCCTTATTCATAATTTAGTCAGTGACTTTTATCTTCAGCATTGGCATTTAGCAGGAGAATGCTATCTTTCTATTTATTTATTTATGAAATTATTTATACCTTTCATTGTTCTGGAAGACATTTACAGCAGCTAGGACAGTGTTGTTCAAATAAGAACAAAACTGAATATCGTTATACTTATGAATAGTCAGGTTTCTTGGATAATTTTTTTTCAACTTTATTTTAATTCCTTTAAATTTTATCTTAGTAGTCTGCTGTGGAAAAACATACACGAAACATCTTCACATAATTAAACTGATGTTTTTGTTGCTGTTCAATAAAATTATTTTACTCTCTTTCCTAAAGACTTAACGCTCTAATCCTGGCAGTCCCCCTTTAGCTTTTTTTGCTTTGTTTTTTGTTTTTCTATTTGCATAATTTCCTATTTCTTTTTTTATTTCCAGCTAAGAGATCTCCCTCCAGCTAATATGAAAACTAATTCAGCTTTTCTTTAGCTCGTAAATGCTGAATACTGTTTCACATTTGTGTTCCATTTTCTTCAGAATTTTCTGCCTTTATGTCACGTCTCGTTTGTTTTTACATGAGCATTTTAAAAGCTCTTTAAAGCAAAAAATGGTGTGAGAAAGTATATCACTTGGAAATACATTGCAGTAAATTGTAAAACAATGAAAATGATTCACTCACTCTTACCTCCTGTTCAAATAACAAGGATGTAACCTTTATCCCAAGGATGTAACTTTATGAAAATTTTCTTTGAACATTAAATCTGGGTTATGTAATCATATTTGTATTTGGTTTGCATTCGTTCAATTTATTGTGAAAAGCAAATTCAAGTAAAAAAATATGGTGCTGTATAAATAGAGAGTAAGTTATCAATGGATCTGAATACTACCTATAATACAACAGTATGCTATTTACCTAAATCTCTTTTGAAAATAAGTAAAATTTGTAGATTTCCCATAATGGAACGGGAGGTTGAACCACATAAAATATCAGATTAGTTCTGCTTAAACATATTTTATGTTCTCAGTTGTTTATAAAATTTATAGGACTTTTTGCAGAGTGAGGGGATGTTTTGTTTTCACTTTAGTACCAGCTTAAATCAGTTTACTGGATATTTTATGAGGTATTCAAGAGGGAGGATGGGCAGGTAGGTGCTAAAAAAAAACAACCCTTAAAACAGCTTTAGCAACATAAGATACTATTTTGGAAATGATAGGAAATAGAGTGGGTTACATGGAGAGGAAGAAGAAAAAGAAATGGGGAGAGGGGAGTGTAATGGAAGTGGAAGAAGCATATCATTTCCTTTTCCTCTTAACCCCTCACCCCCTGCCCTAACATAGCCAGTCTCCTTTGAAACTTTTTTCCCATGTCTGGTTTTCTGTGTCCCAGCCCTCTCCCCTTGGCTGGGATCTAAGCAGCAGAGCTATTCGGCCCACTCCTGTGTCCCTGCCAGCACTTGGCCAGCTGAGCACCTGACTAGTTATTCCCCCATACCTCAAAAGGCTAGTTCAGACTGCCCTTCCCTCTCTGTGCAGGCTTCCCTTTCTTCTTCCAACTCATTCCACAGGCGAAGCAAACAACTGACTTCTTACAGGTGCTGAGATACAGTCCACATGTCAGGTGGGCACTGCCTGTGTTGTCACTATGCTGGTTAACAGCTCGGTTATTTTCCTGAGCATTTTAGTGTTTTAATAAAATGTAATTCAAATGAAATCACTTTTTTAGGTGGTAGGTATTTTGTTGATTACCTTTAAAGCAACAACAACAAAAAACAAAAACCCACAGCAAAATGATCAGGATTTGATTCGATTTCAATCTGTGCTTCCCTGGATTGTTTCAAGCTTTGTCTTAGATCAAATTTCTGGTATTTTCTTCCAAGAAAACTTCCGAATCTGTGTTGTAGTCACTATAGTCACATTTACTATTCTGGGTCTTTGGTGGCTCCCTGAAAGGGTCTAGGTTTTACAGTGATTATCTAAGACTCAAAAGAGTGTGGCCATTGGCCGTGCTGGGGACTTGTAATACAGGTGATCTGGCTGAGCAGAGCATTTTTGTCACCATTTTTATTGCAATCTGGGCCTGTTAAATAGGTTGATCCCATCCTCGCATGGTGTCCCTATGCCTTCTTTTTATTGCCTTCAGAGACCTCTGTCAGGAGGACAGGTTAGTGATAAAATCAGCTCAGAGTCTAAATTTAGTAGACCTTTTCTCGCTGGCTCTCTTGAACTGAAACCAAGTAAGGATATTTCATCAGTATCTGTAAGCTCAAGAGCTTATGTACTTAGCTTTATAAAATCATAGATTGTGATTTGCTGCATGAAAGTTAAGTCATCTTGGATTGTGTTGCTATTGTTAGAGATGTAATTGTATTGTAATAGAATATTTATGTTTGTGATGTATTATGCAGAGGTTTTTTTTGTTTGTTTCTTGCTGACAGTTTTTCTCTCTCATTTTAAAATCAGTTTACTTGATCTCAGCATACCAACTAATTGCAGAGCAAAGGGACGAAAAATGAGTTGTATCATGGGGGTAAAAAGGGGTCCAGCCACAGGTTCAATTGCTGCAGGGGGCAGAATACTCCAGGGTCTCAACTAATGTTCTAGTTGGAAGGGAGTTTATTTTTTGAGCAGAATATAGAATACAGTCATTTCTCCTTTTACATTTATATATTTACATATAGTTGATGCTTTGTTGCTGAAAATAAACATAAATTGGTGTTTTTTGTTTGTTTGTTTGTTTGCTTGCTTGTTTTTACTGCATTTTGTAATGCTAAATACCAGTGGGGAAATAGGTGTATGTGTTCACCCTCATTTACCAAATTGCCCCTATAAATTTTTTTTTACACATATGGATGATACATCTTTGAAAGCAATCAGTCACATCTTCATCTACCGTATTACTGTATTCAGTTCTGATAATCAACTTAGTTTTATTTAACACACATGTTTTGAGGCCTTCTTTGAGCTAGGTCCCGAGGACCCAGATAAATAAGACTGGTCATTGTCCTCAGAGCTCAGTACAGCAGGGTACTGTCCAACAGAAAAAACTAGAGACCACACTGTGGTCAGTGCTATTTTGCAAAATCTTGGAGGTATCATACAATGGAGGGAGGGGTGTGGAGGCATAGGGAACCTGTAGAGAAAGATTTTCATTCCGATTCTTTGGGAGTGGCTGCGTACTGCCTGGATGACTTAGAATGGCCATAGTTTGGGGAATACCTCAGAAATCCTCCCTCATGAGTCAGATAGGGTGATCGTACTTAGGATAGCCTGTTTTATTAGATACAGCCCTTGAATGCATGAAGCATGTTGTCTTCTCTAAGAGAAATGCAAAGAGTTTTTCCTGATGATCTCATCATATGAGTATGTGAAAATCATTTTTACTCTGTTTGTTTGAAGCAACTATGCTTACATGGGATATTCTCAGGAAACTACAGAATTGCTTGTTTCTTTGGGGGTAAATGCAGCAAATGATGACATATTATTAGAAACTTAAACTAATGATTATCTTTGAGAATTCTCAATAAGATCACAGGAAATTTAATAATTGTAGGAATTTATACAAAACAATAAATACTCTTAGTTAAGTCCTAGCCTTTCATCTCTTAGTATTATTTTCTCTTAGCTGGGAAAATTCTCAGACTTCAGGGTTCTTAGTAAGTATATCACTAATTTACAAACTCTTTATCACACAATTTCCTGTTGGGTTCAGGTTCTTTTTCTTCTAATCTACTGTAGTAAGACTCTGCTGAGTTTTACCTGCTCAAAAACCATGAATGGATTTGTGGTTGTGAATCTAGAGTTGAGAACTGTTTTGTACCATGGGCAGGTCATCAAACCAGTATAGGGTGGGTCTGAGTGATGAAGGTGATACTGATGAGGGTATAGGGCTTAGACAAATGAATGAACCTCTGAAGCCCCAGGATCAACTCCATCCGCTTTACTGCCTGCAGCCCTGACTCCTTGGCCCAGAAATCTCAGTGAAGCGTGTAGGAAACAGGGCTGGAGCCCAAGGACATGGTGGATTGAAGTCTCATTTGTAATTCATAATTCTAATTTCAGAAACCTAGAGCCCTTTCTCTTCTGATTTTGTCTTTGTTTTATAATAAGATGCTTCCTTTTAAAGTATATGACGATATGTTTATTTTGAAGTCGTTCACCAACATCTATAAAAACCAGTATCTTAACAAGAAAAAAAATATATGTTCTAACATATTGTAAGTTATTTTGATTTTTCTAAAGATGTCAGTTACTTTACATGATGGATATGTTCCCTATAAAACATTATTTTGTATTCATATTGCTATTTTTTTCTTTCCCTTTTCTCCTTCTCAGTTTTAATCATCTAAAGACTTTAACAGAAAGAGTATAAAATTGGGGCAAAATAGTCATTTCCTTTTATAAATGAATTTGTGATTACTTAAGCACCTCAGATGTTTATCTGGGGAAAGACTTAAGAACTGGAGAAACCCTCAAATGTTCTGCAGCAGACAAAGTGGAGGATCTTAGGAATGTGTTCATAATACCCTTTCTTTGCAGTGGGAGGCCAAGGAGCTCATTTTGTTCTTTGATTCTTTGCCCTATGAATCTAAAACACGTATTTTAGAAATTCATATTTGAAACAATCCAGTTCAATCCTATTCATTTTTACCGCTCTGATTATTTTAACCAGGGACATAATACATAGTTTTACATGTTAGAGGCATAATCATGTCACAATGCCTCAACCTTTATATATCTCTCTGCCATTTTCAGCATGCTTTTATAGTATTATTTACTTGAATTCTTATAACAACCCTATGCAGAAGAAGGAGTTTCTTTATTCCTATTTTGTAGAAGAGGATAAAAGCTCAGAGGAGCCAAATGTTCATAGCTGACGCTAGAATGGGGGTCTTCTTGGATCCTGTGTTCTCCTTGTTCTGCGTATGGTAGCTGTGGCTGTGATAAAGGGTACAAAGTATACGTATGTGTGCGTTTCTGATATTTTCCATATCCATTATCAGGAACCCATTGAACATCACCTTTAGAAACAGAGGAGTTAGAAAAGAAGTCCATGTCACCACCCATTAAATTACATTCTAACTGAAGAAATGGGACATGCCTGGTAATTCTTCTATGAATGACAAGTGTGTGACCCAGTGGTACCATCATCATCAAGAACTTTCTCACCAAAGGTAGTGAGACACTAGTAGAAACACACAGGCATTTGTTCCCAGTCTTAGAAAACTCTTCCTTGCTCTACCTAGGAGTAGGGAAAGGGCCTTACCTTCTCTGCGCCTGTTCTCCTTGCTCCCTCTCCTGCTCCAAACTCTCTTTCCCTCCACGCAGGATGAGGTGGCGCTGAGATTTCACCACCTGTCGGGGAAGAGCTATTCGGCTTTATCACAATAATTACTGGCAAGTGAAACATTAAACAGGACAGTGCCTCCTTATGACAGATGCACACATGTACTTGTGTGCGTAATCTACCATTTGAATCCCAAGAATGTGGTCCTTTCCTCATGTGGAACCCAGGCTTCCTTTAACAAGCTTGTATCTGAGAGGACTTCACATCTTCATTGCCTCCTTCCTGTGCTATTGAGAAAAATAAAGCATCTTCTAGAACAGTTTTATTACGAGCTTGGTCCCCCAAAGGATTTGTGCCTCAAGGTATCACTGTCTTCCATGTATTGAATTCAGTTCAGTGAACCGGTATTGCAGTAGCTATGCTAAGAGGCTCTGTCACTACTTCTACAACTCCTTTTTAAAATGAAAAGTTGATGTTTTCTTAGTCTTATATAACGGAACAAGCTAATGCAACATTTAAGAACAGTCACCCATTTCCCATCCAGTTCTGTGCTCTTGTTCCCATATTCGCTTCCCAAATCCAGCCAGGTGGCAGTTCCTAAACCTTTTCCTTGTGAAGATTCTAGAGCAGCCAATGGTTTATAGTCATACTAGACACTGTGCTGGCACAGTAGAAAGATGAATTGGACACCATCCCCAGTCTTAGAGTTACATAGCAATCAACTAATTAAACTGCAAGTCAAACTGCTGTTGGGCTTCCATAGCCAGTATAAGTGAAACAGTTAATTCTATGCTAGGAACAGAAAAACTTCATAGAGAAGATGATGTTTGGGCTAAACTTTAAAGAAACAGAAGTTTCTATTAAAGTGTGAAAGGCGGCAGAGGACACTCAAGGCAGAAAAATGTTTGATCAAGGTGGAGAGAGGGTACAGTGTTTTCTGCATGTACAGGCATACATAAGACTGAAACATACTAGGATGGAAGACAGCAGGAAGAGGAGAATGATGTTTCGGGTAATAAAAGCTGTAGTATTCAAAGAAAGGACAGGTTATTTCAGTCTAGAAAAGATTCTTGTGTTAGCCTTGTTTGGGTCTTTGGCCAAGCAGCCATGCAAATTTAGTGACTGGGCAATAAATACTTATGAAGTGGGATTTAATTGAAATGCTGTTCAAACTAGGATAGGATTTGGGCCAAGAAGAGGAAGATGGAGATTTTGAGTAAAGTTGCCATTCAGATAACGATTTGATGTTTAGCATATTGTTTTATATATTCCTGCAGTCAGCAGTTATTTATTGAGTGCCTACAGTATGTCAGATGGTGGGCTAGGATCTGGGCTATAGCTATATTCAAAAATAATACAGATAATACCCAGTTAGGACCCATTCTTTTACTACCAAATTTCTTGACACATTTGTATCCAGAGCATTCAAGTTTTGTGGGTTTTTTGGTATTGTTTTTGTTTTCTAAGGTTACCCAGGTACAAAGCAAAGGTGGAAAAAGGCCCCTGGACAAAAGTAGACGCCTAACATGTCTCACTATCAGACAGCACATAACACTAATAGGCATCTGTGCATGGGAATATCTGAAACATTAGTAGGCCATCCAGTTCCTACACAACTAAGATGATTAAGCCAAGTATCTTCAAGTTCTGCTGTTCTTCAAAGGAAACCATTTTTCCAAACTTGTTTTTTTTTTTTTTCTGATTTGTGTTTTTAAATTTACAGTTTATCAGCCATGTAGACTATAAAATAAGAGTGTCAGAAGTCACTTGTCAAATGCTTAGGCATGTTAGAATTACATAGCTGGAAACAGAATAATTGAATTGCTTGGCAACTCTTAAAATAACCATCACTCTGCATATTGTTTTTTTTCCTGCCCTGTCACCATTACATAATTCTGGCAGATTTCAAGGTACCTCTTTTTTTGTTCTCTCCCTTCCAAGGTTTCTTCTTACCCAAGTATTAACACTCATAAGCTTTTATGACCAAATTATTTGACAATAAGAAGCATGTAAATGTAAAACTCATGCCAATACAATTTCCTGCAGTTTCCCAACGTTCTCCTAAAGGAGGATCATTCTCCACTTTCAATTCATGGGAAAACAATAGAACACTAAAGAAAGCCAAATTTTAATGAAAACATGTATGTCAACTTAAAATTACACATAATTATGTTTAAATCTACTGTTTTTTTAAAAAAAAAACTGTCCTGCTTTCTTTTTAACTAAAATTCCATTCTTCTTTTATTTCTCCTATAGTCATATAATTGAATCCCTGAGGTAAATACTTGTACGTTCTTCATACTAATTTTGGTTCCTCCTAATACTAAAATAATGCTTAGATTAACCTGTGAAGAAAAAAAAACAAAAAAAACAATTCATTATAGAAAAATAACTCTCACGTACCACAGTGTGCACGAATGTTATGTGGTAGTTCCTCTGGGGGCTTCCTTTGGAACTACCCCTGGCCTTCTGGGCTTGATCTGGCCACTAGACCTCTTCTCAGGGAGCTGTGGGGACACAGTGCTTCCCTCTGGTAAGCAGAGGAGGTTATTGTTATAGGTGAGAGCTGGATTTAGGTAGAGAGTGGTGATAAGTAAGGAGCCCTCACCTGCAAGTTTTGAAGAGCAGGTGAAGTGCCTTAGATCTGGGAAGAACCTTGGAGCTCCCAGTCCCCAGTCCCAGGGACCGTGACCTCTTCCACAAAAAGAGCAACCTTGAGAGCGTGGTCCATTGTGAAGAAATGGACTGTGGATTTGTGCTGGTCAGTTCGTATCATTACATCTTACACTGTACTAAAAAAAAAAAAAAAAGCCTCTTCATCAGCTACAATGCTTGGAGTGTACATAGTGGCCTGGTACATAGAACTGTTGGTAGAATGATATAGGTAATGATTCAGTAGACGTTCTCTGAGAAACTGGAAAAAGTGTATAAGCTTTAGGTTTCTTACCCTAAATCACAATTGCCCTTAAAATAGATATGGTCTCAAAATTGGAGTTTCCAAGTGTCATAGTTTAGGCACTCTCACCAAACATACTTGTGCCCAGAAATAACCCTGGTTCCCTACTACCTACCAAATTAAATTAAGCTTCTTCTTTTCCCGGTTTTTAAAGTCATGAGTAGTCTGGCTGTAACCCTTCTTTCCAACATCTATGCCCATTACTCCCGTACCCGTAGCCTACATTTCCCCAAATTCATCTTTCACCAGATGTCCTAATGCTCTATCTTTGCTTGGAATGCCTCCTCTAAAGGGCCGTCTCCAATGCCACCTTTCACCTTATTCTTCCTGATCATCTTCAGGATGTGAGCTCTCCCTCTTTTGAATTTTTAGAGTTCTGCAAGGTTTTAGGGGCATTGAATACTTATAACCTCAGCAGTAGAGGTTAAGTTCCTTGAGGACTGGAAATAACCATGCAATTTTATCTGTTTGATAATACTGATAACTCTTTCTTGGGTTTTTAATTGGGCAATTTTTTTCTAATTGGGCAAAATTGTTGAACTAACTCCTTTAGTATTTATGTGTCTTTGCCATATGTTTAGCACTTACAGTTGTTTTATACTTTTGTTTGTTTTCCCATATATGTTTCTCTAGTCTTTCAAAACTAAATTCCTGGGTTCTTTAAGAGTAAAATCATATTCCTCAATAAGTATTTGTTGGTTTATTGGTTTTTCATTGATTAATAAACAAAGTGATGTCCTTCTATAACTCCTACAGATAGGCATTTCTTTAGTAGTGACCTATAACCACAAAAATTAGACAGGAATTTTATCTTTTCAGATTCTCGCCTTCTACTAAAGCTTTTCTTAGTTTAAATCTTTCATTTTTACATAGTCAATCGTGTAATTTCAGCAATTCAAAGAAAACAAAAAAACAAAAACACTTTGTCCATTAAAGTAGAGGAGGTATTACAAACAACTGTGTGAAAATACATGAGTACACACAGAGAAACTGTATCCCCCTATATTACAGCTTTCCAGAACTTTCTATTTCGATGACCCTAATGAGAAAACTGACCCCTTCAAAATGGGTTTCATATGTACCATTCTAACTTGTTTTTCATTTGTAATAAAGGCTTTTTGTGCCTCCTTTTCTCCTTTATCTGGAATGCCAGATTCTAACTTTAGCCCTGTTCTCAGACGTCAACCTTTGGGACATCTCGCTGCCAGTTTCAGTATCAGACTCCCTGGAAGCCAGTGACATTTTGTCCTGCACACCGTTCCTGCCTGTGCTCCAAGTGCCTCTCCCACTTACTTCATTCTTGATTCCCATGTAGAAACCAAATCTTATTATGCAAAGCTGGGTACGTCAGAGTTTGTTTTGGTAAAATTTGATGAGCACATTACCCTAAAGGAAATCACCGATGTTAGAAACTAACTAGAAGTGAAACTGAGCACCCAGCACTGGGTCATCAATTAGTAGATGAAATCTTCCAAAACAACAAGATAATTCTTCACCTGCCATTTCTTTAATCTTTCAGTTGGCTTAATCTTTTTGTATCAACAGGCAGACTTGAAGTTTTGTATTTTTTTCCTAAAGCATTAAAACACAAGATGACAAGTTATAGGGTAATTATGATTTAATTGAATAAAACAATTGTAAGTAGTCCATTTATACTTCAGTGTTCTTTATATTTTAGTTTTCTACTCAGAGTTATAGTCATTTCTATGAAAATTATTTTCACTAATACCGCTCTTAATATATCAGCTCTCTTCTGAGTATTATGCATTTCTGTCATAATCCAGATATTTCTCTAAAATTTACTTTTTAATAAAAATATTGGTACCTAAATCGTAATCAAGGGCTATTGGTATCCAGATTTTTACAATGTTGAAATTTCCTTTAAAAAGATAGAGGAAAATAGTCTTCATTCTTCTATTGCCTTTTGATGAAAAAGCACTTTTAAATCAACTCAGTACATTGATCTTAATATCTGATCAGTTTTCTCTATGGCAGCTCTCACTTTTAACATTGGTCTCCAAGTTTAAAGGCAACGTTATTTTTTAAAAAGTATTCTTGGTTCTTGAAGGCAGGTTGTGAACAAAGAATGTTGGTACCTTGAACCGTAATTTGCTGCAGCCTTAGAAGATGCTTAAACAGATTTTATATCGTATGAATCAGTAAGAACTTGAGGGCATATATCAGATGAAAGCCCAAATACAGGGAGTGACAAGGGCTTTTAATATATCTGCTGATACCCTTAAAAATCCATCTCTCTGAATAATGATTGCTGGCTTATTTCTTTTTCTATAAAGGAAAGGAGATGAAAATGTCCTTTGACAGCTTATTCTATGTGGAGAAGGGAAAGGATGGGGTGCTTTTCAGCACTCTGCACAACTCACAGAAGCCTTCTCTGTCTGTGTCTGCGGGAGTCGAAATCTTCCCGCTGGTTATTACTCTTTTTCCTCTTCATGGAATCAGTTTGAAAGCTACTTGTCTTTGGGACTTATTTAAAATAAGGATAAAAAGTTTCTGACATAACTCCAAGCAGTGTGGAAGAAGCAGGAAGCTCAGTTGAGGACCGTGGGAATTGCAGGGAACAAGCTCAGTTGAAACCAGATTTCTGAACTCAAGATCTTTCTTTTTTGCTTTTGTGACTCAGGCAGGTGAAGTAGACAGTGTCCTAAGTTCACTGGAACAGAGTTAAATAATACTGTGGTAACTGAAGCTATCAAGCTTCTGTTCATGCCAGGAATGTGAAAGATGCCTGTGAAAACAACACAGAGCTACCTCTAATTTCATCATATTTTTGTTGGATTAGAAAAATACAGTTGAACTTTGGTGTTTTAAAATCCTTTAAAATATTAATGTTTCAAAGCATTATTTCACAATTGCCATTAAGCTCTTCAAGCCTTGTGTTTGTATAGGTAGAGAGATTTCTGCTGATGTGTTGGAAATGGGTAACCCTGTGTTTTGCAGTCTTACTTTCCTTGTTAGGAAGCCCTGATTTCCCAAAGGGGAATACTGCCTTCACCATGAGGTTTGGGCCTTGGTAACAGACGTGTATCTGCAGTAAGATCACTTGGAAAGACAGGGCTGAAAGCGAAAATAGAGCTGGAAGATTTTGCGATTAATAGAAAAGCTATTTAATATTCAGTTAAATTCTAATTCTAATATGAAAGATATTTCTAATGTGAAAGATACTTAATATTCAACTACTGAAGATGACAGAAAATATGGTTATGTTGCTGAGTATATAAATATCAAGAGCTCAAAGAAGAGTACGTGGAAGACAGGATCACCAGACCTGTCATCTGGAAAGAGCGTGAGTGGGTGGGTGCTCCTTGGCGTCTCTCTCCGCTTACAGCTGTGTGTGCGTGTCTCTTATAGGAACTATGAGGAGATGGTCATGGCTAGAAGCAAGAGCATGGGCAAAAGTCTTAGTCATATGAAGGTGAAGCATTATCTCCACATTAGCAGAAATATCATGCATTCCTTAAAAGAGAAGTTGGTGAAAGATTGAGAATTAGAGAATCACCTCATTTTAGAGCTCAGAGATCTATCCAAACCTGATATTTTGCAGAGAGGAAAACTATTGACTTAGAGGGGTGCAATGACGTGTCACAGTTCATTCAGGCTGATTACGACTTAGATCCAAGAAACAACGTTCAGACTCACTATCCTTCACCTCCCTCCTACCGCCTTGCTGGCCCTCATTGATACTAGCTTGAGAGTATAGCTTTTTTATAAATCATATTTACATGTGATGATTCCTGTAATGAAAGATATAATTTCATAGATGCATCCAGTACATTAAGGTTGTCCTCCTTTTCCTCTGACCCTTCATCAATACCAAATAAGATTGTGGAAAGTTGTAACTTAAGTCCCTCAGTGATATAAGCATTTCTGTATAATAGTTCCTTGGTCTGTGGAAAATTCAGATGGGCAATTTGAGTAGCTGTTTGTGGCAGAACCTAATATAGCTTCATGTGTTCTCCACAGATTATATCACATTTCTGGGAAAGTTGCTGTGAGATTTTGACAGCAATAATATGTAATATATATATATATATGTGTGTGTGTCTAGACGGAGATAAAATGCATATATATATATATATATATATATATATATATATATATATATATGAATACACACACACATACACATGTAATACAGAGGGTGTAAAAATATATATATACACATTTTAAGAAAGTAAAAAACTACTAAAATTGTAATACTCAATGTATACCAATAATAAAAGATGAATACGAGTCACGTTTGACTTCTGCAATTACAAGAGGTGCTCAAAGTGGTTATCATCAGTGTAATTTTAATACAGTTTTTCCCTTTCTTAAAATGTTTATACATATTTTTGGCGCCCTCTGTATATAAAATGAAATTCTTTAAGTATATATACCAAAATATATATATGCACATTTTAAGAAAGATATATATATTAAGATATATATATTAAGAAAGATTATATATATATATATATATATATATATATATATATATATATATATGAACTATGAGGAGATGGAACTATGACATTGGAACAGATAAAGGATCTATCCATCTCCAGATTCTCTGTGAACAGGAAAGATAAAGCTGATGCCCCTGATATCAGTTTGAAAGGTTTATATGTTCTTTTCCAGTTTCCTTTGTAACTCCTTATAATCTAGAAATTTTTCTAAAACTTTTTTTGAACCTTTGAATTTTCAAGCTTCTTATTTCCTAGGAGCAGCATAGAGAAGAGGAGCATTTTTTTAAAAAAATTGAAGTTCAGATCAGAGTTTAAATTCTACTTCTGTTATGTGTTTAGCTGAGCCTTGTTCCCATATCTGTAAAATAGGTGATAATAATACCTCTGTGGGGTTCAGAATATTAAAAATAGATATGAAAGCATTCACAGATTTTACACAAATATGGATGTTTTCATTTCTTATATCTCTTGGCATAATATATTCTATAAATTTATTATTACTAATATTTCCTTTTTGTTACATGAAAATTTCTTTTGAAAAATGTCCATTTATCCTAATATTCTGTTGAAGTCCTGAAATCTGATAAAAAATGAGATTGTCTTATGCTTTTTATGATTTCATAGACTTAAGTCATAAACCCCCTTTATTTATCCATCATCTGAGTCTGGATAGACCCTTTAGAGTTCTGCCTTCATACAGTGCCCTACCTGTTTGATTTGAACTCCTTTCCCCAAACTTTTCAGCTCCACTATGTCACTTTTGATGTATAAGAACTAAAGCCATTCTTGAGGCTATAAGTGCAGGCATAGCATGGCACTGTACAAAGGCAGAGTGTGTTCCTTTTTTATACTTACTTCCTGATCATTTCTAGATTTCTGTTGACTTTCATAACTGCAGTAGCACCTTGAGTTAATGGGTTCAGAGCATAGCCCATCATAATTAATCTGTTGGTGAGCACAGCATTGTACAATTAGGATTGCTTTTACCTAAGTGTTTTATATTTAGCCTTTTGAAGTTTATCTTTCTTTTATGTAGAACTTGATTTCCAGAGTGGTTCTTGTTTTCATTAGGGTGTGTGTGTGTGTGTGTGTGTGTGTGTGTGTGTGTGTTTCAATTTATTTATACTCCATCAATTTTTAAAAGAATATATAGAAACCCTTCAAGTAATACCTCTTATTTGGGACTTTGGTAACATTAGAATGCTGTTATTTACCAGCCCTTGTTGTGGTTCAACTGCCACAACCTGTAGCCTTCATTCATTACAGCAGGTATTCATTGAAGCCCACCCTATGCCTGGTACCAGGCTTGGATATAGATGGGACCAAGACAGATAAGTTCAAGCTCTCTTAAAACCTGCATTCCAGTAAGGGAAGCTAAACCACAAGTCAACATATGAATTAACAAATACCAGACTTAAAACAGGATGAGGTGGTAAAAAATGACAGTACAGTCACTTCAGATGACCTGGTAAGGGAAGGCCTCTCTGAGGAGGTGACATCTAACCCTTGATATGAATGGCGAAAAGAATGTGAAGTTTGAGAGGAACCAGCCTGTGTAAAGGCAGAAACAAACCTCAAGTGTTCTAGGAACAACAAGGAAGCCAGTGTGAAAGGAGCTTCCTAAAGGGAGGTTAGGCGGGGGAGAGATGGACAAAGGATTATACGCCAAGAAAGGAGTTTGGGTGTTAACAGTGATTTCATGGGGAACCAATGTAGTGTCTTTAGCAAGGGGTGGTACATGATCCCAATAATGGTAACCTTGGCATCATTTGATGAGTGGAATCAGTGCAAAATATAGACCACATTATTGCAAGGTTAATGAAATGACCCCAAAATCTGTACACCTGTCAATGAGGAACATTCTAGTTTTTGGCTCGCTAGACTTCCAAGACAATGGCAATTATTCCTGAACTTTCCAGTTAATTAGAGCCCAGTTTATCTGATTAAGGAAGAAAATACAGAATTTCAAGAAGGAGGGAGTCGGTAATAGGGCCAAATGCTATTCAGTGGTTGAGTTGGATGAAGAAAGAAAAGTGACTTAGATTCTGTAACAGAGAAGCTCTTGAAGGCCTTGACCATGGTCAGATGGCAAGACAATTGGATTGGTTTCAGTGGAAATAGGGACAATTTTGTCAAGTTCTGCTGTGTATAGGAGGGACTAAATGGTACAGTAGCTAAAGAATGATGTGAAATTAAGGAAGATTATTTTATTTGATTTTTGTCAGAGTCAGATGATACGAGAGCATGTTTGCATGCTTTCAGAGTAATCCATCTGAAGAAAAATGGGCGCTGCAAAAGAGAGTGAGGATAGTTGCAAGAGTGACACCCATGAGGAGAGCGGAGATGTGATCCTGAGTACAAATGGAGGGTTGAGGTTGGCCTTTGATAGGAATCGGAAGACAACAGCCTCGTTCAGGTGTTGATGCCTTAGTGTGGTTCTCTGCCCGAGCGAAACCCTTGGTGATGTTCTTACTAGCAAAAAATAACTTCAAGGTGTCCTTTTCGTGATGTATCTCAAGGATTAGAGATTTGGAGAAGCAGAGTTGAAAATGCTCAAATGGACATACCCAGGGACATTAGCAATAAATCTTCGGCATAGTTCCCAAAGTCAATAAGATGTTTCTTGAAAATTCTCAGGGGCTCCTTTGATTCTAGAAAATAAAACATGTGATATTATACCTAAAATATCATGTAATATACCATTTACTGGAAACACTAATATGATCTACCCTTTCTACATAGCTTATTGAAAAAAATTCGTCCTCTTGTGTGACTCTTGTGTGGTTCTGAAATGCACAGGCAAGGTGTGAAAAGCCCAGAGCTTACAAGTAGTAAATTGTGCAGTTAGGATTCCAACCCCCCCCCCAAATTTTTTTTACTGTAGTGATCAAGCTTTTAGACTCTCAAAAAATATGGCAAGTTTCCCAATTTATTTTTTAAACTTTAAAGAACCATGATAAGAAAAGAAGACAAAAGCACACAAAAACAGTTGCAGACACTCTCATAAGTAGAGGTGCAAACATCATAAAGTATTTGTGAATCTAAACGAGTACCATGAAAGCTTAGTAAACATCACCAAGTAGGACTTATTCTAGGAATGCAAAGGTGATTCAGCATTAGAAAATTGATGAATATGATTAATCATATTAATAGATCAAAGGAGGAAAACATTTTTGTTATCTCCATGGTGGTTGAACAGGTAGTTGATAAAACTCAGTATCCCTTCCTGATAAAAAACTCTCGGTAAAACTTAAAATAGAAGAATATTTCCTTAGTGTCATAAGTCAGTGGTCATTAACAGACTTAGAGGACAAACATGAGGTATTCTCATTAAAGAAAAAGAAGTGTATATATAAATATATATACATATATAGTACAACAAATGTATCATTTTATACATTATGATTTCTCCCTAGGAAACCAAAAAGAAACAACTGAAAATGTATTATAACTCATGAGTTATGAAATAACTGTTTAAAAATCAATAACTTTCAATAACCTAAATGAAGTGGATAACCAACCAGAAAAACATAAAATACTGCAACTTAAGGAAAAAAAAGAAATTCTGAATAGACCTATATAACAAGAGATTGAATTAGTAATTTTTTAAGTCCCACAAAGAAAAGCCCAGGCCCAGATGACTTCAATGGTGAATTGTACCAAATGTTTAAAGAAAAATTAACACCAATCCTTCACAGACTTTTCCAGAAACTAAGAAGAGGGAACACTTTCCAAATCTCCTGTGAGGCCAGTATTACCCTGATACCAAAACCAAACAAAGATGTATATGAAAACTACAGACTAATATCTCTTATGAATATAGACACAAAAATCTTCAACAAAATACTAGCAGAATAAATCCAGCAACATATTAAAAGGATTATATACCATGATCAAATGGAATTAATGCAAGCTTGTTCTAACATATGAAGAGCTACCATATTATTCTATTAATAAACCATATTAATAGAATGAAGGACAAAAGCCACATGGTAATCTCAGTAGATGCAGAAAAAGCATTTGACAAAATTCAACACCCTTTCATGACAATGCTAAACAAAGTAGGAATAAAAGGGAACTTCCTCAGTCTGATAATGCTGTCTATGAAATATCCACAGCTGACATCATGCTAGGCAGAGAAAAACTAGATACTTTCCCCCTAAGACCAGGAATAAGAGAAGAATGTTCACACTTAGCATGTCTATTCACCTTTGTACTACAGGTTCTAGCCAGGGCGATTGGACAAGAGAAAGAAATAAGAGGCATTCAGTTTCGAAAAGAACTAAAACTATGTTTGTCATGATCTTGTATGTAGAAAAATCCTAAGAAATCCAAAAATACTACTATAACTAATATAAATGAGTTAAGCAAGGTTGTTGGATAAATGAATATCTAAAAATCAATCATATTTCTGTACATTAACAGTGAACAATCTGAAAATAATACTGTTCCACTTACAACATTATTAAAGAGAATAAAGTAGTAATAAATTAGACAAAAGTACAAGACTTATATACTGAAAACTTTAAAACAACATTGAAAGAAATTAAATAAGTGGAAAGATACCCCATGTTCATGGATTTGAAGACTTAATATTGTTAAGATGACAGTATTCCCCAAGTTAATTTCTAGAGTCAGTTCAGTTTCTATCAAAATCTCCGCTGCCTTTATACAGAAATCAATGAGCTAATACTAATGTTAATGTTGAAATACAAGGGGCCCAGAATAGCTGAAACAGTCTTGAAAACGAAGAACAAAGTTGGAGGATTTCTATTTTTTATTTCAAAACTGATTACAAAGCTATAGTTAGTTATCAAGACATATTACAGGCATAAGGATAGACATAGATGGAATAGAGTTGAGAGCCCATAAATAAACCTGAATATTTGTAGTTAATTGATTTTCAATAAGAGTGCCAAGACAATTAAACAGTGGAAAGAATTGTCTTTTCAACAAATGGTGCTGGGACAACTGAATAGTCAAGTGCAAAATAATGAAGTTGGACCCAAACCTCATACCATATACAAGAATTAATTCAAAATGGATCATGACCTAAATGTAAGCACTAAAACTATGCAACTTTTAGAAGAAGTGTAGGTGTAAATCATCATGACCTTGGATTAGACAATGGTTTCTTAGATGTGACAAAAGAAAATGATAAATTGTACGTCATCAAAATTTAAAACTTTTGTGCTTCACAGGATATCATAAAGAAATGAAAAGACAATCCACAGAATAGGAGAAAGTATTTGCAAATCAGATATCTGATTAAAAGACATAGAAATGTATAAAGAACTTTTACAACTTACCAATAAAGTGATAAATAATCCAATTTTAAAATGGGCAAAGGACTTGCATAAACATTTCTCACAATTATGCAAAGGACTTACATAAACAAAGATGTACAAATGGCCAAAAGCATATGAAAAAGATGTTAAACATTATTAGTCACTAGGGAAAACAAATCAAAACCATGATGAGATACCACTTTACGCCTGCTAGGGTGACTAGAATAAAAAAGACAGTAAGAAGATGAAGAGAAATGGGAACCGTCATACATTGCTGGGAGGCATATAAAATGGTATACGTGCTGTGGAATACAGTTTGTCAATTCCTCAAAATGTTAAACATAGTCATCATATGTCCCAAAAGAATTAAAAACTTATGTCCATGTAAAACATTGTACACAAATGTTCATACCGTGTTTCCCCGAAAATAAGACCTAGCCGGACCATCAGCTCTAATGTGTCTTTTGGAGCAAAAATTAAAATTAATGTAAGACCCGGTTTTATTTTACTATAAGACCAGGTCTTACATAATGTAATGTAATACAATATAATATACTATAATATAATACCAGGTATAATATAATATAATACTGGGTATAATATAATATAATATAATATAATATAATATAATATAATGTAATATAATACCGGGTCTTACATTAATTTTTGCTCCAAAAGATGCATTAGAGCTGATGGTCCGGCTAGGTCTTATTTTCGGGGAAACACGGTAGCAGCATTGTTCCTAATAGCCCAAAAGTGAAAACAACCCAAACATCAAGTGGATAAATAAAGTTGTGTATTCCTACAATGGAGTATTATTCAAACATAACAAGAAATATAAAGTTCTGATACACACCACAACATGAATGAACCTTGAAAGATTTTTGCTAACGGAAAGAAACCTGACACAAAGACCACATGTTTCATGATTCCATTTATATTAAATGTCCAGATTAGACAAATCCATAGAGACAGAAAATAGATTAGTGGTTACCAGAGTGTGGGGGTAGAAGAGAATAGAGAATGGCTGCTAATAGGTATGGAGTTTCTATTGGGGGTAATTTAAAATCTTCTGGAATTAGTGGTGATAGATGCATAATTCTGTGAGTATATTATAATAAAAACCACTAAATATACTTTTAAAGGTTGAATTTTATGATATGTGAATTATACCTTAGTAAAGCTCTGTTATTAAATAGTAAGTGATTAATTTTTAAAGCAAATCTATTTTCTATATGCCACGAATGACAAATTTTAAATATAATGGAAAGAATAAATGCAGGAGAAAACTTAGGATATGTCTGAGAAAAAGAAGAGGGAAATTATTCCAGAGATAGTAATACATAATATTTAAATAATGAAGAGTGTGTAACTATCACAGGGACAGACAAAAAGAATTAAACTCTAGAAAAAAATCCTAAGTGCATATATTAGGAAAGTAATATGTAGTAAAGATACTTCTTCTCCATGGGAAAAGTATAGATCATTGGTGAAATAATGGTGTTTAACACTTAGCTAACTATCAGTTGGTATTTTGGGAATAGCAGAAAATAATCCTGGCAAGCTGGGTAGAAGTTGAATTTAAAGGAAGGATATTGGGTAACTCAGCATCAGTGGGAAACCAGGGAAGCTCAGAAGATGACAGCAACCAAAAGATGCTAAGGAGCTGGGAATGGGGCCTGCCTTGTACCACTGGGCTATGATGGCTAGGATGCCACTTTGCTGCTGTCACGGCTTCAGAACTCCAGACCCCACCCCTGCCACCGAGACTAAATTCTCATGGTCCCTGTGTGTTGTTGTCACTCCCTCAAGACTCCGAGACCCAGGTAGGAACATCCAAATGCAGAGCCTAGGTCACAAGCTTGAATCTTTTCTGCTGGGTATGGAGACAGGGGTGTCTGCCCCCTTTACAGTGGTGGAAGGCAGGGCTCGGTAGCATCAATTCCAACAGAAAGGTGTCCAAATGCTGGGGAGTCAAAAATGACAGATTTCCTCTAACATTTGCAATAACTAAAATTAGAACCATCCTGTATATCATAGACCAAAATAAACTCCACATGGATTCAGAATGGAAATGTAAAACTTGAGATCATAAAAGTCTTTGAAGAAAATACATGTGAATATTTATGTAATCTTGGTTTGGGAAAGTTGCTAACCATGATGTAAAGATCAGAAAGCCATTAAAAATGTCAGTAGAGAATATTATATGACTCAGAAAGGGAATCATCGTCTGTTACATTAAAAAAAGAAAAAGAAAAAAGTACATACCAGAACATAAACAGTGGTTTTCTCTGGATGAAAACTAGAGACAAGCCTGCCTTCCTTCTCTACTTCACACATACCCTCCTTGCCTCTCTCCTTTCCTTCCTCCTTCTATTGAAGTTGGGGGTTCGGTGGGTTTTTTTTCCCCCAAAGCTATAATTTTTACATTTGGAAAGTGAGTGATTTGGTTGGTTGCTTTGTCAGAACACATAGATTCCTGGGTCACCATAGGTAAATTTTGTGCTAAACTCTACAAAAGTTGAAAGTAACTCTTGAGAGAGCAGGTAATGAGACCGTTGTATTTAGATACACCCATTTCTATAAAAATAATGTTGAGGTGGTTACTGGAATTTGCTCCATCTGGTGGCTCTTCAAAAGGAAGAGCTGAATAATTGGACGATGATTTTAAGAACATTCCCCACCCCCATCCCCCAATCCTGAGTTCATGATGTTTCTCTTACATCCTCTGATGTTTTTTGTTTTTGTTTGTTTTATTTTGTCTTGTGTTTAAGAGAACCCATCCGCTTGACTAGAGATGGACTAGTTATTATTCAGGGTACTGGCATCTAAGGCGAAGCATCAGATACCAAGATTCTGCAGGACATACTGGTAGCCTATATTTCATCACTTTATGCTCTTATCTATGAATGAGTTGCCCCACCGTTTCCTGCTCTAGCAGCCCTTAGATCCCTGATGACTGATTGCCTCTTATCTTGGATTCCTATCTCAGTAAAGGATGCTCAACATCAATTTGACATAAGAGACCAAGTAGGTTCTTCCTATGTAAAGTTGAGTCACTGGAATGGAATGAAAAGCTTCTCATAGAAACCTTGATACCAAAGGATGAAAGGAGCCCTCATATTCCAGAAAGGCCTGTCATTGGCACATTATAGGAATGGACCAAGAGACTTAAAAAACCAAAGAAGAGAGAACACAAAAATGGTCGCCTGTTCCACTTTTTGCCACTCAGTTGCTCTCCCTCCTTGTAAAAGAAAAATAATCGTTCTGGCTTTGAGTTTCTTTTTCTAAATGCCTTTAGGCCTTAATATAAAGAAGATTTGAATCAGCAAACATGATCTAGCTGGGATTTTTACTTGAAACTGTCATGACCTAAGAGTTCTTCATAAGAAAATCAAAGACTTAACTAATAAACCCTTTATTCTGTGGCTGTTTCCCCAGGGGACTCATTGATCATTTCTGTAATTTTTATTTCTCAGTCATAAACAGCATGACAATGAATTTCTGTAAATTTCAGAGTCTCTGTGTCTTCATCCTTCATATTAGTATAGGAACCCCATTCCTTCGGACTGGAATTAAATTTGTATACAACTGTTTTTTGGTATTAGATGGTTTAGTTATAGTTTCACCTAAGACATTGTGTAAGATGGAATTAAAAAAAAAACAAACCAGCCTGGGCATATGTGTATTTTTTGAGCTACACATTTCGTGAAAACTTTAGTTTTCTCATGTTGCAATTTTCTATTTTTATCTTACATTTATATATTTTGATGACTTGGATCAAGGAGCAGCTAAATGGAAGAGAAAAAATACATTTCTTTTTTTTTCTGGTAGAAGGTGGGAAGAGTTTATTTTACCCCAGTTTCCTTGACATTAATGTCTGAGATTCTGTTCATTGTTCGTGGAATCTGTTGAGGCTCTTTGGTGAATGCAACGTCAATACTGCAGTAGTTAGGAATGGGGACGTGGCAGGAGCTGCACTGAAGCACTGTCCCCTCCCTCCGGCACCCAGCCCCGGTGGGCAAGGAGGTGTAAGTGTGGTGAGGAGAGGGGCACACGTGGCCTGGAGGGCTCTGACTGATGACAGCTCCTTCCTGCCGAGCAGTCGTCGTTCATACCCGGGGACAGTCAGACTCACGCCAGTACTTTTCCTTTCTCTTTCCAGGAGCGGCCTATTGCCAGTTCATGGACATGCTCTTTCCAGGCTGCATTAGTTTGAAGAAAGTAAAATTTCAAGCAAAGTTGGAGCATGAGTATATTCACAATTTTAAACTTCTGCAAGCGTCATTTAAGCGAATGAATGTTGATAAGGTAGGAGACTAACTTGTACCTCCATTAAATGCCATTTTCTTTCCTTAAAATTGTTTTTGTGCAGAAATGCAAAAATAAAAAAAAATAAAAATGTATATCAATGGGGTATATCTTGATATCTCAACAGTAGGCTGGAGTCTGTACATAGCTAAGGCATCAACCCTAACTCCCCATATTTGTATGAGGTTTTTATTTAAGGAGATTTCTAAACTTGTAGCCATTAGACTAAAAACCCTACCAGGAATTACAAATGTTAAAAATGTTGTTATTCTGTTTTAGCACTTTGTAAATTTAGTACTTTGTAAGTGACAAATTTTTATATTTGCCGGATGCCTCTCTGGTTCTTTGTTCCTTTGGAGAAACAGCATGTTACAGTGGAAGCAGCATGGGTTTGAATCCCAGCTCCATGACTTGAGCAAGTTATTTAAATTCCTTGAGTCCAAGTTTAACTATCTATAAAATAGGACAAAAATCCCCTTCCCTGTGGTTATGAAGTTAAAGTGAGAGAATTCATGTGAAAGTGTCCGACATCGTGTATACACTCAGATTCTCAGTCAGTGTCCAAAAATTGTCCTTTTTTCCCCCTTTGAATTTTATAATTTTGTCCTCGAGTGATACAAATGGAGTTAGACTGGAGTCCTCCCTCTACTCCAATAATGGGCCATTGCAAAAGTCCACTCAATCTGCATGTTTCCTGCTATTCAGATACATACTTAATTCATATTATTTCTTTAGGATATATCTCTTAGAGGGAATAGTCTTGGAAAGAAATGAATTTTGAATAAGAGAAAAGAAATCAACCAGCAATGGAAAAGTTTTCTTTGCATAGATAATAGCAATAAATAGGCTATGGAAATAAAAAATAAAATCCTGGGTTATTAAGAGATAGAGGTTAAAGAAAAAGAGAAAAGTTTGGTAAGCTGTATATACTTTTAATTTAATGCAGTTAATGTCTTCCTAAATCAAAACATTCTTATCTAAGTATCATTAAAATCTTGTTTTCTTAGAATTTTTATTTCAAAACATATGCTCTTTAACAGCTTAACCCTTTTAATTATTTTCAACTTTACATTCTTTGCTGTGGTTAATTTTCAGTTAGCTCCTTCAAACCCAGAGCTATACAGGTTCTCCTTACTTACAAGCAGCATCACTTATGGCATTTTCATCCATTTTTCAATACATGCTTCTAAACTGAAAAGAAACAGAAACAGCCATTCACATGTTTATTGGGAACTTGCTATACAACAAATTAGAGGGCTCCATATCTCTCTGGAAGTATACACACACAGAGGGGATGAGCCAATGTTAAGAATACTGAAGATAAAATTCTTGTTGTGGAGGGAGATTGGCCTTGGTGACCTTTGTTGGCCTTTCTAGCTAAATATGCTATGATTCTACTCACAGGTCCTTGGATAGAGACATGGTCCCTGTTCGTATTTGTCATCACCTGACAGCACATGGGAAGCTTCTGTGCAAAGATTTGCTTGCCACCTCAGATTTTGAACTTACGCCCCTAGAACTTTCATTTTGATAGGGAATGTAAAATCAAGTCAACGGAAGTGCCTACGTTGAACAGCTAACGTAGCACCATCATCTAAAACTGTTTGTAAATTTTCATGTTTGGCAGGAAGCAAAGTATAGTGAGTAGTCTGTTCATTAAAGGGCGTTAACGCTCTAAGAAGGTACTTTCTTAAACAATCACTATCAGCATAAACAAAACCTATAAATCAGAAGACTTGAAAATATTTCAATAGTAAAATGAAAAGTCAATTAAGTGCACATGTGGAAGGAATTCTTTCTGTTGGGCAGACTTCCCTGAAGTTTGGGAGAGTGAGAGGAGAAAAGGTTTCAGCACCCAAGTCTTTACTGAAAGAGTATTCATGAAAAATGTGGTCTCCTCAAAAGTTTGCTTCTCT
This sequence comes from Rhinolophus sinicus, assembly GCF_057876585.1. Lineage (NCBI taxonomy): Eukaryota > Metazoa > Chordata > Mammalia > Chiroptera > Rhinolophidae > Rhinolophus > Rhinolophus sinicus. The sequence goes on from NC_142504.1 coordinate 87,482,531, forward strand.
TTATTTCGTTGTACAGTTGACTTAGTTTCCATTTTAGCTTCATAAACAAACAATTTTGAAAAATGTATTGCTAATGCTGTAGTTTAATGGGTGACCTAAAATGCTTCCGTTTTTTTGTTGTTGTCGTTTTCTTTCAAGTTGTCACTGATATTTGAGGTCTTTCCACTTTTTTAAAGTGGTCCTGGTGACCCATTTTAGGATATCAATAGTATATAGCTCCTAAGGTGGCAAAGCCTTGATGAAAATTTCATTTATAGTTTCCATTCATATCATTACACAATGAAGCTGCGTTCTTGGAACCCTGGGTTTCTTGTCTGAATCTCACGTTCACACACACTCGCCTACACATGATCTGACTCCCTCCCTCGCCTTGTAACTCTCGTGGCTCACAGTCAAGTAGTATTCCAACCCAAAGATGAGGAAGTACGAATCTGGTAATGGTGCAATTGGATAGCTAGGCACCTTTCCGTTTTCCTTCAAAAATAGCTGCCCACTGAATTAAAGCTAAGCAATCACACCACGTATTTTTCTGTCATAATTCTGAAGATTCCTGTAAGACCTCTAAAGAGAATGCTGATTGGCTCTTTACGTTGCCAATAGGAAAGGAAAAGCTGAGATTCCACTCAGAAGTTGAGGTGGATGCTGTGCACCTCCTTCTCCAGGGTGCCTTCCATGACTCCCCTAATCAGCCTCCATTTCTTTTCCTCAGCACTCCCTTGTACTCCTGTGTAGCCCACGAATTACTGGGCCCTGTATTATTGTGGTTAGTTGTTTTGGTGCTCCTCTCTCTACATTGTAAATAAGTTCCATGAAAGCTCATTTTGTTTCCTAAGAACCTTTAGATTGGTATATGTTTGCATTGATTTGAATCTTATTCAATCTCACTTTCTAGTAGTAAGGGTTACAAAGAAATAAGGAAAACCCATCAATCTTGAAACAGCACAACATCCCAGGCCCATGTTTTGGGGGGAGACGCTTTGGCCATAAACATACTGTAAAGAGGATCAGCCCCTATTGACAGCTAAGGTTATTCCTTATTCTGTCTGGTTTGTTCAGAAGTATTAAATATTCTAAGAGAACTAGTTACATTTTCATTTTTCTTTAATATGGTGAAAAAATTATGTGAATTCCAGAGTACAACTGGCTAAGAAGCTGGGGGGAAAACCAGTAGTGATGATTTGCAGACATGTAGGAAATAGTTATATTTCGGGAACACTTCAGTTGTATTAAAGGCAAACAAACCTGAGGTTTGTGACTCACATGGTGATTTTATATTGCAGGTAATTCCAGTGGAGAAGCTAGTGAAAGGGCGTTTCCAGGACAACCTGGATTTTATTCAGTGGTTTAAGAAATTCTATGATGCTAACTACGATGGGAAGGAATATGATCCTGTAGAAGCACGACAAGGGCAAGATGCAATTCCTCCCCCCGACCCTGGAGAACAGATCTTCAACCTGCCAAAAAAGTCTCACCATGCAAACTCCCCCACAGCAGGTATCGTAACAGTGAAATCAGAGTCACTTCCATTTTAGAAAATGTCTCAGGCCTTCCTATGCTTAAATCAATATTTAATTGATTCTCCCCAGCAGTCAGTATCTTAATGCCTTTGGATGATTTGTATTGTTTGTTTGACCACACTTATTTTCCAAGCAGTGACCTATCTATAATAAGTCTAACAATCATGATTTAACTATTACCGTGTTTCCCCGAAAATAAGACCTAGCCAGACAATCAGCTCTAATGCATCTTTTGGAGCGAAAATTAATTTAAGACCGGGTCTTATTTTACTATAATATAAGACTGGACCCGATATGATATGATATGTTATGATATGACATGACATGACATGACATGACATGATATATGATATACCGGGTCTTATATTAATTTTTGCTCCAAAAGACGCATTAGAGCTGATTGTCCAGCTAGGTCTTATTTTCAGGGAAACAGGGTAATAAAGTCACTGAAGCCATATGTTAAAATAATACTTCAGGGGTATGTTTCATTTCCCTTGTATTTTTTTCTGAGAAATTTCTGTTTAGATTTGGACTGAAATATTTTTACTGTGTAATTGCTGGCAGTATAAACCAGGATATGAACCAATTGATACTTCTAAGTAGAAATCATCTATAATCCTTCAAAGGAAATTCATGACAGCTGCATCCTATCTCCTGTAAGGGGCAGTGCCAGTTTTTATGTGGTGATGTTTAGCAAGTCTTCATTTATCCAGCTTTGTCCAAAAGTGAAGTCATTGAGGAAAAAGACCTAGAACTTTAAAGTTTTTAACAGTTTTATGGATAAAAACCTTTCTGAAATATATTCTAAACATCTTTGCCATAAAAAAAAAAAAAAATGGACTTTACCAAATAGAACGTGTTCTCGTAAAATTACAGTCATTATAAATACCAGTTCGTGGTACTGGACAGTTGAAAAATGAAATTCTCGGAAACCATTGGTTTCCATCCCAAAAATCAGTGTTCACACTTGTTAAATCAATAACGCTAATTTTGTAAATAATAAGAATTCCTTATTTATGCCCACCCTCCAATCAGAATGGATGAGAAGTGGTTATGACAATACTATTAGGTTGGTGCAAAAGTAATTGCGGTTTAAAAGGTTAAAAACAATCGCAAAAAGTGCAATTACTTTTGCACCAACCTAATATTAAACAATGGGTGCACATGTCTGGAACTCAAAAAAGTGTAAGCATATGTGGGTCTTCTGTGTGTCCACGTAATTGAAGCTGGAAGTGAGTACTGAGTGAGAAGGAGAGAATGCCTTGAGGAACTCTAACAATATTTCGGTAGAAAGGAAGGGCTTGCCTAGGAGCAGGGAAGAGGCCGGAAAGATTGAAGGAAATGAGGCAATAACTTGTCCGGGAAGCAGAAGGAAGGGAGAAGAATGGTCAGGAGCATCTAAATCTGCCAAGGGGTCAAGTAAAATGAGGACTGGGAGAGTCTGTTGAATTTCTCGATTTGGGGGTCACTCAATGGAACGATGGGACCAGGGGTGGATTAAAGAATTGGAAGAAGGAAATTGAGACAGCATAAAATTGCAACTTTGAAGCCATAGGATGAATGAACTTTCATAAAATAAACTAAGCACAGATCCGTGGGAATACATACAATTAAGGGACAAGAGGAAAAAGAGGAAGCAGAGAAAAAGATGAACATCGGGGGGAAAAAACAAAACAGGAAAGCTCAGCATCAGAGAACAAACAGTAGGAAATTTCTGGAGAGAAGGATCACCAACAGTGCTGAATATTAATTGTGGGGAGATCAAATAAAATGAGGCCTGAAAAACCAGCCAAAGAAATCTGACTCCTAGTAGGTGATTAATAGTCCTTTAGAGAATTGGTCTGTTAAAATGCTGAGTGTATACGCTTAGATTGCAGTGACTTAACAAGGGCATGACATGACAAGTATGAACGTGATGTGGTAAGAGTAAATTCTACCTTCCCCACATTTTTCAGGAAAAAAGTTAAGGAAAATAAAAACATTTAGTTGACGTTGAAAAAAAGCCAACAATACCATTAGGAAGTAAGATTGCGAGGAGAATGGTATCGTCCTTGATCTGTTTTTGTTTGCTTTTAGGACAAGGCACAACAGCAGATTTGTAAGATGGGAGAAAGGTTCATGGAGTAGGAATAATTGAAAATAGGACTAAGGCGGGGAAATTGGTGGAGTATGACCCGAAACATGGAGGGAGAAAATTAGGTCAAGGGCATCAGTAGAGGTTTAGAGAGGAGAGGAGGTATTTACTTTTTTGGAACAGAAGCACTGGAGAGAAGTTGGATAAAAATTAAGCCATGAAGAGTTTGGGGAACAAAAATTTATGGTGGTTCAAATTAGCCTGCAACTTTCGTCAGAAACTTTCATTAGTCTAGGATCTAAGAAGAGTGGTGTGTTTTCTCCAAAGGTGGGGATTTGGCAGGCAGATGAAGTGGGAGGACACGAAGGTGAGAAAAGGAAGAGTGGTTGCTATTTCTCATCGTCAGGCCTTTTTCTATAACTGTTAATGATGTTAGAGATGCAGCTTCAAACTCACCTGCCACTTTTCCAAGTTTTTAGTAGTGAAACTGGACAGGTCTCAGAATATTTTTCTTCCACTATCATAAGGTGTCCTTAAACTGGCACCAGCATTTTTAATCCCTCAAACAGAACTGTTATTAGGCTGCACTGGCCTCATTTTTTCTAGGAGTTCCTCATCTGTCTGTCACAGAGCCACAGAGAGACTGTGCCATTTCGATGGAATGTCCATGAACCTGAAAGAAAAGTATATTTTTTCCAAAACTTAGCCTCTCCGGTGACAAAGCTCAGGAAATACATTAAAGTCAACAGATACCGTGTTTCCCTGAATATAAGACCTAACCAGAAAATAAGCCTTGCATGATTTTTCAGGATGACATCCCCTGAACATAAGCCATAATGTGTCTTTTGGAGCAAAAATTAATATAAGACCTTGTCTTATTTTGGGGGAAACACGGTAATAAACTTGGTTTTTAATGTCCCAGAAGACGGGAATTCCTGAGGTGTGTGTTCCTAATACTTTGACCGTGTTTACCTTGTTGGTCTTAATGAGGCAGAAAGGATATTTTCAGAAGTCAAACCTTTTTAAATAAAATGTCATGAGTCTTGGACTTTTTGGGGGAGTAAAACTACTGTGGAAAAAATTACAGCAAGCTATATATATATATATATATATATATCACATGTAGAACATATTTAAAAAGCTGTAATAAGAGAAAGGCTCCTCTAAGTACAGAAAGACTTCATTTTTCTAGAGGTCATGTGTTCACCTCTTGGGAATATAGTCAACAAAATGTAACTCAGAATGTCTTCTAAGAGTCAGAATAGGTGTTGTAAAGTCTGCTATGAAATCATGCACTTTACTCTTTACATGTGAGCGAATTCCTATGATACGTATCTAGAGTCTATTTGCTCTTTCTTAATTTAGACCTAATTATAACAAATATGGAGATGAAGCACATAATGTTTTGGGACAAGGAGTACACTGATATCAATAGAAAGTACAAGCATCAGTAAAAGAGGAGCCAAAAAAAACTTACCAAACCTTTCTAAACACCGCAGAAGACTGAGATCTTTATTACAGAATCTAATAGCTCAGCAGTCCCCAAGGTCTGTATGACACGACTGTGCACCCATTGATACACCGAGTTCCCTTCCAATTCTTAAGATTCTGTTTAATTTTCTGTTTATAATCATCCTCACCCCCACCCCATGAACTACTTTACAGTCTCTAACCTGGCCTCCCTGCCTCTGTTCGGAAACCATTCAAGGCCATCCTTTTCATCCACAAGTCTGATTTTTGTCCATCCAAAATTTAAGACAAATGAAAGTGCTTAATGAGGTGAGGGTCAGGTGTCTGGGAAATTCACATCTCTATATCACAGTTATGTCATAGTGATCCCGTGTCAGTAGCATTCAGGAGCAATTTCTGTTCCCACCTCTAAGCTTGGTCATTTCTTAATTGTCTGCAGTAGTGGAAACAAGCAATGGCTGGTACACATCAAAAACAGGAGGTGAGATGGTCTTTAATTATTTTCGTTTGTTTTGGCTTTGGAATACTTGATTCGTTTTGCAGTGGATTCATCTCACCCCAAATATTTCCTTAGACTAATATTACAATTAACTTACGTGTCCTGACAATAATTCATGAAGAGCAGTAAGTGGACGCTCCTTAGAATCTTGTGGCAAAAAGGCCATATTAGACTGGGAAATTGATCATGGAGTAGATTAGCCACAGGGCGATAACTAAGAAAGGACTGTCTGCATTGGCAAGAAAATTGTTTCCGTGTCATACAGACTACTTATATATTCATGCACAGTAGGATGTCTGTGTATGAAATGAATGCACTCCACATATTTGGTACATTCTGTTTTTGTGAGAATGTGCTAGATTTTTCTGCCATTTCAGTGCAGGCACAAGATGTTCTGTGGATTCAGAGAAGCCATAGAGCCCATCGGTGTCTGTGAGTAGCTGCGTGACTTCCTTGGACTGTAACAAGCTTCCGCATAAGCAGAGGCTGTCCTGTTAGGGCAGGTGGCTGCCCGGCGAGTCCTATTCTATCTACATTCTGAGAAATCGCGTCTTGACTTGCTTTGGTCGACCAACGAGGGGTGTGTATTAAAATACACATTTTCATAATGATAGATAGCTATTAAGTGCATATATCATCATGAGTCGTGATGCTTGTAAATTTATTGCTATGAGCTATATCTGCAACTAGAGATAGCTGTGGGGTGGGGGGATCAATTTTTGTGTCTGAGCACTTACTAAACTTAAAAGGAAATTTGAAGTTGCGGTTCCCATAGCAACTACAGCTTAGACACATTGCAGATTCACATATATTAATGTATTTAAATCAAACTCCCATATACAAATATAGTGTGATGGCTTTAGAGTTGCTATGGAAATTGAGTCTAAGCTTTCTCTTTTCCTTAGGGACTTCAGTGTGCCAGACTTCAAATCAAATTAATAGAAATACTAGAAAAATAGTTTGAAAAAGGAAACAACCTAAAACGTAGAATAGAATAAAGTATTTGAACAATCATAATTAAATCCCTAAATGTAGATCTAAATAAATCCTAACAGTGTTTTTCAAAAACTGTGTTGAATATGTAAATACTCTCCCTCTCAATTATCTTTAATTTGGGATTCTCTAAGGCTGTTCATGCAACCTTAACAAGGTGACCATGTTTATTGATTTATTTGTTTAGCAGTGTTTGTGCATTTGTTGAGCACCTGTAATCAAAGTGAGCATCAATTGTCACCTGCTCTGGGAAAAAAGGAATTGCTTTTACTTTCCAAAAAGGCTTTTGTTTTTTTAGGAGAGGCAGTGAAGTGTAGTAGTTTGTAGTGGTTTTTATCTTTGTTTTCATCTTGATTTTATGGCCCAGAGTATGGTCATTCTTGGTTAATATACCACATTGTTCTTGAAAAGTACATGAATTCTGCAGTTGTTGGTTGTATGGTGTTTTAGAAATATCAAGTAGATCAAGGTAGAGGATAGTGTTGTTCAGATCCTCTGTGTTTTTACTGATTTTTTTGTCGTTGTTGTCTAGTTCTGACAATTGCTGTGAAGACGGTGTTAGCATTGATTATGGAATTGTCTGTTTCTCCTTAATTCTCTCATTTTTTTGTTTTCTGTATTTAGGGCTCTGTTATTAGGTATTTATGATTGTTATATGTAATACAATCATACATATTTATGATTGTTATATCATCCTGATGAATTGCCCTTTGTATTTGATGAGGTGTCCCTCTTTGTCTTTGGTAATACTCTTTGTCTTGAAGTTTATTTTATCTGATTTAATATAGCCACTCCAATTTTCTTATGCCTACTGTTTGCCTGGTACATCTTTCTCCGTGATAGGTTAAATTTCCACCTATCTAATTATTGATTTGGTTGGATTTAGAGCTCTACCATTTGTTTTCTGCTTGTCCCTTCTATTTTATCCTATCTGTTGTCTTCTGGATTTTAAAAATATTTTCAGCATTTCATATTAATTTATCTATTGCCTTTTTAACTATACCTCTTTGCATTAATTTTTTTTATTGGTTGCTCTAAGGATTACAATATACATTCTTCTCACAGTGTACTTAAAATTAATACACTGTTTCATACAAAATGTGGAACCCTGGCAACCCTTCTCTCTCTGTCCTTTGTTATAGTTGGCATATGTATTACATCTACATACATTATAAACCCCACAAGAAAAATGTCAAAAGTTTTATTGTAAACCAACACTGTCCAATACAATCAATGGCTTTTGAGCACTTGAGATGTGCTTATTCTACATTGAAATGTGCTGCATGTATAACATGCATGCTGGCATTAGAAGACCTAGCCTGAAAAAAAGGAATATAAAAAATCTAATAATTTTGTATTGATTACATGTAGGAATTATACTTTGTGTATATTTTGTCTTTAAAATAATGTCTTTAAAATTAATGTCTTTAAAATATTTTTTAATGTTGCTACTAGAAAATTTTAAATTACATGGCTTACATTATGTTTCTACTAGGCAATGCTGCTTTAAACAGTCATATGTATTTTAAACAAATTAAGAGAAAAAGTGTTTTGTTTTTCATGTTTTTATCATTTCTAATGTTCTTCATTCATTCCTGAACATCTGAGTTCCCTGCTGGTTTCCTTTTTGTCTTCAGACCCAAAGAATTTTGTTTAGCATTTCTTATAGAGCAGGTCCAATGGCAACAGATTCTTTTACTTTCCTTTTTCTGTAAATGTCTTTATTATACCTTCATTCTTGAAGAATATTTCCCCAGGTAAAGAATTCAGGCTGATCTTTTGTCTTTCTTTATACACTTTAAAAATGTTGTTCCACTGTCTGTGGCCTCCAAAGATAAGAAGTACGTGCTCATTCTAATCATTCTTCCCCTTTATATAATATGTTGTTTTTCTCCAGATGCAGTCAAGGTTCTCTCTTTATCTTTGGTTCTCAGTAGTGTTGCTGTGATGTGCCTAACCATGGTTCTCTTTTAATTTTTCTTGTTTTGGAGCTTATTAAACTTCTTAAATCTTATCCCTTAACCATATTTGGGAGGTTGTCAGCCATTATTTTTTTCTAATATTTTTTCAGCTCCATTCAATCTACTTTATCCTTCTAGGACTCCGTTATCCATCTTAGAGCTTTTGCAATTATTCCACAGGTTCCCTGAGGCACTTTTCCAGTACTCTCTCTCTCTTCTTTAGATTAGATGGTTTCTATTACTGTATCTTCAAGTTTACCCTCTTTTTCCTCTGTCATTTCCATTTTACTACTGAACTTTTTAAAAAATTTCAACTATTGTGTTGTTTTTCAGTTGTAAATTTTCCTTTTTTCTCTGCTCAGATTGCCTACCTTTTCATTTATTGTGAGCATACTTTACTTTACTGAACGTAGTTATACATGTTTAGTGAAGTATATATAGTTATACATGTTCAGTGAAGTTTTGATAGCTGCTTTAAAGTTCTTGTCTGCTAATTCCACCATTCGGACCATCTCACAGTTGTCATCTGTTGATTATCTTTTCCTTTGAGAATATGTCACATTTTCCTGGCTCTTCATATGTTGAGTAATTTTGGATTTTATCCTAGACATTGTGATGTCATGTTGTGGGGACTCTGGATTTTGTTATATTACTCCACAGAGTGTTGATGTTTTTGATTTAACAGGCACTTAACTCAATTAGAGTCCAAGTAAAAAGTATGCAAGAAGTTACATTCCACTCAAGGGGTCCTAATCTTGGTCTCAGGCCTGTGCCTTTATGCAGGATTTCCTTTTCCTTATGATCATCAAAATGCAACTCTTCATTTGCCTTTTGAGAAACTCCACCCTTTAAGCACAAATGTTTTGTCATCCCAAAGCCATCATTTACTCCAAGAAATGCATTTTCCCATGTCTTCTCTTTAGATTAGCACAGTCCATGATGGCATTTGACTTCCCAAAGCCCTGTAGGGTAGGCACAGGCACCCTTCTTGTCCCTTCATGGTCTCCCTATCAAGACGAGTCATGCCTACTTATCCTTACAACTTCCTAGTGTGTACCGGCTTGATACTGCTATCTCACAAATCACATACTGTACTATCCACATACCTACTTAGTTCTCGCAGGATCAAATGTTAATTTTAAGAGATCATGCAGTATCAACTCAGAACAAAGAAGACATGCATTTTTCTTATCAGTCTCAATAATTAGCAAGACTTCTTTTCAAATAGATGTTAACATTTCTCATTATTACATGAACATAGTGGTGTTTGTATCTTTCACTCAATCCCTACCCTATAGCCACATTGCACCCCCTTCGCCTGTTTATATTAAGAAACCATCCCATTGCTAAAGTACACTCCAGTTTAATGGCTATTCTCCTGGCTACATCTAGACCTGCAGAAAATAGAAAGAAACACTTACAATGGCCCAACTAACTTTTTAGAGGACATCCCCTACGCCCTGGAAGGAGAGGAACATGGGTGGCTTTGTTCCTCCAGTTAGACATCTACCATATGTTAGATATATAGGGTACATTTCTAGGTATTGGGATACTTTTTTCCTTAAAGAATAATTGAAACTGCATTTCCCTACCTATAGCAATGATAACACCACAGGATAAAATGCGAGCAGTGCTCAGCCTGACAGGATACTGAATATCCATGAGTTTGGAATGTGGGCACAGACAGGAGCAGAGTCATAAAGAATTCAGGAGCATCAGATAGGAATCTTCTGGCAGTGTCTGTGGAAGAGCCCAAGGGCGCCTTCCTAGGAACAGCCATGCATTTTTCATTTCCATCCCAATTCGTTTGCTTACCAATGCAGCGTCCTTGACAGATGATTCCCTAATTCAGTTTGGAATCTGTAACGATTTGGGCTTCTTGGAAAGAAAGTGTGTCATAGTTTTCTTTAAAACTGAATATTTTTTTAAAGCTTAAAGATCAAAACTTACGAACTGTTGTGGTGCTATTAGTGTATACCTCTTTAAATCTAGTATGAATCGAATTTTTTCATGAAAGTTAAGGAAAGGAAAAACATTTAAAATGTAGAAGAAGTCATCAGATATGAGCAAGTGTTTATTGAGGACATACTAAGTGCCAGCCATTGCTCTAAGCACTTAAAATAGATTAGCTCAATTTAGCTTCACCACAATCCTAAATGCTAGATGGTATCATTACCTCCACTTTAGCCATAAGGAAGCTGAAGCACAGAGAAGTTCAATAACTTGCCAGGGTCACACATGTGAAGTAGGGGACCCAAGATTTGAAGTTTGACCTTGGGATTCCAGAGCCCAGACTCTTTAACCATTATATTAGATGGCCTCTCTCAAATATCACGGGTATGGTCTTGTTTTATGTTCTTTTGTCCTCCCCACACTATACTGAACAACAAACCAATTCAAATTGCATAGTATATGGAGGACATAAAAGGCTCTGCAGTATTGTAAAGGCTTAAAACAGAACACGTGCTATTCTATTTGGATGGCATTTGTTTTTTTAAATGGTAATAATTTTTTTAAAATTCAAAAACATTCCCATTCATCCTTGCAACAGGCTCTTGGATGAGAGTTACTATATTTTATCCACATTTTTAAATGCGGGGGGGGGGGGGAAGCCTCTTGTACCAGGCCTCTTATCAGCTCCAAAGCAGAAATGTGTGTAAATCCCAGAATACTCAGCCCTAGATTAGAAGAATTACTAATCTCTGATTTCTTAATCCTGCAATTCACATTATTCTCTGAGTAGATGGTCTGAGTGATTTCAAAGTGAAGAGTATGCCCCTCAGACAAAAATGGCACCTATTTAAGCAAGCCGTACACTATCACCTCACACAGAAGAGGCCGATGGCCTTCTTTGTTGTCCCACTTGTCCCACCTGCACATGGGAAGCCAACCATTCTTGCGTTGGGTCCTTTTATACCCGGCACTGGGTCATTCTCATACAGCTTCTCCCTTTGTCTGTTGAGATATTAATTGGCTCTGCAGCTAAATCTCATGTGTTATTCTGATGGATCATCCCTTCTCTCTTCATAGGTATAATAACTTGGTGTTTGGCTTCTCAGCCTCACAATAAAACTTTCAGGCCTCAAAAGGCAGTGACTTCGCATTTATTCTGTTTCCATAAGCAGAATAGCACAGATCACCAGTGAGCCTAATTTTATCATTAGGGCCTTTCTTGGTCACTTGGTATGTTGGTTGGGAACAGAAAACAGTTTCGACTTGAATAATTTTCTAGACTGCCTTTGAACTGGGTGAACTGAACTATCAACCAATTCTGTCTTGTTCAATCATTGTTTCTCCACTGCCTAAAACAGAAGGTTCCTACTTAGTATCTGTTGAATTGATTTAAATTGGATCACTTCAGTGTCCATTTGGATCAAGGAAAATGCAGTACTTAAGCCGACACATGGCTGTTTTTGAAGTTCTCTACAATCATCTCCAACACCTGAGCAGCCCCTTGCTCAGAAAATAACATGCATGGTGCACTACACAGGAGCTCAGAAAATATTTCTTCACTCTAGTTGCTTAGGGTACAGCTCACTGGCCCATATGGGACTCGAACCGGCAACCCTGTTGCTCAGAGCTCACGCTCTAACCAACTGAGCTATCCGGCCACCCCTCAGAAAATATTTCTTAAACATTTCCTCTGTCTTGGATTCCTTGCCCTTTTTGTGAAAGCTTTACTTGAATTCTCATTCATTTAGTCTTTCAATAAATGTTTGTTAAGCCACACTCAGAGGTTTTGGAGAAACACAGTCATTCAAGGAAATTGCAGCCTAAGGAGGAAACCTGACAATAAATAGACACTAACAGTACAGTGAGGTAACTGCTGTCAGGGCGTATAGGAAGACCACCTGAGCTGGTCTTGTGTATTCTAGAAAGGTTTTTTTGAAAAAGTGGGGTTTGACCAAGACTTAATGAATGAGTAGAAGTTGGCCAGGTAAAGGGTGTGGAAAAGAGCATTGCAAGCAGAAAGAACAGAGTGTTGAACTTGGGAGAGAACATGCTGTCTTCAGGGAAGTACATTTTGTTCTGTCTGAACGTCGAGATGTGAGATTGCAGAGGTGAGGCCCCTTGTATAATGGGTTAAGAGATTGTACGCATGTTCTGTTGCTGAAAAAAAATTACTGCTAATTTAGCAGCTTAAAACATTACACATGTACTGTCTACAGCTTCAAAAGTCCAGGCACAGCTTAGCCATGTTCTCTGCTTTCGGGTTTCACCAGGCTGCAGTCCAGGCATCGCTGGGGCTGTGGTATAATCAGAGGCTCAAGTGAGGAAAGCTCCCTTAGGTTGTTGGCAGTTTTCTTAAGGCTGCAGGATTGAGGCTCCCGTTTCTTAACTGGTAGCTGCTCTCAGTTCCTGGAGGATACCTGCAGTTCCTTGCTGTGTGAGTTTTTCCAACATGGGGGCTTACTACACGGCAGCTTACTTCTTCAAGGCCAGCAGGGGAGAGTCTCTCTGGTGTAAATGCCAACAAAACAGTTATACATGGTACTGTAATCATAGGTGTGACATCCCATCACTTTTGCCATATTCTGTTGGTTAAAAGCAAGTCACAGGTCCCACCCACATTCTAAGCGAGGGGACCACACAAAGGTGGGAGCACCAGGAGGTAGAGATCATTATATGTGTGTGGGGTCATGTTGGATCTGTTGGTCACAGGTTTATGCTTTCTAATGGGGACTGTGGGTAGTCATTGAAAGGTTTTAAGCACCGGTTTGCTCTGTGGTATAAAGAATACATGGAAGGGGTACAGTTATAATCCAGGAGACTAGCTTAGAAGCTGTTGTGAGGATTGGAGAAATCCTGCCTCAGGGGACTTCTGGGGCTCAGAGCTCTGGAGGACTGGTGCCTTCACCTCTGGAAGGTGAAGAGGAGGGTGGCCTAAACAAAGGTTGTAGCCATGTGGGTTTATAGCAACTGTTAGGAGGTACAATCAACAAAATTTGATGATATTTGAATATGAGAAGTAAAAGAGAGTGGAAGTCAAGGCTAAATGATAAACAACTTTCTGGCTTGGTGGTTGGTTGGTGGAAGCAGAGAACTCTGAAGCAGGAGCAGATTGGAGTAAAGGAGAATGGATGATTCCAGTGGGGCTTTGCTCCACTTCTCACTTGTCTGAGGTCCGACCTCCTCTGTGGCCTCAGACCTCGGCTCTCTTTGCAGGGAAGTCTGGGTAAAACAGTGTTAATGGGAGACAACAGATTTAACCACGATCAGAAAAACAACCTAAAGCACTGGTCTTGCCAATGGTAAGTCAATAGTGACTCTGACTGGACATCATAAAGTAATTAAGTACTTGTGTTCCCCCAAAATGGCCATCTAAGTTTGTAAGCTTTTTGCCTGAATGCTGTATGCTAGGAGTGCAGTGACACCTGTGATGTCATTGTCATGGTTACGTCTCTGTATCTTTATTCCCAGTGGGCTGGCTCAGTTTGTTAGTCTCTTTCCAGCCCCAGCTTTCTTCATTGCTGGCAGTAAACAGGCAAGGGGGGTGCACCTCTAAATTATTGTTGGGATTCTGGTGTGCATTGTATTCATGGTGGTGAGGGATCCTCACAATTTCTAGAGAGAAATTGCTCTGAGAACAATTTAAAAACAGGAATTTTGAACTAAAATGGTGATTGGTTGGCATCTAATGTGTTTCAAGCACACTTAATTTTTTACCATGACTTGAGAGGTGTGAAAAGTCAGAAGTTTATTGAAAGAAATATACACCGTGTTCAAATAACTATTTAAAAGTTAGAAATTTTAATACTTGAGCCATTTCAAGATGAAGAGTTCTTTCCTGCATTTTTTTTTCCACTATGAAAAATTCTCTGAAACCAGAGTGACTCAAGCAGAGCCTGGAAAATACTGGAGAATCACATGATGGCTAAAAATAAGCACATCGTCTCCAGCAGAGACAGTAACCAGGGCAGAAGTAACTCGGCCCGTGAATGCTCACCCTAGCTGGACATGCTTGGTGGAGTCAGGCCCTCTTGCCCATCGCAGGGGCCTGCTTTGTGACCGCCGGTCAGGCACCAATGTTCTCTGTGCAGCGGCAGCCACACCCTCACGAGGCCCCTGACTCCCCGGGACAGAGCCAGTTATCACACTGTGTAATGACCCTTGAGCAGTGGATTGGGAGGGACACCAACTGACTCACAGCTCCTGTCACTGCCTACTTTTCCTTCAGCCCTTTCCTTGGACTCAGTAGCTGATGCTGTTGATCACACACTGTCATTATTGCTGTTAACATTACAAAATGTCGGTGGTGTAAAATGGCTGGACTTTGGGTGCCTGTTCTATACATATGGTATATAATAGGGTTTTCTAAACCAGAGCATTGCATATGCTTTGCCAACAACAAAACAGAACTCACCTTGAGCACTCATCTGTCTCCCCAGGGGAATGAGAGCAGCAGCCTCCTCACTGGCCATTCTCCGCACAGCAGGCAGAGTGAGCCTTTTATAACCCAAGTCAGATCATGTCATTCCTTTGCTCAAGACCCTGCAGCGACTTGCCTTTTCCCTCAGAAGAAAAGCTGGCCTCCTG
Source organism: Rhinolophus sinicus (assembly GCF_057876585.1). NCBI lineage: Eukaryota > Metazoa > Chordata > Mammalia > Chiroptera > Rhinolophidae > Rhinolophus > Rhinolophus sinicus. The sequence goes on from NC_142504.1 coordinate 87,497,582, forward strand.
ACAGTAGCCTGTGTGGTCCTGCATGACCTGCCTCCTCCAGTACCTGTCCGACCTTCTGTCCTCCCGCAGTACCCATGCTCCTCTGCTCCAGAGTCCGGCCCGGCTGCTGAACAGGCCTTTGCTCTGGCCCTCTGCCTTACCTCTGCCTGGCATACCCTGCTTCTGCTATCCAGAGGACCAACGTCCTCACCTCCCTCAGGGCTTTGCTCAGATGTAACTTTCTCAAGGAGCCCTTGAAGAAGTAAAAGTTACTCCTGCAACGGGCATGTGCCACGTGGGGATCCTGGGAGTCGTAACTGTGGAGTGGTTACAAAAGATGTTAGCGTCTGTGAGGAATGAGCCTTGTGAGCCAGGACCCCTATATGCCTGGTGTGGATCTGGCCCCCTGTGTCCTTGCTGGACTCCCTCCAAGAGGGCTTGGTGTTCCTGACCCTGTCCCTGTGAGTGGCCTTGGGTTGTGTGGCCCCCGGAAGTCCTGTGGGTCTGAGTGAAGAGTTGAAACTGGACAAGACCCACGGTGGACACTTAGATTTTCCCCAAAGTTCTATTTAAAACTGCCACCACCCACCCCCTGCCCGGCACTTCTTACCCCTGCCCTACTTTTCTCTTTTCCACAGCATTTACCTTCTAGTTTACTAGGTCACTTACTAATTCATCATGTTATTGCTTATTATTTAATTCCCCCATTCCAATGGAAATTCCACAAGGACAGGCATCTTCTGTGTTTGATTCGTTGTTTTATCCAAGTACCTGTGGCTTGCCAAGTATACAGTAGGGGGTTAATAAATATTTGTCATATGAATGAATGAATGAATGAATTGGAGTAATTTTAGAAGAAGCACCGAGACTTGAGCTACAGGAGATGATGCATTTTCAAAAGACAGTCCTTGGAATGGCAGGAACCTATGCCTTGGAGCCCATTGATAGATTATTAGTTAATACATATTGGAAAGATTTTCTTTAAAGGAGTCTCATTTCCTTATTTCAGCAGTTTAGTTTTATTTTGCTAGTGTCTAAGAATGGGAAACCTGTGTACTTTTTCATCATTTGTTGATTCAGGTCTCATTTGCTGAGTAATAATAATGTAAGGTAACATTTATTGAGCATTTACTATGTGCCAAGCTCTTGTATAACAGCTTTTCGTGCATTGAATCATGTATTCTTCCCAACTCTGGGAAGTAGGCACTGCTATTCCTTCTTAAACATAAAGAAGTCCAGGTGGCAGCAAAAGTCACACCACCCAGCAAGTAGCCGAGCTGGGATTTCTATGAAGTCCACCTGGCTGCAGGGCCCCCACTCTTACTGCCTCCCAAGGGCAAAATGAAGGATAACCAACTCCTCACCAGGTCTTCGTTCCCACAAGGTGTTAATGCTTCATGCTTGACTGTTGGGAGTGCCCCCAAGCTCCTCAAAAAAGGATCCTGCCTACTTTATGAGCTGGCACTGAAGTAACGAAAAGGAAAATCCAGACTCCAGACGTGGCTGCTGGCTGCACTCATAGGACAGGTACCCTAAGGGCAATGAACTACTAATTTCAGAATAAAAGAGCCAACTTCTTAGTGATTACATGAATCAGGGCATCCTGGAACCCTATGAAAACTCCATTTGGATTGAACTCTGGCCACCAAGTTTTCTTTTTTTTCCCCCCTCAGAGAAGATTACAGAGTGTACAAAGTGAAGGAATGAAGCCACTTTTGATGGGAAGGATTAGCTCTTCCACTTGCAGTGACCAGAATTGTGTGGGAGGTGTTTGTCATGTTGCAGTGTGATAGTTCACATGTCCGTGTAGTCACTTAGAAGACCCTCTTTCCGTGGGATTTTTCTACTCGCGTCAGTGCAGCCCCATTCTCTTTCCCCCAGCACTGGCCTTACATACTTATTTATTTAACCAAGCTCATTATCTCTGTTAAAAAATAAAATCTATTTGTCAAGGTAAAGGAAACAAGGAAATAATGTCAGATCCATTCCAAACAGCTAATCGAAGTAGATGGGATATATCTTCTGCTATGTTTCAGTTCTGTGGGGTTTGGTTTGGTTTTTATTGACATACAACACATTTCAGGTGTACAGCTCAGTGATTTGGTATTTGTATTTATTACAAACTGAACCTCAAAGTAAGTCTAAAACATCCATCACCGCACAGACACATTTTAATCTTGTGATGAGAACTTTTCAGATCTCTCTTTGCAGCTTTCATACAATACAGTATTATTCATTGTAGTCACCATGCTGCACAATACATCCCCATGACATTCATTTTATAACTGCAAGTTTGTGCCTTTGACTGCCTTCACCCATTTCGCCCACTCCCCACCTCTTTGGGGTTTTTAATTGACTGAGGACCCAGGGGCGAAAAGAATATTCTCTCAAAGTAAAGGATGCTCAGCAAAGTGGTTGCTTCCTGTGTGTGTGCGCACGCATGCATGCGCACGCACATGTTTTTAATGTCTCTGTGGTTCTTGTCAACAGTATTAATGTCATATTTTTAGCTCTTCTGTTTATGATTTGGGCAGACAGAATATGGCAGATTATGTGAGAAGAATTTCTGAATTCCATCAGCGCTCTGACCATGAAGGATAAACCAAGCACAGTGCTTTTATTTGCTTCATCGTTCTGAATTCATTGGGCCTCGTATACCCCAAATGTCTAATGTTCCATAGACATTACGCAAGCTGCTAATTATTGACATTAGACACAGTGGAGCTCTGGCTTCACCAAGGCAATGAATCAGGCCACGCTTTGTTTTTTACAACTATGGTTAAAATGTCTTAGAATCATATTTATGCCCCAAATCTTTAAGGCATTAATTAAGACACAACTGCTCAAAGACTAGCATTGTAAATCATCTCCATATCCAGTGGGTAAAGTCGGAGAATTACAGGGACATACACAGAATTTATGTCTATTTTCCTCTGCTTCTGAAACTCCTTTTCTTTTTGAAAGGGAAAATTAGGGAGGGAGAGGAAAGCTTGAGGGAGAAATGATTCTTGTAAAACAGGGCTACCACTAATTATGTTTTCGGGACATCATCAAATGCAGCTTGGAAAAAAAATTGAAAGGTTTGATAGTTGCAAGAAAAGAATCTATACCTGTATTACAGCCAAAGTAGCTGCACTCTTTTTGAAAGCCATTATGTAGGTGTTTTTCACATAATCATCATTGGGCCAAGAGTCATGGGAAGGCAGAGTGGCATCACCAGTGGACTTGGGGGCATTCTAGGAAGCAGGAAGACAGCTATTGAGGACCCCAGTATCTAACATCAGGACATTATTGGGTCACGTCACAAAGTTGGAATACAAATGGTATTTACATAAAAGTATTATATCAATGTTAAATTTACTGACATTGGTAACTATGCAGTTTTCTGATAACATCCTTATTATAGCAACCCGGGTAAGTGGTAAAAGAGTATTTGGCACCCCCAAAAGCTGGTGGTTTTACACTTTAGAGAATGGTTTGAAAGAAGACAGTAAGACTTTTAAAGCAAATAAACAAAAACATCGTGGTTAATTGTCTAATGAGGGTGATATACTGTAGAATATTGTTATTTATTCTAAAAAGTAAACCATGAAATCATTAAACATTGAACAAATAGTTTAATTTTCATTTTTATAAATTTTAGTATTGAGCATTTCTTAATGTCTGTGAATCATGTGGTAGCTGTGAGGCGTAAATTACTTCCATATCAAATTACAGCTTGTGATGATTTGAAGAGTTCACTTTACATTCTTTTGAAAATGAGCTTTTTAGTTTAAGCCTTAATTGCATGTTTTTCAAAACTCTAAACTTCTGAAGATAAGCTCTGCCTCATATCTTTCCTGTTCCTTACTTTCTTTGCATTTATCCATCACAAGGTGTAAGTGTCCAGTTAATAGTGCTCGTCTCTCATATCCTCACTCATCAGATGTTTACTTCCCTCTATTATCAGTTTATTTCCAAACAATTTCAAAACCTCTCTCATTTTAAATTTCAAATACTGATTACTTAGTGGATCTGTTATTAAATTTTCCAAAATGTGTTTTCCATTCCTTTCTTTCTTCAGCCTGCACCGCACCCCGAGTCAGGGACTGTCAGGGGTGGGGCAGAAGCTATTCTTTCATCCCTCTTGTAGCCTGTACAGGTGGGAGAGTGTGGACCAAGCCGCCTCTACCCCACCAGCCCCACCCTGCCCGCAGCAGGGGACGCCAAGTCTGATTTTCATTGCCTCCATCTTTCTCATCTCATATTGATCCACAGGCTGCCTGCGTGTGTGCCACAGTCAAAACCCTTCACAGAGCCAGCAGTTTCCTATACATACATACACACCTGACCTTCACAGGACCCGTGAAACACAGATGTCACTTTACGGCTGAGACTGAACCACAGTTTGGCAAGATAGACCCCCCCCCCAAGCATATTTAAGTAACAACGGATGTGTTTCCTCAAGAAGAAACAGGTTTTCCTGTGAGGCTACGTGCAGCTGGAACTGGGACAGCAGTAACTGCTGTCAGTAACTGCAGTCGCTCCGACCTCTGCCATGAGCCACGTCTCCCGTGGCCCTGTGTTGCTCCCGGCCAGCTTCTTCTGCTTATTTATAATTTCCTTGCTCTGATAACCAGGCCTTGTATGGGTCTTCGGCTTGCCATGACCCCTTCTACTTTTACTTCACACCAAACTTTTCAGGCTTTTTTTCAAGCTGCATTTGATGATGTCCTGAAAACACAATTATAAGAACATGAGTGTGTCTGATGAACCTACTCTGTTATTACAACCAGCCACATCGTAGTTGCTGAGTTGCTTAGGAAGGACCGCCTTGGGGGTGGGGGTGAGGGGTTCACGTGCTCCTTAGGGAAGTCCCTTCTGCAGGGCTGTTTCCTGCAGAGGAGACCAGTAAACATAGCAGAGGCTTGGACAGCCCGGGCACAACCTTGCTCCTCCCTACTCAGAGTTAACCATTTACTGACTGAATTTACCCACTTGAACTATTGTCCTGATTCCATAGACAAAGGACCTAAGTAATCAGGGAAGGTGATCTTGAAAGGAAACCAGGTAAGAGATCTCTTTCTGGGAAGGCTGGTGGTTTTCGTTTGGTTTCCTTCGTGTACTGCTGGCTCTTCCTGTCAGTGACTTGGATGTTAGCATCTGCTCTCGAGCTTTCTCTGGTATCTTCACTGTGAATAGATACCTCTCCTAGCAGTTGTTTAATGAGTTATAAAAACTTTTTGAGTATATCCTCTGGGTCAGTCACTGTGATTGGTGTGGGAACATAAAGTGGTAAACAAAACAGACACAACTCCTACCTCCTGGAGTTTGTCTAACAGGAGAAGTAGACATTAAATAAATAACTACAGTAGTCCCTTAAATCCACACGGATACTTCCAAGACCCCCAGTGGATGCCCGAAACCATGGATAGTACCAAACCCTGTATATACTACGTTTTTTCCTATACATACATACATACCTATGATAAGGTTTAACTTGTAAATTAGGCACAGTGAGGGATTGACAACAACAATAGTAATAAAATAGAACAATTCTAACAATACACTGTAATAAAAGTTATGTGAATATGGCATTAAGTAAAATAAAGGTTACTTGAACACAAACACTGCGATACTGAGACAGTCAGATAGCTGAGGCTATCAGTGACTAACGGGCTGGGAGCATATACAGTGTATACACTGGACAAAGGAATGGTACGCATCCCAGGTGGGACAGAGCAGGACAGCGCAGGATTTCATCATGCTGCTCAGTTAGCGTGCAGTTTCAAACTTATAAATTGTTTATTTCTGGAATTTTCCATTTAATATTTCAGACAGTGGTTGACCACGGGTTGGAACTGCAGCAAGCAAAACCGTGGATAATGGGGGGAGTGCTGTATACCATTACAGCTGATAGCTGCTACGCTATGGCCTCCCAGAGCTGTAACATCTAAGCCGAGACCTGAAGGATGGCAGCCTTCGTCACTCAAAGGAGGGGAAGAGGAGTGTTTTAGGCAGAGGGAATACAGCCCAAATCGTACTCTATGATCATGTACACTGAGAATGTTGAACATGGCTGTGCCTGAGGATTCTTAGCTCAATGACTGTCTCTCCCACAAGACCATGAGCTCCTGGAGAGCAGAGATTTCTACTACATAGCTCATGGCAGGCACTTCATTAATATATATTTAGTAAATAAGACGTTGATCAGACAGTCTTTGATCTGCTCTGTGTTAGACTTTCTTTGTATTAAAAGATGACGTATTGCTTATAAAAAGGTCTGAGGTAACTAGATTTTTCAAAAGCTGCTTCCCCAGCTAGGCTGGCTGGTGGCTGTCCTTAGAGAAGGCTTTTTGCCAGGTCAGCATATTCTCACCCTGCCCCTCCTGCTGTTCTCCACACTGTTTTCTTTCCCTGTTGGCTTGTTCTTTAATTAGAGAACCTGGCCAATGGGACATGGACATAGTGTTCCAGGAGTGTTTTTGTATATGGGCTTCTACCAAGATGAAGGAGCCTCGCCCCTGTATGTCAGTCACAAATAAAGCAGAGCATCAGCTTCTAGAATCCTTGGGAAGTTCTCTGCATAAGTGAGATTTCCAGGTCACTGAAGAGCACCCTTGGAATACTCAAGCTATTTTACTTCAGTCCCGATTTCATTGTTCCCGTTTTAAAATATGTTCGAATATGTTCGGTGTTTCTTATTTTAAGAGTATGCTGTCAGTGCTTCTTGAGTGTGTGTATGACTTCGCGTCTATAACTGATGACTTCAGATACCTGAAAACATACAAATCTAAATTTTATAGTCTTCCTGTTTGCCACTTTGTGATTAGGAGCGTGTTTGAAATGTGTCACAGCTGTCAGCACTCTTAGCTTTCATAACCCCTTGCCTCATTCTCATCTGTTTGGTGCTGATAAACTGTAAAGTTGGAAATTGTAAAACTGCAAACCATCTAACTAGCTTTTATTTGCTTGTTCATGTATTTATTTAAACATTTGTTCTTTCAACAAATATATGTTCAACCAAGCATTGTGCTAAGCACTGGTGTTACAAAGCTGAATATGGCACGTTCCTTGCTGTCTAAGAGCCTTCTAGATGAGCAGAGTATGGGGGGTCATGGTGGAGATTTGGCCAATGGGAGCACACAGGAGGAGCACCCACGGTAGACAGAGCTGCCGCCTAGTCAGAAAAAGGGAATGGGGAGGCCCCGGTAATGACCCTGAATTTCTCAATTCATGACGTACATAAACTTCACTGCATAGACCTTATACCTTCTGTTTTGGCCGCTGAAGCCATTTCCTATGTCTGTACCATGTTCTAGACAATGAGAGAGCCTATCATGAGCCAAGCTCCAGGTAGGTGAGGTCTTACCTGAAATCACTGGGTATTTGTTGTTTTTTTTTCCAGTTTTTATCATTATTAGTGATACTGTTGAATCACTTGGTCAAGATGCTGATCCCCAGACTTCCCCATTGTAGAGGCATATCTTTTCCCTGTATAATCAGTCATTTATAGGCCAATAACCTTGACACGTGTGAATTTCTTGTTCCCCAAAAACCTCTCACTTAATGTTTTAGAGTCCATCAATGAGCCTTTCCTGAGTTAGTCAAGAGTGTTGCAAAATTGTGATTTTTTCTAGTTCTGACATTTTTTCTACTGTCAGTGTTCTGTAAAGATCTTTCCACCCCTCTTTTCCTCCCCCTCGATAAAATGGACTAGACTTTTATGTAATTGATGCATTATAATCCTTACAGCCTTTATTCTTTTTGGTATGCAAACTGTCCCAAGTGTGGCTATTTGGGAGCCCCTTCGAGCTGGCCCCTGTATCCTTTTACACCAATCCTTGAACACATCCTTGCTTTGGACACAAGACGGTGTTCCAGGCTCACCTTGTATTCTCCCTGCACCCACCCCTGCAATCAGTCATTTTTGGAGTAGCCATTTTATTGCAGAATAAAATTGAGAAACCAGGACTTGGGCAGCAGGAGTGTTCACTGCTATGGAGAGGTCATTGTTCCCAGGCTCGTTCAGTAGCTAAAGCCAGGCACAATATTAATAACAACAAAAGACATACATTTGTATTGATATTTCTTCTGAAGTATTTATTATAAGATCTTTCTTTTCTTGTTAGAAACTCAACTATGGTGATGCTTGGAGCTTATCTAAGAGCCTTTCCTCTTTAAAAGAACTTAAAATCCCTTTGTATCTGTTACTCTTACCTCTCTGGAGGGAGAAAGGACAACTGCATTAATCACGTAACTTGACGGAATAAAAAGACAGTGCTCAGAAAAATTAAATCAATTGCCCAAGATGACACTATCGTTTTATTGTGTGCACTACTTCTATGTGTATTTGTGCCACTTCTGTTATGGGAGGGGATTTCTGGCAGTATCTCCTATACATTTTAGCAAACCCCTTTTATAGACATATTCATTTGCTATATGTCTAAAAAGCATTTTTACTGTTGCCAATATTTATAATTTATTCTGGTTACTTTCAGGTGCGGCTAAATCAAGTCCAGCATCTAAACCAGGTTCCACACCTTCTCGCCCCTCATCAGCCAAAAGGGCTTCGTCCAGCAGCTCAGCATCCAAATCTGATAAAGATTTGGAAACACAGGTCATACAGCTTAATGAACAGGTAACGCATCATCCCTGGCCCTGTCTCTGGGACCAGTGACAGGTGTGAGGGGGGGAAGAAGCAAACCCCTTATAGGCCTGGGATGAGGGGAAGGGAGGCAGAATTGGTGGCTGCAAGCAAGTAAGAATAGAAGGAATTGTTCGGGCAGATAAAATCAGTGGCCCATTCTGAATAAAAGATGTTAGTCACAAATCTCAAAGCTACACATGGAGACAGAAGGACAAATGACTCTGCCCCAGGTAAATGTGGGCCAACCTCCCCTTCCACACATCAATGCTTGTCATGAGGTCCGGGCTAGACCCTGGCCTATCTGCCCACTTCTGGCCAGTCTAGATGGTGTTAAGGGTTTTAGGGTTAGTCCCCTTCCTCCATCTTTCCTTCAGCAAGTATTTGTTAAGCCTGTTCTATGTAACAGACACTGGGCTTGATGCTAATAACATAATGGTAGCAAGACAGCCAACTTCTCTCCCCTCATAGAAATTACTTACAGACGGCAATTGTACAAGGTGGGCAATGACACAAGCAAAACCAAAAAATCTGTCACTTCCCACAACAGCTGAAGTTTATTACCACAGGAGCACTGAACCCAATATTGGGGTGATCAGAAAGTACACAGCTGTGTTTTCAGTAGAACTTTCCTTTTGATTTAATATTCTTCACCATTACAGTCAATCTAGCTCTGCTGCCTTTGAAATGTTCTATATAAAAACTTAGGTATGCTTTATAGCTAACAATAGCTGATTTTGCCTAAAATTGTACATAGTTTTAAAAGTAATAAAACAATTGGTAGGGAAGGGCCCACTGCAAAAGCTACCTACCCTGGCCCTGAGTTAGGAGCAGGGCCTTTTATCCTGGCTTCTCCTACCCCTGGGAGAGGAGTCTGTATTTGAGGTCCTCAGACTGTTCCCAGGCCCCCTCACTGGGCCATTCCCCATGATTAATCTGATGCTTGATGAGCCAGCAAGAGTCTGGAAACAGTTTTTGAGCTAATTGTATGTTTGCAATCAAGAACCTAGTTCTAAAAGCAGGCAGTTGCTTAGCTAGGGTATTTCTAGCAGATCTTTACAATTCTGGTTATTTTAATGAAAAAGGTGACACCTTAAGTCATCCAGTGGGTAGGACTCTGATTTAGAAACTGTGGACTGTTCTCATTACCTGCTGAGTCTCAGTTTGAGCCCATATAGAGTTTCTAGTAACGAGTTCTTCTCAGATGACAGGCCGTTAGGACAGCCGTAATGCACCCTGGGCCACATGCCTCATGCTTTAAGCAAATGGGGTGGACATAAAAAGCATCAGGCGTGGGTCTGTAATACTCTGGATCTATAACTCTTTTCTCCTTAGGAGCTCAGATTCTTTTGGTATCTTTATTATCTCATATTTCTTCATGATTTCACTGCTCCCTGTCGTCCGGCTCTACCACACCCAGGTTCCCAAGCCTCCCACCCAAAGTGTGACCACGTGGTCCATCCTGCCCCTCTCTCCCTTACAGCCTTAGGCAAGGAGCCCCGCTTCCTCTCCTTGGGTTAGCTCTAGGCTCCCATGACCTTTCCAGTCACACAAAGAACGCCACATCCCCAGGGCACCCAGACCTTGTCCTACCATCCAAAATGCCACTTTGGAGAGGACAGAGTGAGAAAAGAGGGGCACTCCAGTGGTCTTCCTTCTTCTTGTGTTAATTCCTTCGTTACTTCCAAAAGGCTTCACCCACCTGCCTGCCCACTGATGCATTCACTTCGAGGAAGAGTGTGCCTGTCCTCCACTCCCTGCCCTCAGAGGGAAGGTCATACACATCCTAAATTTGGAACCTTCATTCAGCAACTATTTAGAGAGCGCTTACTCCAGATCCGTTTCAGTGGTTATCTGTTACGGCTCCCTCTATTTTCTGTCCCTGAAGCCTGCAGGGTGTCCCCTGAAGCTGGTGGGGAGCCACGCAGGCATCACTATGTTCGAACTGAGGCCACTAGGACAAGGAATGGCTGAGCGAAAATGCCTAGGCTGAAGAGTGAATTACAGTAGTAATAAAGTGGCAGGTGCCATAAACTAAGAATTCTCATTTACTTGGCCTCATGCCTTTATTCAGACAGTCTCTCATGACATACTATAAAAGTACTACTGTGCTAGACACTTCCAAGGATAGAAATGAATCAAAAGACTTAGGGGAGAAAAAGACATCACTACAATAATTAGGGACAGTTTCTGGAGAGCGGGTTAGCAAACAGGCGTGGAGTCACTGCTGTGGGGCCAGAGAGTGGGCATTGGTTAGCCCGGGCAGCCACTGTGGCCTGGAGGATCTGAAGTGTGTGGACACTGAGAGGGTGGGGAGAATCAGGAGAAGAAAACTTCTTGTCTCTTCCCCAGGATCTCTCCCCCTCCCACTGCGTAGGCTTCCGCTGCAACTTGTGAGGGAGCAGGAAGGCATCAGTCTTTATGAGTGCGACTGTGAAAATGGAATTTTGGTTGCCAATTGATCTTTCATCATATAATTTAGCTCCTGTGGGCTTTTACTAGAGAGTGTTTATAGCTGCGCATCTATTACCTAATGTGTCTGGAATACCACCAAAGGCTGGCTTGGGCTGGGTATTTCTACAAAAGCCTCAGCTCTTTGCTCATCGTGCAGCCCAAGGCACTCTCGAGGCAGACAAACAGTGTTTGTGGGTCAGATGTGTCCAGAGACCCTCCTTTCCTGTTCAGAGGGAGCTGGCAGATACCTAACCTGCCATGGATCCATCTGCTGGTACCAGTTCAGGCTTCAGGTGGATTCTGTGGCCGGGCCTGGGCAGGGGGTTTGTTTATATGAAAGCAAGAAAGGATTTCTACAACAAAGGGAGTTTTCTTTTCCCTGGAATTCAGTCTGCTGGTTGCCTTCAGTTTTTACCAATGTCCAAGCCATGGTATTATCAGAAATAAGAGTTAAATGTTAGCAAACTTGTGTTCCGCTGCTTGGTGAGCAGCTACCAGAGGGTGTCAAGGAGATGAACTCAGAGACCGTATCCCTGAGTCTCACAGGATGGATACACGTGTGCCAGGTGTGCAGGAAATTCTGAACGGACACTGCGTGTGCTCAGTATATATTTCAATAAATCACTGATTCCAGACAGATAAATAGCATGTACAAAGGTCCAGAGTGACTAGAAAGAAGAAAATTTTCCATTCCAAAGGTAATTTTTGGAAATTCAGTTAAGGGTGATTTTTAATATACTGAAAAGAGAGTTTACCTGAGGAGAGCCATGAAAGCCTTAATTTACTGTCTAAAGAATATCGTCTGTATAAATAGAAAATGCATAAAGGGTAAAAGAAACCTGGGGGATTCTCAGACAGCAGGACCAGGTGATAGTTTGGGACTGAGTGCAGCTGCCTGGGATTTGAGCGCAGATCGGTTTACATGCCCTTCAGTGTTTCCTCAGCCCGAGCCCAGGTGACAGCTCTGTCAGGCGCTGCCTCGCCATTGCCTCCTGCCTTTCACTAGCACTGTCTCTGTAGCCACTGTGAGAGGCTGCACAACCCTGGAAGGTCCTCAAACCAGCATTAAGTGGGAGAAAACAGGAAACGAAGGCTATTTTGCTGTGGGAATGGAGCTTCCATCTCTTCCCACCTTTCGAGTGAAAATCTTCCTCAAAGCCAGAACTAGAGAAATTAAGACAGATGCAGCCAGGCTTTTTAGTCTCAGCCAGGTTTCCTTATGTAGCCAGGACCCAATTTCTCAGGAGACAGCATTTGTCTAGTTTAGCTCAGAATGTGTATGATCTAAGGGTGACTGTTAATGTGAGTGATCTGAAGCCAGAAGTGTCCTCAAAATACATCTAAAGTAACCACAGCGAGGGCCTCTCTCCTTTCCCTCTTCTCCCTCCTCCTATGAGGATGGACAAGGCAGGAGAAAGCTGTACTCTGGCCCGTATTAGCAGGAGAGGAAAGCTTACTCAGAGCCTGGATAGAACTGGCTCCAGCAGAACGATCCCTCTGACCCTGGTTAATAAACACTCCGCTGACGGAGGGGAATGACTAGTGTGCTGTTGAGGTTGGACGTTCTGGCCCAGGCTCAAGCTCCAAACAACAGCCCCTTGTTTCTCCCTCAGACTTGCACATCGGTTATTGTTGCATATCTGTCTTTTCATGTTTTGGGTCTTTATACGCAGGCATAGTTCATAGTTTATTTCTTATACTGTATTTGGGTTTTTTTTCTTTTCCACCCTCACCCCCTTGCAGGTACATTCATTAAAACTTGCCCTCGAAGGCGTGGAAAAGGAAAGGGATTTCTACTTCGGAAAGTTGAGAGAGATTGAACTACTCTGCCAAGAACACGGGCAGGAAAACGATGATCTCGTGCAGCGACTAATGGAAGTTCTCTATGCTTCGGACGAGCACGTAAGTGTGAGGTGCCCTTAGCGCGTGTCCTGAAGTGACACTCGTGGTCAGAGTGCCGTGACTGATGTGCCTTAGGATACCGCCCTGGGACCTCCGTGGGAATAACAGCTCAGCCAGTGCATTTGAGATTCCTGGAGGAATAAACAGCAGTGTCATCTGATCCACTGACCATGCCTATGGGACATGCATCCATAAATTAATCTGGAAAGAGATGGGTGGACATGGAGGGGGGAGGGTGTACAGGGACTTTGATTGAGAAAAGTAGGCTTGTGCAGCCAAATCTCAAGTGATTTTCAGCTGTCTGAGCAAATGAAAGTAACAATGTGCATAAGGATTATTTCTTCGTGAAAGATCAGAGTGTAGTTAAAGGAGAAATTGATCTAGACACTTTTTTCATCCCCATAAGCCCCACAACTGTCTGTTTTTATTTCATAGCTGGTTGTCTTGGTTACTCATTGCCAGGACAGACCAGCCCTGTGGGACCATCCTTTGTTGAAAAATACTTCTAGAAGGTCTCCTCTGTGGGGACTCTGCCCACTGGGGTTGCTACTCATGAGTGAGTGTGCGGAAGGAGACCCCGAGTGTGGCTCCATCCAGTGATGGAAAGCAGATGTGAGGAGCAGTGGAGGAACCAGAGAAGCAGGGAGGCAGATCACCCCCCGTCTGCCGGGGCCGGGAGGGAAAGGCCCAGCAGCTGGCAGCAGGAGTGGGAGCCTGATGGGGCGTCACCTCCCACAGGGCCGCGCTGGAAGGAGAGAGAGGATGGGCTGGGATTTCGAGCTTCTCCTCGCACCAGGCTGAAGCTGGGAGAAGTGCTTGTCTCTGTCCGGGTGTCCTATGGATGCTCTGTGGGTTCTGTGGTTAAGCTGCATGTGTGTTAGTGTTTCTGCAGAATGCCACAAGCCACTGGCAAGTTTACTTTGTCTTATTCCAGCCGAATACCAGGCAAATGTTTACTCCATGTAAGATTAAAATCCTAACTATGAATTTTTCCTCAAGTATAAGAAACCATCTGGGGTTTGGGGACGCTCCACCCCTCTTTTCATTTTCCCCGGATAGTTTTTCAACTTCTTTCTTGGTTATCATTAGCTCAGGCTATAGATTTTTGAAGCCCTGAGAATCTGTCTGGTCAAAGCCCAGAGACAGTGATGGCCTCACAAAATATGGTTCTCAAAATGTTCAGATCCGATGGAAGAAACCAAAGGTTGACTTGTCGTGTGTGTGTGTGTACCACCCAAAGTGGGATGGACATGAAGTTCTACATGTAGACAGTGCTTTGTAGTCTGGTAACACCAGATGAATTAAGGTTATTCTCTCCACAAGCTTGTTAGAAGCTAAAGCCTATGAGGGACGCATAGCACTGTGAGCCTGAGTGAATGGTGCCGCCATCTGTCCATCGCGGTGTCCGTTAACCAGGAGAAAGGCAGCATGCAGGATGAAATCTTCCCCGCCCTGCGCTTCCAATGGGTGAAAAGGCCTGGTTCTAACTTGGGCCAGATCTTATCCCAAGAGGGAGTCCTTGTGTAGAAACACCAGCCAATGAACCCCAAGGTAACGGTTGACGTGGACCATGAAGTCCTAGCTAATGGCAGGCAGGACTCACCTTAGGCAAGAGTTCTTGCCTCCTGGGTCTGCCTAGAAAACTATAGTCAGCTTCTCTTCTACCCTCCGCATGACCATCAGCACCCCCACCCCAACCCCACACACCCCAACTTGCTGCCTTCTGGATTCAGAGAGCCATTCTTTCAGTGTCTAGGCAATGAATGCAGAAACCCCAAGCAGAAGTAATACTTTAAAGCAGTATCAGTCATTAAGACTGAATAATGGGTTTAGCAGGTGCTCTCCTCAACACTTGGTTATTATCCTCTCCTCACCTTACCACTCTAACAAGTTGCTTCTCTGCCGAGCTAACCCTGTATCATCGGATGAGTCATAGATTATAACAAGGGGTCTACTTCAAGCCGGCATGCTTGAAGGATGCGAGAAGGATGCGAGAAGGATGTCAGCAGGACAGGAAACAGGAAGCAGATCAGAAGCTCCACATCACGGGCAGTTAGTGTCAGAATGACCATCTGACACACTGCAGGGGCCTGGGGCTCTGTGCTGTGTCACAGCAGATTCATTCCCAGTTCTCATGATGTGTTTCAGTCATCGCGTTTGGTTTACTCTTCTACAGAGGGTGGGAAAATAAGTAGTAGGTTCTGTGAAGATTTCCTTCCAAAACAGAAGGAAAAGTTTGGTGCATAAAGCCTGATGACTGTGCTCTAGAATGATCTGTTCTGTGATGCAGCAGGGAAGCAAAGGCATCCCCGAGTGTGAGCATTGGCTCTGGAGAGGAGGAAGCACTTGCGTGGCGATCTGTCCCTTGGCTCGTATTCCCCACCGCCTGGCGACGCTGTGCCGGGCAGTGATCACGGGGTTGGGGGGACTGCAGAGCCCCTGACACAGTAAATTGTTTCAACCAAAACTTCTCCCCCTGCCCCGCAGGAAGGCCACCCAGAAGAGCCGGAAGCAGAGGAACAAGTCCACGAACAGCAGCCCCAGCAGCAGGAAGAGTACTGAACCGTCTTGGCAGCTCTCGACACTTCCATTTTGTGTGGGAACTTTTCTTCTGGAGAATTGGAACACGTGTGGCCTCAAGCTCAACAGAAACCAGTTGTTCCCAGTCTGCCGGTAACATCACCGCGCTGTCGCATATGCCAGCCACTGCACTCAGTTCCCATTTCCTTTGCCAAGACACATTAGCAGCCAGCCGTTTGGCGGCCCACCTGAGAGATCATGGGGTCACAAACCTTCAACTTCGCCACCTGGCTGCGTGAAATTGGTTCTGCTCTTTTCATTTCTTTCCAGAACAGCTCTCCCCACCCCACTACCACCACCAACACCCCCTTTTTATCCTGGTGTGAAACAATGGTAATTTGATATATGGTATTTATATTGGCATTTCTCAACCCAGTGTCACTAGATGTCACACACATTTGTGGTGCTTTGATGTTTTTGCAAGTCTAACCTCTGAACATAAATTTGGTTCAAATAATAAATTGGAACAAAGGGAAAGAGATACTTGATATGAAAGCCATAATGACAGTGACTTGTTTCATAGGGAAAAACAGAGTCAGTTTCTCCCTCTACTCGCAACACTAAAGGGGAAAAAAGAATGGAATCAAAATTAGGACTTCAGGGCCCAGCAGTGTTCATACGTTTGCATGTTAGACAACCACACAGTGTGTTGTTAGTTTTTAAAGACATTCACTCAAGGAAAACACCATCTCAACTTGGCCCTCTAACTGCTTGCCCCTCCCCTCCCCCCGCCCAGGTTTCCATGCTGTTTTCTTTCTCAGGGTCCTCTTTGGTGGGCAACCACACTCCCCAGGAAGCTGTCATGAGTTATCTGCAGTCCAGAGGGGATCTGCATAGGTACAGGTCTTCCTGCCTCCTTGTGTGAGGTTCCGCGCCAACCCTGTCATCCAACTAGGGGACTAAAGGATCACTACGGGCTGTGCAGCCCTGAGTGTCAGAGCTCTGCCTCGTGCTGTACACTTGCTGGAAGTGAAGACCTGATTACTAGGAGTATAATTCCAAGGGAGAATCATGGTTCTGAAGTCTGGTGTTGACACTGGAATGACAGCACAGAATAGTCTATGACTCCCAGTACCTTCTGGAATAAGGAATTTCCCCTCTTTATACTGCGGCCCTCCTTGTCATTGACCTTTGCTAAACCATGGCAATTCATAAATCAAGGATACATTAATGAATTAAAAGCATTCCTTATTTTTTTAACTAAGATTTGCACATTTTCTTAGCATCTTTCCAAATCTTTGCCTCTTTATTTTATTTTTTTTTCCTTTGACAGATGGGATTCCTTCCTGGATCAATTCATTTCACTTGGTTTCTAACTTTAAATTTACCTTCACTTGTTATTTGACTTAGCAGGTGCCACCAAAACAACAAACAACTGTGCCCACCCCACTTTCCTCTTAACTGAAAAGCTTAAAATAAATTTCTGAATTCTGTATCATGCAGCTTTGACATTTCTTTATTAATTGATGAAATACTGATTCTAAATTCTAGCATTAAAGCTTTCCACCAAAAGAAGTCTTCTCAAAATAAATCTTTTACAGCAAAGTGGTATTTGAGTTATATGTGAAAAAGATTGCTTGTATTTTTGAGGTTATTACAACACACTGTGCAGAATTGGACAGATGTTCCGTGGTGTTTGGTTTCCCTCTCTTCTCTCTCCTGCTTGCTCTGCGCTAGAGTAGTAGCGCCTTTCTCTCAGGCTGGAAAGCCTGGCTCTCAGCAGTGACATCCTCCCACACCTGGTTTCAGGTAGTGGTTGTGCTATATACAGCATCATGCTTAACGGTGTGTTCCCCCACGTCTGTTGCACTCACTGAGTTCCCTTTTTTTAAAAAAATAGCTTTTATGAAGAGGCACAATAAATAATTCCATGCAGCTTATACTTCGGTGGTTCCTACACAGTTCTTTGCCTTCCCAGGACAGCTCAGTAATACCTAGTGCCAGGTGCACATGAGCCAAACTCCTGTCATATACATGTACACGATTACTGTGTAACTTGCATAAGCCTCACCAGTGACCGCCACTCAGCCACTCCATTTCCCCCCAAATCTCCAACCTTCTCAGCTGTAAACATACTGGCCAGATAGCTTCCAAAGATGACGTTCCTCGGTCATCATACTTCATTCTCCTTCCCAGAATCTTGGGGCAGACAATTTATGTAGAGAAGATCTATAAATTCCTCTTGCTGTCCCCACCTGAGACATTTTCCATTGCGCTGTATCACATGTGACAGCACTGATACCTTGGGGAATCTTCATCAGCCAAGTTTCTCAGTCCTCTTTGGCTGCAGATCTTCTGTGCAGACCACCTCTCATTTGCCAGGCCTGCTACTTTCTCCCTGATGACTGTACCCCATCGTTCCCTCATCTCGGCATCCAGGGCACGCTTTCCTCCATGCCCTCCTCCCAGCATGCATCATTGCTGGGCTGAGAAGTCATCCCTTAGTGTGCACCCTGCTCCTCCTCTCAGAAGCCGGACTTCATTCGTAGTGTCCCCCTCATACCCACTGTGGCTGGTGATAGCACTTCCGCTGCTCATGTCAGATGGGAAGTGATCGAAGCAGGGGCCAAAGAGAGAGCCTGTCTTCTAAGCAGAAAAGCAGAAAAAGAAAAGACAAACACCCTGTTGACCTGAGAGAAGTAAGTTCCAGAAGGGAACCAAGAACTCCTCCCTTCCCTGGTGAGTATTTCCATTATTCCGTTAAGGTTTAATATGCATTCAAATTACTTTTACTAAATAGTACACCATAAAGCTTTTGTTATATATTAAATGTAAACTGAAAGGAATGTAAACATATGTATTGTTAATTATAAATATAGATAAGTAATGACATAATAGATGAAAAGGTCTTATTCAGATGTATCACATTCATTTTACATTACCCACCTACTGTCGCATGGTAGAATAGCTTTTTGTCTCTGAATATGTGAATAACTTGACTTGCGGTTATCTTTTTACATATTTAATAAAAAAAAAGTATATGTTAAAATCGGCTTGGATCTATAGATTCTTACATTTTTACGCTAAAGGCTGCCTTTTGAATGAGCATGTATATGAGTGGCTACGTATGTGGATTCACACACTTACCTATGTTTTATTATGATCCACACAGCGGGGTGGGGGGTTGAGTCTTTGTTTTTCTTGATGACAAATGTTTTAACAAGAATTAGTATTTGATATCAAATGTAGCAGCTGTAGCCTTTTTTAAAAATTTGCCGAAAATAAAGATAAACCATCCCCTTAGGAAACATTCCACTTGCAAGCAAAGCCAAGCCAAGCCAAGTTCCTGCAGGTCCAGCCTGCTCCATCTGCATGGGACAGGGCCAGCCGAATAGGAGACTGGGAGAAGCAGGCAAATGTTTCAAAGTAAAGCTTCGTGCAAAACGACCTGTGACTGGCAAAAGCTCTTTGATTCAGTGTATTTCCTTCCTCTCGTTTGTTGACTTTGCTAGGAATGAGTTACAGACATAAATGGAATACAAAACTTCTCATAAATTAAAATTAAAATGTGTTTTAATCTGATCCAAATTCACAGCTTACTAGTAGGATATTCTTCCAATCTATTTATTATGCAGATAAAACGTGACCTGCTACCAAAGGGACATTTTTTTTTTTTAATTAATACCAGCTTAAAAGTTTGTTCAAGGCAGAGGCACAGGTGAAAAAATCAGTGTATTAGAACTGGGCCAGCGAGCCACCTGTGGGAACTGAGGAAACCGTGAGGTCCGCCTGCTGAAGACGCCCAGGGGCCTGCAGGTTACTGAGGTTCAACCAGTACCCATTCACCCTGACAGATGCTGGCCTTCCTGATACTGCTTTCAAGCACCACCTAGAGGCCAATTTTGTTTCTATAATATCCTTTGGCCCCTATTTTCCATTCACTTGCCTTAACCTAAGAACAGAGAAGTGGGAAAAAGAACAGAAAACAGAAATACTACCACTCTTCTCCACCAAGATTCATTTCTCCACGGGGTGCACTTGTGATGGAAGTCTGTGATCTGTGACCTGGGCTGTGACATGTCATGCTCAAAGCATGTTTCCATTTAATTCACCAACCCTGGGGTTTCAAACACTAGATAATGCACTTAAGACATTTGTGCATAGTCAACAATATGTGTGATTCATCTCACTTAAAAGGCACACTGGTGGACTGTGGCAAACCCATCGTTAATGGTTCAAAAGTGGTGAAATATACCATGTTTGCTTCAGTTTATTAAACCTGAGATCATCTCTAAAAATGTAATGTGCTCCTACTGGTATCATGAGGAGGCCCTTGACTGGGGGTGGGTGGGCAATATAATTCCTCGGACTTCGAGTTATGAAATGACATTCTTTAAAATGAAGCACACAGCTTCACTCTGATCTTTGTTATTCTTCCTCTAAACTTCTAGAACACAGCTGCTATGATCCTTGTGGCTGTTATCACTGGGAAACATTCACTGACCCAACGTCTCAGCACTGACACTGTGTTGTCAAGTAGCTCACATGTGAGAGCATCTTCCTGGGTGTCTGACACTTCTTGTTTTGCTGAACTGGAAACTCAGACATTCTCCATTCATTGGAAGAGCTCTGGCCTTACTGCCTAAGGGAAGGCAAAGCTTAAAAGCCATTGACCCTAGAGAACCCTCAGAGGGCATCAGGACTTCAGATCACAAGACTGCTCCAGGGCAGACCCTCCCTCTCCAAAGCTCCAACCTGGACCCCACACCTGGTATAGGGAAGGTTTACACAGACGGTGCATTTAGGATCTTGCCTCCTATGTTGGGTTTAGGACTGTCATAAAAAGAGAAGGCCCGGCCAAAACTAATTTGTTGAACGCCTTTTTCTCTCCACTGATAAAAAAATGCTTGCCAAGTTTTCATTTCTTAAACAGGTTTCTTGTGGTATTTTGTAACTATTTTGTCAAGACTGGGTGTAAATTGTTTTTAAAGGGCCGGGCAAATACACAGTGGGAGAAGCAGACAGATGTTAAATAACATGTTAACATCCCTTTGAATTTGTGATAGTCCGTAGGTACCTAAATGTGTTCTTTCTCAGAGAATAAAAAAGTTAAGCACACACATCCTTCTGTGTAGCAAACATCCCTCGTATGTTTACACTATGGTATTTCTTTAGGTTTTGAAGGTTATCGGTATAATATAACTTCTAAAAAAATTGTTTTAAGTCATGTTTATCTTATTCATTTAAATGTTTTGTTCAAATATGGCTGCTATCATACCTTAAAGGCCACAAAAAATCACTTTAAATGTCAGGCTAAGTTTTCTCAGAGAGACTCAGGGACCTTCCTGTGTCTTAGACACAGACACAGTCAGCTGAGCTTAAAAAGAGGGGTGGGGGTGAGAGAAGGCAAATGTGAATTTTACCAGAACATTTTCATTTTTTCTTAAGGGAATGGTTTTGAAATTAATATCGCAAGATACTGAGCAGTCTTACATAGCTTATCTAGGTTTCCTTTTTTAAATTTCAGTACCATTTACTTAGGGATGGAAAACATATTCCTTTTAAAGCAAAGATTGAATAGGCACAGACTGGTTGTATTTGTCATACCCATAATAGATCTAAATGGGCTTAAATGTAATACTTTTTCCTCTCCTGAGAATATAATGTTGGAAATTGACAGACACCTGGTTATATCTCCACCATATTTTCTAAGCAAATACTGTATTGACAGTATAGCTAATACCTAGTT
This sequence comes from Rhinolophus sinicus, assembly GCF_057876585.1. Lineage (NCBI taxonomy): Eukaryota > Metazoa > Chordata > Mammalia > Chiroptera > Rhinolophidae > Rhinolophus > Rhinolophus sinicus. The sequence continues at coordinate 87,518,812 of NC_142504.1, forward strand.
AGAGCACAGGATTGTATTAGCCACTGAGTTTTTAAAAGAGGACCCAAACATATTTGATTTGAAAACACTCAGCCAGTTTCTATACAACTTAAAAATGACAGCTTGGACAATCACAGTTACACACTCAGCACATAACATTATGCAATAACTTCATTTAACTCCTTAACATCCTAACTGATGAGAATGATTGTCACACTCTGGCACACGTCACTGTGATATTCTGTTACCCAAACTGGTTTCCAGCCTGCTGTGAAATGCCTCACCTATTTTCTTAGGTGACAATGCTAAATTCCACAAAGAAAACAAAACGTGGTGAATTTATGTGTAGAAGTGCCCCCAAACCCGATATAGAACGTGCTTTGGAGCTAAACTTCTTATAGGCTTTTGAAAGCCTAGAAAGAGGGCTCCTAAACAATTGTACCTGTCAAACCTGTGCCTAAAAGGGCTTTCAGCTCCCTGGAAGCTCCCCTACTTCTTCCTCCTCAGTGGGAGTCCGTGATATCAGTTTCCTACTGAAGGAAGGAGGAGGGAAGACTGGAAAGAGGGACAACGGTATGAGAGGTGATGTGATTCCTCTTGCTTTCTGAGCCATCTAAGAATAATCCTGTATCCTTCAACTCACTGGTTCCTGTTCTGAAAATAGCTTGGTAAGGGAGATGATCACGTGATCAGCCCAGAAGCCACCCAACAAGAACAGATTAGCTTGAGGCAGGAGCTGTGTGCTTGCTTCATAGGACAGGTAAGATAAGAACGGGGCCCCTGGGGAGGTGGGGGAGGGGGGGCCAGCAGAGGCAGGTGTGGGCAAGAAGATCGCACCAAGCCTGCAGCTACAGCACAAGAGAAGCTCCAGGTATCTTGCCCATGAAAGGTCTTTGGTTATTTGGCCCATTAACGTTACTCCTCTGGTTCACAGAAAGGGTGTTTATTCCTGGTCATATTTTTTCCCTGAAAAGATGTGTTTTCAAGTGTTGACTCAACTGTCTCCCCAAGAAAAAATAAATGGAAAAATTACCTAATCTAGCCTCTCTTTAAATTTAAAACATACAACCAAGCAAACTGCTAATACAAACTCAGAAAGAGCCAGAAGAAAGTTTTAAACTAATATATATATATATATATATATATATATATATATATATATATATATATAAAACATGTAAGTGAGGAAATCAGAGTGAAGGGAAAGTGAGGAGGGAGGGAGAAAATGAAGCCATAAGTACAGTCAGGAGCTTCACACGTGCCCTAAGGTCTCTATACTTTACTAGGACCCACGGAAAAAGTTACCTCTGTGCATTGTAGTTGTCAACACAGGGAGGTAAACGTCACTCAGTTTAAACAAATAGGTCGCTTATGAATACAGATACTTAGGCCTACGAGAAATTTTTCTGTGGCTCCTCCTAGGAAGAAATTAAACGATGTAGGGAGCCTGGCCTTCAGAGCATCTCATAGCAAATACAGTAACAGTCTAATAGGCTGTCGTGATTCGTCATCAGGACTATCCCTGATGACATAATGACCAGATGAAGGTCAGTAAAAACCAATCAATCAGGAACCAAAACTGTCGGCATGCAAATAGCTCCCAGAGCCTCAGATCTCATCCCAGGATGAAGCAGAGTATTTCGAGGCATGGTAGGGGACCATTACAGCCACTACTCCTTGCAGCATAGGTTTGGGGAAACACTGAAGGGCAGAGAGTGTAACTTTCTACTCACTGACTGGTATTAGAGGGCACATACTTAATGCTGCTGACCAAGACCCAGGCCTTCCCTAACAGCATACTTGGGGTGGGGCTGCCCTCATGCTGAATGGTAAGGAGCCAGGACAGGCCTCGAGAGGCCACCCCACTCTCCGTAGAGATGGGAGGAGACCCACTGGCAGGGTCACAGTTTTCCCCAGATGCACTGACTTGTGTGAGGGTCTGACTTATTTTTTGTGTTTTCAATTATCCTTGGCAATTTACTGATAGGGCAATTTTCACTGTAGGTTACAAATATGAAATATTGGCTGTTACGTACTCCCAGAACCCTCAAAATTATCCTGGAGATAGAAAACATACTATTTGTCAGTGGACTAAGGTCAAACCTAAGTCTGTAGGGAAAAAAGATATTTTAATGAAGATCTTACTACAGCTATAAAACCCCCTACACGTTGCAAAATGGTTTCACAAATAACCATGGAGCAGGAGTGGGCTTTGTAAGATGCCCTGCCCTGGAGTCAAATCCCAGCCACTCCATTTGCAGCGCTGTGATGATAAGAAAATTGCACATCATTTCTTAGCGTCCATTTCCTCATCTGAATATGGAGATTAAATCTTCCTCCCAAACTTGTTTTGAAGAATAAATGAGATTATGTTGGTAAAGGACCTTGCACATAGTTGATATTTACTAAGTGGTAGCTCGTATTACTAATGGTGGTTTTGATACTCCTGTGAAGGAGGTAATATAGATGTTATAATACTAACACTACCTGGTACTAGATGTTTCAGGACTGCCCGCTGCTCCCACCACCCCTGCAGAAGGAGCAGCCCTTGGCAGCCCTGTGCCCTACCACAGATTCCTGGCCCCACCCTGCCACAGCTAAGTTCAGAGTGGACATCTAACCCAGGGGCAGTCAATCTAGGGTTGCCAGTGACCATATGGCTTGACTCTATGTGCCTGGCCAATCAGATCTTCCCCTCTCATTTGTACTAAGGATCCAGGACCTTAGCATTAGGAGCTACAGTTTGAAAGGATGCAGACAGAGTAAAGGGAGCCATGAGGAAGGATCACGGTGAGCTGATGTTAGACATACGCAATTGCTCTGAAGCAGAACATGGGAGAGGCAAAAGGAGTCGTGAGCAGGCAGGAAGGAACCAGGGCATGTTTTAGCTAAGATCCACAAACATCTGCTGCTTCCTTGAATCCAGAACCACCCACCCGTTTTTTTCTGAAATCTGGTTGATCGGTTTTATTGACAACACATATGTGTCAATAAAATAAGTTTAAGATAACTTAAATGAGTTTCTTCCTTGCAATCTAAGACATTCTCATGAGGTGAGGCTCTTAAGAGGGAATAACTTACGCACTTTGTAGGACAGAAAGGACCTTTAAGACAATCCAATCCCCAGCGCATCTCAGCTCCCAGGCAACAGCCAGCATCACCTGGCCCCAAGGTGCATGAAGAAGCCATCCTGGACGCCAATCCCGTTGAGCTTTCAGATGCCTCTGAGCATCCATGCTCAGAGGACAGACCCCAAGCAAGAACTGCCCAGCTAACCCCTGGAACCACAGAAATAGTCATAAACTGGTTTAAGTCACTAAGTGTGGGTGGCCTGTTACACAGCAACCGATAACCGCAACAATGTAGATGATAATGAAGGACGAATTTTATCCTGTTACTTTCTGCCGGCATCATGCAAAGAAAATGTGATTTCAGTCATATTTCCACTGTAACAGCTGTAAAATAATTTGGCACATCACTTTTTTCAGTTTCATAGAGTGAAAATGTGAAATGAGAGAATTAGACTACATGATCTTTGAGATCCCTTCTGTTTCTTAAAAACTGATTCCCAACAAATAACACATAGGAAGAAAAAAAAATCGCCCCAAAGGGATAGTTCCCTGAGGTAGGCATATCTTTCCTACCTTAAAAGTGAGGCATTTGTGAGAAACTGGATAGAGGAACTACAGAAGAAGAAAGAGTCAAAGATTCAATAGTTTTTAGGCGCGGCAACTGGGAAGCGTAGTGCCTCCAGCAGCTGAGAATAGCAAGGTTGGAACAAGGGGAGACAGTGCTGAACCCAGAGTAAATGACAGGTCCTGGAAGTGGAGCTGTCTACACTGCCTGGATCTCTCTTTGGAGACACACACACACAAAAAAAAACTGCTGTGGAGGTAAGGGGTCCGAACCAATGATAAGGACTTGAGGATTAACCCTCTTTCGTGACAGGTGGCCTCCCAAGAGTGAATAAGCACACAAGAAAGTGAATGGAACGTGGAGCTGTTCAAGGCAGAACCTGGGGCGAGGGGCTACATTTTAGAATAGAAGTTAAAGAAGAGCCGAGGAGATGTTGGGAAAGGTCCACTCAGAGACCAGAAAAATGCAGGGCCCTGACTGGTATTCTGGCAGGACATAGCCAGTGGGTGGGTGGGAAGATGGAAGAAAGGACAAAACAGTGAATAAGAAAAAAACCAGAGTGAACAGTTTCAAGGAGGATTGACTGGTCAACAATATCAAAGCCACAGAAAAGACAAATGGTAAATTCTGAGAAGCTAATGGAGTTGACAAGAATCGGGTGATTGTCAGCCTCAGACGAAAATTTTCAGTAGAGTAGTGGGCTCAAAACAGTACATGAAAACTGCATGGAAAAAACACCTGAAAGCCAAAGGAAGGAAATAAAAAGAATGGGAGAAAGAAAATGGAACAAAATCCAGCAAAGACTTTGGTATTTAAAACAGGACCACCTGTGTACAGCCATGTTGGAAAGACCCAATGGCCTCCAAGTCACAGAAGGTGCTAAATGCAAAGACAAGTGTGGTGGGTACCAGGACGTACAGAATTTCATCATCTTCAAACCACCCTGCTCATGGACAATTTCCAGGTTCATAAAAATAGAATCCTAAGAAATCCTGTAGTTCAGAGGTCAAAAAGCAATAGGGTAATGAGATAAAGGTTAAAAGACCTATTCTGGTCAGATATTATTTTAAAGGAAATATTTAGATTTAAATAGGTCTTGACTTGCAATGAGGTACAAATAATAAAAATTCAAATATCAGAGTTTCATGTATAAAAAGGAATTGCTATGACAACCACAACTCAGCCTCTATAGCAAATATAAATAGGAACTAGAATGCGAAAATTATAGAGAAATGTGACTTTTTCTGATTTGGAAACAATTTCAACTACTAGTCTTTAATGTTTTGCTCGTTTGCCTCTGATGAGAACATGAAAATATTCCTCCATTTCAATAGCTTCTTTGTATTACAAGTTAAAATGAACAGACCATCATCTAATGAAAGGAAACTGGAAACCAAGACCATCTAATGATAATGACTTATTCCACTAAGGTGCCTCTGTCCCCTTCCATTATTTAAAGTACCACACTTTTTAAAAGTAAAGAGTAGATGTGAAGTAAATGCATTATATTGCAAGCCAAATAGTAAAAGCAGGTAACAGGGAATGTGGAATCAATACATCTTTAGCTGCCTGATGGTAAAGCTTCAAATCAATTGTAAAGGACCAAAGTTTCCTACCATTTCTCCAGCATTTTCCTTTAACCAAGACAATCCCTGAGACCTGCCATGAGGTTTGCTATGTATATGACTGGTGAGGGAAGGCAGAGTAGGGCAGGGTCAGATATCACCAGCTTCTCTTGGGATAATCTATTACGTTCTGGAGCTCACGCTCCTGAAACTAGAACAATCAGATCTGCAAGCCCAGGGACCCGCAGGATTCAAGGTTAGGGTACCCAGAGATTTGATCTTTTGCATAGTGTATTTCCCTTAAGACATTTTCATTGCTACATAAGTACGCTGGTTACATACAGCTCCCTAGTTAGCCCGGCTGTCTGACCCTGCCCAGGGACCTGTGGTGTATTCTCACTTCCTCCTTCTAGTGTCCTTAGATACCTTGCCATAGCCTCATTTCCAGTTTTTCTCTCTCTGTTCTGGCTTGCTCCTTCATCTAGTCTGGCACCCACTCGAGCTCTGGCCTGTATGCGGTCATTCAATCTCTGTTCTCTGCAGTCCAATGACTAGGCCAGCCCTGCCCTTCCCCTGAACCCTGCTCCAGTTCCAGGCACCCCAATCCCTGGCAACTCTCAGCCACTTGCCTGTCAAGTGGAGTGATTTGGACATGGGTCAGTTCTAACTACAGGTGTTCTCCAAGAGCACTGAGCTTCCTCCCATGTCACCCAAGTTCAACACCTTTCCAAAAAGAAGGAAAGCGATTCAATTATTTGGTGTGCCTGACAAAAACAATCACATATCTGGCAGTCCTTCTGATGCTGCTGTTGAACTCTATGGCGTATCATCCCCTGTATTAACCAAGCTAATTAAAATGTCAGTCAAACCATGGTAAATTAATTATAAATTAGAACATTAATGTCACCATATTCACAGTATAGTTTACTAATTGTCCGTAAGTAAACTTACATAACAATTTGTAATTGTTAGCAGGTACAAATGTCAAAATAGAAGTATCCTGATTTAAATTCCAGTTCTTTGCATCCAGGTACTTTCGTTTTTAGATCTTCTATATACAAACCCATATAAACTCCAAATCTTTCTATAGGATCATCAAACATGAGAAGGGAATCCTGAAATAACTTTCACCAGATCCAGCACCTGAAGGCCTGAAGCTCTCTTTTCAAAAGCGAGACGGTTACTAAATGTGCAATGTACACACTGTTGGGATTTATCAGAGCAAGCTTGGTTCAAGCACCTCTACTTTGGAAGAGGCTTTGCCAGAGAATCCACACTAGTGGGGCTTTGAGATACTTCCAGGAACAATGGAGAAGGCAACAGCAGACTTGTTGCCTGGCCAACATGTCACATGGAGTAAGGAGGGTTAACAAAGCAGGAGACACCATGGGAAGCAAAGCTTCATAAAAACTATCTGTAGCATTTTCTTTAGATAGTCCCCATAAAGAATAACACACAAATGCCTATTAGAAGACGTTCATCACGAGAACTCTCAGAAGTCTAGTATGCTTTCACCTTGGCCACACGGCAGTATTTGAGCTAAATACTTTCAAGAACAGGAAGATGCTGCCTGTCAAGCATACCCTGGTTGCACTGCCTCACTGCACTTTCCCTTCCACGTTTGATCTCTTATCAACCACAGAACGAGGTGCAAGCCAATCATATAGGTGAGAAAAGGACCAAGAAGTTCTGATGTTGCCTTTGATTTTCTACACTGTTCCTTGTTCCTGCTAATGCCCCAGGCCCACCTGTGAACAATGGCGTCTCTCATGAAAGATGTCTCTCTCTGGACGCAGGAGCTGCGTCAAACAGAATTTCACGAAGCCCAGGGCCTTTTTTCCAGAGACTCTAAGAAGTTGGAAACTGAGACACAGTGAGTTTTGTGGCTGAGTTTCAAACCTAAGCCAATCGGATCCAACAAACAGTTCCTTTCTCTTTCCTCTACTGCCTTCTAGTTTACGTTGTTAAGTTTAAACTTACATGAAATGTTGTGCAAAATCTGAAAAAGCAAGAACCACATGGCAGGATGAGGAAGTGGGAACAGATATTTATAAATGAAAATGTGTTCCAATTCCACAATGACAAGGTATACCACAGTGATAACAATAGACAAACTTTACTATCTCATTAGAAAATAATAGAATTCTTGACCAGATACACAAATTGCTGCCTGCCACAGTCGTATGACTCACATAATAACTGGTACTGTTGTGATCTTACATATATATTATTTTAGAAGTGCCAGCTAACACACGTTGTTTGGGGTTTTTTTAAACCAGATGCCCAGCATTCCTAATTAATATGATAGACATTTAAATTTCGAAGAAAATGTCAATGCCAAAACAACAAATAATTTTAAATGTGCCTCCCACAGAATGCGGATTCTACATACCATGGCCAAGGAGACACATGTAATTATTAGCAGGTTCACTGGCACCCAATGGACCCGATGTGAACATGAACCGAAGCTGCTCATTTAATAACCAAGCTCTCCAGACGCCGTCAGTCCTGAAAGCACTGCATCAAGTGCACAGATCAAAAAGCATCTAGAAGTGAGAGGGGGCCGTGGAAGTCATTATACCAACGGCGCATTGAGTGCATGAGTCTCTTTAGAAGACACCCGCCATGTAGTTACCTGGCTGCATGCCAGTCTTGCCTGTCACACCTGGCTATGCTGACTGAGAACTCACTACATCCCAGGAGAGGTCACCATTCCATCTTTGGAGCGCTCTAGTTCCTGATTAGTTGTAACTATTAGAGTAAACGAATCAGTGATTCATCTGAGGACATGGATACATGTTTATTTTCTTCCATAACACGTCAACGAGAAAGTCTTAATTGAATAAATCAAAAAAGGACACAAATATAATTGCAACACATATGTTTAGACTAGTTGAAGCTGATCAGGTCACTCACTAGGCCAGTGAAGAAATGGTACCTAAACCATATGAATACGCTTCCATTATACGTGCATGTTATGGAATGTTTTTTAACTCAAATAAATTTGCCACCGACCTGAACACAATTGCAGCTTGTTGGTTCAGTACTGATAGGTAAATGCAGAATTTTGGCCAAAGGACCCGGGTTTCACTGTTTGTATCTGAGAGTCACTGAATACGTTGAGTCTTTCTCTGACAGCTGACCTAGAGAGGGCATATGCAGCATGGAGCTGAAATAGCAATCTCTATGTTGCTGAAATATTCAGATTGTTTATACAATTCTATGTAATAGCACAATTTAGAAGTAGCTTTCTCTAGAAAATAGAGGCATTGTAAACTTAGAATGTAGAGTGTTAAAAAGTGACATCTCACCCACATTACAGACTGCCAGGTAATAAACTGACACACATTCTAGTGAAAAAAGAGCATTTCCGAGGGCCACTTTCAGTTCCTAAACTAATACTTTTTTAATCTTTAATATTTTTTGTTTGTTTTTCAGTATCTTTTTTCTGGGATGGAAGGTTTTCTCCTCAAATAGTGAAACAGTTTAAGGGTTTGTAATGTAAGTAAATAGCCTAAATATATCTTCTCTTCATGTACATTCTCAAGATTACAACTTGGATTCTCTGAGTTTAATGATAACTAGAGTTAGACTGTTTCCCATTAAAAAGAGAAAAGAATAAGGCAGAAATTCAATAAGTGTTCAAGTAAAATATAGTCATCCTAACATCTGTATTATATTAGAGGAGACACAAGACAAAACATTGACTCTTGAGGTTAAATCTAAATTTCCTGCTGCAGCTCTGAAAGAGTTTGAGAGTTTAGATAAAAAGGCAACAAAGAAAATGAGACCAAAAATGTCTTAAAGCTTAACTTTCAAATGCAATTAAATGCCAACACTTAGTTACTTCTTCGAAGCACCAATATAGTCTGCAATTACCCAATAGCCACGAACAAAAATCAATGCACTATCTCAGGTCTTTTTCCAAGTTAGGGATGATACACCTGGGATCTGTATGTCATAAGAGGTGCCAAACCACCATGTCTCATTCTTTATCTCTCATGAGGGATGTTGTATTTTTACATCTTCTTCTCTAGTATATTCTTACATCACACTTGAATTTCCAAACAAAGGTATTATTTCAGCCTCCTTTGGAATCTACTGGTCTTTAATTTCATACTGCAAAAGGAAAACCCAAACTCCCGAGTCAAGGGTCAACAAGCAAGACAAATTACCTCAGCAAAAACTAAACAGCATGAGGCCAGAACAAGGATTCTGAAAACTCTCTCTTTAAGTCTGGCTTTCAAGCCTGCATCCTCTCCTTTATCAAGCTAGTGAGTAAAAGTAAGTTTTGAGAAAGTAATGCTGACCTACTAGCTTTGATGGCTCTGTGGAAGCATTTCTAAAATGCAGTTGATCAGAAGTACACACACGCTCACGTACACACACGTAGATGAAGAATTGGTTATTCTGAACAACTCAGAATGAAACAGGCTCTTTGTTTTATGAACTTGATTGGGGTGACAATGGTTAGTAAAGTTACATAGATTTCAGGTGTATGATTCTGTAATACATCATCTGTATATTACATTGTGTGCTCACCACCCAGAGTCAGTTCCCCTTCCATCACCATATATTTAACCTGCTTTATCCTCTTCTACTACCCTCCTTCCCCCTTACCTTCTGGTAACCACTAAACTATTGTCGAAACAGGCTCTCATACCAAATTTTATGGTATAGTGAGGTACATATCTCTAAACCTTGAACATTAGAACATTTTTCTCAACCACAAAGCTGTGATTGAATCAAGGAACTGGGATTAGGAGAAACTTATCATGAAGTCATTTTAGACAAATCTTATATCAATTTGTGCCTAAGTTTCAGCATCTAAGAAATATAGATTCTATGCTTGGTCTTCAAGACCTCTTACCAATTTATCCCTTGTCCTGTCTCAACAGGTTAGTAACCCCCTGCTATAGCCAAACAAAGCTTATTGCTGTGTTTTCTGCATCACTGGTTATTCCTTTTCAGTCTCTCTGGTTTCTTCCCTTACTGTTGGAAGGTCTCAGAGCTCAGTCCTTGATTCTCTTTTCTATTATCACGTACACCCTTGGAGAGCTCATCTAATCTACACATGTCAGTGACTTTCAAATTTTTATTTTCAACTCAAACCTCTCTGCTGAACTCCATACTTTATATACACAACTGTGCATTTTTTTGGTTTTTGGTTTGGGGTTTTTTTTTTGTTTGTTTTAAGTACATGGATACTTTCCCTTTATTTCCAAATGAAATTTAGCAGAATTCAGGTGTTTTTCTTTGGGAAAGAAAAAGGGGGGAGAGGAGGGGTAAATGGAGAGAAATACTGCCCAACAGGTGCACCACTCAAACATTTGCATCAGTGGCTTTATTCCAGCGAGCTACAGCTAATGCATGAATCCGCCAGATATACACAACTGTCTTTTTAATATCTCCTTTTGGATAGCTAATAGACATCTCAAACTTGTATGTCCCAAATTGAACTCCGATTTCCCCCTACCCCATCCCACAAATGTGCTGCCCCTACAAGGCTTCCTGTTCTCAGCTGATGACAACTCCATCCTTCCAGTTGCTCAAGACGTCTTAGTGTCACACTTGATTTTCACTCTGACATTCAGTCTGTCAGAAAATGCTATTGGCTACAAGAAAGCCATCAAGAAAACAGTATATCCAGAATCCAGTCCATTCCCTCATCATTTTCATAGCTACTACCCTGATCCAGGCTCCATTCTTTCTTTTTCTTTTTTCCACTTACAGTTGATATTCACTATTATTTTATATTAATTTCTTACCTGGATCACCCCAATGGCCTCCTGAATGGTCTCCCTGCTCCTAACCCTGCCTCTCAGAGAGCCAAGGAGATCCTCTTTAAACATCAGTCATATCATTTCATTCCTCTGATTCAGCTCTACAATGACTACCTGTTTCACTCATGTAAAAACCAAAGTCCTCACAATGAGTTTGTTTCCTACCTCTCCCCCTTGCTCAGCCTGCTCCAATCATAGTGGCCTCCTGGCTGTTCCTTAAACCTCTCAGCACGTTCCTCCCTTAGGCCTCCTGCACTGGCACTTCTCTTTCTAGGATGCTCTTCCCTCAAATAGCCACACAGTTCCCTCCCCTTCTTCAAGTCTTTGCTCATAAACTCCCTTCTTAGTGAGGCCTGCTCTGAACTCCTGTTTAAAATTGCAACCACCCTCTCGCTCTTGCGCTCCCAATCCTCTTTCCCCTACCATACAATTTTTTCTTTCTCTAAAGTACTAATCTCTTTCTAATATTCATTTATTTATTTTGTTTCCTCCCACCACACACACACACACACACACACACACACACACACACACACACAATGTAAGCTCCATGAGGACAGTGATTTTTGTTTTGTTCTCTGAGATAGTACCAATCAATGCCTAGATTGTACGGACATAGCCCACCAACCTACCCATTCTACTGCCTGAAGTTTTATATGTGTCATCTTTCCCTTTTCAGACTGACTTTCCCCAACCTCTCTAGCAATATAAATACAGCTTTTGCTCCCTGCAAACTCCGATTTTAAACCTCCTCCTCTGAAATCTTTTCCACATTAGTTCTGCTCTATTGACCATGGACTTTTATGCTCTTAGCCAACAAAAAAATTTGCATTAGCATCTTTGTTCGCAGAGTCTGTAAATCTTAAGTCACGCAGGCACACGACTAAACTCTCAGGTCTTTAGCATACAATAAATTTCATTTTTTTAATGAATGATTTGATGCCTTTAAGAATATGACAATATCACTTAAATCATGAGTGCAGTGTCCGTGTTCAGTTACTTCTCTCTACAGATTATAAAACAAACAAAATATGTACAAAATGTCAAGGACATTCTCAGACTTAGAAGAACTATTGGTGAGTGTTTTATGCCTTTAAGAGATGCATCTGAGGAAGAGAAAGATTATCAGAGATTTCCTTGGGCATAGGGTAAATACTGAAAAGTTCACAAGCCTTCTTTGGTGAGGAACCCAAACTCATTGTTATGGGTTGAATTGTGTCTCCCAAGAAACACACGTTGAAGTCCTAACCCCCAGTACCTCAGAATGTCGCCTCTTTTAGAAATAGAGTCTTTCCCAGGGTAATCAAGTTAAAACAAAGTCATTAGGGTGGGCCCTAATCCAATGTGAATGACGCCTTTATAAAAGGGGGACATTTTGGCACAGAAACAGACATCCACAGAGGGAAGATGTTGTGAAGACATACAGGGAGAACACCATGGGAAGACAGGGAATTGGAATGATGGATCTATGAGCCAAGGAATGCCTGAGGCTAACAGAAACTAGGGGAGAGGCCTAGAACAAATCCTTCCCTAGCGCCGTCAGAAAGAGCATGATGCTGCCAACACTTTGATTTCAGACTTCTGGCCTCCAGAACTATGAGACAATCATTTCTGTTATTTGAAGCCATCCAGTTTGTGGTACATTGTTACAACAGCCCTAGGAAACCAATACATCCATTACTTGGGTAGAGTGGCTTGAGCCAAGCCCTGGTTAGATAACCATACTTTCAAATTATTCACATTGCAACCTGTGCCCTGCAACTGAAGTCCTTCAATGGATTGTCTCAATTCCAGAGTGACTTTTTAATTGTTATTTTACAATCGTTTCACCGATAAAATTCTTAATTGGGGATAAGGGTACTATCTTCTACTCTAGTATCAAAAAGACTCTCTCGTGTGAGTACAAAGATACTCAAGGAGGATCACTCAATGCCCTTATAATTTGTACAGGCAAGCTGATCTACAAAGCGGAAAGTCAGAAAACATTCTGCACTACCAATTGGCAATTATGTGTTTGAACTGGATGGACACGGGGGGGGGGGGGGGAACAATTTGGAAAATCATTCAAATGATATAACAACATTTAATTTCATTTGTTCAGATTTTAGAAAGATGCCTGCTTTGAGTTACCTGGACCAACGGTCAACATTGCCTTGCTTTCTGGCTCAATATACGAGACAATGAAACTTTTAGCTTTAGCAGCAGGTTCCAAACTATAGTCCAAAAGAAAAAACATCACAGCCAGTCTTTTAAAGTTTAGACTTCAGGCATAACCCCAGCTCAGCTCCCTTGCAGGCTGAGACTCACGTTCTTAGACCTGTCTTAGGTGTGAGGGGGAGAACTGAGCCTCCTGTCCCCTGTGAGCCTGAAGGACTGAATTGTGTTTCCCCTGAGGTGCCTTCAGATCAGATGACATTTGTCCAGCCTCATTTCTTCCTGAGCTAAATGTCAAGAACTCACTTTTTTCATTGTCACAAAGCTTGCAGATCTAGGAGTATCATTAAAATTTAAACATTCCTGTCAGTTGGATATTTTCCAGTAAACAAAGAATCACAATTATAATAGCAAATTGGACACAAAAATCATTTTCTAATACTGCAAATTACTAAAGTGCCAGATGTTTTCTATACATTATCTCTAATCATCACAAAAACTACACAAGGAAGATGTTATCCATCATTTTACTAAAGGGAAAACAAAGCTCAAAAGGGCTAAGTGGCAGAATTAGCGTTTAAACCCAGATCCCCGCTACAAACTCAACCGCTGAACAAGTAGCATTATAAAGAGACAGTTCCCACTACTTGCCAGAATTGTACTTATATTACCTTTACTTTTCAGAATACCCCTCATAGCGAGGTATTGCTATGTGATTCCCGTGTCACATCTGAGTGGACTTGTACTCAGGAAGGTTAAGTGACTTGCCCACAAGCCCGCAGCTAGTAGGCTCTGGAACTGGATTCAACTTCGAAAACCTTTCCTTTCCTAATAACAAAAAAAAACTTCCCTGTACTGAGTACTGTCCTGAGCTATTTATAACCATTATAAACCACCCTAAAAGGCAGAAGAGTGTTAGCCTCCTTCTCCACACGAGGAAGGTGAGGTTCAGCGCAATGACTTGACTTTTCCTGTCACAAAGCCATCAAGTGATAGAGCGTTGTGAAGACAGGGCATTGGAATGATGGATCTATGATCCAAGGAATGCCTGAGGCTACCAGAGGCTAAAGGAGACTGGCCCAGGCTCCTGCCACTATGCCAAGCTCCTTTAGTAATCAAGCCAGTGTGTTGCAGGACATTTGACCTGTACAAAATGTCCACGGAGACATTTGGTCCCTGATTTGTTACAGGATACAACTATTGAACCTCATTCAAATTGCATGGATGTTATTTTTCTTGTAATTCTCGAGGAATCTTGGATTTCGCATTGATTCTTGTTCTTTCTCATTATGAAGTTTGGCAACGGTTACTCTGAAGTTGATGAGCAATTGCTCTCGAGTATATATTGACCTGATTATCAGCTTTGTATTCCTTCCTCTGTGAACAGTTTTAGTGATACAGATTTGATTCTATTGGTATCTTGTGAGGTAGGCAGCTGTATTTGTGTGTGACCACCAAGAACCTGGGGCATGAGTTGTTCATGGCTCGGCTGTTCATCTTTTCACACTTCAAGGACCTCTCAGCATGAACCAAATGTCTCTGTGGACATTTTGGGACAGGACCAAATATCAAGGACCTTTCAGCGTAGACCAAATGTCCACTAAGCAAGCCATGTCACAAAAAACAGTAGGCTGACTTTTAAGAGCCTGTTATATAGAAAGAAGACCACTTGGGATAGGACAAAGGATTGAAGAGAAGCAACCTGACAAAAGTAACAGGAAGAAAAAATATGATCTGGGGTTGCAACAGCCAAATTTGCCTTGTCAATGCACAGAGCACCAAACATTCTCTATTTTCCAAATAATTACGCTCTTAGTTTGATTTACAAAATGGAAATAGAGAAATTTACTTAAATGGTAACCCCAGCAAGAGGAAGGAGGGAAGTATACATTGCCAGGAATGAGCTAGGTATCAATGAGAAAGACCAAAATAGGGAATTTCTACATGTTTTATTCATTTTACTCCATTTCTAAACTCATCCCTGCCTATATTCTCCCACTGCTTCCAGTAATAGTATTTACCTCCCTCTAACTAAAATGTTGGTTTGGCAGGAAATGAGGAAGAAGTTTCTTTTGAATTCAGACTATTCCCCTAGGATTAACTCTTGGATCAGAAGCAGAGGTTTACAAAACAATATCATTTCTATGCCATATTACAGTGTTACGAAATGCTTCCAACCAGGTTCTCTCCTTTGATCTTCACATCACCCCTAGGAGGTAAACAAAGTCTACATCAAATTCCTCATTTTACTGACAATGAAACTAAAATCCAATTAAGTGATTTGTGCAAGATCATACAATCAGTAAAACCCAGGCTAGAAGCCAGGTATTCTGTTGCTAAATTTCGGGTTCTTTCCACAACAGCATCATGTTCTAAGTTACTTGAGAAATATCTGTTTTACTGGACAATGCTGAATATCTCCACAGCTGCTATTGCAGCGACCACATCATCATAGCTTTTTTATTATTTTTGATAGGCTTTCTTTTTTAGAGCAGTTTTGGGTTCACAGCAAAATTGAGCAGAAAGAACAGAAAGTTCCCATGTACCCTCTGTCACCACACAGGTATAGCCTCCCCCTTCATCAACATCACCTTCCAGAATAATACAATCATTTCAATTCATCATTTTTTAACTATAAAGAATCTTCAAGTGATAATTCTAGAAAGGGGAGGAGGGAAAAGAAGAAAAGGAAAAGGAGGAGGTACAGGGGGAGGAAAAAGGCAGTTCCCAGTATTTGGGGAACCGACACGAGCCAGGGCTCCACCTGCCACCACCAGGTACACTTCTCACCAGCCTCTGCATCTCCTCCCTCAGTGAACACATGAAAGGCCTCAGAGGGTGGGCCTCCCAGGCCCTTTATTTCTGCCTAAACTCTCCCTAGAACGTCATCCATAGTTTGAACCAGGCCTGAGTGATCAGGGAAATGGAGGAACATTTCTAACAGAACTTTAGCTTCTGCGGTCTCACAATAATTACTGCTACTATACTATACTACTGCAGCGTTATATGAAGAGTAATACTGATGCAATGAATAATAGTGGTAATAATAATTTATTGAGTCCCTGTTATCTTTCAGGGGCTGTACATATTTAATCCTCTCTAAAACCTTATGATAAACAATCCACAGTCCTTATCCACAATTCTAAAATACAAAAGCTCTAAAAACCCAAATGTTTTTTTCTAAACACACAGGAACCTATTTTGGTGGCAGCACCTAATCTGAACCAACACTGGGGTTTTTTAAATAGTCTTTATTTATCCCCTTAGTATGAACATTCATACATTTTGGTGCAAAATGGGTTAATGTGCTGGGGTTTGGGGCACTGCGCCGAGCTCTGCTGGGATGTAACATACTGTGTAATACAGATTATATACCTTTTTCTTTCTAAAATTCAAAAGTAGCTGAATTCCAAAACACATCCAGCCACAAGGATTTCAGATTATCTCCACTTTCCTGATGAGAAACAGAGATTCACAAAGAATGCAATTTTATTACATATTTCCTCTAGGTCACCAGAGCCTTTTGACTAATTTAATAGTCAATGCTCTATTTTTTTAATTCAGAAAAGTATAACTATTATGTTTGCATGTAATCTAATAGTCGTACTTAAGTGGATCATTTCCCTGTACACCCGTATCCAAACTATTTTAAGTGCTACTGGCTGTGGCTGATCTGAGAAGGCTGAGCTTGCATTTATCATCTCTTGTTACCCTGCCCAGTCTCCAGTGAAGAAAATTCAACAACATCTCTAAAAACAACGATTTACTATGCACTATGCACTGTTCCAAGTGCTTTCCATAACACACCACATTTAATCCTCACAACAACACATTGAGATGGAAACTATTATGACCACTTTACAAACGATGGATCTGGGCACAGAGGGGTTAAATATATTGTCTGTCTGGTAGCATGGCAAAGGCAGAATCTGAATCTCAGCAGAAATCAGACAAAATATCCTTTCTGTCACAGCACTTGTGGGAAGGAGGAGGAACAGAAGGCAAATAAATAAAATAACCAAATTATATAGTATATCAGAAGGTTGATAAGTCCTACAAAGAGGAATAAAACCTGAGCTTTTCACTACTATATATACTGTCTCTTAGTGAAAGCAATGCCAGATCTGGTCTCTGAAGGGTGAAAGAGAAGAGAAATTTTAGGATAAATAAACTGAATCGTAAACTCCATAATCACCACATTGCCTATGACATTGTTTTTTGTTTTTTTTAAGAATACATAAGGACTTCTACTTCCAAGCATCATGGAGTAACAAGGATTAGATTTACCCTTCTGTCTAAAAGGTTCAAAAACCAAAGCAAAACACAGACAAAATATATGAAACAATATATGGTTTTCAAGATACTAAATATCAGACAATGGAGTAACAGTGATTCCTGAAAAACAGGAAATAAATGAGGTAAGCCCTATGACTTACCCAGCTTACTGACTTGAGAGAAATCCCAGGCTGTGGTGCGAGGAGAAGGAACTGAAATGGACCCCCGCTGGGAGACGCTCCTAAATCAATTCTGAAAAGGAAATGTATAGCTCTAATCGTCTCTAATAGAAAACGAAAAAGTTCTCAGGTCAATGACTTCAGCTTCCCCCTTAAGAAACTAAAAAACAAAGAGCAAATTAACCTCAAAGTAAGCTGAATAAAGGAAATCATAAAGAGCAGATCTGAAATTAATGAATAGAAAATAGAATCATAATAAAGAAAAATCAATGAAACAAAAAGGCTGGTTCTCTGAGAAGATCAATAAGATGGATAAATCACTAACCAGGCTGATCAGGAAACAAAGAGAGAGGAATCAAATTACCAATATCAGGAATGAGAGAGAACATCCCTACAGAGTCTACATATATTCAGAGGATAATAAGGGAATATTCTGAACAACTTTGTGCCAACAAATTCAACAACTTAGATGAAATGGACAAACTGCTTGAAAAACATAAACTACCAAAGCTCACTCAAAAAAAAAACCACATAATCTGAATAGCTCTATAACTACTAAAGAAATTGAATTTGTAGTTTAAAACCACTGGGAAAACAACAACAACAAACTTCCAAGCCCATGTGGCTTCACTGATAAATTCTATCAGACATTTAAGGAAATAGTATGCAATTCTATGCAAATTCTTCCGAGAAATGGAAGGAAATAAAATACTTTCCAACTCATTATATGAGACCACCATTATCCTGATACAAAAACCAGAAGGAGACAATAAAAAAAAGAAAAAGAAAAAGAAAAATATAGAATGAGTATCCCTCATAAACAGAGATGCAAACATTCTTTTTTAAAAACTTTAGCAAATGAAATCCAACAATATTTCTACATCATGACCAAGTGGGGACTATCCCAGACTGCTAGGTTGGTTTGATATTAAAAAATCAATCAATGTAATGCACCATATTAGCAAACTGAAAAAAGAAAAACCATATAGTCATCTCAATAGGCACAGAAAAAGCCTTTGACAAAATCTAACATTGATTTCTGATAAAAACTCTCAGCAAACTGAAAATAGAGGGGAACTTTCTCATCCCAATAAAAGGCGTCTATAAAAAACTCTACAGTTAACCTTTTACTTAAAGGTAAAAGACTAAACACCTTCCCCCCAACATCAAAAACAAGAAAAGGATTTCCACTCTCAACGTTTATATTCAACATCATGGAGGAGATTCTGGCCAGTTCGATAAGGCAAGAAAAGGAATAAAAGACATCTGTATTAAAAAGCAACAAGCAAAATTGTCCTCATTTGTATGACATAATTGTCTATGTAGAAAATCCTACAGAATATTTTTAAAAGCTACTAGAACTGATAAGTGAATTTAATAAGCTTGTGGGATACAAGCAAGATACAAAATCAATCTTATTTCTGTATATTTATATACTAGTGATGAATTGGAAATTGAACTATCATTTACAATAGCATCAAAATATGATAAATCTGACAAAAGATGTACAAGAATGTATATTGAAACTAAAAAACACTGCTGGGAAAAAATTAAAGACCACTTAAATAATTGGAGATCTACTCATTGTTTATGGGTCAAAAGACTCAATACTGTTAAGACGGCAGTTCTCCCCCAAGATGATCTATAGATTCAGCATAATTCCTATCAAAATCTCCGCTGGCTTTTTGTAGACACGGACAAGCTGATTCTAAAATTCATATGGAACTGTAAAGGACCTAGAATAACAAAAGAAAAACATTTTTTAAAAGAACACAGTGAAAGGACTAACACTACCTGATTTCAAGAGGTGTCATAAAGCTACAGTAATCAAGATAGCGTAGTATTGTCATGAAAATAGACAAATGCATTGGTAGAAATGACTAAAGAGTTTATAAATAGACCCACACATATATGTACAACTGATTTTCAACAAAGATGCAAAGGCAATTCAGTAGAGAAAGGATAATCTTTTCAACAAACGGTGCTGGAATATGCATAAGTGAACTTAGAGCAATGCTTCAGATGATACAAGATTAATTTAAAATGTATCATAGGCCTAAATGTAAAACCTAAAACTATAAAACTTCTGGAACAAAACATAGATGAAAATCTTTATGACCTTTTGTTAGGCAAAGATTTCTTAGCTACACCACCAAAAGCATGATCCAGAAAAGAATATATTGATAAGTTAGACTTCATGAAAACTGAAAACTATTGGGGTGGCCAGTTGCTCAGTGGTGCTGGTAGCACCAAGGTTGCTGGTTCAATCCCCTCATGGGCCACTATGAGTGGCGCCCTCCTCAAAAAAAAAAAAGAAAGAAAGAAGGAAGGAAGGAAGGAAGGAAGGAAGGAAGGAAGGAAGGAAGGAAGGAAGGAAAGAAAAAGAAAATAAATGTGTAACATGTTTATTTAAAAAAAACTAAAATAAACATGTACCATGTTTATAAAAAAACTAAAAACTATTAAGAGATTAAAGACAAGGCACAGACTGAGAGAAAATATCTGAAAAGCATGTATCTTATAAAAGATGGGTGTCCAGAATATGTGAAGAATTCTCAAAATTCTAAAAGAAGACCACCAACAATCCAATAAATACATGGGTAAAAGATGTGAACAGATACCATCAAAGAAGAGCTACCAGTGGCAAATAAGTACATGAAAGGATGCTCAACATCATTAGTAATTAGGGAAATACTAAAGTAAAGTTTAGTTTAGTTTAGTTTAGTTTAGTTTAGTTTAGTTTAATACTAAACTAAAGTAACAATGAGATACCACGACATACCTACTAGAAAGGCTAAAATAACAAAGATTCACAGCATTGGGGATGGTACGAAGGAACTTTAACTCTCATACACTGCTGGTGAGAATGTGAAATGGTATCCTCACCGTGGAAAACAGTTTGTTAGTCTCTTAAAAAGTAAAATATACACCTGGAATAGGATCCAGCCATTCTACACAAAGACTTGTACACAAATGTTCATAGCAGTTCTATTTTTAATGACAAAAAACTGGAAACAACCCAAATGTCCATTAACAGGTGAATGGTTAAACAAAATGTGATATATCCACAAGATGGAATATTCCTGAACAATAAATAAAAGGAATGAAGTAATGATACACATAACAACAAGAAGGAATCTTTAAATGATTATGTTGAATGGAAAAGAAAAGAAAAAATAATATATATTGTACGATTCTGTTTATATGAACCCCTAGAAATGCAAACTAGTCTATAGTGACAGAAAGCAGATGGATGCCGTTGCCTTGGGATGCATAGAGGTGAGAGGATCAGGACGGACTACCAAGGGGCACGAGAAAATTGGAGCATGGGGGCGTGATGGATACGTTCATTATCCTAATGTGGTGATGGTTTCACCAGAGCATACGTATGTCAAAATGTATCAACGCTATCTGCACATACGTTAAACATGTGTAGTTTATTGTATGTCAATTACACCTCAATAAAGCTGTTTTTGTGGGGTTTTTAAATAATACATAAGAAAACTAGAGACTGACCTCCCTCTGCTCAGATCAATTGATATATTGCTTTTACAGACAGGCATAGCAAACTGTAAATAAACAAGTCAGTCCTGTATAAAAGTTGAGAAGGAAGCAGTTCTTTAAAAGAATGTTGTAAACGAGTGTGATTCACAGATGATCAACCAATCCTAGTCCAAGAAGGTGCAGTTTTGCTATCTTTCTGTGCCTTCCTTATGCAAAATCAAGGTTTCAAATATCTTACAAACAAATTTTAACACGATCAGTTATTTTGTTTATTATGTGTTTCGAAGATCTATTGCTGTATCAAAAACCACTGCAAACGTTCATGTTTTAAATGCAGTCTGGGCAGACCTCAGCAGGAACAGCTCATCTCTGCTTCACTCGGAGCCAACTCAGACAGCGCAAAGGCTGCAAGCTGCAAGCGTCTGAAGCCTCACTGATTCACAAGTCCTATGGTTGAAGCAGGATATTGGCTGGAATCTTAGCTGGGCCAGAGCCACAAACAAAGCCTCTCCCTGTAGTTATTCTTCCTTACAACCTGGTGGCTTGGATCCCACATGTGACATCCAAGATAGAGCCAGCCAAAAGCTGTGTCACCTCTTCTAACCTATCCTTTTAAGTTACACACGGTCATTCTGCCTCATTCTGTTCTCTAAAATCAAATAACAAAGGGCAGTCCATAGTCAAAGAGGGAGAGATTAGATTCCACCTTTGAATAGGAGAAATGTCAAAGAATTTGCAGATGTGTTTTAAAACCACCATACTATGCTTATCGAAAATGCCCATTCCTCACCGTTTCTTTCCAATATGTGGCCAGGAACTTTCATGAAAGGAGCACAGCATTGCGACTCTGGGAAGCTGGATTCAAATTCTGATACAGATTTGAGACTCTGATATGGGTGCTGATTTTCCATGTTAAGAACGCAGACTAGGAAAGATAAGGTCAAAGTGGGACAGGAGAGGACGGAGAGGGGAGGGAGGCAGGCTGCACAGTGTAAGCAGTAGAGCCACCAGCAAAACACAGTATCTAGACTCCAAGAAGCACCTGAGAGCGGTCGATAGGTCAATCCTGCAAAAGCAGAGTAGAGAACAGTGGTGGGCAGACCAGCGGCCACCAACGGGGAAAAGTTACAGCAGGGAGCTGATGGCTTGGAGGCCAGGATTCGGTTCTGGTACCCCTGGACCTGGGCAGAAATTATTCTTGCTCTGGACAGCACACATTCTGCTATTATTGCATCAAATCCTACAGAACCATCATTGCATGCTTATGTGATCGGCTCTCCTACTAAACTAACATGCTCCATAAGGGCAGTGAACATGTTTAATTCGTTTTGAATCTCAGCCCCTAGCGTGGTGCCTTTGGTCCCTGGCACTCAGCAAGTGCTCATGAATAAGTGGAACTGAACTCTCAATGTCAAAGCAGGAAACCATTCCTAAGGGAATAGAAGACTACGGCAGGGTATCCGGACAGGATTTAGAACCCAGAAAAGTAAAGTCCCAGTTACTAAATTGTGTGGTGCTCTAGGTCCTCAGCAGATGGTCAGTGCTGAGGTTCTAAGGATGACTGACCCAAGGCTGACCTGCCTGAGCTCTCCAACGACAGTTCCTTAGTTTCCTCCAGAGAGTAATCCTAAAGCCTGGGGAGTAAGCCCACAAGAACGGAATACATGGCAGGGACAGAAACAGCTGTGGCTGTCCCTTGTGCAAGAGAGCACCCGTCTGTGGACACTTTTCTGCTTCTAAGTCATTCTGTTCACAGGAGGGAGCTGCCTATGAGCATATACGTTCTGGACAACATGCCCAGGAATCTCCAACTGCACCGCGAAGCTTCTCCAGGACAGACCTCTCAGCTCTGAGCTCATCTGCCCCACTGCCCGTCAAACGGAGCTCATCACCATGCCCAAACCACCATGCTCTTCCTGCCTCCACACAACAGAACCACCTCCACTGAGCTGGGCAGGCAGGAACCAGGCCTGTGGAGATACCTCATCACAGGCAATCCCAATGCCAGCAATGTCCTATCGAATCCACTTCTTTGTGGTCACTCAACAGTGTCTCCTCTTCCCAGAAACCCTTCCCTGACTCTAAAGAGTTAAATGCCCCTCTCCCATCTTCCCATGTCAGACCCTGCCAGATTCATGCTGCCCCACTAGACCTTAAGTAACTTCAGATCCTGTACTATGTCTTACTACATTGCCGAGAGGACACATGTTTGTTGAATAAATACATGAACAAACAAATTAAATACACCCATTGTAAATTGTGCCCCCACCCAGCACTTCCTAACCCCTTCCCCTCCTTTTTTTCTTCCTCAATAGCGCTGATTACCTGTAATAGGCTATAAATTTATTTTGTTTATCTCTTTGTCCTCAACAACCCCCCAAACACCACTGAATGTAAGCTCCATGACAAAAGCTATTTTTGACTGTTGGTTTGCCCTGAATCCCAAGTGGGTAGAATAGTGCCTGGCATTTGGTAGGCGCTTGATAAACACAAACAAATGACAAGCCTCCATAGCTTAGCAGGACTCCGAAGCCATGGCATTAGATAGTCAATGACCCTTCCAGGTCCCCTAGCAATCACACCTCACCGATGTGCCACCCTCTCCCCAACGAGGACACACTCTCCTCATTTGTCTGGACATCAGCTTGTTCTAGGGCAGCTGTTGCTGCAGCAGAACCAGCTACCAAAGGAAACACTTCCCACCCCCACAGCTGAAAATTCACTTAGAAAGGTTTCAACCCTCATGCCCCAGAAAAAGTAACTTTTTCATTTTTTACAAAGTAACCAAGTTATTGTACATTATTTTCAAAATGCATTTAACAAGGAACTAGTTGGTGCTTAACATTTCAAACGCCTGTGAAAATTTAACATTTAAAAAACTTAGTTTCGGGAAATATTCAATTATGGGTTACTTTTCTAAGTCAGTGGTAGAGAAAAATCGTCTTTATTTTTATAATAACAAAATCAAGGTGAGGGGCTACCTCTCGTCAAAAAAAATTAGGTTATCTTTTTCAAAAGTTCATATGGAGGTTTTAAAAGACCACTAACGTGATTTATTCATGACTGTCTACATAAGAATGCTAATGTTGTTTGTTTGTTTGTTTGTTTGTTTGTTTAAAGATTTTATTGGGGAAGGGGAACAGGACTTTATTGGGAAACAGTGTATACTTCCAGGCCTTTTTTAAAAGTCAAGTTGTTGTCCTTTCAATCGTAGTTGTGGAGGGTGCCATTCAGCTTCAAGTTGTCCTTTCAGTCTTAGTTGTGCGCAGCTCAGCTCCAGGTCCAGTTGCCATTTCTAGTTGCAGGGGGCACAGCCCACCATCCCTTCACCTGAGCCACCGGCCGGCCCCAAGAATGCTAATGTTTTTAAGCACTTACCAGGTGGCAGACACTTTAGATATGTCATGCTGTTTAATTCTCATGACTCTGGGATCTAGATATGATTAGTCCCATTTCAGAGTAGAAGAAACTCCAAATCAGAGCAACCAAGTAATTGCTGTAACATTTTATTTCTTAACAAAAAGAAAGAAATCTGAGATTAATATGGCAAAACGATAAGATTTAAAAAAGTTCAATGGTGAGTAAACAGTTATTGTTTACTTCTTTGTGAACTTGAGATATTTTATAATAAAAAATAAATCAATAAACAATGGCAATAATTTGTCCATATTACAGTGTTAATTAAGGGCAGATCCCAGATTTAAATCCACATCTGTTTGACATAAAAGTCTATGTTTTTTCCCCACCATATTGTGCTGCCTCTCCAATGGAAATGATTATATTTGCTTGAACTAGTGTATAACCAAGATGGAAGACCTGCAAGGTTTGTGTAACTCATCATTAAGTAAGTTATGATTAGCAGGAATAATGCTACAAATGTGACAAATAACACGATCAGTGATTTGGGAAATTGTAAAAATTGTCCCCTATTAAGATGATTTGGGAAATTGTAAAAATTGTCCCCTATTCCCAAATAACATCCTAGGATATAACGCACAAGCTCAGAACCAGCCTCTCTTTCTTACAGTCCAAGACATAATTAAAAATAAGGAGCACTAAACTAAAAATATATGGACAAAGAAAGAAAAATGAGTAAACTAAAGAGAGTAGGTGGGTAGGAAGTAACTGCAAGTGAGTTCTGGATGAGGAATGGGAAGGAATCCTGAGACTCAAAGGATAAGAAGGAGAGGGGGAGAGGAATTATTATATAAAGACAGGAGGTATATAAAAAGGGGCAGGAGATGAGGTGACACCTGGAGGCAGAGAAAGACAAGAGTTAGAGCAGATAAAAGGAGTGTAGAACAAGAAAAATTAAAAATTGGAGAAAAGAGAGGGACAAAGAAACAGAGGGGTAAAATGAATGAAATAAAGGGGAAGGCAGAGGCAGCCTTCCAGTGATATCATAAATTAGTTCCATGTCCTGCAATGTGGCTTTAAGCCCCCTCCCTTTCCTGACATTAACAGGATCCACAACTTTGAGTGATATGTTTTGCAAGAGCAGGGTAATAAATTGAAAGCATCAGTGAGCAAACAGACCCCTCGCAATGAAAATTAAGCACTGAGGAATGCAAATTAAATTCCGACATGACATAATACTTAGAAGTATGGCGCGTGGCACAGAAACATGATGTTGTTCTGGAACCGTTTTCAATTCTGCAGCAAGCCTCCCAACCGCAGGCTCCTGTTACCGATTTTATTTCTTGCTCTCCCTCCCCCCCCCGCCGCAGTCCACCAAACTGCAGAATGGAACCTGACTCCATCTTTACTATCGAACAAGCAGGAGAAATCTTCATGAACATTTCCCCATATCCACACTCACTCCTACCAACCCCTTTAACCAGCACGACGATGGGCTGAGCCGCAAGCAGCAGTGACACACACCAGGGAAAAGGTACATTCTCCTGAATCTCTCTCTCTCTCTCTCTCTTTTTGTCTCTCTCTCCCTTCCAGGGAATTTTTTAAATCACATTCACAATGTGCAAACAATGTCAGAGCCTTTTTAAACCTGCAGCTGTAATCAATTTTTCTTCCAGATTCAGTAGGTTCCTTTTTGTAGATAAACATTTCCTTCTAAAAAGGCAGAGATTAAAATGCATAAAGCTGTAGAGGGAGAATTAGCAAAAATATTAGCTTCTATTACCCAATTAAGCACTTGTTCTTCAAATGGAGATTTGTGTGTTTTTAAGGTTATTTTTTAGCCATTTCATCCGTTTATAGAGAAATTTTAAGTTAATTCCAGTTAGGTTAAAGGTTATTTTTTAGTCATTTCATCCGTTTATAGAGAAATTTTAAGTTAATTCCAGTTAGGTTAATTCAATAAGGCTTAGGTCCAATCCTTAATGAAAACCTACTCATTAGGAGCTATGACCTAATCCACGCAACATTATAATTAAAACATTGACTGTTATGCTAGATGATCTATTAAAGTAAAGGGGAACCTTTACGTATAAGCAGTTCCTAAAGAAAAGTGACCTGAACCTATCAACAGCAAACACAACTCACTCACTCTGCTATGAATTCAACCTCCTACCATGAAAACCACCAGCCGCCAACCGAAACCTCCCACCATGGCTGGGAACTACCCTAAGCTGTACTATCACCAGAACCCTTGATCCCCCGTACCCATGCCCTTTCATCACCTCTGCTGCCCCATCAGCACTGCAGTCTCCTGGCAGGTGCCACCCATCTCCAGGACTGACCCAGCCTCCTGCCTGCAGAGCCTCTGCTCTCTCGTCCCCTGCATGGGATGCCCTGGGGTGAAAGCCCCAAGGGCTGCATTACTGCTACAAAGTCAATGGAGGAGCGGACACTGGTCTCAGACTCAGAGGAGCTGGGTTTGAGTCTCAAGTCCTCCACTCACTGATTATGTGGCTATGGACAATTTTATTAACCTCTTGGAACTTCCCTATCTGTACTATTAAAATAGGGAGAGGATCTGCTCTCTCATCTTCATGGGATTGTTGTGAAGGTTTTGTGAAGAGCCTCCTATATGGGAAAGCATTTTCTAAGTACTAGAATGATATATACTTATTCAGAAGTAACCTTTTAAGAGATACAAGGTGGTAAATGGTGGTCCAATTTTATAAATTATACATAGTACGCTGGAAAGTCACGGCCTGAAATTCAGGGGATGTGGATCCAGTCCGTGCTCTGCTGGATAACCCTAAACCAGTCATTTAACGTTTCTGATCCTCTGTATGATTTAATGCTTTTACTGAACTTGAAGCTCTCTGAAGACCTAGGTACTAATAAACTGTGAGTGTAGAGCAGCATTGTTCAATTGCACACGTGTTAATTTAGCTATTAGGGGCCAGCATGGAAACGGAAATAACACTACAACGCTGCGTATAAGGAAAAATCAGATGTGTGAGATGACAACTGACTTACAAGTGAACTTCTGGAACAAAATCAATCCACAATTTAAAGAATGTTGGAATCACTACTATAGATTTCCATTACAAAAACATCTGGTGAAATTAGGAAATATCTCCCATACTCTTCTGGAGTTGATTTTTTCCACAACACTTGTGCTTTGACACAATGAGTTCTGCGGTGTACTCAGGTTCTTAGTTAACCAAACTACCACCATTTGTAAGTTTAATGGTTGATTTCCCCTTTGACACGTGGTGTGTGTGTGTGTGTGTGTGTGTGTGTGTGTTTCAGGGGTGAGGACACACAATTGACATGGATTTGACTTAAAATCTGATAGTATATGAAATTATTATACATTATGAAAAGTGTTTTGAATTCTTGAAAAAAGAAACTTGTAATATTGACACACACTCTCATTTTTTAAACTTTATTTTCTTCCTCACATCATTCTGACATGAACTGTTTAAGGTGAAAAAGAAAAAGACAGTGTATCCCTTAAGCAGTTTTAATAAAGGCAGTGGGATAACTATTACTCTCAACAACAACAACAACAAAGAATAAAATAAAATGAAAAGACTTTCCCTTTAATTGCCCTCCTCAAAGCAGGGAACTTGTGGATACATGTTAATCCCGACTGCCACATGTTATAGTAACCTTTTGATGATACCAGGGAGTTTGAATAGACCATAGGATGTTTTTGCCACAGAAGTTGGGATTATATATCAAGAACTTTACTGGCCAACCCCTGAATGGAGGACAGCTCAGATGGAGGCAAAACCAACAGACTCAGAAACTTGACATTAAAACCCAACATTGTTCACTGGCTCATCTCACAGGTTGCAAGACTGAGGTTTCGGTATATAGTTAGTATAATAAAAAGAACACAAGTCAAGAAATCATACTTATAAAGACATGTTACTCTAAGAAATTCTCTTACACATCTTCTTTTTATGATGAATTAAGCTGTATATACTGTCAAGAGGTAATGTTTTCCCATTCAAAGAAATTTCATGTTCTACTCACTCTGTTTTATTATGAGACGCCCAGATGTCTTTTCCAAAGACATTTTTTGAAACATTACACTTTTAAACAAAAATAAAATGAATTTCCCACAGTTAGGCTCCAGCAAAATTCACACACACAGTTTTTCAGAAACTATTCCAAGGATCCTGGCAGTTACTGTGTTAAAATGATTGTCCTTTACCCACCTGGTGGCATTTTGTCTCATGGACTTTCCAGAGTTATTACCAGACAGTAGACGTTAACCTTATCACCCTCTGGCAACATAATATATTCATTAAAAAAAAATTAAAAACAAAAAAAGGGTGAAGGGGGTCGAAGGTAGAAATTTCCAGTTATAAAATAAATAAGTCATTAGGCTGTAACACAGCATAGTTAATAATACTGTATTGTATATTTGAAACTTACTGAGAGAGTAGATCATAAAAGTTCTTATCACAAGAAAAAAGTTCTGTAACTAAAATATCAGAATTATTTATTCTACAATAAATCTGTTGCTCTGGTTTGAGAGGAAATAAAAATCTTTTTTTCTGGAAGGGTTTATGTACTATGCCGGGATTCTTAGAAAGTCCAGTTCTCCTCTTTCTAATCACTAGTTTTTTTAAAAGATGAGAAATACCATTTTGTGATAGGATCATTATAATTGTCAGACTTCTGATAAAAATCAAATTGAGGGTTCCGAGATCTAGATGAATGGGGCAAGTGACAGCACGAGATGCTCCTTCCCTTCATCAGGGGATCAAAACAACCCTTAAGGGATCCTTGTCTCAGTCAATAGATCTTTGCAAGATCAAGCCCAGGGTAGGCATACATCAAAAACCCGATCTTTGTAGGAGGAGCAAGAGGATGAAGAGAATGATACGGTGATTACAATGAAATAGCTAGCATTTATCGTTCATTTCTACAAGCGAAGCATCACACCAAGGGCTTTCTCTAAATTAGCTCATTCAATCCTTACAACTCTCTGGCATAGTATTATCAACCCCGTTGTACATATGGGACAATAAGCTGAGGATAACTGAATAACTTGCTCAGAGTTATATGGCTAAGAAATAGCAAGGCTATGACTCAAATTCAAGATGGGTCTGTGTGCGGGACCTCTCCATTTGCCCCTCTGGATCCACTTTCCACCTTAATCTCTGCACCAATTTTATATATTGTGCCAATTTTATAACCAGGTGGTTGACCTCTATGGATTGCATCAGTGGCTTCCTTGCCTTCTAGACTGCAGTTGTTTCTGCCAATGGGAGCCATGGCAGTAGGTCAGAGGAAGGAAGGAGACTAAGGGTAGGGCGCTTATTCCCAGCATTCCCTCCATGTGGAATCATCGCAAGCATCTGTCTCCCTCCAGTGAAGATCACTGATCTCTGCCAGATGGTGCTCTCTCCACAACTCTCCCTCAGGGTTCCAGGAACCAGTCACCCCCACCCCTTCGTCCCTTCACGCCAGTGGCAATAACAGGTTGTTACTAGCTCTGAGGCACATACAATCCAATGTGATTTCTCTCTATCCTTGTAAATCACATCTTAAGTTAAGCTAATTTGAATGTATCATTTGATTCTTATTGAGACTTTATTATATATAGTCTGACTCCAAAAATCATGGTCTCAGCCACTACATTAAAAACGACCTACTAAATTATTTGAGAGTCTCAGACACTCTCTGGGATAAATGTAACTGGACTCCAGTATTATCTTAGTATAGTTCTGAGCTCTGTGAGGTCTCCTGGAATCCAAGTCTCTGTTAAATAGTTTTCTTATACCTTCCCTTTACTATTTTATTCCCTTCTACTCATATGTCATATTACATGTTATATTATGGTATGGAATTGTAAGTATAAATATTAATACTTATGAAATTAATCATTTCCAATGAAATTTGATCTCAAAAAATTGCATGCTCTTTCTTTCTGGGTCTCAAGTGTCTAGGACTTAGTCTTTCTTTTATGAGAATCTGAGCAGTAAAATAAAGAGTGCTATGAACGTTTCTGTTCAAGTTCTTTAGAATATTGAAAGGCAAAAATGGTGGAGGAAAAGAAGACCACCCTTATTTTCAAAGTCACCATACCTAGAGTTACATTTCCCAACCAATACTTTGTAATGCTCTGATACATTATAACAGTGGTCCTGGGATTTCATGAGACCCAAAAGCCAATTTTTGACTAGGAATATTGGTATGCAGGCCCTATATTCTGTTGGACAAAGAGAGCCTGTAGTGTATGAGTGTGTGGGTGCACGCGCTTGTGAGCGTGTGTGTGTTTACATACACAAGCAGTCCTGAAAGAGGCCTCCATCCCTGTATCTCTGCAAGAAGTACTGTCATTACACCCAATGGACTGTAATGTGACTCCAACACTGCAGCTTGGAATGCCATTTCCCTTGAAAACAATCTTACAGAAACACAATGCTGCAGTTAGAACTGATCTTGGTGATAAAACATGGAGATACCCAACCCCTTCATTTTTCAGATGAGTCAAAGCACCAGGGCAAGAACTCTCAGAGTCCTGGGGGGCTATCTGTTGCTCCTCCAGACTACCTCCTGCGTCTGTTACCTACTATCCCATTTAGGCCTCAAAACCACCCAGAGATTGACAGATTACACAATGGCCCAAAATACAGTCTTGTGCCACATAACGGCGTTTTGGTCAACAACGGACCACGCACATGACTGTGGACCCATAAGGTTATAATGAGCTGAAAAATTCCTTTTGCCTAAGGACATCCCTCCCTAATATCATAGTTTAGTGCATTCCTCACATGTCTGTGGTGATACTGGTGTAACAAACCTACTACTCATCCAGTCGTCTAAAAGTACAGCACATGCAATTGTGTACAGTACATAATACTTAATAATGATTAATCAATGACTGTATGACTGGCTTTTGTATTTACTATACAATCATTATTTTCGAGTGTACCCTTTCTACTTACTAAAAAAGGTTTGCTGTAAAACAGTATGCCTTTTTACACCAGCAGCAGCCTCATACATCTCGTGTTTACTACGTCTCTTGATTGCATCATTTTCTCTTGTCCTTGACTTTATCTCATGTTGTTTTGTACAGTAACGTGCTGTACAGGCATGTTGCCTAAGAGCACTAGGCTGTACCATACAGCCTCGCTGTGTAACAGGCTAGACCACCTAGGTTTGTGTAAGTGCACTCTATGATGTTCACACAATGACAAAATCTCTTAACAACACATGTGCCTGCTGTTAAGTGGTTCATGACTAAACACTTATTCAGCCTAATATATTATAGGCATTTTTGTGCATTATTAAATATTTTACAAGATTTTTTTTATGAGGGCATAGCCTTTTGGCTTTGAGATACATTGTAATTTTATTCACCAATACCCTGTGTGTTATTCATCTCATCTTCACCCCATTGTTGAGGGAGGAATTTCTGCCCTAGGGTTATGGGGATGGCTGGACACATGACACCCAACACTGGACAAATTAGACTGACAGCAGTTTATTAGTCACATATACTCACAGTACATGCCATACAGAGCCACATGGGGATTACACCTGGTAACAGAGTAAACAAGCAAGGTCTGTAGGTGGCAGGCTTTGTAGTAACAAGAGGGTGAGGTGACTGCGGGAGAATGTGATTGGCTTGTTTGAATAATTCCACAGCCTGGCAGGGAATTGAAGCCCACTACCCAGGGATAAGCAGCACTGTGCCTGGTCCTTGTGAGGAGGAGGGTTTGGGGTATCATAGCCACAGGAGCAGAATGGGGAAGGGAACTTGCAGTTAGGCCATTCAAGTCCCATCCACAACTGGTTTTAGATTTCAAGGCAGCTCATAGTATGGCACCTTAATTCTAGGTCTTTACGCCACACCCTGTTGTTTAAATTTGCAATGTCTCATTCTCATAAACAAAGCTGCAATGGGCATCTCTAAACATCTATCATTTTACCTATCTCTTGTCATTTCCTTAGGATAAATTCCTCAATGCTGAACTTAAATAGGAAAAAGCAACAATAAAACAAACACTAATCTATACGTAGGTATACTGGTGGGGGCTATATTCCATCCCATACCTGTCAAATAATATTCATATTCTAGGCAGAATGTTATATTTCCTTTATTTTAACTAATGCTTTATCATTATAAAACCTATAATCTCTTATGAACATTTGAACAATACAAAATGGTATATAATGAAAAATAAGTCTCCCTTACCTACTCCCAGGTTCCACTGCCAAGACTCTCCCCAAAGCAACCACAAAATGTTGATGGACATATAAGCATGCCATAGTATAGCTTTTAAAAATTATTTTAATCCAATAAATGGGAGGATACTATACCTTATGCTGAAACTACATAGTGCTTCATTATATGGATGCTGTATGCATTTTTTATAACAAGATGACTACTGTTCCTTTTCCATACATGCTATTATGTTTATAGTGATTAAATGCTTATACAAAGGATGCCATAAAAATGTATACACATTTTAAGAAAGGGAAAAAAACTATTAAAATTGTAATAATATGTACTGATAACAAAAAATGAATACAAGTCACATTTGACTTCTGCAATTACATGAGGTGCTCAAAGTGGTTACCATCAGCGTCCAGACACTTCTGATTACGGCAAACTACTGCTTGAGCAACGTTGACCAAAGTGTCCACTTGTATACATTTTTTTGGCAACCTGGTATATGGATTATTTTAAGGAATCAAAATTGCTAAAATGGCTTTATTTAAATCTATAGTCAGGTAATTGAACATTAATACCAATATATCTAATCCAATTTAAAGAAGTATGGCCACATATGCTTTGCCTAGAGTCTGTTCTAAATAAGAACTTGCTGAATGAAATTGATCACTGATGGCATCTGCTATCCATCAACGGTGATAAAACCAGCCCCTAATTATCAATGCATTGCTGAGTGGTTGTGTGTCTCTCAATAACTTTTAATTAATTTGAAGATATTTTCCTCTACGAATTCTTTTCCAGTTAATACATATGTATGTCTTAGCCTGGTGTTTTCAAATTATGTTGAAAGAAAAAGGTTGTCTTTAGTTTGAAAATTACCTAAAAACGTTTGGTAAATAAATCACACCTGATTTTTAACCTGGAACTAGTGCAGACTTAACTTTCTTGGTACATCACTATGCTTTTGGGGCCTCTGGAAGACCTGGCACCAGGGAAGCCTCAAAATAGGAGTCCCTACCAGAATGAATAGGCAGTATGAACAAGGACAGGTTCAAATGAATAGCAAGATGCTGGGGAAAGACGAGTATGCTTTATGGGACATAAAGTTTCAAAAAGAACAATTGCTGCAGGACTTTGGTATGAGTGCATTTAGTGGGAGAGGGCCCCATAGCGAGGAAGGAAATCATATTCATATTTAATAGAACAATCTAGGTTTCCTAAGTGCCTATTTTCCTAATAGCAGCAGAAATATTTATGAACAGATACACCAGTCAATTCTGTTTGCCACATGTAATTCTAAAAGTGCACATTAAGTTTTCCATGTTTCAGGATTTCATCATGTTTTTGGCAAGAGTGTTTACACATAAGGAGACCTTTTGTTAAACCACATAACTCTGATCTTGTTTATGAGCTCTAAAATTAAATTATCTCATATAAATACTCAGAAGGTAATTTTCATATTAGTTTCAATGGTCCACAGTACCACCACAAAAGACCCAGTCACAATTCATTCTGTGACATGGGCGGCCTGTCAGCTTGGTACAATGTGCTGCGTCGTGGGAGTTTCATGACCTACAGACTCTCACACACTTGGAGAGGGAAAGAGTAGCTGGAAGCATTTTTGCTGGATCTGTGGCAAAAGCATTACTATTAAAGGAAATATTATACCAATGCAAAAGAATGAAGACTATAGTTCGGAGCCTGCAGACTTTCTCTGTAAAGGGCCAAATAATAAATATTTTAAGTTTTGTAGCCCATTAGGTCTCTGTTGCAACTGCTAAACTCTGCTGTGATGTCATGGAAGCAGCCATGGACAATACATAAATGAATAGGTGCAGCCATGTTCCAATAAAATTTCATTTACAAAAAACATGTGGCAGGACAGATTTGGCCTAAGGGCCATAATACCAACCCCTGCTCTAGACTATATTGAGCTTCCCCTTTTCTGGTAGTTTCTTTTTCAAACATACATCTTTACTATGTGTCAAGCCCTATTCAACATTTTAAAAAACGTAACTTATTGAATCCTGAAAACAATTCTGCTATTATTATCTTCCCATTTTATAGATGAGAAAACTAAGGCACAGAAAGGTTGAATAACTTCCCAGGACTGTACAACCTGTTAAGGGCAGAACTAGAACTTGAACGCAGGCAATCTGACCAGAGACCACAGCGTGCCACCCACTCCTGTGAAGGTTTAAATGTGCTAAGAGCTCTCAAAAAGTCATCTGTCCTCCAAGGATTCCTGAAGCTCTCCAAATTTGGCTTGTACCCAAAGCAGATTATTTTCTCTGCCGTTCATCCAAGCGGGTTAATTCTAGTTCCATGTTAGAGTTCTAACAAGGGAAACCCTGACAGATCCTCACAGTCTTAAGTCTCGTTCAAGGCATCTAGAGCTTTATTCAGCACTTTTCCCCCAGTTTTCCGTAAACCCAGAAGTTACTGTGTCCCCTACGAAATAATTTGGGACAATACCATGCTACTGAAATATGCTATTTAAGAAATAAGAGAAGACATTAGAAAATTGCCATGTTTCATGTAAAATTAATGACTACAGAAATAAAAATTTAGCTCCAAGTTCTCCTATAACGCAAAATTATGGGTCATATGGATGAAAAGAGATGATGATTGTCACTGTAAATAATGGGATACATACTAGCATGAGGTTTGGAATTTCTCTCTTGTAAGTCTGACTAAAGTAAACAAATCCTGACTATTGGTGCTCTGACAGTACTAAGGACAGTTCAAATTTAAGTCTCTGCTTGCCTGACATTCTTCATGATGTGATCTTCTTTCCCCACCCCATTATACACTCTAGATTTTTCTTTTGATCAAAACTTTCCTCTTTCGATAGGGTTAAAACCACCATCCCTTCTAATTAAAGAAGAAAGTAAACTGAACATTCCCTTTCGGAACAAGGAAACTTTGTATGGTTGCCAAAAAGAACTTGAAATGCTTTAAGACTAAGATTATACATTCAGTCAAATCAGCAATTATATATTAATAGCTTTGTCCAAGGATTTAGAATGAAAGTAGAATAAGAAAGGTCATTCTCTGAAGCAGCCTCTGGGAAAGGGAAGTGGTTGTTTTTATGTCCCATTCACAAAAGCCAAGGACGAGTCCATAAACTTTCTATGGCCTTTACTGCAGAGAAAATAAAACCCACTGTTTTTATTTGTTAAAAGGCTTCAGCTTTCATATCCTGGGAGAACAGAGAATGTTTGACTCTAGGAGAACAGAGAATTTTTGTAAGCTAAAAAAAGAAAAGGTATTTTATCATGTAAATGTCTCTTGTCATTCTTTAGGAACCATCACTGTAGTAAACTGTGACCTGGGTCCCTAATAAGCTCAGTAATTTTCATTGAACAGGAGAGACATGAAAGGGCAGGGGAGGAAAAAACATGTGAGGCCTACTATGTGCCAGGCTCCATTCTAAGAAATTTAACATAGTTAATCAAGAAACTAGCTCATTTAAAATGTCAACTTCTGTCTTCAATTTTTGAAGATTGCTGATTACCATTTAAAATATTTTCTCTTATTTGTAACTATGTGTGGTGATGGATGCTAACCAGACCTATTGTGATCATTTTGCAATACAGTTGCCACGTGAAAAACATGGGTTTGAACCGCATAGGTCCATTTGTATGAAGATTTTTTAATAAATATACAGTTGGTCCTCTGTATCCCTGGGTTTTGCATCTGCGGATTCAACCCATTGTGAGTCAAAACCAATATTTTCCATCCATGGTTGGGAATCCAGGGATGTGGAAGGTCAACTGAATGCATTGTTCTACACCATTTTATATAAGGGACTTCAACATCCAAGGATTTTGGCATCTGCAGGGGGGTCCTGGAACCAACCCCCCCTGGATAATAAGGGACAACTGACTCTGATTAAGTTTTGGGGGAGTCAAAAGTTATATGCAGAATTTTCAGCTGGGCAAGAGGTTGGCACTTCTAACCCACATATTGTTCAGGGTCAACTGTATATACAAATATCAAATGATTGCATTGCACAACTGAAACTAATATGTTATATGTGAATTATATCTCAATACAAAAATAATTGAATAAAATAAAAGATTGTCTCCTGTTTCAATTGCTATTTGGAAACTTTAATTTTATTATGCAAACACTTCTTTCTTTTACACTAACATTTCATTTAAAGCAGCCAAGGAAGACTTACCTGTAACGCAGTCACTGTCCTGCTTGAAGTGAAGGGTTGTACCTGTCCATCTTATGACTGTCATAAGAGCACTTTTAGTTATCAAGCCCTTCTTTCTCACATCCCACCCCTCATTATAAATGAATATATTTTTTCCATATGAGGACTCTTGTGTGTTCACAACTGTAATAGATGAGGCATAGCTTTGCAAGCAGCTGGAACAGCCCCTTGAGAAGTCATTTGCATCATTAAATGTTGGAACATCTGAACATAGTATAGTGTGTGACCCACTCTTGCATCTGAGGTAACTCCAAAGCAGCATCACATACTTCCTACCACTGTCCAATCAGATCACTCCTAAATCCTCGCTTTTCCACCAAGCCTTCCCATGATAACCTGGAGAGCTACTTCACACACAACAAACTAGCTGCCTTCTCATGCTTTCTGCCTCGATTTTGCTGAAAACTCACTTTCCTTGACTTAAACTAATTTAGTCTTTTAGTTACGTTTTCTGTAACTAGATTAGCTTAACCATTTTAAATTTTAAAATAAAGGCAATGGGGCTCTGATTATAATCAGTTACTGAGTACCTATAAACCCAGTATCACATTGTTTGCTCTATTTAGATAATTATATTTTGTTTGCACAGATAATTCAAATCTTTTCATATAATCTCCATAACAACTCAGTGAGGAATATATTACTACCCTTATTTTACAGAAGAGGAAGTTGAGCCTCTGAAATTATGTTAGAAATGGGTAGGAGAGTGATTAATAATTCAAACCCAATTACTGACTTCCAAAACCTATGGTTCTTACCCATCAGGCAGTATTGCCCATAGAGTTCTCTTTACCTGGAGTGGTTAACGTAAAGCCTCGTATAATTACATCTTCAGAAGTTATCTTCAACTATATCTTTTTAAAAATCATTTTTGTAAGGTTAAATTTAGATGAGCTGGTTCTTAACAATATTTTAGTTCTGGGTGCCATAGTGAATTTGACAATGCTGTGATCCCTCCACCCAGAAAAAAGGCACACACCACCCATACAACAGTCTAGAAGGCTGCCAGCTTTAAGAATGTCTCCAGTAACATTAGAATCCTTCTCAGTCACAGGCTGTTACCAGGCCATCTCTTGCACATATTACCAGAAAACCCTCCCATTCCTTGCTTCTATTTTCTATTGAAGCGAAATGTACTGTTTCCATTACTACATTCTGGCCGTGATGTATGGAAATGACTCACAATGAATGGACTTTTCACATGGCTGAATCCCCGTATCTTCAACAATGATGTTAACGACTGTGTGACCTTTCTACCCCATCAACCTCAGAGATATGGTGTTGTTTTGCTACTGTCAGTACCATTTTCCCTCCTGTTGAAATAGTCTTGACTTGTATTTTGCAACACATATAATAATAAGGCACAATTCATTCTCCTAGCATGGAACCACTCAAAAAGAAAGGGTTTAACCACAGGACATAAGAAAAATACTTAGGAGAAGCTAGATATAAAAGGCAGTCTAGAATTGCATGGAGGTTAAGAGCCCAAGTTTTGGAGTAAGGCAGCTAAGTAAGACAGGTATAGGTTCTGGTCTGGGTTCTGCCACTTACTTCCTATGTGACCTTCAGCACTTTACTTAACCTCTCTTTCCTTTTTTTAATATGGGTAGAAGAGATTTGTTATTATTTTTTCAAATTTTATTAAATTTATGGGGGTAACACTGGTTAATAAAATTATATAAGTTTCAAGTGCACAATTTTATAATACATCATTTGTACAGTGCATTGTGTGCTCACTACCCAAAGTCAAATCTCCTTCCACTCTCTGACTTTCTTAGTCTGTGAAATGGGATAATATTACAGATCCTGCATGGTTCAAGATAATGCTAAGGTTAGATGTTGAGATTAGATGAGAAAAACACAGAATTTGGCACATAGTAAGCACTGGATAATGGATGGTATTATTATTATTATATTATTCTTAGTAATTATCAATGGACTGGTTATTTGGCATGATTATAAAAATTATATTTTCATCAAGTGACACTATATATGTAGTATGACATTCGTTCAAAAGATGGCGTTAATCAAACGAGTGCTAGCATCATTCATTGTATTACAATTTTAATACAGTTTTTTCCTTTCTTAAAATGTGTATACATTTTTTTGGAGACAATATGTAGGATTAAACTATGGACTTTTTGCCTATACCCAAAAGGAAGCTCGATCAATTGGATTATTGGTTTTTAAAGAATTAGAACATAACAAAAATGCTTGAAGATGAAATCATATGAGTTGCCCTATCTTTAATCATTTGAAGGATCTTCTGGGCTCAGGGTTACACTAATAAATATTAATCATCACTATTATATAGTAGATATTCAGAAACACAGAGTAAGAGAGGTTTCCAGATATAAACTATCAATTATTCTTTTACTATATAGTGCAATATTCTGTGATGTATCCTTTTGTTAAGAAGTCACCTGGAAGATTTAGTTTCAAAAGATATTGAGATGTAGTGGGTACTCAGTGAAAGCTTATTGAATTAAAGGCCAAACTGAAAACCAAAGATGCCAGACCGTTAGATATTCTTTCTTATTATGTCTCACGACTCCCTAGCAGGACAAGATTATAGGCCTACTTTTGTTTGAAGCAACTGTGTGTTAGAAAGCTTAATTTGCCAATGTAAACATTTAGTAAGTTGTGTAAAGTAACTAGTAATTAGTGCATCAGCGTTCCAACCTTGGCCTGATTTCAAAACCCATGTTGTTTTTACCATACTCCACTGACTGCCAAATTTTACACTGAAAAATTTAATTTTCAAACCAGTCAGGAACTCTGCTTATAAAATGTCTTACTATCTCCATTATCACATCTGATAACCTGGGCAGGGGGGCATGACCAAGTTTACAGGATATACAGAATGTGCTATGTCTTGAATAAATAGATTTCAAATTCAAAAAGAAGGTAAAAAATGAAGAACTTTCATCTGAAACAACAATTCAAAAATATAACACCCTTTTCCCAGCTTATTATGCAGGTTCGTATGAATGAGCTGCCATCCCAAACTAATTAGAACACCAGTTGCAAGTATAACTTAGTAATTTGATTGAAGCATCACAAAGTGCAAATGAAAACTATATGCATAAACCAAGAGAATTTCTCCAATTTTAATGAATCATATCTTTTAGGAGATAAGCCACAGTTAAAAGTAAGTTTATATGCCAATTAAGAAAGCTATAATCATAAACAATTTGCCTGTGTCTGGAATAAAATTTAATCAATCTAGGATCCTTTCCATCTGTACAAAAAAAAAAAAAAGTAGTAACTTATTTATGTAATTATTACCAGAAGAATTTTTTAAAAGTATTAGAATTCAAGGACTAGAGTAGAAATTCAGCATCAATTGCCAATCTAACATGAACTAATAATTCAGGCACTTCCATAGGTGTTGCTAATAAGAAATAGGCACAAGCTTAGCCCTTGAAATGCCACCTGTATAGCCAAGCAGGTCAATGAAAGGATTTATGAGTTTGCTAAGTCTCACAAAATACAGAGAATGAAGAAATTCAGATTTCGTTAATTTTATCACCTCAGTATTCCAGGCTCCTCAAAATACTACCAGGTCATTTTTTGTATCAGTTATCTGCCTTAATTTTTCTGTTAGAACCAAATTATTATTCAGAATTAGAAGTGTAGGTACAAAAGGAAGCACAATGTGTGAAGGTAAAATAATGCAAGTTAAGGCTCAGCTAGAAAAGCCAAAAAAAGCATCCAGATGCCTTGTTTTATTCATGAGACTGTGCCAGAAATCATTAACAAAAAAGAACCAGCCAGGAAATCTCAGCCAAAGCCAAAGATTTCTCCAGAAGTGAGCTTTTCCTCAAGAGCAGCTGTATCATGCAACCCACTAATGAAGTTCAGAAACCCTATTTTTCATCATTTTATAATGCATAGACATGCTCAGTGTTCAAATGAGTGTATTAATATAAAGCAAATCATAGCACTCTGCCTCTGAAACATAACAGGGGCAATGAAGACTTGGGATATAGACAAGTGTGCTTAAATTTAAGTAGTGTCAGAATTCAACGACATAGAAAGAGGTGATTAGAGGTCAAGAAACCTCCTCTCTGCTTAGGCATTTTTTTTCCCTTAATCTTCCTTTTTAAGTTACATAAGCACTAAAGAATGTTTGGAAAATAAAGAAAACTCATCACCCATATCCCTGCCACCTTCAAACCATTATCACTTGTAGAATTCCCATCTAGTCTTATTTTTTCACGTGTGCAAAATACTTTATATTACACCAGTAGGAATATATTATATGCACCTTCCTCTCTTTCTCCTAAAATATTTCTTGGGGATGCTTTCTGATTGGTATTTAGAGCTGCCTCATTCTTTTTGGTTTATTTACCCTGTCCCAACAGAATACCAAATAACTCACTTGCAATTTTTTTGCTATTACAAACAATACCACAACATGCATTGTTATTCATATTTGTATGCAGATATGCAAATATATTGGTGGGGTAAATTCCTAGAAGTGGATCTTCTTTAGTTGATGTTTTATGTCGTTAAAGTCATAGTGTTGAGCTTTGAGGCCTGGATATTTCACATTGAATGTAGCACAGAGCAAATATTTTTCACGTTGCCATATAACTTCCAAGATTCACGTTTTTAGTGGTTCATAGTTTATGTACTCAACCTTTCCTCTATTGTTAGGCAGTTCAACATTTCTAAGTACTTGCTTCAATGAATAATGCAATATCTTTCTCCGTGCACTGGATCTTGCCTGGGCCTCCACTCTGGTCCTCCTCTCATTGCTCTCTTCTTCACATAAAGGCTCCAGATCCCCATGACCCTGGAATTTCTTGCCAAAGTGGCATGACATATGCTACAACACGGATGGCCCCTGAAAACATGCTTAGTGAAATAAACATTCAATAGTTTGGGAATTATTAAAAAAAAAAAAAATCCCAAACTGGTTATCATTTTCAGAAAGTTTAAACTTTTAATGTAGTTCAAATCTAACTCTAAGCTTCCAGATTTTCATCTTGCTTAAGAAGTTCCCCTCCCTCACTCCCACAGTCCATTGCACCGTATTATAGAAATACGGTATTCTCCTAGAGCTTTATCTGTTACATTCAGATCTTCAGTCTATCCCACACAAGTGTATTTGTTTGTACAAACATAGCAAAAGGATGCATACCAAACTGTTAGCACTAGTTAGCTAAACTTGTCCATTACGCTATATAACTAGATCCTCTACAATATATATGTATTACTTTATAAAGAAAGAAACATCAAATACTGTCTAGTTCTAAAAAAAAACACAAAAAACAGTAAATGTAAACATTGCCATCTTCACTGCCAAGCTGAGAAAAGAAATAAAGTAAAATGATTCATTTGGGAGTATTCAAATGTACTCAGCAAAAGTGAATATCAACCCAGATTCTAAATAACCTGTTTTTGTAAACTTTAGAACAACAACATTTTTTTTTTTTTAAGTTTTCTGTCAAATGGTGTATCCAATGGAAGAGTAAATAAACCTATATTCCATTCAGGATAAAATGAACTTGGGGTTCACCTAAAGATCAAGCTTAGGCTAATTAGTAAAAAAAAAAAAGTCAGACCAGATAATGATTACTAACCCAAAGGAAAAAAGCAGCACATGATTAAGCAAGCAGATGGCCACTTGCAACTTAATGAACAGGCACTTTTTAATTAGGATGGATGGCCCAACTAGGGGAGGTCTTTAGCTTAAGCTCTTCCCTTGAGAGCCCTGGATGGCTGGACTCCAGTGATTTTTTCAGGTTAGAGCCCTTCTCCTCCCAGAAGTAGCCTCCATGATTCATAAAAATCTTAAGGTTTATATCAAGCAAGCACAGACCAGGGGTCCGCACTCCTTCAAGACCGCATGCTAACTCTTTACTTCCAGCCTCAGACAGGCAGACTGGAAGAGGGGGAAAAACGCACTTTTTTTATCTTCCAAAGATCCATTTAAAAAGCAAAAAAGATTGGAAGGAATTATACCTTACTTACATCATTTTTTATACATACCTTAAGGCAACATTAGCAAGAATTTGTTGCCATGTGAAAGTCGAATCAGGCCTCAGGACAGAGCCCAAGGGAAGGTGGAAATGGGTAAACTCAGTGAAGAGAAACAGGAAGGAGCCAAAAGCATGCTTCTGTGTATTTCTCAATCCTGCTTAAAACAAGCATATCTCCTAATACCACTCATGATCAGCCATAAGGGGCCCTCCCCAGTGTGAACTGTCCATCCAAATCAAAAAATGTCTGTTTATTAAATTGCAAGCAGCTATCATATATAACAGAAAGAGATTCCAAACAAAACATAGATATTTCTGACAAGTAGAATATGTACATCTTTAAGTATGTTCTTTTTCATGTAAACATCTATAAAAACAAGGTGAAGAAACAGATGTGGACAGAGGATTATGGCTCAGTTCAGCTTTTAATTTTTCAAGGAATTGCAGCTCAAATACTTAAATGAATAAAAACTGGTTGTTTTTAAATGAAAGTCAGAGGTGACTGCCATTATCTCTTGGGTTTTGTTTTTGTTTTATGTTATCCTTTTCTAGCTAAAATATGTACATATATTTATTTATTTCTCTGTATTAATCCCCTTGCAAACCAGTTTTCCAGTTACTATTTCTCCCAGATTCAGTACCCTTTTCACTAGAGAAAGTTATTTTGTATTAAATTGAAAATTTAGAACTCACACCTTTTTTCTTCCCCAAGTAACTTCACAAACATGTTAAACAGGAAAAGGAAGTTGGAGTTAGGAATTGGGAGGCTATAAGAATTTTTTGTTTCTAAAGGATTGGCTGTGACTGCCAACAATTCCGTGGTTTTAGCTGCTTTCAAAAGGAAGAATGTGATAATAACTCCTGGGTGGAATAATTTTGGCTGGACTTGATTAAATCTAAGCTTAAAACTTACAGAGAACAGCTTGGATTGCTTTTTTTTTAAAAAAAAAAAAGAAAGAGCTATGCATTTCATCTTACTGTGGCCTGGCCAGATTCAGAGCCTTTTGGGAGTCTGGCACTAGATTAGACACTAACAAAGTGAGCTATAATACCCTGGGTAACATGAGTTACATAACTCCAATCAACACTAATGAGTGTGTGTGTCACTGAAACCCTGCAGGTGTAATTTTGGAAAGGAGTCCTAAATGATTCTAAGGTCCTCTCCTTTCACAAAGGGGTATTTCATTTAGTCTCCCAGAAAGCAATCAGTCTAAAAAGAATGAGTTACAAACACTGCATACATTCAGCTGGCATTTTTATTTGTACTCTAATTAGTCTTTTTCTTTTGGTAAATAATAATACACTTCCTAGAAATGCATCTAGATTTCACATCCACTACCTTAAGCTTTGTTCTTGACATCATAATTTGGTGACTGTAGGATATGTGATTTTAATACCACTGATGACAATTCTAGAATACTTGAAAAAAATCAACCATAGGTTAGAGAACTCCTGGAGTCTCCATTTTCCAAATTTGAATACAAATGATATTAAATATTAAAAACTGTTCCATGGGTTTCTGGTTCCCAGAACAAGAT
Source organism: Rhinolophus sinicus (assembly GCF_057876585.1). NCBI lineage: Eukaryota > Metazoa > Chordata > Mammalia > Chiroptera > Rhinolophidae > Rhinolophus > Rhinolophus sinicus. Next base: position 87,563,194 of record NC_142504.1, read on the forward strand.
GGCATAACTGTATTTCTCCCTATTCCTTCTGCTAAGTATACCTAAAATCCCTGGACATTATACAGAAAACACATATAAGAAGACTCTGAATATTTTTCAGTTGCTTAAAAAAAAGAACTCTATACCCAGTGAAAATATCCTTCAAGAATGAAGGAGAAATCAGACATTCTCAGATGAAAGAAAAGTAAGATTTTTGTTGCCAGCAGACCTGCCCTAAAAGAATGACTACAAGAATTTCTTGAGTAAGAAAGGAAGTGATAAAAGAAGGAATCTTGGAACATCCGGAAGAACAAAAAGAGTAAAAATTTAGGTAAATACAATAGACGTTCCTTTACTGCTTGAGTTTTCTAAACTGTGTTTGATGGTAGAGGCAAAAAATTGTAACATTATTTGATATGGTTCTTAATGTATGGAGAGGAAATATTTTAAATAATTACATTATAAATGGGGGGACAAAGGGATGTAAAAAAAGGTAAGGCTTCTATACTTTATTTAAACTGGTAAATGTCAACATCAGATTGTGATAAGTTATGTCTATGGAATATAATGCCTAGAACAACCACTAAGAAACATATACAAAGACATACACTAAAAACACCACAGATAAGTTAAAATGAAATTCTAAAAACTGTTTTAGTAACCCTCAGAAAGGCAAAATGAAGAAACAGAAAACAAAAAAATAAACAAATATTTAAATAAAAATAAATATTTAAGACTAAACATATCAATAATTACGTTAAATGGAAGTAGTCTAAATTTACCAATCAGAGATTGGCAAAGTGGATAAAAATCATAACCTAACTATTTGCTATCTATAGCACACAACTTGGATGGCATTCAAGGGCATGACGCTGAGTGAAAAAAAGCCCTTCTCATAAGGATACATAGTGTATTATTCCATTTATATATAACATTCTCAAAAATGACAAAATTATAACTATAGAGAATAGACTAGTGGTTGCCATGGGTTAGAGATAATGAGGGAAGTGATTATAAAGGGATAGCGTGAGGGAGATCTTTGTGTTGAAGGGATAGTCCTGTATCTTAACTGCAGTGGTGGTTACACAAATCTGCAAGTTATATAAGGGCACAGAACTACACACACACATTATACCAAGGTCAATTTTCTCATTTTAATATTGTACTACAGTTACATAAGATAAGACATAACCCTTTACCCAGTTTCCCCAATGGTTATGTTACATCTTACGTAATCACTGGGAAAAACTGGGTAAAGTGTACACAGGACCTCTTTGTACAATTTTTGCAGCTTCTTGTGAATCTGTAGTTATCTCAAAAAGAAAAACAAACAAAAAAATACCCTGCCTAAATTCAAATTCAGGCTCCACCACCCCCTGTGTGAACTTGGGCTCATTTAATCAATCTGTGCCTTGGTTTTGTCATCCATAAAATAAAATAACAGTATCTACCAAGTTATGGTAAGAAATAACTGAAATAATACATAAAAAGAAAAACTGTTCTGTGAGTACTAAGTGATTTCTCCTGTTTCTGATCGTTCTGTGTTGTAGAGCTGAGCAAGATCAAGTCCTCTTTCTACCTTTGATCTCTTGCATGATCTAGTTCATGTCCAAATTGTACAGTATTTTCTGGAAGCATACATGACTAATAAATGTTTACGCATCTAGCACATCTAAGAAAATGTTGACCTGAAGGATGAACACAAAAGGACTAGACACTGAGTATATCAAGGTGCTGCCATGGGCAGCTCAATCGTCTGACTTTATTCACACTTTACCTTGACAATCAAAGTATGTCTCCCAAAACACAGGATGTTTACAACCCTATGTTATTTATTGTTCAAAACAAACAAAAAGCATATCAATGTTCAAAAAAATCAAAAGCAAATTAGGAAAACTGACACATGTATAGCAGGATAAACCGAGAGGAACGGATTAGGAAGCAGAGAAATAAATCAAATACATATGAGGATTTAGAATATGAAAAGGATATCATCTGAAATTAGTCAGGGAGAGATGGACTATTCAATAAATTGTGTGGTAACAATTGAATAGCCACCTGGAAAAAAGAATGTTAGCTCCACACTCTACATCAGGACAAATTCTAAATGGAACAATGACTTCGATGTGAAAATAAAGCAATAAAAGTACTAAAAGAAAATAGAAATTTCTTCTATAACCTGGAAGTAAGGAAGGCTTTTCTAACCATGATACAAAATGAAGAAACCATAGAAGAAACAATTGACAAAATTGACTATATAAAAATCAAAAAGTTCTGGATGGAAAAAAACAAAACCCACAAAACACACACACACACACAGAGAAAGAGAGAGAGAGAGAGAGAGAGAGAGAGAGAGAGAGAGAGAGAGAGAGAGAGAGAATAAATGAGGGGAAAATATTCACAAAAAACAATAAGAAAACATCAATATTTTATTTTTAAATGTATATAGTTATTCTTGGTAGCATTATTTATAACAACAAAATATTGAAAATAACCTAAATGTATATCAGTAGAAGGCTGACTGATTGAATATTATAGTTCAATTAGTTTTACATGGTAGAATATTATGCAGAAAAAGCTCTTTAAGTAAATAACACGGAAAGATCTCTAGGTATGTTATTAGTTTAAAAAAAAAACAAAGTAAAAACAGTATATAGTACACTACCTTTTGGTTAAAAAAAGAAAATATATTTGACTTGCTTATATATGCACAAAGGAACTCTGGAATAATACATAACCACCACTTATAATGGCTATCCAGAGAGTAGGCAGGTAGGTGGAACTGAGTAATCAAAGAAAATTTTTCATTTTATACCTATTTTTTAAAACTTTCAAAAATTTATCTATTAAAAAACTTGGGTTTAAAACAACTTTCAGGCAGATTAGGAAAACATTATTTTATTCATTTTAACCTCTATTAAAAGTCATTCCACTCCTTTTTGGCCAGAACCGCCATCTTCCAATAATTCGTCAAAATGACCAACACAAAAGGAAAGAGGAGAGGGGCTGGCTATATGCTCTCTAGGCCTTTTAGAAAACATGAATTTGTTCCTTTGGCTGCATACATGCAAATCTACAAGAAAGGTGATATTGTGGACATCAAGGGGATGGGCACTTTTGAAAAAGGAATGCCCTACAAACGTTACCATGGCAAAACTGGAAGGGTCTACAATGTTACCCAGCATACGTTTGGCATTGTTGTAAACAAACAAGTCAAGGGCAAGATTCTTGCTGAGAGACTGAATGTACACACTGAGCATATTAAGCACTCTAAGAGCCAAGACAGCTTCCTGAAATGGGTGAAGGAAAATGATCACAAAAAGAAGGAAGCCAAAGAGAAAGGTACCTGGGTTCAATTGAAACGCCAGCCTGCCCCACCCAGAGAGGCACACTTTGTGAGAACCAATGGAAAGGAACCTGAACTGCTGGAACCCATTCCCTATGAATTCATGGCATGATAATTGCAAAACAAATTTAAAATAAATAAAAGACTTCTGTACTGTTTAAAAAAAAAAAAGGCACCCAAGCAATTTTATTTAGACCAAAAATATTCTGGTAAACACCTTTCAATCAGAGACTGGAAGTTTTAAAAGCTACAACGACCCCTGAGTCAAAATGCTAAAAGATGACTTCCTAGTCAACAGTCTAAGAAATTAGTTAAAATTTACTTTAAGATAGGAACAATGGTCAAATATTTTGGCAAATTTTAAAGGCATTAACAACAGAATCTTATGGAATTCTGAGATCTAGAAATGCCATACTATTTTAAAGGCACATAAAATATAACACACACACACAAAAACAATGAAAGTGAGCAATTGGCAAGGGAGAGAATGTGGCTTTTACAGTAGGAGGGTAACTAGTAGAAAATATCAAAGATCTACAGTTTATTACAGCAGTAACCTAAAACTTAAGAGAAATATTCCAACAGCTCCTCGTCTGTGTGTCTGAGTGAGTGTGAGAGTGTGTGTGTGTGTGTGTGTGCATTTATTTATTCACTTAATTGTGTGCTTATTTACTTATTTGTTCATTTATTTATTTCATTCATTCATTCATTCATTCATTCATTCATTCATTCATTCCAGGCTGGCAACTTGCCCTCTCATTTCAAACAAAATAAATTTAAAAGTAGAAGGGAATTAATTCTCAAAATTTATAGACCTAAGAAATGAAAATCATTTTGAAAAAGCAGTCCATTACAGATCACTAATCTAAATTATAAGAGGCAGACAGCATGTTTACAGTATTAGTAAGTGATCGTGAAAAGCAAAAGTGATCATTCCTAAGACACTGAATATTAAACCAGAGAAATTATAAATATATACTTTCAGAGCCTCTAGTCATTTCTGTCTAAGCTTTAGTTATTATATTAAATAATTTATATCTTAACTATGGACATAGTAAACAATTTTTCTAAATTTAAGTATTTTTCTTTGGGAGAAAGAAGGAGGAAAATTCCTAATGAATAATGTACTTTCAACAGAAAGCTAGCAATATAAAACTGGAGTTTAAGTGTTTGTTATGGGAGACATAAATTTAAGTTTTATTTTCAGCTATAAACTAGTGTGCCTATTAAACAATATTTATATTAATCTGCTTTGTCTTTTATTTTCCATAATGCAGTGGGGTTTGGAGTTCCTCCTCCATGTTCCCAGAGCAATCTGCATATACTATACCTTATTCTGCTCTAGAATTCTGTTGCTGTTTCTGGTCACCCTCTAGACAAGTTTCCAGAAAGCAGGACCCTGTGTCTTTTGGTCAATGTAGTAGTCACAGAACCAGCAGAGTGCTTGGCTCAGTAGTGCTTAATAAACATTGTTTATTTAATGAAATGTCAAAAACTTTAGGTGCCGTAGCACACATTTTATATATTAATGACATTTTAAATATCCAACTTTTTCATTTAGGCCAAAGTTATTTAGTTTTCATATATGCCACCACTTTTAAAAAGCAACGACAAATTTACAAGACTGAATAAGCATAAGAGAAAGTGAACCTTAAGAGTTTCACTGTAAAATTTTCCAAGCCTAATTTTCTTTCTATTTCTACAACTCAAATAATAGAGTTTTACTCTTTTACAGCATCTTTGTCTTCATGTAATTCTGTGGAAAGTATTGCAGACTGTTTGGTTCCTTAAGCTGTTATATGATTTTTTCTTTATAATTCAAATATTTATAAATCCTTTAGATGTTGAAAAATCCAAATTTTCTGTGTTCAGAAAGTGTTAATGTTGCTGGGATTGAGAAATTATTCCGCTTGTTACCTCCACTGGGATCCTATGGCAGCTGCCTTGCTTTATCTGGTCAACAGATGGCAGCACGCTCCGGGGAAATACCTCAAGAACCCTGTGACTGTTTTTCCTTATGAGTATTCAGAACTGCCCAAGAACTGTTGAACTGTGGAATACAGGGTAAACAAAAATCTGTTTATTCTGTTGCTTCCAGCCAAACTATTTCCAAAGCAGTAGAGATCATTCTCTGGTTTCAACCATTTTACAGAGGTCTGGTGTCACCACTGTTGAGAATTACCACCTGCTTGTTAATTCACAACAGGTATAACACAACACAAACTAGCAAGGTTCCTGCCAAGCCAGGGAGGAGAGAGGTAAAGGAACAGGGAAACTTGGGGAAATAAATTGAAATACGCTTGAGTAATCTAGATCACCTCTCAAATGTACATTTGATAATCTTTCAGTCTAATATTAAATGATTAATATGTGAGATATTTTTACTATTTATAATACTAACCCTTTATAACAATATTATTAACAGATACTAACAATAATACAACTACAAAAAGTAGTCATTAAGGTCAGTTAATTTACTCATTCTTTGTACAAGAAAATGCTTCAGTAAAAATAGAGTTAATCCCATGGCATAGGTACTTCTGTTTAGACTGATGTTCAACATCTTCATATATTGTATTATACCTATAGGATGTTACTAGCATGTAATCTTTTTACAGACTAATAAAATTATGACAAAATGTTAGGCAAGTTGGATTTAAAAAATAATTACTTTGAGTTTATTGAATTTGTTTAGATTCAGTCATTAGCAGAATGCATTGATTGTGTTTTCCTAATTTTATTTTATTCTGCTATGTTGTCATGCTTACCTACACAAACTATTAATAGCATCTTTAATTTTAAAGCTTTATGAGATCTTGACATGCTCTCTATTTAAAGGGTTTCTCAGTTTCCTAAGAAACTGAGAAATCAGTCGCTATTTAAACAAAAAACTAACCTAACGCTACATGTTTAACTGCAAATAATTGACTTGACACTTGTTTAAAATGATATAGGGGAGTAGCCAGTAAACTTAGAAATGTGTCAAGTGTTAGTCAGATTATGACCTTGAATTTCAAATGAAACATGGAGACTTTTGTAGCATATCATGTTCTCATGCGCAGTCTCAGCTAAGACCCACTGTTGGCTTTGGCAGCACAGCACTGGAAGAAGTAGAATCACTTAACATCGCTCCAGGTCTACTCAAGTTCAGTGAGTTGGTGAATACAGGACTAATTGTTAGATCTTTCTGTACCCCAGTTGTATGCAACCAGTCTAGACATTTGTTAAATGTTTGTCAAAGTGATGACAACAGTGATGATATTAGTTTGGTTTTCCAAGAAACTGAATAAAGAAAATTTACCAGATGAAGAACTAAATGGTAATAAAACAATGTTTTAAGGATAATTTCTAAAAATAAGTCCTTTTAATGTTAAAAAGAAATGAATGGTATGCTCAATAGTTTGCTAGGTCCAAGGAATACAAACATGAATAAGTCAAGAGGAGCAAATCCTAGCAGAGCTCTGTGTAGCTGAGGAAGGTTTCACAGGGAAAATAACACATAAACTGGCCTTGAAGGATGCTGAGGATTTCAACCAACAGCAAAAAAGTCCTTGAAGACAATAGTCAGAGCAAAGATAAGGAAGTTGAATAAAGTAGCGTGAGAAAAGTGGCACAACAGCTTCGGTGCTCAAGTACACAGGGGGATGATAGCTATGGGTCAGACGGAGAAAGATGCTGAACAGCATGTAAGGGTGTGCACCTCATATTCTGAGGATACAGCAAGGCGGCAAAGATATATAAATAGATGATTACATAATCAGATTCATATTAACACTCTGGCAGCAATCTTGAAGATGCACAGGAATAAGAGGGCAGATAGCAAGCAAGGAGATCAAAATATTACAAGAAAGACCAACAAAAGGCCTGAATTGAAATAGTAGGGGAAAAAAGAAGACAAAGTTGAGCTATTTTAGATGATGACTCCTAAAGACCAGAGTTTTAAAATGATTAATTTTTCCTGGTCTCTTACCCTGACCTTAAAATTTCTTAGTCATGACAGTGTGAGCCAAAAAAGACAAGCTAATGAGAACAATTATTCTATTATAATAATTCCATAATAATGATTTATTATTAATAAGATTAAAAATGGAGAAAGGTAGTCGAATCGGATTTGACTGTGTAAATGTTGAAGCACTGGTGGACTATCCAGGTTAGATGTTCACACACTTTGGAAATTAAGATTTGGGGCTTGGTAGATGTAATGTTGTGATATAATAAGAAATACATATTTGCTTGACTTGGAAAAGTCCCGAAAGTACACACTGTTCCCCAATAAAGACCTGTTTCCCTTCCCCAATTAAAAAAACAAATTAAAAAAAAGAAATACATGTTTGATCTTCGTCCCCAGTTCTGGCACAGACTGAGCCCTTAAACTGTGAGGGTCTGCGCTAACTCTGGGTAGTTAATGTCAGAATTGAGTTAAATTGTAGGACCCTCAGTTGGTGTCTGCCAAAATCTGAAGGAGTGCTTGGTGTGGAAAACCCACACAATTGACGTCGAAAGTGTGATGAGTAGAGAAACAATTTTCTTTTAGTAGACAAGTCAGGAATGGAAATACAAATTTAAGGATCATTTATGTATGAGTGGCACTGCCTGAGAGGAGACACCTGCATGGAGAAGAGTGTTGATGATGATCTCAGCAGGAGACTATATAAGAAAGTAGGTAGTAGAGGAGCTAGATGGGTGAAGTATAGACAGAGTTGTAGAAAAAAAATAGTGCTCTAGAAGCTAATTTTTTTTTTTTTAATGGATAGGCTGTCAACAGTAACTAATGCTAGAGTTCACAAAGGATAAGGGTTGAGAAGAGGACACTGGATTTAGCAACAAGGTCACTGTCTTCAAAGGTTTCATTTTAGTGGAATGGTTAAGGGGAAATCGGGTTGTATCAGGTTAAGTAATAAATAAGGAGTATATTATCTCCATATTGTGAAAAATTCCAAATATTATATGTTAGTATAAAAGTAAATTATAGCTTAAACTTTTTTCAATATATTCTCTTTCACAGGGGATGGTAATGGTGCAGCACATTTAGAGTGTACAAAATGTGATCACTCTGGCTTTTAAAGAGGCAAGCATCAGCTGTCTAAAATGTCACTGAAAAGAACACCTCATTTCCCCAACAACAATGTCCAAAACATAGTTTTGTTTTTGATGTTTGTTTTTTATAGTGTACTTAAAACATAAGAACAAAAAGTACAGAGAGTAGTAAACCACCACGCCCAGTGTGAAATAAATACAGAACCTATAAATCAAGAGCTAAAAACTGAGATACTCGGCGTGGCTGGTTAGCTCAGTTGGTTAGAGTCTGGTGCTAATAACACCAAGGGTGCCGGTTCGATCCCCGCCATGGGCCACCGTGAGCTGTGCCCTCCTTTAAAAAAATAATAAAAATAAATAAATAAAAACTGAGATACTCAAAAGTCTCAAAGAAAACAGTACCTTATTTTTAATACGTGGTCTGACAATTAAATTCGCGAACTCATCCAATGCCAGCACCTAGTCCACCCTTCAAAACAATTTTGGAAATTTTTTTCTGGAATGGCCATCAAAGCTGTCATCATATTACCCTTGATTTCCTGAATGTCATCCAAAGGTCTTCCTTTCAATATTTCCTTTATCTTCAGGTAAAGAAAGAAGCCTTTGGGGGCCAGATCGGGTGAGTAGGGAGGGTGTTCCAATAAGTTATTTGTTTACTGGCTAAAAACTCCCTCATAGACAGTGCCGTGTGAGCTGGTGCATTGTCGTGATGCAAAAGCATGAATTGTTGGTGAAAAGTTCAGGTCATTTTCATCTTTTTCACGCAGCTTTTCAGCACTTCCAAATAGTAAATTTGGTTAACTGTTTGTCCAGTTGGTACAAATTCACAATGAATAATCCCTCTGATATCAAAAAAGGTTGGCAGCATAGGCTGGACTCTTGATTTGGACTGACGGAAATTTTTGGTCGTGGATTATTGGCTGACTTCCATTGTGTACTTTGACGTTTTGTTTCAGGGTCATATTGGTACACTCATGTTTCATCACCAGAGATAGCATGACCCAAAATATCATCTTGCCTCTCCAAAAGGTCTTGGCACACTTCGACTCTCCTTTGCTTTTGTTCATCGGTGAGCTCCTTTGGGACCATTTTTGCACACACCTTTCTCATGCCAAGATTTTCAGGTAAGATTTTCCTAACTGTTTCTCTATTTATGTTTACTTGGTCTGCTATGCTTCTCACAGTCAACCCATGATTTTGATGCACAATTTGATGAATTTTTGCAATGTTTTCGTCAGTTTGCTCATTACTGGCTGCCCTGACCTCTCTTCATCAGTGACACATTCTCTCCCCTCAGAAAAACATTTAATCCATTTTACACTGCCATTTTCTTCATGGCATTATCCCCATAAACTTGGACTAACATGGCCCTAATTTCACGTCTACTCTTGCCAAATTTAACAAGAAATTTAATGTTTGCTCATTGCTCTAATTCAAGTTCAGACATTCTTGTGACGGCACACAGAAACATGCAACAATAATGAACGCCACTCAGCAAGACACCACCACACGTCGACATGAACACAGCTGTGAGACACTGATACACCAAGGTTATGAAACCTCACCAAGCTGTTTGTACAGTGCTGCCAACATAAGCACACGGTGGCAAGTTCGCAAACTTAATTGTCAGACCTCGTATATTTTTTTTCAGAATTAAATTAAATGGAATTCCTATATTATTCTTAATTCTAGTGTTCTTTAATTCATCTGCTGAAAACAACAAAAAAATTAGAGTTACCCCTCTCACTTTGACCCTAGAAGTAGATAGGACATAGCTCATGAACCCCAGTGCAAACTATTGTCAAATAATTTTTGGTATCCCCTGACGAGAGAACAACAAAACCATTTTCAAAGGTAAATTTGTCCTCTTACATATCAATAAAGTGAAACCACCAACAAAGTGAAAATATTCCTGTGTTTGACCCTATCTTCCTGGGGGGAAGAGAATGCTAAAATACAGCTGCCATAATTTCCTTTCCAAAGGGCAATTTTGAAGGGATTTGTCAAAACAACTTATTAGGCTTGGCAACTAGCCAATCAGACAAATACAGAAACCAAAAACCCAAGGAAACTAAAATCTGGTCATATTTGCTTTTCTGTGGTCAAGTGGCTGAATTTCTCATTTAAAGGTAAAATCCCTTAGACATCTTCGCCACCACCAAACCCACCACTTTTTTTTTTATTCTAAATGATTTCACTTAATATGAACATCAGGCCTCTGGGCATTTGAAGTTTTCCCTCTTCAACATGAGAGCTATGCTTATTTTTGTTTGTTTGTTTAAATAGTTCATTCAAGTCACTCAGGGAGGCATCTTAAAGCAGGAATCTCAATAAACTATAACGTCTATAAGCATAAAAACGAGAGAGGTTTTTTTTGTCAGTTTTAGTCTCTGCTGTATGCCCAGCACCTAAATAGTCCTGATACATGTGGATATCTGACATAATTGTTTAAAGAATGGATCAGAATCCACATCTGTCAGATTCTGAAGTCTACACTCTATTTACTACATCACAGTTTCCCAAACTAATTTGATAATAAGAATCATTTGAGGATACTTGTCAAAAAAGAAATTCTTAGAACCTTTCTTAGGTATTCTGATTGAAGCACTAGAAATGTGTTCTTAATAGATCCTAAATCATTCTTACCATCAGGCAAATCCAGACCCACAGAAATGTTCCTTCTTCCAGCCTCCTTACTCTCCTCACCAACTCAATGCCTCCTCCCCCAAATACCAACAATATACATTCACTGAGCACTGTACTAAGTGTTTTAATTCACTTGATGTTCAGAACAACCTTGTGAGTTAGGTACTATAGCTATCCTCATTTTTCAGAAAATTTAACACAAGCTCACAGAGTTAATTATTGAGAGAGCAGTGATTTGAAACCAGTCTTGCTCCAAAACCTGAACTTGTAGCCATCATATTATTCTGTCCATATCCACTTGTCCCATTTTTCCCCAAAGTGCTGACACCAAATGTTCCCTTTGGGTACTCATTTCCACTCCTGATAATGAAATACAACTTGTACTCTGCACACATGATCACAAATTTCAAACTGATAGATTACATAAATAAAAGAAGTTCCACCAAAAGATATTCAATTGAATCTTTTTAATATAACCAAAAGAAGTAGCCATTTATAAGGAATGTGCTAGTACCTGCACAGTATAATCCCAGTTGTAAAAACATAATATGAAATAATGAATTTTTAAAAGCAATACAAATCCAGAAAAGGTAAACAAATTGGGTTACACGAAAAATATTTAAAATAAAAGTATATTTGGCATTCAGGAGGGCTGAAGGTAACATTGCGCAGTGTATAAATTAGTCAGTCATTTACCACCATGCTGCCTAACAAGATTAAAAGAAATTACTTTCTCATTAGGCACCATCAAACGAAAACACACTGAGTATTCAATAAATTCACAGTTCTGTAAAAAATTCAATTGAAACCTAAATCTTCTAGATTGCTACAACAAAAGAATTTTGATAGATAATATAAGTTCAAGGCAACCAAATTAGATGTTTAAACATATACAGTTTACCACAAATAATACATGTAATGAAATGAGGTGAGTGTCTTTTCTTTTACCATTCAAGTCCTACAGTCTTTTTAAAAAAGCTTTCTCTCCAGACTCTCATGTTTCCTGCCCACAAAACCATTAGAAAATGTTTTACTCAGCTTTTTTTTATTAGTTTCATGTACACAGAACAATATAGTGATCAGACATTTACGTAACTCACAAAGTGTTAACCCCAAAAAGTCTACTACCCACCCAACACTCTACATAGTTATTAGAAACTATATTCCCCATGCTGTACTACACATCCCTGTGACTATTTTTTTAATTATAGTTGACATTCAGTATCATTTTATATTAGTTTCAGGTGTACAGTGTAGTGGTTAGACATTATATAACTTATGAAATGATCCCCTCAAAAGGTCTACTACCCATCTGATACTATGCATAATTTTTATAATACTGTGACTCACTTTCCTGTAACTATCAATTTGTACTTCTTAATCCCTTCACCTTTCTCACCCAACCCCTCAACCCTCCCTCCCACCTAGTAACCATCAGTTTGTTCTCTGTATCTATGGGTCTGTTTCTGTTTTTTTGTTTGTTTGTTTGTTCATTTATTTTGTTCTTTGCATTCCATGCATAAGTGAGATCATGTGGTATTTGTCTTTCTCAGTCTGACTTATTTTGCTAAGCCCAATACATTGTAGGTCAGTCTTACTCAGCTTCTTTAGCTGAGTTGTTCTTTTCATTATTCATAGTCCATGCATTGAGAAAGGTATTGCCTGTTCCGTAATCTTAGAATATATCTGTTGAATCACATCTGAAACAAAACAGAATCCTAGTGAAAGATCTTTCTAAAGTGGCTGACAGTATTAAGTGCTAGGACGGGATTTGTCGTTGTGGTTAACCTAAAAAGGGAGGGGAAGAGTGAAAGAATAATAAGAGCCTACCTGTAGCTTTAACTCTGTTCTAGGATTGATAAATGCAAGAATGCACCTCATGCGCAACCTCTAAGGGCTTTCTTTGACGTTGAAGCAAAGAGAAACAACTTCTTAATAAATAAGTCCTGTGTCTATTGTCTTAGATACCACAAATACGCATTGTCTCATTCTCTTAATACATCTATTATCTGTCTCTAAAAAATTCAAAGCTAAATTTGTGACACCATGGTAATAATAATGGAATAGTGTAATAACTATTCTTGATATTCTGTAATTGATGATTTGGCATCTTGAAGTCACTGGGCCATGCTAATGGCCCAAGGCTTTTGTTTTTGTTTTGTTTTTTTAACAAACACACCACTATTAGGCACTTGGAAATCTATCACAAACCCTCCAACCACAAGCCTCAACTGTGTTTCGCTTCCTGCTCAATAGGGGACATCCCCATCTACTTACTTCCTGGCACTATAATAAAAGGTTTAGGCCCGTGTGCTCTCTCTTTCTCCTTGAGTGAGACCACGTGACCCTGTGTGGCATACAATGCCTCCCACCGTCTGGGGAACTTCTTTCAAAGGCAGTTATCTCTGTGTCTGTCATCTTATTATACCTAATTTTTAAAAATTCCAGGTTAAGATAAACAGTCTAAGCATATTATTCAAAATTTTCCTTTCTCAACACTCCACTTCTTTGAATCCTTCAAATACTATCACTAGTTTTAGCACTGCTGAAAGGTAAACTGAGGTACATGAAAATTTTGAAGAGTTTATTTGAGCAAACATCTAGGGGAATCAGGCAGCACTAAACTGAAAATGGCTGTAGGCACTCTACAAGCTGGAAGGAGCTCAGAGAAAGGCTTCATAGCGCAGAGCAAGGGAATTCTTTGATTGACTGTAGCTTAAGTTGTTGCCTTATTTGAGAAAACCCAGTTGGCTATTTGTGATGAGTTGTTCTTAAATTTCGACTTCTTAACCTTGAAGCATTTACAAATATCAACTGTGGCTTAGGTTTGGTTTGCTTAGCAGGCTGCTAAAACATTAGAACCACCACCGTCTAATGGCCACTTTTTAAAATTAAGAGCACCAGTATTCTCTCTCGTATATAGGTATGCTAGGCCATATTGGAGAAGCAACCAAGGAAAAACAAAAGCCCTGCTTTTCTGGAATTTATACTCTAGAAATTATAAGTGGTAAATGAAGTGAGGAAGCCTATCTTTTATTTAAGTTGATTTCCTCACTTTTCTTATTAGTGTTTAACATATACTAACGTTCACTAACATTTGCTGAGTAAGGGAACGACCCATTTCCCTTAAGCAACAGAAGTCATTGTCTCTAACCTTACCTCCACACATCTAGCTATGTGGGATAATAATAAAAACTTAAACAATAAGGACATTTAGTAAGGTTTTCCATTCCTGCAGTTGAAAGTATTCCTTCTCTCGTTCAACAGTTCCACTCCTAAGTAGTAGGCTTCTCAATATAACAAAAGGTGTGGTAGATTGGTGTCACACAGGGTGTCCGGCGGGGTCTCAACTCCCGCTCCCCACATAAGAATTCAGGACATGGTGAGGCCAAAAAGGAACACCTGCGGAGCCATAGATAGGGGAGTCATACCACTATCGTCTCAGTGGCAGCTGGGTTGGAGACACAGGAAGCAGGAGCCACACTGTCCGCAACCTGCCATTCACTTCTTTCTGCCAACCAACCCCACTTGCTAGCTGCAATCCACCGTGCTCACTACAATCTGCTCTTGCTAGCTCAGCCACCATCTTCTTGCTAGCCCTCATTTGCTGCTAGCATAGCCACAGCAGTTATATTAGTGGCCAATGGCTCACTGGTTACAGTTGATGGCCAACTAGCCACAGCTGATGGCCATCCAATCACAGTTGATGGCCATTTACTACCTGAGCCAGCACACCTTTCCACGTGAGGCCGAGAGCCTGGAAACTGCACTCCTGGCTCTGTCCCCACAATTGGATACAAAGATAACTGCCAAAATTTTCTATGTTCAAGTTGCTCCTATTAAAAAATGGAGGAGAATCTAGTCCTTCTGCCAATAGAACGCAGCAGAGTAATACAATGCCAATTCCAGACCTAGGCCTTAAAACAACTAACATCTTCCCCTTCTTCACTGTGGGGACAGTCCCAGAGAGCAGTTTCCAGGCTCTTGGCCTCACATGGAAAGGTGCTGGCTCCGGTAGTAGATGGCCGTCAGCTGTGGCTAGTTGACCATCAGCTGTAACTAGTTAGCCAATTAGCCACTGATATAACTGCCGCGGTTGCGTTGGTTAGTCCCTCGGTTGGCAGGCAGAAAAGCGGACAGCAGGTTGCAGGTCGTGTGACTCCAGCCTCCAGTGAGACTATGGTGGTATGACTCCCCTACCTATGGCTCCGTGGGTGTTTTGGCCTCACCATATCCTGCGTTTTTATGTGGGGAGCGGGACTAGAGGCCCCACAGGCCCCCTCGCACAACATTCACTTTCTTGGAAGCCAGCCACCATGTAAGAACGTTTAGGCTAAATTCCTGAATGATGAGAGATCACATGGAGAGAGGCCTTATGGAAGGGAATCAAGTAATTCCAGCCAAAAGGCGGCACCAAGGCCACAGCAATGGGAGTGAAACCACACGAGCTGACACCTCATAAAGCAGACAGTAGCCATCTCTACTAAGCCCTGCCTGAATTCCTGACCACAGAATCAGGAACAATAAAAGACCTGCTGTTTTCAGTTACAATTTGGTCAGTATGTAGTAATAGATAACTGAAACACAAGGTAATAATATTTCTCCTGCTATGTAAAATTGCTATCGTCATTTCAAATGATTAAGAACTATTTAATGTCACTAATAGCCCTGCATGCTACTGAATTTTTTCCCCAAATATGTGTATTTTAATTGTCTTAGCTCACAAAGGGGAATTTGTACCAACATTTCAAAAATAATGAAATGCAAATAAAAGGGAAATGTTTGTAACATGAGAATTGATATCTTTAGCAAGTAAAAAACTCAAAAATATGAAAGAAAAAAATAATTGAGTGACACCTCAATTATTAAAATGGGAAAAGCCATTTCTTTGAAGAACCAAAATGGTCAATAAACACGATTGGGAAATACCTTAACCTCAAGCTAACTAGCGTTAACCATGACAGATCATTTTCCACCTACTAAATGGCCACACACAAATTTAAACACTAATACTGTTCATGCCAGCTTAGGTTCCAGGGGGAAATAGGAAAACCCTAATTTAGAGGGGCAGAGTCTGGGGGACCACAGTGTCCTTGAACTATGGGGACTTTGGCGTCTCTGATCATAGGCGGCTTGACTTTGGACAGTGTCTATAGCTGTGGCATGGGAATAATATAGCACTTCACGGAGCTGTGGCACGAAAGAGCAATATTCATAGTTGTTCCTTTTTGTTCAGCCTGTTTATCCACGTGTTTACTTTTGTCAAAGATACTGGAAATACATGAAAACAGGAGTACTTTTCTAAAACACTGTAGGTGGAAGGAATCATGAGTGACGAGGCACCAGGTATGGTGGGTGGCGGTGGAAGAAGGGCAGGGGAGGAGGGGGCGAAGGCTGGGAGCGGTGACCTCCTGGGAGGGGCGGCCTCTCAGAAGGACCCCACCTCTCAGCGTACCCCCGCCGCGACTTCAAGCTCCGCGGGGTCAGCGACCCGAGAGGGAGGCAATGGGATCAGTAGGAGCCACGGCGCTGATTGGCTGCCTGTGAGCACGGGGCGGGGCGGACGGCGGCTCCGGAGTAATCAAGAGCGGAAAGCCGCGGGCGTGCACTTCCGGTCTTTGTGGCTCGCGGTTCTGGATCGGTGGTTTGCTCCCCGGCCTCTTCTGGGCTTCGCGGTGAGGGATGCGGGCCCCGAGGCGGAGGGAGGGCGGGGAGCGTGTGCGACCCGCGCGACGGGCGCCGGGTGGAAGAGCCCCTCTCCTCGGCCTGCCCACCCCCGGGTGGCGGCCCCTTCTCCGGACGGCGTCTGTGTGTGTCCTGAGGTCGCAGAGGAGGCCAGCATTCAAGCCCCTGCTTTCCAGCGGAAAGGGCAGTTATTCACAAACCCCCCCCTCATTTTGCAAATTCTGTGGTTTAATCGGGATATAAAAATAGAAAGCCTAGTGCGGCCGAGCCTGTTAATAAACCAGATTTGTAGTCTGAATAGTCTAATCTCTAAAGTTAATGGTAGTGTTAGGGTTAAATTTTATTGATCAACAGAAATTCAAGGGCACATACCCTCCTATCAATAGTCCCCCGTCCTACAATCAGATCATGTTTGATCTGTATCATAACATTTAATACATATTGTTGCCATATTTCACTTTTTTAAAATGTTTATCGCAGTATAGTCTAAGCTTTTTGAGAGCTGAAATTGATCTTTTCGCTTCTTTTGTGTGTCTGCTGTCTGACATGTTTTTGAGCACATGGTACGCATATAACAAATACTTCTTGGTTAATTCCTCAGTAGGCTCATTTTTTTAAGGAGCAAAAACCTTTGTATCCTAATACCCTGCTCACGATAGAGCCCCACAGTAAGCGCCTTAGTGTTTGTTGAAGAAATTAAATGAATACCAAAATTGATCAAATGGCAAATATCCAATAGTATTTTACTTAAATCAACTCATGTTTGACATGTATTTTAAAAAATATTTTATTACTACCTTAAATGAAGATCAACATTTTTTGCCATAGCTAGGTCACTAAAAATAAATTTTTAAAAATCAGCATCATTAAATCCTAGCTAGATATTGGTACCGTTGAAAATCTGAGGCTTATCAGTTTATTAAAAAGGAAGTTCTGCAAGTTTTACAGACACGTTAAAGACAGATTTTTCTCTTTGATGAATCAGGATTGAAAGATAATTAAATTAAGTTCCTCAGTATGTGAGTCATGTTAATGTTGCATTCTTTTGCTTGCAAAATAATTTCTTTCAGCATTTGCATTAGGAACTCTACAAAATAGGAGACACTGAATGACATGAGTGATTTTTAGTTTGTCACATGATGATTATAGTCTCAAGCCTGTTCCCTTTCAATGTATTACTCAGATGACTGACATATGTCATTATTAGCGCTTTGAGATTTATTTCACTGCTAGAAGTTAACAATGCTTTTGTATCCTTCAGGAAAGAAAAGATTACTCAAAGAAACTGAAGGACAATACCCGGTCATAGTGAGCTTTTTGATAAGCTGTTTCAGCCCAGAATGGCTGTGGAAAACAGAGCAGTTTCAACCCTGGTACTTCAGAATCCTGAGGAACAAGAACTGATACTAGTGAAAGTAGAAGAAAGCCTTTCCTGGGGTCAGAAATTAAAGCAAAATGGGAGTACCCGATCCTGCCAAGAATTGTTTCGCCAGCAATTCAGAAAGTTTTGCTACCAGGAGACCCCTGGGCCCCGGGAGGCCCTGAGCCGACTCCAAGAGCTTTGCTATCAGTGGCTCATGCCAGAGATGCACACGAAGGAGCAGATCCTGGAGCTGCTGGTGCTGGAGCAGTTCCTGAGCATCCTGCCTGAGGAGCTGCAGATCTGGGTTCAGCAACATAGTCCCAAAAGCGGCGAGGAAGCTGTGACTCTGTTGGAGGATTTGGAGAGGGAATTTGATGATCCAGGGCAGCAGGTGGGAACGGGGAGATGCAATATGTTGTGGGAAAAGGAATTTATAAACTGGAGTGTGTGGCATCATCATCACAATAGGGTGAAAATTTGTGTCTACTGAACCATAACCCTGAAGTGACTACTAGGGCCATCGCCCGTCGCTATCCTTAAATAGTTCTTTTTTGCCTAGCCCTGCAGATCTCTTTGTTGACCTCAGATTTTAACTAAGCATTTTCCCTAGGGATTTGCTCGCAAAGCTAACCGTATTTTACTGATTTCAGGTCCCAGCTAGTCCACAAGGACCAGCAGTACCATGGAAGGATATGACAGGTCTTGGAGCATCCCAAGAGTTAAACATCCAATTCCAACCTTTAAAGAAACAGCTGAAACCCTGGGAACCTTGCATTTCCTCCCAGAGCGGTAAGAAATAGAAACCTACCTGGCAACTCTTATCAGTTAGGACTCTGGTTTTGAGGATACAGAATTAATTGTTTTACAAACATGCCATGTATAAGCCTCACCTTTATTTCTCTAGACCAGGGTGCTCACTTTGGCAGCTTTGTATTTGGCAACCCTCACAAATTGCAGTCAGGCCTCCTTGTGTCAGTTTCCCTGCCATTTATTCACTTATTCCTTCATTATATAAATAGGGTACTGATACATGTCTGGTACAATGATAGGCACTGGGTCTTTATCTTCAAGGAACTTTCAGGGCTAGGTGGGGTTGTGGACAAGCAAAAAGGCAATGGCAGTATAGCGCAGTAAATTATAGAATAAAAGTAGGCACTGGGTACTATGGAGGCACATACAAAGGTACCTAACCCAACCTTAGAGGTTCAAGGAATACTTGAAGGAAGAGACATCTAAGCTAATACTTGAACTGTGACTAGGAAAAAGCTAGGTAAATAGGTGGAAGGAGGTGTGTCCTAAGCTAAAGTGTTTTTCCACACTTTCTCAACACTTCTGACACCGGATGTATGGGGTTTTCCCTCACATTAAGCAGTTCTGACACTAACTACCCAGAATTAGCTCAGACCCCATAGGTTAAGGTCTCAGCCCCATAAGACTGGCCCTCTACTTCATATGCCAGCTGCATGTGGTCAGTCCCCAGGATGTCCACACTTCTGATTTGCTGCACTTTAGCGATTCCACACCCCCTCCTCGGGTTTCATAATATGCTATAATGATTCACAGAACTCAGGGAAACACCTTATTTACTATTATTGGTTTATTATAAAGGATACAAATGAACAGCAGTACATAGGGTGAGGTCCAAAAGGGTATTGAATGCAGGAGCTTCTGTTGCTGTAGAGTTTGAAGTGTGCCACCCTCCTTACACTTGAATGCATTCACCATCCTGGGAGCTCTCTGAACCCCTTTAAGGTTTTTACGGAGGTTTCATTACTGGGTTTGATTGATTAAATCAGTGGCTGTTGGTGATTAGTTAACTCAATCTCCAGCCCTTCTCCCTGGAGGTCAGAGGGTGGGGCTGAAAGTTCCAGCCCTATCACTTGGTTGGTTCCTTTGTCAAACAGCCCCTCCCTCCAAGAGTCAGTTCATTAGCATAAACCCAGGTATGGTGGGTAGGAGCTTACTATGAATAACGAAAGACACTCCTCTCACCTCTACCACTTAGGAAATTTCAAGGATTTTAAAAGCTCTGTGCCAGGAACTGGGGATGAAGACCAAATACCAGGGGTGCCAAAAAAATGTATACAAATGACTTATATTCATCTTTTGTTATCGGTATGTATTGAGTATTACAATTTTAATATAGTTTTTTTCCTTTCTTAAAATGTGGATACATTTTTTTGGCACCCTCTGTATGTCTTTCCTATATTACAATATCACACAAGCAAAGGCCACAAAGTTATGAAGGTGAGAGAATACAACCCATTCTGGGAACAAGGTAATTCAATTAACTTGAATAAAGAATTCATAAGAGAGAGGTGGTAAGAGAAACTATGGAGGAAAATGGGACCCAGATTGTGAAAACTTGTATGTCATCCTAATTAGTTTGTACAGTACAGTGGGGTACAGTTGAAGGGTTTTGGACAAGGGAGTGACATGATTGGATATGC
Organism: Rhinolophus sinicus; assembly: GCF_057876585.1. Lineage (NCBI taxonomy): Eukaryota > Metazoa > Chordata > Mammalia > Chiroptera > Rhinolophidae > Rhinolophus > Rhinolophus sinicus. Next base: position 87,583,700 of record NC_142504.1, read on the forward strand.
ATTTTAGAATTTAGTTGCAGAGTGGAGCATACATTTGAGGAAGGCAAGAGTAGGGCGTTTTTAGAGACTTGTACTCCAGCTGGCCACAGTGAATAAATCAAGATGTAGTATGGTGAGAGGCAGGGAAAATCAACGCTGACTCCTGCTGATCAGCATTTAAATTGCATTACAGTAGCTGGTCATTATTAAAAGTGGAGCATGTGGAGAGGAGTTGAGAATGATACTCAGGTTTCAGTCTTGAACACCTTGAATAATGGTAGTGCTATTCATATAAATGGAAAATATAAAGGAAAAAAATACATCTAATGATTTACTTTGGGACATTTTCGTACTTGTGAAATATTCACAAGTAATATGCCCAGTTAGCACTGGATCATTGGATCTGGGAGTCTAGAGCTTAACAATGAGAACTGGAATAGAATTGGGGATTTTTTATTTTATTTTATTTTTTATATTGGGGAACAGTGTGTTTTTCCAGGACCCATCAGCTCCATGTCAAGTTGTCGTTTTCAGTCTAGTTGTCGGGGGCGCAGCTCAGGTCGAGGTCAAGTCATTGTCTTCAATTTAGTTGTAGGGCACAGCTCACTGGCCCAGGGAATCGAACCTGCGACCTTGGTGTTACGAGCACTGTGCTCTAACCACTGAGCCAACTGGCCTCCCCAAATTGGGGATCTCACTAGCTTATAACGTAAGTATGTTAGTAATTGATGCCTAAGAGGTAGACAGTTTATAGAGTGCGGATACATGACAGCCCAGAACAGAATCTGAAAGAAGTCATGTTTGAGTGATTGGTCTTGAATCTAAGAAGGAACAGCTACAGCAGTCAGGCTAATATAGCTGGAAAAGAATGTTTCTAGAAGGAAGGTGGTGTCTCCAGTGTCAATGCTCCAGAGAGGCCAATTAAGTAAAATCCAGAAAGTATCCATTAGATGAAGCAGCTATGAAGTTGGTGACCTTGGGAGAGAATAGCGTAGGTGTGGGGAAGGGGCACGGGTTGGGCAGAAACCAGATTGCAGAATGAAGATGAGTACTGACAACCCTTTCAAGAAGCTTTACTCTGAATGGGAATGAGGTTGTATGAGGGAGATGAGTAGGCAAGGAGCTTGATTTAAAAAGATGAGAGACTTGAGCTTATTTAAATGCTGATGAACAGGAAGGAGTCAGGGGAGAAAGAAGTTAAAAATAATAGGAAAGGAATAGTAGGTCATTGATCAGTTGAAATCTCAGAGGAGGCAGGAAGGGGTAAACTGCAAAGTATAGATGTACGTAGGCCTTCGGATTAGACAGGAGAAGGGACCCTGAAGAAAAGATACATGTGGACAGTGACATCTTGTGGGTAGAAGCATCTGTTTTCTCTAACATAAAAAGTGAGCATTGAGAGTGACTGGAGAATAAAAAACCTGCTTTTTGCTGTTTTTTCAGATTGCGAGAACAGTGACTCAGTGACAAAGAAGGACATTTCCAGAGAAAAATCAGGACTTCCCCAGGAACCTTCATTCAGAGGAGTCAGTGAACACAAAAGCAGTTCAGAGTGGCAGCAAGGAAGTGCTGCAGAGGAGAAATTAGGAGGATCCCCTCCCCAAGGAGGCAATTTTAGTCAAGTCATCTTCACACACAAATCTCTAGGGAAGACAGATCATCATGAGCCTCAGAGAAGCTTGATTCTAAGTACAAACTCTATAACGTATCAGAAAGTTCCTAGAGAAGAGAGACCTTATAGATGTGACGTATGTGGGCACAACTTCAAACAGCATTCCTCTCTTACACAACATCAGAGAATCCATACCGGAGAAAAGCCTTATAAATGTAACCAGTGCGGGAAGGCCTTTAGTTTAAGGTCTTATCTTATTATTCATCAGAGAATTCATAGTGGTGAGAAAGCATATGAATGTAGTGAATGTGGGAAAGCCTTCAATCAGAGCTCAGCCCTCATTAGACATCGGAAAATTCATACTGGTGAGAAAGCTTGTAAGTGTAATGAATGTGGCAAAGCATTCAGTCAGAGTTCGTATCTCATTATCCATCAAAGAATTCACACTGGTGAGAAACCCTATGAGTGTAATGAGTGTGGGAAAACCTTTAGCCAAAGCTCAAAGCTTATTAGACACCAGCGAATTCATACAGGAGAGAGACCTTATGAGTGCAACGAATGTGGAAAAGCTTTCAGGCAGAGCTCAGAGCTGATAACCCATCAGAGAATACACAGTGGAGAGAAGCCCTATGAATGTAATGAGTGTGGAAAAGCCTTCAGTTTGAGCTCAAACCTCATCAGACATCAGAGAATTCATAGTGGAGAGGAACCTTATCAGTGTAATGAGTGTGGCAAAACGTTCAAAAGGAGCTCAGCCCTTGTTCAGCATCAAAGAATCCATTCTGGGGATGAAGCTTATATATGTAATGACTGTGGGAAGGCTTTCAGGCACAGATCGGTCCTGATGCGCCATCAGAGAGTCCACACTGTGAAGTAACTTGTGAATACAATGAATATTGTAAATGCTTCAGTCAGATTTGTATCTTTGTTAGTCAAAAGGGTTTACTTTGGAGCAAGCAAGACTCCTTGAAGGTTGTCAACTACTAGGTCTGCAGTCAGTCTAACTTTATGCAGCACTTTGCCTGTGCTCGTGCGAGTTCTTCGAAAGCTTTCCCTGTGACTAGTCAGAACAGCAGATGGAAGAACCGTTGCCTCCAGCTTTTCTCTCACCATTAGGAATACTCAGGAAATACGGAAACATGGGACTGTAACTGAAACCTCATTTTCCATGAGAATGTCATGAAGAGGGTTGAGCAACCCAGGCTCTGACGCTGCATCTAATGGCTGGTATGCCAGGTTTGGGGGATGGTGTGGATAGGACGAGGGACGTTTTGTCTGAGGAATTCAAGAATTTTACTGATCAATTAATAGTGACAAGCCAGCAAGACAGATGTGGAAATGGTTTCATCAGTGATTGAATTGAGCCCAGGGCAGGCCAGAAATGAGATAGAAAAATACAAATTAACTTATCCAACAGTTACTTTTTTGATTGCCTGCTTTGTGCCAAAAACTAGGGATACAATGGAAAAATAAAGACAATCTTACAGTTTAAAGGACAGGGCAAACAGGCAGTGACCCCGGTATGGTCAATGATATGTGACATTAAGGAGTACCTGACCCAACTCTGGGTCCGGGAAGGCTTCTGAGAAGAAGGATGAGTGGGAGGTAGGCCGGCCAGGGAACACCATTCCCAGTAGAGGGAACAATAGACAACGGCCAGGAAGAAAGTCTGGCACATCTGAGAAATTAAAAGGCCACTTTGTGGGGAGCATTCCTCTGGAGTACCTCCTGAAGTGGAATCATGTCTGAGAAGCATGGATGTAGCCAGAATCTCAAGCAGTGCCTATAGTAAAATACTAGCCAGTGGAGCGGTTTCTGATAATAGACAAAACCTGGAGTCCTTGGACCATCGGGTGGTGAGGCATTTTGTCTTGGTCTGGCGTCATCCCTGGGAGAGGGTTAATACGTAGTCTTCTTGCCCACCCTGTAGGCTAGGCTAGACCTTCCGTGGGGATAGGGGGTCAGAAGGAGCCCAGCCTAGAGGTTAGGAGTGTTTGAGTTCTAAATCTCCCTCTCCCAGACAGGACCGGTTCTTAAGACAATCAGAACAGCTTGCTCCTAACTCCCAAGTCTCCGGGTCAGAAGTTGCTGTGGTTTCTGGGGCTGTATCCCAATGTTCTAGTGCACCCCTCCGGCTCAGGTGCTATTTGTCAGTTGCTTGGTCTGTAACTTATTCAGGCATCTCGTACATATTCAGTTTTGTCTCTTAGCAGTATTTCATAATCTTGTGAATTTTGTTAAAGACAGTGCTAAAGGGAAGTGACAACAGAAGTAACAATCACGGTCCATCCAGAGACTTGTCCAGCAGAAAAAGTATACCTAGACTAGTGTCTCAGTGCAACGTGGACAGGTGTATAGGCTTGTCAACAACAGAAAAATGTTATTCAAACTACCTAATAGGTCGGAATTACAACATACCAGCAATACAAATCTATGGGAATCTAGAATCCTGTGCATAGGCAAAGAGCTTTCATAAGGATAGAGAAGTAGCACTTCTGCTGGGCAAACACAGATGAGCATGTACTACCCAGTAAGAAGGGCAGGAGGGCTAAATGCCTATGTAACAAAAATAAATGGTTAGAGCTATTCAACTTTTACTTTCCTCTTCCACAAAGATCCAAACTAAAAAGGGTAGGACAAATATTAAGTAGGAATTGATATATGTTACAAAAGGGAGCTATTCTTTAGAGAATTCTTAAATGGTAAGAATCTTAATAGGTACTTATTAGGGCTTGTATGTATGTATTATTTCTCAGACAGCCCATATTTTGCAGCTGAAGAAATGAAGGTTTAGAATCATGGTTTCCTCAGTGTCATAGCTAAAAATTGTAAGGTTAGACTTTGAACCCAGGCAGTAGGAATCTAGAACCCTTCTGTGGAGCCACTTCTCTATACTGTCTCCCCATGAAAAAGTCCCAATAGAAAAAATGGTTCTTAAATAGGCAAATCACAAAAGAATAAATGCCAATGAACAATATGTGTTCAGCTTTGCTAGAATTAAAAGTGTATTAAAGCAAGAGTTGAGAAGGCACTTTTTTCCTTCATGAAATTAACAAAAATTCAGGGAAATTGGGACTCTAATATTGTCAGTGAGATGTGAATAGATACTGTCTCTGGTGATACCAGAAGCCTTAACCATTGCCTTTTGACTTTCAAATTCTACCTGGAAATGTATGCTTCAGAAATCATCATGAATGTATAAAAAGTCTTAAAAGCTGTTAAAAGTGATGTTGATTAATATTAAATGACAAAGCATTCATATCTTAAGTAAAAATATCAGAATGTACAATATGATATGTAAAAATATATTTATGCATTAAAAATACTGGAAATATATCATCTCAAAGTGCTATACTAATTATCTTTGGGTGATGAGTTTACAGGTGATTTAGTTTTTTCTTGTGCTTTTCTGTGTCTTCCTAATTTTCTCACAGTAAATATCTAAAACTTCTAATATTAGAGAAGAAAGGTTTAAAAGGGATCAGAAGCCCAGGATAGTAGCGAATATTAAGAAATGCACATGCTTTCTCCATAGCATCTCTGTCTCTTTCAAGTCCTAGGAGGTTAGCTAACTTGTTAACTCTAATCCGTGACTTCTTCATTGGTAAATGACAATGGCAGACATGCCCATCTCACTCTAGTGTACAGAAAAGGCCTTCTGCAAATTAAAAATCTGCAAATATAAGCTGTCTGCATGAAGGAGATTTATAGTCAAGAGAAGCAGTAGCCTTGAATTGGAGACCTTTGTTCTTGCTAGTTTTTTTCCATGAATTCTGCGACTGCAAGCAAGTCACAATTCTGGACCCCCAATTTAAAGAACCTGAAGTAGATGATCTCTTAAAGCTTCAACATTCTATGTGTTTATGAAACAGGAGGCACTGATAGAAGGTAGGTGTCAGAGGTAATTGTTTTTCCCTTCACCAGCCTTGCTGGAGGAAAAGTAATTCATGGTCTGCTTGGGGCCCTCTTGTTTCTCTTGTATAGTGTGGGGGGGGTGGGGAGGGAGGACAGTGTTTACCTTAAATGCATCTTGCACAGATTCAGAGACTTAAAAAGATAATGTACAATTTAGACAAGATACTTTCAGTTTCCTACCGTTCTCCTTCCTCATTTCCATAGGCTGCAATTAACCCTGTCCAGCTGAGAGGATTGGAAATTAAAGCAATTCTGACCTTGGTTTCTCTAAACTCCACTGTGAACTCTCCTTTGCTTCACTTGCCCCATAAGGTGAATGAATACTCAGAGCAAGGGGGATTGCCAGTTAGAATAATTTCCGATGCAGAAGGAACTGACCTGGGGAGCATGTCTGCAAACTCTAGAGGAAGAGTGAGCCCCACTACACTGACCCTCCTGCTTTCTGATGGGCCAGTACCAGACATTGCTACTCAGTAACTTGACCACTGGCAGCTGTCTTACTGGCTGTCACAATGATCACAGATGTAAAAGGTCATGAGTTTTTCTGCACGAGTGTTTCTATTGAGGACCTGCGAGAAGAGGGGAAGGCCATGGCAGTCTCCCGGGCTCTTGCTCCCGAAGGCGGGGAAGCGTCCTAATTCTGGTGGACAGAAGTGTATTTAGAGAAGCTACTTGCTCTCATAACCATGGTCTTTCAACCACGATGCAGCCCCAGACGTCTTCTCAATTTTGTGACTTCACCTGGTGAACTGCAGCCCCAGGGACTGTCAGTTTTCAGGTATTTTTTGGCCCAGGGAATAAAAGCTAAGAACACCAATTCCCTGACTTCTTCCCACAACTCCTTCCCCCATCCTCCCAGTACATCTCCACTCATGGTGCTCCCTACTCCTGAATGAATAATTTCAAAGCAAAACTTAAAACTCAAATTTTATTACACTTGCTTTACATTCTAATACTAAACAGTTGAAGTATATATGCAAAGAATAAATGTTAAAATCAGTTCTAAAAATGATTTACCAAACAAGACTTTGCAAAAAAATATTAGGGTTGGGAGAAAAACACTAACAGAAAGTACTCCAAAATGTTCAAAATGTTTCTATGGGTAGTAGGATTGTGGGTGATTTATACTTTCTCATTTTCGGTATTGACATTTACAACTAAGTCACAGTCAGGAAAAAACTATTAAAAGCATGAAATTATCTGACTGTCACCTGTAGGGAAAGGCAAGTCTCCATCTGAGGGGTCTCTTCAGACTTCTGATTGACCTCAGTGATAATCCCACAACCTGTGGACACAAAGACTCCCCGTCCCCCGTGTCCCCAATTTCACCTCACCTCTTACCCACAACAGCTTTGATCACCAAGTCTTCAGAAGTGACAGTATCTGGAAGGGAAATCAGGACATCTTAGAAGAGGAATCAAATTTTGTTAGGTATTAATTGCCTTCAGCAATTAATGATGGGTTAATTGAAACTCAAAAACTAGCAGAGTAGGGTTCTGAGGAGTCTGAGGGGGTAATCCAACAAATACTCATTGCCCTCAAGTAGCCCAGCATCTGAAAGCCGAGCGATGAGGGGAGGGAACAAGGAATAAGGAATAGTGGAGCCTGGGAAGGCAGATGTCCCATTCCTGGGCTCAGGGTCATGGGACAGACACTCCAGTCCTGAATGCCCCCACCCCAAGCCTCTAATATGTATTCTTCCCCTGGTGTGCATACACGCCTTCTTCCATACAACTAACCAGTCTTCCATTGCACTAATTCTCCTGAGTCTTTCAAGGTCTCTTAGGTCACTCTGGGTCTGGGATAGGCTACGCAACAGAGTGATCATGAACACGAGGAGAGGAACTAGCACATGTCCTGGCTTCTGAACCACGGTCTTGTAAGAAGCAATCCCCTCCAGAGAGGAGTCCTGGTGAAGGAATGCCCCCGGATCCTCTCCATGCCATCGTACGTGCTGTAACTTCCACCTGTGATATTCTTCACATCCCTCTTGCCTTGCCCTGGCTAACTTCTACCCACCTTCTATGTCTCAACTGAGATTTCTTCACACCCAGGAAGCCTTTAGTGACTCACAGACCAGGTTAGGTACCCCTGCCCTGTATTTTAACAGAATCCTGGATGTATTCTACCTAAGCACTTAACCACACTTTAATGATCTGTTTCATAAATACCTATGTCCCATTAGCCCTTAACTCTGACAGGGCAACAGCCATGTCTACCCCTGATGGCTGGCGCACAGCAGATGCTCAATAAATAAGTAGATCTCAATTGGCCTCAGCAAGCTCAGGGCTGAGGAGAGAACTGGAGAGATGGCAGAATGAGCTACCATTGTCCAGATGCTACTACACTCATCCAGTGTATAATTCAACACTTCGCAATCTCACAATTCGCATTTCAGTAACTGAGTAACTCTCAGCACATGCCTCCAACGGCCAGGTGCACCACCAGTGCTCTTGCTGGGAAGGGATCCTGGACATTGGAGGCATCCCCTCGTGGTCCATCTCACAAGGCCTTCCAGGATCTCTGCCCCAGTCCTGGACTTACTGTGAACGGACCCATTCAACACTTCAACAGACATCTTTGTGTGGATCTACTCTTAAAGTGTTGAACTTGGCTGGGAGGACAGGAGCTTTGCTCTTAGGAAACTTCTATCTTCTGTAGTCTTACACCAAAGCAAATTCCTTGTATTTTACAATCGCACAACTCTTACCCACAACTCTGGTGTGAGTTCTCTCATGCTGCATAAGGCCTGACCTAGGCCTAAATGTTTTCCTACCCTCACTGCATTCAGAAGGCTTCTTCCCAGTGTGGATTCTCTGGTGCTGGGTGAGGGCTGAGCTCTGATTGAAGGATCTTCCACATTCATTACATTCATAAGGTTTCTCTCCAGTATGAATTCTCTGATGTTCAGTAAGGATAGAGCTTCTACCAAAAGCCTTACCATATTCAATACATTCATAGCCTTTGTCTCCAGCGTGAATTTTCTTATGCTGAATAAGGGCTGAGCTCTGGCTGAAAGCTTTCCCACTGTGGGGACAGAGCCCCAGAGAGCAGTTTCCAGGCTCTCGGCATCACGTGGAAGGGTGCTGGCTTGGGTAGTAGATGGCCGTCAGCTGTGGCCGGTTAGCCAATTGGCCACTGATATAACTGCCGCAACTGCACTGGGGAGTACGAGTTGGTCAGTTGTAGATAAGTGGACAGCAGGTCGCCCGTTCTGTGAATCCAGCCTCCAGTGAGACTATGGTGGTATGACTCCCCTACCTATGGCTCCGTAGGTGTTCCTTTGTGGCCTCACCATATCCTGCATTCTTATGTGGGGAGTGGGAGCTGAGACCCCGCGTGACACCCTGCACAACAAATGGCGCAGCGAGCAGGTTGTGGTGTTGGCCAAAGGTCTCTGGAATGTACTGGAGCAGTTTATAGATATAAAAGCTCAGTTTCGTAAGCAGGGTACGGTGCCGGCCAAAACCTACTGAAACATGGTGGAGCAGTTTGTGCGTGTGAGAGCTCAGCTTCGGGAGGCCCATGAGGAGCGACACCGGGAACGGGAGGCGCGGTCTGCCTGGGAGACTCAAGCCTCCAGCTGGCACACCACCTTCTTGGCCATGGACGGCGTTGCCTTCATTTTGGTAATCTGCTGCGGCCTTAGGCTCTGAGGGTTGTGGACATCTTACACGGAGGCCTCCACCCACTCGGACACCTGGCACAGCAAGCAGGATTCCGACCAAGTAGGAATGGAGTCTGACTCTGGGCAGGAGGACATGTGGCCCCCACACAGTGTGTGGTGTCCGGTGGCCACTGTTCTCAGGAGTTGGACCCCCAAGGAGAGGTGAGAGGACATGGATGGCTCTCCGGCCAGTGTGGAGAGGGCCCTGCAGGCTCTGGCTGAGCAGTTGCCAGAGGAGGAGAAGGCTACAGCTGGCCATGTGGGCTGGATGTTCCTCACAGCCTTGAGTCTCAACACGGAAAATGTGCTTCATGAAATGACCCAGGTGCCAGACCAGGTGTTCTGGTTGGAGGCGCTGGAAGCCCGGGTCCGCCTGTTAGAAGAGGGGCCCCACAGTGGAGACTCTGAGGCAAAGGCGTAGGAAGCGAGTGGAGACAATGTAGCTCCCAACCCCCAAGTCCAGCCAATCTTTAAGCAAAGGGTAAAACATGAGCAACCTTTGGGCCCCGGGGGCGTTGCTGCCAGCAACCCAGCTGTGACTGAGTCACAACCTATACCCCTTACACTCCCACTGAGTTGCAGGAGCTGGGGCTGCGGTGCCGACAGCGCCCTGGAGAGCGTCTCAGCTTGGCTACTACGTTTATGGGATGAGGGAGCAGACAGCGGTCTCTGCTCCCCTAGCAAGATGGAAAAGCTAGCCTTCGTGACAGTGCATCCGTCCCTGCAACAAAGGCTACAGAACTGCCATAGGTTGGCCCAAGACCAAGGCAACAACTCGCTAATGGAGTGTCTCACTGCTGCGGTACACACAGTATGGGGACAGGCTGGCGAGCTGCCAGACACTGTGAGTCAATGGCAGTCATATACGGAACTTACTCAAATCATCCGTGAAATGGGTATGAGACATGCTATTTTCAACCTTAATATGCAGGGGCCGGATGACGAGCTTTTTACAGCCAGCATGAGATATCTGGTTTTGGATACTGCACCTGCGAGTGCTTTTGGATCCTTGGTTGCCATTCTTACACCCTATGTGGGGCAATGGATCCATGAAGTTACAACTGCCATGGCCACCCTAGTGGATGTTGAAAGCCGGAGGCAAAGGAAGTTAAGACAGAAGGTCCGAGCAGTTGAGACCTAGAAGCCCAAATCAAAAGTAAAGGGGTGAGGTCGCGGGCCCCAGAGAGTAACACGCGCACAGATGTGGCATGATCTCGTGGCAACAGGGGTCGATCGGAAAAAAAAGACTGACAACCCAATGCACTCTTGTTGGAACTTTGGAAACAGTTGCGTCCGGAACTGCAATTCCAGAGAAGCCTAAAGGAGAAGTCTGGGAAAGCGCGACCCATGTCCTTCCAGGATTTCATGCGGCTGCTTGAGGCCGACTCCTTTCAGCTTGATTAGGGGTGGCGCCAAGATACCCTGTCAGAGGGGACGAGCAGGGACCGGAGGCCCCACGTGGAACTGTCCATACATTGGTCCCCTTCTAATGTGCAGAGGGTTTTGGTCCTAGTTGACACTGGCGCAGACTGCAGTCTTGTTTATGGGAACCCAGAACTGTTCCCCGGACCAGCAATCTGCATTGATGGCTACGGGGGAAAGACTGTGACTGTAAAATTTGTTTCCTTACCACTGGGTATAGGAAGTCTTCCCCCTCGTACCTACAAGGTTTATGTCTCCCCCATTCCGGAGTATATTCTAGGGGTGGACGTGCTACATGGCCTCAGCTTACAGACGTCGGTAGGAGAGTTCCGTCTCCAGATCCGGGTGGTGAAAGCGGTGACCCGCGGGCATGCTCATCACCCTCCTCAAGTGTTGCCACAACCCTGGCGCGTGGTTACAGTGCAACAGTACCGCCTGCCAGGAGGGCAGGAGGAGATTGGTCGTACAATATTGGAATTGGAGAACACATATTGTGAGGCCAACGCACAGTCCCTTTAACTCCCCAGTATGGCCTGTCAAGAAGCTAGATGGGACCTGGTGAATGACTGTGGACTATAGGGAGTTAAATAAGGTGATGCCACCTTTGCACGCGGCAGTACCTTCAATACACGATTTGATGGATCGTCTGACTGTCCGCCTGGGAACATATCACTATGTAGTGGACTTGGCCAATGCTTTTTGCTATGCTTATTGCCTAGATTGTGAGGCGAGACTCTGGAGGGGTGGAGTGTGGGGACAGAGTCCCGGAGAGCAGTTTCCAGGCTCTCGGCCTCGCTTGGGAAGGTGCTGACTCGGGGCATGAATGACCATCAACTGTGATTGGTTGGCCCACCATCCCTTGCAGGACTCGAGGAGATGAACCTGCAACCTTGTGATTGAGAGCCCACTGACCCATGTGGGAATCGAACCGGCAGCCTTCGGAGTTAGGAGCATGGAGCTCTAACCGCCTGAGCCACTGGGCTGGCCCCAAGACCTTAATTCTTAACCCAAAGTTAGAAATGATACTGGTATTTAAGATTGTAGGCAGAGCCAATGCAAGACATGTTTAGTCAATACTAATGACAGCCACAAGTAACTATCATTAAGAAAATGAACCATGCCACGGATGAGAGCCCTCACCTACCTTCTCATCCCCAAATGGACTGGCTCCTCACCTCTCTCATGGCAAGCCTGGGGCTCCTGAGTCTCACTCTTGCACTGATTCTCCAAGGGCAGGAGCTCGATACTCAGAGACTTCAGTGCTCCCATGGATGTAATTTCCTTCCAGATCATTCCTTGGCTATGGGCTGTGTCCTAGGAGTAATCAAGTACCAGCACTATGATTCAAAGGATATACAAGAGGAAAACCCCTAGAATAACAGGGCAGGGCAACTGGAGTCAGAAACTCATTCAGATGATTAGATAGGAAACAACAGGACTAAAAGCCCTAGTGACTTGATCCCAGTGGACAAACATAACCCAAAACACAAAAATTGTATCATTCTATGATAGATAACTCAAGGCCACTCACAACGGCTTCCCCATTAACTTGCAACAGGCAAAACAAGCAAACAAAAACACCTACTTCTTACCTGCTGCCTTGGTTCACCGAGCTCTTTCTCCAGCTCCTCCATCATAGCCACAGCTTCCTCTCCGTTCTCTGGTCGGTGCTCTCGCAGCCAGGCCTGCAGCTCCTTTGGCAGGATGGCCAGGAACTGCTCCAGCACCAGCAACTCCAGGATCTGCTTCTTGGTGTACACCTCGGGCCTTAGCCACTGACAGCAAAGCTCCTGGAGCCGGTTCAGAGCCTCCCGAGGCCCAGCAGAGTCAGAGTCACCAAACTGCCTGAACCGCTGGCGGGAGGTCTCCTGACTACAGGTGTTTCCTTGAAGGCCAAAGTCCTGCCCCCAAACAGGCTTCTTCAACCTTCACGATTATAAGTCCTTCTTGTTCTTCTGGAGCATGGTAGGCCAAGGCGGTGGCCTTTCCTGACATTCTGGGCAGAGATAGTCTGAAAAGGCTGCCCTTTTGAGGCAGGGAGGGGATGGAGGTCTGTGTCTGAGAGATTCGTTCTAAATTCCAGTTCTTCAGGGAGGTCCTAAGGTAGACAATGCTAATGCTACACAGGGAAGCTTCGTATAAATGATACATTCATAGATGATTCAGGATTTTTTCAAGATGTGAAAAAGAAAATTTAAGCATCACCAAAACCAATTCAACCCTTAAAAACAATATTAGGGACATTAGGGGTAATAATTTGTGCTTATAGATCATGGAAAGCAGGAAAAGCCCTGTGGCATTATTACTTCTCAAAATAGTACTATTTTATTGAGCACCTAGTAGATGTCAAGCACTAGCTGGATACTTAATATAAATTTTATATAATATTCCTAACAATTCTATAAGGGCAATCAAAATTATGCCCATTTTCCAAATGAGGCCACAGAGAATCAAAAGCTGACCAAAGAAACACAGCCAATATGCAGTAATACTGAACTCTGCAACCAGAGTATTTAGCAATTTCTCAATGTATTATGCCATGGGGTTTCCCCAAAGAAGGGAATTTGCACTTAATAAATACCTATGATGTACCAGGCGCTTTACAAATACTATTTTATTGAGAATTAACAATAACACTATGAGGTAAGTAGTATCATCCCCATTTTACAGATGAGAAACATGAGGTCCTTGAAAGTCAAATAATTTGCCCAAGGTCCCAAACTGGTAAATAGCAAAATCAAGCCATGAACTTATGATTGCCCAGCTCTAAAGCACTTGCTTTTTTCTAAATTACACAATGGATTAAGGCCGAGGACAATCTTGGTTGATAGTATAAATTAAGAATTATGGTTAAAATGTTAGGAAAGTGTCATGGAGAATGGCCGGGGAAATGTACAAACAAAGAAGAAGATGTGGAGGATGGTCTTTCAGGCAAAGAGAAAAGTGGGTATGGAAGGATGTGGCCCACTGAGGAAACTGCAGGTGCTTTAGGGAGGCCAGACAAGTGGTTGTAACCTCTGGTTATGGCTCAGAATCATCCATGGAGCATGGACCCCACGACAGATTTATTGAGTCAGATTCTCCATGGATGGGGCTTAAGTAAGTGCCACAAAGGCTTCTCATGTGCAGCCAGGGTAAAGAAAAAAGAAAGGAGGAAGAAAGGTAAAGACGGGAGAAGGAGGGAGGGGAGAGAAAGGGAGAAGTGAAGGGAGGAGAGGTTTGTGATATTGTTCAATATTATAAAAATGAAGTCATGCCTCACCAACTTGTCTGCTATGTTGCGTGTGGCTAAAGGGAAGTTTTTCATAATAAAGCATTGTCTGTTCCTTCTCCATCTCCTTCACTGGTCTACAGAGTTCCATAGATCAGCCCTAAATCCACCAGGCTTATCAATAGGGCATAAGTGAACAGCTTTGGACCAGAAGTCTGGATTTGTGTCAGTTGCTTATGGAGTTCTAGGGAACCCATCTGCCCAACAAGTTGAGGGGTTGGGGGACACTGCGCTTGGATACAGCCCTTCCTATTATAGCTCCAGCTAGCTCTAAGTCTAAGTAACTCCAGGGCACTTTTGAACAATCCTGCTTGCTGTAACACAGCTGTTATTATAATGTTATCTGCATTGTTTACTTATTAATTTTAACAGAAAACACTAATTGAGCTTTTATTATAGACTCAAGCACAGTCTACTTGTTTAAGTGTCTTCATTCATCTTTACAGTACTCTACGTTCTACTATTTTACTGAAGAGAAACAAATAAATTATGTAATTTGCCTCAGATCATACAGCTTGTAAGTGATGTAGTGTGGACTGTTTTGAAACCCAAAGGTCTGACTCCAGACTCTTAGAGATGTGTACTCTGCTGAACTGAACTGCCTTTTCATAGTATTTGCCTTCCCCACCAAACCAAGGATCGTTTGGAAGTGGGCCTTCCCACAAATGTTTTTCACACATTTCTTTAATAATATTTATTGAGTGCCTACTTTGTGCAGGCACTGTGCTAGGTGCTGAGCAAAGAGTTATAAGTAAGACCGAGCCCTTGACCTTGTAGGACTTAAACATAGTAGGGAAGTGCAGACGTTAAAGAGAAAGCATACATAATTACCTAATTTAATCGCGATAAGAACTACAAAGGGGAAATTAGTCCTCTGAGAGTGACTGATAAATAATCTAACCTAGACTGGTAAAGTCAAGACGGAAGGCTGATATCTCACTCAAGAGAGAGCTTTATCTGGCAACATCTATTAAAATTAAGAGAGACAGAGACAGAGACAGAGAGAGAGACAGAGAGAGTTGCTGAGAGAGAGAGAGAGAGAGAGAGAGAGAGAGAGAAAAGAAAAAGAAAGAGAGAGAGAGAAAGAGAAAGAAAGAAAGAAAGAAAGAAAGAAAGAAAGAAAGAAAGAAAGAAAGAAAGAAAAGAAAAAGAAAGAGAGAGAGAGAGAGAGAGAGAGAGAGAGAGAGAGAGAGAGAGAGAAAGAAAGAAAGAAAGAAAGAAAGAAAGAAAGAAAGAAAGAAAGAAAGAAAGAAAGAAAGAAAGAAAGAGAAAGAAAGAAAGAAAGAAAGAAAAAGAAAGAAAGAAAGAAAGAAAGAAAACGCTTTGGCTGCGTGAGATTCCACCGCATCTCGGATTCCTCTGCCTGCGGCCTGGCACACAGAAGGCGCTGGGTGCTTAGGGAGCCAAAGGACCCAAAGGCGAGTGCATGAGCCGGCAAATTGACAAATGCAAGAATGGACTGACAGAAGGATGGGCGGGCGGGTATTAGCATCCAGGAGGGAGGCCACCTGTGCAGCCGCAGGCTCTACCCGTGACAGAGGCAGGCCGAGGCGGGGAAGCAAGGCGGCACGGAGGGTGAGGCAGGGCAGGGATGGTTAGGGAAGCATCCGGGCCGCACTGCGGGCCTCCACACTCACCCTTTGGTCCACCAGCTGCGGGACCTACCCCAGGGAAGGGGCAGGACCCATTCGGGCTTTGCGTGCAGGAAGTGTGTATTGGGATTGGGGGTTGGGGGTGGCGGGGTGCCCGTCTAGGAAGCCCGGAGGACTGCCACTCTGTAGCGGGCGCAACGGGCTCCCAGGCGCGGGACCAGGAGTGTGCAGTCCCGGAGGATTGCGTCTCTGGGTGGGACCTGGTGGGGACAGCTCCGAGTCAAAAGGGTTGCCGAGTGACTGGAAAAGGAAAATTAAAAACAAAAGAAATAAGACAGGGAGAGAAAGCACTTCAGCTTGGTACAGCATCAAGGAGATAAAAGCAGAACCTACAGTCTCAGCCTCTTGGGAAGAGGGGACCAGAGCACATTCACACCCCACAAACAGGCTGACTGTCTGCAGGGATAGCCCTAGAGGCTACGGGAAGGGGTGTGGGAGTACGGGGTCCTGCCCAGGATCGGCTACAATGCAAGAGCAGGGCGGAGCAGGAGGTCAGAATCATTTTCTCGTAGAATGCGCTACTCAGACTGAGCCCTGACGAATGACTAAACTGTCGATTTAGAGAAGCGCAATGTTCCAAATCATCAAGTGCTGATTCATTTTTACTTAACTGTTCCTTCCTTAATTTATCTTCTCCCTCTCACATTTTACTTTAATCAGCAAGTGAAATCCAGGCCATACCCTGCACATTTTGCTTGGAAATCTTCTCTGATAAATATCCAAGTTCATAACTTACAAATTTTATTTTCCAGCCAAAAGCAGAACATGCTTCAGCCAGTTTCTGCTACTTTATAACAAGGATCACCTTTGCTCCAGTTTCCAATCATGTTTTCCTTGTTTCTGCCTAAGTCGTCACCAGAAATATTGTTAATTCTCATTATTCTAGCAACATTCTGTTCATGACAATATATGTATTCTCTAAAATGATAGAACATTTCTCTCCTGTCCCTTTCACTTCTTTCTGAGCCCTTGCTGGAATCACCTTTGATGTCCATATTGCTACCAACAATCTCTTGAAGGCATCCTAGGCTTTTTCTATCATGAGTCTCAAAACTCTTCTAGCCTTGAGCCATCCCCAATTCCAAAACCACATCTACATTTTTTAGGTATTTGTGGCACCACACTTCTGGCACCACAAACAGAGTGGCTTAATACAATAGAAATTTTTATTCTCTCACAATTCTGGAGGTTAGAGGTCCAAAATCAAGGTGCTGGCAGGGCTATGCTCCTTTTGAAGGCTCTAGGGAAGGATCTTTTTCATACTTGTCTCCTAACTTCTAATGGTTACTGGCAATCCTTGGCATTAGTTCCCTTGTGAGTGCATCACTTCGGTCTCTGCCTCCATGTTCACTTGTCACCTCTCCTCTCTGTGAGTCTCCTCTGTGCCTGAATTTACCTCTTCTTATAAGGACACCAGTCATTGGATTAGGGCCCACCTTAATGCAGTATGGTCTCTCTTAACTTGATTACAAAGATCCTATTTCTAAATAAAGTCACATTCACAGGGACAAGAGGTTAGGACTTGAACACATCCTTTTGGGGGACGTGATTCAACCCACAACAATGTGATAAGTACAAACCAAGAGTTGTTTAAATTCCTGTGACTTGATTTTCAGTTACTTAGAATTGAAGACTTTTCAAACTGATGCCAATGACCTACCTCAATGATGGCAGATAAAGGACATAATCTGATCTGAATTCAACTCTAAAGGTCTTGGGGAAGTCTGCTGTTTCTTTTCTGTTTTTGTTTGTTTGTTTGTTTGTTTGTTTGTTTTAAGTAGTGAAAAAGTAATTTATTAGAAGAAAAAGCACACTCCAAAGGGTTTGGTGCGGGCCCCTGAGCAAAAGCAAGGCTCAAAAAAGGCCTACTATTTCTTTATACAAGCCTACCTGTCTCTACCAAAGTGAACTTTGGGAACCCTGATTATATTGGCCATTATTTCCCTTTCTGAATCTGATTTTTCAACAGTGGTTCTGTTTTTAAGTCAAAATCAATTGGACATGTACATGAAGATGTCATATTGTCCATAATTTATATGTCTTGTTCAAAACAAAAAGGAGCAGTCTATTTGTTAATATTTCTTTGATCAAAAGGAAAGTTAATTTTATGTGGTTTCACAATTTGGATTTATGTCCCTTTGTTACCTGAAACTAGAAATTGATAATTTACATTGAAATTCATTCTTTGTGAAGACTGCTTATATAGTTTAAGTATCAAATGAAATTTATTTCCAATACCATACATGATAAGCAAAAATTCACATGTGGGACTTTATGTTCAACTTTCTGAGGATGATCCATAGTTTTCATCATATTCTCAAAGGAGTACATTATCTCAAAAAAATTATGAGCCACTGCTGTAGAATCTAAATCAGACATATGTTAGTTTGGCGTAATTTCCACCAAGAGGAAATGGAATAGGAAATAAAAATCGTATAGAATATTGGTAGATGGCCTATCAGTATCATTCCCGAGAATCTGTTATCATTTCCCATGCCTTGTATTATCGTTCCTGATCTCTCTGGAAACCTCTGAATTCCTTTACTTTACTGAGAGGAATCGCTTCAATGTCAGCTGGTATGGACCACAGCTGGATGTAGGTTTGTTTTGGCCAATCCAACAAACTGTTAAACTCCAAACTGGCTTCTCAGATTCACACACAGAATGCAATATCTCTGATAAGATTCCCCAAAGGAACAAATCTAGTGTAATCTGAAAGAACAGTTTGGTATCCTTGGTTAAACACCCAGAAGATCTATGTTCACATTATCACTTCTGGGTCAAAGGTTAACAAAACCCTTTACCTTTGTACATGATAATTAACTTTTGATTAACTTTATCATTTTGTTTCACTAGAGACTTGTTAAAAAGTAGTATGTCAACTATGGCATTCTCATACACTGCTGGTGGGAATACAAAATGGTTCAGCCAATACAAACAGTGTAGCAGTTTCTAAAAATGTTAAAACTTTCCATGTAAAAACTCTCCAAAACCTACCATGTAAGAAGAAAAAGGATATGTCCATATACAGGCTGTACACAAATGTCTGAATGTTCATAGCAGCCTTATTTGTAATAGTAAAAAACTGAAAATAACCCAAATGTCCATCAACCGGTGAACAGATACACAAACTGTGGCATATGCATCCAATGGAATATTATTCAGCAACAAGATGGAACGGACGGACTATTGATACACACAGCAATACAGATAAATCTCAAAATAAGTGAAAGAAGTCTGACCAGAAAAGAGTGCATTCTCTATGAGACCATTTAAATAAATCTCTAGAAAATGAAAACTAATCTGTAGTAACAGAAAGCAGAACAGTGGTCCGGGGCTGTGGAGCAGAGGGAGGGATTACCAAGCAAAGGAGTAAACTCTGGGTGTTGTCGGATGTGTTCACTATTTTGAGTGTGGTGATGGTTTCACGGTTGTATAAATGTGACAAAACTTACCAAATTGTATACTTTACATATTTGCTGATTATTATATGTCTTTTATATCTCAGTAAAACTGTTTTTCAAAAAACATCTGCACTCCCTACTTGTGAGTGCTAGACCCAAACAAGTTCCTTACAGATATATCAGGGTCTCATTCATTCATCTTGAACATTTTATATATTAGAAGAGGTTATTGGGCTTGGACGGGAAGCCCTTTTCCTCTCCTTCAACCATGCATCACTTCAGCCAGCCACTACTTTCTCATACCTGTACCTTTGCTTCTAAGCATTTTAATCCACATCCCATGTTTCACCTGTCTCAGTCTTTCTTCTACTTCCTCCCTTGTTTCCCAAGATATTTCCAAGAACACAGTAATATCCTTTCCTACCTGGATGACCTGCTGCCGCTCCCCACCCCACCCACCCACCCACGCACGACCCCATTTCCGGTCCTTCTTCTCATCCGGATCCTTTAGTCACAATGTACTGGCAAGCAAACTTCTAAGAAAGGCATCTTGTGCCCTTTCTTGATGATGGAGTAGATGAAAACCAGCTTCCTCTCAGGAAGTGAGGGATTAACTTTTGAGCATTACTTAGGTTTACAGCAGTGATTCTCAAATGGGGTCCCAGGGCCAACAGCATCAGGATCACCTGAGAACCTGGGCTCCCACCCGAGACCTACAGAGTCCGTGGGGCCCAACAATCAGTATTTCAACAGGCCTCCAGGGTATTCGGAGGCACTGTTCTGGGGAGAAAACCTAAGAGGGCAGGAAGAAAGTTAGAATGGAAGTACACCAGAAAATCTGATTGAAAGAAAGGGGTTTGGGAGGGAAAAAACAAACAAACAAACAAAAAAACTAAGGAAGAACTCATTATGTAGTCAGAAAACCTACCCTGCCCCAGAGAGCTCTCCTGAAAGATGATTTCCAACATTCACAAGAACCGCAGATAGGGCAGCAAGGGATCTATCGTCGGCCACCCAGGTCCCTCGTAGCGGCTCGTCTGGGAACAGCTCGGCGGATGTTGAGGAGTTAAATCTCAGCGACTCACCCACCCCACCCCCCCGAGGCCCTGCCCGGGCCGCCCGCGCGTGCGCACGTGCAAGGCCCCGCTCCACAGAGCCGAGCAATCGTCCCGGATCCCTGGAGCGGACCGGGCAAGAGCCGGTTCGCCGCGTGTGAGGCTTGCCAGAGCCCTGGAGAACACGTCGAGGTATGGATGATGTTGGCTCTCGGAAGGCGGAGGAATTTAGGTGACCTCGCCTCTCTAGCGGCCTCGCGACGCTGCCAGGGAATCGTGTGCGGTTTCTCGAGACCATGGAGAGTCAAAGCCTCCGGGGTCGCCCCTGGGCGCGGCTCCTGGCAATGGCGAGCTAGTCGGTTATTGGCCTCGTGTGTTGTTGGTACCCGGTCGATCCTTGCTGGGCCTTGGGTTCCACTGAATGCACACCGGAAACTTTGGGAGCGGTTGGAATCAGGAGCGTGGACGCATCCACGCCGCTCAGCCGGCTGTGCTGGGAAAGAGCAACCTAAACGTGTGAGTGCTGGTAGAAGGGACAGAGGGAAAGACAGGTGGTGATGGATCAGCAGTGTCATTTTGGTATAGGAAGGGAAGCGAATCACACAGTGTTTAACCACAACGACAAAATTCTAAGATTCCCTCCTCTGCCTTATTTTTCCAGTTATATCCTTATTTTGGTAGCATTAACCCCCAAGATGTTTGACGATCTCTAGACTTGTAATGGAGAGTGTATGCCCAAGAAGGGTAATGCCTGACTCCTGGATGATGAGAGGAAGCTTAATACATTCTGAGAGAAAAGCACTTTGAAAATAAATGAGAGTTTGTTTTCTCCTTTACTTCCTTTATATTTAGAGGATGTTTTTGGTGGTCTAGTGTGAGAAATTATATCTCCAGTCACTGCAATGATTCCCTTCCACGCCCAGTGGTGCCCAGTTACCTCCAGGTCTCAGACCCCTACCTGGACAACAAAAGCTTACTGAGGAAATGGTAATTCTCCAGTTGCTCCCTGAGGTGTCAAGCATCCAGTTGCAGCCCATGGAGATCCAGTTCAATTATGAATCTCAAGAACACCACCTTCTGTCAGGTGAGCAGTATATCTTTTTTGGTTTCAGGAAGTGGGGGCAAAGGGGGGATATTACTTTTGATATGTTAGTGTCTTCAAGTACTGTTGGTATTCTTCATTGCCTACCCTTCACTCTATTAGGCAGTACTATCGCTTTAGTGCTGCAAGCACCGTCATATGACTTTGTTGTGAATTCTGGCAATCAAATTCTCATGGAATTCTTCTCCTTTAAGTCCCCCAAATTATCCATTTTTTTCCCCATTATAATCACCTTATCACCAATCTGTCAGTGTTTAGTATGCCCCACTTGAAAATCATTTCAAGTTATAGTTCTCATTTATTATAAGGGAGTAGTTAAAAGTTTTGTAGTCTGACAGCCTGGATTCAAATACTAGTTTTGTTATTTACTTACTTTTTTTTATGATTCTGTTTCCTCACTTTGTAAGTGTATAATAATTCATATCTTAGAGGTTATGTTGAGGATTGTGTCTGTTACTCCATAATAAAGGACCCCAAAATTTAGTGACCTAAAACATCAGATATTATTTTCTTATGGTTCTCTAGGTCATCACCTTGGACTGGGTTCAGCTGGGCAGTTTTTTAATCTTCTGGTCTTGTCTGGGATAACTCATACAGTCGTCTAGTAGCTGAGCCAGGACCCAAGCTGGTATCAGTCATATATATCTGACTCTTGGTGCTGTCTATGGCTTGGGTCACATATCTCCAGCAGGCTAGCCTAGACTTTTTCACAGAGCAGGTAATTTCCAAAATCAGAGAGAGAGGGCAAGCCTGGGATGCATAGCACTTTTCTAACCTATGTTTGCGTTACATTTGTTAATATCTCATTGACCAAAGCAAGTCACATGACCAGTTTCAGAATTATAGTGAGCAAGAACTATTCAAGGATATAGATATTGAGAGATAGGGTTCATTGAGGTCTATTACTACAAGCACTAAATGAGATCCTGTATATAAAACTGAGAACAGACCTGGCTGATAGTAAATTCTTTATAAATGGTAGCCCTGTTATTTTTAGTAAGATCATTTTGATCCCAACTTTGTTCAGATGTTCAGTAGGGTCTAATTTCCACATCATATTTTGCTGTTATCTTTATTTTCGCTCTCTATTGCTGTTGTTTTGCCTACGAATGCAACTTCTATTATCCCTTCCTTTTAGTCTAGATCTTCTGCCTCTTTTTAGTTTTGGAGCATATTTTATTTTATTTTATTTAGTTTCTCTCTCCTGTATTTGGAATTTGTCTTTCCTTAAGAATCTGTTCTAAGGCATCTAGCTCTAATCTTTCCTGAGAATCACTGCAGAATTGGGCCTCTTCCTTTGCAGTTTTATATAAATTGATATGCATATTGCATCTGTTTGTTTCTCATAGAGTGTGTATAAAATAACTATTATAGAGTAATATAAGTGTAGAAAGACACAAAACAGAAAGTTTAAATAACCTACAACTCCACCATCCGGAGATAGTCACTGCTAACATTAACATATCCTTCAGATCATTTAATAAACTATTCAATAAATACTTATTGTTATAAATTTTATTAGTTAATCACTTATTAACCATATAATATTTTTTTAGTTATTGAGGGTTTACTCTGTGCCAGGTACTGCTCTAAGTGTGGGGAATATAGCAGTGAACTGAACAGATAAGGCTTTGCCCTCAAGGAGCTTACCTTCTATGGGGGAAACAGGAAATACATAAATATGCAGTATAATATCATATAGTGATAATGGTTATGAGGAAAATAAACCAGGATGTATCTATCAGTCCGTATTCTAGCAGGGAATGGTTGGCTCATTCAAATGGTATAATTCAAAGTCTCATGAAGAGGTTGGACAGGATTACAGAAGTCAACAAGGACTAGAGAACAGCCTTGGGCAAACAACAGTGACAAGCAGTTACTACCTTTAGGCCTTAAGTTACAAGGGGCGAGATTGATTACCAGATCCTAGAGAATGTCTGCCCAATAGGTGATGTGACCTTTGCTAAAAGAAACACGATACTTCCAACTCCTGGCCCAGTAAGAAGGGAACCAGGATGGAGGGTGACCAACTTACCCCAGTTTGCCTGGGATTCAGCACTGAAAAGTCCCATAGCCCATAAACTCCCTCTGTTTGGGGCAAACCAGGACAATTGGTCACTCTGAGATTCTCCCCTGACTTTTGGCCAAATCTAATTGCAAGGCATAGGGCACGGAACCCCAAGTGATGCAGTCGGTAAACTGATATCAGCCTCCTGCGACACAAAGTAGGGCAAACAGTACATCTTGAGGGGAAAAGAGAACATTCATTACAGTCCACCCCCTTTAACCTATAATATCCACTTTTGTCCTTTGTTTGGATTGTTATGTTCCCAACACAGCAGGAAAACAGTCTCTTAAGCTACCATCTCATTGAAAGTTGACATATAATTAAGTCATACTCCCATCTGAAACCTAAAACTTCAATACCACCAGTGGTCTTCATATAAGGTAGTGAATAAAAGGGGGAAAAGACATAATTAACAAAATTTTGCTGTTCACAAAGCCTAAGCTGATAATCATAACTGTCTTCTTCCATCACCCATTCCATATTGCCCTTACCCTCTGCCAGAATCTCAGTGCCAGAGTTCTTTACCTAGTTAAGCAACGTAAACCTTCTTTCCTGGATGATTTGAGTCCCTGATGATCCTCTCTCTTTCAGTTTACTTCATTGTACCATTGACTGGGTCTGTTAGACATAAGAGATCTAAGAGGCACACCAGTGAGTCTTCTGATTTCCAGACACATTCTTCTTTGCCCCTGTAATGTAGCAGCAATCAGTTCGTCAATGATAACTAGTATCAATCATCCTGGCCAGTACAGTGACCCCTTCTCTGCCTGTTGGTTGAGCAGTAGAAGGAGCCCAAGATGGCTAGGAGGCAATCTCAGCTTCAAATTTAACAAAATCATGACCTTATTGCATGGTGGAAGTATTTCTTCTCTGAGAACCAGAACCCCAAACCCACCAAGCCCAAGATTATGGGGATAGGAAGCAAAAGTAATATAAGTGGATTATTAGGTATGTAGTAAGAGGAGACATTCTTACTGTTTCTCCAACCTTGGATCCTACACCCATATACTCTGGATTTGGGGAAAACAATACTGTCTGTCATCCTCTGGTTTAAGGTATAGTGCATCCTGTACAACAGAACCCCAAACTTACCAGGGTGTTGTTGCCTAGCTGGTACCAAAACTGAACCTTCAGCAAGTCATTCCACCGTTATCACAATCCACTTCTGAGTGATGGGGCATGTGGTACTACCCATGAATTACATGGGTATAAGCTCACAGCTATACTTACTTCCCTGTAAAATTAGTCCTTTAGGGGCAATATCGAATAGAATACCATGGTAATAAATATAGCATTCTCTTAAGTCAATGCAAATTTGTGTCTGGACTATGTATTTAGTCCTTTGAAAACAAATTGCTGCCCTTTCCATGATAGAATGGGTCAAGTGTAATGAATCTGCCTCCCAGTGCCTGGCTAGTTTCTTTCTAGGGAATGGTACCTTATTAGGAGCTCAGTGTTGGCTTTTGTTGTTGGATGCTTGGACATATAGCAGTAGTTATAGGCATATCAGCCTTAATGAATGGAGGTCCATATTGTTGAGCCCATGAATGGCCTCCATCCTTGTTGCCATGACCAATTTGTACATGAATCCTTGGGACAAGCTTTGGTAAAAAGGCTGATTGACATCGATAATATGGATCATCATGTCCACCTGACTGAGAAGCTTCTCCACAGTGGATGCCCTTTGGTGAGGATTCACATGGGATACAAATATATGCATTCTTTGCCCATTTTAGAAGGTTCATCCTTATGCGTTTCCTCCAGAAACGTTGTTTCTAGTCTTCCGGTTTTATTCTTTCCAGGTACCTAACTAATCAGATAATCCATTAGTCACTACCCATAAATTAATAGAAAAATATATCTTAGACTGTTACCTTCCATGGAAAGTGGACAACTAGGTATATATCTGAAATTCTGCCCACTGGGAAGATTTACCTTCACTGGTGTGTTTGAGGCCACACCTGAGTATAAGTGAAAGCTATTCCACTTTCAGCTTGTGCCCACACACTGGGCAGGCCCAGCTGTAAAACAGTCCTATACTTTCTTTTTGTCTGCGGATTGGTAACAGGGAATTCCCATGAGGCCCTGAATATAGGTTGAGAAAAAGAAAGAATGGAAACAGGCACAGGTAACTATGAGAATCCGAATCACGAGCACATGGGATTTACTTGTCTTCCAGGCTGGCTTTTACAGTGGGATGCTGCTTTGTATGTCCAATTTTATGACTTGGAGGACCAAAGAACAACTAGCATACAATGATCAGTTTGTAGTAGTCACGTGGTACTGTGTGGTGAAGCATGAAGTCTCTTTTAGTACCCAAGAGCAACCTAGGATCTGCTTTTCACATAGAAAATTGTTGGCAGAAGAGAGTATGTCCTTACTTCACTGTGGTTCTCTTACAGAGGATTACAAAAGGCTGCATACAGCATCTCTGACAGCTGCAGATACTTCCAATACCATTGATTATCCTGATTAATAAAGTTATGTGATAGGACCGCTTGAATTGCAACCTGAACCTACTGCAGAACCTTTTTTTTTACTCTGAGTCTCACTCAAAAGTAGCAATCTTATAAGTTATTCAAATTGGTCATTTCAGTACACTGAACTGTGGTATCGCCTCAAAAATGTGGGCCCACCAAGCATTGTGCCTCTCTGCGGTGGTGAAGAATGGTTGGAGATTGAAGTGAGAGAACAAGCCTTGTGACTATTTGAGAGAAGAGTGTTCCAGGCAGAGGGAATAGCAAGTGCCAGAGGTCCCTGAATGTAGCAGGAACAGAGTGAGCCTGGCGTAGACAGGTCATAGGGGTGATGGAATGAAATGAGAGCAGAGAGAAAGGGACCAGCTCATGTGGAACCATCTAAGCCATACTAAGGATTTGGAATTTATTTCCAGTGTAATGGGAAGCCATTGGAGCACTTTACACAATATATGTAAAGATTGCTCTGACTATTATATGGAGAATAAGAGAAAGGTAAGTTAGCAAGAAGAAAGCAAATGTTTTCGGGGTTTTTTTTGTTTTTTTATTGGGGAATATTGGGGAACAGTGTGTTTCTCCAGTCAGCTCCAAGTTGTTGTCCTTCAATGTAGTTGTGGAGGGCACAGCTCAACTCCAAGTCCAGTTGCCGTTTTCAATCTTAGTTGCAGGGGGCGCAGGCCACCATCCCATGGATGGGGAATTGAACCGGCAACCTTGTTGTTAAGAGCTCCCGCTGTAACCAACTGAGCCATCCGGTCACCCCTCCAGAAGCTCAGCGGCAGCTCATTGTCTTCATCTAGTTGTGGAGGGCATAGCTCACTGGCCCATGTGTGAATCGAACAAGCAACCCTGTTGTTAAGAGCTCGCGCCCTAACCAACTGAGCCATCCGGCCGCCTGAAAGCGAACGTTTTGAGAGTAATCAACTATGTCAAAAAAATCAAGAATAAGATTGAGAATTGACCATTGGATTTGTCATGATAGAGTTTATTAGAGACTTTAATAAATATAGTTTCAATGATATTATAGAGATAAAAGCCTGATTGCAATAGGTTATAAAAAAGAATAGACTTAATGCTGGTTAGAATATAGAGCAGTGTGAACTCATACACTCCTGATGGAAGTATGAATTGGTTTAACTACTTTGGAACTATCTAGTTGAAGATACACAGTCCTGATCCTAAGTTTTTATAAGCTATAGAAACTAGATATGTGCAATGAGGTAGATACACCAGCATATTCATATCAGCATGGTTTGTAATAGGAAAATGTTGTCCATTGAAGGAGAATGGATAAATAAATTTTGGTGTGTGTCACACTATAGCACTGAACGTGAATGTACTACAGCTATACACATGAATAAGGATGGATCTTCCAAACATAATGTTGAACAAAAAAGCATATCACAGAAGGCATGTGATATAATTCCATGAATGTATAAAGTTCAAAAACACGCTGTATTTGTCTGCTAGGACTGCCATAACAGAAAATCACAAATTGAGTGACTTAAACAACATACATTATTTTCTCACAGTTGTGTGCATTAATTTTGGTCATCTGTGCTTTCTTCTAGAACATTTCTAATTTTAGCTTTTATGTTTAGGTTTATATTACATTTCTAGTTAATTTTTGTGTGTAACATAAGGAGTTGGGGTTAATTTTTGTCATTATGATATCCAGTTCTAACACTTTTTGTTCTGACACTTTCACCATTGGATTATCTTGGCAACTTTGTTGAATATATTTCTACATATGTGTTTGGATCTGTTTATAAACTCTATCCTATTCCATTAATTCATGTCTATCCTTATGCTAATACCACAGTCCTTGATTATTGTAACTTTATTGTAGACCTTGAAGTCAAATAGGGTAACTTCTCCAATTTTGTTCTTTTTCAAAGTTGTTTCGACTTCTGTGCCTTTCTATATAGAATTTAGAATCATTTTGTCAATTTCTACAAAAAAGCCTGCTGAGATTTTGATTGGGATTACATTGAGTCTCTAGATCAATTTGGCAAGAATTCTACCATCTTAACAATATTAAATCTTCCTATCCATAAATGATGGCATATATTTCTATTAGGTCATCTTTAATTTCTCTCAGCAATGTTTTATAATTTTTATTATACAAATATTGCTCATACTTTGTTGAATTTGTTTCTAAGTATTTCATTTTTGATACAATTGATAAAAATGTTTTAAATTTTTGTTCTAATTGTTCATTGCTAGTATACAGAATTATAATTGTTTTTTGTATTGCTCTAATAAACTTATTTACAAGTTCTAATAACTTTGAGACAATAGGATTTTCTATATACTGATTTGTGTAGTCTATGAGTAAAGACAATTTGACTTTCTTATTTGTATATTTCAGTTATTTTCATGTCGTACTGTATTGGCTAGGGATAGTGAATAGAAGTTATACAATGTTGACTAGAGGTAGTAAGAGAGGGCATCCTTGCTTTGCTCCCTTATTCCTAGAAGAAAAACTTTAATCATTAAGTATGATGTTAGATATTGGTTTTTCTTTGCTTTTTATTGGAGTAGTTAATTTGCGTATAATGTAGTTAATGTTTGGATTTAAATATACCACCTTATTTGTTTTTGTTTATCCTATGTTTTGTTTCTTTTTCTTCTTTTCAACCTAATTTTACATTACTGGGTTTTTTTGTTTTTCCTTTATTTTTCCTAATAGCTTATTCATTATACATTCTTTTATTGTTATTTAATGGTTACCTCATAGCCGCCTTTGTCAGATGTGATTCTGTGAGAGAATTAAGCCCAAGTATTTTAAGGCTCCATTGTAAGTGATGTACTAATGTCTCTTCTATATATCTATTGTAGTACTATGTACCATCTTTGGTAGAATTAAGAAAATAGTCACTCAAATCATTTTATGTTTTATTCTCTTATGGAACTCTGGTTTAAAAAGGCTGCCTTAGAAATTGCAACATACACATTTGATTTATTACAATTTATCTTAATTTACTACTTCTAGGATAATACAAAGACCTTGTAATATTTTAGTGGATTTGGATTTGGATAGTGGATTTGGATTTACTTCCCTCCCATTGCGCTATTTTTGCCATGTATTTTAATTCTCTATATATTATAAACTCTATAAGACATGCATATTGCTTAAATCAGTCAGTACACATTTAGATTTACCCAGAAACCTTACTTTTTTCAGAAGCTCCCACTTGGAGACTTGGACTTTTGCCCTTGAAACGTATCTGTTTCATGTTCTCAGCTCTCTAGATCATTTGCAGTCTGACAGTGGTGTGTCTTTTATAGTAAACATCATGTAACAGTGGGCTGACAATCAAGAAATTCAGTGGAGCTCTCGCACTCCTACCATTGCAGGCTTCTGATACTGTTGAGCATAGGAATGGCATCCTCAAAAACCAACTCAAAAGAGTTCTGACCCCACCTCTCTAAACCTTTTCCTGTTTACACACCTTAGTAAAGAAGTTTGACCAAAGAATTTGGCTGTTTCCAAGAAGGGATCATGTTCCTTGGTAATAATCAGGACAGAAGAGGTAGAGGATTATATAGACCTATTTTTGAAAATTCAGGATTCTGTCTTGACCATTCCTGAGTATGATGCTTCTTTCTTTACCGTAATGGTCTCTGACAAACCTGGTTGGTATACCCTGCCAGTGACATCCTGGCCTCCTGCTGCCTTCTCCCCCTTTACCCTCCATCTCCCCATCCCCCATACTCTGTACACACTGCTTACTTTACATGTGTTAATAAATTGGTTATGCATCAATTGCTTATGTATCAACTCTAATTTACTCAAATTTTCCTAACCACTGTGATTAGGTTTCAGTATTCCCAGATCTCCTGTGATGAACATATACAGAACATATCTGGTAAGTCACTTCTATAAATGGTTATTGTGATCCATTACTTGTTGATTCTTCCTAGTTTCCCTCTCAGAGGATAATTTTTAGTGTTTTGGAGCACTTCCATAAAATCGTGACTACATTTTATAAATAAATACTGATCTGTTTCACCTGAAACTTTCTTACAATATGGAGAACACATTCCATTTGAATTTTATTGTTTTAGACGGTGAGACTAAGACCAAGATTCGAGAGCTGGCTTCAGAGGAAGAAATTACTACAAAACCTGAACCATTGACTGAAGAGTCTGGCAACCCCAAAGACAGCGTTCTCCAGGATTCTGAATGCAGAGAATTCTGTGAATTGGTAGATAAATTAAATGAAAAGGATCAGAACCTCTTTAAAAGAAGACAGCAGAGCTGTGATGAATGTGGACAAAGCTTTGCTTGGAGTACAGGCCTTATTAGGCATCAGAGAACCCATTGGGAGAAACCCTTTGAATGTGATAAGTGTGGAAAGGCATTTAGTATGAGCTCAGCCCTAGTTCTGCATCAGAGAATTCATACTGGGGAGAAACCCTATCCTTGTAATTGGTGTATTAAAAGTTTCAGCCGTAGCTCAGACCTTATTAAACACCAAAGAGTCCACACTGGTGAAAAACCTTATAAATGTGATGAATGTGGGAAAGCCTTCAGTCAGAGCTCAGATCTTATTATACATCAGAGGATCCATACAGGCGAAAAACCCTACCAGTGCAATCATTGTAGGAAAAGTTTTAGCCAGCGCTCAGACCTGGTTAAACATCAGAGAATCCATACTGGAGAGAAGCCTTATACATGTACCCAGTGTAACAAACATTTTAGTCAGAGTTCTGATGTTATAAAACATCAAAGAATCCACACTGGTGAGAAACCATATAAATGTGACGTGTGTGGAAAAGCCTTCAGTCAGAGCTCAGATCTTATTCTACATCAGAGAATTCACACTGGGGAGAAACCGTATCCATGTAATCAATGTAGCAAAAGTTTCAGTCAGAACTCAGACCTTATTAAACATCGAAGGATCCACACTGGAGAGAAACCCTATAAATGTAGTGAGTGTGGGAAAGCTTTTAATCAGAGCTCAGTCCTTATTCTGCACCAGAGAATTCACACTGGAGAGAAACCCTATCCCTGTAATCAGTGTAGCAAAAATTTCAGTAGACTTTCAGATCTTATTAATCATCAGCGAATTCACACTGGAGAGAAGCCTTACCCATGTAACCAGTGCAGTAAAATGTTTAGTCGAAGATCAGATCTTGTTAAACATCATAGGATTCATACAGGTGAGAAACCCTATGAATGTGATGAATGTGGGAAAACATTTAGTCAGAGCTCCAACCTGATTCTACATCAGAGAATCCACACTGGAGAGAAACCCTATCCATGTAGTGATTGTACTAAAAGTTTTAGTCGTCGTTCAGATCTTGTTAAACATCAAAGAATACACACTGGAGAGAAACCATATGCGTGTAATCAGTGCAATAAAAGTTTTAGTCAAAGCTCAGACCTCACTAAACATCAGCGAGTCCACTCTGGGGAAAAGCCCTATCATTGTGATAGTTGTGAGAAAGCCTTCAGTCAGAGTTCTGACCTCATTCTTCATCAGAGAATTCACACTGGAGAGAAACCATACCCATGCACACAGTGCAGCAAAAGTTTCAGTCAGAACTCAGACCTTACCAAACACCAGAGAATCCACACTGGGGAAAAACCATATAAATGTAATGAGTGTGGGAAGGCCTTCAGTCAATGCTCAGCTCTTATCCTACATCAGAGGATCCACACTGGGGAGAAACCATATCCATGTGATCAGTGTGGCAAAAGCTTTAGCCGGCGCTCCGATCTCATTAATCATCAAAGAATCTACATTGGCGAAAAGCCATATAAATGTGATACATGTGGGAAAGCCTTCAGCACACGCACTGATCTTATTGAGCACCAGAGAATTCACACTGGGGAGAAACCCCACAGGTGTGTTCAGTGCAGCAGAAATTTTACCCAGCTCTCTGAACTTACTGATCATGAGAAAGACCATTCTGCCCAAGAAAGTGTAAATGTAATGAATGTGGGAAAACCTTTCGTGTATAGGCCAACTTTATTCAGTACCAGAGACACTATACCAGAAAAAAATCTTATAAATGCTATTGATTATGAAAAAGGTTTTAGTCAATGCTCAACTCTTGTGCTACATTAAAAACAAAGTCCATATTGGAGAGAAAACATTAATTCAATTTTTATAATGAAATTTTAACTCAGAGCTCAGACATTACAAACTTAAGAAAATTTCTGAGAAGGAGTCCTGTGAGTTGTGGGGAAACATTCAATGTGTGTAAAAATTTTATTAAATGTCAATAACAATGGAAAAAAATTCATTATCTGCTATAATGTAAGAAAAGCTCTAGTCTTACTCAAATACAATCCAAAAGAGTTTTATCACTGTAAGAAATATATAACAAAATTAATGCAGAACCTTGTCACATATTGTAAAAATCAGTGTTGTGGGGTGTGCAATCAGGATGCAGAAATATATTAGTGCTATTAACTCAAACTTTTAGTGAGCCCAAATTACTTACTGTGTATCAGAGAAGTTATTTTAGATAATGTGGGGAAAATATAAATCCCTTCCATATTTTAATTGACATTCACACTGATACTACACTTATCCTCACAGCTGGAGAGCTCTACTTTATGCTAACCCTAATTAAATTCCATGTGTGTGAACATACTATGGTATTTTGGTACTAAATTTATTAACTACATAATTCCGGTGGCCCATTTTCTCAGAATTTTTTTTCTTGGCCTGGTTTTGGTTTTCATAGTGAGAATGAGTTTTCAAGTTCCTGTGATGGTAACAGAAAATATGGATATATTTTGCTCTCAATAATGAAACCCATAAACTTTAGTGGTTTGAAATCACTTCTCCAATACTACCATTTAATCACATCTTCTAAATATGTGAAACAATTTTTTAAAAAAAGAACTCCATATGTCAAAGTGAAGATTACTGGTTTATCTTGTCACCTATAGATTGAACGATAGCTGAAGTAATACCCACATGACTAATTTGTATAGCATATTCTGTCTAAAACATACCTATTGATTTTAAGTGGCAACATTCATCAGACTCTGGTTGATTTCTGACATACGTATTGATAGTAGGCTATATGCAGTTTTCAACTGAAAAATAGAAAGCTTTTTAAAAATAAAAATTCAAATTGTCTTTCTGGTTTAGTGTCATCTGTAAAACAGAAGAGTACTAGGTATGGTTGGAGTAGTTATATGTATGCATTTTACTGTCAAGCTAATGGAAAGCCATTAGGGTCTTTGATCTAGGGAATGACATGATCATCTCCCTGCTTTAAGAAGAGTCTAAGATTAAAAGGAGGAAAGAGACAACTATTTGGAAAACTGTTTGGAAGTCAAAATAAAATCATGAGGTCCAGAAGTAGAGGAGCTTGAAGGCATTGACATGATAGGTTGAGAAGTGAGTAGAAAGAAAAGTGTACAATCGTTCTTTGGGGAATTTAAAAAGTGAAAACGACAAATAGGATGATCAAATTTGTATCTGAAGTTTAGCCATCTCTCCTGAGAAATTTTAAGAGCCTACTGCTTACTACACATATCTGTCTTGTGTCCTATAGGTAAACTCAATTCATGAACACACACACACGCATGATGTCTTCTTTCTGAATTCCCTGCCTTAGTAAATTACACTACTAAACACTTTGCTATCCAGATAAAATAATGTAGCTATCCTACACTCCCGACTGACTCTCCCCCAGTTTTTTAAATCCAATTGCTCACGAGGTCTTAGAAGTTACTTACTGTAAAAATTCCAATAATGAAGTATTGAGTAAAAAACGAAGAGAAATACAGAGTATGGGGCCTGACATTTTATGCCAGTTGATTCTCTGAAGTATTTTCTGATTCTTAAACTGGTAGGGCAAGAGGCTAGGAAATCTAGCCAAAGGACACTGGAAAGTTAAGTGGAGCTCTCAGCAAACTCGCTATGATAGGGAGTAAAAAATGGAGTACAAAACATGGCTGGTAAATACCCCACAATTTCAGTGTAAATATTAGGAGGCTATACCCTAGAACTGAGAATGAAACCTGTGCAGACCAAGTCTAAAAACAGTCTGAAACACAATCTCAACTCCGGTCAGCCTTTTTGTGAATTAAATTATCTGCTCCTAATCTAGCTTCCAGGTAGAACATAGGGTGAATCCTATCTGGAGGATGACAATGATACTATAACTTTTCATGCATAATATCCAGTGTTCAAATATTACCAAAATCATTAGTCACAGACATCAATATGAACTCACACATGAGCATGTGTGTAGATGGATAGACACAAAAACAATTATAGAATGTTTATGCATGGGTCAGTATATGTACATACTATCATCTAGTTGTGTTCTCTGAGAGGACCTAGAAGTAATGACACTCCAGTATCAACGAGCATACCCAGATCATGATTTGTGAATACCATGTTACAAGTAAAAGGAACCAGGGCTCATTTGAGAAATGGCTCATTCTAGGGCTAGGGCAGGGAAAATAAGATGAGGCTAGAGTATCTTATAGTACCAGAAAGTAAGAGCTCAAAAAACAAAACAATGGGTACATGTCAAAGGGACATGGGGTCAACCTGAAAGAGCTTCCAAGACCAAATAAATATACGTGAGTCTATACTGATATAAATATGGGACAAGAGACAAATCTTCCTTGTGGAATAATTCCAAATAATGCCACCTCCAGGATGTGAAGTTTAATCCCAACCTGCCACCCCTAGAGGAGACTGGACCTGTTGACTCACTTCCGAGGAAGAGCATATGAAAGGGGAAAAAATAGTAACTGCAGTGGAGAAACCTGGCAAAAACTACTTTAAGGTTTCTCAGCCTCGGTACTATTGATATTTTGGGCCAAATATCTTACTATCTACCTATACGAAGTTCTAACAATTAAGTTCGTGAACTTTCCACCATGTAAGTGCATAGTGGAAACTTCGCCTCATGTATTTGATACGAACATGTCTTTTTTTTTTTCTGAATTAATAGTAAGTTGCAGACACAATGCCCCTTTGGTGTTTAAACAGACCAAGAAGGAAGAGGATTTTGAACAAACGTGACATAGTCTCACTTGTATGATCTGGCTGCTGTTGAGAACTAAGTGAAGTATGACAACCAGGAAAGCAGGGAGACTATTGTCCTGAGCAACTAGGACAAAATTGCTACTTTCTAAGATGAGGAACACTAAGAACATGTCTGGGGAGAAATTAAGTTTGTTTGGGGACATATTAGGTTTAAGATGCCCAATTAGTCATTGTGCTAAGCCGTTTATAAGCCTCCTATTTGCAGGGCCAGGGCCCTGCAAATCAGTCTATGAGACTGATGGCCCTACCCTCTAAGACTGCCTGAGTGCAGGCCCATGAGGCTGTGGGTAGAGGGAGCAACGGACTCACACTTGATCTCTGGCTGCCACGGTGCTGCTGTGTTGTCTTGGAGCCTGACTTCCTAGTGGTGGTTACTGCAGAGGCTGCATGGTGCCACCTGGAGCTGATGCTCTGTGGTGGGAACTGACCAGAGGGAGAGGGCAGTCTGAAGTCTCCCTCCACCTACCCCATGGAGAGGTGAAGAGGAGGTAATTCATACCACTTGCACTCTAAAGATGGTCAACGAGACTAAGCAAACAGCTGTGCTTCTTTAGGAGCTGTAGAATGCTCAGTAACCTCTACCTGTATTTGTTCTCTTTCCCTGCTTCACCTCCCGTTACGGTCATCCTTTTCTGGGACTGTATCATCTCAATCAAGTTTTAGCAGTAAGGTTTTACCTTAGGCAGTTTTCTTTGGAACCCAGACTAAAGCTGGCATCAAAGTGAAGTCTGGGGGGCAAAAGGGATACATGAGCCCGTAGTTAAGAAGCCTAGGCTGAGACATACATTTTGGAGTTGGAAATAGTATTTAAAGACATAAGACCAGATGAGATCACCTAGGAAGTGAATATAGCTAAAAAATAGAAAAGATCTGAACACTGAGCTCTCAGGCATTCCAACATATAGAAGTCCAGAAAAATGAGGAAATCCCAGCATCGAGATAGAAGCATCCCATGAAGTAGAGAAAAACCTGACTTGTTTTTGAAGCCAAATGAGTATGTCAGTTATGCAAAATACTGCTGATGGATCAAGCAATGTAAGTCTAATAAATGAGTACTGAAATCAGCAGTATGGAGGTTAGCAACTTAATTCCAACTCTTTACGTGGAAATTTGTATGTCATGTCACACCACTCATTCCTGATATTAAATATTTTTTCTTGATCAGTCTGGCTTAAAGTTTATCAGTTTTATTACTTTAAAAGTTAGCTTTTTTATTTCTAAATTTTTCCCATTACCTTCAAAAAGAAAATACGTAATTTTTTTAACAATTTAAGGAACTATATAGCTGGACACTTAATTTTCAGCACCTAGTCATGTCACTTCTTTCCTCATAGTCCTACAAATGGCTAACCAGGTCCTCCATGATCTGGCCCTGCCCACCACCCTCACCCCACTTCTCTCTGGCTTCACCCACTACCTCCCCCCATGTTCATTCTGCTCCAGCTACACTGGCCTCCTTGCATTTCTTGAAATCAGGTGTTGCTCCCACATCAAGTCCTTTGTACATGCTGTTCAGATGCGGGAACACCTTTCCTCTAGTCCCACTCAGTTTGTTTCCTTATACTCATTCATCTTTCATCAATTTCACTTTCTCAGTGAAACCTTCCCTGGACAACCTATCTAATTGCAATACCTTTCTTCCTTAATGTTTTTTTGTACTCCTTCTTTCTCAACCTATTTTCTCCTTACCACTCATGACATACAATGTTTTTCTTTTTCCACTGCCATGTGTAGTTTCCACACACAGAAGCAATCAGATGTAAACCCCAGGAGTTTTGAGTTTGAACAACTTCAAATCCAGTCCTGAGAATAAAATGAGGGGCCCCCGGAGAACCATGGAAGGGGGAATGGAGGTCATGGGGAGGGGCTCCAAGGGTCACATACAGGAGATACTTGAGGGAAATGCCTCAAGAGCAATGGCTGGAGGTGGGTGCAGCACAGACTCATCAGTGTAATCCCCAGTCTCAGAGTCTCAGGTGAATGTAGGAAGAAAAATGCCAAAGATGTGACTGGGGGAAAAGCTTTTCATCCACAGACATTCCCAACGCCAATGTTATTGTTGGACTGTAAAGTATGCGATCATGTGTGTGGTATAGAGTGGAGTAACAAATGGCAGAGGTTGACAGAGGCCAAATCATGGAAGGCCATGCTAATTTTATTAATTTATATAGTGCATAAAGTATAAGTCTAGAATTTAAAATTACAAAGGTTTTCTACAAATCAATAAGAAAATACAAATAACCTATATTAATCAGGACAGAAACCCAATTCAATTATCTTAAACAAGAAAGGGACTTTATTGGCTCACAAAACTTTAAAGTCCGGAGGTAGGGCAGGCTTTAGGCACAGCTGGATCTAGGGCCTCCAGAAAAATGACATCAGAACTTAGTTCTCTTTCCTTTCTGTTAGCCTCTGAGTTTCTCCTCAGACAGATTCTCTCCACGTGGTACAAATTCAGGCTTACATGGTCCTTAGTGTGTGGGATCTCTGTAGAGCCTTCTTTCCAATCGTTCCAGCAGTTCTGTTGAGGGCTCTCGTTAGCCTGGCTCGAGTTACATGCCCATTCTTTAATCACTGTGGCTAGGGAGCAGCAGGACTCAGGAAGGCCAGACCTAGTCATATACTCACCTAAGCCACAGGGAATGGGTTCCCCACAATAAATAAGGATTCTGTTACTAGAAGATGGGGAAAGAGATGCTCAACAAACAAAAACATATATCCACACATAACCCAACAGGAAAGCAGGTAAAGGATATGAACAAACATAAACATGTGAAAGTAACCTCAACCACAGCATTAACAAGGGAAATGTAATTAAGGATTCTTTTTTCTTTTTTAGCCATCAAATGAAAACTTATCAACTGTAGGTAAGGCTATATGGGGAAATGAGTATTTTCCATACAGTTAGTAAAAATATAACATTATGAAGGCCTTTGGGAAGGGCTGAAGTGGGTCTATCAGAGGGCACACCTTTTGATCCAACAATCCACCTTTCACAACTCCGTCCTAAAAAAATATTCACACACATGCACAAAGACATATGAAAAAAGATTTACTTTGGCAATGTAATAGCAAGAGGGAAAAGGGGGGGGCAATAGTTCTATAATGGTATTTTCATAGTGTTGAATACTATTCAACCATTAAAGACCTACAGATAGGTTTTTCAGGCAAAAAAAAAAAAAGCAAGCTGTAGAATATATGACCCTATTTATGTAAAAACGGCTTTTACAAGTTTATGTCTATTCATATGGAAATGTATGGAAAAGGGACTAGATGGATGTATACTAAACTGTGGGCAATGGAATGTGATTGGAAGTGCTGGAGAAAAGGGTCTCTCTTTGCTCTTATACGTGTGTATCATTTAAGTGTTGTACAATGAATTGGTTATCATTTATACTTTCATAATTTAAAAAAAGAAAAATGGGTAAATGCAATTCACAACAGGAAACGCAAATGATCAATAAACGGATGCAGAGATGTTCCTCCT
Organism: Rhinolophus sinicus; assembly: GCF_057876585.1. Taxonomy (NCBI): domain Eukaryota; kingdom Metazoa; phylum Chordata; class Mammalia; order Chiroptera; family Rhinolophidae; genus Rhinolophus; species Rhinolophus sinicus. Next base: position 87,621,849 of record NC_142504.1, read on the forward strand.
TAATAATCAAAGAAAGGAAATAAATTGTGCCTATCAGATTGGCAAAAAAATATTTAAGGATTCAGGGTTGGGGAGTGTAGGCAAACAAACACTCTTACTATTGATGGAGCTGTAAATTGGTACAATCTTTTGGGTGGCATTTCTTAAAATGTTAAATGTATACATTCTCTGACCCAAAAAATCCACTTCTATTTATCCTACAGAAATACCCACACAGGCAGCAAAATATATGTACAAGGATGTTAACTATTAGGTTGGTGCAAAAGTAATTGCGTTTTCTGCAATTATTTTTAACCTTCTAAACTGCAATTACTTTTGCACTAACCTAATATATGTTTATCTGCAATAAAAAATTGGAAAGAACCAAATTGTCCACCAAGAGGGATTGGTTAAATGAACTACAATATATTCATGCAATGGAATAGTATGTACCTGTGAAAAACAATGTCTACATGAAAGTGGGAAGCTTCAGTGTAGTACATGTAAAATGGGGATATGTACCTACCTCATACAGTTGCCGTGAGGATTAAGAGTTAAATCACAGTAAAGCACTTCAAACAACGCCTGCATACAGCAACCACAAGTGTCAGCTGTTAACACATTTTTGCTTAAATTTGTATATGCCTAAGTCTGAAAGAATAACAAACCAAGTAATTATTACTTCTGAGCAGGGCTATGAGAAGAAATGTCCTTTTTTTTTTTTTTTCTGCATTTCTGTACTATAGAAAATTCATTTGAGCATATTTAATAGCTTTCACATTTGTTAGCCATAAAAGATAAAAGCATCTTAGCTATAAAAGATAAAACCAAAAATCAAGGTTTAACAGCCACCACTCATGACACTGTGGAAAAATGTTGTGTCCCTCGAGTTCACAGAACTAGATTTGAGTTTTAACTCTACTTGGCCACATGCAAGTCACATGATCTCTGAATCTTGCTTTTGTAGTCTACAAATCTAAGTGAGATAGGTCTAGTGTCTAATCCAATGCCTGGTATGCAGATTACTTCAATACATATAACCATCCCTTCAATTTACATAAATGTGATATGATCAGTATCACTGCTTAATGATCAAGTGCCAACTGGGTGTCAATGTAGGGAGCTTAACCCCATGAAAACCAGAAGAGAATTTAGCAGTAATGAGCAAATGCTCAGTGGTTATTGGGTAGTATCAGCAGTCTGCATGCCATTAACATTGAGCACTCATTTGTTAACCAACAGATGCCAATACTTGGCAACTGCCAGATCACCACCTCATCAGAGGATGGGCAGCCCCCAGAATTGCTATAATTATCTGTGAGAGTATAAATGAATGCATAGATGGAATCGTAAATCACTAGTTACTTTACATCAATTTGCCTACTGGGGACTTAGCCTAATGAGAGCTGGCAAGTAGAGACCACTTCCTTTTCCTGGGTACCATCATCCAGTCTTTTTGGATCCAGCCATTTTCCCCACAGAGCCTTGCCTTAGTCTCAGAATCTTTTCTAGACAACCCACAGGTATCAGAGTTGGCAAGACAAACACATATTTGCCAACTCTAATACTACCTTTACTAAGCTCTCACATTATACCAAACATCTTTGGAATTTATGACAAATCTACCACATGGAAGCTTCTTTGCATACAGGAAAGACATAAAATCTGAAACAGCATGAAATTTCAGCCACTGAGAGCTTGATTCCTTCTTACCTACTCTAAGAATTCCAAATATGCCACCTCAAAGCCTACTTCGAAAGAAGTTATAAATAAATAAATCAACTCAAGATCGTTTTATCTTAGAGTGGAGTTTATACCTTTATTGGACACTGACTTGTTTCCTCTCAGCCAGAGAAAAAGACCCAAATAAAAGTCCCTACATTTTCTTGTATAACTTAAAATACATTATATCATTACTACATATTTATACCTCAATAAATCTTAATCTATAAAGCACATCTCTTATAATTAACTGTTATCAGAAAAATCTATAAACAAGCTCCATTCTGCCTTCCTTCTCCACCTGCTGGTTTTGCATTTATTACTATGCTTTTTAACAGGCTCATGCAAATCTCACCTTCCATTTTTCAAATCTGATCCAAGCAACAGATGTAACCAAAATCTCTGGAACCATGAAATATTTTTATTCACATGGGTCATTTTCCACACAATGATACCCACTACAGAAAAGCTTGTTCTCATATTCTGTATTTTAACTTCCAGAGTTTTCCACTGAACAGTAGAACCACAGTACTTGGAATTCTCAGCCAAGGAGTATATAATCCTACTACTACAATGTATTACTTTTATACATTTTTAAAAATGTGTTAAGACTTAAAATTAAAAAAAATAGTTGAATCAATTCTGATAGTTAATAAACTAGTTGTTAATAACCTAGCTGTTTATTTTTTTAAATAGAACAATCCATTCAACTAACATGTAAGTACAACCTCAATGCTACTAGAGATTGATTAGTTTTTTTTTAAAAGACCCACAAACCTCCAAACTGTGATACAGAGTATTTTGGACTCACCTCTGAAGAATCCTGGAGAGATGGCTAGCTCTTTGAGCTGAGTCTTCCTTTCCCCCCAATATAACACCCTGGTAAGAGAACTATGGCTCTGGGAATTTCAGAGGTGAGCTCCCCCAGGACTGCTAACACAGGGAGCAAGAGGCTAACTCACATGAAAGAGCTTTGTACCAAATCCCCAGTAATTTACAGTGGAAGAAATACCTACCTACTTATGGTAGGGTTACAGTACCTAGCACAGTGCCTCGTCGGTAGAAAATGTTTAATAATAAATGAACGCATGGCTGCTTTGTTAGCCTGGTGTTCAACCCTTTTTTACCAAAGGAATAAAATACCAAACCTGATACTTGTTGCCTGTTAGGGATTTTTGTATCCTTAATAAAAATGAAGGCAAAATAATGAATTGGATCTTCAAGTCTTTTTTTGTTTTCTAAAAGCCAAGACAGACCATTTCCCTTTTACATTTGCCCTTCAACACTGCCTTGCACTGCAAATTCTCAAATGTTATTTCTTTCATAGTTTATGACTGTTTGTCGTTTAGACTGCCCCCTTTCTAATGATATATAAAAGAACGTTATTTTCATTAGTGGGAAGCCTCCAAATTATAGACAGGATGCTCCATTTTTTAGTTTTCCAGCAGGCAGATAATTACATTTAGATAGATGCTTGATAAACTTCCATTCTTGGATCAAAGTTATCATTTATCTTCTCCAATCTAGGTGTCCCATTGACTTTTTGATGTTTTATCACTTCTAATCTTACTTTGAAGCTTTTAGTCATCCCTTATCTTCTATTTTCTGAAATGCATATCCAAATTTGGTAAAAAAGAGTAAATTCTGAAAAGATGGTTTTATAATTCCAATGTTGTTTTAATGTAGAAGGGAATGTATCCTTGTAAAGAACATTTCAATGATGAACATAGAAATAAATCTGTCTAAAAAAGGAAACTTTTAAGAAAAGGGCCGAGAATCAGGTAGTTCATTATTTGGGAAAAAATAGTAAGAATATAAACACCACATGGAAGATTTAGGCATTAACACCTGAATTAAGTTTAAAATTTCCGTTTCTAGGCAGGTATGACACCATTTCTTTCAAGATAAAAATTAATAATGGTGGGTGACAATTTCCTACATTTCCCAGTGCATTTTCTAAGTCTATAGGGAAACAAAACTATTACGTATCATTCCATGTTTTTAATTTTGTCTTCATTTCTGAAGAAAAAGACCTGAGTGCTGACTTTTTTTTTTAATTTCTTAAACTTTCACAACATTCAGAAGTTTTTCTGCATTGTGTCTTCGCTGATGTCTAAAAAGATTTGAGCTTTGACTATAGGATTTCCCACACTGAACGCATTCATAAGGTTTCTCCCCAGTATGGATTCTCTGATGATTAATAAGCCCAGAATTCTGGCTAAAGGCTTTTCCACATTCAAGACATTTGTAAGGTTTTTCTCCAGTATGGACTCTCTGGTGTTGCACAAGGATAGAACTTCTGCTGAATGCCTTCCCACATTCAACACATCCGTAGGGCTTCTCTCCACTGTGGATTCTTTGATGAAGAATAAGGGCTGAGCCCTGACTGAAGTGTTTTCCACATTCATCACATATATGTTGTTTCTTTCGAGAAGGATTTCTCTTTCTTTCAAATCTGCCCTTAGGGAAACAGGCTTCTCCATATTTAAAAATCTGAGGAACACCTATATTGAGAGTGCCAGGAACTTCATGAGACGCTACTGAAGGAATCTCCTGCTTTGGAGCCAATGCTCCATTTTCAGTCCTAGCATCATCATCTGAAATAAACAGAAATTGTAAACGTCACTCATTTCCTATTCTAGAAGACAGGAATCTAAAGAAAAAAATTTTTTTTCATTAAGTAAAAGTAAATAGCTTGCATATATCTATAAACAGCACTCTGAAAACTGGTATTAAAGTTGCCTACTCTCACAGAGAAAAAAAATAAAATGATTAGGAGGGTAATGAAGTAATGGCATGATAACATGAGGGATAAAACAGTTATATCTGAAAAAAAGTTGTAACATACGAGAGTATATTATAAACGGTAATCAGAAAACGAGTAACAGAGAGATGGTAGATCTTAAGACTGTCAGGGAGACAATGAGAATGATGCAGCTAGATCTGGATGAAACATTGTAAGAAAAATAAAATAAAGTTGCCATTAAGAAATCATAATTTTTTGCTTTGAAAAAGGGAGAAAACTACATCAAAATACAATGGTGTAGAAAATGAACAAGGAGAAAGTGACTACTTTTTTTTTTTTTTTTAAGTGTGTTTTTCCAGGACCCATCAGCTCCAAGTCAAGTAGTTATTTCAATCTAGTTGTGGAGGGCGCAGCTTACAGTGGCTCATGCAGGGATCGAACCAACAACATTTCTTAAGAGCACTGCACTCTAACCAACTGAGCTAACTGGCCGCCCCAAAAGTGACTACTTCTAAAATGAGCAAGACAAGGCAAGTCACAGCCAAGATTACACTAAAAGTAGAACACAGGTGGAGTCCCAACAAGAAGGGGCTGAAGATAAGTTGGGGACATCCTGTATTAAGTCAGGACATGCCACCTACTTATCATAGTACCTAGAAGAGTTGTTATTTCTAAGCCTCAGTTACATGTATCTAGTGAAAGAAAAGCCTTTACCAACATAAGATACTATTACCCATCTGTAGGCAGCTGTATGAGCAAGTCTCATACTGAAACTTCAAACCTTGAAGAATGAAGACAGTTCCTACGGGGTGAGCAGCAGCACTCAGAAAAGTGGTCAAGAGTGAATAGGTCTATAATAAATGATTAAGAAAGGGATAAAGTCATGAAACATGGCTGACAGAGAGACTGAATGGTGGAGGGGACTAGCGAGGCCTGGAGACTTGAGGAACAGGGAAGTGAGTGTGAAGGTTAAGTGAAGACAAACGGCACAGAAAGAAGTTCAGTTCTCAGATTCAGCAGAGTCTAGACTGTTGAAATGAGGTTATTTAAAAATAGGTGAAAAGGATTCTAAAATTCAGGCAACGGAGAAGATTTCCACCCAAGAAAACGTCACCTCCAAAGAATAAGGATAGTGGTTCTCAAGCTTTATTGCACAGAAGAATGTCCCATGAAACATATAACTGCAGATTCTCAGCCCCATCCCAGCAATTCGGATTCACTAGCACTGCCCCTCGCAGACGGGAAGAAAACCTGCTCAGACCTCATTCTGTGATACTCCAGCCTGATCTCCAACTACCTCAAGGAGTAACTCCCAAAGGAGTCTCAAACAAAATTTCATTTTGGTTCATATGACAAAGAAATCTAGCACTTTTAGGACTATGCTGGACTGTATCAAAATATACAAATAAGTATGTGGCATCAATCACCAATATATTAGGAAAAACCAGTCTAAGTGAATTATTAGAATTATGAGTTTATTTGTTTAATTTTTGTATTTAGTTTAATATAGCTAGGGAGCCTATTTTTGTATACTTAGAAAAGGTGAAGAGTTTTGCCCAAATATCATGTCTATAAAAGAACCGTCTTTGGAAAAAATGACTCTAGATAAGATGTTGAAGAAAAAACAAAAACAGCTAAAAATTTACAAAGACTTCAGTGATAGACAACAAATGAAAAAAGAATAGACTTGAAGAAGCTTCAGGTAAGAATACTGTACCAATAAGATTAGGCAGGAGATTCAAAGGACATGGATGACAAACAAGCAATACTGCATGCAAAATAGAGACCCGGTCTCTATAGTCCTGGCTCAGAGTAAGGCAAATTCCAGCCTGAAATGGGCAGGTCTTCAAGAAAGAGGTAAAATGGAAGAAAAGGTTGATGTTAATGTATGGGGTGGGGGGACCAACCTGAGGCCAACAGACCAATTGATATGAGAAAGAATCAAGCTCCTACAGTGTGTCTAGTCTAAGAAATCAGGTGAAGGTGATAACCCACCCCCGACACACACACACACACACACACACACACACACACACACACACACACAGATAAGCAAAGGGTTCTGGACAAAAGGCCCCCACTCCTTCATCCTCTAGTCCACATGCAATTCTGGTCCTCACCACAGTGCCTTAGGGAATGGAGCTCCCAGGATGCCCATTTAAGCTGGTTTTCCACAGCATCAAGCTCAGAACTTGGTAATCCCTGAGCTTCTTCTTGAGATACAATCTCCTCAACTAGCACTTCCCGTTTTCGTCGACGGAGGGAAACCTGGAAATAATAAGATTTGATTCAGTTGATGAGGAATTTTATGAAAATCAGAGCTAAACGCACATAAGAGAAACCATACAAAACATATACTGTAGTTGAGCAGAGTTATTTCAAGCAGCCTTGCCCACTGCTGTGTGAGTGCTTCTGACCCAGGAAAAGTGACACAAGCAGGCTCACCGGCTGTCCAGGGTCATCTAGTTCACTCTCTAAGTCCTCCAGCACCGTCACTGCCTCCTCTCCATTCTCTGGATGATGCTCTCGAACCCAAGTCTGCAGCTCCTTGGGCAAGATGGCAACAAATTGCTCCAGCACCACCAGCTCCAAGATTTGTTCTTTTGTGTGGGTCTCTGGCCTGAGCCACAGACGGCAAAGTTCTCGAAGCTGGCTAACAGCTTCACGGGGCCCTGGGGAATCCTGGTATCCAAACTGCCTGAATCGCTGTCGAAAAACCTCTGGGTCAGGGAGATGGTTCCAGGGGATACTTGATCCCTCTTCTCCATCAGGATCCTCCTCCAACTTCACTCTCAGAATTTTTTCGTCTTCATCAGGCGTTGGGATGATAAGTATTGAATCTTCTTCCACTGACTGTGCAGACATCCTGATTTATAACACTTCAAAAAAAGATAAGGCAGGATACAGGCCTCTGGGAAATACCTCCTTTTCTTCACAGTCTCTCCTGAGGCACAAAAACATACATATATAAATGACCAAATATCCTAAGAATTTAGATACATGCTAATAAAGGAAGTAAAAAAATCTTCTTTTACTGGTTTAAAAATTCCAATCAATAACCTACACCAGAAGTTGGCAAACTACAGCCCATGGCCAAATCTGGCCTGCTGCCTGTTTTTGTACAATGCTTGTATTAAGAATAGTTTTCTCATTTTTACATGGTTGAAAAAAAATCAAAAGAATACTTCATGACGTGAAAATATGAAATTAAAATGTCTGTCCACAAATAATTTTACTTATTTGTTCACAGTTCACACCACAGTGGCAGAGTTCAGTAGTTGCGACAGAGACTACCTGGCCTAAAAAACCTAATATTTACTATCTGGCCCTTTAAAGTTTGACCTACAAAACCAATAAACATTTCAATAACCAAAAGAATCCAAGTAAGAACCAGCCGACCTCAGTTTTCTAAATGCATTTGACCCTGGAACACCTTATTTGCAATTCAGGACTGGCATTCCCAGCCAAACTTAGGTCAACTCAAAAACAAGGACACTTTTTTATTATCTGCTTAAGGAAAACATTTTTAAGACCAAAAGTGTTTTTTAAAGTGGAAAAATATTTTTAAATGTTTAAGAACTCCCTAGACTTAAAACATATGTGAAAAAGTATTCACTTGCTCGGGAAAAGATAACGTAATGCTGGAAAAAATTAGCCTCCCGGAGCTATACAATGCAAATATTATTGTCACCCACACCATAACTACATTTAATCTTATCATGACAGGCATTAATGACCACAAATTCTACGTAGAAAAGAGACTCTCATAACCACCGTAATTTCTTACAGTGGACCAGAATCTTGTCCTTATACTAGATGACTCACAGTTTTCCCAGCTTCTACCTTCAGGGAAACCTTGTGCTACTTCTGATGCTTCCCTCAGTATTTGCACAGTCACGCCAGTGGCATTGTTTACAACACATATTAAGAATGAGACATGCAGCTACTCAATTTATCTGTTCAGGGCCCAGAATGTGAAAACCACTAATTTCAAAAAACTTATTGTAATCCTATCCAGATGAAGACTAGGAATCAGAAAAGATCTTATCAGGCAGGTAACACATACAAGGTTACTCTGGAGTGTGGCCTTACAAATAAGTTTCAGCCAACAGATTCGTTCCTTCCTATTCCAGAACGCTACCTTCGCAGTGGCTCAAGCATTCTATATGAAATAAATTTCTTTTCCTTCCATGTTCTTATCCCGCACTCTGATCACAGGACGGGAAGGAGGTGCGGGGAGGACAGGCCCGCGGTCCTGACAGTGTTTGGGTGGGCAGCCTCGTTCCCAATCTCCCCACCTCACTCCTGCAGAGTTCCGCTGCGAACTCTGTCCCCGCCCCGACGTCCCCCGAACTCTCTTCTCCGCAGTAGCGGCGGAGGATTTCAGATGACCAAAGGCCACCCTGCCACAACAACGTCGGAGACACTGCACTTCCGTCCGCAGCCCAGTAAACTACAAGTTCCGGCAGCTCCCGCGCAGGGCCCGCCCTCTCCCACCTCCTCACGAAACGAGTCCCAGAACTCTCCGCGAGACGCCAGCGCCTCGAAATAGAACAAAACCGGCAGATGGGGGAGGGGGAAGGCGAGGGTCGCGGAGGACACAGGATGGAGAACTCTCCGAGGGTGCCCAAAGCCCGAGTTGGCCTTTCGTCTACCTTTTCGCGCCCCGCAAGAGCTGGGCGCCGAGACCGTGGCCTGTGCCCCGCACCTCCCGGGGACCCGAGGAAGGTACCTGCCAGGTTTCTTCGCTGGCTCCTGCCAAGCAGCCCGCAACCCCTAGCCCAGCGTCCCCCTCACGGTTTTACCTCACTCTGGCGCAAACCTCCGGCTCAGGAACCTTAGCAGCTTCGCTGTCCAGGGAAGACGCAGAAACGCCGCTCACAAGCAGTTTCCCAGAAGCCCCCTGCGCGGGCTGCTTCCGGTCTGCGGGCCCCAGGAGGCGGGGAGAGGCGAAGCCCCACGTTGCCATGGAGATGCGCCCCGGGTGGGGGAGGGGCTGCCTAACGACAATGACCGCTTTGAGGTTTGGCTTGGCCTCGTGCCTCTCTCCTCGGATAGCCCAATGTTCTGTGTTCCGCTTAAAAGGCAGGGAAAAGAAAGAGAGAATTCTGCCATTAGGATAGTCTGTTCGGTTTCACAAATCCTTTCACATGCATTTTCTCATGTGGTCTTCACAGTAATCCTCTGAAAGAAGTAATAAAAGGTAATATTTATGAATGCTTACTACATTGTGCCAGGCACCATCACCATGCTTTACGTGTATTGTTACTGATTTTCACAAAAACCTATGATGGAGCAACTTATTATCCCCATTTCACAGTTGAAACAACTAAGGCAGAAGTAAATAACCTGCCAAGAGCTCATTAACTAATAAATGGGAAGCAGAATTTGAAACCAAAGCATGACTCCAACCTTTGGCTCCCACTGGCTATGCTACAGAGCTTTATTTTAACCAATTTATCTATTAGGGAAACAAGATGAAACATGTTAGAGCTTTGGCAATGATCTAACATTGAATTTGCAGAATGCACGGTCATCTTCTGACTTCAGGCTGGACAATTTATATCACAAAACAGTTGCTGAAGTGATCATTTAATAACGTAAATCAGACTACTTCATTCCCTATTTAAACGCCTTCAATGGATCCCCGCTGCCTTAAGTATGACATAAAAACTCTACATCCACCTGCAAGGCCCCCTGTGATCTGTTCCCTACCTTCCCTATCTGACCTCAGCTTGGGCTCACCATGGCCCAGCATCCTCAGTCTCACTTGACCACCTTTGCCTCCCGGCATCCTTTGCAGCTGCATCTGAAGTAATCTCACCCTGTGTTTTGTTTCGTTTTCTTTTGTTTTTGTCTGTAAGTCCCATAAGGGCAGAGAACTTGTGTCTTGTTCACCGCAGTATCCCCACCTAATCCTAGGATGCTGACTGCCAGGTACATAGAGAACTCAATAAATATTTGTTGAATGAGTGAATTGTGGGCTGGCTACGTTGCTGCCTTTGCTAGGTCACATGTCAGGCATCAGAAACCACACAAAAGATCCCTGTTGTTTAAGGTCTGTTAGAAGTGTCGGTCCAGCCTTCCAGATACAGTGCAAGATCTGCAGGCTTTGGCTTTCTGCCTCGTTCAGGACAGTGACCTCTGCAAAGTACCCTCAGCATCCGAAGGATTTGTGAATGAGAGAACAAGTCAGCAAGCAGCTGATGAAAAAATGCTACTTTACACTTTGACTGGAACTTCCTCTCCCCAGATCCCCTGCTACCTCTGAACCTCTTCTTTCTTTGATCATTTAGGAGGCTTCAGAAATCCAGACTTCACTCTCCTACTTGGCTACTGCCACCAACCCACCTGGGTACTCTTCTACCTTTTCCTCTTTTGTCACCCTAACGGCTAGCTCAAGGCATTTTTATTTTGTTTTATTTTACATTAAGAGTTTTTACATCTAATTAATGGTGGAAAACAGGGAAGATTTAAAAAATCAAATAGAAATACTTAAGGAAATTTTAAATGTTGCAAACTTTTACAAAGCCCTTGGCTGGGATTCCTTTCTGTCATTCCTATTTTTTTCTAAGAGAGTAAATATCACAATGAGGTTTTCTTCTCTAATTTACTCTTTTGAAGACAGGGACCAACACCCACTTTGAAACAGTATCGTTCTGAGCCCCACTATGTGGACTCTTTCCAGAAAGGTGGTCCTTGTTGCCATCTTAAAGATCTAGTCAAGATAGAGCTTTTTGTTCCTCTGGGCAACCTGAGTATAGGGAATAGCTTCATGCCAGTGCTGGATAACCTTGCATATATCTACATAGGCTACATAGGCGAGGCGAATCTGAGTCTTCGCAGAACACCTTCCGGAACATGAGAGCATGAAAGGCTTGTAAGGAGCTGCTACAAGGTCATTTGCACTTAGTTCCCTGTCCTCCAAGGAGGTTGTCATGAGACAGTTTCTTATTGCTTCCTTCACTCCCACTCCAGTACAGCTGCAGACTATAAAAAGGCTTAGATGCAGCACGGCATTAGCCCCTCAGCACCAAGGCATTCCACAACTCATGTTGCAATCATCTAGCTCCTTTTGTTTTGTTGTATGAGACAAAAGCTCATGCGGAACTGGTACTTTTGGCTACTCTTGATTTCACTGTGTGTGTAAGCAATAATCTGTCTAAATCTAAAAAGGACTCATTGTTTCTTTACCAGCCAAAATTTTCAACTTTGCCTAAAAAGCATCTTATTCATTAATGAAAAACAACAACAAATAAACAAGCAAAAAACAGATACTTCGTAGGTTCCAAAGAACTAAAGATGACTAAAATTAAGTCATGATTCCTATTTTAGCATCACCATCTCATTAAGGAGATAGACAAGAAAACAAGTATTTACAAGGCAGTGGAGAAATGCCTTAGTGGAGAAGAACAAAAGACCAGCAGGGGCACTTAAATGAGCTCTTGCGCTCAGGGAGACTGGAGACAACCTGAGATGGAGGGAGGGAAGAAAAGTTTTCACTTTGGAAGAGAAGCACAGACCTTCAGATTTGGTGTTATCAGATTTTTATCTAAGAATAATCTTTTCTAGGCTTTTCTCTAACAATTATCGTGGCGCTCTCAGTCCCTCCCCTCAGCTCAAAAGTATGCACTTTAAGTACGCTGGTTAAAGATTTCATTTTAGCTGATACATGCACTGCACCAGGAGTCTTGATTGCAAGCGACGAAAACCTAACTGTGGCAGGCATTGTTGGTTTCCTATACAAAGCACTCCCCGAACTTCTGATACACCCCTGATTTTTTGAATTGGGAGGGCGCAACACTGTGCCCAGCCATAGATAATAAGTTGTGATTGAACTAAGCCATCTATGACTATTACATTTACCAGATACTCACTTTGCCTCCCTGGAAGCTAGGAATGGTCAATGGGATGTAAGGGGAAGTAGTTTGTGTCTTTCAAGAAATTTATCTAGTTCATGTACATTGTCAAATTTATTGGCATAAAGTTGCTCATAATATTTCTTTAATATCCTTTTAATGTCTATAAGACCAGTAGTGATGCCCCCTCTTTCATTTCTGAAATTGGTGATTTCTGGTTTTCTTTTTTTATCAATTTTGTTTAAAGTTTATAAATTTTATTAATCTTGCAGAGAATCAACTTTTGGCTTTATTTACTCTGTTATTTGTTTGCTATTTCATGGAGTGCTACTCCTTTTAAAACACTAATATACAGTAAAATTGGCTCTTTTGGGCATATATTCTGTGTGTTTTAACACATGTATAGATTTGTGAAACTGCTACCAAGATCATGATACAGAATATTTCCATCATTCCATAAAACTCCCTCAGGATGTACTCATAACTTTCCTACATCCCTAACCCATGGCAACCACTGACTTATTATCCATCAACATAGTTTTGACTTTTCCAGAATGTAATATAAATGGAATCATAAAGTACGTAACCTTTTACAAACCTTTCGTTTAGCATAATGCCTCTAATCTTTCATTCAGCATAATGACTTTAAGATTCATCTATGTCGTTGCATGTCTCAATAGTTCATATTGCTGAGTATTGCTGAGTAGTATCTCACTCCAGGTATCACAGTTTGTTCATCCATTCAACCATTAAACAACTTTTGGGTTGTTTCTGGATTTGGGTAATTATGAAGAGAACTATTTAAATACTAATGGACAGGGTTTTGTGTGAACATAAGTTATTTCTCTAAATATCTAGAAGTAGGATTGCTGGGTCATATAGTGTTATACACTAAATGTTTTTGCCTGCCCCCCAAATTACCATGTTGAAGCCCTAACCCCCAATATGATGGTATTTGTAGATGGGCCCTTTGGGAGGTAATAAGGTTTAGATAAGGTCATTAGAGTAGGTCCCGTATGATGGCATTCGTGCCCTTATAAGAAGAGACATAGAGAGAAAGTTTGCTTCTATCTCTCTCCACCATGTGAGGACACAGGGAGGAGATGGTCATCTGCAAACCAGGAAGAAAGCCCTAACTTGGGAACCAAATCAGCTTGTATCTTGATCTTGGACTTCTCAACCTCCAGTACTGTAAAAATAAATTCCTGTTATTTAAGCCACTCAGTATATGCAATTTTGTTATAGCAGCTGGAGGTCAGTAATATATATGGTAAGTACATGCTTATTTTTATGTGAAACTGCTGGACTGTCTTCCAGAGTGACTGTACCATTTTACATTCCCATCAGCAGTTCCCATCAACCAGTGTTCCAGGTGCTCCACACGTTCACCAGCACTTGGGTGTTATCTTTTGAATTTTGTCAAATACTTTCCTGCCTTAATTGATATGACCATGTGGTTTTCCTTTTGAAACTACTAATCTGGTGGATTACTTTGATTTAAAATACTGAGCCAAATTTATAGTCTTGGTTTATCCCAAGACTATAAATTTGGCTCAGTATTTTAAATTGGTGCAGGTATTTTATTCTTTTTACACATTGCTGGATTCAATTTGATATTTTGTTGAGGATTTTTTTTTTTTCACCTAAGTTCATTAAGGATTTTGGATTGTAGTTTTTTTGTAGTGTCTTTGTTTTTTCAATATTTTATTCTTTGTGCTGTTTAAATAGGATAATATCTATTGATCTATAGCTATTTCCTCTGTCACCTGCTCTCACCTATATGAGCTTAAGCTCATACAGTGAACATTTCATTTTGGCTGTTGTATTTTTCAGCTCTTAAATTTTCATTTGGTTCTTATTTATATCTATTTATTTCCTGAGATTTTCTATCTTTTCATTCATTCACTTTTACTTCCTAAGCATGGTTATAATACCTGATTTAAAGTCTCTTTTGATAATCCTATCATCTTTATCATCTAGGCATTGCCCCAATTTGATTTTATTTTTCCTTGCAAATTGAGATAATTCCATTCTTTCTATGTCTAGTAATTGTACATTCTATCCTGCACATTTTGAAAGTTATGTTATCAGACTCTGAGTATCATATAAATCGTAAGGAGAAGGTTGATTTGTTTTCGCAGGGAATTGTCTTAGTTAGTGTCAGGCCACAAGTTCTGATATACATTGTGCGGGCTACAGTTCCAATGTCAGTTCAGTTTTCAAACACTTCCAGTGCAATTTGGATCTGCCCTTTGTGACCAGTAACCAGTCTGGATCCTGGGTGGTAGTCTACTCTGCCGCTTAGTTCTCAATACCTGTTGTATGCTGTTTAGTCAGATCCATGCAAGTGCAGTTTAAAGGTAAGCAGAGGAGTTCACGTTAGTTTTAGGGATCACACTTGATCTCTTTCCTCTTTGCAACAAATCCAACACTCCCTGGCTCCCTGAGGCCTCCCTTACTAATCCTCTAGCTAGAAAACTGGGGTTGTAGTTTCCCTGCTCTACTGTTTACTTCTCTCAACTATGCCTGTATCTTGGTCTAAGCAGTGAGAGGACACAGAGAGAATAAAAACAATGGAGACCGGCACCACGCTCTTGGGACCAAATCCCCTTTGATTAGAGCAAAGGGTTCCTTTCTCTATGAGTTTAAGTTTCTTCCCTGTGATTTCTGCCATTGCTGTGCTACTGCCATAGTATTGCCTGGAGGCTGAAGCAGAGAGAAGAAACTCCTGTTTCACTCTGAAAGGAGGGAGAGAAGAAATTATGGGTGAGGTGTGGGTAAGTTGGCAAATTTGGTGGTAGGAGGTTGTAAGAGTTGTAATCTCTTTTTCTGTAATGCAGGAGGCAAAATCATAGTGATCTGCCCATAATGAGTTAGTGGCCAGGGAGGCATATGGCAAATACTGTTGGCTGATCCAACATTGTTCCCAATCCCTATCTGCTCTGCTGCCCTATCTGCCCTCCAGAGGTTGGAAACGCTTGCTTTATCAGATATGCAACAAGGAAACATAAGCAGAATTTTGCTGGGCTTTCTTGGAAAACTTTTACTTTTCCTAGTAAAGGAAAAAGCCACACCTGTGCCACTCTTCCTCTTTTCTTCCTGACTTGACCCCAGATGTTGTTCCTGGAGTTAGGACAGCTCTCTCACATATCTGAGAAAATAAGCATGAGGAAAAGGCCAGAATGGTACATCCACCAGCCAGACGAGTCACTGTCCAGCTACTGACTGAGAGCCAACAGCAATTCAGCCTCCAGATTTCTGGTTGCAAAGTCTTATTTGCTTAAGCCGCAAAAGGTGGATTTTGCATTCAGAAGCATTCCTGATACAGGAAGGCTTAAGGACAGTGATGGACATGTTTTCAAAGAGAATGGGAGTGAGGTAAAGAAGGAACATTATATTATAGATATAATATTGACAGCCCAGAAGAAGTGAAATTCATAAAGAAATACCAATTTCATTTTGGAGTATTTACTATCTGTGGAATTAAGTAATCTAATGGGGGAACTGCTATCATGTTAATTTTTATCAACGTTAGCTCAAGTCATAGTAACTCTCCATTTAGATAAACTAGCATCTTCTAATTAGAAGACCTATGTAAATGAGAGATAATTCAAAGTACACAGCAACGCTCTTTAAAGATTCATCATGTACTTTATCTAAGTGGAGAAATTTGGATTATTCACAGAGAATGCAATCTTCTAAAGTTTATGGCATCACCAAGTGAAGATGGACAATTCCCTCAGAATACTTGATTTAGATTGCCGTTTTATTCACATAGTACCTAAGAAACTCTGTTTCTATAACTAAGCAGTAATTCACAATACACATATCTCTGAGGCATTTCTGTTGCTTTAATAGATGGCTTATTCCTCCCTTTACAGGGAATGAACCCTAAATAAAGACTGCTACATTTTTAATAATGGAAAATATACCAAACCCAATAGTCATATTCCCTAGAACTATAAAATATAATCACTATCAAAAAAGTCTATAATTAAAATTTGCATTTTCTCCCCCTACTAATTTTATATCTATCAATATACTACGCAGAGCACAGTAATCCCACATTTGTTGCTGGAGTTACCCTAAGCACTAGATGTGGTTGGATTTTCTGATAATGAAATGCTTACAATCCGTGAGAAACTGATGCAGACAATGAAGTTCACTATGAGCCTCTTCTCTTCTCCTTCCAGGACTTTCACTTGTGAGTCCGTGCTGCGTAACTGTGGCACCATGGGAAACACAGTAATACATGTGTCTTGTAATACATACTCTTAGCAAGAATCCCTGGAAAAGGGAACATTATGTTGTATACTGTCATAATAACTTTAATAACATACAAATCAAACATTCTATATTTAAACAGGGACTGATTGAATTAAATATGGGTAAAACTTTGGTGGACTCTAAATTGACTTTAGTGATTTCCCTATTAGTACAAGAGCATCAAAATCCAGGGTATTACTTTGTGACAGCTTTGTCTAGAAACTTGTCTTACTAAGACTGCATAAAGCCCTAAAAGGCTGTCTTATGATGCTTGAAACATGTTCACAGCTGATTTCTGCCAGAAAAGGGGCCAGGAAGAACCCTGAAGGATAGTAATCAGCTGTTAAGGGTTTCCTTTTCCAGGGAAGCTGTGGTACGCGTTACATGCCACACTTGTCAACATGTGTCACATCAGTCAGTCTGGCTTGGACAGTCTTTTCTTCAGCTCCCCTTTTCCTTTGTATGAAGATGATCATCAATCTTACATAAAGCACTCATAGACAGCCCTATTTATTAGAACATTCCTTATGTTTAGACCACCCCCTGAAGACATGTAGAGTCATCTTAATGTTTTTCCCCTCTTCTTCTGCCCTTCCTCCCCCACCCCCCCACTTCAAGCCATTATTTCTCAGTCTAGTCATATAGGACACAGCTCCCTGGCCCATGCTGGTATTATGAGCCTTGCGCTCCCCCCCCCCCGCCACCCCCAGGTAGTCGGTCGCCAGTCGTTGGTTGGCCACTCACAGCAGCCCACAGCAGCTCTTGCTGGCTACCTGCCTCTCAGGGCAGCACACGGTAGCCCACAGCAGCACACAGCAGCCCACAATGGCTGCCAGCCACTCATGCTGGCCACCAGCCACTCACAGCGGCACAGCAGCCCACGCCAACCTCTGGCCCCTCACGCAGCCCAGCTCCAGGGAGAGCTGTTGTTCAGTCTCAGCTGTAAAGGGCGCAGCTCACTGGTCCATGTGAGAATTGAACCGGCAACCTGCACGGTGCTCCAACCACTTGAGCAACAGGGCCAACCCCATCTTAATGTTCACATTAAGATGTGAATGAAGTTACATTCTGAAGATTATTTTTTCCAACACAGGAGTAATGTGTAGGCTCTTGTGAGTTTTCATGAGATTAAGTCCCTTTACTCACTGCCTCCTAACAATGAGCCAGGACTTTTTAGCCTAGATCTTGAGTTACATAGTCTTTTGGGCCTCCTCTATCCTATACTCATATTTTGAATCTGGTAACAGAAAACAAAATGGGAAAAATTTTTTAAAGTGTTAATCTTTGGTCTGAGAACTCTAATACTCAAGATATGAAATGGAAGAGAATGTCTATTTTATACTGAGTAACTCACACATTCCTTCTCAACAGGGAAAATGTACTTGTCTAAAAAGGAATGTACAGTTGTCCCTCCATATTTGAGGGGGATTGATTCTAGGAACCCCGCCATCCCCCAATGCCAAACTCTGCAGATGCTCAAGTCCCTTACATAAAATGGCACAGAACAATGCATCCAGTTGGTGCTCTGAATCTTCAGACTGGTAATATTGTTTTCAAGGTTCTCAACTTCAGAATCCTGGCTACCGATAACCCCATTCTCTCTCATGGGGGAATAGGCCACACCATGTTCTGTGGACTCTTTTGGTTTTCGGTTATCACTCTGGTAGAACAATCCATTTGAAATATATCCATCATTATCCAACAATCATGGCAGGCCAGTTATTATCTTTGATGCACAACAAAATCCCTTAACTCCCTTGCGTTACAAAACAGGAGGGCCCTTGACGTCCTCACTGTAGAAGGTGGGACCTGTGCTACGCTTGGGGAGGAATGCTGTTTTTAATGTCAATACCTCTGGGGTAGAAGAAACCATCTAGATCCTGAAAAACAACATAGAAATTTTAGAAAAGACAGATGGACTCAAAACATCATTCTTAGGAGAGATCTTTAATACCCTTACTGGTTGGTTCAGACATCTCTTGACCCTGTTGCACATTGTAGTGACACTTGTAATCTACATTCTAGTATTTGGCCCTGCATATTTTACATTTCAGTAAAGTTTGTATCTTCCAGATTACAACTATTCCATGTAACAATGATGCTCATGCAAGGTTTCTGACCCATCCTGGTTGAAGACACCATCCGAGAGATCCTGCCCCTGGGACCTGAGTCCGGTATCCAGAAATTTTCACTCCCATGCCAGGCAGGGTCAATGTCCCTAGCCAGCTATGAAGCAGCTCCAGAAGATGGACGATTGCCCCTCAATCTCCCATAAAGAATATGGGAGTAAAATCGCTGAGGGGGGAATGAGATAGGGCTGGGACAGGGCCTCCAAGAAAAACCATTAACAGCCAATCAATGAAAAACGGTCAGTAAATCAAGATGAAACAAGGAAACCAGCCAGAACCAGCCAAGACCAAAATGGCAACAAGATTCACCTCCGAGTAGCCTCCAGCCACATTAAATTAGTTGTAATACATCTCCATGCTAAATGACACACCCACCAGTGCTATGACACTTCTGGAGAGGACCACTTAAGGACAAAAAAGGAGCGCATTCCAAATTCCTGGGAAAACCCATCCTTTCGAGAAGAATATTCCTCCTCCTTATTCCCATATTAAAAAGCTTAACTAATAAAAACCATAGTTGTAAGGAGGGTCAGGGATGTCTCTTGCCTAAGAGCATCCTCCACTCTGCCTGTGCCATGGACTGCCTCACAATAAACTGCTTTTACTTGGCAAGAAAAGAAAATATTGTTTTCAATCTGCAGTTGGTTGAATCCAGATGGGAAACCCATGGATACAGAGGGCCCACTGTATATTTATTGAAAAATATCTGCATGTAAGTGGACAGTGCAGTTCAAACCCATGTTGTCCAAGGGTCAACTGTACTATTTCATTTGTGTTAATAGTAGAAATAGTAGAACATATCTGAGAATGTCTTTTCAAGAGCTACCCTAAGGATGGAAATCTGAATTAAGCTTTAGCACCTCAAACATCTGTACTGACACTGTATTGGTAAGCAGAAAGGCAAGTAATGCTGACATAAGAGTCCATATTCTTTCCTGTGGCTTTTATGACTTTTGAAAGGAAACTGGTGCCCATTAAAACCACTGATCAATACTAAGAAGGTGTTTGTGCTTTGTGTCTTCTTCCTCTCTTGAAAAAGTTCTGAGTAAATGGTTTGATTCCCTCACGATACTGATGGGACTTTTTCCTCTAGTGTGACTTTTTCTTTTTTCTACTTTTTATGGGGGAATGTTGGGGAACAGTGTGTTTTTCCAAGACCCATCAGCTCCAAGTCAGGTCACTGTTTTCAGTCTCGTTGTGGAGGGTGTAGCTCACTGGCCCATGTGGGAACCAAACCAGCACTCTAAGCAACTGAGCACTGGTGTTATGAGCACTGCACTCTAACCAACTGAGCCAACCGGCCGCCCCGAGTGTGACTTTTCCTATGTCTAAAAAGATTTGAGTTCTTACTAAAGGCTTTCCCACATTCAGGACACTTGTAGGGTTTTTCCCCAGTGTGGATTCTTCGATGCTGAATCAGGGCTGCATTTCGGCTGAAAGCCTTTGCACACACATCACACGCATATGGCTTCTCTCCACTGTGGATTCTCTGATGTAGGATAACGGCTGTGCTCCGACTAAAGGTTTTGCCACATTCATCACACTTGTGTTGTTTTTTTCGAGAAGGATTTCTATGTCTTCTTTCAAACCTGCCATCTTGTTCACAGGTTCCTCTAGATGTGAAACTGGGAGAAGTATTCATATGAACAGTGTTGGGAACATCGTAATGCAGTTCTGTGCCTGAAGAAGTCTTTTGCCTTGAGGCTGATTTCACATTTATAGTTCTGATGTCTTTATCTGAAATAATACACAGAAAAGCAAATGTCACCAGTTCCGCTCAGAAAGAAAGAAAGAAATATAGTCTAATCCAAATGAAATATATATGAATTATTTATTAGCTAGCATGTTTGTAAAATAGCATCACGATGTGGAGAATGGGAAAGTAAGACCAAAAATGCCGAGAAGATAATAAGGCAAAAGATTAAGGTTTATAGTCTGAGGAGGCAGTCAAATAGAAAGCTAAAAACCTTTACGCAAACGGCAGACTGGTGAGTAGGGGTAAAAAGATATGTCAGAGACTGAGGAAAGTCTGGAAGAAAAGAAACGGCCTAAAAGAAGAGCAATTATTAGAGAAGCAGAGGAGCAACTGCAAGAGAACTCAAATGTGGCAGTAATAATAAGAGTGTCAATTAACAAGTTTAATAATGATAAATGAATCAATAATTAAGCAAAGAAAGGAGATGAAGAAAGCCAATAGTCAAAAAAGAATATGGAAAATAAGGTCAGAAAATACAAGTTAGGCAAAAAACAGGGGGGATGTTGGAGGGAAATATAGACTAGGATAACTGACATCTCAAGAGATGAAGGGTAGTAGAGTGTCCATCTACGAAAAACCTCTGCTTCTATATGTATTTTATAGTGCTAGTTGAATGGCACTATTTAAATAGAAATCATCTTATTAATGGTAAGGATTTTGTCTCAAATTCGTTTTCATAGCTCAAATTCCAAAGTGATCTCAATGTCTAGTCTCTATTATCAAATTCTTGGTAAGTTAGCACTTGTTAGCATGGAGACCAAGGTCATCTGCAGAAGCTTTGATAAGACATGACTGTACCACAGAAATCTTGTAGCGAGCAGCCTTAAGAAATGGTTTCGTTAGCCTATCATGATTCTGGTTCTTTCTGCCTTGAATTGCAAGATCCTGGGCTTTTGGTTTCAAATTTCTATGTATCTAAAAGAAATGTAGGAAAGGCCTCTGTGAGGATAGTCCCAGGCAGAACATGGTTCTTGCCAACAAGAACCCAGGACCTGGCTTTGTCGCAGATCACTTCTTTGGTCATCACCACACAAAGCCACTGAGCCTGGGGTGGTTTCCAGCCCCATCCTAATGGAGTGTGAAAAGACACTTCACCTAGGGAAGCCAAGGCAATCGCTAGACTGGAGATGGTAAGTGCCCAGAACAAGCCTCCTGGAAGCATATACTTGTCAAGTAAGAGTGAGAAATCTTTTCTAAATGTCTCTCTAAATTCTTAAATACTCTTTATTTTACCTGTAGTTTCCTATCAAATCCCCTTGAAAAAATTATTTTTGCTTAGCCGATCAGCCACCCCTGGAATATAGAAGGGGAGGGGGAGAAGCTTCCTTTAACTGGGGTTTCCCTCTTCATCTCTACCTCCCATTTTATCCAGGATGATCACCTAGGAGGGACTGTGCTCAAATGTCACTTCATCAAACAGGTGTTCTCCATCATTCTATTTAATAAGACCCTGTCCCCACTTCATGTATCCCCCTTATTCTGCTTCATGGTTTCCCCATAGCACTTATTATTGTATTTATTATTATTATTATTTTAGTATCTGCAGTGGAAGAACAGATTGCTATGCCAGCCATTTTGGAGTGCTCCTGTAAAAAGTGAAGCAAAGAGCAACAGAGACTAGTTTAAAATGGGAGGGAGCAGAGAAATGTATATGCAAAGCACTGCAAGAGAGCAAAGTCATCTTAGCAGCAATATGGCAATTTTGATACTAGATCCCACCAGTAACTGAGCAAGAAGTTACACAGAAAATGATGATGTAGAGCAGTGGTCTTTAGACTGTGACCTTGGGGTCCTTCAGAAGGGCCCCAGGGGCTCCTGAAAATAAAAGAGGTTGGGAACAAAGCCGAGTTGGAGCTCTTGTGGGCTGAGACTACTTGCTCCTGCTTCAGAGTACCTGTGTTTTTGTCTGTTTTATATATTGGAAGTCCACATAAAATTTCATTTGAGAAAAGGGTCATGCTGTTTAAAAAAGTTTGAAAACCCTGATGGAGATGATGTCAAGAATTTTTAAAATCTGCAGATTTTATAAGAATCTATGAGAAACAACAAAACACTGAGAATGTTCATTAGCACGGCATATAGTGGTGGAAGTTCCTACAATGAAGAGGAAGCAGGAGGGGTGATTTGAGACCTTTTGCAGAAAGCAGCCAAGATGCATGTAGTGGGCTGAGAGGCCACCTTTGCCTCACACCATGAACTAAATCCTGCCCCTCACCGTTTTGTCTTGAGGACTGAAGCTCCATGGATGTACACTGTAGCTGCTGCTTCGCAGGATTGAGCTGGCTACTTGGTGACTCCGTAGTGATCTCCCAAGGTGCTAGCTTCTCTGCAAGCATGTCCTCATTTTGTCCAGAGACCTGGAAACAGGTTACCTGAGGCTGACAAAGGGAATCAGATTGGGATTTCAGGACAAAGTAAGAGAGAAGAAACTATGTAGACAATATCCTGGGGCACAGGAAAAGGGAGGAAAAAGAGCAGAGCCATGTTCTACTTTCTGGCACAGCTGGGAGAACATTTCACCCCGCTGCACAACCAACTGTGCCGAGTGGAAGTATGATTTGAGAGCTCTACCCACAATGATATGCTAGACGTCCTAACTCAGCCTGGTCACTCATTCTCACAGATGCCCTCTTACCTGCTCAGCAGGTCCATCAAGCTCTTTTTCCAGCTCCTCCAGCATAGTCACAGCTTCCTCTCCATTCTCTGGTCGGTGCTCTCGCAGCCAGGCCTGCAGCTCCTTTGGCAGGATGGCCAGGAACTGCTCCAGCACCAGCAACTCCAGGATCTGCTTCTTGGTGTACACCTCGGGCCTCAGCCACTGACAGCAAAGCTCCCGGAGCCGGTTCAGAGCCTCCCGGGGCCCAGGTGACTCCTGGTAGCCAAACTGCCTAAACCGCTGGCGGAAAGTCTCTGGGCAATAGTAGCTTCTCCAGTGGAGGCTGGATTCCAGATTACAGGCCTCCTTTGTCTTTTCCATCTTCACTACCAGAATGCTGTCAGGCTCTTCTGAAGTTTGTGAAAGCAGTGATGATGACTGTTTCAATTTTGCAGACATTTGGACTGGGAATAGCTCAGAACCACTAGGCTTTAATTTTCAAGAAGGCAAAGCTCTCCTTATGGATGGATACTCCTTAAATATGATTAAAGAAATAAGTGGAACAAGACAAACATTTCTTAAAACAATACAACCAAGATTAGAAACAAGAAAGTACTGCTCTTAATCTTAACGTAAACCATGCTTTCAAAGAATACTTCCTTCTGTAAGAGAATAAAAAAGCTACGAGCCATTAATTCGTACGTGTGAGTAATTCCCAATTATTCTGAAAATCATGCCCATGAAGCCAAATATCACAATAAGAGACCAGCCAGGATTGCATAGGAGCTCCTGGAACATAGAAATTGGGAAACCAATTAATTTTTTCTAGCCTGCTGCTAAGAGCTCTAAGAAAGTCTGAGAGAAGTATTTTTGTGTGGATTTTTTTTCAATGTTTACTAATTTTAAAAACATTATTTTGACATTAAAGGAACCATTAAACAAAGGTAATAGCAAATTCCTCCATCTTAATGTATTTCCATTTTTTCATACTTACTTCCACTTCCCATTCATAACATCTATGTTATTTACTTAACTCTATTGGAGAACATTAGGTTGTTTCTAATTTTTACTATTATAAATAATGGTGGGAGGCACAGCTTCATGAATAGACTACTTTTTTCCTTTCAAATTATTTTCTTCAAGCATGTCCCAAGGCCTTACGGTATTGAGGCCAAAGGAGAGTAGCAAATTCTATCTTGCTATGAATTGTCAAATAAATTACAGAAAAGACTATCAATTCACAATGCTACCAGCAACATAATGATGTACAAGGGCAGCATTTTCTCCAAGTATCATTAGCTTGTTTGCAGGAAGTGGGTGGAAAGACACTTTTCTTAGAATAACAGTTTACTGAGTACCATTTTAATTAGTCAGCAGTTAAATGATAACTAACAACTCTTATACATGCCCCTATTTTTCCTTTATGTAGCCTATTTTTCCCCCACTTCACCAAGTACTGTTCTAGGCACTGAAGATACAGTGGGGACCTGAGCAAAGCGTGTGGCTTCATACAACTTATACAGTGATGTGATACCCTGCAAATGATAACAGCTGACGCAGAGGATTTAACATGTGCCAAGCACTGTTCTGAGCACCTTAAACAGAAACTCATTTAAATCCTCACAAAAGCCCTGTACAGTTATGTTCATCCCCACGTTGTAGATGAGAAATCCCGGCTGGCTGGGGTCTAAACCCCGGCCGTCCAAACTTATCCACCATGCTGCGTGGTCAAGAGGCTGGAGGCGGGAGTTCAAGCCCAAAGCAGCATCAGACCCTGGGCGGGAATAGTCTCGAGACGTGGGGGGGGGGGGGGAAGCGGGAAGAGTTGAGGTCAGGAGTTTAGTGCTTTCTGGGGCGTTACATTGAGCGCCCCTAAGGAAAAGCAACCTCTGGAAGTCTCAGGAGAGATAGTAGCCGCCGAACCTGTGCAGTCTCCACAGTTGCGCTCAGCTTTACACATGAGACCGGGGAACTATATCCCCAACACCCCCACGAGGGCCTGTAACGAACCGGGTTCCTGCAGGGGAGGCTTCGCTCAGAGCTCCGGATCCGGGGTCTCTTTGAGGAGAGAACCGACTCACTTCGAAACCCCTCAGGGATGGCTGGTGACCCACGGACCCGTAACAGTAGCCCCCCGCCGGGCCCCACGAGCGCGCCGCCCCCCTGCCCGGCAGGGTCCAAACTCCGCGAGACCGCAGGAGGTGTGCGGCCATCAGGGGAGGGTGTGCGGAAGCTGCTAAGCGCGCGGGGGGGGTGGGGGATGGGAGTGGGTTCCGCCGAGGGGCAGGCGCCGCGGGGGAGGACAAGGGGAGGGGCTGCGCGGACGTGCGGTGAGAGACAGAGATGTGCGAGGACCAGGTGGGGACCGCGGAGCAACGCCGGGCGGGGAGCGGGCAAATAAAGAGGGGGTGCGCGGAAGGAGGGGAGGGCTGTCACCAAGCGGAGCCGCACCCCCGCGGTGACGGACGCTTCTCCCCTTGGCCTAGGGGCGGAGAAGAGGTCTCGGCTCTCACCTCGGGGCCGGGAAAGATGACCGCGGTGTCTGGGAGAAGCCCGGGAAGCGCCTGGCTGGAAGCTGCTTCCGGTCCTCGCGGCGTGTTGGGGGCGGGGCCTGGGACGAGAGCGGTTACCAAGGAGACGAACTGCCGCCACCTCCGGCTCTCGGAGAGGCAGCTCCTGAGCTAGGGGAAGGGGATAACCTCGATGGGTGGGCATCCACCTGTTCCGCGTCCCGGTTCAAATAAACCAGCATTGTTAGTTCTTGGAGAACCTTTACTTACGTTGTTAACCTTAGTCTTTCAGTCACCCAGTAAGGCTATTCCTATTTCACCGGAAATAAAACCAAGGATTCCGTGACTTGCCCGCAGTCACAGAGAGGGGAGACTCCTGCGCTTGCTACCGCTAAGCACAACTTCCCTGTAGTACCTACCATCCCTGCTGCTGAGGTGGGGTATGCTCCAAGTACGTATAGAAGTTTTAAGTAACAGGTTTAACCCTCGTCCCGCCCCCCATGTTTTCACAAGAGAACCTAAGGCCCTTTCAAAACGTGAGAACCTGCTCACGCATATTTTGGGACTAATATATAGATATATATTTCCTCAGACTCTTAAGAAAATTTAAAAATAAATTTAAGGCTAAATGAGCTAAAGGCCACAGTCACATATTGTCTTCCTTCTCCACCCACGTTCCCCAGGGACTCTTGGAAATGTAGAGGGAAGTGGGGAATTAGATAGGGAGAGGACGGAGATGCTTGAAAACCACTTGCTAATTAATAAACAATAACAACAAGAAAAAACTCTTCTGGTATGACCCCCCCAAAAAAAAGTATGTTAGTACTGGAGTCTGAAGTGATAAGAAAAAGGGCTGGTTTAGTCCATCTATACTAGACCTAGGGGTTTAGGGGAGAATCTTGCATCTTAATGAACTTACGATGACATTAAATTTGAAGAAATTCTTACTTCACCAGGAGCTTTCACTGTATAAGACACGTTGCTGAGGCAAGTGCTAACACAAATTGCAGAAGGAATGTGTCTACATTGATGGTAGGTTAAATGATTCAAGACAATGAGGAATGGAAACAATTCTTCAAGGGCAGTGATGGCAATGGTGTGAAATCTTAGAAGGTGGTTTAAGGAGAAAATGGACTGCAGTTGAAAGCTGCAAGGAGAATAAGGAACTGTGAAAAGCCATAGGATTTGGCAAGAGGTGAATTCATGGATTCTGATCCACCAAATAGCCAGATCCAAGAAACTAAAGTTTTTTTTAAAAAAGGAGCAAATGTAAAAGATAGCTTATAAAAATTTCACAATGAGATTAAAGGGCAGGTTTTTTGTTTGTTTGCTTTTTATTAATGTTTGAGGGTAGATTGGAAAGAAATTAGCAGGGACAGGGTCCCAGTAGAGTTAGCACCTGCTATATACCAGATGCATGGTAAACACGGAGAATTCAAATGTAAGATACTTGCTCTTTAGGAACTGATAGATTAATTAAGGAAGAGGGTGTATAAATTGACTATTCTAAACAAAGTAGCAGATGATCTGATAGAGCTGTCTGCAGGATGCTATAAAAGCCCAAAGAAAGAGAGGTGTTGGTAATAGGGGTGGATAGGTTGGAATTGGAGGTGATGGGGGAAACTGAGTGTTGATGCATTTCTAGCTGAGGGATCAGTGTGGAATGTTTAGTTTGCTGGATTGAGAGACGGCAAGCCTTGAGTGGCTGAGGACGAGAATGAAGACGTAAACAAGAGTCTAGTTTTAAAAGATTTGGCTGGGTGAATGGCTGTGAACTAAAATATTAAGCAGGGTCTTGAGTAAGTGGCACAAGCATATCTGTAATTCAGATAGAATTCTCTGATGGCAGCAAGAAGGACGGGTTTGATGGGAGACAAAATTTAAGGCAAGGTGACCAGCTTTGAAGCTATTGCGAGGATCCAGTCTGTAATGGATGGAGGTCTGAACTAACGCAGAGGGAGCGAGGATGAAGGCAGATTCAGGGAGGCTGGTGCTTGCTTGGATGATATACTCATAGTTAATTGGGTAGATAGAGTGTCATTTCAGAGAAGTATATTAAAAAAAAAACTGAGTAGGTTTGACAGTTGCTTATGTGGACACTTGAGGGGATTTTTTGATAGATTGAATCTGAGGCTGAATGAGATTCTATAATCAATACCCTGTACGTAACTGGCCATTTTGTGAGATTATGTGAAAATAAATCAAACATACTCTATATCTAAATGCTTCCCCTATGTGAGTATTTAAACTCCTTATGAATATTATAACCATTTGTAAACACAGTGAAGGAGGAGGGCAAGCACTCTATAATGGCATTATAGGGACAGGCACTCCTCCACTTTCGATTCTCCTTCATCACTATATTCTTTCCCTTAATTAGAAGCTTTTAGGGATGTGGATACAGCCCTGGGGAGCAGGACTTGGTGGTAGGATGGGGGAGGGACTGCTCTTGTCCATTCTAGGTCAATTTGACTTAAAATTATGCATATTATAACATCAGTTATAGAGAATAAACTATAACTGCACCGCCCATTCCCCTTTAAGACTTCTATATTGAGGCTTCCACCCTCACCCCTTCACTTGCCTTCCCTAGTGCTAAATCTAATTCACATATTTCAGTCTTTATTTTCTCAGCATTTTACTTTATTAATTATGGTACTTCTACTTTGAACCCTGTCCTTCATTTTTATTACTATACGTAACAAGCAGGGAAAAGAAAGAGGAGCACATGCTAGAGTGGGACTAATTAATTTATTTAGCAATATCTGATCAACTATTTAGCAATATGCAATAGCAGAAGACAAATGCTATTAATAGAATATGCTAATGACAGAAAATGAAGGCAGTTAAGCTATATATCCTGATATGCCAAAGAAGCTCACCAAACTGTGGGGAAACAACACTGGAACAATAAGGAATCAAAACCTTGCCAGGTCTGCAGCTGGGAAAGCTGACGCGTCTTCCACTGCTGCTTGCTAGTTCCCAAGCATGCTAAAATGATGAAGAATCACCAAGGACGGATGACGAAATTACACTGCCAACTGAGGTCTATCTTATATATTTTTTCAGATGTACCTTAGAGCCAAGCTCCTTGTTCCTGCCTCCCCCTCAGGGAATGGCCAGTTCCCCAGGAGGGTTCAGCAGTTACTGTGATAAAAATATTGCTTATCCGTCTGAAGGCCCAGTTCATTCGGACAAACAATACTTACTTTTCTCGCCTGGGACCATCGGCCCAAGGCCTTTGAAAACCTGGCAACATGCTTGTCACATCATTCTGATATAACTTAGTTACTTCTTCACCTCATCCACTGATGCGGGCAAAACACGCAGAAAGCAACATCATCCCATATCTCTTTTGCCGGAAATTACACAAGGGAGAATTTCTCTTAACCCTAAGCTAGCTATCACCCCACATGCAGTCTCTCATGGGGGTGAACAAAGGAACAAAAAGCTAATCAAAAGCTAACCAGCTTCTCACATGCAGTCTCTCATGTAAGGAAACAAGAAAGCTAACAGACGAAAGCTCACATCATCCAATGAAGGCAAATTTTTCTAACATTTTCCCCACACTATCCTATCTTCGGATTTTTCTCCTTTTTCTGAACAGTCCTTATGGTGGTTCTGCTTGTTCTGCAATCCTGCATATTATTAGTGTTCTCCATTTTTCTGCCTTTGGTTCCTGTACTTTTCATGCTGTAGGTTCTCTGTGGGCTAGCATATCTGTTTCCACCTATAAGGCTTCAACTACTGTCTCTAACTAATGAGTTCCAATTTATATCTTAAGCCTTATGTTTTTGAGCTTCGTCACCATAGAGCTGACTGCTTTCCAAACATTACTATTTGTTTGTTTCATAGGCACCTTAAACAAATCATGAGTTAGTCCTCATTTCCCCTACGCTCACCTCTCTTTCCTCCTTATCTCCTGGACTAGCACCACCATCCACCCATTGCCACAGTAGAAATCTGAGATCTTCCAAGACATTTCCATTTCACTCATGTACATGTCAGGCAGGGTCTGTATCCCATCACCCTGTGCTCTTTGTGTCTTTTGTTCCCTTTATGGTGGCTGGCATATTGCTGTCTACTTAATTCATGCTCCATAAATACATGAATAGAAAAAGAAGAGGATCAAATTGGTACAAGGGTCAGTTTCCTACTAGCAATGGGATTATGGGAATGGACTAGAAACAAAAGGATATGAAATTGGATTGATATTGATCATGGGAGCCCAGAGTAAGGACTGACGGAGATGAAGGATGAAGCCAAAATGTTAAATATAAAATTTAACAGACTTCAGCCAGATTTAAAAGCATAGTTACCAGCAAAGACAGATACTCTATGAGGAGGAAGAGCCCAGTGTGTCAGAGAGCTGCAGCAGGTAGGTAGATTGGAATGAAAGCATATGGCTTGATAACATTCTAAGGTGAAGAGATGAAGATAATAAATTTCATACAGCACTGAAAATCCATGTCTGGGAAGACAGCCCACAGAGAGAGAGAGAGAGAGATCTATGGTAGAGTTTCAGAGTCTGCTATAACCTTGTATATTTAGCACCCGTCCACATGGAGTCTTGCTTCACACCTCTCTCCCAAGACATGGGACTCCATGCACTCATTTATGAGGTGGTTCTCTACAAACTGGAACTAAACATTTGGTGATAACTGATTTGGTGCTGTATTAGTTTTTAGGCCTGCCATAACAAATTACCACAAACTTAGTGGCTTAAAACAACAGAAATTTATTCTCTCATGGTTCTGGAAGCTAGAAGTTTGAATTAAGGCATTGGCAGAGCCATGTTCCCTGTGGAGGCTCTATTGAAGAATCCTTGCTTACCTCTTCCTACATTCTGGTGGTTGCTGGCAACCCCGCATCACTTCAATCTCTGTCTCTATTGTCACATGGCATTCTTCTTTCTGTGTCTAAGAGTGGCTCTGTGTCTCATCTCCTCTTAAAAGGACACCAGACATTGGATTTAAGGCTCACCCTAATCCAATATAACCTCATCTAACGACATCTGCAAAAAATGTACATTTCTACATAAGGTCACATTCTGAGTTTCCAGGTGGACATGAATTTGGGGGGAACACTATTAAACCCAGTACAGTGTCCTTGCCAGCTACCAACTTATTGAAATTTACCCTTGTTTGCCTACTCTGTAAACATGAAATGGGTCTCAAATATTTTCTTTACCAACAAGTGCGATGTTACAATTTGTCAGTAGGAGGCGCTAGAGAGACATTGCAGGAGGAAGGGCTTCCCTCCCTTGTTCTGGTGTGCTCTCTCTGCAAGTTGGGTGTGCAGCTCTCCACTGCCCAGCAGCAGCTTTCCCAGACAGCTGCTTCCTCCTGCACCCTCCTGGGCAGTTTCTAGCAGCATGCCTCTAGTGAGATGCTTCCCAGTGAATGGCTTTTCCTTGCAATCTAGAGGGAAGATTTCCAGCAAGTTTCACTACCATGGCACAAAAGTGACTTCTCTGCTGTCCAGTGAGCCATGGCGCTACACTGCAGAGGAGGCTCCTAATGATCAAGTGGACAAACTGACACACTCAGTGGCTATAAGTCAGTCTTACCCCAGTTACCCCAGTGCTTGCTCATTGGGCCACAAACAAGGTGGCCACAGTGGCAGGGATGGAGGCTATGCATGGGCTCAGAAACATGGATCTCCTCTACCCAGACTGACTGAGTTCCTAATGAATAAACTGCAGCTCTCTGACCCACTGGGCTTTTCCTCCTTGTGGATTATCTGTCTTCTCTGGTAACTATGCTTTTAAATCTGGCTGAAGTCTTCGTTAAATTTCAGATTTAACGTTTTGTCGTCATCCTTCATCTCCTTCAGTCCTTACCCTGGACTCCTATTACCAACATTAATCAAATTTCATATCCTTTGTTTCCAGTCCAATCGCATAACTGTTCAACATTACTAGAGTTCCTAATCTGTCACCAGCAGAGTCCAACCAGCCCCTTATATGGCACCACTCCCTATGGGGACTAACTAGCCACCTGGTGGCAGGTTGATTACAATCAGACCTCTTCATAGAGGAGGTAGAGATTCATCCTCACTGGAATATACATGCATTCTGAATATGGATTTGCCTTCATTGAATGTAATACTTCAGCCAGTCCTACAATCTTCCTACGTGTGGAATGCTTCACCCTTCATTTTGGTATTCTGCATCGCATTGCTTCTCATCAAGGAGCTCATTTCACAGTAAAGGAAATATAGGAATGGGTTTATGCCTGTGGAATCAACTGGTCTTACCATACACCCTGTCACTCAGGAGCAGGTGGCCTAATTGGAAGTTGTAATGGCTTACTGAAGATTCAGTTGTGGTGCCAGTTTAGAGACATCACCCCAAAACAATGGGACTCTGTCTTACAGGAACAGTATGTTTTGAATCAGAGACTATTATGTGATGTTCTCTCTCCCATAGCCAGGATACATGGATCTGGGCATCAAGGGGTGGAAGCGTAGGAGGGGGTCTTCTCACTCTTAAACTCGATAACCCATTGGCAGAATTTTTCTTCCTGCCCTAGAAACTTTGAGAGATGCTGGTTTGGAAGTCATAATTCCCAGGGAGGAATGCGTCCACCAGCAGATACAATGGTTCATGTGAATTGGGAAGTGAGACTGCCTCCTGGACATTTTGAACTTCTAATGTCATTAGACAAACTGGCAAATAAATAAATAAATAAATAAATAAATAAATAAATAAATAAATAAAAGTTATCTTTGGGGCAGCCGGGTGGCTCAGTTGGTTAGAGCACAAGCTCTGAACAACAGGGTTGCTGGTTCCGTTCCCACATGGGCCAGTGAGCTGCGCCCTCCACAACTAGATTGAAGATAATGAGCTGCCGCTGAGCTTCCAGAGGGACAGCCGGAGGGCTCAGTTGGTTAGCGCGCCAGCTCTTTAACAAGGTTGGCAGTTCAATTCCTTCATGGGATAGTGGGCGGTGCCCCCTGCAGCTAAAGATTAAAAACGACGACTGGCCTTGGAGCTGAGCTGCGCCCTCCACAACTAGATTGAAGGATGACTTGGAGCTGATGGGCCCTGGAGAAACACACTGTTCCCCAATAATCCCCAATAAAAAATAAAAATAAAAATTGATAGCTTTATAAAAAAGTTATCTAGGTGAGGTCCCGGAACTTGGATTGCGGACTACACAATGCAGGCAAGGAGGACTATGTCTGAAACCTAGGTTGTGATCTGACAGTGCCTCATAGTATTTCCATGCCCAATAGAAAAGGTTAATGGAAAACTACAGAAACCAAAAAAAAAAAAAAAAGGCAAGACTGAGATTCAAACCCTCTGGGAGTGAAGGTATGGGTCACTCCAGCACTCCAGCTAAATTTCTGGCTGAGGATAGGGAAATGTGGACTGGGTAGTGGACAAAAGAAGACACTGATGTCATTCCAGCCTCACAACAAATCACAGAAATGATGACAGTAGTAGCTTTGTACTTATATATTTTCTATTTGCATATATATATATATATATATATATATATATATATATATATATATATGTCTTATATGCTAATCATTTTTTTCTTCTCTCTTCTTCCCATTGTTATTTTATGTATATGCAGTTGAAAGTTAACTTTACAATTTACTCTTCAGGTAACAGAATATTCAGTGTGACTCTACCTAAATTCGAGGAGTAATTAATATAACCAGTGAATGACTCTTGGGACAGTGTATCCCCAGATTTTGAGGAAAAGGTGAGAACTTTATCTTTAGATAGTTGTATTTTATTACAGGAAAAAATAGCATTGTTTTATTGATGTACAGAAGTTCAAAGATGTATGGGAGGGTATACGTGGACGCTGATACTCATTTGTATCTCTTTGCTTTTGCTCAAACTATTCTTTGGACCTTAAATATTTCTTCTTATTCTCTCAATTTTGAGACAGAGCTTGTTTCACCATGAAGTTTCCTCCAATTACCTTTCCCCCTAATTTCTCTGAAGAACTTGACTATATCACACATTTAGTACCCAATTATATTCTGAATGTAATGTTCCTCTAATCATTTGATGCTTTTCACTGCCCCTCCACCAGCTCCAGCCCACTAGATCCTAAGCTCTTTTAGGACTATGTCTCATTCTTTTTTTGCATTATCCATCAAAAACACACGTATAGTGAGTCACTACTCATGAATACCTCTCAATTAAATAGCTGTCGTTACTCACTTGCTGCACTGATTAATCTGCTTCTTTTGCCAAATTCAGTTTTAGCTAATACAGTGTTTCCTAACCTAATTTGACTAGAGAGCATCTTTGACGTTAATATGTAATTTCTCAAAACCACTTGGAAATTTAAAAAAATAATAATCAATTTTTACTTGATATGTAGCAGTGATTTATGTATGATATTTTATTTTGGCTTAACATGTTGTACCATAAAATTATTTTTAAAATATACTTGATAATAGTTGTAATATGATTTTCCCCATTATTTAAAAGTAATCATGTAAGATGAATTAAAATTACATGCTATAGTTCCTCAAAAAATTAAAAATAGAATTACTACATGGTCCAGCAATTCCACTTCTGGGTATATAACCCAAAAGAATTGAAAGCAAAGTCTCAAAGAGATATTTGTATGCCCAAGTTCATAGCAGCATTAGTTACAATAGCCAAAAAATGGAAGCCACACAAATGTCCATCAACAGATGAATAGAAACAAAATGTGACCTATATATACAATGGAATACTGTTCAGCCTTAAAAAGGAAGAAAATTCTGACATATACTACAGCATGGATGAATCTTGAGAATACTATGCTAAGTGAAATAAGCCAGTCACAAAAAAAGATAAATACCAATGATTCCACTTATATGAGTGAAATCAGTACAGTAGTCAGATTCATAGATACAGAAGGTAGAATGGTGGTTGCCAGAGGCTGGGGGAAGGACAATGGGGAGTTGTTTAATAGGTATAGAGTTTCAGTTTTGCAAGATGGAAGGGGTTCTAGAGATTGGTTGCACAACATGAATATACTTAACACCGCTTTAAAATGGTTAAGATGGTAAATGTTACATTATGTATATTTTACCACAATTTAAAAAAATCCAACAGAGTCTATAAAATCAAATTTATACAGAAGATTATTCAGGAATGAGTAAAAAAAGATTGAGAAAAATTTAAAGAAGACCTAAAAAAATGAAGTGATATCCTATGTTCGTGGATTAGAAGACCTTATATTGTAAAAATGATAACTCTTTCTAAAATTACCTGTAAATGTAATGCAATCCCAATAAAAATGTCAACACTTTTTCTGGAAATTGAAAAATTGATACTAACATTGTATGGAAATGCACAGAGTTAATAAGAGCCAAGACACTCTTAAAGGAGAAGAATTAGGTGGTAGGACTTGCTCTATTGGTTATCAAGATGTATAAAAAGTCTGCAGTAACTAAAACAGTGTTATATTAATGTAAAGATAAATAAACATATCAATAGAGGAGATTAAAGATCCCAGGAATAGATTCACAAGTACATGGTTACTTGATGAGTGACACAAATAGGACTGCAGAATAGTGGGTGTAAGATGGTCTTTTCAATAAATGATGTTAGATCAAATATATATACATAAATAATTTTATTCCTCCCTCATACCATACATGAAAATCATTTCCAAGTCAATTGCAGATCTAAATGTGCAAAGCAAAACAGTAAAGATTTTGGAATATAATGTAGGGAAACATTTTCAAGATATTGGGATAAGGAAAGATTTTTAAAAATAGGGTACTAAAAGCACTAACCACAAAGGAAAAACTGATAAATTTTACTTATTAAAATTCAGAACTTCCATTCATCAAGACTGAAAATGCAAGCAAGTGTGGGATTCCAGGATGATAGCTGTGCAAAAAATGGGAAGGTAAACAATTAGCCTCATTTTGAGCAGTAGCACTAAAGATAGCTTCAATGATTTTTTAAAAAAATTAGTTTCAGGTGTACAAAACAATGTAATAGTTAGACTTTTCATCCCTCACAACGTGATAAGCCCCCTCCCCCAATCTATTGCCCCTCTGACCGTATGTATCTATTACAATTCCATTGACTCTATTCCCTATGCTTTAGTCCATATCCTGTGACTATATATATATATATTAAATTATAGTTGACACATAATATTATTCAGCTTCAGCTTCAGTGTACAATGCAGTGGTCAGGCATTTACACCGTTCATGAAGTGGTCTTCCTAATAAGACAAGTGCCCATCTGACACCCTACAAATCTTTACAACATTATTGATTATATTCCCCAAACTGTCTTTCATATCCCCATGGCAATATTGTAGTTATCAATTTGTGCTTTCTAATCCCTTTCCCTTCTCCTTCATCCCCACCCACCTCCCATCTAGCAACCATCAATTTTTCCTCTATATCTCCAAGACTATGGGATAGCAGATTGGTGCAGCCACTGTGGAAATAAGTATGGAGGTAGCTCGAAAAACTGGAAATGGAACTACCTTATGACTCAGCAATTCCACTCTTAGGTATCTATCCAGAGAAATCCAAGACACTAATTCAAAAAAATATATGCACCCCTATGTTTATTGCAGTGCTATTCACAATAGCCAAGACTTGGAAGCAACTGAAATGCTGATCAGATGACTGAATTAAGGAAATGTGGTACATTTATACAATGGAGTATTACTTGGCTATAAAAAAGAATGAAATCTTACCATTTGCAACAATATGGATGGACCTAGAGAACATTATGCTAAGTGAAATAAGTCAGACGAAGAAAGACAAATACCATACTGTTGTCACGCAGCAGCTTAGTCGTCTGTTCCCTCCTGCCTATCCCTAAAGAAAGGAGAGTCTGTGAGACTAATCCTTTCAGGGACTTTGCTTCACCTTTGTGCTTACACCTCATGTCTCTCTGTTTGGCCCCCAAGAGGTAGTTGGTCAGCCAATGACGGGTAAGATTCCTCATGGGAGGAACAACCCAAGCCAGGCGGAACCGTGTGGGGACCACCAGGAGAACTCACGGGGTAGATAGAGGTGGGCACAGCCCCACCTTCCCCCAGCTAAGGAGAGCTTCTGCCTCTGTGGCTGTATTCCTTCCCACAACCTGCTTGGGAAGTGAGCCAATGATGTAATAACATCAGTTCTCCTTCCATTCTTAATAATAAGTTTTAGCATAAAGGATTTGTTCCTGGGGAGGCACATATCATAATTGTTAACACATCTTGGGACTTTCTGTTCCGGCTGTTAACAGGCAAGCGTAATTGATTTGAATCAGTTTTTTGGTATGATGTATGAGACTCACAGACCGTGGAGAAAACAATGCTACTTCCTTGTGTGTTCATCAATAAAAGCCAGAAGGCGGCCTGATTCGGGGCTCTCAGTCCTTTGAGGCTGGGAGACCCTTGGCCCCCTGTTTCATAACTTCCTTGATTTCTGTTTCTTTCTTAACCCTTCGCCGCCCCTTCTCGTTCTCTCACTGCCCGTGTTGTTCTGGACGCGACACCATATGATCTCACTTATATGTGGAATTTAAAAAACTGAATAAATGTACAAAGTAAACAGAAACAGTCCAATGATTTTTAAAAGTAGTATTACTGAAGGTTCCAGATTTGTTTAACAATACCGAGAGGACCTTACAGCTTCAGCAGAGAGTTTGGGCATTAATTTTGATAAGTACCTTTAAAACTAAGCAAATAAAAAATGAAGCAATATAATGATTTTCCAGGAGCAAAAACACACTTGATGTTACAAGAAAGAAAATATAATTATACAATAATTCCTGATTCATCTGTGAACAGTATAAAATCATAAATCATAATATGGTAAAGATGGTTTATTAATGTATTATAATTATATTTAGATATAATTTAGTTATATTTAAATATAGAATTATATTAAATTAAACTTAAATATAGAATAGTATATTAAACGTAACTATATTTTTCATTAATATAACAGTATAACTATATTTAGAAGAGAAGGAGATGGTAAGAAAGAACTAAATCCCCGTCTTCTAAGGTACTAACGTAGTGTTCTTTGCCCTCTTCTCCACAAGAGGGCACAAGCTGAATAAGATTTTTAACTGGATGGTTTCAGCACTGGCCTTTGCCTATGAACAACAGACTACTAACTACTTCCGCTTTGGTAGAGTTGACAGACTGCTATTGTTAATATCTGAACAACTGTCTTTGAGGTCCAACAGACTGACAAGATGAATAAGACATGATTCAAAGCACTCACTATCTAGTGGCGTCACAGAGGTATCAAGAATGATGTGTTTGAAGGACAGTCTAAGGACCCAAGGAATCCACAGTTAATGAGTTGGGAGTGTTCCTGCTGGGAGGTTGGAATGGGGGGGCTCTGTGTGGGCACTTGGGGGACGCAGGGTGGCAGTACACCTACAAGCAATGTTGACGCTTTGGGATGCGGCAGTGGGAATGGGATAGACTACACGTGGGGAGATCACCTGTGGGAGCACTGAGGGCCCAGGGACTGTGGGAATGCAGGAAATAGTCTACCAAAAAGCTTGAGGGTGGTGATGAAAGAGGCAGATTTCTTAGCCAAGACCCTGCTTGCAAACACTGGGCAGACTCATAGGTCTCACGTTCTTTAAGTTCCTGAACATCCCTTTCAAATTCACTTAGCACTTTTGTTCTTCTTGCTACTTCACCCCTCGAAGCCTGCTCTGCTCCCCCAAGGCCCATTATCTTCACCCGCCTCATACCACTGGCCTTCTCCAGTTGTACTTAACCCTCTCGCACAGAAGCCAATTTCCTTGTCCAGAGCCCTTTCCTCTAAAAGACTGGTGTTTTCCTTCAGGCCTTTCCCCCTTATCTGAGGGCTTGTTCCCAGGCTGCCTTCTTGTCTAGAACCTCTAAATTCTGACTTCTCGCTCTGGTTTTAGCCTGTTTCGTTTCTGAAGCTTCCTTGGTCTCTAGGTCTCTTTTCTTCTCCCTGACCCATCCTCTCCCAACACCTGGATCACCATCTTTCTTCCTCCATGATCTCACCTCTGTTGCCTGGTCAGCTTGCCTCTGTCAGAGCCTAGAGAAGGCACTGGCTCTCAGAACCCATGAAGCTCTCACGAATCGGGCTGGCACTGTTTTCACAGCTTCTGTCTTTCTGTTTGTGGCCTGCTCTTCATGCTCTGTCCTTGGCATTTCAGTCTAATACCACAAGTATTTTCAAAGCAATGGATGTGCTCTTGGACTCTAAACTTGAAAAATAGAAAAGGTATACAGCACCCTTTCACCTCTTAAACCTGGTTTTACGAGAGCATTTCCAATCGAGCTTATCTGCTGCGCAGTGTAATATTGCAATGGAAATCACACCGGACCAGGAGTCATAATGCACAGGCCCTGCTCCTGATGCTGCCTTGCTGCCTTCCTGGCCAGGCCACCAGGGGCAGGTGAATTTACCTGTGCGTCTATTTTCTCATCTGTAAAATGAAGGTAATGATAGTAATTACCTAATAGCATTGTCCTAAGAAATAAATGAGGTGATGTTTCCTAAGTGTCTAAAACCTTCTTTACACTA
The DNA here is from genome assembly GCF_057876585.1 of Rhinolophus sinicus. Taxonomy (NCBI): domain Eukaryota; kingdom Metazoa; phylum Chordata; class Mammalia; order Chiroptera; family Rhinolophidae; genus Rhinolophus; species Rhinolophus sinicus. The sequence goes on from NC_142504.1 coordinate 87,660,924, forward strand.
AAAGGAAACACTGAAACATGAAGCTATTATTACTACAGTTACTACTATTATTATTTCTCCGTCTGTGAAACTCAAGCGGGATTGCTAAGAGAGGATTTAATGATCTCCCAGAGGCTCCTTCAAGCCATTTCCTCTGAGTTTGTCAAATATGAGTTGCCATACATGTTGGTCATGTTTTAGAACTCAGTCCTTATAGCTTCCCTCATCTGTTCTGTCAGGACCCCAGCCCTGGCAACGCCTTGGTAAACAGCTCATTTCTGTTCCATCGAGTGAGTGGTTTCCGTTCTGGGTGCAGTGGCTTCACCGTTTGGGGAGTGAGCCTCAGACAAATGGGGCACATAGGCTGAACCAGAGTCTTGCCACCGCTGCTCACACTCAGGTTTCTAAATATGAATATGGGTCAAAGGATGCTGTGTTGGTTGCCATGACAACCCACCTGGTATATAACAATGTATTTAATCTCTATTCTGGAGCAAAATCTCCTACAGCTTGCAATAAGGCTGCTTTTCTGAGCCTGAGGAGAGTGCTGAAACTTCACTGATGTATTAAACTGATCAGGTTGCCCGGTCTCCTTTAGGACATCTCTCTTTCCTTCCTTTTTTGCTGTCTTCCTGATTTAGAATAACAGCAGCCGCGACTAACTCTTCATTCGTTGCACATACAACCAAGCGTGGCAGGATTTGAAAATGGGGCTATAGTTGCTCATTTGGGCTGAATGGCAGGTGCTGCATTCCCAAGTGACTGTCAAGAGTACCTGAGGGAGGAGGTTTCCAAAACTGGTTCTGTGACCCCCTGCTGACCTCCTACCTCTGGCATAGGAAAGAGGTTTAAAAGGCTGTAAAAAGTCTGGAAATGAGAAGGGGTTTTGGAGAAAGCTGCCAGTTCCCTGATCCCAGCCTGTGCTGTGGAAGGAGGCAGCAGGGGGTGGGGGTGAGGCTGCATATCTGGGGCCTGTGCTCCCACAGTTTGCAGGGGCAGAGGGAACCTGTGAGTGTTTCCCAAGGACCAGGCTTGGGCCACTCAAATGAGAAAGCTTGCATGGGGTTGTTTTATATCCCAACCAAGAAGGCTACCTGACAAGCAGAACCCCACAGCTCAGTAAGTGCTGAGTCTCTATCAGGCACAGAAAGCCTGAGGAAGGTGTCTTGTGCGACCTGCTGGAAAGAGATTCCAGGAGACTAGGGGTTCTCCAAGAAACCCACAGAAGTACTTCAGAGAGGAAAGTGCTTACTTCCGAGAGAGGGCTGCTGCCAGATCACCATGGAATTCCAAGTTGTATGAGAACTGTCCCGCCCCACCTTCAACACCTCCACCCTGGGTGGGGTCAGAAACTACAGCAAAGGGTGGAGTAAAAGTCATGAAAAAGGTTGAAAGGAAAAGAGAAATGTTTCAGGATTTTCCTTCTGCAGGTGTCATGGCAGAGGAGGGGAAACCCAGCCAAAATGTGAAGTTGAAAGTTGATTATTATGATTATTATGCAGGGTACCATACTTTAACTACTGGACTTAGAGTGACCAGAGGACCTTTTGTAACTCATAAGTAACCAGAAAAATCTAAGGAGCTGCCCAAGTGTTTCCCCACGGGGCAGGGAAGAATTAGCCCCACAGGTGGGGAAATAAATGACGTTCTCTGACCTGGGATCCATGAAGCCCATTGGTCCACATAAAGGTCAGGCCCGAAATCCATGCCAGAGCGAGAGTTCAATGCAGTGGCTTTATGCTGGTGCAGGATCCTGAATGCAGGAGGGAACCCACCCCACCCCTAGGAGCACAGGGCTTTCACTTCTCCCAGAAGCAGAGTGTCTCTGCAGAGCTTGAGGTAGGGTGGGGTGTAGAGGAGAAAGGGGAGGGTATGAAATAGACTGTGTAGAGGGTGGGGCATAAAATTGTCCAAAAATTGTGGTAAGCTGGCTGGCAGGGCTGGTGCTCATTTGAGATTTGTGAAAGAATCTTCTAGCTGTGACGCCCCTATTCTTTTGTCATTTGCTCCTCAGATCTGATGTCTGGATGGTTCTGGCTAACCAGTGCTGGAGGTTCGCCGCAGTGGAGAGAAAGGGTACAAGGCAGTTAAGGGTATCGTAAGGTAAGCGGTGATGGGCTGTATTACAGATAGTCTAAGCTGGAGGGGGAAGAAAGTAAGATGCTGGCCCTGCAGACCATGCCCTGTGGGTCCAACTGTTGAAGCTGGGATTCTGTAGAAAGCAGGAACCACAGGAGGTGGAGGTGCCAAGCAAGCATTTGAAGGTGGTGAATTCATTTGTGAAAGTAAGATTGGCAGTTAGGCTGTGGGCAGCTGAGGTGTTATGGGGGGAGACGAGGGTTGTTGAAAGGACTGAGAAGCCAGAGGGTGGTGGCTCATCCTTGGTACAGAAGTGACAGAAGGGTGGAGAGGTGCTAAAGCTGCTGTGGAGCGAGGAGGTACGTAAAAGTCAGCCACCAGCAGGGTCATGGGTGGTGAAGTCCTTGGGGCATGAACTTTAAGGAAGCTCAACTTCAAGGCTGGAGAAATGGAGTACAAATGGATTTGGATGGTTGGAATGACTGCAGTGTAATATTCAATTAGTAAGCTCTAGTCTTTTCACACACACAACCCCCTCACCCCCCACCACACACACACACACACACACACACACACACACACACACAGCCTGAGCTGACCGACACGTGGACCATTACTCGGCCCCAGTCCAGGACCCACATCCCCATCACTGATGCCCTCCAGGGGCTCCCGGGATCGGATGTGCTGCAGAGTGAGAGAGACAGGGATAGCCTGAGGTGTTTCCTCAGCCCTTTCTCCTTCATTTGGAGTAAAGAATTATTTGAGGGGTGGCTGGATGGCTCAGTTGGTTAGAGTGCAAGCTCTGAACAACAGGGTGGCTGGTTAGATTCCCACATGGGCCAGTGAGCTGCGCCCTCCACAACTAGATTGAAGACAATGACTTGACGTGGAGCCGATGGGTCCTGGAAAAATACACTGTTCCCCAATATCCCCCCCCTCCCGAAAAAAAGAATTATTTGACGGGTGCAGGGGCTGGCAAGGTGCTACCTCAGTGCTCTCCAGTGTTTCTTCGTAGCTGACAAGTGGCTGAGACTGAGATGAACGGCCAAAGCCCTGCCAGTGCCACCCTTCTGCAAGAATCCTCACCCTCCGACAGGAATTCACAAACAAACTTCAATTCACAAATACCGAGTGCTCATGGTGGGTGGGGTGCTTTGCTGGTGTGTTGTGGGACAAGCCCTGCCTTCAAAAAGACTACCGACTGACTGAAGAAGGAAGGTTTGTATGAGTCACAGCAGAAGGAAGTGTGAACAACCAGATGTTTATGTGCAAAGGGCAAGCACAAGGTGGTCGAAGACTTTCTGGGAAAGACAGCTGCAAGCTCAGCTGGGAAGGAGGAGCAAGTCATAGCAGGAAGGAGAAGATTTCCAGGCTGAGACCGGCAATTGGACACAATCATCTTGTCTGTCCCCTTAATAGGTCCTCATGTTTGAACCAGTAGCCACAGAAGGGTAGTGTCCTTGGTCACTCCTCTGGACAAGTATATGCGAGTATAAAGCAAACTAGAACAAACACATTTGAATAGTTCTTTCCCCTGGGGGCAAGTTTCAACATATAAATCATACTCCTCATAGCACTTCAAGATAGCAAAGCCTTATTCAGCGTGTTCCAGGTTGATATACTGCTCTGTGTTTGCATGAAATATCAGATTACAATAATGTGTCTGTGGGAACATCTTGCCTTGCATAGTATACATTTCTCCTATTGTGGATCCTCAAGCAATGCTTGACTTGTCTGTCAGTGTTTAGGCACCATGCCTGGAGGCAGCAGACATGTTCTTAGCATCCCCCCTCTCCTCCAGTTGCCTTCATTCTCCTCCCCAGTAACCCACTAAGGGTCTAATCCAAGGTCTGGCATACTCTCCTGATCTACTAAGTCTTTTTTCTTCATCCCAGCTCTCCCTCACTAGTGGAGTCATCAAAGCCACAGGAGCCCGTGAGTTCTCCTGGAAGAAGAGAGGGGTTGGGGACAAAGCCAGAACCATCAGCAAAACTGGGAGGGGGAAAAAGGAGCGAGCCGAAAGACAGTGGCAGAGAAGTAGGGGGAAAGAAACAGGTGGTTCCGCAGTATCAGATGCTCCGTCCAAGGAGGAGGAGACCTGATGAGCAACTGCAGAAACTGGGGAAAGAATACTTACGCAGGCTGGGGGTGGGGTGTAGAAACCAGATTGCAATCGGCCAGGTGAGGAAATGAAAGGAGCAAGTGCTGACAGCCCTTTCAAGTCTGGCTGAGAGAGAGCAGGGAGAGATGAGGCAATAACTGAAGCCAATGTGATAACTAGTCAGAACTCTAGTGGGTAGGGACACTCACAGAGCTCTGCCTCTGACAAGACCATGGCACCTGATCACACATGTACCACAGCACCAGTGGGCCTCAGACAAAGTTCCACCCAGGACAGTCTGGGCCGGGGAGTGGACAGCATCTGGATTATTTAGAAGCACTAGAGGATTATGGAGAAAAATAAAATAATTCAAGAACAAGGAAAGAGGAGAAAATAACTTAAGAGATATCTTCATGGAAATGGAAATTATTTTTTAAAATTTACCAACATCTGAAAGTTAACTATGTTGGATTTAGAAACATCAACCCCCTACCCCCACCTCAGCCCCACCCCCCAGAGCTCAAAGAGGCTTGCATAGAGCCAGGGGTTCTGTGCACATATTAGGACGTGGGTATGATGACCCCAGTTTAGTAGAGAGGCCAGCTATAGTCAGAGTGTATCTGGTGAGTAGGTACGCCTTCAGCAGTTCATAAACACGAGCTATTCATGGCAGCTCCTGGGGAGAAGAGTATCTGGAGACTGGCACTTGCGGTTACAGGCAAAGGAGGTTAACTTGGAAGAAATGAGTGTATTTTATACAATTCAAGCTCCCAGGGAAGGATTTCAGGATGGTGAATATCTTGATCAAATGATACCATGCTTACAAAACCAAACCAAACCCTATAATTAAAATGGAATTAATTAAATTAAATTGAATAGAATGAATTTAACTGCTAAACTAAAGCACATAAATTCTGTTTTAAAAAGGCAGCAGAATTCTGCTCCTAGCCAAGGTGCAGTAACAGAGACCATGTTTACCCTCCTACCCAAAATAACAACAACAACAACAAAAAAAGAAAAAAGGAAAAAAGAAAAATGGACAGAAAAAGAGAAAAAAAAAACCACCAACAGTTTTCAAGAGGTTGGACATCAGGCAGCAAAGGACAGCAATCCTGAGATAAAGGAAAGAAATAATTGCCCCAGCTTACTGCTTTGAGAGTTTTCAAGTGATGGTACAGGGAAGGGGACCCAAACAAAGCAAGACGCAATTACATGCTGCCTACAAGAAACCCATTTAAATATAAGGACAGAAATTAAGACAAAGCAAGTAGGTAGTTGCCAGCAGTTGTGGGGAGGGAAATGTGAAGTGACTGCTTAATGGGGTACAAGGTTTTCTTTTGAGATGATAAGAATATTTTGGGACTAAATAGAGGTAGTGATTGTACAACATTGTGAATCTACTAAATGCCACTGAATCACACACTTTAAAATGGTTATTTTGATGTTACGTGAATTTCACCTAAAAAAACTGCTAACCAGGCTGACAAGGGAATAAAACAATATAAATAACAACCAGAAGAAACCAGAGACCTACAAGAGGTCTAGAGAATGAAGTTACAAAACTCAGACTTTAAAATAATATGTTTGCTGTGTTCATTGAAAGGTGAAAGTTACATTTTGGAAGAGAAATATAAACTATAAAAAAGGAAAACTCTAGAACTGTAAATATAGCAATCAAAATTAGTAACTCAGTGGATGAGTTTAATGACAGAATAGATAGCCGAAGAGAGGATTAATGGATTTTTGATGGATTACAAAACAATATCCAGAATACAGTATTGAGAGATGAAAAGATGAAAAACAAACAGAAGTGAAGGTAAGAGACAAGTTATAGAAAGGAGTCCCATAAGGAGAAGGGAGGAGGAGCGGGACAGAAGCAGTATTTGAAGAGTTAATAGCTGATAATTTTCAAAAATTTATTAAAGATATTAAGCCATAAATTTATAGCTGACATCTAAACAGAAACAATGAAATTGGGAAGACAATAGAATGTTATCTTCAAAATGCTAAAAGAAAATCAGCCAATAGATGTTATAGACAACAAGTACTTTAGCAGTTCATAAGTGGGACATGCACTCAGGACAGGAGAGCTATGACAGGATCACAGGAAATGGGTAAGGATTGAGAAGGCCACTAAAGAGGCATCAGCAAGGGATAGTTCCCAGGCAGATGGTCAGGAAATCTCAAGGTCTGCTACTAGTGGAACAATGAGTTAATCTGGGTGAAGCTGAGCAACAGTTACTGGGGGTGGGATGGAAATAGGCTGGAAAGGGTCAGTTGGAGAAATATGGTGAATGATCTCATCGTACAGATGATGGGAAACACTGAAGGTGTTTTTGTAGCATCCCTGACTTGTTTCTTGGTAGGATACTACTACTAAAGTCTTTCTCATTTTCCTGATAGTAGGTATAAATCATGCTGTCTCTTGCTGCTTTACTAAGAGTGAAATGAAATTTAGATAAGTGCCAACTTCAGTGGCCATTGTACTTTCAATCCCTTGAGAGGAAACATTATTGAATTACCATTTTTAAAGAATCCAATTGCAATGAATCTTATTTCATTTTTTATTTGTTACTCTGGAGCCAGTGAGATAGTAAATTAGAGAGGGAAGAGAAAATAATGAAGTTCCCTTTCAAAGTTGTTTCCCCACGGCTGACCTTTTAAATTATCTTCTGTCTAAGAACGAACTTCCTGTGGTGGCCGATTGGCTCAGTTGGTTAGAGCGCAGTGCTCTTACTAACACCAGGGTCGCCGGTTCGATTCCCATATGGGCCAGTGTGCTGTGCTCTCCACAACTAGATTGAAAACAACAACTGGACTTGGAGCTGATGGGTCCTGGAAAAACACACCATTCCCCAATAAAAATTTTTTTAAAAATTAAAAATGAAAATGAAATAAAATTAGTTAAAAAAAACCTTCTTTTTTTAATTATTAAATGTATTGAGGTGACATTGGTTAATAAAACTATATAGGTTTCAAGTGTACAATTCTATAATACATCATCTATATATTGCATTGTGTATTTACCACCCAAAGTCAAATCTCCTTCCGTCACCATATATTTGACCCCTTTCACCCTCTTCTACCTCCCCACCAACTCCCTTACCCTCTGGTAACTACTAAACTGTTTTGTGTGTCTATGAGTTTTAGTTGTTTATCTTGCTTGTTTGTTGCTTTCAGTTTTGTATTCCACATGTGAGTGAAATCATATGGTTCCTGACTTTTTCTGTCTGACTTATTTCACTTAGCGTGATAATCTCAAGATCCATCTATGTTGTCACAAATGACAGTATTTCATCTTTTTTTATGGCTGAATAATATTCCATTGTTTATATGTACCACATATTCTTTATCCAGTCATCTATCAAAGGATGCTTTGGTTGTTTCCATGTCTTGAACACCATGAATAACGCTGCAATGAACATAAGGGTACACATATCTTTATGGATAAATCTTTTCAGATTTTTTAGGTAGCTACCCAGAAGAGGGATTGCTGGGTTGTATGATAATTCCATTCTTAATTTTTTGAGGAACCTCCATACTGGTTTCCATAGTAGCTGTACCAATTTACATTCCCACCAGCAGTGTATGAGGGTTCTTTTTTCTGTACAACCTCTATAATACTTGTTATTCCTTATCTTGATGATAATAGCCATTCTAACAGGTGTGAGGTGGTATCACATTGTGGTTTTGATTTGCATTTCCCTACTAGCTAGTGAAGTTGAGCATATTTTCATACATCTGTTGGCCATTTGTATGTCTTCTTGGGAGAAGTGTTTGTTCAGGTCCTCTGCCTATTTTCTAATTGACTGGTTTGTTTTTTTCCTAGAGGTTATATTGTTTTAGGTTTTACATTTTGGTCTATGTTTAGTTTTTTATTGCTGCATAGTAAATTACTACAAATGTAGTAGCTTAAAACAATACAAATTTGTTGTTATAGTTTCTGTAGATTAGAAGTCTAGCACAGTATGGTTGGATTCTCTAGGGTAAAATCAAAATATTGGCTGGGGCTGCTGTTCTTGTCTGAAGCTCAGAGTTCTCTTCCAAGCAAATGAGGTTTGGCGGCAGATTTCAGTTACTTATGGTTGTGTGACTCAGTTCCCTGTTTCTTGCTGGCCCTTGACCAGGGGCCTTTCTCTTAGCAATTTAAGGCTGTCCACATTTCTTCTCGCCTGGTTGCCTCCATTGCCCAGCAATGGAATATTTGTTTCTTCTCGTGATTTGAATCTCTCTGGTTTCCCCTTCTGTCTTTCTCTTGTGCTCTTAAGGACTCATGGTATTACATTCGGCCTACATGGATAATTCAGAGTAACCTCTCAATTTTTTTTTTTTTTTTTTTTTTTTTTTTTTATTAAATTTATTGAGGTGACAGTTGTTAGTAAAATTACATAGATTTCAGGTGTACAATTCTGTATTACATCATCTATAAATCCCGTTGTGTGTTCATCACCCAGAGTCAGTTCTCCTTCCATCACCATATATTCGATCCCCCTTACCCACATCTCCCACCCCCCACCCCCCACCCCCCACCCCCCTTACCCTCTGGCAACCACCAAACCATTGTCTGTGTCTATGAGTTTCTGTTTCTCATTTGTTTGTCTTGTTCTTTTGTTGTTTTGGTTTATATACCACATATCAGTGAAATCACATGGTTCTCTGCTTTTTCTGTCTGACTTATTTCGCTCAGCATTACACTCTCAAGATCCATCCATGTTGTCACAAATGTTCCTATATCATCTTTTCTTACTGCCGAATAGTATTCCATTGTGTATATATACCACAACTTCTTCATCCATTCATCTATCGAAGGACATTTTGGTTGTTTCCATGTCTTGGCCACTGTAAACAAAGCTGCAATGAACATTGGAGCACACGTGTCTTTATCTCTAAATGTTTTCAGATTTTTTGGGTAGATACCCAGGAGAGGGATTGCTGGGTCATATGGCAATTCTATTCGTAATTTTTTGAGGAACCTCCACACCGCCTTCCATAACGGCTGCACCAGTCTGCATTCCCACCAACAGTGTATGAGGGTTCCTTTTTCTCCACAGCCTCTCCAACATTTGTTACTATTTGTCTTGTTGATGATGGCCATTCTGACTGGGGTGAGGTGATATCTCATTGTGTAACCTCTCAATTTTAAGGTCAAGTGATTAATAATCCTAATTACATCTATAAAAGTCCCCTTTGCTCTGTGATATATGCATGCTCCTGGTGATTAGGGCATAGAACCATATTACAACAGTATAGTTCGATTTCTCCCTTCCAGACCTTTGTGCTATTTTTGTCGTATGTTTTACTTCAAAACTTCACAATATATGGTTGTTATTTTTGCTTAAGGAGTCGATTAGCTTGTAATTGATTTAAAGGATTAAAAAGTTCTTTATATTTACCTATACAATTACTGTTTTTTTTGTGTTCTCCATTCCTTTGAGTAAATTCCATTTTCCATCTGGTATTGTCTTTCTTCCTGAAGGAATGACTGACTTCCTTAAACATTTCTTTAGTATGGGTCACTAGTGATGGATTCTTTCAACTTTTGTTTGTCTGGAAAAGGGTTTATTTTGCCTTCTTTTTTGAAAGGTATTTTTGTTGAGTAAAGAATTTTAGGTTGACAGATATCCCCCCAATACTTTAAAGATGTTGGTACAGTGTCTTCTAGCTTGAATTTTTCCAGTGAGAAATCTGTAATCATTCTTTGTCTTATGTGAAGTGTCTTTTTTTTATTCTAGCTATTTTTAAGATTTTATCATTGGTTTTGAGAAATTTGATTGTTGCTTTGGTGTAATTTCTTTTTTTTTTTTTTTTTTGGCTCTTAGATTTTAGAGTTTCTTAGATCTGTGAGTGTATAATTTTCATCAAATTTAGAAAAATTTTGGCCACTATTTTTACAGATTTTTTTTTCTGCCCATATCCTCTGTTCCCTCTTCTTCAGGGATTCCAATTGTGTGTATATTTGACCACTTGACATTATCCCATAGTTCACTGAGGCTCTGTTCATTTATCAGTCTTTTTTCTCTCTGTTTTATTTTGGATAATTTCTATTGTGTGTCTTCAAGTTCATGAATCTTTTCTTCTGTAATATCTAGTAGTTGTTTAAGGGTTTATATTATATATCTTTAACTTATTATAATCTGCCTTCAAGTGATACTATATTAGAATATAGTATAAGAACCTTACAATACTTACCGTATTTTGCAACGTATAATGAGCGCATTTTTGCCCAAATTTGTGAGGGAAAAATAAGGATATGCATTATACATGGGTAGTATTAATTCTGTACCTATATGAATGTTTTTAATTCTTTTGTTTATGCTTATGAGTTAAAAGTGTAACTCTAGAAATCAATAACAACATCCATATGCAAAATAATACCATAGGATAATCGGTTTTGTTGAACTTATGACAAACTTGCAACGAAAGTAATTCCAGCCAACAATTCAACAAAATGAAATGAAGAGTGACACATTATTGTCCACAGAGTAAGTGACTCTGACTTGATAAAGTAGGTGATGCCGACTTTATTACCATAAGATGAACAGCATGACATTTCTCTTCGTACATTTTAGGTGGGACCTAGCAATCTAGCTGAGATTTTTACAAAAATTATTGGAAAATTAAAACGAAAAATTTTTTCCTCTGAAAGTTTGGGCCAAAAACATGGGTGCGCATTATACATGGCAAAATATGGTAACTTAGAATTGATTCAATTTAATCTATTAGAATTGATTAAATTCTGTACAAGCTTCAGGGCCAAACTAAAACCTGAAGGGAGGCAGAAGGGTGCCAGGGATTACATGCATGGTGCTAGGCCCTAAGGATGATGGCTTGTCCACCTGTCCCCACCCATCCCCTGACTACCTTGGCCCTGCTCTCCCTGCTCTGACTATCAGAGCCCCCAACACCTTTTCACCCAGAGGAGGAAGACAGTAACACTACATCTGTTGTATGCATTAGTATTAATATCTTCTCTTCTTGCTCAGGAAGAAGGTCAAAGTCAAGAGCCCGGAGCTGTGACCAGCCTCTCTAGCACAGATGAAGTTAATAATAAGTCTCATGAACTAAACTATAAGTAAAAACAATTGAAAAACTCTTTAGCTTACTTGGAATAAAATATGAAGGCGGACATTTTAAATTTTCTTCCATCTACATATTTTTCAACTTTATATTATGGAACTATTCAAAAATGCACAAAAAGTAGAGAGAATAATGATGTACCATCATCCAGCTTCAACAATTATCAATAATGATCTAGTTTCATCTTTCTCCTCACAACTTGTTTTTTGCTTGGGAATATTTTAAAGCAAATCCTAGCCTTTTTGTGCATTTCCATCAGAGGAGGATATAATTTTTTTTTTAAATTATTCCTATGATACTATCACACATAACAAAATCAATGATAATTTGAGGTGGACTATTAGGCGTGAGGCTACATGGTGGAATTAGAGGAGAAAGGCTAGCGATACAATGTTCAAGTCTGTATTAGTTTCCTATTACTGCTGTAACAAATAACCATAAATTAAAACAACACAAATTTATTTCCCTGTCTTGCAGTTTTGGAGGTCAGAAGTCCAAAATCAGTGCTATTGTGGGGGAGCAGGGTCTCCCGCATGACAACCACTGTTCTAAAATAAATTGGTAGGCCTTCATTCCTTTCTGGAGGCTCTAAGTGAGAATCTGTTTCCTTGGTTTCCTTGTCCTTTCCAGTTTCTAAAGATAGCCCACATTCCGTGGCTCATGGCTCCCTTCTTCCATCTTCAAAGGCAGAAATGTTGCATTGCTCCGACTGCGTATGTGTGTGTGTGTGTGTGTGTGTGTGTGTGTGTGTGTGTGTTTGTGGGTGTGTGTGTGTTTACATCTCCCTCTCTGACTTTCTTCTGCCTTTCTCTTCCACTTTTAAGGCCCCTTGAGATTACATTAGGTCCACCTGGATACTCCAGGATAATCTCCCTGCTTTAAGGTTAGCTGGCTAGCTACCTTAGTTTTATCTGCAATCTTAATTCTGCTTTGCCATGTAACTGAACACAGTCATAGGCTCCAAGAATTAGGATCTGGACATCTTTGGGGGGCCATTATTGAGCCTGCCATATGCTCCCTCCTCAGTGACTTATCCAGGGGCCTTAGGTATATGGCAGGAACCAGGAGAAGCAAAATAATAACAGCATCTGGAAAATCATGAGAGAAGGGATTCAAGTTCTGCATAAGAAGCTTCAGAGAAAAGGTTTCCAGTGTCCCTATCATGAGGAAACAAGAGATAGAAGCCTCATGCAAGAAAACTGAGAAACTCCTTCACGTAATTCGCCAGCCTATGCTGTAGTCAGTGTTTGTTCAGAGAAGAAGGTTGGATGTAAGACCCTTCTTTTTTCTCTTTGAACAGGAATTTAGTCATGATAGGCAAAGTCACTATGGAACTTGTTGAATTATAGTTAATTTGAATAAGACATTTGAGAGTGGAGCAAATTAGAGCAAGCAAAACATTGGAGCATACTCCTAGCTTTTATCTGAATTTTAGTTTAAAACAAACCTGGGGCTACAACATGGATTGTGCTCCTTATTATTTGCTCAGCTTCAAAAGAAAAATGAGTCCTGCCTTTGTCACATGCAGGCTGTGTTCAATGAGCCACCAACCATCCATTGGGGCAGTGTCAGAGGACTGGCATAGGAACCTCAAATACCCACCAGGCTCCTCTCCCAGGGACTTGGGAGCAGGACCCGCTTGGAAGCTGCATGGGCACCTCATGGCCCACCCTCAGCACTCACCTGTTCTTGGGATCGATCTTGCCAGGGTTCCTTCCAACTCTGCCAAGAATGTCTTTGAGACAGAGTCTGATGGAAACCGCTCAAATGAGGTTTAAGTCCAGGCGTTTCACAGTGTTGGTTGTGCTCTTTGACTTTATAAGGAGTCTGTCCTTCATTTTCAAGCTCTGCTGAGGACTATTCCTGAATCTGGGACACTAGAAAGGTTGGAGAACTGCTCTGGGCAGATGGGGAGTCTGCACTCTGCTGTCATTAATCACAAAAGGCTTCCTTCTCTCTCCTATGTTATGTAGCAGGAAGGGTTGGCAAAATCTAAAAGATCTCTCTTTGCTTCAAAAGGAAAAATAGGAGGCAGGAAGAGAGAGAGAAGTTCATCTTTGTTTGGGCAAAACTTTAGGTCTGTAACATCAACAAACATCAATTGTAGTGTGTGGCCTCAGCCTTCCTGAAGGAAATCCAGACCACATTAACATCCAGGGAATTTGCAATGGCGGCATTTGTGGCGGCTTGCAGATTTCCATTGGCGATTTCCTTAAAGCCAAAGAATTATAATTAAAATAGAAATGGATCCAATTATATCTGCCTCCTGTCTGAAAGGATGTAGCCAGTAATGAGAATCACATGTCTTAACTGCAGTTCCTTCTATTTCCAAGCAAGTTGTCTCATGAGGGAAATTCCTTCTTTTCAGCAAAGCTCAGTAAACCACATTTCTCCCTGCTCCGTGGCTACTGTGGTTTTGCACTGATTTGAAATAGTCCCAGTATTGGAGTGCAGTCATAGTACATGCTCTCATTTCTCTATCCTTTCTTCTCTATATAAGACATGTCAGGGTGATACGACCTATCTTTTTGTTTCAAAGAGAGAGATCAGAAGAGTAAAAGTGCTAAGTCTTAATCTGCCAAGACGCACCCTACCAGCAATGATAGGTAGCACAAGTCATTGCCACCTGGGATATTGTTAGGTCCTGAAGAGGTGAAGAGGTAGCTAGGTGACTCAGGGGAAGTGAGGAGGTTACTAGGTGGCCAGGGTGGGCTAGTCTTGGGGAGAATTTTACCCACTGAATGAGGGAGACTCAGATAACATGATGGCCATCAACGTGCCTTGAAAATGGCAGAGCCTGTTGCTGGGGCAGAGTGCCATGGTCACCAGGAATAGATTACACAATAGTTGTTCTTATCATTGTTACTACAACTACTCACTATAGCTTTGGTCTGCGCAGCACAGATCCAGTCAAGCATAGCAAGCCATCACAACGTTCTCTTCCTTCCAGAAAGCTCTAGAAGCAAGAACAGGTGCAGAGCCAACCCCCCCCCACCCACCCCCCAGTGCCCAGTTGTTATAAGCATTCACAGACAAGTCTTTGTGTAAACATATGTTTTGGTCCTTATTAGTCACTTAAATATCTTCTTGATGAAATAGCTATTAAAACTTTTGTACATTTAAAAACTTTGTTCCTTTTTCCTTTTGTCCATTTTTAATTGAGTTATTTGACTTATTGAATTGTAAGCATTCTTTATATATTTTAGATATAAACCCTTTATCAGACATAGATTTACAAATATTTTCTAATAGACTGTGATTTGTTTTTATTTTCTTAATGCTATCTTTCGGAGAGCAGAAGTTTTTAATTTTTATGCAGTCCAAATTAGTAATTTTTTCTTTTGGTACCATACTATACTTTATGTACCATAGCTAAGAACTCTTTACCTAATCCAAGGTCACAGATATTTTCTACAGTGTCTTCTTCTAGAAGTTTTATAGTTTTGCTTTACTTTTATTTATGATTAATTTGGGTTAATTTTTATATATGTTGTGAAGTAAGTTCATTTTTCTGCATATGGATATACAATTGTCTCAGCCACGTTTGTTGAAGACCATTCTTTTTCAACTGAACTGGTACCTTTGTTGAAAATCAATTGACCATAAATATAAGGATTTATTTCTGAACTTTCAATTCTGCTCTGTTAATCTGTATGTCTATCTTTATGACAATGCCACATTGTCTTCATTACCAGGCTTTGTGGTAAGTTTTGAAAGTGTGAGTCCTCCAACTTTGTTCTTTTAGAAAATTGTTTTGGCTATTCTAGGTCTTTTGCATTTTCATATACATTTTAGAATTGGCTTATCAATTACTACAAGAAATTCTGCTGGGATTTTGACAGGGATTTTGTTTGGTCAATTGGGGGAGTGCTGCCATCTTAATATTCTTTCTTTCAATCCATGAAGATAGAATATATCTACATTTATTTAGATCTTTAATTTCTCTTGTACTATTTAGTGTACTATGTACTGTTTAGTGTACGATGCTTACACTTATTAAGTATTTTATCCTTTTAGATGCTATTGGGATTTTCTTAATCATGTTTTTGGACTGTTCATTGAAACTACATGAGGAAAATTGGTATTTTGTATATTGATCTTTTATTCTGAGATTTTCTGCATACTAGATCACGCTGTCTGTGAATTAAAAGTTTTACTTTTTATTTTCCATTTTGTATATAACACATTTAGTTGATCCTTCTTGTTTTATTGTACTGGCTATAGCTGTCAGTATTATGTTGAATAAGAGTGGTGCAAATAGATACCCTTTTGCTTTCAACCTGTTTGTGTCTTTGGATTGAAAGTGTGTGTATTGTAGACAACATATAGTTAGATTTGCTTTTTCATCCAGTCCAACAATGTCTGACTTTTGACTGGAATATTTATTCCATTCACATTTAATGTAATTATTAATATGGTTGGATTTATATATGTCATTTTGCATTTGTTGTTTTTTTGTGTTGTTGTTTTTTTTTTTGCATCATTTCTTTTTTGTTCTTCCTTTATTCTTTTCTTTTATGTTAAACAAATAATTTTGTATAGTATTTTAATTCCTTGGTCGATTTTTAAACTATACTTTTATATATATATAAATTTTATTGGGGAATATTGGGGAACAGTGTGCTTCTCCAGGGGCCATCAGCTCCAAGTCATTGTCCTTCAATTTAGTTGTGGAGGGCGCAGCTCAGCTCCAAGTCCAGTGGCTGTTTTCAGTCTTTGGTTGCAGGGGGCACAGCCCACCATCCCATGTGGGAATTGAACCAGCAACCTTGTTGTTGAGAGCTTGCGCTCTAACCAACTGAGCCATCTGGCTGCCCCTTAAACTATACTTTTGAGTGATTGTCTTAGTATTTGCTCTAGGAATCACAATATGTATTTTAACATATCACAACCTACCTCAGGTTAATACTAACATAATTCAGTAACATATAGCAAATTTGATCCAACATGGCTTCATTTTCTCCCTACACCCTCACTTTTGTGCTGTTAGTGTCATATATATTAGTACACACACACACACACACACACACACACACACACACACACACTAGGTGTGATAAAAAAAAATACAGTGAATGCTGCTGCCAAGTGCCATCCCATAGAAAGGTAGGGATCTTCAATATAGGAAGTGGCACGTCAAACCTTAGGAACAGTGTGTGACAAGCTTCAACTTGTTCAGTGCAGTCAGTCAGGTGTGAGCTACAGTTGAGAGAAGGTGTGTTATAAAGTATGCCATAAATCATCCAACATCATGACAATGCTGTGTCACACATCACTTCTGGTATATGGCAATTTCTGTCAAATAAAAACATTATGGTGTGTCCTCATCCACCTTACTCACCAGATCTGACACCGTGCGAATTCTGGCTCTTCCCCAAAGTCAAAATGAGCATGAAAGGTGAACATTTTGAATCGATTCAGGGCATTGAGGCAGCCATGGCAGTGCAACTAAAGACACTCATGAAAGAGGACTTCCAGAACTGCTTCAGAAAGTGGCAAGAACGATAGGAGAAGTGTGTCCAAAGACAGGGGGAGTATTTTAAGGGGGATTAATGGCAATGTGTCTTTTACTGTAATAATTTTTTTATTTAAACATTCACCATATTCCTTGATTACACCTCGAACATATATATATGACGTATATATGTTGTAAGCCCCCAAATCCGCTTGCTTTATATAATCTTATGCTATTTAATGAAATAATAGAAGAAATGATAAAAATGTATATGGTTATCAAGTCTTTCATAATTACCCACATTTTAACCATTTCTAGTCTTCTTCTTGTGGATTCAAGTTACCAATTAGAGTAATTTTCTTTTCATCCTGAAGAACATCCTTCAGTATTTTTTGTAAGGCATATCTATGAGCATCACATTATCTCAATCTTTGTTGATCTGAGAATATCTTTATTTCATGTTCATGGTTTTTTGAAGGATAGTTTTGCTGGGTATAGTATTCTTGGCTGACAATTGTTTCTTTCAGCACTTTGAATATGTCATTCCACTGCTTTCTGGCCTCCATTGTTTTTGAGGAGATTTAGCCATTCTTAGTGTTGCTCCCTATATATGATTAGTTTTCCCCTTGCTGCTTTCAAGATTTCCTCTTTGTCTTTTGCCATCAAGAGTTTGACATAACTAAGTGAAGATCTCTTTATTGTTTTTGGGTTTTGTTTTTTTTAACTTGGGATTCATTGGGATTCTTGGATTTATAGATTAATGCTTTCATCAGATTTGAGAGGTTTTCAGCCATTATTTCTTCAAAAAATTTTCCTGCCCTTTTTCATTCTCCTTTTATTCTGGGATTCCCATTATGTAATTGATATGCTTCACGTTGTTCCACAGGTCTCTGAAAATTTGTTCATTTTTTTTCAATCCTTTTTCTCTTCGTTCTTCATGTTGTATATCACTCCATTGATCCATCTTCAAATTCACTGATTCCTTCTGATATCTCAAATCTACTGTTGATCCCATATAATAAAGTTTTTATTTTGTTACTGTATTTTTCAAATCTGGAATTTCCATTTGGTCATTTAAAAAAGTTCTATTTCTTTATTGATATTCCTACTTGAGTAATTTTCATAATATTTTCCTCAAATTCTTTAACCACAATTTCCTTTAATTTTTTGAATGTACTTAAAATAGCAGCTTTGAAGTTTTTGTCTGTTAAACCCAACATCTGGGTTACTCAAAGACAGTTTCCATTGACTTTTTTCCCCTAACTATGTGTCACATTCTCTTGGCTTTTTTTTTTTCTTTTTTTTTTTTTTGCATAACTCATAAATTTTTGTTGAAAATTGGATATTTTAGATAATAAATCATAACAAATCTAGATTCTGTTTTCTTTTTATCCTCCAAGATTTTTAGTTGTTACTACTTTTGTTTGTTTTTAACTTGCCTGGACTTGATCTGCAGAATCTGTCACCTTGCAGTTTGCATCTGCTGATGACCCTACTCAGTTTTTATTATTATTATTATTATTTGTATTTGTATTTGTTTTTTTTCTTTGGGAGACTGGCTTCTTCTGGGTCACCTCTGGGTTTGCATAGCTTGATGGTCACTCAATGATTGGTCAGAGGTGTGCTTAAATACCACCATCTGCTGGATCTGTGTATCAATTGGGTGATGTAATCAAATCTGGCAATTTTTAACTCTGCCTCAGCTGTTACTTTAATGCCAGGCCCTCTTGGGTCTCCACTGTGCATATACACAGGCTTCCAGATAGCTGGGGTTGTGTGGAATGCTTATCAAAACCTTAATGACTATCTCATTTCCAGGATCTCCCTATACTAAATTTCTGGCTAGTTTTATACTGCTCCTTCCAACCTGGATTACAATGTCAGGCTAGGGGATCTGTAGGCTTTCCCCATTTGCTGCTGACTATGTGTTTCTACTCTTTACTCCAAATCAAGTGAAGGCCAGTTCAGTCCTGATAGAATAACCAGGCTGACCAGGAAGGGATGGAGAGGGTGGAGGCAGTCCCAAGAAAGAATGCCACATATCCCCACTGTTTTTATTACCAGGATCTCCACAGTTTTTTTGTGATTACATGTTTCTCAATTTACTGTTTGCCTGTGGTCAATTTCCAGAGCCCTGATATGATGATTTTTTACAATTACACCCAGTTTTACAGTTGTTTTTAGGGGAGAGGATTTGTTGACCTCTTCACTCCTTCATAGCTGGAACTTCGAACCTATATACAATGTCTTTCTAAAGAAAATGCATTTTATTATTTTTAAGCATGGCATCTTATCATTTTGGCTATGAATGAGTACTAATAAATAAAGGTAAGTTTAGAAAGACTGAATTACTGCTTGGCCTTTTGGCTAAGATAGAGCATAGACCATATCACTCCCTTGCTCAGGACTGGATGGCTCCATACTGCCTATCCAAGCCAGTTCAGATCCTCTGGTTTCCTGGGTCTCCCGTGATTTGGCCCAGGCTTAACTACCTTACTTACTTCCCACCTGGAAAGCGTGTTGACTGTGGGGTGAGGGACAGGGAGAAGAACAGTCATTCAGGCCTGCATGACCATAAATGACTACACCACTAACAAAAATGTCCCAGATTTAGGTGCATAAAAATACTTTTTATGTGAAATCAATAACAGAAGCACTCAGAACAAAGCATGTTTTAAATGGTGTTATTGGGAGTAATTCAGAGTTAGCAGATCGAGGTTATGGACATGAGTGTAGAACGGCTTCTCTGGTGCAAGATGTGCGACTTGATCCCACAGCTGCCCAGTGCTTTCTAACCACTGTTTCTTTCATGTCATGGTATTCATTATGGGTTGAATTGTGTGCCCAAAAAAGATATGTTGAAGTCCTAACTGTTCCAAATACCTCAGAATGTGCCCTTATTTGGAAATAGGATCACTGCGGATATAATTAGTTAGGATGAGGTCATTAGGGTGGGCCCAAATCCAATATGGTTGGTGTCCATATAAGAGAGGGAAGACAATGTGTAGACAGGCACAGAGAGAGTATCATATGAAGACACAGGGACACATAGACGTAGAGGGAAGACAGCCATGTGGAGATGGAGGCAGAGATTGGAGTGATGCTGCTGTATACCAAGGAATGCCTGGGGCTATTAAGATCTGGGAGGAGCAAGGAAATCCGCCTCTAGAGACTTTGGAGAGAATGTGCCCCTGCCAGCACCTTGATTACAGATATCTGGACTCCAGAACTGTGAGAGAATACATTTCTGTTATTTTAAGCCACTCAGTTTGTGGTACTTTGTTATGGCCCTAGGAAACTGATAAATATGGTATATATGTTTTATCAAAGTTGGTTCACTCCATCGTCATGATTCCCATGCCCGTTCCCAGCCTGGGACACCAGCCTGGCTGTCATGTCCTCTTCTGGGCTACATAGTCAGGCCATGTGTGGTTCAGCAGCTTTGGGAAGCAGGCACATTTTATAGACTTAGATTTAAAAAGACAAGCTTTTTATATTTCCCACAATTTCTCACTTATCAGCATCTGGTATGTTACAGAGTAAAGTATTGTTCATGCTTGCTGTGAAATCACAGCTATTTCATGGGCACTATTGAAGAACTAGCCAAGCCTGACTGTGTGACTCCACAAGTAAGAGAAATGGCTATGAATGAGCACTAATAAATAAAATTAAGTTTAGAAAGATTTAATTGCTTCCTGGCCTTTTGGCTAAGATCAAGGAGGCTGGTGCCCTCGATACAAAGTGCTGTCCTTGGGAGTGGCCAAGTGGGGAGTGGGCTGAATGGTGTGACAGTGACACATGACTGTCTCTGGACCCTGTCCCACCTCCTCCCCAGTTCAGGGCCTTCGCACAGGCTGCTCCCTCTGCTGGGGACGCTAGCCCTGTTCCTTCTCCCACTCTATGTCTCAACCTCTCAACTTAAGTGTCACCTTCTTACCTAAGGGAGCACTACGTACCCCTCCCCATAAATGTCTCCCCAACCTATTCTTTGCTTGCTTCATAAACTTCATTATGATTTGTCATTATTTATTTGCTAAATTTTTGTGTGTTTTGTTGTGGTTATTTTTTGCCATGGTGAGCTCTTTGAATGTAAGAGCTATGCCAGCTTTATCCCCCATGTACTGCTGATACTGGGCACCAGTCCCCAGTCCCCAACACATATCAAGTGCTCAAAACCTCCTGCAGAATGATCTCTACTCGAAAGTCTCCATGACATACATGAAAACACCCTGGACACCATCAAGGGTATTTTTATTTTCACTGTACTAAACCACTAGGCTTCCAAACCAGCCTCCCACAGGCCCCAAGACTTAATGAGTAAGTTGTAACCTAAGGTCCCCATCCTGGGGCAGCTCCTCATCTTCACCTTCATGACCCTCATCCTCAACTGTGTCATATGCTCTCCATGGGTCACCAGTGTAGATTCACACACACCTAGGAGAGTCGCAGATTCTGTTCAAATGGAAGTGGGCCCATGTCATGCCACTGCTCAGAAGTATTCCCTGATTGCTCCCCTGACCACTAAGAGTGGAAGTATAAGTCCTTACTGTGCCCACCAGGGCCTTTGGGGTCTGGCCCCAGCTACCCCTCTGACTCATCTATGCCCTCCTCCTGGCTCACACTGGCCCTTGCTGCCCCTTGAGCATGCTACATGCTCTTCTGCAGTAGGGCCTCTCCCAGGGACACTACCTACCCAGATAAACGCAGATCTATCTTCTCTATCTCTCTAGAGTCTGAGTTCAAATGTCACCTTCTCAGTGGGCCCACCTGTGCCACCCAATTTTTAAATTAAACTTTTTATAGTGACACAAATGTAGATCCACCTATAGTTGCAAGAAATAATACAGAAAGATCTCCTGTGCCCTTTCCCCTGTTCCCCCAAGTGGTAACATCTTCCAAACCTGTAGTACAATAGTACAACCAGCACACTGGTGGCATTGATTCAGTCAGGTTACAGGACATTTCCATCCCACAGGGATCCCTCAGACTGCCCTTTTATAGCCACACCCAGTTCCTTCAGCCCCACCCCCTCGATAACCCCAGCAACCACCCATCTGTGCTCCGTTTCTATAATTTTGTCATTTCAAGAATGCTAAATGAAAGGAACCATAGAGTATATAACTTTTTGGGATTGACATTTTTCACTCAAAAGAATTCTCTGGAGATTCCTCCAGGTTGTTGGGTACATTAGTAGTTCATTCCTTTTCATTGCTGAGTAGTAATGCCACGGTAAGGAGGTGCCAGTTTGATCATTCACCCAATGGACAAGTTGTTTCCAACTTGGGGCTATTACAAATAGAGCTGCTGTGGAAATTCATGCATGGGTTTTTGTGTGAACACAAGTTTTCATTTCTCAAGGATAAACACCTGAGAGTCCAATTGCTAGGTCAAATATTAATTGCGTGTTTTAATTTTTAAAGAAACTCTGGCCATTCTAGTTTGAATTTTAAACTCCCAACTCAAACACATCCAACACCTTTTATCCTGCTCTACTTTGATCTTTTCCACAGTACTTCACCTTCTAAAATACTGTACAATGGATTTGTTTGTTTATTAGATGTATTGTGTTTGATCTGTCTTCCCATCCATCCCAATGTCATTCTGAGCCGGAGCAGGCACAGGAGCACCGATGCAGGCACTCTGACCGGCCTCCTCCATCAGTGGAAAGCTTGCTGGGATCATGAGATCACACAAAGGCCAAATGCCCATCAACTGCGTAATGCGGTTGTGATGATAAGACAGACCCTGTGCACGAATTCTCCAGATGAAGCAGTGTACTATGTTTACAAGCAAACCACACTGAGTACAAAAACCAAATTAGTGCTATCCCAAAATAAAACGTACAGTGCAGGAAAGTCTTAACTCAGAAACTCTGTTGATTTATGATCTGGCCAAGCAGAGCTGCAATCCACGTAGACTCCCTCCCTACCCTCCCCACTCAGTCCCAGGGGAGGGAGTCGTTTTGCAAATAAGCAGAAAGGATTCTAGTTAGAAACATTCAGAGAGCCCCAAAGGCAGGAGAATCAAGACAGGACTGTATTTCAAGCTGAAAAGTGAAAACCAAATAAACAAAGCTGCCTGGCGTGGCACCTGGCCAGCTCAGCTGTGTAAGTGAACAGCAAAAACATTCCTCAGCTCTGTGGAAGCCCCTGGAAGAAATCCAGAACCTTGTTTACTTAGCCTGACTGGGGAGTTGTTGTTATTATTATCATTGCCATGAATTCATTTATTTCTTAATGCAATGGTTTCTTTCATTTTCAATGTTTGTCTTACATTTGTACTGATTAGGTGAATGCTGGAAGAAATAATGAAATAGTCCTGTCAAATAATGCTCTGGCTGACTCAAAGTGGAAATGTTTATAGTGTTCCCATTAACACCAGATGATGTCAGCCTGACTATTGTGCTGCTTTTTCAAAAACACACAGGGCTGAAAAAACCCTCACAAACAATCCAAAATGAGTCAAGACCTAGAAGACGTTTTCTCCATAAACACCTTCCTCTGGATTTTGGCACTGGCAGCAAAACCCACAAGGATATGGGGAGTGCGGTGACTCTGAATGCTGGGAACTCACG
The DNA here is from genome assembly GCF_057876585.1 of Rhinolophus sinicus. NCBI lineage: Eukaryota > Metazoa > Chordata > Mammalia > Chiroptera > Rhinolophidae > Rhinolophus > Rhinolophus sinicus. The sequence continues at coordinate 87,684,189 of NC_142504.1, forward strand.
TGTCCCGGCATCCTAAGCGTCATCCAGACAGATGACTTGTGGGTGTCACTATTTATAAGCACCACCTGTGTCCCCTCCCAGCCTGGCTCTGTGCTTTGGTTCCTGTGACTCCTGTGTCCCACTTGTCTTCCTGACCCTTTTTTCTCCTCCACTTTATCCTTCCTTATCTTCCCCAAACCCAAAGGTAAACCAACTAAAACAACTAGGCCTCAGCATCCATTATGGAAATATAGCTTCACTTGTGGTGCCATAAAACTGCCATCCTCAGCCGGGAACCACAACTCCCCAGCCCACAGGCCCTCCGCTCTGGACCACTGGAAGCTAGGAGAGGGAGTGATGTGTGCCAGGGGGCAGTTTTCAATGTTCTTCTCCAAGCAGAGACCAGCCCACTCCTGCCCAGACCCATTCCATACAAGCTTCATCAAGACTCTGTTTTGGATGCCCTGGGCTTCTTGAGTGCCCCAGATGACCACGGGAACCACAGGAGAGAATTAGTGTGGTCTCCACAGTGTCCTGGGTGGAGTATGGGGGCCTGAGGAAGGAGCTTTTATTGCAGGCTTCAGTGCGATCTCTGGGGAAGATTTTCCACTTATGGGAGACAAGCAGAACCAATTTTTAGAGAGTCTTCAAAAACTAAGCTATAAATGCTCAGTGAGCACTGAAGACCTTGGAGGGGAGAACAGGCAGATGCCTGCCCAGGCCTGCAGCCCTGGGTCAAGGAAGCAGAGCAGGGACCATTGTCCTCAGAATCAGAGGCCCCAGAGCCTGAATGCCTAGGCTAGGTCATACTGGACCAATCTCACAGTTCTGGAGGCTAGAAGTCCAAGATCAAGGTTTCTGGAGGGGACTCTCCCTGGCTTGCCAATAGCTAATTTCTCACCATGCCCTCACATGGTTTTTCCTCGGTGTATGCACACAGAGGCAGAGACAGTGCATGCATGCCTTCTGGTGTTTCCTCCTAGAAGGACATTAATCCTATGGGATCAAGGCCCCACCCTTGTGACTTCACGTAACCTTAATGACCTCTTTATAGGCCCCATCTCCAAATATAGTCACATGAATAGGTTCGGGATTCAACATATAAATTTGGGGAAGACACAATAAAGTCCATAGCAGCTCCCCAAGAACTGATATTCCACTTCCCTAATTGGAAAAAGTTCAGGGATTCCCTGGCATCAATTTGGTTCCATTCTGCTCACGAACGCAGTATGTCTACTGCTCTGAGTGGGACTGGGGCCATAAAGGGGTTAGAGCACCCTGCGTGCCCCTGCCCTGGCAGAAACCCCCTGAGAATGGGGAGCATTATGATATACGAGTTCCTTTCAAATTGAGCTGATGTGCAAATGCAGGAGTTGTGTGCTGGCCCTCAGTTTCAAGAACTGGATGGGAAGGAATTGTAGGCCATGGTGCATTGCAGACAGCCCACGGGCCTGCATATAAGAAGGCCAGGCATCCTCTCCCCACTTCCCTGATCTGGGCAGTGGAGATAATACAGTGAACACTGCATGCGCAGCGTTGTGTGGCACTTGTGTGAGCTCATATATGCGGGGCCCTGAGAAGTGGAGGGAGAAGCTCTCAGGAGGCAGAGGCAGGAGGAGATTGTTCTCCTCACTTTTCATGGTGCCACAGGAAGCTGCCCCTGGATTCTTCTTCAGGATTAAGGTGAAGAAGGATGCAAGAGGCTTTCACTACCATGGTAACAGCAAGATATGTCTAGGTGAACTAAGAATCCTACTTTCCTATTTGGTGAATGAGTTGTAGGTGCAAAGAAGCCCTGATTAACTGAAATTCAGGTAGGGAAGAGCCTCTCATGGTTGAACCAAAAGTACCAGCTGAGGCAAGCACCTAGTCTGGTGTAGGCAGGCAGATGAGCAGGCCTGCTATAGAGGAAGACAATGTGTGCAGGAAGCAGGCAAGCTTTAAATGACAGTTAGGTTTTGATTAAACAAAAGAAAACAAATATAAACCCACAAACCCAAGAAGCTGAGTAAGTTACAAGCAGAATAAATATTTTAAAAAACCACACTCAGGCACTTTGTAGTCAAAATGCTGACAACAAAGTTAAAGAAAAACATCTTAAAAGGAGCCAGAGGCAAAACATGTTATATACATACAAAATTAAAACTGACATCTCATCAGAAACAATGAAGGCAAGAAGAAAAAGGAAAAAGATCTTTTAAGTGCTGAAAGAAAAACACCTGCAACTTAGAATCTATAAACTACAAAAATATCTTATAAAAATTAAGGCAAAATGAAGAAATTTTTGGATATCAAAAGCTGCGAGTCATCTCTAGCAAATTCACACTACGAGAAATGTTAAAAAAAATTCCTTAAGGGTGGTAGAAAATGACATCAGATAAACAAGAGAAAAAACACAAATTTCAAATGTCAGGAATAAAGGGAGGTTATTAATACCAATCCTGAAGATATAAAGGTTAATAAAGTGTTTTTGAATGATTTTATGCTAAAAATATTGACAAGTTAGATAAAATGGACAAATTCCTTGAAAAACACAAATTACCAAAACTGACACAGGAGGAAATAGAAAATCTGATGATCCCCACATTGATTTTAAAACTTGAATTTGTAGTTAAAAACCTTTACAAAGAAATTTCAATCACAGATGGTTTCACCAGTAAATTCCATCAAACTTGCAAGGAAGAAATTATACCAAATGTACACAAACTGTTTCAAAGAATGGAGGAGGAAACCATTTTCCAATTTTTAAAATTTTTGTCCAGTCCAACCCTAATACCAAAACCAGACAAAGACATTACGAGAAGAGAAAACCACAGACCAATATCCCTTATGAACATAGACACAAACATCCTTAACAAAATATTAGCAAACTGAACTGAGCATTTTTAAAAAATAGGATAATACAACATGACCAAAACCTGGGAAAATTTCCCAGGAATGTAAGATTGCTTTATTTTTTAAATATCAATCAATATAATTCATCACATCAGAATAAAAGAAAAATCATATCACCATCTCAATGGATACAGGAAAAACATTTTCTAAAATTCAACACCTCTTCATGATAAAAACTCAGCATAGTAGGAAGAGAAGGAAACTTTCTCAACCTGATAAAAGGAATTTCAAAAAAACCTACCGCTAACATCATACATAATGACAAAATATTGGAAGTTTCACCTTAAGATGGAGAGCAAGGCATGGCTGCCCACTCTCACCACTTCTATTCAACATTGTGCTGGAGATCATGGTTTACTGGGACCACAGGGCAAAAAAGAAATAACAGCAATAAAGATTAGAAAAAAAGAATAAAACAGCAGTCTAGAACTAATAAGTGAATTTAGCAAGGTCTCAGAATACAAGGTCAATATACAATTATAAATTGTATTTTTGTACACTAGAAGCAAACAATTGAAAAATTAAATTTAAAAACCATTTGACAAAAAGGGTGAGATTGAGGGAACACTTTGGGGTATAGTAGTCGTGTTTATGATGGTGGTAATGGAGCATCTGAAAGTAAACTTAAGAAAGCAATTCCATTACAGTAGCATAAAAAAGAATAACATACTTGGAATAAATTTAACAAAGGAGGCAAAAGACTTGTACAGTGAAAACTACAAAACCTTGCTGAAAGAAATTAAAGAAGACCTAAATAAGTAGAAATGTGTCCCTTTTTCATGGAATTGAAGACTTAGTATTAATAAAATGACAGTACTACCCAAAACCAATATACAGGTTTAATGGAATCCCTATCAAAATCCTAATTTTTTTTAACAGAAATAGAAAAACACATCCTAAAATTCAGATAGAATCTCAAGGGATGCCAAACCGACAAAATAACCTTAAAAAGAACAAAGTTGGAGGACTCACACTTCCTGATTTCAAAACTTACCAAAAAGCTGCTGTAATGGAGGCAGTGTGGTACTGCATGATAACAGATATACTCGTATAGACCAATGGAATAGAATAGAGAGCCCAGAAATAAACCCTCCATATATGGTCATTTGATTTTCAACAAGGGCCAAGACCATTTAATGTAGACAAGACAGGCTTTTCAACAAATGGTGATGTAAAAATTGGATATTTATATACAAAGGAATGAAGTTGGGTCCTTACCTTACACCAGATACAAAAATTGTCTCAAAATGGATTAAAGACCTAAACATAAGAGCTAAAACTATAAAACTCTTAAAAGAAAACATATAGGAAAAACCTCATGGCATTGGATTTAGCAGTGAGTTCTTGGATATGACACCAAAACCATAGGCAACAACAACAACAAAATGAATACATTGGCCTTCATCAAAATTTTAAAAGTTTTGTGCACCAGATAACACCAAGAGTACAAAAAGACAAACTACAGGATGGGAGAAAATTTTGCAACTCACATACTTGATAAGGTTCGAGCATCCAGAATGTCTAAAGAACTTTATAACTCAACAACAAAAGACAAGAACCCTATTTAAACATGGGCAAAGGACTTGAACAGACATTTCTCCCACAAAGTTACACAAAGGCCGGCAAGCACACAAAAGATGCTCAACATCATTAGTCATTAGAGAAATGCAAATCAAAACCACAATGAGATATCACTTCATACCCACTAAGATGGCTTTAATAATTTTTAAAAAAACAGAAGATAAACAAACATTGCCGAAAATATGGAAAAATTGTAACCCTAGTGCATGGCTTATGGAAATATAAATGTGTCGTCACTGTGGAACACAGTTTTTAAAAGTTAAACATAGAATTACCAAGTGATTCAGCAATTCTGCTTGTAGATATATACCCCAAAGAATTGAAAACAAGTATTCAAACACTTGTACATGAGTGTACACATATTTGTACATAGCAGCACTGTTCACAATAGCCAAAGGGTAAAACAACCCAAATGTCTATCAACTGATGAATGATTACATAAAATGTGGTTTGTCCATAGAATGGACTATTATTCAGCAATAGAAAGGATGAGAATATGGATACATGCTACAACATGGATAAACGTTATGCTAAGTGAAAGCAGCCAGAGCAAAAGTTCACATATTACGATTTCACTTATATAAAATATCCAGAATAAGTAAATCCAGAGACGGAAAGCAGGATAGTAGTTTCCAGGGGCTAGGGAAAGAAGAAAATAGACACAGCTAATGGGTACAGGTTTGTTCTGGAGGATGATGGAAATGTTCTAAAATTAGATAGTGATGATGGTTGCACAACAGTCACTGAAAAGTTTTTAGAGTACGTAAATTATATCTTTAAAAAAATTTTGTGCAACATAGGACTATATACCAAAAAAGTGATTACTACCACTACACACCTAGAATCACCAAAATCCAGAACACTGACAACACCAAATACTGTCAAAGATAAGGACCAACAGGAACTCTCATTACTGGTGGGAATTCAAAATGGCACAGCCACTTTGGAGGACAGTTTGGTGGTTTCTTACAAAATTAAACATACTCTTACCATATGATCCAGCAATCATGCTCCTTGGTATTTACCCAAAGGAGTTGGAAACTTTTGTCCACAGAAAAACCTGCACACGCAAGTTTACAGTAGCTTTATTTACGATTGCCAAAACCGGGAAGCAACCAGGATGTCCTTCAGTAGGTGAATGGATAAATAAACTGATACATCCTGACAATGGACTACTTAGTGCTAAAAAGAAATGAGCTATCAAGTCATGCAAAGGCATGAAGGAAACTTAAATGCATATTACTGAGTGAAAGAAGCCAATCTGAAAAGGCTACATAATGTGTATGATTCAACTATATGACATTCTAGAAAAGGCCAAACTATGGAGACCATAAATAGACCAGCGGTTGAGAGGAGGGGAGGGATAAATGGGCAGAGCACAGAGGATTTTTAGGGCATTGAAAATACGCTGTATGATACCATAATGATGTATATAGATCATTACACATTTATCCAAACCCTGACATCATGCTCAAGATAATTAATTCAAGATGATAACAAATCGAAACAGAAAAGGGAAACTATAATGCTGCTAGAAGAGAGGATAGAATATCTTCATGACCTTATGGTAGGCAAAGATTTCTTGGAACTCAAAAAACACGAACTGGGTAAGAAAAATAATGATTTACAAAAAGAGCATCAAAATTCAAACTCAGCTCATCAAAAGATATCATTCAGGGAATGAAAAGAACAGCCTGATTAGTTGCCGTGGGCCCCAGCAGCTTTCACTGGCTTCCCACTCTCCTGCTGAAAGGATTAAGCTGTTTAAGAGACCTTGTCAACTCCTACCCATCTTTTCTCTCACTTAGATTGATAGATTGACAGGTTGCAAAGGAGGTATCTGGCTCTGACCAAGTCAAGAGTTTTCTGGTCCATCAACAAAGCCTACCCCTCTACTAACATTTCTGCAAATACCAATCGGCCATGGTTTTCTCAACCTTCTTTTTAATATTCAATTGGTAGCCAAGTTCCAGGCACAAAAGGCTTTAAGAATCACATTTCTAATAGCATGATGAAATTGACAGTTCTGAAACTGCCCACATTATAGCTCAGCTTGGTCCAGAAGCATCTTCTGTAACATTGTATAATCTGATTACTAAGGCACCTCACAAAGCATATTTACATGAAATTTCACGGAAGCTCCACAACATGTGGGGATTAATACTTCATTTTCAGATGAGCACATTGAGATTTCTGAGCATTCTTGCAACGTACTCTTTACCTGTCTGGTAAGTAAAGGTCTGGAGCTCAAACCCAGATCCTTAGCCTCCAAATCCAGCACATCCCACCTCATTGTCAGGCCTGGCTGTGAGATGATGGAAGAGATAGTCTCTGTCACTAACTCTGCTTCCTCAGCATGGGGGTGAATGCATGTGCAGACAATATTTAGCAGAATTTACATAATGGTGATGGAACCAGTCAGACATTTTGCCCGTCCCAGCATGATCTTGTGCGGTGAGAGCAACCAACGCAGGGCCGCTGAAGGCTCTGGGAAACCTAAGGTTTTGTTTCACGGAAGTAAGCAATTCTAGGACCTCCAAGTATGAGCTGATCAGCCAGATTTTGCTTAAATTGGGGATCCTTTGGTCACTGGTTGCCCGTGGAGGGGAAGTGAGCAAACCGCCTAAAAAGGTGAGTCTCGTCAGTCCATTGCTCTGGTGTGGGCCATGCTCAGAAATGAGCTTTCAGAGGTTGAAGTCATTCAGTTGCTCTACAGCTTTTCGGTCGGCGGATTATTTTGTGAGCCTTCTAATCCTTGTTTCATTTTGAAAGGCCAAAGCCATTGCTAACTAAAGGAGACCAACTGTGAAGAGCACTTGTCAAAGGGCCAGTCTCCTGCACTGCTCCTTATTTCTGCCCTGATTCACGCAGGGGTGAAGGGTTATGTGCTGGACAGGGAAGAACATGGAACCAGGAAGAAGGTGGCAAAAGGTAGAAAATGGGGGTGGGGTAAGGTGAGCGCAGGACTGAGGTGTGAAGAAGCATAAGAGACGAGAGCCGGAGAGACGGCAGGTAAAACAGTGAGACATTAGGATTTCAGCGGTTGGGCAGGTCTGCATGACAGGGTTCACGGTGCATATCTCACTTTTCAAAGGCAGTTTCCAGCCATTTATTTTCCATTCAACAGAAAGTCTTCCATAACTTGATTGCATGATGGTATCATGATGTGCTACGTGGCACAAATAGGCAAATCAAGGCGTTAATATTACATTAGAGATATTTCTACCGAGGACAAGAAAAGCTGCTGCCCAAATTTCCCCTTGATAATGTCTCTCCCCTTCTCAAATCCTCCTATTCCCCCTAAAACAAAAACAGTACAAGAAACACATGCTGGATGAAATCAGAGTAACATATATTTATAGCCTCACAAAGTACTCCAAGAAAGAATATTTTGCATATGCACAATAAGATACGGAATCTACTTGTTTTGGATTTCTTGCACCTAGCTATTACAGGAAATCACTGCTTCGTTATCACAATTTCTACAAGGTGGAATGGTGCGGAGTCAGTGAGCACTCTAAGTCATTTCCAAAAATGCTTTTAAGGGAAGTTCTGCAAATAATACTATTTCTTAAGGGAGAAACAATTTTAACAACCATTTCTTCTTTTCATGTCATACCAAGTAACATATTACTTTTTGAATCAGAAATAAGTCAAACCAGAATGCTTAACGTACATATTAATAATGGTTCTTGTGGATCATATAATAGATATTTAAAATAGCAGTAAAGAAGGCTAAAGTGGATGTGTTTTCACTTAGTAACTAGTTGATACTAATAATTTGCCTATAATTTGAAAGGCAGCATTTAGGATTTGTAAGATTTTCTTCAATCATATGTGATCCAGCAGCTGATATGCCATTGAGGGGCTGTAGGATGACTTTTTTAAAAAGCCTTTATATGTTTAATAAACTTTTTATTTTAGAACCGTTTTAGGTTGTAGGGAGAGGGGCCCGAGTCCCAGACTCCTTTATGGAATGAAAAAAGTGGAGAAACCTGGTGAGACAGGGCCCTGTGCCTCCTAGGAAACCCCAGTGATTGGCATTGCCGAGTGACAATCAGCTTGTTTCGAAGGGGGAGGGAGGTGTCTTGTATCCAGTGCCACCAGTACCTGGTGAGTGGATGCCCAGGAAGGTTTTGGCCATGCTGCAAAGAGGCCCAGGGATCCTGTGGGGGTGTTGTTGACTCAGGTGGTAGTCATTTATGAATGCAGATATTTGCTTAGTGGCAGAGGTTATGTTTGCAATGTGAACCTGTTTAAGGGAACCTCCTAAGTAACTTAAGGCACAAGCATTACACAGATATGGCACAAGTCGGGCTGGAAGGAGAAATGTGCCTGAAGTTTGAATCCATGGTTTAGAAGCCACAGAGCATGGCGATACTCTAGGCTGGTCTGAGAAGGGTTCCACACAGCTCATGGGCTTTAGGGCTCCGGAAAATAGGAGCCAGAGGGGTGGGTAGTAAAGCTGTCTGCATTGCACACTGGACCTCAGCCACATTTCCTTCCCAGTGTCCACTGTGCCTCAGTGATGGAGGGTTAGCAGTTCCCGTCTTCTCTCCTTGCTCACACTCAAGGACTCTGCCTGGCATGCAGGCCAGAATTCTCTTGGGCTATGGATTTCCATATATGCTCCTCCATGGAAAGTCCCCACGCTGATACAGGATGTCCTCAGCAGGACCCCATCCTGTCCTCCTTATCGCAGCTGCAGGCAGCCTGAGCCACCTTCCTCCTGCCTGAGTCACTGCGCCAGGCCACAGGCTGCCTTTCCTCTGGCTTGCCCTGTGGGCCTGCCACCGTCCATTCCATCTTCTCGCTTGTCCCTTTATTTTTCAGAAATACTACAGATTTATTTTTATGACCTATATGGAATGGCTATTTATTATCCAAAAAAAAAATTTCCATACTTATCTCCTTTCCTTTTCTTCGTCTTTCTCGAGTTCTAGCCTATCCTATCCCTGCTGGACCCCACGCCGAATTACTACATTATTTGTATACTTATTGTTACCTAGTTTTCCTTGACTATTACACCATTTTGACAAAAATCAACTGTCCTTTTAGGTTTGGTCCTTGCATTCCCAGCCACCAGTCAGTACACTGCTGACGTTTTTCTTGCTCATCCACGTCTTACCTCCTTGACCACCTTACTGACCGTCCTATGGCAGGAGGCTCCATTCCCCCCAGGAATGGATGAATGAATGAAAAAATGAACAACAGGGTGATGCCAAATGTCTAAACCCAGCGATTTTGAATTTGTTCAATTGACCAGAAATTTTGAGACCAGGTGGATCTTGTTTATCTTAAATAAGATACATTGGCAGACCCCTGGATTCATGTCATATTGAATTTCAAGTTTAAAATACCTATAATACATAATTTGGGGATAAATTTTGTATTAATTACTAGATTCTAAGTAAGCAACAAGGAATGCCAATGGTTTTAGGAAACTTATGGGAGGAAAAGTTAGAAGTGAAAATATTCTCTTCATGGCCATTGACATTTTTACCCAGAAATGACAGTGACACTGCCTAGTATCCTGACAGTATAATTTAGGTCGGGGTCGGGGGGTAATGTATTCTGAGCACAACCCCTCTCACTTTTAAGAATTATTCTATAAACATTGAATACCCATTATGTATCAGGCAAGACAATTAGTAATGTCTAGTGATTTTCCCCTATAAAAATGAAACGCTCTCTAGTTTACGCACTTCTGCTATCGCCATGGTTTAGTCAACAAATGTTCACCAAGCTCTACCGGGTGTCAGACACTGCCCGGTGTCAGGCTCCTTGTCCTTAAAGATCTCGGCCTGCTGACCATGCAAAGCAACAAACATGGAGCCCGCGGACAGCAGGGAATGCAGGGTAGGGAAGGGACAAGGAAGCTTTCTGGAGGAAGTCACTGCTAAGCCAAGTGCTGAGGATAAGGGAACTCTCCAAGTGATAGGGAACGCGGAATGAGCTTGCCACATTGTGGGAAATGAAATGTTGTGTTAGACACAAGTTATTTGAAAGGAGACATTAGGTCAAAAATGTAAATAGGAATTAAGAAATTGTCTTCCATATCCAGGACGTAGCTCTGAAGATGGTGAAGCCAGGAGGTAAAGTCTCAATTCCTTCGCCTGAATCTGCTCTTGAAGAAGTGGTGAGTCTTGGTGAATGGGGAGTCCAGAGAAGCCAGGGCCCATCCTCCCAGACACCTTTCTCCTTCCGAGCAGCCTCATGAGCAGCTCAGACCGCAACTCCTGTGCAGCCCTGGGCAGACTGCCCGACAACCCTGAGCCTCTGCTTCCTTCATGGTTAAAATGGATGCAATGATGCTCCCTGTTGGGTGTTGTTTCTTTGGTTTCTTCTCCCCATGCAAATGCTGCTAGGCAAAACATCTAAATAGATTCATGCTGGCTCCATGGTGAGGGGTGTGTGTGGACAGAACAGGACCTGCACAGGGAGAGGCCAGGGCGTCTGGGGTGGGGAGGAGAAGCAGTAGCACCTGACTTACAGCTCTTCTTCAGGCCCTGCCAGCCCCATTTACTCTGATTTAAAAGACAAAACCTACAGTTTCTGAAATGATGATGGGTCAAGAATCTTCAGATATGGAAGGCATCTTACCTCTCACTGCTCCTACCCTCCCTCCCCCAATTTAATCAAGATAATTTCTGTTCCTTTCCATTAGATTCAATGACCTATTAGGGAACAATAGTTTAAATAAAAATCACATCTGGCAAAGCCATCGAGCATTTTTAGTCTAGCTATGTATGGTTTTCAATTAAATATTTACGAAACATGTAAGATATACAAGCTTCACTGTCAGGTGAATGCCAGTGAAAGGTAGTTTAAAATAAATGTGTCCACCCAGTCTTCCGTCTTCTCCTTTAGAGAAAGTGTATCGGTCAGGGTTCTCCAGAGACACAGGATCAATAGGATGTGTATATACAGAGGGAGCCAAAAATGTACGCACATTTTAAGGAAAAAAAAATGTATTGAAATTGTAATGCTCAACATATACCGATAACAAAAGATGAATACAAGTCATGTGTATACATTTTTTGGCACCCGCGTCTGTGTGTGTGTGTGTGTGTGTGTGTGTGTGTGTGTGTGTGTGTGTGCATATGGAGAGAGAGATGTATTTTAAGTAATTGGCTCACGCGATTTTGGGGCTAACAAGTCTGAAACCTGAAGGGCAGGCCAACAGGCTGGAGATCCAGAAAAGAGCTGATGTTACAACCAGTCCAAAGACAGCCTGAAGGCAGAATTCCCTTTTCTTTGAGGACCTCAGTCTTTTTCTCTTAAGGCCTTCAACTGATTGGATGAGACCCACTCCTATTATGGAGAGTAACCTGCGTTATTCAAAGTCTATTGGTTTAAATGTTAATCTTATCTAAAAACTACCCTCTCAGCAACATGTAGATTGGTGTTGAACTAAATATGTGGGTCCTGTGGCGCAGCCAAGTTGCACATGAAGTTAACCATTGCAGAGTGCCCCATGGGAACGTGCACTTGCATGGTAATTTCAGCATTCTCACATTACATCCTGGCTGCATCTCTGTGTTCCTTCTCACCATCCTAAGGTAGCTCCAAGCCAACCTTCTCCTGCCAAAGGAAGTACGGGCTGAAAGGAACCCTGTGCTGGATGGAGGGGACCTGGCTCACTGCCCTCCGTGCCTCCTAGCAGCTGTGCTGCTTCACCCTTTGAACTTCAGTTTCCCCAGGTGTAAAGTGGACACGCTGCTATATCTACCTCACAGGATTATAGTGAGTATTCAATGGAAAGAATATAGTGGGGTGGGGGTCGGGGGGACGATGCTTTGCACGCCTTTAGGTGCAGTCATTGGGCTGTCAGGAAGAGCCAGACTTCCCTGAGACCGAGCAGGACAAAAAGAGGTCCCGTGTCGTGATGGACAGGGCAGGGTGGGAGGCTTTCCCCATAGACCGAGGCCACTGGGAGGGAGGCTCCAACCTGAAGGACAAGCCTAAATTCCACTGAAAAGTATATACTCCCAATCCAGAGCGCCTAAATTGAGTTTTTGGCTCTTTTAAAATTACTACGTGCTCTTTCCAAAAATTCCAGATTGCAGAGTAAAAAGTGTAAGTTCCCTTCTTCATTACTCCTACCCCAAATCCACTCCCTTCTCCAAAGGAGACAACGATTAACTCCTTGGCAGGAATCCTTTCACATCCTTACTGATCTTTTTGTTACTACAAAATTGGGGTTGACCTATGGTTTTGTGATTTTTTTTATTCACTTAGCAATATAGTACATACCTGCTTTTTCATGTTTAAATGTGAATATTTGTATAGTGGGTGTGTTTTTTTCCTACTTGCATAGAGAAAAAAGGCAAAACAGGCAAACAAATAAATAAAAGGCTTCTTACAAATAAAAGATGAGCGTCAATGCAGGCCTAGGAAACCAGCTTTCTGACAGAGTGTCCACATGATTCAGCCCCCTTTTCTCTGGGAAGGGCCCTGGTCCAGGCACTGCTACCACGAGAGTTTACCTTTGCTGTCCCAGACCCACCGTGCACCCCAAAATCCCCACCTATACATTCCATTCCTAGAATGTTCTGTCTTGGCTTTCTCCTTGGCTCCCGTAGCCACGTTTTCCTCTGAGGCTGAGACAAAAGCGATTGGCCCTCTGCCACTCCATAAGCAAAGAAATGGAAGCATCGAATTTCAGAGAAAATGGTAATGAATGGGTACAAATACTAGATTATTGTTCCTTTATGAAACCTTCCAGACAGGCAAGCAAGAAGTTTGGGGGAATTGCACTAATGTGTGTGTACTTACGGAACATTTCACTTTCAAGGTCTGATAATGTCTCTGGAGGGACTTTTTCTTTGAAAAGACCAGAAACACTCTCCTCTTTATCTCTAGTTAGCAGTTTCCTCCCCACTTGTTATGAGGGGAGATATCAGTCACCAAGCCCTTGGTTGGATTCCTGAAGAAAGCCCTAGCAATATTCCACATTGCAAAACGCAGGCCATGCCCTTCTACATTCACACTGGAAAGAGCTGAGGCTCCAAGTCACCTGGGCTGGTGGAGGTGACTCATCTTCCTGACCCGCGTGGAGGAGGGCAGCGTGTTGGGTGCACACTGTGTGCCTGGCAGCAGTCAGCATCCTGTTAGCCAGGAAAACACTGCCTCTTCCCAGGAAAGGCTTTGTGTGCAGCTGGACACATGGTGGACAGAGGCCACTGAGTCATGGAAGAAAACCAGGCTGAATCCAGGGATTCTGTGTTTGCAGTGGGATGAAAGGGGCCCTATTTTCATACCCAACCCTGTCACCCAAACAAACAGGCAACCCTTTTTAGAAGGGTTTGATGGCCTGTTATTACAGGGAAACAAATGGTAGCCTACATGACGAATACCAAGGAAGGCATAAAGCAATAATGACTTTGAAGAGGTCCAGTAGATGGTTTCTATTGGCCCCTCCTCTCCCTCTTATTCTAGAGGAGCTCATTTATCAGAGTCCTCAACTCTCTTCTTCCCCTGGGCTTAGTCACAGATCACTTATTTATTTAGCTATTTATTTACTCCCTCCCGTGCTGCATAAAAACGTTGAGCCAGCTTATAAAAATACAGAGTGAAGGATGGAAAAATGACCAAAATAAGCAATGAAGAAGACAAGGGGAAGCTGATGGAGCCAGCAATGAGAGGCGCACACGGAAATGTCGATCAGATGATGTTATTTGGTTACTATAAGTAGGCTGAAAATTTGGATCTAACTGTCCTAGGAGCCATAGAAAAGAGAGAAAAAAAAAATCAGATGGAAGGTACACGTCTCCCAGTAAGTCAGGAAAAGATCCACCTTTCTAACACAGAGACCAGAGAGAAGTGAGTGATCATTGTTACACTTGCTGGGCACATTGGCCAGAAACTGAGTTAAATGCTGTTCTGACATTTTCTCAATTGATCCTGGCAATCGTGTGGGGTGGATACTATTATGATGTTCATTTTACAGATAAAGAAACTGAGAATTTGAGAGCAAGTTAGTAATTGCCCAAGACCAGAGAGTTAGTCAATTGTAAAAAGGAGATTAAAACCTAAGCTATCAGTCTCCATGTCTGGGTGCCAAACCAAGCAGCTCGCCTGCAGGGCTCTAGGGCGTTATTTCTACAACAGATAAAATAAGGATTTTTGTAGGGCTGTGTCTCCTCACCTCTCTCAATGCAATTTCTTAATATAAGCACAAAAGCATAAACCAGATGAAATTCAATGAAAGCAACTCTTTGAACCAAACCAGTTTGTCCATGTGCTTAGTTCTTTGATGATCTAATTTCCTTCTCTGTGTAGATATAAAAATATTGCAGATTCTATCAGGAAGTTGATCTACAGGTATTTTCTCAAACCATAATCAGTCATTCTAATGCATCCCAAACCAACTCTAGCACAATTTCTTTATAACCCAGGAGAAACTTTTGGCCTCTCCACTCCCATGTCTACCTCTACACAGGAAATACTCTTACAGCCAACAGAACACACATGAAGACCTCTGTTAAGAACATCAAGGGGGCAACTTCACCTGCCTTGTGGTTGTTTTCTTTCAACCCGTTCTTTGTGAAATGCTTTAGGCACGGGTATTCCCTCTATTCAAGACCTCATACTGTTCAGGCAGCATTTCTCAAACTTTTAGCTTCCACAAGCCACTTCAAGCTAATGCAGACCACCACTTTCAGGTAAAAAATGCATCACAATGTTTAGAAATAAAAACATCACATGTTTTTAAAAACCTTTTTATTATGGAGAAATTCAAACATATGTAAGTAGGATAGTATAATGAACCTCCGTGTACCCATCACTCAGCTTCAACAATTATTGACTCGCAGCCAATCTGTTTCAACACTACTCCCATCCACTTCCTCTCTCCCATATTATCCTGAAGCAAATCCCAGATATTATCATTCCATCCATAAATATTTCAGTATGTGTCTCTAAAAGATATGAATCTTTTAACATTATCAGACCATTTTTACAACTAAAAGTATCCATAAAGTTCCTAAATATCATCAAATATCAAATTTCCAATTGTCTCAAAAATTTTTTTTGTTTGAATCAGGATCCAAATAGGACCCACACATTTCTATCAGATAGAACGTTATTTTAAATAACACTAATCATCTCATGCATTTGTAAGGACATCATTTTTAATCTCTTCCCAAAGCATCTGTCCAATTTTGTCAGGTTTATTTACTTCAGACTCCATTGGTTTCTTTCTTTACCCTTTATTTTTACTAAGCTAAGCACTCCCAACTCACAGTTATAAGTCATTAGAAACAGAATCAAGTGACTGATGTCTCCAATGGCCAGGGATTCAAAAATGAGAGATTCCTCATTGAAAACTCTTTAGGCCCAATTACAAAATATATTCAAAATCCAGATGCATGCATACTTTAACTTGGGAGATGGGGGCAAAATGGGTCCCAGTCATCCACACAGACTGCTCCACGCTCTGGAAAGCATGTGTCCAACATGACAGGCAGTTCTAAACTATGCCCAATTGCCACGCGGGGTCTCAGCTCCCACTCCTCGTACCAGAACGCAGAATATGGTGAGGCCAAATAGGAACACCCACGGAGCCATAGATAGGGGAGTCATACCACTATATTCTCGCTGGCGGCTGGGTTGGAGACACAGGAAGCAGGAGCCATACGACCCACACCCTGCCATCTGCTTCTCTGCCAACCAACTAACCAACTCCCTTGCCAGGGTAGCCACGGCAGTTATATTAGTGGCTAATGGCTAACTGGTTACAGCTGATGGCCAACTAGTTATAGCCGTTGGCCATCTAATAATCAAGCCAGCACCTTGCCATGTGAGGGTGAGAGCCTGGAAACTGCTCTCTGGGACTCTGTCCCTACACCAATAATAGATTGCTCTCCTCTTAAAGTGAAGACAAGTATCAGATATTGAGAAAGAGTTCAACTCCACTTACAGCAGATTGGACTTCAGTTTCGTCTTAAGGAAACAATCTGGTTTCTCAGCTAATTGTTTTCTCTTTTAAGAGGCTGACTTTATCCTTTGGATCCTACAGGCCAATGCCAGAATTAACAAGGTGTCTGAGACAGAATCACCAGTAGATATGCCATGATGGGCAAAGTCAAGTTCTCATCCAAAGTTGTGGAAAGGCCCTCTGATGGCATAAGGGAAAGTAGAGGGGTGGGGATCCGCCTATCAGAAAGAGCAGTTAGGAGGACACTGAAATGTCCAGGCAAGAAGTGACATGCTCCTGAAGCTGAGTAGGAACAGGGCAGATGGAAGGGGAATGTGAGAAAAGAAGAGGGGATTTGGGGCTGACTGAAGGTAGGGGGTAAGGATGGAAGAGGAAGGAGTCATTAGTGGCATTCATATTTACTGCTGTGCTGGGAGGCTGTGTAAAAAGGAATCCTAAACACACACACACACACACACACACACACCCGCCCCCTCCAAATTGCCCATGGTCCTGAGATGGAAACAGCCAGCTGATCTGTGAAGAAAACATACCCTATGTGAAATACTCTTTGTAGTTACAGCAAGGGTTCTCAACACTGGCTGCACGTAAGACTCACCTGGAGAGTTTAAAAAAGACTCTGCCCAGGCCCCAGCTCAGGCCGGTTGAATCAGAATCCCCTGCTTCCTTCCCAACACAGGTGAAGCTAACGTGCAGCCAGGGCTGAGAACCGCTGGCTCAGGCCTGGCCAGCAAGGGCAGCTGCAGCACAAGATTGCCCGCCTGTTCCAAAATCTGTAGGAGGACTGAGTGTGGGACCCGGTCACAGCTTGAAGTTTAATTTGGCTCAGCTCAGGCCCCCTGTTGCTGGGGGTGAGTGGAATGACCTGACCTTCGGAACTCAGTTCTCTGTCAAAAAGAGACTGGCAAGGACAGCCCAGCAGGGGAACAGGAAAGTAGGGAGCCAGGTGTCCGGCACACGTGCTTCCCCTCTGCCTGCAAGTGGCAGTTCTCACACTTCTGTGAGTCACATTCACGGTATTTATCAAATGCCGATGCCTGGGCCCCATTCCCTGCATAGGTCAGGTCTACAATGTGTGGCCCAGGACTCTGCATTTCAGTGAGTCCCAGGTGACTCTGAAAGAGGGTTCCCAGCACACACACGCCCAGAAACTCTGAGAGGCCTGCAGGGGCAACAGTCAGTGGACATATACAGGGCAGAGATTCTTTTTCATCTTGGATCCTGGCCCAGGAGACTGAACAGGCAGGTCTGAAGTAGCACCTGGCAGTCAGCCGTCAAGAGTTAGAACAGTGTCAGTGGGGCTCTATCCAATTTGGGGGACCTTAATGGGAAAAAAGTGCACCTGCCCCAAGTTTTCATTGTATCATAGAATGTAGAAGCAAAGCAGGAAGGGCTCTTGACTCACTTACTCCATTTCACCAAAAGGGAAACGGGGGCATTTTCCTAGGCTGACTGCTGGCAGGAGGTGCAGGGGCGAGAGGCACCCAAGCAGCCTCTGGTCTTTCAGAGAACTCAGTTTCAGCTGTGGGTTTTAATGTGAGGTCCTTGGACCAGTAACATCAGCGCCGTTGGGAGAAGTGCCAATTCCGGGGCCACCCCCGACTGCGGGATCAGATTCCCAGGCTGTCACCACAAGGCCTCAGGTGATTCTGATTCGGGTTTGAGAACCCTGCACCAGAGGCTCAAATGCCTTAGTGCTCACGGGCTTAGGGAAGGTTCCCCACCTCTCCTGCCATCACCTCAGTCCCTTTTTGTGGGGCTGGGAAGTCACACAGCACCCCTCCAGCACTTTCCACTAGATATTGAGGTGCTGAATAACACAGGGGCTGCTTTGCGTCTGGAGAAAAGGCAGCCGGGTTCCGGGCAGCTGCCACCTGCCCAGCTGGCTGCTCGCAGCCTTGTTTTTCTTTAAGCCTGGAGTGGGGGTACAGAAGGGGCTTTCTCTCAGAAAGAAAAGGCACCTGGGTGCCTAACCCCCCAAAGTAGAGGCAGTTCTGGCCCAGACACCCCAAGGTCTGGTTCCACTGTCTTCCCTAAAGAACTGGGAGAGTAGGGCTCAGAGAGGCTTGGGGCACACCTCCACACTCTCCTTCTGGCCCCAGAGTACTTTCCATAGGATGGGGGAGCAAACACTGTCATTCCGGAACAGGCTTTGCTCAAAGGGCCGCGTCCTGGATCAGGACAAAAGCCCTTCTCGGAAAGGGTGTCAATGTTTGTATCCACACCTCCAGAAATCGGTTTTAGTCAGCTTGGCCTGCTGCAACGAAATGCCACAGACTGGGTGACTTAAATAACAGACACATATCCCTCTGGTTCTGGAGGCTAGGAGGAGAGGCTGATTCTCAGGCTGAGGTACAGGGCGAGAGGACCGGCCCAGTGTGACAAGATGAGTTACGCAGCCCTTTCTGCTCCAGTCCCAATCTTGGGCTTCTTCCAAGCATTCTGATCAAAGAGAAAAACTATGCTCGAAAGAGGGAGTCACTAGGACCAGGAATAATCCAGCCGTGTTGTCAGGATTCATTACAGAGACTTTAAATGTGTTATAAGAGAGTGCACAACTTTGAAGCCAAAATTCGGGGATGTACTTGGGTTAAATTAAAAGCACAATTTTGTATTTTCTTGTCAAACAACTTTACGTGAGGCAACAAATGAAGTATAATTCAACTCAACAGGAAATATCACACTTGGAGGAAAATCATAGAGAGGAAAAAAAAAACCCACTTAAATTAAAGCCAAACATTCTTTCCAAGACACAACACTGACATTTCCAGATTGACAGCAGAATGAGTTTGTTTCCATGAAACAAAACCATGAGTCCAAAGTCTGCTTCTGAAACAGTTTTGCACTTCACCTTCACTTCTCAAGGCTCAGGGAACGATGCTTGTGGCCTTTCTCAGGGCCAGGTAACCTGTGACAACATCAGATGGCAGCCTCCGAATGTAGGAAAACTCTTCAATGGTGCTGAAGCGAAGCTTGCTCTGGGGGTCAGTGTAGTTCGCCTGGGTGGGAAATAGGCACAGAGAAGGGCAGAGAATTGGTGGTGGTGGTGGTGGTGGTGAGGAATATTTTAAGTTCAAGTTTAAATTTTTTTTTTTCTATTTTACTGACAGTGAAATAATATATTTTCATCATGTCTTACTCTGTCACCAAGAACACTAAATTGCTCACTTTGGCAAAAACTTGTTCATCTTCCCAGACTTGAGAAATACTTCAGTGTATGGATGGGAGGAAGAGGAATAACTACATCAGACACTAGGATTCTTCTGGTTGCTGCCTCAAGGGCTACAAGCAACAGGTCCAAAATTGAATTCATGATGATCATCCCTCCGATCCCTGCCTTCAAACTCCCATCTGCTTCAAACAAAAGTTCCAGATCTGTTCCCCAAGGCAGGGAGAGGCACCTCCAGGCACGCTGGCACACCTGCCCCTCCCTGCCACCCTCTCTGCTCCCAGCACACTCTTCTCCACTCTTCCAGCCCCTCCCCTTGCCACTTACACGGCTTCCTGGGTTTCACTCAGTGCTGGACTGGCCACCCATACCCACTCTTGCACTGGAAGGGATGGCCATCCTACAACTTCAGTCAGGGTTGTCTTTGCTACTTGTACTTCTGCTCATTTTTTCTTCATGAAACCTCCCAATGGCTCTTCTCTGTTCTCGGGACAAAGGCCAAGTCCTCAGCATGGCTCCTCAGTCCTTACCAGCAGGCCCGGCCCTCCTCCTTCCCGAGCCTCTTCCTCACCACATGTCCTCACTCCCATATGTCCTCACTCGCTGGTTCCAACTACCCTGGCTCTAAGCCCTTCCCTCCTGTCATGCCCCATTTGCCCTTTCCTTGGGAGGGGCCCCCAGCCCGGCCCACTGTGCTCAGTAATCACCTGTTTATCCTTTAGGACTCAGCTCCCAGAGTCCCATCATCAGGGAAGCCTTATCTGCCTCCCCACAGGAGGTCAGAACCTCCCTCACGGTCAGCTGTCACCTCACCATATGTGTCTCCCTTGGAATGCTATCTCCGTTGCTTTTACTTGCATTTCCTGAGGCAGGAAGCCTGTGGTGTGCTTATCATTGGTCCCAGCTCCTAGTGCAATGCAAAGCTCACAGTGGGCCTTCAGTCAGTGTTTGCACAGCAAATGTTGAATGAATGGATGAATGAATGAACGAACAAATGGACAATCAGGACCATCACAGAAAAGAGACCTTGTTTCCGTATCAAAATTCTCTTCTGGTCTGGTTTTCCCATGTGCAGAGTGGAGACAATAATCCACTCACTATATACCTCAAGGCACATGTCTTCCGCACATTTTGAAGCAGAAAACATGAGAGTGAGTCATTTGGAGCTCCTTTAAAAAAATTATAAAAGATGCCATTAAAGTCTAGACAGATAACGTCCAATTACTCCATTGTGGATTGTCTGCTCTGAGGTTGGTCATCTCTGTGGACCGAGACGCAGCTACACTGTGATTTAATCAGGGAGGGGACTAAAGAAGCAACGAGCTGAGGGGAACTGAGTCATAGGTTTCTCATACTCTTAAAGTCTTCAGCTCCGTCACTGGGGACCTCCGTAGGTATTTAACATCCGAATGCGTGTCAGGAAGGGGGGTTATTTCTAAAAAACTAAGATTGATTAAAGCTCTATAATAAAATAAAACTGTGATCCTTTGGCTTGATCTAGATATTGCCTTCCTGTACCACATTTCCTTCAATGACAGTAATATAAAGGAAGGCTTCAATAGAGAAACAGCAACAAGTCCCTTTGGAGGCTCCTGGCCACGAGGCAGTTAGATGAGCTAGCTGGCGGGGGAGCTGCCCTGTGTTTCCCAGCAGGGGCGCAGGCACGTGCAGCGGGCTTTGATCAGCCAGTCTCCATATAGGAATCAGGCCAGCAGGCTCCATTCCTGTGGCGGCCTCACTCCCACCACCAAGCTGTGCTGAGCCAGCCTGCCCAAGTTCAGACCTCACTGCCAAGGCGACTTAGAATAAATAATGCAGAATACAGAGATACTGTGGCACCAACCAAAAGGTCACCAACAAGAACTTGCACAGACTGGACCTGACCTAGTATTCTGAACAGAGGGGAGGACACCATGTGACACCACAGAGTTGAACAAGTAAAGAACTGCACTCCTGCAGTCAGAACCTCCTCCGGATTCCAGCCCTGGAGCCTGAATGAAACAAAGGCTGCCTCCCAGGAGGGCAGGCAGCAGCTTTCAGGCCTCCCTCGCTGGCGGGGTCACAGGCAGTGTTCACTGCTCCCCCATCTCTCCCAGAGCCACAATACTTTCCATAGCTTTGAAACAAGGGCTACACACAGGGGTGACCCCCGCATACCTCCCTGCCATGCCCAGCACAGGGGAAACAGTCACTTGGCCTGCTGGGAACCAGTGGTCAGCGTAAATATGAGCTAGGCTTCATTTTTTAATTGCGTAACTTTAATTTATACAAGTTAACAGATGAATATATTTTCCTCTAGAAAAAGAAAACATTATAAGTAAGACTCAAGTCCCCTTCTACCACTGTCTACCATCCAAAGTCCTTTGCCTTCCCTGAGGAAACCATTGCTAGGTGGGCACCCTTCCAGACCTTGTTTATATACACCCTCACACACGTATGTGAACACACCAGGGAAATGACCCTGTATTTTTTCGTGAGTGTGTGTTGATTTTTACTTAGGTGGTTATCATGCAGCCTATACTGCTTTGCACCTTTCGGTAAATAATACATCTTAGAAGTTTATCCGCGCTGTTAACATATACATCAAGCTCTCAGCAGAGTATGAAAACACCCCCTCCCATTGATTGACCTTTATGTTGTTTCCAATATTTTGCTAACACGTTTTCTCAGAAGCATTTCTGCATGAAGCTCCTTGTAGACACTATTTCTCTAGGGAGCTGCCTAGAAGGCACATTGCTGGGTCATAGGCTTTTGCTTTTTTGTCCCCGTAGGTAGTGTGAAATAGTCCTCAGAAGAATCCATACCAATATATTCTAGATTCCCACCTCAAAACAGCAATGTACGAGGATACCCATTTCTCTGTGTTGGTGACACTCCCTACCTGATGAGTCTTTTTCCTGATTAATAGTGAGGTTCAACATCTACTTATTGGTCATCTGTATTTCCTCCTTGTAATTGTATATTCATATCCTTTTAGCCAATTCTTCTATGGGATTTTCTTTCAATGATTTGGTAGAGTTCTTTGTATATTCAGAATTTCTTAATTCTACATACAGTGGGGCAGGAGGTTTTAGGTTATGTATAACATGACAAGTCCTTTGCCGATGGCATAAAGGGGCCTGAACAATGCTTCTCATGATGCGTCTCAGGCCTCCTCATGTGGGAAAACCACTGCACTAGCAGGTGAGCTGCCTGATAATGGTAAGGATAAAGCTACCATCCAAGAGCGCACCTTCCAAGTAGAAGCCATCAACTGAGCTTCTACAAACTCAGCGCAAAATGGTACAGGGAGGGATTTCCACTTTGGGTCATAAGAGAGTAACTGGTGGCAAGCTAGCTCTTCTGCAACTATTAAAAAGGGTCAAGTATATGAGGCAACTATTTTCAGATAGTAGACAGGAGACAGCATAAGGCTACAACATTTCTCTCAAGGTGAAGTCCCCTCAGGGGACCTTTAAGAGGAGATGCATGCCATGAATGGATGCCAGAACCCACCACACACACAGGCCATTTTATAGCACTTCTTCTCCCTATCATTTTTTAGGATCATTGTGTTTTAAGGATCTATGTTAAAAAGTTTGTAGAATACCGAGGAGTGTGTGCTTTCTGGAGGAAAAGCTAAATCTATGACTAATTCAGAGTATAACTAACACTATTTTCAAAAATAAAAACTGAAATCCTTCCCAATGTAAAATGTGTACCATTAAGTTAGTCAGTTTGTTACAGAAGTTGGAGTCGCATATTTTCATAAAAATGTAAAGCATTTAAATGATGTGGATGAATTTTTAAAAGTGAAATGACTCATTATTTCTATAGTTATGGAAAAAAGCCCATCTTCCAAACTGAACAGTGATAAAGAAGGAGGAAGAAGGCGAACTGCAAGTTCCACCCTTCATCTACATTCAGAAAGGAAAGAACGGAGGCTCTCTCAGGTTTTCGAGGTTCAGCGACTTGCCCAAGTCCTATTCACCCAACTATACCGCTGGTTTTCAAACTGTGTTCCCCAGAAGCACGTTGGGGTCACTGTGGTGGGGAGTAGGGAGAAGAACAGAGGACCAGATCCACAAGGGACCACGGTGGGTAAGTGAACTCCAGGGGATTCTGTAAAAGATTTCATTTGCAAAGGGGGTTCTGGTGCTTAAGATATGTTTGAAAATCTCTACCTTTACCGTAGTGCCTCTTTAGAGAAGTTTAAATATTTTTTAAAAAAATACAATCATCTCTAAATTGCAGGTAGTTTTTAAACATTGAGCAGTAAAAAAGAAATAATTGTTTTTTTTATGTAGTTAACATATACATGAAACATATAACGTGTATATATATATACATATGTAAGTATACATATACGTGTGTGTGTGTGTGTATCTTTCATATAGTTAACAAGCAGAGGAAGAGGAAGAGGAAGTGAAACTTGGGTCTCCTGCTTTCTGGAGCAATCCAGTCTCCAGGTTGCCCACATGGGTGACCCAAGGGGCAGCCACTCTAAAATAAATCCATGAACGCTTCAGCACAAACCTACTACCTATTCAAAGTATACAGGCTCCAGGCAGGACCCATGGTGGTCAATATTCAACACTGTCTAAGCAGACAGTACTGTGAAATCTTCCTTTCAATTCAATGTCATAGACATTGACATGTAATTACACTCACCAGAAGACCTGACACATCAGAATACTTCTTAGCTGGTTTGAAGGACGGAGGAGCATCAATACTGAAGTCTGGAGGGGGAAAAAAGAAAGAAAAGGAAGCTAACTAAAGTGGCTTTAAAACATTCAGATCCCTTCCCTTTTCATCTAAATTTTATT
The DNA here is from genome assembly GCF_057876585.1 of Rhinolophus sinicus. Classification (NCBI taxonomy): domain Eukaryota; kingdom Metazoa; phylum Chordata; class Mammalia; order Chiroptera; family Rhinolophidae; genus Rhinolophus; species Rhinolophus sinicus. The sequence goes on from NC_142504.1 coordinate 87,708,559, forward strand.
TTATGATTACGCACTCACAGAGTTCTCTGGGGGAAATGATGCAGTATGCCACAGACCAAGTACAGGCTCCAGAGCTAGCTCTGCCCTGGCCCCAGGGACCCTCTACCCAGAACCACCAATAGACAGCTCATCTGCCCACAAGCCACTCTTACTGTCTCGGGCTACATGGGCTGACAGTGATGAGATGCCAAACAACCCACTGCCTGCATCTGAGCGTCCAGACACTGGAAGGTCCACACCCACACAACTGACTAGCTCACTTGTCAGCCGTCTGAGTCACCCCATGAAAGACGTGTAGTGGGACAGGAGGTGAAGACTTTTACCTGTACTTTCCAATGAAGTTGCACAGAACATATAACAGTGCTTTACACAGATTTGGAAATACTGCCGCGTAAAGCGTTTACTCTGAAAAACACCGGCTCAGAGAGAAAAACAGAACTGGCCTATAAGTTGGTCAGTAAAAAACCTCCTAAATCTTGGGCAACCTTGTTCTTGGACACAAAGTTTAAGAGCAGACGTCTGAATAAGTTTGTCAAACAGAAACACCAATATTATCACATCAGGACCTATTTCTCCAGATTGAAATGTTAACAGTGACTCTCAAAACCACACCTCCAAGACAAAACAGATTCAACACTAATCAAGTTATGAGCAAATGTACACATTATTTCCCTGTATTGATGGCACTATGTAATTCCTAAGCTAAAAACTGTTTCCTACATTCATGCAAACACAATGATATAGGTCTGTTATAAGAAGTTACGAGTCTGAACACTATAAACTCCCAGAAGGCTCGAGACAGCTTACAGTTCGGATCATTCAGTTGCCACGGCAATGCTCTTTCAGAAGCCAGGATTTGTTTCAGGTTTTTCCAGGTTCTGTTCTTCTTGCCAGCTACTGCACCACCATGGCCTGAGTGCTCGAATTAAAAGCATGGATTAGAAGAAACAAAAATCAATGGAAACTACCATTTCAGAATCTGACATTTCAGAATCTGACATTTATGCTTATTCCTAACTGCACTCTGTCATAACCCTCATTCTGTCAGCAATCATTTGTACCCCTAAGGCTTTTTAAAAAAAATGTATTACACTGTGCACTTTAATCTTACTTATTACATTGTACACTTTAACCTTACTTATAAAAAGCAATGCTTTGGGATTGTCAAAACCCATGAGTGACTGAGTGAGTGAGTGGAGTAGAAATAAAAGGTTATTATTATTATTTTTTACATTCACATAAAAAATCCCATCTTTTATTGGGTCTAACTTTATAAAATTCACTCATGAATTTCTCGTTACTTTCAAATGAATTTACCACAAAGTTAGATTTAAACTCATGACCACATCCCTAAACGCCCTTCCGAGGGCAAGTCTCTGCCTTGCAAATTACTGGTGATCCTGGAAAACCTAAGTAAGGCACAATCATGGCAGGCAAGACTTCTGGAAATTTTTGTTTTCTTTTGTCCTGTGAAGGTGACAAAATAAAATGGAAAAGAATACCAAAGTCTGTTGCAGGCACTGGCAATATTGTATTTTTAAAACTAATTAATGAAAAATGAACTTTTAATGGTGTAATCTGAATCACTCATTTATTATATCCCACGAGAACAAAAGGAAGAAATCTAAGCTATTGTGCTACTTCTACTTCACTGCACAATAGCTTAGATTTACTTAGAGGAAGTGCCCTTTTCTCTTGCCTCCACCCCTCCCACAACAGCCCATGACAGAGAGGGTGGCAACTAGGTTGATGGAGAAGGGGACAGCCGTGCCACCTGGGCTGCACGCCAGCACAATCAGAAGCCAAGGGGTGGCGGTTTGGTTTTTTATTTATAAAATACCTTAGATGCTTACCACAAAGTTGAGATCCTTAAATGGCAAAGGTTTAGCAGTTTTTTCCATAGGTCCTGTGCTAAAATCAGAGGGCACCATTTTATTCTCACTCATGGCTTCCATGCTGATACCCTTAAAATATAATAGGAATAGTAGGAAGTCAGTTTCTTCTAGATGCATTCCCTAACTCAGCTCTCAACGAGACATAAGACGATACCACAGGACACTTGAGGGAAGGCAGTGTGTCCAGAGCCTCAGCAGGTGGCTGCACAGAGGTCACACCAGAGTGGCAGCAGCAGCTGCTGTGCAGAGGCCACAGGAGAGACAGCCAGGACCCCAGCTGTCATGCTTTCTGGCCCCACGATGTGCTGAGCATAGAGATACGTCTACCTGAGCTGGCTCATTTAACTCTGACAACTACTACAAGGTAGTACTATTTATCCCCAATTTACAGAAAAAAACAGGCTCTCCATGACACCATGCGGACCCTGTTCCTGCTGATCTTGTTGAACTATATACATTGAAACATTAAGACAGAAAAGGTCCAGCCCCTTTAAGGGTCTCATCAGCTACAGGAACCAGGCGAGAGCTCGTTTGCTTAAAGGGCACAACAGGACGTGGGCATTCTGAGGAAGGAGAACAGAGGGCGAGGAAACCAGAGGGTCAGCTGGCTGTGGCCGGAGAGCTCTGACAAGCAGGCTAATATGCTTTAAGACAAAAAAAAAAACACCTCTGAAGCTAACAATCACAACGGAAAAACAAACAAAATAGTAAGAAACCACTTCTGATTTGTAACGCAATTTCCAATCTTCCCAGACTGCAATAAACTGTTTCTTTATTGATATATAATTTAAGTAGAGCGAAATGCACAGATCTGAAGTGTAGGTTTCATGAGTTTTGCCACATGTTTCCACTTGTGTAATCCATTGGCATCATCCCAGAAAGTTCTCTCATGCCTCTTCCTAGTCAATACCTTCCACCCTCAGGGGCAAACACTGTTCTGGTGTCTACCACATTAGCTTCTTTAGCTCAGAAGAAAGTTTCTGAGATTCCTCCATGCTGTTGCTTAGATCAGTAGTTCGTTTCACTGAATTTGTATACTACTCAGCAGAATGGTATTCTACTGTATGGACGTACCACAATTTTTTATCCATTTTCCTATGGATGAAATTAGGTCATTTTCAGTCTTCAGCTATTATAAATAAAGCTGCTGTGAAATATCTGTACAAGCCTTTGTGTGGACATGTGTTTTTACTTCTCTTGGGTAAATACCTAGCAATGGAATGGTTGGGTTATAGGGTAAGCATATGTTTAACTTTATAAGAAACTGCCAAATAATTTTCCTAAATGGTTGCACTCTCACACTCCCAGCAGCAGTGTAAGAGAGATCTGGTTGTGTGTGTGTGTGTGCGTGTGTGTGTGTGTGTGTATATTCCACTCCACCATCCCTGTGGGAGGAAGGAGACCGGGAGAAACAGGGACCACTCACTCTGCTCAACAGTTCTCGGAACAGTGTCTTCTCACACATCTGCCCAGACTCCATTCCAGGGTCTCTGTACATGGGCCTGGACTCCAGCCAAGGAGTCCATTCACGGTCCTTTCCTAACCTTTCTCCCCTCCAAGACCCAGCTCAAATGTCAGCTCACGAAGAACTAAGAGGCCTCCAATTTTTCTTCCTTTTCCTACCATCTGTAGCCACAAGTGATGTCTTTCTTCTCTTCCTTCCCTCCCTCCCTCTCTCTACCCACTCCTCCCTCCCACAGTCCTTTGCCCTTATGTGGCACTTTCCTCAGCATAAGCTTCAGAAGAGTGATTCTGTAGCGCACGTCTTGTCCACTCCATTCTCTACAGCAGTCACTGACGATCTTTTAAGTGCAAGCTTGATTGCACCCCCATACTTACAACTGGTCATTGGCTCCTGCCGGCCTAGCGAGTAGGAACAAATTCTGAGCCGCTCTCTAGCCTCGCCTCTTGCTCTCCCTCTTTCCTGTATTTTGTATTTTCTGGTGAAAAATCCATTGAGTCATTTTCTATACAGCACAAAATGTATTCAATTTTTCCATTTTTATATACATTTCACCAAAATTACTTTCATCTGGATGGGTCCATGTCAGATTTAATTTTACAACAAAAATTAGACTTAGCATTTTGTACATAACTTTTATTGCCCTTGTGATTTTTCCCTCATGATCACAGCATTTCTGCCAGGTACATGTGTCCTGGGGGCCCAATGGTGAGGAAGATTTGATTTTTCCCATCACATTTAATCATTAACCAATGTTACTGGAGTAACCGGTTGTCAATGTTATTTTGTGTTGACTATTTTGTGTTGAGTAATATCTATTATAATTTGGATATATGATTGATAGTTTGTATTTATGTCTTAGTCAATGAAAACGCAGCAACTTTTGAAATAGGCAGAGAACAACAGATCAGAAGAAGGAGAGACAAAGGAGACAGGTGAGTGGATTAGAGGAGGAAAGTCAGAGAGTGAGAAAGCACAGAGGGGACAAATCATCTGCTTCACTCTATGGCTTAGTCTTCTGTCCCCTGCCTGGCACAGAGTAAGTACCAAATCCTCACTGACAGGTTAACTGACCGAGTGACTGGAGTTAAGGGAGAAGATAGCGTGGCTAAATAACTAAATGCCAGCGTCAATATTTACGATGTATGTGCTCAGGAGTTCACTGTAAGGAATCGTCTCTGGGTGGGATGCAGGGACCCAACGCAAAGAAACATAGGAAGGATAATTCAGAAACAACTAGGCTTGGTGACCTCTGGGGCACAAGGGAAGAGGGTGGAAAGGACAGGGAGACGGGAAGGGAAGAGAGAGCAGTAAAACTTCTCTATGTAGAACCTTTTGTCGAGTTTTGCCCTTTTGAACCATGTTAAAGTTTCACATACAAAAATAATTAATAATAATAAAGCCAATAAGGATGCAGCAAGCAGACAGAGAAAATGAAATACAAACGAAACCAAATCAACCTAACTGCATTTGGAATGAAGAATAACCACACTGAAGGGGAGGAAGGGAGAAGTCACTTTAAACACAGTGTTTTGACAATATAACCTAAGGTTAAAGGCAAAAGAACCATAAACAATTGGTAGGTTTGTTTCTCACAAGGGTACAGGCTAGTAATTCTGACACTATATGTATTCTAAGATGAAGTAAATACGGAATGAGGGAAAGCTAGAACGAACCTCGCTTTCAGAGGTTCTCAATATGAACTCAGGGTTTTTCACATACACACAGACAAACACAGAAACGATACAGAGCTGTGTGTGTTGGGGGCGTGTTGTTATACACACATACCTCTATTTCCTAGTTCTCTCCACTGACAGGGCTGGAAGCAATGAACAATACGCACATCACTGTTCAGACCTTGGTTTCTAAATAATATTTTCCAAGAACGAGTGATCCTTGAAAAAATGGCTGATTCCCGGGCTGGGACAGGAAAGTATAAGATGACCTTTGTGGTACCAGAAAGTAGGAAAAGCTACTGTATCAGTTTGCTAGAGCTGCCATAACAAAGTAGCACAGGCTGAGTGATGTAAACAACAGAAATGTCTCTTCTCACAGTTCTGGAAACTAGAAGTCCAAGATCGAGGTGCCAGCAGGCTTGATTCCTCCCGAGGCCTCTCTCCTTGACTGGTAGACGGTCATCTCCTCACTGTGTCTTCACATGGCCTTTCCTCTGTACACGTGCCTCCCTGGTGTCTCTCCCTCTTCTTATAAGGAAACCGGTCATATTGGATTAGGGCCCCACCCTTATGACCTCATTTAGCCTTAAATACCTCTTCAGAGGTCCTAGCTCTAAATACAGTGACATTCTGAGGTGTACTGAGGGATAGGACTACAACATATGAATCTTGGGGGGACACAACTCAGTGCATTAGCAGCACTCAAAAAATGATGGAGGTATGTTAAAGCAACAGGAGCCAGTCTGAAAAGTTCCCACTAGCCAAATCTAGACAGTTTGCGCAACAAAATAAATAATACTAACCCAAATATATAAAGGACTCTTATGACTCAACGACAAAAGGACAAATAATTCCATTTTTAAAAGGGCAAAGATTTCAATAAAACGTTTCTTCAAAGAAGATACACAAATGGCCAGCGAGCACATGAAAAGATGCTCAACATCATTAGTCACTAGGGAAATGTAAATCAAACCCGCAGCGATGTTAGGTATTTCACACCCACTAAAATGGCTATAATCAAAAACATAACGTGTATTGGCAAGGATGTGGAGAAATGAGAACCCTCATACATTGCTTGAGATAATGTAACAGGGTGCAGTCACTGAAAAACAGTTTGGTTACCCGTTTGTACAGGTAACCTGAACCCACGAGCCAGGAGCTCCACAGAACTTGAGGAGGAAGCCGGAGCTGGCATGCAGGTCGAAAAGAGTGACAGTCACCTGCTCTTTCCAGAGGTGGCCACACAGGGGAGAAGGAGGGAGTTTGGCCCGCTGGCCGGGAGGCACAGGAGGAAAGCAGGTCACCTGCCAGTATTAGAAGGGGCCATTCTCCCGAGGAATCTAACGATTTATTAAGGGTGTACCACAAGACTCCTCAGGGAGGAAAGGCCGATAGGCGTGGGCTTCATGAGGCTGGGCCTACAGGGTGACCTAAATTAAGTGAGAGAGAGAATAACAACCCTACGCAGTGAGCATCCCATCAGAACAGAAGAACCAGGACAGCTATGGACAACTCAGGGAAAACAGGCGGAATGTGAAAGAGATTTCCTGGGGCCAGACACATTTTCAGTTTCGATTGTATTGAGTTTTTCATAAAGAAAAACTACTTATATAATGTTGTTTCCATCTGGGAGAAAATAAACAAACAGAACTGCTACAGAAGCAAAGAGAAGATGCCAAAGGGAATGAAGAACCAGGCCCCAAGGCCTCCATGGTTATTACAGAACCATCCACAGAACACACCCAGCTCACGGTGCTGCCATCCTCAAGCAGTGGCATTAGCTTTATCTCTTTGCCTGAACTACTGACAGACACACTACATTTTCCCCTTTCTGTTCATGTCTCTTCTCTGATTCCCAGTGGAGAAGGTCAAAGGCACAGTGAAATCCTGGGAAGGAATACAGGGCATTCTTCTGACGTAGGCTGTTCTCAGGCCTTGGGAGACCCAGGAGAACACTGACAGGTAGAAATGCCTCACTGAGACCTGGGCAGGCAGTGCTGCCCCAGAAGCCACTAAGAAAAGCAGGCACCTCACCAAGTCCTTCTGGGTTGGAAGGTCCGGGAGCTCAGCCAGGAGACAGGATGCACCATGCGGCAGGTGCATCTGCCGAGAGGACGGGCAAGGTGGTGGGAAGAGAGGGCCAGAGTCGGCCTCACCATTCCAGGTGGCATGCTGGAGAAGAGTCAGGGAATGAGGATGACGTACTCATGCACTCATTTTCAAAACCAACCTCTCCTGCTCTGCTCGTGTGGCCACTCCATCCTCTTCTCGTCCCTGGTCAGCAGGCCAGAGCCCCACTGAGGACTCACGCTGAAGACGGGGCAGAGAAAGGAAGCCGTCCTGAGGTGCAGTGAGCTGCATCAGTCCAGAGCTGCACTTCCTCTGAAACAGTCAGGGCCCTCTTCCCTCTGACCAGGCTCCAAAAGAATACCCCACTCAGGGCCCAGAACTGGGTTTTCTGCTTTTCTTTCCTCTTTAACTCCGCCCTCCACGTTACTGCGCCCTCATTCTTCCCATCTGCTGGGCTTCGGCAGAGCTGAGATTCCTGTGTCTATCAGTGACGGTATGAGAAGGACAGACCTTCAGTCAAAAGGACGATTAAGTCTGTGAGGCAGGGATGCAATAAAATAAAACCTAATATGATGTAGTTTCCATATCACTACACCACTGTAACACTAAGAGACTTTACGAGATAAACTGTCCCACACCGAGACATGCGCACGCTAAGAAGAGGAAAAACATAACACTTAGCACTAATACAGCTGATGTCAGCCCCAGGGAAGAGGAACCTGGCATGCTATCAAAGCCAGGCCTTCCCGGACTGAGACAAGTGAGTGAAGCCTTACTGCTACCCAACTGCGCAGCCCAAACAAATGGCTTCGTTTCTCCAGAGAGTAGCCTGCACAACTGACTCAGAATTAAGGATAACTTGGACATTCTGTCTGATTACAAAGCAGAGAAATAAATGTCTTTTGTCTTAACACTGAAAAATCAAATGTCCACTTACATCTAACAGTATTCTAGATTCAAAGAGTTCACCCTAGCCTGTAGATTTTATCAACGTGAATAGGCATTTTGAAAGTCTAAAACGCCTTATATTGAGCTAATAAAATTCCCCCAAGAAACATTTCTCTGCACCATGGATTTGGTTACATCAGAGATGTAATTACCTTCTAAGGTAGACTGACAAGACCAATATCAAGAGGCAGTCAAGAAAAAAGAATGTGGACTCCAGACAGCCTACCTGGGTTCCAATTCTGACTCTGCCACTTGTCAGCTGTGGCAGACAAGTGGGAAAGTTCCTTAAACTCTCTATGCTCCTGTCCTTTTATTTGTAGAATAACAATTCACAGAAGGTTGTTTTGAGGATTAAATGAGACAGTACTTAGAAAGTGCTTGGAACAGTGCCTGGTATGTAGTAAAAGACCATTAAATATCAACTATTATTATTTATCATGATTTCCTTCACCTTAGCACAGTGTATCTGTTCTCCAGCCCAAGTTAACACCAATCATTTTCAAAGTATCACAACCAGAATGGATAGGAGATGGACACTTTCCAGATTATGACATTACTGATCAATAACTACATTAGTTACACTGAAAATATAAATCCAAACACAGAATTGTAATTCTGTGACAGTTTGTACAACTTAGCAAGCATAAACACTTAGTAATTTCTACTGAACTAGAGTCATCTGATGAAATAACAAAACAGAATTGTTTTAGCTCTGTTAAACTATTTAATACTATTTCCTAGGACTGACGTAAAGGAGACCACTATAAATGCTTTGATCAGAATACTTTTGGATCCAAAATATTTCCTTCAACTCCTGAGACCTTCCGAGCATAAAGCCCTTTACATTTCATCTATTTACTCAATTTTACTTTGGAAACAGAATGTACATTCTGGAAATTAAAACCCACCTTCAGAATCCATCAAATTACTTCACCAATTTCAAACAGCATTCTAATATCTATGTAAATATCCCTTGTAAATTTTTAAATCCCATGAAAGTTTTACAGACACTATTTTTTTTATATGACAAAATAGCTAACTACTGAAGTATGGAAATTTAGATGATGAAAGATCTGTAAAGTCCCTTTTAACTCAAAAAATTCAATCATTTATATAAAAAACACTCATTTCCCACTGACAAAACCTTGAGCCATCTGATACCTGTGTACAGCTGCCACCCTGGAAGGCCCTCCCCATCCAAACCCAACACCCTTCAAAGTCCACCTCAAGTCCCTCTTCCTCCCTACCTCGCCTCTATCATTGCCTGCATGAGTCCTTATCTTCCTACGTCCCGCCATATTAGGGCACCAACACAAGAGAATACTGTAGTCAACTTTGGTACATGGTTAGAAATCACTATATTTCCCTACTTATTTCATATATGTGATAGGTAGAATTCTAAGATGGCCCTGAAGAATCCTGACCACTGGTGTACACACACGTCTTCCAGTAATTCAAGCAAACACTAATGTGGGTACCACTGTGAAGGGGTTTTGAAGATATGATTAAGGTCTCAAGTCAGCTGACCTTAAACAAAGGAGATTTCCAAGGTGGGCATGCCCTAATCACAGATTTAACCCTTTAAATCTGGGTGCAGGGGTCAGGAACAGGAGAAGTCAGAAACATTTGAAGCATGGGAGGGATTCGATGCACGAAAAATTCTTCTGGCTTTGGAGATGGAGGAAGCCGTGTGGCAAGGAATCCAGGACAGTGGCAAACTGCCAGCAAGGAGAGAGGGACCTCAGTCCTACGGCTGCAAAAAACTGAATTCTGCCAACAATCTGAATGAGCCTGAGAAAAAGATTTTCCCCCAGAGCCTCCAGACAAGAAACCAGCCCAGCTAACACAGATTTCAGCTTTGTGATAGCCTGAGCAGAGAACCAAACCAGTCACGATGAATCAACTTCTGACCTACAGAACCATGAACTAATAAATAGGTCACTTAAGTCGTTAATTCGTGGTAATTTGTTACGAAAGCAATAGAAAACTAATACAATATATGAACATTCTCTTCTCCTTGGAGATTTTTTGGAAGACAGGGACAAGCTATAATCCTTTGAAATGTCTTAAGCATTATGCTGGGGACATAACAGACATACAATAAATTCTTGCTGATTGAACTGAACTGAAACAGAACAGAAAGGTTGAGCAAGGGACATACGAGTAGGTAACGGTCACCTCAGACAGATTCCAGGCAGCCCTCTGGGCAGCACGGTGCTAATGCCTGCATATGCTGTGAAACAGGGAACCAGGATGGAAGGCTATGGTAGAGCAGGAAAAAAAATATCTAAGACTCCTCTCTGGAAACAGAAGCCAAGTTGTTTCCTTCCTCATGGGATACTGAGAGTGGAAGTAGGGTAACTATACCTCATTAGTTAAACGCCAGCTGGGAAAAGGACAGCAAAGACAACAGAATTCACTATGCCAGAGAATGCCCTATTCTTTCCAGCCTGAGGGTTTGCTGAGGCTGCTGACATGGAGAAGACCCACAGGGAGTACTGAGGCAGCCCATCCTCTCAGCGAGAGCACTAAGGCCTCCAGACTTGTGATTTCCACCAAGTTGGGTTACTGGGAATTTCCAGCATCCTGAAGGCATTTGACTACTCTTTGAAGCTTGCTATAGGGGAAGTGGACCAATGCTACCTTCAGAGTCAAAACAATCATTCCTCACACTAGGTACTGACTACATTCCTCAGTCTTGGCACAGTTGAATATCAAAATGCATCAGGCACATACTGGAAGAAAGTACTCACAATGGCAAAGGACTACAATCAAGAGTATATAAAGAACTCCTAAATATTAATAATTTTTTTAAAAGACCCAATTAGAAAAAATCAGGCACTTCACAAGATACAGGAATGGTCAACAAGCATACGAAAAGGTGGCTGATATCATTAGTAGTAAGTAATCAGAAAAACAAAAATTAAAACAAAAATGAGATACAACTACAGAGCCATCAGATTGGCTAAAATTAAAGGGGGACGATGGCAAGTATTGGTGAGGATTTAGAACAACTAGAACTCTCATACTTTGCTGCTAAGAATGCACAACAGTGCAACTATGTTGGAAAATGATGTTTAACAATTTGAGTTAAATATGTGTCTATCTTATGATCCAGTGATTCTACTACTATCCATTCACCCAAGAGAAATGAAAGCCTATATCTACACAGACTTGTAGAGGAATGTTCAGAGTAGCTTATACATATAAGCCAAAAACCATAAACAACTCTAATGTCCATCAGATGTGGTATATTTACACAATGTACCAGATATATTGATACAGGTAATATCATGAATGAATGAACGACTCTCAAAAACAGTTTTACAGAGAAACCCCAACAGACCCAAAAGAATATTATGTTGTGTGTGAGTCCATTTATATTTTGTTCAAAAATGCAAAAACAATATTTGGCAAGAAATGTCAGAATAGTGGTTACCTCTGACAGGGAGGGAAGACAGTAGTGCCTAGAAAGGTAAATGCTATCTTCATCTGACTAGTAGCCATATAAGTGTATACACGTAAATCATTGATCTGTATCCTGTTGTGCATTTTACTGTATGCAAGTCATGCCTCAATAAAGTCTTTTTAAAGCGGGGTGAAACACTATTAATGACCAGTGGGAGAAACGACAGGCCCGTTAACATCCCTAAAACATCTTTCTGGGTGAACAATGCCACACCATGTGGCTAGAAAAGACACAGTAACACACTCCATCTTTGCTCTTATATTACTTTAAATAAAATACAAGAACCAAGACAACAGTTATCTAACCAAGCCACTCCTCTGCTGAAAACTTTGCTGGAGCCTAAAACGGTTTTATCTGCACCAAGGACCAACCTACCAAAGAGGCGAGACCACAAAGCCCAGCGCATGCGCCCTAACTAGCCTGGCCTTGCGCATGCGCCCACCCCGTAGCGCGCTCCTTCGCTCCGCCTCTCACGGCCCCGCGCAGAAGCCCACGTCCCGCCCCGCACGGCCACCGGGCACGCGCAGGTTAGTGGAGTGACAGCGTACCTGCGCAAAGCTAGAAGCGGCCGATTTTTTCTTCTTACTGGCGCTGTATCCCCCGGCGCTGCTGCCGTTGTGGGAAGGACTGGCTGGCCTCTTCTTGCTGTTCCGGGCTATCCCCGGAGTGGCAGTGGTCGCCACTATTGGAATTTGAGCCGCCATCCCTACCCTGAGTCTTCCTCCTCCCCCCTCCCCACTTCTTTCCCTGCGAAGGCCCTGGCTTCCGGCTCGCAGTTACTTCCGTCTTAATGCTTGAAAACCCGGCGTGGACTCCTAAAGTGTTAGCTGGCTTCTCTCGGGCAAATCTAAAAGGCGGAGCTCGGTTCAGCCAATTCCGTCAGGGCGGGAAGGTGTCTTAGGGCCCGCGTCCTGCTACTTTGGCTTTCCCACGTGCTTGGAAGTCCCGTGATTGGGGAATAGAACATCTCGCGATTTTTTAAAAAAATAACTAGGTTTAAAAAAATTTTTTTCCCACGTAACTAAGGTGGATAACTTTTGATGTCTGAGAATAGAAGTACGGTCATTCTCAGTGCATTAGTCCACCATGCTGCTAGCTTTCCCCTTGGTCACTGTCTTTTGGCAGAGAAGTTTGTGTATCAGTAGTGCCCAGATGGACTTGAAGGGTTGGATGGTTCTTAACCTTTTATGGGTCTCAGACCTCTTTGAGCATGTAAGCTATGCTACCCTGTTACCCGGACAATGAGACCTAGCGGGACAATAAGTTCTAATGCGTCTTTTGGATCAAAAATTAATATAAGACCCAGTCTTATTTTACTATAATATGAGACCGGGTGTGATATAATAATATAATATATATAATATAATACCGGGTTTTATATAAGATCGGGTCTTAATACTAATTTTTGCTCCAAAGATGCATTAGAGCTGACTGTCTGGCTAGGTCTTATTTTCGGGGAAACACGGTATCCTTCCTCTCCCACCCCCACCAAATGAATACAGGCATAGACAAAATTTTACATATAGATTTCAAGAAGGTCAAAGATCTGCTAAAACCTGTTTATGAACTTTGGTGGAACACCCCCCCCCCCTTGTTGTTTGCCACAGTACGCTATACTTCAGAACCTTTATGACTTAAACTGTGGGCTATAATTGGTTAATGTCTTTTGGCTTCTGCTAGAATGTAAGTGCTATGAAGAGAAGCCAGTTATATTTTGTTTATCTTTCCCAGGTCACAGTACCTTGCAAGTCATTGGTACGTTATAAATATTTTTTAATGAATCATTAATGACTAACCTTCTGCAGTAATTAGTTGAAGTTACTGTGTTCTAATACAGGAAAGTGCCGTACATGAATCCATACATTTGAAGGAAATAGGCAGCAGAATGTCTTAGAGGTGAGAGAGAGAAAAAACAGGGAAACTGGTAATAATGTTACTGATATATTTTATCCTTTGTGAAAGGAATAACCTACAAGTGTTAAAATGTTCCCTCCCATGGGCCAGCCTGGTGGCTCAGGCAGTTGGAGCTCCATGCTTCTATCACCAAAGGCTGCCAATTCGATTCCCACATGGGCCAGTGCCAGATGGCTCGGTTGGAGCGCCGGCTCTCATAACAAGGTTGCCAGTTCGACTCCTCGACCCCCGCAAGGGATGGTGGGCTGCTCCTCTTGCAACCAACAACGGCAACTGGACCTGGCACTGAACTGCGCCCTCCACAACTAAGACTGAAAGGACAACAACTTGAAGCTGAACAGCACCCTCCACAACTAAGACTGAAGGGACAACTTGACTTGGAAAAAAGTTCTGGAAGTACACACTGTTCCCCAATAAAGTCCTGGAAGTACACACTGTTCCCCAAAAAAGTCCTGGAAGTACACACTGTTCCCCAATAAAGTCCTGTCCCCCTTCCCCAATAAATAAGCACATAAATAAATAAAATGTTCCCTCCCATACCCCAACCTCTATCCCTTTCCTCACCTAAATCTAGGCTTCCTTTTTCGTTATCTCAGTGAATACCTCCCACCAGCCAGAAACTAGGTGTTGACACTGGCTTCCTGGACCCACCCACTCTAGTAACCCACCCTTCTCCCCATTCCAGTCAGCCACCCTCTCAGCTCACTGCTCCTTCACCACATCTGCCCTGGGGAATCCATCTCTTCTCAGCTGGATCCCTGCAACAGCCTCCTGATGGAAGTTTGGGCCTCCATGTTTTTCTAATCATCCCAGACCCCAGGCCGTCCTTCTCACTGGCGGCCAGAATGGGCTGTCACAAGTCTTATCATTTTCTTATATTCTTCAGGGCCCTTTTACCTTCGCATATAAGGCCCTTAATAACTGGGCTCTTCCTTTCTCTTGCTTCCTTCCCAACACTTAATTTCCTCTGCTCCAGCCAGAAACTAACTCTGTTTCCAAGAGTGTGCATTGTTCTCTTAACTCATCATACCTTTTCCATTATTTCCTCGGCTAGGAACGCTTAGTTCCTTTGCCTCAGTTTAGATGCTACTTCCAATGGAAAGCTTTCTGCCATCTGATGCACTCCCCTTCCCCTTTCTCCCTTATCCCACTACTCTGTGCATGCCTCTCTGAGGGCACTGAGTATACAGGGTGCTCTGCTGGGAACTTCCTGTAATCCCTTAGTAAATATTGAGTTCAAACACCAATTCCCTACTTTTGAGGAATCAGACAAGTGGATGCACCATTGTCTGGCTTCCTATTGCTAAATTCAGTCCTGATCATGTCTGATCCTTTTCTTCCTGATATCCTTCCCTTGGGATCTGGAACACCACCATCCTTTTATTTTCCTCTTTCCTAACCGTTTGTCCTCTCTTTGGCAGTCATCTTCTACCAAATGGTTTCTAATCCTACTACAGGTTTTTTAAAAACGTAGTTTATGTTGTCACATTCCCCCAGCAGATACACATTTTTTGTTTCCCAGGTGATTCTAATGATAAGCTAGGTTTGGAACCAGGCTCCTCCTGCTCAATACTTACACACTGAGCGCTCCTTGATGCTTGGTCAAAGGCCCTCTACCCTTCTCAGTCCATATGCTTGCCAACCATGTCACCTACTCTGGGACTTCTGGTACCATCTAAATGCAGACCACTTTCAGAATTGCATTTCTTATCTGGGTCTTTCTCTAAAGATGGATACCCAGACATAAAATTCTCCCACCTAGATATAAGCTTGAAAGCTTATAGGCATCTCACACAGCATGGCAAAAACAGAATTCATCATCCTCCCTATTCCTTTGAATCATGATCCTCCTTCATTGTTTCCTATCTCAGTAAATGTCACCTTAGCTACCAGTTGGTCAAACCAAAATCCTAGGAGTCACCCTTGACTCTTCCCCTTTATCCACCTCCCTGTTGGCCTATTCCAGCCACTGCCATTTCCCTGGACTCCCACATCACCTTTTTTGTCTCCCTACTTCCACCTTTGGTCCCTCCAAACCAGTCACCACATGCAATTCTAGGTGACCTCTTTAACAATGCAAATGTGCATATTTAGATCATGCCCTCTACTTGAAACCCTTCAGTGGCTTCCCGTGGACCCTAGAATGAAGTCCAATGTCCATAACATGGTTTCGAAGGCCTTCAGAGACGTGTCCATCTCTCCAAACTTGGCTCTCGCCCAGCTCTCTGCACTTTTAGTTTTCACTTCCATAGTTACACCAACTAGCTGTGCTCCCTCCTCCCTCAGGGCTTGACACACACTGCTTCTCCTGTGTGGAAGCTGCTTCTCTCCCAACGCCACCGTCTGGTCTCATTTACTTCCACTCATCCTTCCTATCTTGGCTGACATGCTACTTTTTTTTTTTTAGACTTCTCTGTCCCTCTGGTGTGGTTAAAACCTTTTATTCCATGTTCCCATCAGTCTCGGTCATCCAGTACCATTGATTGCCTGTTATATACCAAACCCTGAGGATAGAGACGAGGACAAACAAAACAGAACAGTCCCTACTGTCGGAGCCCCCAGTCTAGCAGGGAAAGAGACATCAGATCTGTTTTCTCAGCTGAACGTAAACTCCCGGTGGGAAGTTGCCAGAGTCATCAAGGATTGAGTGGCAGAGCAACAATGAGAGTGGGAGAAATGCAGGACATTCATTCAAGGGAGCAAAAGCTTTGGGCTTGGGAGAAACCTATTCCATGTCTGCCTTGGCAGCACCAGTCACTGCACAGTGTTGGCACATGTAGGGGCTGCATGTGTGACTCACCCGTTCCCGTATCTATTGGTGAAGATAAATGAACACTGATGACCCGTATTCTGCTAGCTTATGTGCTGAGATGGGGCCCAAACCTCTGAGCCCTCTCATGTACTTCCTTTCCAGCCTCCTCGCTGGTCCCTGCTGCTCCTGTGTCCCTCACCAGTGCCACACTTCCTTTGGCGAAAGCTGCTGGGGCCCCCACTGGAATGCTGATGCCCTCCCTGGGGCCTGCCAATTAAGCAGCCTCAGTTAGTCTTGATCCCAGTTAAGATTTAATAATTAAGAATGAATAATGTGCTTGTTAAGCTACAGCATATCATTCGAGATGAAAAATACCTATTTTATTATCTCTCCAAAATCTCAGGGAACACAGTGGATATCTGGGATCATGCTGCTATTAGATGCAAGACACGCTGCCCATCTTCTCTTCATAACCTGTCTAAAGTATGATAGTCATTGCTCACCGTATAAACAATGGCTGTTCTAGTTGATATGGGACTCATGGACAATATGAAGAAACCTAGAAGCCACAGTCAAAACCCTCAAAATCGCTCATTCACAGCCACTGCAAGAGGCAGCAGAGTGTGCATATTTTGAACTAGGGGGAACGTTGGCCTAAAACAAACCCACTGCAACAAGAAGCTGACAGAGCCCCTCAGAGATCGTCCCAATCCTCTCTGGAGCATGAGGGCAGCAGTTGACCTGAGGGGACGGAAGGGCTAACCTCCCTTGTTCTTTGGATACCATCTCAGAACCTCCTCTTGTCTCTGTTCCCACTCTGTCAGCCGAGTGAGGTGTCCCTACAAGGAGGTGCTCACAGCAGCCTCTACTTCCTTCATCACAGACCTTCCTACATTGTGTAGTAAGTACCTGTGGCTTATAGGCTCATTTGGGCAGAGACGATTTCTTCTCTGTCACTGTTTTCAGAGCATTTCAGGCCCTCCATGATGAGCTGCTAAGTGCCTCATTCTTTAAACAATCCTTGTCTAGGAGGGAGCTTGGGCCAGTGGGGGCTGCAGAGGCCTTTGTTCACGTAATTATTTTTCACGGGAGAGGTAATATTTCGGCAGGAAAGAGTGAGTGGTTAAAAATAGGCCTGAAGCTAACATTTGCAGGATCCAGGACAAGAATACAAATAGAGGCATACATACCATGTGTCTTGATATTTAACTGTACAAATCAAGCTAATAAACAGTAAAATAAAATATGTCTACCCTTCTATCTTGGCAAACGTACCTTTATAATTCAGGAGGCCAGAGCTGGACTAAGAATTCTCAGAATCCTTGGAGTTCTACTACTGATGTGGTAGCATGGGGAGAGCCATTCCAGCACCTGGCCACCTCCCTTTCACTGGGCCTCGTGAGGTGACAAGTTTGCAAACATGTGGAAACCCTAACGCACACATCCAGCTTCATCCATCTCCTCCCCAACCCTCACAAACAGCCTCCTGTTTTACCACACCTTGGGCCTAGGGTATGCACATTAACCCACAGACAAAGCCCACAGAGCCATTTGGGCAGGAGATTCTGGGGTCTCCAGTACAGAGCATGTTCTAGAAAGGGGGACTTGTGACCCAGGTGGGCACATATCCCTGTCTGCACAAATTCGTTGCTCGGGACAGAAGGGCATGACCAGAAGAGTTCCCTCTCGTGCAGGCCAGGGACCCACCTGTTAACTGGGGGCCGAATCCTGAGAAGGCATCTGCTGAGGAGCATGAGTGAGGGGCAGGGAGCTTCTGCTTCCCGTGGGATGGGGAAAGGAGGGTCCGGGTGGAGACCCATTTTTGAATGAGGTGGCGTGAAGTTCATGTGATTTCTGTCTCTGAGCCTGGGTTTTCAGTGAAGGTGGAGGTAGCATCACCTGTGAGGTGGAAGGAGGGAGGCAGAGGCTTGGGAAGGGTCATAGGTAAGTTTGGAAAAGCCAGCATTGAACAGTACCAGGAGAGGGCTGAGAAGGAGCCTGTGAGAAACTTCCTGGCAGTGTTGAGGACCTGCCATGGCTGCCCATGTACACCTAGACAGGTTTGGCACAGCTCCAGGATGTGGCGTTTACATCGAGTACAATGTGATAGCACCCCCTCGAGTCTGGCATTGTGCCTCTTGCACAGCCACACCTGGTGCCCCCAGGCTCATGCAATCTTCTCTCTGAATTTTGACCTCAACAGTTACTATTGCTTTGCAAAGTCTGAACGAGATAAGCTAGTTTTAAGGACCCTTTTGCTTACTGGAATTACTTCTTAAATCCATGCCTGTTATGTAAACACTAATTTGACATTACAAACATGGCCCCCAAAATGCTGACAAAGGTCTCTCCAAATAATGGGGTACTTACCTTTATTTCTGAGACCCAGGATCTTGCTCCCAGGATGGTATTTTCCTCATCCTTGTTATCCACCTCGTGAACCCCCTCCTAGCACTGTCCTTCACTCCCCTCTTACCAGAGCCCCCACCCACTACTTAACATGAATTATCATTTTACCACTTACTCATTGCGCCTACCGTAGAGAAAGAAAACAATTGTAATTACTATAATTCTCCCTTCTCCGAGATTCCCTCCGTATTTTGCTCTCCCCAAACTTCAAATTTGCTAATCCTCACCTAGGCTGTGACGACACCTGCGTTCTTAAATTGTCAGCCTGCTTTGATTCCCCCACCCCATCATGGTTCCTACCTCAGCTGCTATGTTGTTGATTTGTGTTTGTTTTTATTCACCCGTGACATTTTCCTTCCCTAAGCTATACTTGCACTTTGAGATAGTACTGGAGAAAGTCAGTCGCAACGCTTTGGGGTTAGTTGGTTGTGGAATAAAACAGAGATGATATGGAGGCTTAGAGATTTTCATTTCCTAAACTCACAAAGAAATCCTCAGAAGACTCTGAGAAGCGGAGGCCTCCTCCTCGCTGCCCTTCACTCCACGTCTTCACAAGCCATTGCTGCTCCTGCTCTGAGGTGGATGAACCAACCAGTCCAACTCCCAGAGTGTGCCCCAACCCTGGGGACAGGGGCAGGGCCAGAAGAGGGTATGGCCAGCAGAAGGAGGGAGACCCGTTCTGAGCAAAGTGTCAGCCACCTTCTGCCTCAGTAGGACACTGGAGAGACCCAGAGTCCTGGGGACACAGAAGCCCCCTCCCTGCCTTGTCCAAGGAAGCCGAGCTTGGTGATAAGGTTCCCGCCTGCTGTTGTTTGGAAGAGGAAGAAATGGAACGTGTAATTGTTCTCACAATTTCTTTTAGAAAACTATTCATTCTATAAAGTCTCAAACTCCTTATGATTCCCTGTGACTGATCTCTGTATCTTTCCTTTTTAATTTTCACTGGGGCTTTGAATGCTGAATGGGTTCTAAGTCCAGCTGCCCTGCCCTCCATCCCACTTCCACCAGGGCTCCTGGAGGGCCGTGTCCCACCCCAGCCTGGCCCAGCTCCTACCCGGGCTCCTTGAAGCCCAGTCTCTGGACCTGTGTGTGAAGTGGCTTCTGGCCTCTTGCCTTAGCCCATGTTCACTTTTGCAATTCTCTGACCCTGTTGTGGATCTTTTTCTGAAATGACCTATTTGGTTCCTCACCTTCCTACACTAAGGAGCTGAGCTTTTTGTAAGCACTGGGAATCACCAGTGTGAATTGAACATCTGAACATTTGTACTCTGCTCTGCTGCAAGGAGGTTCTCATGAGTTATAGCTGGTGTCTGAGGCATTTTTTTCCTACAATCTATGACCCTGCGCCAATATGTAATTTGAGTCTTTGCCTTCTGATTTTCCTTTGTGTCATTTAAGAGTTGGCTTTGAACATCTCTCCCAGCACTTCCATGTACTTCGCAGAGTTTCTGTTTTTACTATGCTCTGGACAACAGTGACAATTCCCCAGAGGTATTAGAAATATGTCTAAAATCATCACAGTTGCCGTGAGTGAGGCCCTGGGGGAAGCAGGGTGGGCATCCAGGGACCAAAGTATGTGATTCAGTGTTTGGACTTTGGGAGGTTTAGTTTGGCGGATCAAGGACTTTTTTATTTTAAGTCTTGTAACTTTGCCTTGATATCCTTATCTTTAAAATAAATTAACCATCTTGTTTACATGAATTTTTCAGAGAATTTTTTTTTTAAATCAACAGTTTTTAAAGCAGAACACGCGTACAAAAAGTACACAAATCGTGAGTTTACTGTAAGATGAATTTTTACAAAGTAAGTGCATTGGTAATCCAGGTCAACTGCCATTTGTTCATCCTTCCTGGATTTTTTTTTAAAACCACAGCTAAAGAGCATCAAAACTCTCTTGTATTCCTCATTGGTTTCTATAGTTAAAGTGCCTTAAAAGCTCCTGTGTCATGCCCGTTGCCAATCCCTTCTACCCCCCAAAGGGCACCACAGTCCTGGCTTTCTAACACTAGAAATTGGTTCTGAAGTTGCTATAAATGCAATCAGACACACTGTATTTCTTTTGTGTCTCTCTTCTTTGGTGAGACTCATCTTTGTGTCATGTAGGAGGGCTTCATTTCCATTGCTGTATAGTTTTCCATTGCGACAATATACCATACTGTATCCATTCTTCTGCTAGACACGTTAGGTTGTTTCCGGAGTGTTTTGGCTCTGTTGAATTAAGCTGCATTGAACGTTTTACGTATCTTTTGGTGCACCTATGTCCACATTTGTTGGGTGATACCAAGAATGGAATTGCTGAGTC
Source organism: Rhinolophus sinicus (assembly GCF_057876585.1). NCBI lineage: Eukaryota > Metazoa > Chordata > Mammalia > Chiroptera > Rhinolophidae > Rhinolophus > Rhinolophus sinicus. Next base: position 87,729,456 of record NC_142504.1, read on the forward strand.
ACAGGCTATGGCTTATTAGATACTGCCAAAGTTTTGGGAAGTGATCGTACCAATTTATTTTCCCACCAGCAGCAAATGAAAGTTGCAAATATTCCAAATGATCAGGCAATTCTCATTGAACTTTATAATGAATAACTGTGTTTGCCAAATAAATGCCCCTAGTAAGAGGAAAGGCAGTGGAATATGACAGTGATCACACTCAAGTGAAACCTCAAGTGAAGCCTGTTCTGGACCATGAAGTCCTCATTAGGGAAGCAGGGCTGGTCTCTGAGACCACGTTTATCTATAACAGTCTGCGATCATTTTGTGATTTTCATGAGAAGTGCTTCATTCGTCACGTACGTTCTGGCATCTCCCTGTGCCAGGCGCAGGACCAGCTCTGGGTGGATGCCAAACACCAGATGTGTACGTGTGGGCCATGGAAACTCTGCTTCACATACAGAGATCGACTCGAGCACGGGGCGGGGAATGAAGGAGAGACATTTGCAGGAAGAGTGCTTGACCTCAGCGTGGTGGTATTTTGTCCCAGGCAGCAAGGATGAGCTGGCAGGATGGTCTGCGTCCAAACAGAGCCAAGGTAGTACTTGGGACACGGTGGGCCAGCCACCTCACTGCTTGGCAACACACACCTACCTCCTTTATGCCTGGGCAAGGCAGGTGGCTGCCACTGCCTCTGCCAGCCTCTTGCCTACAGTGCTCCCCTGCATCAAAGTCTGGGCTGGGCCTGTGGTCTGTGCTCAGGCCTGAGCTGCCGGAGAGACTTTGAGAATGTGGATCTGGCGTTTTCACTTCTGTAGAGGAAAGGGGATCCCAAAACCCAGGAAAGGGTTCAGATGTTGGACCACTAGGGCTATGGTTACTGATAAAAACAAGAGCAAGGCAATTATCATTTGTTCATCCTTCTTGGATTTTTTTAAAAACCACAACTAAAGAGCATCAAAACATTCTTTTATTCCTCGTTGTTTTCTATAGTTAAAGCTCCTAGGATCTACACCTTAGATCCACCCCACCCCCAAAGGGCACAACTGTCACATGTTCAGAAGTGACGCACCTTCTCAAAACCATGCAAGGTATGCAGAAGGACTGGCCCAACTGAGTGAGTGGTGGACCAAACCAGCCACCAAAGAAGCAGTAACAGGGCAATTGTTTGTTCCCAGACCTGGGGTATAATGCTTTGTGATTCCTCAATTAAAGGTTTGTCTCCTTCAAACAAAGACCTGATCAGGTATTCATTCTGAGAACAATGGACATCTACTTCTTCCCGCCTGCCCAGATATACAGCTGCACACTAACAAATGCTCACATGCCAGCAACACACCCAGTGTCATCCTCCTCCTTAGCCCGCAGCCCCCCGGCCCTAGCCAGACCAGCGGGCTCCTGTATCGCCGAGCCCTCCTCGTGGGGCCAGTTATGGGCAGACTGTGAAACCGCCACAACTGTCCTTCCTGTCCCCATCCTCACCTCTCTTCTTTGTGCTCCCTCCTGCAAAGTTGCCTTCTGGCTGCATTCTCAGTACATCACATTGCCTCTCTCACCACTCAACATGAATGTAGCAAAACCAGATGCTGGAATGACCTTTGGCAATTCACACACATTCTTATTTAGTCTTCACAATAAATCCACAGTGAGTCACCTAGAGTAAGCTATATCTCTCAACTGAAGGACCCAGTTGCTCACACAGAAGCCTTCTCTACCAGGCTTTCTCTTTCCAGATTCCCTATAACAGCCCCAAGAGCTGCACTCTCCCTGTGGTTTCCTGATGCCCAACCACCCCTCTCTAAACTGGTTCTTCATTAAACCCTCCGTGAATTTTCCTAACTTGAGAGTGCCATTGATTTCCTACTAGACTTTGAAAAATATTTGAAGTCTTTTTTATTTTTTTTTATTTTATTAAATTTATTGGGGTGACAATTGTTAGTAAAATTACATAGATTTCAGGTGTACAATTCTGTATTACATCATCTATAAATCCCATTGTGTGTTCATCACCCAGAGCCAGTTCTCTTTCCATCACCTTATATTCGACCCCCTTACCCTCATCTCCCACCCCACCCCCCGCTCCCCTTACCCTCTGGCAACCACTAAACTATTGTCTATATTTGAAGTCTTTATTCAGAAGTAGTGGTAGATGGACAATGTCACACCATATTTGGGTAGAGTCACCTTGATGTAATCTCATAACAAAGGAGAGCAACCAACTGAAAAGAGAGCACAGGGGAGAAATCCTTTGATTTCACTCCAAGCAGTTGCATCTCAAATACATCGCTTCTTTAAGGCAACGGTCCCGTAATGACCGTAACTCAGTGTCCTATACCTGCAAATCCCCTATCGGGATTGATGAGAGTCTTAAGTTTGTACTATTACTAGGAAAGGAGTAAATACTGCCAAAGAGGTTTTCAAACGTATTTTAAATCACACCTGCAATTTGGAATCATGGGCATTCTTAAACTTTTTCCCTCCTTCTCCACGAAGGGTAGGGGGAGGTCATGTGGTCTTATGCCACCAGTGCAAACAACTCCATTCCACTCTGCTCAGCCAGTTGGTGAAGTGTAGGTGAGACCAAGGTTCAACCAAACCTGCAAAAGTGCCCAGGCATTCTATGTTCTGAGTACATCCTGCATGCCAGGCCCTGTGCCCAACATATCCATCTGTCCTCAGCTCAGTCCTATGGTGGGACTTTATAGCCCCACGTAACCACTGGGTCTCTCTCCTCACCTGCCCGCAGACCTCCTATGTTTTGGCTTCCCAGTTCCATGATGTCCCTGCAGGCTGTGAGGGGAGGCAGACAGCCCCTCACTTGAAAGGAGATATGGAGGGGACAGCACTAATCACTTACATGGATCGTCCCACAAGTCACCTCACGTTACCAGTCACCAAGTTATGACCGGAACTGCCCGATGATGGTGGCACACTGCCACCCATATTATAATATGCCTTTCAGAGTCCAGAATGTCTCATCTGTTGTTTCTCATGGGAGGCAAATGGTCCCTGTGAAAATGTACGTTCCTCTTTCTCACTAGGTGAGTTTTAATAGTTCAGGGAGCAAACAGGAAGTAGAATCTTATTGTCTGTCACATACAGAGGCTTTGGAGTGGCCCTGGGGCTCCCACTTTCACAGGTGATCCCGTGGAAGTCCCTGTGAGGAACTGAGCTCTCTGCCCCTCCCAGGCCACCCTGCCCACCCTGCCCACTCTGCCCACCGAAGCCCCTGTCAGGCCCAGTTGTTGGAAATGTTAGCCCCGCCCCCAACCCAGGAATGCATTCTGCATAAGTCTGAGCCAGGTTCAACATGGTTATCTGTTGGCTGGTATTATTGTGCGAATGTTGTTTACTATGAGTCAGGCAATTTCAGACAGTATCTCAATGAAGGAGGAGCAAAGTTGAGGCTCCAGCAGCCTCGGCTTTCCTGTGCCAGTTGGGTGGCAGCCTTTCGAGCCCTGCAATGCTTTCTAACCCCTCCCTTCCTGCCCTGGGTTCACAGCCCCATGCACAGGAGTGCCTCTGTCAAGCCTCTTGAACAAGCAAACCCTCTGAGCTACGATTTCCCACCCAGGTTCCCGGCTGTGCTGTGCGGAATGCAGAGTGCTCAGGCTCAGCTAGGCCTTGGCCCTCCAGGAGAGCTGTGAGCTGGGCGTTGGCCCATCAGCGACAGTCACCACACACAGTGAGGTAATCATATTCTCAGAGGCCACTGGGTCTGATTTCACAGAAAAAGAGACAATGCTGCTTCTATTGGCATGGTCCCAGTCTTCACCATTGGCCGTGATGCCCCCCACCCAGCCCCACCTCACGCTGTGTTTTTGTGCTGTGGGATTGAGAAGTATCTAGCTCTCCACGACCCCCCCTCATCCCAAGGCTTGGTGTCATATCTCACACACACACACACACACACACACACACACAAATATACACATAACACACACATTCATACACATACACACATGCACACAATTATACATAACATACATACACTCTTACACACCTACACATACATAACACACATACACACACAACCAGCTACGAGCAGTGGCTCTCTCTGTTGCCCAGGCAGGATGGCACCAGTGCTGATTCAATCCTTTCCATCCCCGATCTCCCTTTGATGGGAAGCTGGGGGTACAGGGGATCAGTCCATCCCCACAGCATTAACATACTACTAAATAAATAACCTCTAGTTCAAGAGTCAGAATTGCCATGATTTAGGATGTGTCTGCTTGTAGCCAAGCTGTGTCTTTTCCTCCTTTTGACTATGGACTCATCCAGGGCAGAGATGCTTTCTGGCTTTTCATTTTATTTTTTGATGGCTTGTTTGTTGTTGTCATAAGTCCCTGTCACAGACAGATGGTGGGTGCCTGGTTTCAGTGAATGGAGGAAAGAATGAATGGATAAACAAACCCATTAATTAAAACTGATGACTGTGGGGAGTGGACGGGTGGCTCGGTTGGAGCGCGGGCTCTCAACCACAAGGTTGCCTGTACAATTCCTCGAGTCCCACAAGGGATGGTGGACTGCGCCCCCTGCAACGAGTAACGGCAACTGGACCTGGAGCTGAGCTGCGCCCTCCACAACTAAGACTGAAAGGACAACAACTTGACTTGGAAAAGTCCTAGAAGTACACACTGTTCCCCAATAAAGTCCTGTGCCCCTTCCCCAATAAAATCTTTAAAAAAAAAAAAAAAAAGTGATGACTGTGCATAATGGTGAAGATGACCAGAAAAATAGATATTTGAAAGAATGAATGAGAGATGACATGAGGAATAAAATAACTTGATAAATCGTTAATTTTAACTTTCAATTGTTTTCTTGCCAACTCAACTATGCAAAGAAAAGTCACTTGATTTTTTCTTTTTTTAGTCTATAGGTTAACTGCTGGCCCCAAATCCTCCTGGCTGGTGAAGAATGTGAGTTCTCCTTGTCAGAATGACCTCCCCCTCCCTGGGTTGCATAGCACCAGGTTTGGTGTATGTGACGAGTGAGAACCAGCTCATCCTCCACCCCCAAATGGCCTCTTCAGGTCCTGCGTACCTTTCCAGCATCTATTCCAAGGATGCCTCGGAAGGGGCATCTGGGCCGAGGAAACCTGCGGTCGGGGTTCCCCAGTGGGGTCACAGACTCCAGGCCGCCAAGATCCAGGCTCTGAGTGGACATGAGAAGAGCCCCCTGGGGCCAGGATCTAAGGAGCACTGGGTCAATGACAAACTGGAGTGACGTTCAAATTGTTTACAGCACCATAGTAAACAAGGCATGTGTCTCTACAAGCCCTCTGTCTGGCTTTCGTCTTAGGGACAGGCTCAAGCCCTTATGGAGGTTGGTTACATCTGTAACTCTCCTAAGGATATAGTTCAGACATAGCCTCATCTCCAGAGGATGCCAAACAGCTCGGCACAGGTCTCTGTGGTTTCAGGACCACACAGAGCTGTGTGTGTGTGTGTGTGTGTGTGTGTGTGTGTGTGTGTGTGTGTATCTCCATCTTTCCTGCCTCCCCTTCAGTACACGGTCGGTCGTCCTCCAGGGCACCCTCACAAGACTGAGAGAGGGCTAACCTGACCCTATGCCTTCAGCCTCATGTCCAGATGGAGGAGAAAGACAGACATTTAAACAGGAGAGTTTATTGAAAGAGAAGAGTTGCCAGTGTCTGGGAAGGGAGGTGGCCTTTCCTTGCAGACTGAGAAGTGGAGGACGAGGGAGGGTGAAGAGGCAGCCCATACCGTGTCTTCCTCCCTGGGATGCTGCAATGCCGATGCCGCCCTAGGCAGAGAGGAGGGGAGAGGCTTAGGATCAGATTGGGGGTGGGAGGTGGGGTTGACAGTTTAAATCAAATGGCACTGGACATTTATAACCCTCAAAGTAAAAATAAGCCTGCGACGTCAAGGGGTCAGAAATGGCAATTCAACTAAATATGTTTAAAAACAAAGAAAAAGGTAAAATAAAGCCATTTCCTATCTGTACCCCAGCAGCTCAGCCTACTCAATAGACCAAATTTCTCCAGCCCCAGGAGGCTCTGTCTACCCCAGGGAAAATCCTTCTCACTTCATGTTTATTGCAGACTATCTGGGTCTGAGCATAGACTTTTTTTTTGGAAGATAGAGTCAGCCCGACTTAGATGTTACTCGACTCACCTGCTTGCTGCATCCTTCCTGAGGGGAAATGAGGACAGAGCCAACGCAGCTAAGATAAGAAACTGAAAAAAAAGGGGAAATACAGGAAGGAAAAAAATGTGTAGAGACTACTCTTGCAAAACATTAACCCAGACACACAGGTCAAAAGCGAAAAAAAAAAAAAAAAGAAACCCAGAGATCGGAGTGGTAAAGAGGAGGGCTGCTCGAGCAAGGAGGTTCCTTAGCTTCCTCAGATCCTCAGGTGAACAGGGATCAGACAGCTCCTTCAGCTCACACATGCCCTTGGCCTTTAGACCAGTCAGGAAATCTCTATCTGGGGCCTCGGTTTTCCTGACTGCCAAAGTAGACACCAATAGCTGGTTCCAGCAACCTCACACAAGTGGCATGGAGTCAAATACAATTGAACGGCCTGAAATGAAAAAGAAACTCTGAAAATTCTGCATAAAGGGACTCTATACCCAAAACTTCCCTAGTCGTCCTCATTGCCAATTACTGAGGCCCTTATGGAGACTGGTGAATTCTGTCATTCTCCTAAGGATATATTTAGGCGACTCTTGTTTTGTAACTCTCTTTGGGACTTTACAAAACAGTATTCTACTAATTTTAAACATATACAGCTTAGCAACAAGTTGTGTGCCAAAAGTAGATTTGCAGGTTGGTAGTTGGCTCTTCGAATCCAGTTTCATATAAATACCATGCTAAAATGAATCCATGATACATGTGCAAACTAGCAGAAAAAAATACTGTTACTAAGTATGAAGCCAAACAGGAAAAAAGACATAGTATATTAAAAGTGACCAAGTGGGGCGGCCGGATGGCTCAGTTGGTTAGAGCAGGCGCTCTCAACAACAAAGTTGCTGGTTCAATTCCCACATGGGATGGTGGGCTACTCCCCCTGAAACTAAAGATTGAAAACGGTGACCGGACTTGGAGCTGAGCTGCGCCCTCCACAACTAGATTGAAGGACAACGACTTGGAGCTGATAGGCCCTGGAGAAACACACTGTTCCCCAATGTTCCCCAATAAAATTTATTTATAAAAAAAATAACTGACCAAGTAATAGTACATTCACTACCAGGTACTATTAAATTCTCCACTAATGCTTGAATGCTGTTATTTCCTTCATCTTGAAAGCTTACTCAGGACATAAAGCAAGTATAACATGGAAGGATGTGGAAAATCATGATGGAATTTTTGGCAAGTCAGGACAACCCACATGTTTCTCCTCTAGGACTTCCCGGAGCCATTTTCCTCCATCACCTCTGTCCACTGACCACTTCCTGGCTCCACACCACCCCATCTTCCTCCCCCAACTCTAGCATAGATGAGAGTCACACACAAGATATTAACGCTCAGGGGAAGGAAAGACTGACATTTCTATTTTAAAATTTATTAAGATAATTTAATTGCAAAAAAGAAAGTTGCAGTTCTTCAGTTGTTAGGTTCTAATTCAGCCTGATCTGAAGTGGCTAGGTGTTCTTTGGTGGCACCATGTCTGGACGGAGGGGACTTGCGCGTCCATTCTAAGTCTGTCTGTTTCTCTACATCTAGCATGGGTTTCCCCACCTAGGGCTACAGACCACTTGGCCAGGACAGGTTACACACTTTGTGGGCCCAGTACAAAATGAGAATGCGGGGCCCTTTGTTCAAAACTACTAAGCATTCAAGACAATAACAGCAGAGCATTAAACCAAGCACTGGGCACCCGTACATGGACCCTGCGTCACAGTCCACTGAATCCAGCCCTGAATGTGGCACCAACCTGACTGGACCTCCTGGGTCATGTCCCAATTTCTGGGCCATGTCCCAATTTCTGTCCAGATTTCCCAAGTGACTTCCTTTCGCCTCCTTTCATTGTGTGAACTGTGCAAAGAGCCCTTAAGAAAGGTGCCTCTGGTTGGTGGCCTCAGTGACATTCTTTGCTTCTGAGGCCCCATGTCTATCTGGCTGAGCAGAGAGTGCTTTAAATCAGCCCTTACATTCTAACTGTGGTCCGGTGCAAAACTTCCCCTATCAAGAACTTTTAAAAATAGGAACTCAGAGCTCCAGGGCAAAGACAACAGACATATGGCTTCAGTGGTCACACTGGGTTCTTCCGTTTTCTACATCTGCTTTTTCACTAGTCTACACCTTCAGCATGCTGGCTGCCTCTGGGCCTTTCTTTAGGTTTTTAGCCAACATTAAACCCCAGAGTGGTGATTAATTTTATGTGTCAACTTGACAGGGCCATGTGATGACCAGATATTTGATCAAACATTATTCTGCATGTTTCTGGGAGGGTGTTTCTGGATGAGATTAACAATTGAATCAGGAGACTGAGGAAAGCAGATTGCTCCCCCCTCCCCCCAAGGGATCATCCAATCAGTTGAAGGCCTGAAAGAAACCAAAAGGCTGACCCTCCTGTGGCTGAGGAAAAAAACAAAAAGACCCTGGGATATTGGTCTTCTTCTGCCTTTGGACTCAGACTGAAACATTGGCTCTTCTTGGATCTCCATCCTGCTGGCTTGCAGCCTGGAACTTATGCCATCAGCTCTCTGGATCTCCAGCTCACTGGCTGCAGATCTTGGAACTTTTCAGCTTCCATAATCTCAGGAGCCATATCCTTATAATACATACATGTCTGTCTGTCTGTCTATCTATCTATCTATCTATCTATCTATCTATCTATCTATCTATCTATCAATGTATCTAAAATAAATGTTTGTTTTTAACTGTCAATAGGATATATGTATATATCTTCTTGTTCTGTTTCTCTGGACTTTCTGCCATGAAATTCCCTTCTCTTATGGAACAACTTAACTGTGCACTAATTTAGCCAACACAGGCTAGCTTCAGCTGAGGCAGTGGCGGGAAGGGGTTCCATGGGAAGAGAGAAGAAGCCTGTGGAGATGAGCTCTCACACACTTGATCATTCCTTAACCACTTATCGAGTGTTTGTTGAACACCTACCCCATGCCTGGGGGTGTGCTGGGGACTAGGAGTTGCGAAATGAACAAAGCCTGATGGGGTCCTCCAAGGGCTCTAGGTCTGGGGTGGGGGGGGCAGGGCACAAACATCAGAACATGTCTGACCATCTCCTGCCTTATGTTCAACGAGAGGAGAGCTTAGTTAGAGGGCCGAGGTGCCGAGACCCATGTCCTAGGGCTCATTTTCCTGGACAAATTCACTGAGTTACTATTTGACCTCTTTCACTTCTGGGAATTTATAATTTTACAAGGCTGTAAGTTTGTATTTTCTTAACTAGATTAAACTTTTGTTAAGAAAACAAGTAAACATAAATAGTCCTTAATGGTATAATGATCTAAATCCTTCAGAGGTAATAAAACCATATGCAGTCCGGTTCTGGGTGCCACCTACTCCACCATGGACACATCAACCTGTGCAGGGACGCCTGCTGTCTTCTTTTTACAGATGATAAATCTGAAGAACTAAGAATTTAAGTAACTTGCCCAAGGTCACCCATAGCTAGCAAGTAGCAAATCTGAGGCTTGAGCTCAAGTGATTTTGTTTTCATTTTTTCTAAAGCTTGCACCACTTTGGACCTGGCCTGTAAATAGTCTCTTAAGAGACTGCGTTGTCTCCTTTCCTGTCCTTCTATTCCAAAGCTTCAACGTCCCTGCAGCCTGGCAATTACATGGGTAGTAACTGGCCTTCTGCTATTTTTGCATTTAGAGGATTGGACATGCTTTTTACACACTTCTAGACTTCTTGTTTGGTTTATCTTTTCTAAAGGTCAAAACAAACAAGAGTGAGCCTGACCTGCTCCCTCCAGGCAGCTGCTGAATGGGAGCCTTCCAGAACCATGAGCCAGCAATTAGCTGACACGAGCCCAGTTTCAGGCTGCAAGTAACTTGGGGGAGAATCTGACAGGCTCACCAGGTGCCACTGTCCCAGCACCTGGCAGCAGCCCTGGCCACCGCAGCCGTCACTGCTGGCTGAGTGAGTGAGTCACTGAATCCAAGACACAGGGAACAACCTCACCTGCCAGTCCAACACCAGTCTTTTCTACTTTTAGTTTTAGAATTATTAGAATTAGAATTACAAGAAGAAGGGGGAGGAGCAGGGGGGAGGGGAGGAAACAGGGGAGGGGAAGGAAGGGGAAAGGGAAGAGGAATGGAAAGGAGACGGAAAAACCTGGAGAGAGCTCTCCCTACCTGCATATGATCCCCAACCCTCCTCTCCCTTTCCTCTTTCCTTTCATGAGCAGCCACTTCCTCCTCCGTTCCTTCGCAGTCTTACACTTCCCTCCCTCCCTCTCTCCCCCTTTCCCTTCACACACAAGATCTCCTTCCTCCTGTAAAGTCCAACCTGTAGTGACTTTCTCCCAATTCAGATCAGTGTTCCTGTGTTACTATGGCAACGCACGGCTACTAAGGCTTTTCAGCAAAGTCACTTCTACCCTGTATTTTTAATAGGAAACCTGTATTCTACATCTTGTCCTTCCCCACTTGCCACTGACAATTTAAGCAAAACACCAGCTCCAGATTCTCTAATGTCTTTAAATGTTTTTAAGCAGCCGTATCTCTCTTAAACTATTTTGATGTATTTTGAATAATTTTGGATATAAGATTGTCAATATAGTTAATTCAAAATATGTTACTAGTACAATTTTCTCCATGGAGTGTACCTGACTTAGTGAGGGGTGGACAAGTCGAATTTGTCATTATGCAGAGGCATTGACAAGAGCTGAATTGTGAACACTAATCAGGGGAATGGTTCAGGGGGAAGGCAGGAGCAAACCGGAAACCTACCCCAAGAAAACTGTCCAGCCCACATGCATCAGGCATGAGCTTGTGAAAACTCCAGCCACAAAGACCCCCAGCACTCAGCATCCCCTCCAGGCCCTTGCTGAGAAAGTCACAAATCTTATGTGTCATCTTGGGGTTGGTTTCTGTGGATAATCCGTGTGAGTTGTTGAAATTTTCATTTGGGACACTTTGAATATTGTTTTGAGACTCTGGGTCCTATTTGATACCTATGGAGAACATTGGTTCTTTCGTTTGTTTCGACAGACAATGGACTTGGTGAGGCCACATGTTCTGACCTGTCTTCAGTGGGCTGTGCTTTTAATGTCAGTTCAGTTTTCCAGTTTTTGCAGTGCTATTTAGATATGTTTTGTGTATCTACCTCCCAGTGGGTAGTTTGGGATCTGGGTGATTATCTAGCCCATAGTTCAGTTCTCAAAGCTTTTGGTATGTTGTCTAGGGTCAGATCTATGAATTTGTAGCTCAGGAATGAATCAAGATGTACATACACAGCTTTATGGTATTGTCTTTTGAATTTCTTTTCCACCGTGATCACTGTAACATTTTCTGGGCCCCAGGGACCTCTTCTGGTCTTCTGACTAAAAAGTGGCTCTTGCTCCAGTCTGCTAAGATAGAGTGGTACGTAATATAGTGTAATCATGGGAGTGACCTTTGCCATATAACACAATCTAGCCAAGAAAACCACAGCCTCTAACCTTGGCCTTGTTTTGTTGGCTAGAAGTAAGTCACACGTCATGTCCACACCCAAGATGGAGGAAATTACATAAGGTGTAACACCAGGGGACGAAAGTCATGGGGACCATGTTAGAATTATACTTAACCACAGGAGGTTAAGTATAGAAGAAAGAAGTGGCTGCAAGTTAGGGGAAAGATCTGAATACAAAAGAGCAGCAGAACAAGTTTTCAGGGCTGATGGATCTGTTTATATCCTGATTGTTTTTGTGGTTACACCAATCCGTACGCATGCTAAAAGTCATAGAACTGTACACACACACACACACACAAACACACACACACACACACACACACACACACACACACACACACACACAGAGTCAATTTTATTGGGTATAAATTTAAGAAGTAAAGAAGGATGAATGTTTATCTCCAGCACCTGGTACAGTGCCTGGAAAATAGAGAGACTCAATAACTGTTGAAAGTAACAAAGAATGCTAGAAGATAGAAGTAAGACTGTACTGCCTGAATCCACCACTCTCCTTAATGTCTTCTTGCTGTAGTTTAAATGATGGGGGTCTTTTCCCTCTCACCTGTGGCCATGGAGGGATAGTCAGCAGGAGAACAATGCAGGGCAGACTAGATAGAGTAGGGTTGGGTTTTATAGCTACCACAGGTCTGACCAACTCTGTCATATGCCCTGATTTACTGAGAACAGGGTGTTAGTAAGAAGTAAGACAATCAGACAAGACTGAGTGCATTGTCCAAGGCAGGGTCCAGTGGGGCCTGACAGGCTCCTGTATACCCCGGACTCCGGTGTTTTTTCAACCACAATTGCCCACTTAACCTCAAGTTAATGAGTGCTCAGAACCCAGACTCTCAAAGGTGAGGGGAGACATCAGTTATCATTAATAGATGGGAGTTCCATTGAAGTGTTTAAAAGCCAAGAAGGAAGGCCTCTTTCTTTACAAATTAATAACCAAAATGAAACAAGAACATACCTGTAATAAAAAATGCAAAATAAAATCCTTTCAGTCTCTAATACATTTAACTACTGCACTATAGATCCATTTATTCCTGTGATTTTTGCCTATGACATACAAGAATCAGAGAAAATGAACCAGTTTAAAGTTATTGAATATATGACCTTTTTAAAAATTATGTTTAAAGGCTCAAAATGAGGCAATTACAGCAATATTAAGCATTTAGGATAAACGCTGTTTTGCCAGGCTATTTCTTCACTTTCTTTTTAATTTCTGACTTGCAAATTTCAAAAAGGCATTTCAATTTTTAAGATTTTTTTTCTAATTATAAGCATGACACATGTCATTGAAGAAAATTTTGAAGACACACAACAGCATAAAGAAAACATTTGATCCCACCCTCAGAGAGACCCATTGTTAACCTTTCAGTGTATTTGCTTCCAGTCTTTCATTTAAATATTTAAGATAATGTTGTGATTATTCTCTGTACACTCTTTTAATTTCAATTTGGCATCATAGCAGATCTTTTCCGCGTGACATTAGAATTCCTTGGAAACATCATTTGTTTCTTTTTATTTACTTCTTTATTGTGGTATTTCTTGTGTTCAATAAGTGCACACATCTTGAGTGCACAGACTGATGAACTTTGGCATATGTATACATCCACGTAACCATCATACAGATGTATACAGTACAAAATATTTCCAGCACTTCAGAAGACTCCCTTTTGCCCCCTCCAATTGTGCCTATTCTTTTTTTTTTCAAGTGGGGAATGTTGGGGAACAGTGTGTTTCTCCAGGGCCCATCAGCTCCAAGTCAAGTCGTTGTCCTTCAATCTAGTTGTGGAGGGCGCAGCTCAGCTCCAAGTCCTGTTGCCATTTTCAATCTTTAGTTGCAGGGGGTACAGCCCACCATCCCATGCAGCAGTTGAACCGGTAACCTTGTTGTTAAAGAGCTTGCGCTCTAACCAACTGAGTCATCCGGCCGCCCCAATTTTGCCTCTTCTTGAGCTTGATATAAGTGGAGCCATATCTCACATACTTCTTCATAGGTGACTTCTTTCACTAAATATTAGCTCTATGAAACTTATCCATGTTTTTGAGTGTTACAGTAGCTCACTGTATGAGCATATCAACATTTATTTTTATATTTTATTATGGACAGTCATATGTGTGTGTTCTAATTTGGAGCTATTATGAGTAAAGCCACTATGAACATTTTTATACCTGTCTGTTTTCAGACATAAACACTCATTTCTCTTTGATATACATCCAGGAGTAGAACTGCTATATTATATGATAAATGTATACTTAGCCTTGGTAGATATAGCCACGCCATTTTGTAAAGCGCTATACAAATTTACTCTCCCACCAGCATCACATGAGAGTTCCAGTTATTCCCATTCTCACCAATACTCGGTATAGTCAGTTCTTTTAATTGGAATCATTCTCCTGGGTATGTAGTGGTTTTTCATTGTGGTTTAAATTTGTATTTTCGTGGTCACTAACGATGTTGAGCACCTTTTCAACCTAGATATCCTTTTTATAAAGTGCCTGTTCATGTCTTTTGACTTTTTTTTTTTAATTGTGCTGTCTGCCTTTTTCTTATTTATTTGTAAGAGTTCTTAATGTTACATCCTGGATACAAGTCTCCCACTCTGTAGTTTGCCTTTTCACTCTCTTAATGGTGTCTTTTGATGAATGAGAGTTCTTAATTTAATGAAGGTCAGTATACCCATTTTTTCCTTTCTGGTTTTAGCTTTTTGTGTCCTGTTTTAAAAAAATCTTTGTTGGGGGCCAGCCCGGTGGCTCAGGCGGTTACAGCTCCATGCTCCTAACTCTGAAGGCTGCTGGTTCAATTCCCACATGGGCCAGTGGGTTCTTAACCATAAGCTTGCCGGTTCAATTTCTGCAAGGGATGGTGGGCTCCGCCCCCTGCAACTAGCAAAGGCAACTGGACCTGGAGTTGAGCTGCACCCTCCACAACTAAGACTGAAAGGACAACAACTTAAAGCTGAATGGCACCCTCCACAACTAAGACTGAAAGGACAACAACTTGACTTGGAAAAAAGTCCTGGAAGTACACACTGTTCCCCAATAAAGTCCTGTTACCCCTCCCCAATAATAAAAAAATAATCTTTGTCTACAACAAAGTCATGAAGATATTCTCCTAAAACATCATTCTTAATGACTGCTTACTATTTCATTTAACAAATTCACTGTTTTTCTATTTTCAGTTGTTTTTCTATTTTCCACCACTGTAAATAAAACTGCTAATACTTATTATTATGTACTTATGTGGCTCAGTGTTAAACTTTTACATATATTCTCATAAGAACTATCCAGCAGGTACTATTTTCATGCCCATTTCACAGAAGGACAAAGGGAGGCTAAGAGAAGTTGTATAACTTACCCAAAGTCATATGACTATTTAGTGACCAAGCTGAAATTTCAGTCTAGATCTCTCTGCCTGCAGAACCAAGGTTGTAAACCACCTCATTATCTACTTTTCAAATGATTATTTCCTCAGGATAAATTCCTAGAAGTGGAACTTACTAGTTGATAGGTACGACCATGTTAATTCTCCTGGTAAATGTTCCGAGTGCCTCTCCCATTTTAATCTCACCATTCACGCACATTGTAGAGTACCCATCTCTCTGGCATCTCCACGGGGAGAGATGGGTATTTTCATGCACTGACAGTTATACCTAGAGTAATGATTGCTGTCATTTTTTTTAAAAAGGTCCCAGTTATTGGAAGCTAACTGTGGGCCAGGCACTTTACATACATGCTTTATCTCATTTAAAACCCACAACTATTTGGCAAGGAAGGCAGTGCTCTTCACACTTATAAATGCACACAGGATCAGAGAGAAAAAGGAGTTTGCCCAAAGACATGTGGTTAATAAGAAGCAGACTCAGGACTCAAAATATCACCTATTTCCCCTGCTTTTCGACTGCCCTCACCTGCCAATGTGGTAGGCACAATAGATCACTTCTGCTGGTTCCACTTCCCAGCCTACCCCCCTCTGTCCCCATGCTGTGTGCCCCAGGAGACGGCCTGTGTCAACCAGCTCCCTGGCTCTAGGGGTTCAGCCAATGGGGAAGGACCAGCAGGAGATTAGCGGGAGGGAAGCAGACAGTGAGTGAATTCCAATTCCTCTCTCTTCCTCCTTTGCTCTGGAATTGTCTGAGCTGGCTGCATCTCCAGACAGAAAGTCTCAGTTCCTGTCAGAAGCTCTCTCTCCTCCCAGCCGCAACCCCTCCTTTCATCTCCAGGTTCTGACAACAGAGCCCTCCTGTTGTCCCTTCAGTGAAGTGACTGTGCCTGCGGTTTCCAGCCCCAGAGTTCTAACTCATTCTTTGTAATTTAACTGGGACTTGGACTGAACCAGTCACCTGAATGATAGCAAGCTTCAACACTGTCCCACCAACTCACACTCGGCCTTCCACCAATGTATCAGCTATTCCAGCTGAACTCTTCTTACAGGTGTCACATCCATCCCAGGGAAGGGAGGGGCCAAGTCTCCTCTCTGCCAGCAGCTGCTTGTCTCTCCTATGACGCTGGGTCATTTGGTGATTGTGCAACTTTGCCTCTCCAATGGGTTTCAAAAAAGTTGTGAATTTGAAATTAGTCTGCCTCTTCTTGTTTTAGGGCTAGGAGGGATGTTCCTTTCAGCTTTCCATATCCTGGGTGGAAAAGAAGTGATTTTTCTAACATACTTTTTATTCTGACATAACTTCACATTTTTAGAAATACCACAATTATATGATGCAGAAAACTCTTTTATACTTTAATGCACCTATTCTTAACATGTTGCCACATTTGTTTTGTTATTCTCTACCTAGCTATCTATGTCTATTCTGAATCATTTGGGAGTAGGCTGCATGCCTCATGCCCTTTTACCTATTAATACTTTGGTGTAGATTTCCTAAGAATAGGGTTATTTTCTTACATAATTCTATTGTAGCTATTCACTTCAAGCTATTTAATATTGACACAATGCTTTTATCTGATCTTTAGCACATATCATAACTCTGTCCATTGAACTAATAATGGTCTTTATAGCAGCCTTTGTAAGAGAGACAAGACTTGGCATAGATCTTTCCCGCCCTCAATCTCTCAGGTAGAATAAAAGCCTAAATCTCTGTGTGGGGGCAGGAAGAGAATAACAAGCACTGCTTCCTTAGGGTATTGGTGAAAACTCATTGCAGCTAGGAACAGGGGAGAAAGAAAACTCTGCTGTGGAAAGAGCAGGATCGTGCAGGACCCACAGTTGCAGCTGGGAAAGGGGTGGGAGAACTGAGAAAGCCCCACCCCTCACCCCCAATACCAGGGACATGGTGCACACCTAAATCTGAGGCTCAATCAGACCAACATAGAATATACTCCCCCCTCTATGCCCCCCACTGCCAAGTTAATAAGTTTTAAGTCATAAGTAGCAGAATACTGGGAGAAGAACAGGAGAGAAACAGTTTCAAACAGACCCTCTTAGAGGGAGATCACAAAGGGAAGCCCTAAAGTTTAGGACTGAACAGATACTGCTCTGACAAACCAACCTTTATCCATCCCACACATAAGGTGGCCCTACTGAAATTTGCAGCTTGTGGTTACACCAAAGTAACCATGGCCACAGTTCATCTCAAACCCAGTCCAACGCCTATGTACATTATTTCAAACACCTGTACTAAAGGCCTAGAAAAGGGAAAGACAGGTCAATTACCAGGCATATAAATAATGACCTCAGTCTTTTTGTCCTACAAAAAATGTCTAGCTTCCAATAAAAATTGTAAGGCATACAAAAATGTGTGAAAAAACACACTCTAAAGAGACAGAGTAATAAACAGAACCAGAGTCAGATATGACACAGAAGTGGGAACTGATAGGACATTTAAAATAACTCTGATTAATATATGATTAATGGAAAAGATTGACAACGTGCAAGGTTGGATGAGTAATTTCAACAGAGATATAAGCTATAAGACTCAGATGGAAGTGATAGAAAGGAAAAGCACAGTACCAACTGGCTCATCGGTAGACTCAACAGCACTGAGGAAATAATCAGTACACTTGAAGATAGGTTAATATAAATTCCCCAAACTGAAATGCAAAGAGAAAAAAAGAGTGTGTGTGCATGTGGGACAGAGAGCCAGAACATTTGAGGAGCTGTGGGACAATGTCAAATACTCTAACACATGCATAATTGGAATTTCTGAATGAAAAGAAAGAACGAATGGGCCAGAAGAAATATATGAAGAAATAATGGCTGAGAATTTTCCAAAGTTAATGACAAACACTAGATCATAGATCCAAGAAGCTCAGAGAACACCAAACTGGATAAATACCAAAACAAACAACACACACACACACACACACACACACACACTTACGCAAATCATATGCAAATTACTGAAAGCAAAACCAAAGAAGAAATCTTAAAGTTAGCCAGAGAGAAAAAGCAACATTACACACAAAGGAACAAAAATAAGTTAAAGCAGATTTCTCATAAGAAAATAAGACAATAGAATGACATCTCTAAAGTACTGAAAGAAAAAGCTTTCAACACAGAATCTTACAGTCAGCAGAAATACCTTTTTTTAGAAGAAAAAAGGAGAAATGAATACTTTCTTAGACAACACACACTGCAGAAATTCATTGCCAACCGATCTACTTTACAAGAAATACTAAAGGAAGTTCTTTAACAAAAAAAAAACAAAAAAACCCCACATCAGACTGAATCCTGAATCTATACAAATAAGAACTAGAAATGGACTAAATTAAAGTAAAATAAATTTTTTTTCCTTATTTTTAATCACCCTAAGCCATAACTTGCTCCCTAATGCAAAATAATAGTAATGTAGTACATGTTTAAAGTATATGTAAAAGTATAAGATGTAACAAAAACAGCACAAAGGATGGGAGGAAAAATATGAGAATATATGGTTGTAAAGTCATTATACTAAACACGAAGTGCTAGATTATTATTTCAAGGTAGATTGTGCTGTATATCTATATTGAGATAGAGAGAGAGAGAAATGATTACTGCAATATTTTTTAAAAGCTCCCAGTTATTGGAAGCTAACCGTGGGCCAGGCACTTTACATACACGCTTTATCTCATTTAAAACCCACAACCATCCTGCAAGGAAGCCAATGCTCTTAGCATTTATAAATGCACACACAGGATCAGGGAGAAAAAGGAGTTTGCCCAAAGACGTGTGGTTAATAAGAAGCAGTTCATATATATATTCGAGGTATAAAAACACTAAAGCAACCACTAAAACTTTTAAAGAGGTATACATAACAATTCCACAGAGGAGATAAAATAGAATCATAAAAAGTGTTCAAATTACCCAGGAGAAGGGGGGGGGGGTGGTGGAAAGAAAAAGGAATCAAAGAACAGGTAAAATGAGATCAGTCAGGAAGGTGATAGAATTTAACGCAATCATAGCATATCAATAATCACATTAAGTGTGCTTAAATAGAGAAAGATACAACATGCAAACATGAGTTAAAAGGAAATTGGAATAGCTATACTAATATCAGACAAAATAGAGTTTAGAACAAAATAGCGTTTTAGAGCAAAATAGAGTTTAGGAATAAACAGAGGTATTACATAATGATGAGGAGGTAAATTCTCCGCGAAGATGTAACAATCCTAAATGGGTACCTAACAACAGAAGTCCAAACTCCATGAGACCAAAACTGACAGAGCTGAAAGGAGAAATAGTTCAATTCACAGTTGTAGTGCAGACCTCAACACTCCTACCTCAGTAATTGATAGAACAAGTTGACACAAGATGGTAAAGATAAAAAAGACCTGAACACAATCTACAAAATCATTTCCCCTCAGCTTCCAGTGGTAAAATCCAGTTTCATTTCTTTATTCTTTCTGTGTGACTTTCCCCTGTCTGGAAGCATGTAGGATCTTCTCTCTACCTCTCATGTTCTGAGATGTCTTGATGTAATGTTCCTTGGTGTGGGTCTTTTTCATTTGTTGGTCTGGGTGTTTACATGTTATTACATATAATCTAGAGATTCTGTATTCTTTGATAATTTTTTTTTCCATTTCCCTGTTCTGTTTTTCTGGGGTTTTTATTAGAAGATGTGAGATTCTTATATTAAGACTCCAATTTCCTCATAGTATTTCTCCTGCTTTTCTGATTTCCATATCTTTTCCTTTTTAATTTACCTTCTTGGAGATTTTTTCAACTTCATCTGCTATGCAGTCTATTAAAATTTTATATTACATTTATACCATATTTTAAATTTCCAAATGCTCTTTATTGTTCCCTGATTATCACTCTTTTTTATAGACTCCTGTTTTTATTTCAGAGTGAAATGATCTCTTGTAATTTTTTGAGGAGGTTATTCTTGTTTAAGCTCCTTACTGCTTCCTTTATTGTCTTTGTTTTCTCCAGGTTCCTTTTTTCCCCCTCTTATTTGTTTTGCAATCTGACTTTCTTGTTGAGGCCTTCTTTAAATGTCTGATGATCTTGACTGGAAGGGATTATTTATATTTACGAGCTAACTAAACCTTCAGAGTGCATGGAAAATGGGCTTTATTATTGAGTGATGGGGGCTTTTCTGTGGGTTACATTTAAAGAGTTCTAGAAATTTCTAGAAGTCATTTCTTTGGGCCATTTAGTCTGTCCAGAAGAGACTCCATCAATAAACATGAAGGAGGAGTTGTAGTGACAAACCCAATCGAAAACATATGTGAAAAGAATGGGGGAAATGAGACAAGAAAAAGAAATAAAAGACACCCAAATTAGAAAGGAAGAAGCAAAATTGTCGTTATTTGCAGATGACATGATACAATATATAGAGAACCTGAAATATTCCACCAAATAAATATTAGAACTGATAAATAAATTCAGTAAAGTAGCAGAACACAAAATTAATATTCAGAAGTTGGTTGCATTTTTATACACCAATAATGAACTGTCAGAAAGAGAAACTAAGAAAACAATCCCATTTACAATTGCATCCAAAAAATAATAAAATACCTAGGAATAAATTTAACCATGGAGGTAAATGATCTGTATTCAGAAAACGATAAGACACTGAAGAAAGAAAGTAAAGAAGATACAAATAAATGGAAGCATACACTATACTCATGGATAGAAAGAATTAACATCGTTAAAATGTCCATACAGCCCAAAGCAATCTATAGATTCGATGCAATCCCTATCAAAATACCAATGGAATTTTTCACAAAACTAGAACAAATAATCTTAAAATTTATATGAAACCATAAACGACCCTGAATAGCCAAGCAATCTTGAGAAACAACAAAGTTGGAGGCATCATGCTAACCGATATCAAAGTATACTACAAGACCATAGTAATCAAAACAGCATGGTATTAGCATAAAAACAGACACATAGATCAATGGTACAGAATAGAGAACCCAGAAATAAACCCACACCTATTTGGTCATTTAATCTATGACAAAGGAGGCAAGAATATACAGTGGGGTAAAGATAGTCTATTCAATAAATGGTTCTGGGAAAACTGGACAGATACATTTAAAAAAATGAAACTGGACCACCTTCTTACACCATATACTAGAATAAACTCAAAATGTATTAAACACTTAAATGTAAGACCCCAAACCATAAAACTCCTAGAAGAAAATAAGGCAGTAAACCCTCCAACATTGCCCTTAGTAATATTTTTTCTGATATATCTCCTCGGGCAAGGGAAACCAAAAATAAACAAATGGGACTACATCAAACTAAAAAGTTTTTGCACAGCAAAAGAAACCATCAACAAAACAAAACAAAAAAGGTATCCTACTGAGTGGGAGAAGATATTTGTCAATGATACATCTAATAAAGTCTTAATATCCAGAATTTATAAAGAACTCGTATCACTAAACACACACACACACACACACACACACACACACACATACAAACTCCAGTTAAAAAATGGGCAGGAGGAGGTCAGTTAGCTAGTTGGTTAGGACGCAGTGCTCATAACACTAAGGTCTCCGATCCGATTCCCACGACCATGAGCTGTGCCCTCCACAACTATATTGAAGGAAAAAAAGCACAGTAACTTGACTTGGAGCTGAGCTGCACCTTCCACAACTAGATTGAAAACAACGACTTGACTTGGAGCTGATGGTTCCTGGAAAAACACACTGTTCCCCATTAAAAACACACACACAAACAAATGGGCAGAAGTCTTGAATAGACATTTCTCCAAAGAGGACATACACACGGTCAGTAGACATGAAAAGATGCTCAACGTCACTAGTCATCAGAGAATTGCAAACAAAAACCACAATGAGATATTATCTCATACCTGTCAGAATGGCTATCATCAATAAATCAAACAACAAGTGTTGGCGAGGATGTGGAGAAAAGGGAATCCTCGTGCACTGTTGGTGGGACTGCAAGTTGGTGTAGCCACTGTGGAAAATAGTTTGGAGATTGATAAAAAAAATTAAGAGTAAAACTACCTTATGACCCAGCAATTCCACTTCTGGGTATTTATCTGAAAAAATCCAAAACACTAATTTGAAAAGATACATGCACCCCTATGTTCACTGCAGCACTATTCACAATAGCCAAGATAGGGAAGCAACCCAAGTGCCCATCAATGGACGATTGGATAAAGAAGTGGTACATATATACAATGGAATATTACTCAGCCATAAAAAGAATGAGATCTTACCATTTGTGACAACATAGATGGACCTGAACGTATTATACTAAGTGAAATAAGTCAGGCAGAGAAAGACAAACGCCATATGATCTCACTTATGTGGAATCTAAAGAACGAAATAAATGAAAACCAAAATAGAAACAGACTCACAGATACAGAGAACAAACTGATGATTGCCAGAGGGGAGAGGGGTTGAGGAGCTGGGTGAGAAAGGTGAAGGGATTAAGAAGTACAAATTGGCAGTTACAAAATAGTCATGGGGATGTAAAGCACAGCATACAGAATACAGTCAATAATGTTGCAACAACTATGTATAGTGCCAAATGGGTACTAGACTAATCGGGGGTAATCATGGCAAAAATGATATAAATGTCTAACCATTATGCTGTACACCTGAAACTCAGATAAAATAATATTTAATTTCAAAAAAAAAGAAAGGAAGGAAGGAAGGAAAGAAGGAAGGAAGGAAGGACAAAAAGAAAGGGGAGAAATGGGCATAAAGGGATTATTGGAATCAAAGAACATAGTGAAGTAAATGATGGAGGGTTGGGAATTCCTTCAACCCAAATAAGATAATAAAAGTTGGGAAAAGTCAGTATAAAAATTGGGGTATGGGAGGTATGCAATGTGTGGTTACTTGTGCTGTAGAGACAGGGCAGGGGAAAGGGTGAAAGATCTACAGACGAGCCTTTGACATTCACTTAATTTTCTCTGTTGCCAGGACTGCACTTCACCTCCAACCACCACTGCACCTCACATTCCTACCAACTGCATAATTTGTGGGCCCTAGTGCAAAATGAAAATGCAGAACCCCTTGTTCAAAAATTATTAAGAATTTCATGGGGAAAATGAGGAGGTGTTGGTCAAAGGGTGCAAACTTTCTGTTATAAGATAAATATTTTGTGGGGATGTAATGTATAGCATGGTGACTACCGTTAACAGTACTGTCTTGTATCCTTGAAAGTTGCTATTAAAGTAGAGCTTTAATGTTCTCACCATAACAACAACAGTGAAATAGTTAATTATGTGAGGTAAAGGATGTGTTAACTAAAGTTATTGTGGTAAGCATTTCACAATATATTTGTGTATCAAATCATCATATTATACACCTTAAACTTATATCACGTTATATGTCGATTATATCTCAAGAAACCTGGGGGGAAAAGTTTAAACCTTTTTGTCCTTTATCTTTAATCATGTATATCCAAATTCCTACTGGTAAGAAACACAGCTACCAAAAGGACAGGCTTTAAAAATTATTTAAAATGTCTAGGCAAGGGAGAAAGACTATGTACCAACTTAACAGAGTGAGTGAACATTTTATTAAATCCTAATGAATGAGGGGATTTACTTAACATGCAGAGGAAGGAAAAAAAAAAAGGAATTTCAACATGGTAACAGCACAGCATTAGCCCCATAAGTTGTGGGACTATGAAGCAGTATAATTTCTCAAAAGAATAACCTTCCTGTGCACCATACTTGAGGGAGGTGGTGAAGGATGGAGATATTAATATTTAAGGAAAGAATCGACCTGGGGATCCTTCTGTCCTGGATGCAGCCCCATAACTCCCGCGCTCATTGGTTTTGAGGCTACCAGAGGCCTGGTGGGGTTCTGGGTAAGTCCTGTCTCTTCTCACCAGAGGGTCACTCTGCAGCCTCTTTCTGAGCTCTCCTGAATCAATTCTCTCTCCTTCTTCTTTTTGCTCATCTTTCTTAAAAATGTGTTCAAATTTCTTTTCCACTGCTGTCTTGAACATTCTTTGTCCTCATGGATAAACGTATTCCGTGTTTCTTTATTATAGCTTAATGGAATTTTAGGGGGAGCGGAATTAAGTGTGTGAAATTGGTCTGCCATTTATGACCTTGAAGTACCCAGAGGTAAGGGTTTGGAGAGAGCCTAGGACAACAGCAAGCTCGCAACAGACTTTTGGTGAGGTGTTGAGTTTAAATCTCTCTGCTGGGCCAGCTCTGGAGCCAGAATGCAGGGGTTTCTATTCCAGTTCTACCATTTAGCAGCTGCATGACCTAGGCACATTACTGCTTCTCTTTATGCCTTAGTTTTTTAACCTATACAACAGGGATCTAATAACAGTACCCACTTCATAGATATACAAAAAATGAGTTATTACCTGAGAACCCCCACCCTTGCGATGGAGAGCGGAAGGTGAGTCTCTGATGGCTGAAGCACACAGCACTTCTGTGCAGTGCTTCCCCTCAAAACGGGAACAGTCAATGGGCTTTGAATAGATGGGTAGGGGTCTGCTTAAAGCTTGGCAACTATTTCAATTTTGATTTTGGTAGATGCTGATCACGTGGTTTTTACCAGGTTGACCATGGCCAGAGTCTGGAGGAACAAGCCACTATTTTTCCGTTTGAACTGTTTATTGAGCTGCCCTCTTTTCTCTCCTTCTGTTTGGGCTTGCAAGCCTAGGCCTGCAGGTCTGCAGGGTCCAAATCTGACACAGAAGTCTAGTTACTAACAAGGACTGTCAGTGACTGGGATCCCATTGGTGTGAAAGACACACATACCACTCAAGCCGTTTTTGAATACTCATGACAGAAACCCAGATAATATAAGGTGAAGCAAGAAAATCTTGGCTAAAGTAAATCATCCATGACAAGGCAGGCAGAGAAGACCCAGAGACTATAATGATGCATTCTTTCCGTTTATATCTTGGCTTCTGCCTGTATGTCGCCCTCATTATCTCGCACTAGCACACACGCCTGAGGCCATGGCCACTGGAACTTCAGGATTCAGGCCAGACAGCTACTCCGTTGTCTCCTACCCTAGTAGGTTATGGCTTTGTGAATTTATCTAAGATATTGTTCACACACCTAGCAGTAGATACATGCCTAAGGGTTAGTGTTTCACTTTAAAAGATAAAGGCCAGCTCTGTAACACTTCTGAGAGTTCTTAACTCCTTGGACCTTGAATGCCAATAAGCAAAAAGTGAATGACATCAGGAAGGAAAACCAGAGTGCCGCAGAACGCCTTCTGCACAGACCTTTGATCTCCGTCTACCTGGGTGAGCTTGGCAATGAGCTGTGTAACTCAAAAGCATTGCCCGTGTTCTGGCGCACAGGCGCCCGACTGGACTGCACCTGAATAAACAAAGAGTCGTGAGAGCACTTCCTCATTTCCCCTTCATCAGAAGCCGATTCCTTTCTTAAAAGGGATACTCACGTTTCTGAATTCATATTTTCCCTGCCAAAAGAGTGATTTAATATTATTCTGATGCCACTTGAGAAAAGAGGTAAAATTCCTAGATCCATTGGAAGAAATAATATACATTCCAGAAAGGAAAGAAACCAGGAAATGTAAGAGTCTGAGGAGGTAATTCAAAAGTCTACCATGGAGAATCAATCTTAATATTAAACAGGAAATAGATAAAGGAACCTAGACACTTGTGAGAAAAATTTAAATAGTACCTGAGAGATTTTTATACAAAATATGGATGAAGAGGGAGGGAAAAAACCAAATGTAGTATGGAAAGAAGAATAAGAGGGCAGGAGGTTCCCAATGATTCTCAGGAGGAAAGTAGTTGAGAAACAAAATGCATACAGCCTCAGTTTCCCCAATGTGTAGAGAAAGGCCGGTAAGGTAAATTTAGTTTTAATTAACTGGTATGATAAAATTCAAAAGTAGAATACGATGGAAGAACTTACTTTATTCAAAAGAAACATATATGAGGTAGCATATCAAGAAAATGTGCTGCAACCTTCATGAAGTGAATATATTTATCAAGCACATGTAAATATATGATCAGCCAGGAGCTGTTCTAGATGTTGGAATCTAACAAGTACTCTCAAGGAGTTTATAATCTACAATCTCAAATTGCTTTTCAAATGCAACCAGGTTTGGTTGATGGGGCTTGCTTTTTTTCTGACTAAACATTATTTAACTACAGCATACATACCCCAAAGCACAGTAGTCACAATCGTATTGTTCAATTCATTTTCACAAACTGAACACACCTGTGTAACCAGCACCCAGATTAAAAAAAAACACAAAAAACAAACAACAACAACAAAAAAAAAAAACACACACAAAAAAACAGAACACAGCCAGCATCTCCAAAAATCTCCTCAGGGCTATTTCTAATCCTTGCACATCCCAAACCCCACCGTTGGTCAAGGCTAATCACTTTCTTGACTTCAAGCACTACATTTTAGTTTTGCTAAAAGCAGTTCACTTTCTTGAAACGACTTTGCTAAGGTATAACCAGCACATAGTTAAGGTGTAAAACTAAGCACGATCAAGTCAAGATACTGAACATTTATTTCGATCACCCCTAAAAATGTCCTATGTCCCTTTGTAATCCATCCCTCCTTCTATCCTTTCCTCTGATATGTTTCTGTCACTATAATGTTAGTTTGCATTTTTCAGAATTTTATACAAATAGGATCATTCAATAAATGAGGTGATATACTTTTTTTTTTTTTTGGTCTGGCTGCTTGTATTCAATGTAATGATTTTGAGATACATCCATGTTGTTTTGTAAATCAGTGGGTTGTCCCTTTGTATTATGAAGAACATCCTATTGTATGAATGTACAATTTGTTTACCCATTCACCAGTTGGCAGACAATTTGGGTTGTTTACAGGTTTATGGGTATGATAAATAAAGTTGCTATGAACATTCATGATGAAGTCTTTGTAGAAACATAAGCTTTCATTTTTCTTGGTCAAATACCTAGGAGTGGAATGGCTGGGTCATACTGTAAGTGTGTGTGTAAGATACTGCCAAACTATCTTCCAAACTGGTGTACCATTTTATGTTCTCAACAGCAGTCTACAACAGTGCCAGTTGTGCCACATTATCACCAATACTTGTTATTATCAGTCTTTTAAAAGTTTATTCTAATGAGTGTATACTGTGATCTCATTGTGGGTTTAATTTGTATTTTCATGTGCTTCATGGCCATTTTTATATATTCTTTTCTGAATTGTGCAAGTGACTTTTTTTTTTATGCCAAGATCAGCAAAAGGACTTATAGCAATATTACAGGCGAAGGAAGGGAGAGTGGGCAATAGATACAGTATTGACAGATACTAAGAACAATACAGACAGACTCTTTAACACCTGTTTTGCTTGAGACCTCCATTTCAAGGAAGAAAGGCAGTCCCACATATAGGAAGAAATAGTAGTTCCATAAGACAAATTGGACAGTGAGGAAGAGACCTAGTGGCCCACCAATAACCATTTCTCTGTTTTTTTGTTTTTAAGTTTTTCTCCAAGTTTTAGCTAGATATAGGATAACCAACCTCTCTGTTTGCCCAGAACTGGAGGTGGCGTGGTTCCCAGGATGCAGGAACCTTCAGTGCTAGGACTAGAAAACACCTGGGTAAATCAGGACGCGTTGGTCACCATAGGTAGGTCCTTTGCTATCCAAAATGAAAATGATTATTTCCCAGCCTCCCTTTCAGCTAGATGTGGCCATGTGATTAAGTTATGACCAATGAGATAAAAGCAAAAGCAATCACAGAACTTTCTGGGTTGTTAACATTTAAAAAAAGAGCATGCACTCCCCTTCCTTTCTTTCTGCCATCCCACTGGCTCAAATGAAGAAGTGAGAGAAGGAGCAGGCATAGCCATTTTAAACTGTGAGATAGAAGCTGCCTGTTAAGAATGCCAGAGCAACAGGAGAGAAGTATGCCGAATCCCTGATATTATGAAGCTGCCATAACAAACAGAGGTGCTTGCCCAGTTTTTATTTGAGAGAGTAATGGACTTGATTTTGCTTACAGCCCTGTACTTTAGGCTTCCTTTTATAGCTGCCTACTTAATATAGTCTGTAAGAACTTTAACCAGCTATGCTAGATGCTTTCAATAGATTTAAATGTTTTATCTTCAAAAGAGAAAAGAAGGCATGGTCCATAAACCCCAAACTGGTGAGTCTTGAGTCATTTTCTGGAGTAGATTAACAGAAGGACATTGGTGAGTCTCTTAAAAAAGCAGCAGAGATTTCTAGGCCATAAAATAGTTGCACCAAGGGGCACCTGGATGGCTCAGTTGGTTAGAGTGCGAGCTCTGAGCAACAGGGTTGCCAGTTCGATTCCCACACGGGCCAGTGAGCTGCACCCCCCGCTGCCGAGGAGCAGTCAGATGGCTCAGTTGGTTAGAGCGAGTGCTCTTAACAATAAGGTTGCCGGTTTGACTCCCACTTGGGATGATGGGCTACAACCCCCGCAACTAAATTGAAAATGGCGACTGGACTTGGAGCTTAGCTGCACCCTCCGCAACTAAGACTGAAGGAGAACAACTTGACTTGGAGCTAATGGGTCATCGGAAAAACACACTGTTCCCCAATAAAGTCCTGGAAATACACACTGTTCCCCTTCCCCAGTACAAAATTAAAACAGAAAAAATGGTTGCACCAAGAACAAGTCTTATTGAACTTGTCTTAGTTTCACTCTTTTGAGACAGTTGCTGTACTGGTAAGTCAACAAAACATGTACTTGTAATAAGACTACTGACAAGAACATACATGACATCCATGCAGACTTTTTCTGGGTATAGGTATAACAGGTGGATTAATAACAGGTTGAACAATCATACCCAAAAGGTATTGAGCAATGTATCAACAGCAGCTTGGAAGGACATTTCAAGAGGTAAGCCTTGATCGAGCTTAATATTTTATCAGTGATTTGGCTGAATAGATAGTGAAGTAGTCATTAAGTTGACAGAGGACAAGAAAAACAGTAAATATTAATGAAGACAAAATTGGGACTAAAACCTCTTGCTAGCTGAATGGCAGGATGAAATTAACAAAGTGAAGTGATAAATATGTGTTCACACACTTAGATTTTAAAATAAATACCCATCCAGTAAGATAAAAAATAAGGGAGATATGAATTAGTATTTGGTATGGAAAAGAATTGGGATATTTTAGATGACGGCTCACAAAGAGTCAACAGGACAAAGCTGAAGCACTTCTAGCTGACTGCATTAATGGAGCGACAGTGTCTGTCATGGGAGGTATGGCTGTACTACCTCCCATGCCACATGGTAGTTCTCATGCCACAATGCGAACGACATAGAGGCACAGCTTGGGGGAGTGGCGGAGACATAAAGCTGACCTCAAATATTGGAGGACTATCTTGTGGCACTCGAACTCTACACAACCATGATTCTGGTCCCTTATTCTGATACTCACATTTCATTCCTTTCTTTTATCTGACTATCCACCTGCGCTTGACCTACAGCGTGGCACTCTGTTCCTGTTCCTTATGCTCATGTATTAGTTCTTGCTGCTCTCTGCTTTAGGAACACTGTCTTTCTGACCTGAGACCTTGATGTCAAGGAGATTGGGTGGACACCCAAGAGTGGAGGAGGGAAGGATGAGCAATAGGAATTATTATTCCCCAAGTATTTCCTCTTGAAGAGATGTCTGTTCAGATTGTGAGAGGCATCAAGAAGGCTGTCAAAAGGAGCAAATTTTTAATGTATTCTTTTCTCTGAATTGTAGAAGTTGCTATGCTTCTGAGACCAATGGGTAACATGGGTGGCATGATTTACTACATACCTTAGTAACTCTCCTAAAGAAACAACTAAAACTGCTTAATAAAAATTTTAAATACATGAATTTATAAACATATCACTGAGTTTGCAGTTAAAAAGCCTCACAAGCCAAAAATAAAATGAAAGTTGAAATCAAGATTGCAAAGATAGCCCTAAGGTCGGCTTTTTCTTTGAGGCCATCTGCCCAACCCTGGTGACCTTGAGTTTTCATTGGGTAACCCATCAGGACAGAAAGAACAGAAGCTAAAATCCAAGGCCTGCCCAAAGTGCAGAATCTAAAAGGATATCCAACATGAAGTTGGGAGCCACAAGGGGTATGACATCAATGTTATTATACACTACAAATAAATTTACCCTGCTGAAAAAGACAATAAGAAAATTTGCTATCTTGACTTTGGCATTGGGTGAAAGGGGGAAAAAACCTGCACTGATAATGTGTAAACCACAACAGACCTCATATGAGTCTTGGCCTGAATTCAAACTACCTACAAGGTTTTAAAAAACCTCAGGGGGAAAAAAAAAACACCTCAGTCTAAAAAGTTGAAGTAACCTCAGGCACCAGAGAAGCAAGCCAAATCTTTTATGAAAGAATACACTGTAAAGTCAAGCCTTCAAGAATTTCCACAGATAAAGTTTGAAAGAACTGGAGCTCATTGTCAAGTATTATAGAATGTACAAGAAAACAAGGCAACATGAGTGACAGCAGATAGGAGATTCAATCTACAAAAACCTGCATTAACTGGAATTATCAGCTACTAAATATAAAATAAGTTTGCTTAATTTATATATACAAATAAAAAAGGGAAGGCAAAATATGATTAGAGAGAGTTAATTAAAAATAACCAAGCATAATTTTAAAGGACCAAAAAAAGTTCTAGAAGTGAAAATTATAATAATATTTCAAAAACCACACAAAAGGTCAATTAAAAAAATAGGTGATTGAAACAACATTATAAATCAATTAGACCTAATAGACATATATAGAATATTCCAGCCAATAACACCAGAATATACATTCTTTTCAAGTGCACATGGAACATTCTCCAGGGTAGAACATATGCTAGGGCATAAAGCAAGACTGAGTAAATTTATAAATCAATATCGAAATCATACAAAATATATTATCTGACCACAATGGAATAAAATTAAAAAGTAATAATAGAAGAAATTTAGGATATTCACAAATTTATGGAAATTAAGCAATATACTCCTAAATAACCAAATGGTCAAAGAAGAAATCACAAAAGGAATAAGAAATTACTTTGAGATGAATCAAAATGAAATACAACATACCAAAACTTGTGGAATGCAGTAAAAGCAGTGCTTAGTGGAAAATTTGTACCTGCAAATGTCTATACTTAAAAATAGAAGAAGAATCCCAAATCAAGAGCCTTATCTTCTACCTTAAGAAACTAGAAAAGAAAGAACAAACTAAACCCAAAACAAGCAGAAGGAATAAAACCGTAAAGACTAGAGAGGAAATAAATAAAATTGAGAGAAGAAAAAGAATAGAGAAAATCAACAAAAAAGAAAATTTTATGATTTGAAAAGACTGACAAAACTTTAGTTAGCCTAACAGAGAAAAAGAGAGAAGATCCAAATTGCTAAAATCAAGAATGAAAGAGGGGAATATCACTTCCATCCTTTCAGAGATAAATAGGATTATAAGGGAGTAGTATGAACAATTATATTCCAACAAATTAGATAAACTAAATGAAATGAACAAATTACTAGAAAGACATAAACTACCAAAATTGATTCAAAAAGAAAGAAAATCTGAATAGAGCTATAAGAAATAAAAACTTTCTACAAGAAAAACCCAGGTTCACATGGCTTCACTAGTGAATTCAACCAAACTTTTAAGGAAGATTTAACACCAATACTTTCACAAACTTTTCCAAAAATTAGGACAGATGGTACACTTTTCAACTCATTCTATGAGGCCAGTATTACCCTTATACCAAAATTAGACAAGGACCTCACAAGAAAACTATAAACCAATATAACTTATGAATACAGACTTAGATATTCTCATCAAAATACCAGCAAACTGAACTCAGCAGCATATAACAACAATTATACACCATGTCCAAATGGGATTTAATCACAGGAACATAAGGTTGACTTAACACATGAAAACCAACCAATGTAATATACTGTATTAATAGAATAAGGCACAAAAATTACATGATCATTTCAATAGATGTAGAAAAGCATTTGACAAAATCCAACACCAGTGCTTGAAAAAAACATTCAATGAACTAGAAATAGAAGAGAAATCCCTAAATCTGATATAGACCATCTATGAAAAACACATAGCTAACAACACACTTCACGGTGAAAGACTGGATATTTTCCCTCTAAGATCAGGAGCAAGACAAAGATATCTGCTCTCTCTGCTTCTATTCAACATTGGGTCTAGCCAGGGCAATTAGGCAAGAAAAAGAAATAAAAGGCATCCAGATTGGAAAGTAAAACTATCTCTATTCACAGATGACATAATCTTATATAGAAAATCTTACAGAAAATCAGAAGACAGTCTCTCTCCCTCTCTCTCTCTCTCTCTCTCTTTCTCTCTCTCTCTCTCTCTCTCTCTCACACACACACACACACACACATACACACACACACTAAAACTAATGAACACATTCATCAAGGTTGTAGATACATTAACAATATATAAAAATCGATTACATTTCTATACATAAACAATTAATAATTTTAAATGAAATTATGAAAAATATATTTACAATAGCATCAATAAACAAAACACTTAGAAATAAATTTAACAAAAGAAATTTAAGACTTGCACACTAAAAACTACAAAACACTATTGAAAGAAATTAAACAAGAACTAAATAAATGGAAAGACATGTCTTGTTCATGGATTGGAATACTTAATATTGTTAAAGTGGCAATGATCTCCAAATTGACATACAGATTCAACACAATCCCTATCAAAATATCAGCTACTTTTCTGGGAGGAATTGACACACTGACCCAAAATTCATGCAGAAATGCAAGGGACCCAGAATAGGCAAAAAAAAAAAAAAAATCTTGAAAAAGAAGGACAAACTTGGAGCACATTTTCCAATTTTAAATCTTTCTACAAAGCTACAGTTATCAATGTGGGATAAGTATAGACATATACGAGTAGATCAATGGAATAGAACTGAGAGTCCAGAAATTATCCCTTACATTTATTGATTTTTGATGAAGGTCCAATCTTAGTCTGGGCTCCTATAACAAAAATATCATACATAGGGTGGCTCAAACAAACACTAATTTCTCACAGTTCTGCAGCCTGGAAGTCCAAGATCAAGGTGTGGCAGATTCAGAGTATGGTGAGGGCTCACTTCCTGGTTCACAGACATTTGTCTTCCTGTGTCCTCATATGGCACAAGAGGTGAGAGAGCTCTCTGGCGTCTCTTTTACAAGGGCACTAATCCCATTTATGAAGGCTCTACTTCATGACCTAATCACCTTCCAAAGGCTCCACTTCCAACACATTGGAGATTAGGATTTCAATATATAAACTGGGGAACGGGGGAAGGGACAAAATCATTCAGTATATAACAAGTACCAAGACAATTCAATGGGTGAAAGAATAATCTTTTCAGAAAATGCTTCTGGGACGGCTGAATATCCACATGTAAAAGAATACAGTCGGACTCTTATTTCACACCATATGCATAAATTAACTCACAGTGGATCTAAGACCTAAACGCAAGTATAAAACTCTTAGAAGAAAACATAGGAGCTAGTCTTTGTGACCTTGGGTTAAGCAACGGTTTCCTAGATATGGCATGAAAAGCGCAAGTGACAACAGAAAAAGTAGATAAATTGGACTTCACCAAAACGAAAAAATTTGTTCTTCAACAGGCACCATCAAGATAGTGAAAAGAGAGCCCACAGAAGGGGGAGGAAAGTCTCTGACAACTCAACAATAAAAAGACAAATAACCCAATTTATTAAATGGGCAAAGGATTTGACTAGAAATTTCTCCGAAGAAGACGTGCCAATCAGTACATAAAAAGATACTCAACATCTTTAGTCATTAGGAAATTGTTAATTAAAACCACAATGAGATACTGCCACTCCACACCCACTAGTGTGACCATATAAAAAAGATGGAAATAATAAGTGTTGGCAAGGATGTAGGAAAATTGGAACTCTCATACTTTGCTGGTGGGAATGTAAAATTATGCAGCCACTTTGGAAAACAGTCCAGTAGTTCCTAGGATGATTAAACATAGAGTTACCACATAACCCAGTAATTCTATTCCTAGGTATATAACCAAGAGAATTGAAAACATATGTCCACACAAAAACTTGTACATGAATTTTTATAGCAACATTATTCACAACAGCTAAAAAGTGGAAACAGCTCAAAGGTCTGTCAACCGATGAATGGTTAACAAAAGGTGGTATGGAACATGGTACATACAATGGAATAGTATTTTGCAATAAAATGGAATGAAGTACTGAAACAACATGGATGAACCTTGAAAAAATTATGCTAAGTGAAAAAAAGCCAGACGCAAAAGGTCACATGTTGAAGGATTCCATTCATATGAAGTTTCCTAACAGGCAAATCCATAGAGACAGAAAGTAGATTAGTAGTTTCCAGGGATTGGGAGGAGAGGGGAAAGTAGAGTGACTGCTGATGAGTATGGAGTTTCTTTCTGGGGTGATGACAATGTTCTGGACGTTGATAATACTGGTAGATGCACAAGGCTGTAACTAGACTGGAAAACACGAAATTTGTTTATTTTTAAAAAGTGAACCTTTTGGTTTGTGAAAAATAAAGTTGCTATAATAATAATATTTGATATTAAAAATTCAATAGATGGGCTAAACTACTGGGAAAAATAAATGAACTGTAATAAAAATCTGAAAATACAACCCAGAATACAACATAAAGATACAGAGAGATAGAAAATGTACAAAGAAGTTAAGAACCATGGAGGATCAAGTGAGAACATTCAACATATATCCAGTTAGAGTTCTAGAAGGAAAGAAAAGAGGGTAATAGGAGAGAGGCCATATCAGAGGAGATAATGGCTAAGTATTTTCCAGAATTGATTAATGACATCAATTTTCAGAGTCAGGAAGTAGAACAAATTCCAAGAAAATTTAAAAAGAAAAAAGAAAAGAAATTAACACCAAGACATGTCATAGTTAATCTGCAGAACATTAAAGACAAATCAAAGCACTTAAAAGCCACCACGTGGAATACTTCTTAGTAATATAAAGGAACAAACTATTAAAACACCCAACAACTTGGATGAATTTCAAGACTTATGCTGTGGGGGAGGGGGAGAAAAAGCATCTACAAAGGTCATCTATAGTACATTAGTCCTTAGGACTGCCATAACAAAATATCATAGACTGGGTGGCTTAAACAACAGAAGTGTATTTCCCCACAGTTTTGTGAGCCCTCTCGGCTTGCTGTTGGCCACCTACTCAGTGAGTCCTCACATGGGAGAAAGAGAGACTGTGAGCAAGAGACAGCTCCCTGGTGTCTCTTCTTATAAAGACATTAATTCTATTAGATTAGGGCCCATCCTGATGACCTCACTTAACCTAAATGACCTCTTTAGGGCCCTATCTACAAATATAGTCACATTGCAGGTTAGGGCTTCAACAAACGAGGGGATATAGTTTAGTCCATAGCATATAATATGATTGCATTTACATATCATTTTCAAAAATAAAAAATTATAAAGAGGGAGAACAGTTTAATGACTGCCAGATGTTATAGATGTAGGGGGTTTGGGTATAACTGTAAGGGGGACATGAGGGAGATCTTAGTCATGATAGAACAGTTCTGTATCTTGAAACGTGTAGTGCTTACAAGAATCTACACATAAGACAAAATGGCATTGAACTATGCATACACATTGAACCAATATCTGTTTCCTCATTTTGATGCTGTGCTCTAGTTATGTAAGCTGCAACCATAGGGAAAAACAAGGGGAAAGTACAAAGGGCCTCTCTCTACTAGTTTTGCATCTTCCTATGTATCTATAATTCTTTCAAAAGTAAAAAGTTTTTTTTAAAGCAGCCAGGAACAAAAAACAGGTTACTTATTAATAAAAACAAATTTGACATAAAGCTAATTTCTCCAATGGAAGCCAGGAAACAATGGCATAGTGTCTTCAAAATGCTGAAACAACTATTAATCCAGGATTGTGTTTCTATTGAAACTCTGTCAAGAATCATGATGAAATAAAGATATGTTCTGACAAACAGAAAGAGTTTATACCACCAGACCCTTTTTAATGCTAATACTTAAAGTTGAATTTCAGACAGTAGTAAAAGAGCTCAGAGAGAAGGGCTAAGATATAAGAAGAGTTAGCAAAGAAATCAATAAAATTATCAGTAAATCTAAATATTGTGAAACTTTCTAGAAGAAATAGAAATAGTGTATATAATCAACAAACTAGGAGAGAGTAAAAATAAAGTGAAGGGGAAGCAGAATACACTTTTTAAAAGATAAGAAAGGATAAAAGAAATAAAAATCAAATGGTAAGACCAATAGAAAGCATAAAATACACAGTACAAAAAAAATAAAATATAATTCTAAATAGAATAAACTCAGTTTCTAAGACAAACTTTGCTGCACAGATTTTAAAAATCTAGTTATGTGCCATTTTCAAGAGACATACCTGAAACATAAGGAACAGAGTTGAAAATGATAGGGGGAAAAAAAAGAAAATGATAGAAAAAAAACACAGAAAAATTGGTGTTGTGATCTTATTAATGTCTGACAAAAATAGATGTTAAGGTTAAACTGAAGGGCACTAATTTCCTGTTAAAGTAAGGAAGACATTTCTCAGGGAGCTATAACAAAAATGGAATGAGTGACCTCTGGACTCACTGTATTCTCCATCCCTTGAGAAACTCAAATATGAGATGATAACCAATTGGTCGGTATGTCAGGGAGGACATTAAAGCACCACAGAAAGGATAAGACTTAATGACCACACAGTTTCTCCCTGTCCTAAAGTCCTAGTATTTTATCTCATGTTCCCATTGCCTTATTGCCTTTCAGATTATTCATCCTTTCATGGCTAGAGATTTTTGTGATTAGTCAGGTATCAGAAGGAAACCTTTGACAGTGCCATCTCAATATGACCTCTCATCTCTAAAGTAAAAAGGGGGGTGGGGGTGGGGGGTGGGAGATGAGGGTAAGGGGGATCGAATATATGGTGATGGAAGGAGAACTGACTCTGGGTGATGAACACACAATGGGATTTATAGATGATGTAATACAGAATTGTACACCTGAAATCTATGTAATTTTACTAACAATTGTCACCCCAATAAATTTAATAAAATAAAATTAAAAAAAAAAAAAGTCCAGTGCACTTGTGTAGGTATATGTAAGAGTGTATGCATGGTTTAGACTGTATACGTATACATACACATCCATTGTTAGGACTTCACTTTCCTTTGCTATAAGCTTTGTCTTCCAACCATTTGAGAAGGTACGTTGAGAAAACTCCCAAAGGGAAATTGTAATGTCCTATCTCATCTAACTTAGGCAACAACAGTTAGTTGTCTTCATTACTACCAGATATTCAAAGAAAGATAAACACTACAAGACCTTAAGAACATGGCAACACCTTTTTGAGGGTGGGGTGGGTGGCAACTCTTTGGCAATAGCATCCAGATCTTCTTTTGCAATACAGTTTCTCAGATTTTAAACTGAAAAATCAAGATCTATCAAAAAATTTCCTGGAAGTTCTCTGGCACTGGGAGTGGATAGGGCCAGTTCTACCCGCTCCAAGAAACTCCAAGGGTGGGGCCCAAAGAGTCGTATTTTTAACAAACATCTCCAGAGGATTCAGAATCATACTAAAGATTCAGAAACATGAATTTGGGTATCTCAAGACTTTAGTATAAAAGAAGTGAGCTCAATTTCCATGCTTTAAAATATCAATTTCTTCTAGAATATTCCTTGTTTTATTTTATTGGAGATACAGAGATTATAAAGACATTTGGAGGTAGTATTCTCACTTTATTCATTTTTGAGGGGAACCATCTTGAGTCTTTATTTCCATTCATCTCTCATTTATTCTCATCTATCATACTTTGAAAGATCATGTCATTACTCACTATGATAGCAGGAATCTGGCCTTAGTGATCCAGGTGATCTAGGAGTGTACATACAAGAAAAAAGACAAAAATGGTCATAGTTTTATTTTCTTTGCTGATATAGATCCCTAGGTTAGGGGATGCAAGTTCTATGATCCTAAAGGAAAGTAGAGCAATGGTCTGAAGAAGATAAACCAAGTCAACAAGTTCCATTGTAAATGTGAGCAAGTTGCAGGACAAGCTGAAAAGAGGAAATGAAAATAATTAATTTCAACTTTTACAGTCATTTACTAATTAAATGGCCTATTATAATATAATTTGAAATGTTTATTTAAAAATTGTTTTTAAATGACAGTAATGGAGAAGGGTTGGTAGAAAAGATAACTTTAAAGAGGCAACAGAACAAAGGGATGGCTGACTTTGTTCCCTCCTCACAGTCACAGAACTTTTAATATTTTTATAAGTAAGTGCAAAAATAAATAGCCTCTACTATATATCATCTCATCAGACACAAAACAAATGACTGAATTCAATCTGGTTTATTAAGAATTCATTATGTAAGAGCCATTTAAGAATTTATTTTTCAGCTAGACTACAAATGTCTTACAGATTAAAGCTCTCTGAGAAATAATTGTGTTTCTTTTGTATGCACCCCATATGTCTTCAACACTACTGACCATGTAATAGGATACCAAAAATGCCTGTTGGTTAAGTAATTGGCTGCTTTTTAAAAAGCATTCATTGTGAACTCACACATTCTTATGAAATTTCAGTATACCGATATAAAACAAATTACATGTAGCATAATTCTGAATAGCATATGGAGTGTAATGAATGATAAAACATTCAATCTTGGTTTTTGAAATATTCATTTTGGAGCTATACATATTTGGGAGAAGGGTTTCATTTCCTTCTCTACAAGGCCAACTGCATTTCTTGATTCTGCAGAAAATAATATGGACGCAATTATGATATTTTAAGTGTCCATTATTGGATTTAGTTGCTTGAGTCAACTTATATGCAAAGCATAGAAGACTTAATTTTGGTTCCAAAACAGAAGGGAAATATTATAAACCCTCATAATGTATGCGTTATGAGATGGAAAGGGAAGAGAGGATATGAAAGTATGAGGATGTATGTATCCTCATTCTTTTGTTATGAAGTCTTGAGATATATTATTTGAAGTTGAATGATCAAGGAAGTACTTTCTCTGTATAATTTAAAGTTGTAAAGTATGCAGAAGAACTACTTATAATACAACTAAGAAAACTTTGAAAAGAGGCGGGAAATAGAGGTAGTGTTAATAGGCTCAATTCCTGATCTTAGATAAGTGGGAACCAATAGAAACTTATGTGTGGTAGAGTGTATCATTGATCCCAACTATTTACTCCCTCTCTGTAACAGATTATACATCCACACTCTTTGTCATATGATTTTGCCATGCCTCCTGGTAGGGCGTATATAGTGTCATCCTTATCCCAGTGATACTAGGCTTGGCCATGTGAATTATTTTGAGCAAAAGGAATGTGGGTTCATGACAGTGTCTATTTCTGAACAGAGGCTTTCAGAAGTATCATGTGTTTCCATTGCATCTTTTCAGCTATGGCCCTCTGCCGTAGGAAGAACACCCCCCAAATAATGGACACTACATTAGCCCAAGTCCCCAAATTAGATGACACATAGAGCCACATCTAGCCAAGTCTAGCATAGTGACAGCCAATGACTTGTGAGCTTGCAATAAATGTTTTGCAAGCCACAATTTGGGGATTGTTTTATGGCAGCAAAAGTTGACAAATACACTGTCTAAAGTTGATAAATCAAGAACTGGAACTATAAGTATGTTATTTAGAGTTAGGGGACATATCCTTCCGGAGAGGTAGGGGTGGCAACCTCCAAACAGAATTAGTTGAAGGTATTTACCTTTGGTGATGCTCTTGGGAGAGAGAAATTAAGTTTTTGTTTCATATCTTCCTGTCCTATTGAATTTTTATCATATACATGTATTACTTTTATATTTAAAATATACAGAGTACAATGCATACCATCCAGGAGGCGATATAAGCCTTAAACACATAAAATATTACAGCAGCAATATAATGAGGAAGCTAATTTGTGTTGTACAATAAAATACTACAGATAACAAAAATTTTAGGAATTCAGGAAATAAGGTCAACCTAACTGAAGAGGTAGTAGAAGGTAGAGAAAATTGCACTAGAACAGAAACCACAGGTGGAGGAAAGTAGGCAAAGAAGAAACGAATAGCATAACAAATGTGGAGAGTGGGGAACAGTGAAGTGGTGGTGTGGCTGCAGCAGAGAATTCTTATGGGTAAGCAGAATCAAGAAGTGGGAAGGGGACCAGATTGGGGAGGGTCTGGAATGCTTGACTAATGTGTGTAGACTGAGTGGCTTCATGAACTAGGTGTTTTAGGAAGACCAATGTAACAGGGCTATGTAGGATGTATTACACTGGGTAAAAACAGAGTCCTCAGAGCTCAAATAGAAACTATCTCAAGGGTCATTTTGGCATGTCTTATGGCATATGTCAAGGTATTGCTGTTAGTCAGGTAACTTCCCTTACCACATACCTTGGGCCTAAATTTGTAAAAAAAAAAAAAAAAAAAAAAAAAGCCGTGCCGTACTCCTTTGCCAGAAATATGTAGATAATTATTCAGAAAGATTTGTGCCATTGTAAGAATGGAAAAATATGACTTGGGGGAAGAAGAGGCCAAGAAAACATATTTTATAAATCTCTAAAAGTCACTCTTAGCTAGAAAAGGCGTGCAGTCTTCTACCCCACCCTGTGGGATAGAAGATGATTTTTTTCCCCCATTGGGATGATTTTTGTTTTTTCATTGAGTCTTCCTAAATGCCATCTAATAAGAGCATTAATTCATGTGCACTCATAGTTAAAACTTTGGTCATCCTACTCCACAGGATCTCTTTTGAACCAAGAACCCATCGTCTGTCCATATCTCTTTATTTCAGGTTCATGCCATTTGATTTCCTTTTTTTCATTTAGAGATTTTTTATTTTATTTTTCTATTACAGTTGACATACGATATTATATTAGTTTCAGGTGTACACAGTGATTAGACATTTATATATATAACTTATGAAGTGACCACCCTGATAAATCCAGTACCCGTTGGACACCATACATAGTTATTACAGTACTACTGACTACATTCTCCATGCTATACTGTATATTACTATGACTATTTTGTAGCTACCAATTTGTACCTCTGAATTGCCCCCTTCTTCATCCATCCCCCCCAACCACCTCCCCCATTTAGTAACTATCAAAATGTTCTCTGTAATTATAAGCTTGTTTCTGTTTTGATTGTTCATTTCTCCTGTCCTCTAGATTCCACACATAAGTGAAATCATGTGGCATTTGTCTTTCTCTGTCTGACTAACTCCACTCAGCATAATACACTCTAGGTCCATCCAGGTTGTTGCAGGTAGCAAGATTTCGTTCCTTTTTATGGCTGAGTAACATTCCATTGTATATATGTACCTCTTCTTCTTTATTCATTCAACCAAAGATGGACACCCAAGTTGCCTCCATATCATATGGATGCACATGTCCCTTTGAAGTAGTGTTTTGGGTTTCTTCAGCTTAATACCCAGAAGTGGGATTACTGAGTCCTTCTTTGCCTCTTGTTATAGCCTTTGTTTTAAAGTCTATTTTGTCTAGTGTAAGTATTGCTACCCCAACTTTTTTTTTTTCCATTTCCATTTTCATGAAATATCTTTTTCCAGCCCTTTACTTTCAGTCTGTGTGTGTCTTTTGATCTGAAGTGTGTCTCTTGTAGGCAGCATATATAAAGGTCTTGTTTTCTTATCCATTCAGCTACCCTCTTTTGATTGGAACATTTAATCCATTTACATTTAAACTAATTGTCGATAGATGTGTAGCTATTGCCATTTTATTATTCAGTTTTGATTTTTTTTTGTCTTAAAGAAGTCCCTCTAACATTTCTTATAATACTGGTTTGATATTGATGAGTCCTTTAGTTGTTTCTTGTCTGGGAAGCTCTTTATCTGTTCTTCAATTCAAAATGATAGCCTTGCTGCATAGAGTGATCTTGGTTGTCTGCCCATATCTACTACCAACTAAGACTTGCTTCCATGATCCTTGATGATTTTTGTACCTGACAGGATTTCCTTCTATTCTGACCCCTGCTTTCCTTAAATTAAAAAAAAAAAAAAAATCATATTGATGACTTGTCTAACTCTGTTATTTTCAGTTTTTTAGGTTCATTTCTGCCCATTACCTTCTTCATTCGTTGGCCATGTGTCCAAACAGTATATCGGGAGCCTTCCAGTGTAAGGCCTAGTCCACCTGCACTGCCTCAGGCTTAGCCTTCTCACTGACTGTCTCAATTTTTTCACTTGTCCTTACTTGCTGATTCAGATTCCACTGAGTCTCTGATCTAGCAGTTCCCAACATTTTCTCCACTTTTTTTCATATGATAAGCGTAGCTTATATAAATATTGTGTATATGTGAAATTTCCAATAAACCAGCAATAAATCTTCCCTTTCCTCTCTGACTCAAGAAAGCCTATTAGAATACAAGAAACTGGGAGTGAGATTTTTAAAGGAATAATCTGCGCTCTGCTCTGATTTGTGTTTTAAAACTTTATTCTCAGCTTCTGATTCCATCCTAAGATGGAATAGTGGATGGAGTACACGTCAACTTTAAGAACAGCTAAAAGCTCTGGACCTTGTACATAAAACAAACATAAGAAGACTCTGAAAGGTGGAGAGAAGAAGGCAATTGACTAAGGACCTTGGGATTGAGGCATGACAGGGCAACAAGTTTCCCAAGTTTTCTTTTTGCCTCGTATATCCGGAACTGAGTGCCGGAGAAGCTGGAAAACTGGAAACACCACAGGAACAGGTTTCTGTGAAATCCCGAAGAAAGCGCTGCTTTCTGGAGCTAAAGGACCAGGAAAGGGGCATTCTAGAAAATGTTCAGATAGTAACTGCCCTATTTCCAGCCAAACACTGTAGGAAAAAAAAAAATGTGCCCTGTCCCAGTCAGAAAAGGTGGAATAGAAAGCCTGGACTCCCACTTTTACACTTGTTGCTACAAGGCACCTCTGGTGACTTCCCTAAGCCCTGCTGGGGTAGCGTCAGAGAAAGTCAAGTGGGAACAGAGTGGTTAGCACAAACAACACAAAACAAAATGACCCAACTATATGCAAGGGTATTGTGCTGAGTAAGAAAGAGCCAGTCTCAAAAGGTCACATACTACATTATTCCATTAAATAACATTCTTGGAGTGACAAAATTATAAAGATCGAGAACAGATAGGTTAGAGATAGTGTGGGGTGGTGGAGGGGTGGGGGTGATTCTGAAGGGGTTAGCATGAGGGAGATGTGGTGATGGAATAGTTCTATATCTTGATTCTGGTGATTGTTACTGGATCTGCACATGTGATAAAATGATACAGAAATGTACATACACATTGTACCAACGTCAATTCCTGAGTTTGATAGTATACTATAGTTATAAGTTTATAGCTTTTTAAAATAAGTTATAAGATGTAACTGTGGGGGTACAAAAATAATTTTCCTCCCATCTTTCTAAATTCTTCTCGCTGGGCTAATAATCAGATTAACATGAGACAGATAAACAGGAGACAATGTCCTAATTTATTACACATATACATATAGG
Source organism: Rhinolophus sinicus (assembly GCF_057876585.1). NCBI lineage: Eukaryota > Metazoa > Chordata > Mammalia > Chiroptera > Rhinolophidae > Rhinolophus > Rhinolophus sinicus. The sequence goes on from NC_142504.1 coordinate 87,772,982, forward strand.
GGTTCCATAAGAAGATGAGCCCGAGAACAGTTTAGACAAGTATATGCTGCTCTAAAGAGAAGGGGGCAGGGATCTAGAATTTCAAAGCTAACGCAGGCAATTCATAGGTAAATGAGAAAGAGCAAACATGTAGCAAACAAATTTTTGCTGGGCCACCCAGAAACAATGGGACAGAGAGGGGAGTTCAATAAACAGGCTTTGCTAAATTTCTTCCTCTCTGTCACATTTAATTCGTGTAGTCTAAGGTGAATAGCTGAAGTGACTAGCTCCCTTCCTTTAAGCAGGTTTTATGTTAATTCCTTTAGGGAGATAAGAGGGAGGGTCAAAGGTTCTTTGAGTCTTTTGTTTCTTAATAACCAGCTTAAAATCAATACCCCCAAAAGCACATTTTGGGGTAGCAAATTCTGGTCCCCCTCCTAACCATTGGGGGGAAAGGAGTGAAGGATACAAAGGACCTCTCTGTACAATTTTAACAACTTCCTATAATTATTTCAAAATGAAGAGTTATTGTCTGATTTTTATACTTCTGATAGTCATTAATATTATAATCCAAATTTTGAAGCTTTCTGCTTTCTGGGGCCAATGCTGGGATTGATTACATTTCCCGGCTTTTTTTGAAGTTAGATACTGCACATGGTTTGATTTGACCATTGAAATGCATTCATAAAAGAGACACATGGGGAGGCAGAGTTAAGAGACCATGTGCAATCTTCCTACTGTCCCTGCCAAGGGGGAACATTGTGCTACTCTGATTCTTCTTTGGCCTGGGCTGAAGCCCTCACTCACCCTCCAAGGACAGAGAATGTGGGCCAGACAGGAACTTGTGTAGTTTTAAGCCACCAGGATTTGGGACTTTTGGATACAGAGATCGAAGATAGCACTACAAGTATTAGTCACCATTACCTGCCGCCCCTCATAAATGCCCATGAGGTACTGCTCTTATCACCAGATCCAAGGGAAGACACCCTCCCGACTGTTTATGATCCTCCTTCATCCCTCACCCCAAGGACTGCCCTCACCATGCCGACAGACTTCACTGCCTGCCCTTCCCCATGATCACCACCCAAAGGATGAGTGGACTAAGGCACCTGCCTCCATCCTATTTGCCCCTTGTTCCTGGTGTTAGAGCTGTGAAGTTGTCATGATAGTGACATTGTGCTAGGAGCTGGAGAGCTAGGAGAGAAGGAAGGGCACTGCCTCCTGTTCCTGAGGCTTCTGTCATAAGGCAGGGCAGCCAGGTCTTTGGTTGGTAAAAGCAAAAATAGGAGTGAAAAAATCATAGCATAATAGCATTCATGTGTTCTGCATGGTTACCAGCTGCTTCATGTTTGAACTCCTAGGTGGGCTTGTGTTTGCTTGTCCCTCTTTCAATGTCACCCTCTTCTGTTCTTTCCTCCACATACAATTCTGTGTAACAGATCTCTTCTCTCCTCCTCCCGCCTACCACATGGGTCAATTATTCTTGGGCAGTTTCCCCTACTTTAGGCAATCTCCCACATTTCGCTATTACAATGAATCCATCCAAGGAGCTATCCTTTTGCTTTCTAGCTAATTGGGGACAAACAACTAGTCCTCATTCACAAGGTAAAAGAATATTAGTATTATTCAGGTAAAAATCATTTTAAAGAGGGCCTGACACTAGAAACAATGAAGGAAGTTAATCATTCACTCAAAAGAGCAGCTCCCTTTGTGGTCTTCTCAGGAGCTGTGGTGAGGAAATGTCAGGGCAGGCAGACTACTTCCTGTGGGATAGTCCACTTTCAATGTGTCTCCACGAATTAATCCAGGTACTAGGTTCTTCCATGGTAAAAATCTCAGAAAGCATGAAAAAGCCATAAAATCATGAAAAAAAAACACACCTAAATCACACCATTATTCAGCCCCAAGGTAGTGAGTGCTCTTGCTGAAGCACACATCTGCACAACTGGAGAAAGCCAGTGAGTCCAGGGCGCATGGCCAACGGGAAATAGGAATAACATTGGGAAGGATTATGTCATTGTCTTTACTTTGGATTTCCAAACTGAGCTCTTACACCCCTTTTTGTAAGGCATCCAGTTCTTTTCTGCTGTTAAACGTGCTTACAATTTCTACCCCATTTCCAATTTTTTAAGTAAACTGAAGATAGATTTTTGAATAAATAAGAGTGAGTAAATTGGGGATGTGGAAGGGTAATTGTGCTTGTTTATACAACCAGTGGCAAAAAGTGCATTTTACTACCTTGTAATATGCAAACAGCACACAATTTTCCATTTGTTTTTACAGTTTTTTTCTTTTTTGCAAAGAACTTGTTGCAACTAGATAAGGTACTGTTAACCTGGGCTACTTAATGGTACACACATTTTTTTCAAACATTTTATTGAGGTAAAATTTACATACCATAACATTCACTCTAATTTCAAGCGCACAATTCAATGATTTTTAGTAACTCTATAGAGTTGTATAACCATTACAATCGAATTGTAGAACATTCCCATCACTCCAGAAAGATCTCTTGTGTCCCTTTGCAGTTACTCTCCATTCCCACCTCACCCCTAGGCAATCACCAGTCAACTATCTATATAGACTTGTTTTTTTCTAGATATTTCATATAAATGGAATCATACAATGTGTGCTTTTATTGCATCTGGCTTCTTTCACTTAGCTTTAATGGTTTGATGTTCCTCTATGTTGTATCTTCTATGAATATTTGTTTTATTGCTGAACAGCATTCCATTGTATAGATATACCACATTTTGTTTATCCACTCACCAGTTGCTGGACGTTTGGATTGTTTCCCCTTTTGGAATATTATGAATAATGCTGCTATGAATATATACATACAGCTTGTTATATGAACATGTTTTAAATTTTCTTGGGTATATACCTAGGAGTGGAATTGTTGGATCATATGGTATTTTTATGTACGACTGTTAAAGAACCTAACCATTTTCCAAAGTGGCTGCACCATTTCACATTTTCATCAGCAATGTATGAGCGTTCTAATTTCTCTATCTCCTCATTGACACTTGTCATTGTTGGTCTTTTATTACAGCTATTGTACTGGGTGGGAAGAGCTTTCTCATTGTGGTTCTAATTTGCATTTTTTAGTGACTAATATATTGAGCATCTTTTCATGCTAAGCTGACAATTTAAATATTTACTTTGGTAAAATGTCTAGTCAAATCTTTTGCCCATTTTAAATTGGATTATTAGTCTTTTGAGTTGTAAGAGTTCTTTATGTATTTTGAATGCAAGTCCTTTATCAGATATATGATTTGCAAATCTTTCTTTCCTGGAGATACAGCATTTTTTTGAGAGGTATTTTTAAAAGAGATGCAAACTTCAAAGTGACGTTTCCTTGTGGTACATTAAGAGGCCAATCATTCACTGTTTCAAAATATTATATAAGCACTTAAAAAGAGCAACTTTCAACTTTTGTTTTAAAATATTTGCAAAACATATTAAGCACAAAACAGGATAGTAAAATTACAGAGACAATCTTCGGTAACATCTTTTTGCTTAGCCAGGCTTTCGGTCCTTTTGGTGAACATAGCATTTATTTAAAAATAAAAATGGTATAATTTAAATGTCATTGTAAACACTAGTCTCTTATCATTCCAGCTCTTGGCTGGCAAGCAAGACACATAAACCTCTGAATGATTTAGGCAGAAAATTAATTTATTAAAAGAACAGTTGGTGATGCCTAGCGAGAATGATAGAGGATCACGGTTGTGTCTTCTCTTCAAGGTAAGGTACGGCTAAAGTATTGATTGAAATTAGTGCCAAGGAGTGTTTCCCAAGGGGACACGATGGAAGGCCACCTCTCAGAGCAGGAGACAGTCCCCTCTCTGCAGGGGACCGGGCGTTTTAGTCCCCCGAGGACTGGCTGCTTCTTCCGGCGGTGCCGGTCGGTGGCCTCCCCTCTCACCGCCCACCCCGGGTCCTGGACCTCCCGCATGCCGGTGGCCTGGCGCAGGGCTCAGCAAGGCCGGACGAAGGCGCCACCGACAGTCCTCCAGCTTCAAGTCCGCCTCGGCGGCTGCGGGCGACCCTACCCGGGTCAGGAGCAGCCCTTCTGCTCGGCCCCGAGGTCGATCGAGGACCTCCTCGGCGTGGTGAGGGCACCGCCATTTCCTCCCACCCTGTGATCTGGTCGACGTGAAACGGCCCGAGTTTGGCTTTTCCTGCTGAGGGAGCCTATTTGTCCGTACACGGGTTCAGGTGAAGACCACCCGGCCCGGACGGCGCGGCTGAAGCCGTCGCACACCGAGCCTCCCGCCCGGGGGCCCTCACCCCGGTGCCCCCGGTCCACCGCTCCCCACGGGTCAGGGAAGAACGGTTAGAGGCGCAGAGACCTCCCAGGAACGCAGGGAAGCGCCGCGGCCCCGAGGTGGGCTCGCCGCAGGGGCGGGGGCAGCGCATCCGGGTGAGCGCGCGGCGCCCCCACCTCCCCCGCGCAGCCGCATGGGCCGCCGCCACCGCCGCGGAGCACGCCGCGCGCTGTGAGCACCGCGCCCGAGCGGCCTGCGCGGGCGGCCCTGCGGTCCCGGCCCGCCGCACTGAGGCGGCCCCGAGCGAGCAGCAGAGACAGCGGCGACGGCGGCATGCCGGGCGGCCCGGAGTAGCGCGCTGAGCCCGCGAGGCCCGGCGCGGAGGCGGGGGCGGGCGCGGCGGAGGCGGGGCCCGCGCCGGGCCCGCCCGCCTGCTGGGGGAACCGCCGGCAGTGGCCGAGGAGGCGGCGCGGCGGACGGCGGCCCGAGAGTAGCGCCCGCGCTGCGGCCCGCGGAACCGCGCCGCGACCGCCCGGGCCGGCCCCGAGGAGCGCCCGCCGCCGCCGCCGCGCGGACCGAGGTGAGTGTATCCCGGTTCCCGGGCCGTCCCGGAGCTGCGGCCGCTTGCGCGGGGCTGGAGCAGGAGGCGGAGGAGGCCCGTCCGCGTCCGCGTCTCCCGTCCCTTTGTGGCCCGCGCTGCCTCGGCCGGGGCGCGGGCGATCTCCGCACCGGGTCTGGGTCAGGGACTCCGGGGCTGCTGGACACGCGGCGTCTCTGGTTGGCAACTGCGGCGAGCAGCGAGTTTCCGTCCTAGTTTGACATTGAGTTAGAACCGTTTTTCTTTAGAAGACGGAAGTTTGTTTTATTCACTAAAAATACAGCTAAATATGGCTCCTGGATTCGGCTCGGTCGTGTGGTACTTGGAACCCCGGTGCCAGGCTGACCCTTGCTGGGCCGGCGTGACGGGGGAGGGGGAGGACACGCGGGCAGCCAGGGGCGGGGGCTTCCCGGCCCACTGCGCGCGAAGAGGACCCGGCCCTGAATTAGTAAATGTTTCTGTATGGGAAGTAGAGGGCTTTAGGTAATGTGGCAGCCCTTCCTGGAAGAATGAATGAATGAAATGTCATTTGCGTATCCATAATCAATACACTGTCCATTTCAAAATTTGCCAGGAATTGTAATGATTTGCATTGTCATTGCCGCTCTCACCTGGTCAACCTTGCCAAGTGAGGGTTCCCCCTCCTCCAAACTTATGACCTTGGCCTGATTCTCAAAGCCACTGAGCTCACCAGACCTTCAGCCTAACGCGCTTCGCATTTTCTGGCAAGAGTGGGCAATGGGCAAAGCGGTGTTTGTGACTGAACTGTTTCTGGAGGGCAGAGAACGTTATCTTAATCATACCCTATACTTAATATATTGATTTATACTTCCTGTCAAGCATCCCGAGAGAGGTGTGTGTGGGAGGTCCAGTCCTCATTTCACAGATGAAGAAGTTGGGGCTCGAAGAAGTAACTTTACAGGTCACAAGCGAAGCAGCAGAGCTGGGATTCAAACCGAGGCCTTATTAATCCAGCGGTCTTTATATCACATCTGTGTCTAGACCAGGATTGTCCCCTGTGCTAGGCACGAACTACATGTGGCTATTTAAATTAAAATTAAAATTTAAAAATTTCAGCTCTTGGCTTGAACAAGACACATTTCAATTGTTCAGTATCCAAATGTGGACCAATGGCTACTATTGAACAGCACTTGTCTAGACCATACATCCGTTTATTCAGTAAAGAAATATTTATTGAGTGCCATCTATCTATGAGGCACAGTCCTAGGAATACTATGGTGAATAAGAGATAACATGTCGTTGCCTTATGGGGCTTGCATTTTACGAGATAGCTTGAGGGATGTTTCCACAGTACTTCAGAGGTTTGCTAATTCAAAGTGTGGATTGTGAACTAGCAGCAGCATCCCTCTCCTCTGGGAGTTTGGAAGAAATGTATAATCTTAGGTCCCAAACCACATGAACTGAATTGGTATCTATCTGTTAAAGTGATATAACAGCTCACAAGTGATAATCACAGATCTATCTCAGTGGATTTGTGTTCACACTGAAAGCCTTATTCAGAACACCATTGAGAACTGGTTTAACAAATGTTCTGATGGATTGTTTGGTAGGGGTTTGAGAAGCAGGCTGTAAAATTCTTGGGAGCAAATACTTGTTAAGTGCCTGGCTTCTCCCATAGAGTGTAAGCTTTATGAGAGGAGAGATTGTGTCTTCGTTTTAGAGCCATGTATCCCCAGAGACTTCAAAGTGCCTGTTAAGCAGTGGGCACTCAATAAATGCTTGAGTACAGCCACATGCCACATAATGACGTTTTAGGCAACAGCAGACCGCACATATGATGGTTGTCCTATAAGATTATAATGGAGCTGAAAAATCCCTATCCCCTAGTGATGTCATAGCCCTCATAAGTTGCAGCACAAAGCATTACTCACGTGTATGCAGTGATGCTGGTGTAAGGAAACCTGTGCTGCCAGTTGTGTAAAAGTACAGCACATGCAATTAAGTACAGTACATAATACTCGATAATGATAATAAACGTTTGTTACTGGCTTATGTATTCACTATACTGTACTTTCAATTGTTATTTTAAAGTGTACTCTTTCTACTTATAAAAAAAAGTTTGCTGTAAAACAGTATGCATATTACACCCGCAGCAGCCTCATACCTCTCGTCTTTACAGCACCTCTTGATTTTCTCATTTTCTCTTGTACTTAATCTAATCTCCTTTTGTTTTGTGCAGTAACGTGCTGTCGGGGCTTGTAGCCTAGGAGCAATAGGCTGTCCCTTTTAGCTGAGGTGTGTAATAGGCTACACCATCTAGGTTTGTGGCAGTGCACTCTGCTGTTCACACAAGGACAAAATTGCCTAAAGACCCGCTTCTCAGAATGTAACCCTGTTCTTAATCAGTGCATGACTGTGTGTAAAGGAGCATGCTAGAAAGTAAAACTGGTTGTTACTCTCAAGCAATTGTAGGCAAGATAATTCTCGTGGCATTAGGTAAGAAAGAGCATGGGACCAGAGTCAAAATGAAGGTAGAGTATATGTAGCTTTTTAGCTTCAAGCCCCAGCTACTCTGGCTCGAGTTTCACCCCCAGCTCACTTGCATGCTCCATCTCTTTCTCTTTTTAAGAATATAAAATAACATTAATAAATTTGAATCTTAATCATGTTAGTGCCATATAAATGTGTGTGTGTGTATTTCTTTTAAACTAAATTTCACTTTATTTGGATTTCACCAGTTTTTCCATGAATGTCCTCTTTCTGTTCCAGTACCCAGTCCAGCGTACTACATTGCATTTAGTCATTGTGTCTCCTTAGTCTTTGGTCTGTGACAGTTTCTCTATCTTTCCTTGTTTTTCATAACTCTGGTGCCCTTGAGGAGTGATGTCCTGGCTGTCTTTGGTGGACAGCTTTCCATAGACGAGATAAATCATCCAGTTATGGGAAAAAGTTCTCATTCAGGAAAGTAAGGCAACAGGAATAACTCTTATTTCTATTTGTTCGTTCATCATGTAATCTATACATCTGTTATGCTTATATACAACATACAACTTTAGTACTTGTTTTCATTAACAGATTTCTTGGGGTACAGTTCCTCATTGGTTGAGATTCAGAAGTGTTACAACATTGTAAATATGAACCACTGTTTTAAAATATACCGAGTTTTTATTTTCATGATGGGTTAAGAGCTGGGGTGGAGGAGCAAGGAAAAAGGAGAGATTACCTAAAAGAGGCAGAGATCAGAGAGAGACCAAGGTGAATGGAATGACAGGTGATGGAGGAAGAGGAGTGGGGTAGCTGCATAGAAGACAATTAGGAGTGAATATCATTTGTTCATCTATTCAATTAATATTTGTTGAGTGCTTATGGTGTGCCAGACCCAGTGCTAAATACTCAAGATAACTGGGGGTGGGACAGCACTAACCAAATGAACATGCAGATAAGTACATAATGCTTACAACTTGACTTGTGTTGAGTGCTATGAAGAAAAAGGAAAGGGTGTGGAGAGATTGTGAGTGGGAGGAGCTGCTGCTTTTGGTTGGCTGGGTTGGTGAGGAAGACTTTTCTGAGTGACATTTGAATTCCTCTCTCTGGCTTTTGGGGACCCTTCATAGTTACTCCCACACTGCTTCTCTTATCTTTCTGTTATTTCACAGCACACACATGCCTCTTTCCCCATAAGCACTGTGCTTGCTTCTAGCTCTGTGTCTTTATATATGATTTCTTCCTCCCCAAATGTCCTCCTCTCCCCCTCCAGTTGTGGAAATGCTACCTCTTGTTCAAAGATTTGCTCAAATCCCATCTCCTTTATGATGTCTTTCACTGTTGATTTATGCCTGTGTTTGTCAGTCTACTTGAGCGTATGGTGTTTGAGGATAGGGATAATATTTTATATTTATATTTATATTTATGTAACCTCACTTAATCCAGGATTAATGAAAGGTTGTTAAGAAGGGTAGGTCCATTCTGAAGAGTTAACATTTGGGTGATAAACCTTAGAGCAATAAATAAGGTCCAGTTTTGTTGTTTTTTTAATTAAACTTTTTGTGACATAATTGTAGATCCACATTGCAGTTATAAGAAATAATTCAGAAAAATGCCCTGTACCCTTCACCCAGTTGCTGCCAACACACAGAAATGGTATGATTTTCCTTCTTTAGTTTAATGATATGATGGATTATATCAAATTTTGAATTGAGCCAGCCTTGCATCTCTGAAATAAACTCCACTTGGTCATGGTGTGTAATTCTTTTTATATATTGCTGAATTCTATTTACTAATACCATGTTAGGGATTTTTTGCATTTATATTCATGGGGGCATTTAGCACTGTAAATTTCCCTCCCAGCGCTGTTTGAGCTCTGTGTCACAAATTTTGATATGCTGTATTTTTATTTTCATTCACTCCAGTGTATATTTTTATTTCCCTTGAGACTTTTTTGATCCATGCACTATTTACAAGTATGTTGTTTAGTTCCCAAGTGTTTGGAGATTTTTCTATTTTCTTTCTGTTTTTGGTTTTTATTTTGATTCCATTATTATTGAAGGACACACTGTTTGATTTCAGTTCTTTTAAATTTGTTGAGCCTTGTTTTATGGCTCAATATATACTCTGTCTTGGTATATGTTCTGTGGATACTTGAGTAAAATGTGTTTTCTGCTGTTATTGAGTGGAGTATTCTATAAATGTCAATTAGATCCTGTTGGTTGATGGTGTTGAGTTCTTCTATACCTTTGCTTGTTTTCTGTCTATCAACTGTTGAGGAGGGATGTGGAAGTTTCCAACTACTTTTGTGCATTTGTCTATTTCTCCTTTTAAGCTGTATCCATTTTTAGCTTTATATATTTTACAGCTCTCTGGTGCATACACAATTAGGGTTGCTGGGTTTTCTTGGTGGATTGACCCTTTCTGTCATTGTATGGCTTTCTCTGTTTCTAGTAATTTTCTTTGCTCTGAATTCTACTTTATCTGATACTAACATAGCTGCTCCTTTTTCTTTTGATTGCTTTCTTTAATTGTTTGGATGATACATCATTTTCCATCCTTCTACTTTCAATCTGCCTATATTGTTATATTTGAAGTAAGTTTCTCATAGACAACATATAGTTGGGTCATGTTTTTTAATCCATTCAGCCAGTCTGTATCTTTTCATTGATGCATTTAGGCCATTTACGTTTAATGTAATTATTGATCTATCAGGGCTTAAGTCTGCTATTTTATTTTTTGTTTTTTTTTGTTTGTTCCCTCTCTTCTTTGTTTTTCTGACCCTGATTTGCTATGGGTTACTTAAACATTTTTTAGAATGCCATTTTGATATATCTATACTGTTTTTTAGTGTATTTCTCTGTGTAGTTTTCTTTTAATTAAAATTATTTTTTACTGGTTGCTCCAGATATTATTTGCTCCGCGCGCGTGTGTGTGTGTGAGTGTGTGTGTGTGTATTTTGTCTACTGGTGTCATCACTTTACCTGTTCATTAGAAACCTTTTTTCCCTTTACCCTTCCCCATTTTAATACACTTGTAAATATTTTCTTAATTTACATTCAGAAGCACATTAGACAGTGTTATAGTTTTTGCCTCCATGGTCAAACAAATGAGAAAACTCAAGGGGAGAAGGAAAATCTATTTACCTGTGTTTTCGCTTACTATGTTTTCTCTTGATTTCTCAAGATTCCTTCCTTTATCATTTCATTTTTGTTTTAAGAGCTTCGTTAACCATTCTTTAGGGTAGGTCTACTGGTGACATATTCTTTTAGTTTTCCATCATTTGAGAATATCGTGATTTCCTCTTCATTCCTGAAAGATATTTTCTCTGTGTTGATCTTTTCTTTCAGCACTTGAAAAGTATTGTACCACTTTCTTCTAGTCTCCATGGTTTCTGATGAGAAATCCACTGTCATTCAGAAAGATTTTCCTCTCTAGTTAAGGTTTCATTTTTCACTGGTCTCAGGATTTTCTCTTTGTCTTTAATTTTCACAATTTTAATTATAATACATCTTCATGTGGATTTCTTTGGGCTTATCCTGTTTGGAGTTTAGTAAGCTTCCTGAATCTGTAGGCTTACGTCTCTTGCCAAATTTGGGAAGTTTTCACCATTATTTCTTTGAGTATTTTTGCAGCCCATTTTCTCCTCTCTTTTCAAGACCGATGACTTGAATGTTAGATCTTTTGTGTGGTCCCACAGGTTCCTAAGGCTGTTGATTTTTCTTTGGTTTATTTCTCTCTGTTCTTTAGGTTGGGTAATTTCTATTGCTCTATCTTCCAGTTCCTTTTCTCTGACCTTTTCATTCTGCTATTGAGTCCATCCACTTAGTTTTTTATCTCTGTAATTTTCAGCTCTAAAATTTCCGTTTGTTCTTTATATCTTTTATTTCTTTGCTGAGGTTATTTATGATTGAAATTATCCGTTGAAGCATTTCTGTCACATCTACTTTATAATCATTGTCAGATAATGTAACATCTCTGTCATTTGGTATTGGTGTCTACTGATGTCTTTTTCATTCACTTTGAATTCATCCTGGCTCTTGGTATGAGTGTTTTTTAAAATTAAAACCTGGACATTTTCATATTATGGTACGAAATTCCACCTCTTATTTAAAGCCTTTATGTTAGCTGGCTTTTTTTTTTTGCTGACACCACCCCGGCAGGGGAAGGAGTGGCATGCAGCGCTGCCTTGTTATTGCCAGGAGAAATTGGAGGAACAGATTCCCCACTTGGTGTCCCTTGTTACTGTCAGGTCAGGATCCCCGGGGAGATGGTGTGGAAGGTGCCTTAGATGAATGCTGGGCTCCCTACATGGCCTTCTCAGCATCACTAGTGTGGAGGGGTGCTTTGTTACAGCCTAGTAACAGAAGTCTAGGTTACCCACCTGACTTTTGTTGACATAGGTGGGGCCACCGTTTTTTCTGTGGTGTTTGTCTGGAGTAGAATGGTTTTTTTCCCCAAGAGTTTGTCTTGCTAGGGTGCCCCTTTTCTGGTCCTTTGGCTAGAGAGTCGACTTTGAGGCCTTTTTTTTGGTCTGTGCCTATTGGCATTTCAAGGTGGCCATCTTCTTCAGCTACAAGTCTGGGATATATGAGGTAAACATAAAACCAAGGAACTCACCGTTGTGCTTGTTGTTCCTTGGGGCCTGAGATCCCTTGCCAATCTGCTTTCTCTCCATACTTGAGTCCTTTTATGTTTATTTTATGTGTAATGTCCAGAATTTTTCGTTGTACGTTGCAGGGGTAATAGGGAAAAGTACATCTACTCCATCTTCCGAGAAGCGGATGTCCCTAAAGGACTAGTTTTTTAACACTTCCCCTTTGTCTTGGGCTGATTCTTTTCTAAAATATGTAAAAACTGAACTACAAGAAAAATGACATAAAAAGCCTACAATATACAACTCCCGATATTTTGTTATTTGATTCAGTAGATGTAAAATTTCTGTCAAAAATTCTGAAAATTTCTGGGAATCCTAGTTTCTAAATGCTTAGTCTCTGTACTCTCCTCATGGGGTAGAAGCAGTTTGCCGTCTAGTGACTACAGTTTGGCTGGCACGACCTAGAGTACTGTGTCTTTGGTAGTTAGGACTTCCGGAGGTAAGGAGGTAGCACTGTCGTTGTATGAGGCCTGACCGCTTCAGAGATGGAGTACTACTACCTGATTCTTTCTGAAATGATGAATCATTGATTATCCTCCATGTGAAATCCTTTAAGCCCTTAAGGAAAAGGAGTGTTTAGGATTGTTTTTAGGACAGCTGCAGCAACAGTGGCAAGAGTTGAGAGTACATCCTGATTTTGTGTGATTAATTTCTCCTTTAACTGTTAGAATTTGTATAAATTGTTATAAATCATAAAATAAATTCTTGTAAGTTTTTATAAAAGTCCTTTAAAGTCTTTGTAATTTATGACTCCTAATGCTACACAGAGAACATACAAATGGTTTTGGTTCTGTAAAGATGTCAAAGTATAGGCTTCTGGTATGTTACCTTATGGTTGACAACCTCAGCTATGGAACAAATGCTAAGGGACACTAAGCCATGGGAGCCAGGAAGTGATTTGGAGACAATTCCTTAGGTTTAGATGTCATGGCTTTTGTTAGCTTTTTGTGTCTTTGGTAGTTAGGACTTCCTTCCCATTAATTTTTTTTTTTTTTTAAATATCAGTTTGATTATAAAAAGAAGTAGAATTTGCATTGCATTCATAGAGCCACATGCTAAGTTATTGGATTGTTCTTTGGAAATTATACGTTATGGTTTATAATTTATTGTTTTTGTTAAGGTTAAAGAGTGAGTGAAAATTTCTGGAAATGTTGTAACTCAGTCCATGTCTAGGAATTAGCGTGTTTGTCAATAAACACTTTCCTAATATTTACAAGTCCTGGTGCGTAGCAGGAACTTCCGAAGGTAAGAAGGTAGCACTGTCGTTGTATGAGGCCTGACCGCTTCAGAGATCGAAGTCCATATTCTGCGCATAATAAGACTGCAGAATTAATCTTGATTATTTTTGGTGTTTCCATGCAAAGGGAATGCTATCGGAAGTGACAGGACTGTTGTAGGAAGACTAGCTATGAGAATTGCAGTGTTTACCCAGATTAGGGGCATACGAGAACTAAAACAGCTTTTGTCATGTGGCATGGAAAATGGTGGTAAGATGGTTTCTAATCTGAAAGTCAGAAGGGGAAGAAGAAGATGGTTAATTGTAGACTTAAGTCTTTGAACAGGTTGGAAATACTTTGATGATCAACCTGTGGGTCATTTCAATGCATGAGATACAGACACTGTTGGAAAGAAAGCAGCTTTGTGGCTGAGCTTTTGACAGGAAATACCCTTGAGGTGGAGGAGTGAGTGCAATACTGGCAGCTTATCCGCTGGTGTTTCCCCTGTTATGGGCTCTTGTCTCAGAAGGGAAAGTTTCAGGAGTATTAGGGGAACAGTGAGTTGGTTCAGATAGGCTGGGATGTAGGCTCTTGATAATTGAAGATGGGGCTACAAAACTCAAAACAGAATGTGAATTGTTATAACACTATACTCTTTAGTTTCAGGTGTACAGAACAATGTAGTGATTAGAGTAAAAATACATTCTTATCATTATCCTCATTGTATAGATGAAGGAGCTGTAGCACGGAGAGGTTAGGTGGTGAAGCTGGGAGCTGTCCCTGTGTCTGTGCATTTAACATGGCAGTCTGATTCCAGAGTTTGTGGTCTTACCCACCAAACTAGGTGGACTTGCTACCAGGACAGTTGGGGCAAGATTGCTAAGGGCTTTGAATAACAAGCAGGAGTGTATGGATGCTATTTGGAAGGCAGTAGGGAGCCACTGAAGGATTTTGATGAGAATATTGATTGTCAGTATTCTCATAATTAAGAATTAAGCTGTAATGTACATGTGGGTGGGTGATTGTTATTTTAAAAGGCTAGATGTAGGAAATGAGGCTAATGTACTAGTTCAGTTGGCTGTGTATATAGGAACATACAAGTGCATTTTTAGAGATGGACTCAGATTTTTCTTTCAATGGGTAAAATAGTAAAGAGGTAGGTCAGTCACTTGACCTCCAGGAAGATGCCACCATTAACAGCAATGGGGAAAAAATACAGGAGGGTTTGTTTCAGGATCGTTATAAGCGTGTCCTGAGACCTATCCAGCTGCAGGTGTCACAGCAGCTGCCGGTGGAACTAACCTGTAGGCATCACAGCTATGGACTTGATCTTGGGAGGAGAGGTCAAGTCTGAAGGTGAGATGAGAGCATGGTGAGCAGTGAGATGAGGCAGACGGAGTGGTGGAGAAGGCCGAGAAATCAACCTGATGGTATGCTTACAGTTACGACACCAGAGGAGGAGAGAATCTTTTACATCCTCATTGAGCAAATGTTTATTGAGGGTCTGGTGTGTGCCAAGTACTGTGAATACAAAGTGAACAAAAGATATGGTTCCTGTTCTTGTTGATTATACAGTCTAATGGGGCAGACAGAAGTAGAGACAATTAAGTGAATAATGAAGGAAATGACAGTTCAGCCAATACCCACGGGTCAAAAGGATTTTTAGTACAAAGAATGGGGGCAAGAGGATTCCAGGTAAAAAGAATGGTATGTGCAGAGGCCATGTAGCAGAGGCCATGTAGCAGAAGAGAACTCGTTCTGCTTAAGGAACTGAGAGATCAGTGTGGCTGAAGGGAAAGGGGCGTGAGATGATGGGAGATAAGTGGACTTGGGAAAGGACGTAGGCGCGCATTCTCAGTGCTGTTGAAAGGTGTGGCCATGGGAGAGCTCGGTTTCACGTTTTAAGCAGATCACCTCTACTGCCACGTGGAAAATGGATTTGGGTGAGAGGGTAGAATGGGTGAAAGCGAGGCGTGGAGACCAGTCAGGAGACTTGCAGGAGGTCTGGACTCCTGTGGTGGCAGTAAATCTGCCTGAGGTTAAAGACGGCCCTAGTGTTTTTTTCGGCAAGCTTCTCTGGTCTTCCCAGGCCTTCCCCTTAGTGCTTGTTTTCCTCTACCAGACCATGTATCATGTTGACACTATCAGTTTATCCATCTGTGTCCCTTCTAGACTGAATTCCTTTGGCAAAGGTAGGGATCTTCCCTTACTAGTCTCATAAGCACCGGTGCCTACCACTTAAGAAGTGATCAGTAAATGTTGAATCAGTTCAGCATAGTTCCCTTCAGAGGTGCAAGACTGGTCAGGTTTTAGAATGAGTTTTTTACCCTGGGAGAAACTCCAAGACATGAATTGGCTGGTGGCAACGTTACAGGGGAGGAGTGTGCTGACTGTTTGGGCCTATATGGCGTTCAGAGGTGTTTTCAGGTGTCTAACCTTTGGAATGCCTGTACGATTTCCTCAGCAGGAGAATTAGAAGAGAGCAAAGTCAGGAAATCCAAGGGAGGAGATCTTAGGAAGAATGACGGCCGCTGACGTCCAGCACTGCAGAGCAGGCAAGAGTGTGAAAAGATTTCTTCCTCTTTCTTGCTTGCTCTGCTCTCCAGTTTCAGCAGAGGTAACAACAGAAATCATATTACAGAGGTGTATGAGTGAGTGCATGGTGATAAGCGGTGACAGCAAATGTAGACTGTTCCTTGAAGTATGTGGAGAGGAGGAAGGAGGAGGGTGTAGCTTGCGTTGGGGGCGGTTCAGGGAAATCTCCTTAGGGATGGGAAGGAGCAGAGCCTCTTGTAAGCAGTAGGGTGTGACCTATGAGAGCCAAGGAAGTAAGGTGCACGAGAGTTAGTGTGGGTCTGGCAGGGGTCGAGGAGTGCATATTGTAGTGCCCTGGAGATGGCAAATGCCCCATGGAAGGGGGGTGACCAGTCATCAGCTTCTAGGATTTTGCTGTTTGGGGACACTCACTCGCTGGTAGCAGAGGATTCTGTTTTACCAGTGAAGCCAGAAATACTTATTATTCAAGTGAAATGTCCAGATTTTTAAATGTTGGCAATTCAGTTTCTAAGAATCTTTTTTTGTGTGTGGGGAGGGACAAAACCCTCATCTCTGGGTGCTGTTGGCCCTGAAAGTTACCTTGGAAGTAGGGTTTCCTGGTGGGAATTCCCGCCCGTTCTCAGGAATTTTTTTCACTTTCACGTTCCTAAATCCCAAGATATAAAATATTTTCTGTTCTCCACGATGAATCGGTTCCATAAAGTGACGGCTGATACAGCCAACCACCTGGGTTCAAGGAGACAATTTTCCTGATTTCCCGACCAACTTTCCTCGGGATTCGGGAATGGAAAAGAGAAAAAAATTCCCGAGAACAGGCGGGAATTCCCACCCGGAAACCCTACTTGGCAGAAAGGGCCGGTAGAGTCGGTTGGTGAGTGAAAGACAGGAGTATTTGTGGAACGAGGCTTCCGAGGCTATAGAAAAGGATGCAATTAAGTGTACAAACGGAGAGCGTTATCCTGGAAAAGGAAGAAGAACTGTGAGAGATGAACAAAGGGAACGTGAGGTGAAAGTGAGGTGGAAGGAACTTGAGTTTGAGGACGTGAGACTGTGGAGTCTGAGGGCAGGATTGTGTCACGTGGCCTGTGAGCGTGCGCACGTGTGCAGTTGCGGAGGGGGAGTATAGGGAAGCGTTGTAAAGAACAGGAAGGGCTCATCGGCCAGTGAGCACAGGTGTACAGGGGCCTCAGCCAGCCTGGTTTCAGACCTTTCTCGGGCATGTTAATGACCTGGAAGTTGAAGCAGACAAGAGGGAATAGCGGCACTTGTCTATGGTTAGGGATTGAAAGGCTGAAAGGTCCAAGAGGTGAGGGGTTTTGTGTGTGGCCCAGAGGGCATAATTACAAAGGTGCAGCTCCTAGGTTGGAAGCTAAGTGTGTGGAACAGAAGCCTGATGAGGTAGAACAGGAGGTGACCCTGAGGCAGGTGGAGAAGAGCGGATGTGGCAGGGCGAGAATGTGAGCACCCCCTGCTTAGGAGGTCACAGCTGGGTTTGCGTTTGCATTTGATTTTGACGGAAGTGTCACTATAAGGTTTCGATTCGCAAGTTGGTGTTGGGTCCCAAGACAGAAGACAGATGACCAGGTTCTAGGCTGCCAAGGCCAATGACAGGGTTAGACGGCAGCTGGAGAGTTGTAGCCAACAGAGGATTGAGGGGGGTTGAAAGTGGGGAGGAAGATGGTGAATCCAGAGCTGACATCAACTCATTGGGGAAGGTTGGCAGGTGCCTTGAAGGTCAGTCTCGGAACAGAAGAAGTCTTTTGGGGGTGGGGCCTAATTGAAGTAGCAAATTTTGACTAATCCATAATTCGAATTTAGCTAGTATTACAGTATGCTATTGTAATACTGTGGAATACAGCCTATGTAAAATACTCATATGTAACAAAAATAATAAAAACATGTATGTAAAAAGATTTGCACGGATCCATTTTGCTTAGGGCAGACAAGGTGGGGATCACTTCACTCACACCCCCCACAATGCTCGATTACAGCCCTGAACCCTGAACTAACTGTTCTGCTCCGATTTACCAGCAACCCCCAGACTTGGGAGAAGTGGCAGTGACTAACCCAGTCATGCTGTCGCCTGGGGACTTAGATGTATGTGTATTGTCACTTCCTGAGGGGTCAGGGGCTTGGGAAAGGTCTTCACATTTTCCTTCAACTTTCAGCAGTGGGAGAGCACCGGTTTGTGTAAACCGACCATAAACCTACGGCAACAAGCCGCTGCCTGTCCACTTGCCACCCTCCAAACAAAGCTAAACAAAAAAGATTATGAATTTAGGGATGCTCTCTTCTCCTCATCTGGTGACCACATGTTTGTGCATAAAAAGACTACTCAGAGAGTAAGTAGAGTAAGGTAACTTTTTTTTCATTGTTAAATAATGGGAATTTTTTAAATAGAAAAAGTAAGATGTGGGGTAAAATATTCTGACAGTATGAAAAGATATACAGTGAAAAGTAATTCTTCCACCCCAAAATTTATTTAATTTTTAAATGTTAATGGAAGTCCCAGATGTTTCTGGGCCAGATGAGAGTTGCCTCAAAGTGTGTGTGTGTGTGTGTGTGTGTATTAGAATATCATGAAAGGATATAATAACTGAACTGTAGGGGAAAGAAACCACCAGTTGGATATGATTGGCAGGTAGGCATTTTTTAAGTTCAGTTTGGGGTGCATTTTGAGAAATCGAAGAAGCCAGGGAATGTGTATTTTGGAGAGAGAGGGTGATGTGGAGACCAAGGAAAACAGGACAGAGGTGAGGGAGAACTTGGGACACTGGGTGTTAGATAGAGAGGTTGGGGTAGATTATATCATAGCAGAGAGAAGCATGAAGTCAGGTAGCAAGGGTTTATCTGAGCTCTGAACTGGAAAAACTTTTCTCTACAGACTCAAAATGTGAGCTGAAAACAGCAGCTTGTTTCAGATTGGATGAGAAGGTTCATAAAGGTAGACAAGTCCGAGTAGATTGGGATCTATCATGTAGACTAAGGAAGTAAAAATAGAATTCCTGGGAAAAAATTTGAGTTTAAACCTGAACCAAGCCAGCTGGATAACTTACACTGTTTTCTCACTTCTGAATAATCTGCCCTTAAGTACTATCTGACGGTAATAGAGTTTGATTATGAACTTGAACGTTCTAAATGCTAAAGTGTGCTGAATTAGGGAAACGGATTTCCAGCAGAGAGGGAGAGTAAGAGGGGGAAGATCTCCCCCTCCGTATCCTTGTATAGACAACATCAGTGAACCTGAGGTTGAGCTCTTAATATCACACAACCCTTTGAAAGAGGTCTCATAAAAAGCTTGCCCTAGGATTTCACCAGGCAGAACGTGTCAGTGAGAACTAGATAGGCTCCCTTCCTCCCATGCACCCTGCCCCTCATACCACGGTTCTCCAGATCTCTGGGGCAATCCTTCAGTCCTTACCCTGGAATGGACCCTACCCCATTGCTCATCACAGCTTAGCCTCTGGCTTCTCCCTGTACTTCCTACAGCATCTTTCTAACTAAGGCGGCCGTTCTCATCTTCACAGAGCCCAGCCCATTCTTGAGTTGCAGCACACTACGTACACCAGTGACAGGTCTTAGTAGGCTTCTCACTTGGGTTCTTTGGTTGCAGGCAGCAGAATTCAACTCTGTTTAACTTGAGCAGGAGGTAATTTATTGGAAAGGAATTGGAAACTTACAGGTAAGTGCTAGGGAACCAAGCTTGGAAACAGGTGGAAACTTAAGGCAGCTTTGGGGAGCTGGAAAGCAAAATTACAGGAATGATCTAATCAGGATGTCACTACTGGCATGAATGAACTCCACCAGTTTCTTTCATCTTTGCACATTACTTGCTCATGAGTTCAGACCCCTGAAGAGCACATCGGATGGGCTGAGTGTAAGTTATGGTAGGTGTACCACTGGTGAGAGGAGGGATTTAGTTGCAGTAACCTCTAGGAATCCCTTTGGCCTCCATAGTGGGAAGGTAGACACATGGATTTAGGGTCTCAGCAGGATTACACAGGGCAAGGGAGAAGTAATTCTCCAAAAGGAAATTAGGAAGGGGGAATAGATAGATACTGGGCAGCTAAAAAGAAATGTCTGCTTTTCAGGATCAAAAATTTCATGATTCTTCACATCATAGTAATGTACTTGTATGAGACAAATAATACCGTGTTTCCCCGAAAATAAGACCTAGCCGACTATCAGCTCTAATGCATCTTTTGGAGGAAAAATTAATGTAAGACCGGGTCTTTATATTATATTATATTATATTATATTATATTATATTATATTATATTATATTATATTATATTATATTATATATTATTATATTATGTTAACCTGGTCTTATATATAATACTATATAAGACCAGGTCTTATATTAATTTTTGCTCCAAAAGACGAATTAGAGCTGATGGTCCGGCTAGGTCTTATTTTCGGGGAAACACTGTAGCTAGAATTTGTTTAGTGCCTCACTCAGTACAATTTATACTGTGTCTGATCTCAATCCTTTACGTGCTTTGTGCTTGTTTGTCACAACAATCTTGTGCTGTAGATAACCAGTTGGGTGAACATACCTGATAGTAGGTGTCAGAGCCAGGCACAAACCCAGGTAGTTCAGTACTGTGTTGCCTTGTGCTGTTTAAAAAATTATCATGAATTAGTTAATACTTTGAAATAAATTTGGATTTTATTAATTATAGAGTATCTGCATATTTTTAAATGGTAATACTGTATGTATGTGTCTGTCTGTCTCTCGATAAATTATTAGTATATAGCAGGACCAAGACGTCAATATTGAAAAATAGGGGCTTCTGAAGATTTTAATTTTTTTGCTACCTTTAAATCTGTAGGCATATTTAGCGTAATTTAAGTACTGTCAGTTATTCCTAGTGGTAATAAAAATAATGGCATGGGTAGTTGAAATAATCCCAAAGAATTTATCCTGAATTATTTCCCTATTCTTCATCCAATAAGGGTTTTTAAAATTCTATGTTATAGTTTCTGCCCTGTTGCAAAATTTACTGGCTTAGGTTTAAATTTCTTTATTTTTCTTTAAGTTCTCTGAGAACTCCTAACGGGCCTTGAAAGGAAGGACCCACAGGAAGGGGACTGAAGAGAAGCAAAGGGCCTTTATAATCTACCATATAATAATAAGCCCTTTCCAACTGAGAAGGGTGCCTGTGTAAGTGTGGCAGATACCCCACTGATCGCAGGACACACGGGAAAATAGGCAGCATGCATTTGTTATTGAAAACCTGCCTTATATATACACCCGTCACTATAGTTTTAAAAATAGCTGCCTCTCACATAACAGAAATCAGCTCAGTGGATGAGAAACAATGAGAACTAACATTCTTCTAAATTAAGTAACTGGGGGTCATCTCTTACTATTTTGCTTGTGTCTGCAGTTGCCAGCTAGAAGGCTGAATCCGTTTTCAGTTTTGGCTGACTTTTCCTATCAAGACAACTTCTGGTGTCGACCCTTAAATACTGACCTGGGAGCTGAGAGCCAAGATGTGGCGGGATACCTGCCACCTCTTGCACGTTAAGGGTAGAAACAAAACGGGATATTCCTGTTGGAGAATGTTGCCTTTACAAAATGGCTCTGAAATTTATAAACTGCTTTACAGATGAAATTCAGTTCAGTAATCTGATAAACATTTATGGAGTATGTGTGATGAATAAGGCCCAGTGCTAAACTAAGACATAATTCCCACCTTTAAGAGATTAAATGTAGAAATAGTTATAATTAGAATAGGAAATGTGATTCAATGACTTAGTCATTTGTCTGGTAGATTTTAAGCACCTACTGCTATTAACCAGGCACTGTGGTTGGCACTGTGAATTCAAAACTGCCTTCCAGGACTCACCATCGAATGGGTGAACTTGGCATACAAAAATGCAATTGCAAAATGACATTAGTGGAGGTGGTTGGTATAGATGGAATGTCTGAGGAGATGAGAGTTTCCTTGAATCCCAGCAATGTGTCAGCAGGCACAGCCCCACGTCCTGGGAATACAAAACCTCCGCCTTCACAGAGCTTTGGCCTGAGTCTTGTATGGGTTTGGCAGATGGACAAGCCGAGGCCATTTCAGACAGAGGGAATAACACATGGAGACATGGAAGGAAGAGACGGCATGGCGTATTGGGAACTGGAAGTGATTGGATGCGAGTGAAGAGCAGGACACCAGAAGGAGGTGCAGAGTGGAAGCTGAAGTGGGTTGGGGTTATGTTGTGCGAAGTCCCACAGGCTCTGCCTGGGACGCTCTTGCACAGGATGTCCTGTGGCTGGCTCCTGGTGCTGCCGCAGAGGAGTTTTTCCTGACCCGCCGGTGGAAAGGAGCTGCCCAGGCCCTTGCTAACACCCCACCTCTCCTTTTGATTTACTGACAGACTGCTCATTACTAGCTGACACTTCATTTTTGTTTATTGTCTATATCCCAACACTTGAGGAACCCGGTCTGTCCTGTTTCTTGCTGTATGCCCAGCACCTAGAACCTAGCATAAGCCTGACGTTTAATAAATGTTTGTGGAATGAATAAGTATGGGTTTTTTTACTATGAATTTTGTTTATAGATCAGTGGTCTCAGTATTATTGTTCTCTGGACCCCTTTATACTTAAAATTTATTGGAGGCCTCAGAGTTCTGTTTTGTGGGTTATGTCTATTGATATTTGTCATTAAACACCTAGATATTTAAAAAAACATTAATTTATTTAAGTTAATAAACCTATTACATGTTAACATAAATATATTTTATGAAAAATAACCGCTTTCCAAAACAAGAACAAAAAAATTAATGAGAAGTGTGGCATTGTTTTTACATTTGTGCAAATCTCATTAATGTCTGGCTTTTCATAGCTGGAGTCTCAAGTCTTTTGTATTTAGTCTATATCACATGTTATATAGCCTCTGGAAATCAGCTTATATACTCGCGATGGAATGAAAGTCAGAAGGCATATGATGAGTTGATATTAGTATAAGATAGTTTGGACTTTGCAGACTTTTTAAAAGGACCCTCTGGGGTCCTCAGGATCCTTTTAAGGGGGTCCCTGTGCTACCATTATAAGATCTGCTATGGGTGGATGGTTTTCAAACTTTTTAGCATCAGGATGTCTTCTACCAGGCTCCAATGTATAGAACAGGTAAAGGTGGAGCTGTTTGGGTAAAGTGGCATGTGTTGGCTGTAAGGGAGAATTGAGAGGTGCCTGGGGCCCTGCTTTTACCCTTTCTCATTACTTGGTTAAGCTGCTAAGTTGACTAAGGGATTGATACCTCCAGGATGGGAATATAGTGTATGAGTGAAGCAGGGGATTCTCCACTCTGTACCATAGTTTTAACTTGCAGTGTTTTATTTAATGGCTTTTTAATATATCAAAGCTTACTACATTTTAAGCGTTGAAATACTAGTGTTAATATTTTATAAAGGCTATTTTCCCCTTAAGTACATGATCATTGGTTTGCTTTCATTTAAAAAAAAAAAAAGATTTAATTGCAATCAGAGACCTAATTTTGTTTCTGAGGTTTAATTTTCGAATTTTGTATAAGTAAGAAAATTTACTGATATTTGCAGCAACCTTATAGAAATGTTTTGGTCATTAAACATTGTCTAACTCAGGTTTTTTAAAAGACAGTTTACTATTTTTGCACATCTGAGAGTATGTAAAGTAAAATTCAGTCAAGGCCCAATATATAATCAGACAAAAGTGAGGGGGAAGAAGTCTAATTCTACTTGTCAAACACAGGGAATTCCCAGGCTCTGTAGAGTGGAGGAGAATGGCAGCTGCAGGAGTAAGACTAGAGCTTGGACAGTGCTTTTGGGCATCGGTACCACTAGCTGATTTCAGTTTGTTGCTGTGTTAAAAGTTATCTGTGTGCCTCAGGAAACATTCTCAAGTAGGTTTATTTTGTTACTATGTGGAACTGTTTCTAATTTTTTTATCTTGAAAAAAAGGATCACTGAAGCTTTCCTGTAAAGCTTCTGTTGTGCATGTAAATCCTGTCTCTAATTTTTTTGGTCCTGTCCTTTGGGAGTTTTATCTGACAGACATAAATATGCTGGAACTTTAATTCATTACTATCATTATTTATTACCTGTATCATTAAAAAAAGAGATCATCTATTATGTATAATTGTAGTGTTTATGTAGAATATAAACTCTAGCTCTATTGTCTGTCTTAAGAGATGGAAGGAAAAATTGAGGGATACAGAGAAAAGCAATGAAAATAATTACAGGACTGAAAAGTATTGTCTTGGATTTGGAATTACGTGTTTTAAGGTGTGATTAGTAACTTCATACATAATTCTTATGAAAAGAGAGAAACCTGTTATAAAAAGATATAAATAGGGCGCATCTCTATAAAAGATAGAATGAGATATAATTGGATAAATTACCTTCTAGATTAGGTTTAACATTCAAAAGAACTGCCAAATAGTGATAACAATTAATTTATAATTATCTTTAGAAATAGGAAAGATAATTCTCATTTAACCATTCTTTTAGTAAATAATTGCCTACTTTGAGCCCATCATGACTTTATTTTATATTTTTAACATTTCATTTATTTTTTTGAATAGGTAGCATTATAGCTTTTTGAGCAGCATCTCCAATTATTAAAATGAGCTCCTACTTCTTTGAAGTGAATGGAGTTTATATTAACATGTCTGCAGGTTGCTCACCATCCTAATTCACATCAAGAAAAGAGGAAAATACTCGTACTCATAGTTTCTTATAATGTTATGTTTAATAAAAATTGGTGGTATGTTGTGAGGAAGTACTTAATGTTTTAGTAATAGCTACCTTGTTTAAGATTGCCGCTCTCCCCCATTCTTGATCTTTTCACCTGACTACTCTATTTCTTCCTTCTTTCTTTGCCTTGCTTTGTTACCTTCTGTGATATAATTCAACTTATTTATATTTATTGTTTGTTGTCCGCACCTCTTTCTCACATAGGGTCTTTGAATACGTTAATCCTGATTTAATTTTGTGATACATGCCAAGTACCTGGAACAGTGTTTGGCACGTATTAGTTAATCAAATGAATCCTTTTTCTTTTGGCCATTAGAAGGAGAGGTACGTTTCTTCTGGGGAGAAATACTCAGCAGACGATTCAAAATGTTTGGAGGCTTCAGTTTCTGGCAGTGTGGTAGATTAGAGATTTAAAAAAAAAGTCCTCCCTTATGAAACATTAAAAATACTGCACCAAATAGTCAAAGTATCTTTTAAATGCATAGTTGAGGGGACAAGCAAGTAAGGAAACTTATCAGAGGTCAAAACAAGAAATCTTGAATCCAGGGAGGTAAGCGAATGGTGATACTGGCTGCTCTGCTGGCGGTGCTGGTATCTGTGGAAGCCAAGAGCTTTGGATTATGCAAGGTGACCATGGGCGATGCTGGACAGAGTGCAGGGATGAGGCAGGGTGAGAAGAAAGATCCAGAGACCTTGTATGAAGCTGACACTCCCTGAAAGGGGTCAGGGAAACTAGGGAAAAAAATAAAAACCTGTTCCACATTGTGGGGTTTGGGGGGAAATGTGTTGGGAGGGTTGCTGTCTCAGCTTGCCTTTCATTGGAAAAGTAAAAGGAGAAATTGTAACTAGAAGTCCACTCTCACTGGTTTTGGGGTCCGGGCTCCTACTGCCTGAATGGTTCCCGTTCTCTCTGTCTTTCTGCCTGAATGGTGTACACACACGCATACACACACGCACACACGCACGCACGCATACCACCACCACCCCATAAGAATTCAGTGAAAAGTGGTCTCAGGTTGTTAGCCAGATCCTGAGAAACCAAATCCTCCTTGGGAAATACAGGAACACAGGCAAAGTTTCCTGAAACATGAACTGACAATTAAACACACACACAAAAATAAAAAAGCACTTCAAATAAGCCACAGTGAGTTAATCAGCAAAACTAAGAAACTATTTGGTCATTCAGAAGTTATAGATATTCTAGCCGTCAGATACGGAATATAAAATAAATATTTAATATGTTCAGAGAGTATAAAAATATGGCTATGGAGCAAGAGGCTATCAAAAACAATTAGGCAAACTGGAATTGAATGTCAACTGTAATTGAAAAAGAAAAACCCAAAAAAAGTAGAAGTAGGCAAGATGAATTCAGCACTGCTTAAAGGAAATACTACGTATTGAATAAGGGGTTTATTCTAGGCAGGCAAGCTTTGTTCTGCATTAGAGAATCTATTAATGTAATTATCCACATGAACAGTTTAGAACTAAAAAGGAAAACTCAGAATCACCCAAAAAGATGCAGAAAAAGTATTAAAATTCAACACTCTTAGGATACAAACTCGTACCAAACTAAGGATAGGAGAGAAATTCCATAACCTGGCAATGGGTATCTACAAAAAACCTACAGCAAACGTCATACTTGATAGAGAAACATTAAAAGTATTCCTTAAAAAACCAGCAACAGTATAAGGATGTCTCTTGTTAACCAATCTCTCCAGCATTGCACTGGAGCGACTAGTCTTTCAGTAAGTTACGAGGCTATGAGGAATAAACAAAATGGTTAGCTTTAGAGTCAGTGTGAACATTTTCGTAGAAAATTTAAGTCCATAGATACATTTTTAGATTGATAATAGTTAGCAAGTTGCTGAATATAACATCAGTATAGTAAAATCAGTTCTATTACTCTTAATCTAGCAACTCACAATAAAAACATAATAAAAATATTTCATGACAGTAAAAAAAAAAAAAATGCTACCTAGGAATACATATAAAAAGATGTGCCAAGATCTTATTATATAGAAAGTTATAAAAATATATTGAAAGACATTAAATAAGACCTAAATAAATGTGGGGACATTCTGTGTTTATAGGGAGAAAGACTCGTAAATATATCAATTAACCTGTCATTAATAAAGTCATTGCTATTTCAATAAAAACCCTGCAGGGTATGGTTGTATATGTTTGTTTTCGTGGAACTTGACAAGTTAATTCTAAAATTTATTTGGAAAAGCAAAGGGCCAAGAATGGCCAAGATATTTCTGAAGACTGCTTGTCTTCCCAGATTGTAAGTTAATGTAAAACTTTAATAATTGAGTCAGTATAATATTAGGGCAAGCATAAGCAAATAGGTAATGGAGGAAAATTGAGGCAAAAAACAGAACTGTATACTCGTATAGATGGAAATCTGATATATGACAGAACTAGTGTTATAAATCAAATAAGGAAATGGAATACTATGTAAAGGGTGTTAGGATTGTTATTTAACCAAATTGAAAATAATGGTTTCTTATCTCACACCGTATTAAAAAAAATCCAGATGGATTAAAAAATTAATTATGAAAGGGAATATTCAAACCTTCAGAATAAAATTTTAGTATTTTATGACCTCAGGCTTTTAAAACTAGATGCCAAAAGCACAACTGTTGAAGGAAAAGGTTAATAAATTTGGCTATATTAAAATTAAGATCTTTTGGTTTTTGTCTACAACCAAGAAAGTGTAGAGACTAGTCACAAGTATATAAATAGGAGAAAATATTTCTAACACATGCAATTGACAAAGGATTTTTTAATCACAATAATACATATGTACATATGAGTATGTCAATGCACATATATATCAGTGTGAAAAAGATAAATGGGCAATAGAAAGGAAAAGTCATTTCATAGGAGAAAATTAATAGCCACTAAATGTTTGTCACAGAGAAATGCAAATTAAAACTCCATTGACAAAATTATAAAATTTGGACAGTGTCAAGTATACCACTCAATACTCTATGGCAGAAGTCAGCAAACTTTCTGTAAAAGGCCAGATAGTCAATATTTTAGGCTTTGCAGGCCATTCAGTCTGTGTTGCAGTTTCTCACCTTTGTTCTTGTAGTGCAAAAGCAGCCTTAAACCACATGCAAACAAATGGAACGGGTGTGGCTGTGTTCCCATAAAATTTTGTTTATAAAAACAGTAATTTGCCAACCCCTACTCTATAGCACCAAAGTTAATGAACTATTAAAACATCAACATAGATGAATCTTAAAAACAATGTTGGATTAAAAAGGTAGCAAAAGAATACGTTATATGATGATTCCATTTATGTTATAATACGTTATATTATGATTCCAGAGGTGGGCTATAAAGGGCACATATTTATGGGTTTTACCATAGTTACTTGGACTTGACTAATTTTGAATTCTGGCCTTGATAAAGTCTTGTGTGCGTTTGGCCAAATTACCTACCTTTTCAAAGTGTCAGTTTTCTATCTGTAAGATGATGAGCATAATAATACCCAGCTCATTGGTTTGTCTAAAAGTGCTCAGCACTTGCTGCTGTGCTTTCCTTCTCCTCTAACTTACATGGTGTAAAGGATATCCCTATTTAAAATAAGTGGACAATAGAAAGGAAACGCCATTGCATAGAAGAAAAATTAATGGCCACTAAATATTTAACAGAGAAGTGCAAATTAAAACTACATTGACAAAATTATAAAACTTGGACAATGTCACGTGTACCACTGTAATTTCCTATGGCAGAGGTCAGCAAATGTTCTGTAAAGGGCCACATAGTATTTTAGGCTTTGCAGGCCAGACAGCCTTTCTTGCCTTGGAAACTCAAGGGTTTTTAAATCTGGCTTGCACTGCCTGTGGCTAATGCGGCTAGTAGTAAGGCCTGAAATGTCCTCACTCAGAAATCTTGAGTAATGTTAGTTTCTTTTACTTAGCACAGTTTGTGAGACCGTCTGAGGTTTCAGTGTCATGTTTAAATCACCAGACTCGTGACTTATGAAATACTTGACAAAGATAGCTTCGAGTGTCACGTAACCTTTAGCATTTCGGAGAACTCCTTTGTCAGATCTCTGCCCACTTACGGGTTTATGTGCCGGTCTCGAGCCACTCAGACCTTTCAGTTCTCTAAATGTTGACGTTCTGCCCACCCCTAACTCACTTGAAAAAGATTGTTGTTAGGGTAAAATTTTCTAATGCATAATCATGCGTCGAGGAACCCCATACCCATAGATGCTGATTCATTTATGCTGGAGTGGGGTCTGGATAAATTAATAAAAAAAAACAACAACACAAAACTTTTGAGTAGTTCATCTTTCATTTGAGCAGCGGTGATGTATGAATGTGATGTCTATAGCTTATTGCAGTCATTCATAATTTCCCCCTCAATTTTCTGTCTGTGCCTGCTGTTCTCTATACTTTTCTGTCAGCCCACCTGGAATACTTTATCACAGGTATTCACATGGACTGTCTCCTCCCTAAGGACAGTGACATTGTCTAAGGTCTGGTGAAATGCTTGGCATATAGTAAATAGATACTTGTAAAATTGAAGTTAAATGAATCAATGTATGCCTTGATTTTGTTGACAAAACATGGATGTTTGAAGTATTTGTCCTGCCAAAGTAGGATGCTTAATTCATTTGTAATTCTAATTTAGCTTTTAGCTCTCTTAAACTTAAAAGTTATTTCTTTGTTTTAACTTTATATTAAAAAAATGATAACATATATGAAAGTAAATAGTAAAATGAACCCCCTTAAACCTATATCCATTTTCCAGATTCAACAGAGGTTAAGGTTTGCTACACACGCTTCACCTCTCAACCCCTCCCTCAACCCCCAAGCCAAAGTATTTTAAATCAATATGAGATATGTCATTTTTACCTCTAACATTCTTCGTTATGAGTCTTTAAAAAATGAGAACATTTTCGAATGTAGCCACAATGCTGTATCATTCCTGATAAAACTAACAATCTGTAGTCAGATTTCTCCAATGGTCTCAAAAGTGTCTTTTCAAGTTGGTTTACAGATTCAAAAGTCAAATCTACACTTTATATTTGGTATCTATGAAAAAAACCCTTCTTATGAAGAAATAAAACAATAACTAGTTTTTTGTTGTTTCCCTCCCTTTTCCCCCCATCTTTTTTGTTTTTTTAAAATAACTCCCTCAAGATTAGGGTTCCTTATAATAAAACCATAAATGTTGCTATATCAGATAAAGATTTCATCTCCTTTAAGACTGCTTTGCTGTTCTTTTTTTGATAGTCAAGCACTTAACATGTAGATCAGTTAACAGCACAGCAAAATGCAAAACTGAAAATTACAGTTACATTTTACTGTCCCTTCAGTACTATTAGGACTTTTCATTAAAGCTGTCAAATTACTTTATATTCATTAAAAGGCATATGCTCTTTGATAATATTTAAATATAGTATCTTAAATATTTTATAGTTATTCCTCTTGCATTTATGGTTACAAGGAAGCAGAATACATGCTATAACATTGTATTTGTGTTGGGAAAATTTTGTTCATAGATGAACTTAATTCTTAAATTCTCTAAAGCCAAAGTAGAGAAGTCATTTTAAAAAATTTATCTTTTAGTTATGTTTCTACTGATAATAGGGACAAATGTGCAACTGTTTTGTATGTAAGAAGGAAAGGAGGGACACTGAAGTGTTTAGAGGTTTTAGATTACAAATTTGAGAGTTAGGTGGATTAAAAAAATAATGCAGAAGAAATGTTTTCGGTTATTTCGGGAACTTTTTCAACAATTTATTTAACTTTCTATTACATTGTTAACTTC
Organism: Rhinolophus sinicus; assembly: GCF_057876585.1. Classification (NCBI taxonomy): domain Eukaryota; kingdom Metazoa; phylum Chordata; class Mammalia; order Chiroptera; family Rhinolophidae; genus Rhinolophus; species Rhinolophus sinicus. The sequence goes on from NC_142504.1 coordinate 87,803,231, forward strand.
CAAATGGCAGCGGGTTTTGTTTGGTCCTGAGAGCAGGAAGTACATCCTATAATCTGCCCCCAAAGAGCTGATAAAAATCCCAAGAAAAGGCACTTGGGATGTTATCTCCTAGTATGAATCTTAAATAGTACCGTGTTTCCCCCAAAATAAGACCTAGCCAGGAAATCAGCTGTAATATGTCTTTTGGAGCAAAAATTAATATAAGACCCAGTCTTATTTTACTATAAGACCGGGTATAATATAATATACATATAATATATTATTAACATAATACATATAGTATAAAAGACCGGGTCTTATATTAATTTTTGCTCCAAAAGACATATTAGAGCTGATTGACTGGCTGGGTCTTATTTTCAGGGAAACACGGCATCAGTGCAGAAGCAATCTGAGACTAGGGGAAGATGGAATTGAAAGAGTGAAGCCTGGAATAGCCGTTCACAGAAACAAAAGGCAGGGGCCAGAAAGCTGAGTAAGAAGAGCAGGAGAGAATGCAGAACAACCACTAAAATTATAAGCTAAGAAGTTAAGTGGCTTTAGGGTGAAACCAAATAAGAGAGAAACCAAATTAGAAAAAGAATAACCATGGAAAAAAATGAAGAAAATGAAGAATGAAGAGTATGTATATTTTTCAGTGCATGGTACCTGTGATAAATCTATTAAGTAGAATTCATGACTAACTAGAGCACTGTCTTTCTGTAACATACTAATAACAAGGGTACTTTTTTTATGTTAACTAAATATTTCAGGTTATTGGGCTAAATCTACCCCCATCCCAAATTTCTGTTTTTATTTGGTCTGTCGAACAAAATTTTAAATTTTTTAGATTTCAAAATCACTTAAGGTAATATCCAAGTAACATCAGTGTTTATTTAAGTGAAGTAGTTCTCCAAAGAACTTTCCTGTTTGCAATTGTAAAAGAAAAGTAAATTTTATCTTAGGGTACTATTGTCCCTTGATATTTTTTTCTTATCTCTTCCCAGATGATTCAGTTGTAGAGAAGAAAAAAGTGTGGCAATGAGCTCTGGGGAATGTAAGGAGAAGATAAAATAGGGAAAAGGAATTGACAACAGAGAATTCCATTTAGTCTGCAAATTGCTTTTGGTCTTTCTCAGCCATAGCCCAGAGCCAAGGGACTGTGGTGTCTTCCAGTCTTATTTGTTACCCAGACTGGCAGTAGCAGCGTTGGTAGCTGTAGTGTGGTAACTCCTCTCTTAGAGTGTGGTTGGCTGGTTTGTAGTGTGGGTGTGGAAACATAAATTTTCCTCCCATATTTCTAAATTCTTCTGGCTGGACTAATCAAATTAACATGAGACAGGTTAATGAGAAAATGTCCAAATTTATTACATGTTATCATATGTGGTTCCATAAGAATATGTGAAACCCAAGGGCAGATTGGGCAGTTAAGGTTAATATGCCATCTGGACAAAGGAAAAGGAGGCAGGGATCTAGTATTTCAAAGGGAAAGTAGGCAGTTCTCAGGTAGGTGAGAAAGGAAACATGTGGCAAACAGACTCTTGCTGGGCCTCCCGAAACAATGGGACGCAGAGGGGAGTCCAGTAAATAGCCTTTGCTGGAGTCCTCCCTCTGCCATGTGTAAGTGATGCCCCTTTCCCATAAGCAGGTTTTTCTATCTGAATTCCTTTAGGCAGGTAAGGGGAAGGCTCAAAGGTTCTTGCTGAGTCTTTTGTTTTTAAATTACCAGCTTAAAATCAATACCACAGAAAGCACATTTTGGGGTGACAAATTGGTCCCCCTCACTAGTGAATTCTTTGTCAACTCTAGTCGGCCACCTCATTAACACGTTGCATACGGATCACGAGAATCTTCACGAGGGATTTAAACCCCGCCGTATTCAACGTGTTAAGTATACAGGTTACCTTTGCATTTTGGCTTGATTTGTTGGTTAACAATTGTCTGTGAGTAACATTTGAGAATCTGTTTAAGATTTGAGACGTAAAATGTATTTTTTAATAAAAAAATTTAAACATACAAAAGTACAGTAGCAGAAGATAAGAAATAATCATGAAGCCATCTCTCTCCCATGTCTTAACAGTTTTCCCTGTTTGCTTCTGTGTCAGCATCTAAAAGATCCCCGCAACCCCACTTTTCCCCTAAAAAGTGCTTTAAAAGAGAGTTTTTTCCTCTCGGGACATGGTACCTATGTGATCATCAAGTACCCTCTCCTGTTATCTTTCTGCTTTGCAGTCCTTAGCTTGTGGCTTTATTCTCAAGGTCATCTCTTGGTTGCAAAGAAGGTCCTTGCAGCTCCATCCTTTGCATTCACATTCCAAGCAGGAGGTTAAAGGAAGTTAAGAATAGGGCAAAGGGGCTCAGGTCCCAGTGAAGCCATTCTCCTTCAATACTTTTCCCATAGCCCCACCCAGTGATTTTTGGTTTTATTTTACTGGCCACCTTAATCTGCAAGGCAGGCCGGGATATGCAAATTCTGTTTTAGTAATAAGGGGAGTTTGATTTATAAGAAGAGGAAAGTAGATCTTAGGTGAGCAACTAAGCAGTCTGCCTGCCACAATTTAGATCTTTTATATAAAAAAAAGTTGCAATATATAGTTGAAGCCGTTCCTTCCCTCCTTAGAAATAACAGTCACGATGTATATATTCGGTATATTATTCTCATGCATATTTTCTGTCTTTGTAATATATGTTTGTATCCATGAACAATATTTCTGATTTTAATATGCTTTAAAACTGCATGATGGAACATACTGCACAGATGCTGCATACTTTTTTTCATTCAACACTGTTTAACTATATTCATACACATAGTTCTAGTTTAACTGCTGTATAGTATTTTGTTACACAGTTCATTTATCCATTTTCTTCTTGATGTATTTTTAAATTGTTACTCTTTTTTTTTTTTTTTTGCCATTATAAACAATGCTGCTGTCTTTGTACATGTCTCCGCATACATATGTACAAGAGTTTCTCCAGGGTATATACCTAGAAGTAGAATTACCGAGTGACAGGGTAGTGCTTCAGCTTTGCCAGATTGCTCTCCAAAGTAGCAGTGCCAGATGATATGTGTCTTATTTCTTACTAGATAACATTAGTGTTTTTGCCAGTCTGATGAGATCAGATACTACTGAGCATATTTTTATGTGTTCATTGGCTAGTTGTGATTTGGCCATTCATGCCTTTTGGCCATTTTTCACTTGTGTGTTTTAATTTGGAGAAGTTTTTAATACACTCTGATACTAATCTTTTGTTGATTATTTCTGTTGTGGATATTTTCCCCTAGTCTTTGGCTTATCATTTAACTCTATAATGTCTTTGGTTGTATTAACATTTTTAATTTTCAATTAAATTAGAAATTATTCATTTTTATTTTTCATGGTTTGTGCTTTTTGAGTATTGAGAAATTCTCCCCTATCCACCAAGGACACTAAGATATTTGCCTATACTTTATTTAAAAATTTTTGAGATTTATATCCTTAACTCTTTGATCCACCTGGAATTGGTGTTTTGTATAGTGTGAGGTAGGAATTTTATTTTATTCTTACATATGGATAAACATTTATTAAATAGCCTATCCTTTTCACACTAATTTGTAGTGTGATATGGCAAGTTTGTATAGTCATATGAGTCTGACTCTAGACTGTGTTTTCATTGGTCTTTTAATCTACCTCAGTTCATTTATCATACACTGACTTAATTGCTATAGTTTGATATATAATAGACACAGTTCTCTCACCTTGTTCAAAATTATATTGGGCTTCTTGGCTTTGCTCTTTCATGTGATTTTTAGGATCTGCTTAAAATTCAGCGAAAAACTTTGCTGAGATTTTGATTGGAACTGAGTTAGGGTAGATTAATATTGAGAAAATTTACTTCTTTACTGAAATAAACCTTTCATATGTAAGCATCCTCTCTTCCTTTTTTTAGGTTTTTCTAAGCAAACTTCTGGTTATTACTGGCAAAAGAATTCCGTTGAATTTTGCACGTTGATCTTTTATCTAGGAACTTTGCGAAAGTTCTCATTGTCTTTATTTTCTTGGTTTTTTTATTTGTGTTTTTCTTTTCTGTTCTTAAGTTTTTGTTTTTCATGTTTTATTGTTCTGCATAGGACTTCTAGTACATTCTTAACAGGAAGAAGTGATAAAAGGCATTTTTTCCTTTTTTCCTAACTTTAAAAGGAACACTTCTGTTACCGAACTGAATCGAACGAGGATCAAACCGTCTGATGCACAGCAAAGCCAAACACTGGACATCGAGGTTTGCGCTGGAGAAATTAAAGGCCGTTTTATTTGTAGAGCACCAAGCAAGGATAACGGGAAGCTATCACTTAAAACTTGAACTCCCTGATGGTTTTTAATCAAGGGTTTTTAAAGGCAAAGATTAAGGATGAGGGGGAATAGGCTGGTGTGTGGAAGTGCTGGTGGTCCAGTTTTTGATTGGAGAGCTTTGGAACTTGGCTCTTTCTGGTAAGATATAGTCAGGGGCTTCAGCATTGGCTCTTCCTGCACAAGGGACTCTGCACTTCTGAAAGGGTCCCGGTGTTCAATTTCCAGTCATGTCTTGGTGCTTTGGTTCCGTGAGCGGGGTGAAATTTTGGTTCTGGGTGCAGAATGTTCTCTGCCCTCTGCACATGCTTCTGCTGCACAATATGCAAAGTTTGGTCTGCGGCCTCTGAAAGGCAGTGCAGTATCTTGTTAGAAACAGGAAAGGACAGTTTTGGACTGGTGCTGCGGTTACGTTTCTAACACATCACCAGTATGTATTTTGTTTACTGTAGATTTGGAGCAGATATCCTTTACCAGAGTTCATTCCTGTTTCTGATTTGCCAGGATTTCTTTTGTTTTTGTTTTAAATATGAATGGGTGCTGAGTTATACTATTTCACATGAAATTTAAGTCCTTTGCAACTGTATGGTTCACTTCCACCTCCATCCTTTGCACTAATTTTGTCATGTATCACATCTTTTTATTAATAAATTTTACAATACAGAGTTATCATTTTTGTTTGAATCAGACATATGTCTTTTAAGAAATCAAGAGAGGAAAAAAATAGTCTTTTATATTCATATATTTACTATTATTGAAATCTTCATTTCTTTTTACAGATCTGAGTTTCCATTTGGTGTCATTTCCCTTCTGCCTGAGTAACGTCCTTTAGCATTTCTTTTAGCACAGGTCTGCAAGAGATGAGTTGTTTTGGCTTTGTTTACCTGAACCTGTCTTTGTTTCATGTAATGAGAAGTCAACTATTTTTCTTTATGTATGTTGTTTTTCCTTGGGCTTTTTCAGGATTTTTTTGTATCTTTAGTTTTCAGCAGTTTGAATATGATGTGCTCTAGTTGTGATTTGTGTTGCGTCAGGTGCAGTGAACTTAGATTTGCAATTTTATGTTTTCCCAAATTGTGGACATTTTCAACTGTTATTTTTACGCATACTTTTCTGCATAAGTTTCTCCGTGCTCCCCTTTTGGGACACCTATTTCCCATATGTTAAACTTGATGCGATTGTGGCATCGCTCACGGAAGCTCTCTGTTCATTAAAAAATTTTTCTTTCCTGTCAGATCTTCATATTGGATCATTGCTTTTGATCAGTTTTTAAGTTGTCGCTAATCTAATGTTAAATCTGCTGTCAGACTTTGTATTTCTGTGTTCTGCCTGGTCCTGTGTTGTTCTTTTTATAATTTTCGTTGTTTGATGTGAGTTTCCTCTCTTCTTTAATAAAGTTTTTGAACATACTGATAGTAGCTGCTTTATACTCCTCGTCCAGTAATTGCAACATCTGGGCCATCTTGTGTTCACTGTATGTTGATTGCTTTTTTTCTTGATTGTAGGTCATTTTCCTGTTTGTTTTCATGTGTAGTAATTTTTTATTGTAAACTGGATATTATGGATGATAATGTTTTTGTGATCTGCAATTCTGTTTTTCTCCTAAAGTGTGTTGATTCTTTGTTGTTCTGGCAAGCTGTTACCTGGCTAGACTTAAACTCCAAACTCTGTCTCCCCTGCATTTGGGCAACAGCTGATATTCTTTCAGCTCTCCAGCTGTTGCTTTTCTTTGAGGTCTCTCCTGTGTTGTGTGATTCAGGATTCAGCTAAGAATTGTGGTGGAGTTTATAAACATATATTTTGGGGTTTCCTATTTTCTAGGATTTCCTTCCCCACTTTCTAGTTTCTCTGCTAGCTCCAAACTTCATCCTTTGATGTCTCAAGCCAGTATGATTGTAACTTCCTTCTTGAGTTTCAGCTACTCTGAACAGTTTAGGCTGCTGTCTGCCCTCAGCAAGCAGCTATATATAAAGACAAATCTCACCTATGTAGTATAGCTCCCCTCTTTCAAGGTTTGGTTACTCCCTAGTTTCTGAGTTTTGGTTGCTCTCCACTGCTTTCAAGTTGTTGTTTTTATGTTTTAGTCAGAGTTTATAATTGTTATTTGTGGGAGGTTTAGTCCAGTATAAACTATTTCACCTTCCTGTGTGTAAGTCTCCCATACTTTTACTTTTTTTAAGACAATTTTTTAGAGCAGTTTTAGGTTTACAATAAAATTAAGAAGATGCAGAGATTTCCCGTATACTCCTTGCCCCCATCCATGCATAGCCCCCCCATTATCAGCAACACTCACCAGAGTGGACTTTTTTTTAAAATCAAGGATAAATCTACAATGACACATCATAATCACTCAAAGCCCAAAGTCCCTAAGGGTCACTCTTGGTGTTGTACATTCATGTATCCATCATTATAATATCATACAGAGTACTTTTCACTGCCATAAAACGTCCTCTGTGCTCTGCCTGTTTATCCTGCTCCCCACCCCTGCTACCACTCTTTATTGTCACCATAGTTTTGCCTTTTCTAGATTAGCATATGATTGGGATCATACAGTATGCAGCCTTCTCAACTTGGTTTCTTTCCCTTAGTAATATGCATTTATGGTTTCTCCATTTCTTTTCACAGCTTGATAGCTGATTTCTTTTTAATGCTGAATAATATTCCATTGTCTGGGTGTACCGAGTTTATACATCCATTCGCCTGCTGAAGGACAGCTTGGTTTCCAAGTTTTGGCAATTATAGATAAAGCTGTTACAAACATTCACGTACAGGTTTTTATGTGGACATAAGTTTTTAACTCTTTTGTATAAATACCAAGGTATGATTGCTGGATGGTATGGTAAGTATATGTTTAGATTTGTAAGAAACTGCTCAGCTGTCTTGCAAAGTGGCTGTGCCATATTGCATTCTCACCAGCAATGGATGAGAGTTCTTATTGGATGAGAGAGCGTTCCTCACCAACGTTTGGTGCTGTCAGTGTTCCAGATTTTGGCCATTCTAACAGGTGTGTAGTGGTATCTCATTGTTTTGATTTGCATTTTGCTGATGGCATATGATGTGAAGCATCTTTTCATATACTCATTTGCCATCTGTATATTTTCTTTGGTGGGGTTGCTTTCACTTTCAACTTTTCTGAATCCTTACGTATTTAGTGTATGTCTCAGCATATAGCTTTTTTGAATCAAAAGTTTTTATTTAAGAATTTTTTTCAGTTATAGTTGACACTCAATATTATAGTAGTTTCAGGTGTACAGCGTAGTGGTTAGACATTTTTGTAATTTACAAAGTAACCCCCCCGGGTTAGTCTGGTATCCCACCTAGCACTTTACATAGTTATTACAATATAATTGACTATATTTCCTATGCTGTACTTTACTTCCCTGTAACTACGTATTTTGTACCTACCAATTTGTACTTCTTAATCCCTTCACCTTTTTCACCCAGCCTCCAAAACTCTTCCATTCCGGCAACTATCAGTTTGTTCTCTGTATCTGAGTCTGTTTCTATTTTATTTGTTTGTTTATTTTGTTCTTTAGATTCCACATATAGTGAGATCATATGGTATTTGCCTTTCTCTGACTTAATTCAATTAGTGTAATACCCGCTGGGCCCATCTATCTTGTTACAAATGGTTAAGATTTCATTCTTTTTTATGGCTGCGTAATATTCCATTGTGTATATGTACCACATCTTCTAAAAATCCAATCTAACCACTTATCTTTTAATGGATACAATTAGTCTTCTTATCTTTATTTTAATTATTTATGTTTTGAGAGTTATTCCTACCATTTCATTTCATGCTTTCTATATTTGTGGTTTTTTTCTGATTTTCAGTTTCCTTCTCGTTTTCTTTTGAATCAATCAATTTTCTTATCCCTCCTTTTTTCAACTTTAGTTTTTAAGTTATATGTTATTTTTTACTTAGTTGTTTACCTTTTAATTTTCAATAATATTTGATCCTAAACAGTATAAAGTCAATTAAATATGTCTACCCTATACCTAAACACAACAACCTTAAAATGCTTTAATTTCAATTACCTTTATTTCTTCCTGCATGGTATTGTTTTCTGGGTTCTTATTCATTTAATAAATAATTTTGAACGCTTCTACCATGTACTAGGTTCAATTCCAGGTGCTATAGTAATAGCGTTAAAATGAAATAAAGTCTCTGCCTCATGAAGCTTACAAGATAATTAATAAACTGATTAACATATATTAAGGTATAAATTAGTGTTTGGTGCTAGAATGGAAAGTAAAGCATTAGGTAATGACAGAGTGACGCTGGGATGGGGATGTTATTTTGCATATGAGTTTTGGCTGTCTTCAGACATTTCATAAGATTTTTAGGACTCAAGTATGAAAAAAACATAATTCTCATTCTGGAGGAGCTTGTAGTCTAACCAGAGAGTCCCTAGAAGAAGGTACAGGTATGGGAGCCATTGTCACATGGTGGGTGAAGCTTTACATCTGGTGAGTTTCCAAGGAGTGTGTGTGTGTCATATCAAGCAGCCTAAGGACAGATCCAGGCATATTGGGATGAGCCAGGAAAGTAGACGGAAGAAGCATGGTCAGAAAAGTTGGAGAACGAGAAATGATCCTGGGAACCAAGATAAGAAGAGGTTATATTTCTCTATACTCTGCCTATTCCAAAAATAATTTGAGGCTGAGATGTCAAGTAGAATGAGTCTGAGAAAGAGATTGGCCTTTTTAGTTAGGGCATTAGATTGATCAAACGGTTTCATTGAATTGAAGCCAGACTACACCGTATTGAGGAATTGAGAAATCAGAGACAGAGAATAAAGACTGCTTTTTTAAAAAAAATTTTTTTAAATAATTTTCCCATCTTTCTTTTGCAAATGTGCTACTCCTGCAGTCTTCCCTCTTTTTTTAAGGAGGGCTCAGCTCACAATGGCCGATGCGGGTTTTGAACTGGCAACCTTGGTGTTGTTAGCACCACGCTCTAACCAACTGAGCTAACCAGCCACCCCAAGACTACCTGTTTAGAAGTTGGTAAAAGGAAGAAGAAAGAGTGGTAATTTGAGGAGAAGAGAGCAGCATTAGATCTCAGGGCTAAGGTTGGTGTTTTGGCAAAGATACAGAATAAAACCTTAGAAGCTTTGAGGACTCCATGACCAGAAAACAGCATGGGGCCCTGGCCTGGAGGAGGTTCCTGCCTGGTCCTTTGCTTACCAGAAACTGCTCCCAGGATCCCTGGGGTTTTCCGTTGTTGATGGTGGCAGTGTATTTTCTAGTGTCAAGAGTTTATGGTTGGGAGGAAAGATGTAAATTTTCTGAAAAACCACAGTGTTCTGCTGTAATGATTTGGCACTTGTATTCAAGAGCTAAAAGTAAACACATTGGAAAACTTGCCTTGACCGTTGCTCTTCAAACTCCTTAGCATGATAGTCAAGACTGGCCCTATTCTGAACTCACCACCCCAACCATTTCTCCCAGTTTTTGTTTACTGTCCTCTAGACACTCCCTGCATTTGCCTGCCTCCCTATTTTAGCTCACACTGTGTTGTCCACTTGAAATACCCCTTTGCCCTTTCCTCACTCAAGTCGGTTCCCAAGTCATTCTCTCCTACCACTTTCTCTCCTTTGTGGACTGTAGCCTCTTATAACTTGGTACCTGTCACAAAGATATAAAAGCATTTTGTAGGTTGTGAAGTGCCACACAAATTGACCTTATTGTCTCTCCCCCTAAACTGCAAGCTTATCGAGGACAGGGACTGAGCCTTTTTCATATTTTTGTATATCAGGTTACTTAGCATCGTGTCTTGCATGTATTTTGATACTGACTAAAGTTTGAATGAATTAGGGATATGTGATTATGATAGATTAAATAAAATTGTGTCTAAGATGAGCACGTTGCATACCAAGTTCTAGGTTGTAGCTCTTAAATTTTTGTTGAAATTCAGCTTCTATGCAATCTCCTATAAAAGCAGACTCCTTAATTTGAATTTTCAGCTGATTCACATCTCTTTTTCCCCCCACAAAATAATACCTATCTAAATCAATAATTGTAGATTGCAGAGAGGTGCGTTGGGATGTTTTTGACTGTAATAGCAGAATACCTAGCTAAATGATGAGGGCTTTATCAGCTCACGCAACTAGAGGTCCAGATATAGGAGATTTCAGGGCTGGCCTGCTCCATGACTCCATGATAGTATCAGGGTCCCGTGTGCTTTCATGTTTGCACTTTGCCATCCTCAGCACGTTGGTTTCCCTCATGACCTCAGGATGACTGCAGCCCTTCTATGTGTGCTATGCAAACAGTATCCAAAGGCGGGAAAGTAGTTTCTCTTTCAGCATCTGTAGGAGGGAGCGTAACTTTTCCTGCTGCTTCCCAGTAGACTTCCCCTCGGGTCCCATTGGTTGAAATTTGGTCACTTGCGTGGCAATTAGGAATAGAACGGCCATGGTTGGCTTGGACCAATCAAGAATAGGCAGCCTAGCAGAGAATGGTCACCTGAATTCATTTGGGGGTCTGATGCTGTGAAAAACGTGGGGGCTGCGGGCGGTATAAGGAACAAACAATAGCTGCCATAGGTACCGTGTATGTGTTTCGGGCCTGCCCATCTGGATATTTGGAAAGTTAATATCCTCATAGATTTCTGAGAGGAGGCGAGATATTTTATAGTATTTCCATTGAGCTTGGCGTTGGATCTCAGTAATACTTTATTCATTGACTCACTCGTTCATGTAATAGACAATAACTGAACACCTGCTGTGTGCCTGGTACCGTGCTCAGTACTGGGAAGGTAGACATGGTCCTTGGCCTTAGGTGGTGGCTGGCCTAGCGTCTAGGGGAATAGGGTGGCTGAGGTTAGGGGGAGAAGGTAGAGTTGTTTTGTAATAAACTGATTTTAGGAAATTTATTTTTCACAGGAGATGTGGGACATTTGGATTTGGGATATGAATTCATTAGAAAAACCACTTTGGGGTAAGTTGATAGCTGGGAGTGAATGACTTCAGGGTTGCACTTCTCTTTACATTGGTGTTTGTTCTTGTAGCTCCGTAGGTTTCAGACTTTTGTTCATTGGACTTCTTGCCTCATATACACACAAGAAAATGGCTTGTACTAAAATCTCATTTTATTATTATTTTTTAAAATTCTTATTTTATTTGATTGTTTTTAAGATTTTATTGGGGAAAGGGAACAGGACTTTATTGGGGAACAGTGTGTACTTTCAGGACTTTTTCCAAGTCAAGTTGTTGTCCTTTCAATCTTAGTTGTGGAGGGTTTTGTTCAGCTTCAAGTTGTTGTCCTTCCAGTCTTAGTTGTGGAGACGCAGCTCAGCTCCAGGTCCAGTTGCCGTTGCTAGTTGCAGGGGGCACAGCCCACCATCCCTTGTGGGAGTTGAACCGGCAACCTTGTGGTTGAGAGCCCGCGCTGCAACCAACTGAGCCATCTGCGAAGCAGCTCAGCTCAAGGTTCCTGTTCAATCTTAGTTGCAGGGGGCGGAGCCCACCATCCCTTGCAGGACTTGAGGAGACAAACCCTGCAACCTTGTGATTGAGAGCCCACTGGCCCATGTGGGAATCAAACCGGCAGCCTTTGGCGTTAGGAGCACAGAGCTCCAACCACCTGAGCCACCCGGCCAGCCCTAAAATCTCATTTTAGTAATTTGAGAAATTCAACCATCCAGCATGGCCCAGTACTAATAAATTAGTCACTCACTTCTCATTAGGGAGGTTAATTTGAAGACTAAATGAAGGCCAGGTTTAGAAATAAAGACACTTATTATATAGGGTTTAACCTGCTTTAGCTTACCCAATAATTCTGTCATATGGACCAGAAGTCACTCATAGAGCCAGTATTGAAGATACAGGGTTAATTGAACTTCGTCTCTGAGCATCTCTTTCCAGTACTCCAAATGCTGTTTGAATTCTCATTGCATCCGTACAAATATAAAAGTTTCCTGATTTTTTTTTTTTTGTTTTACCTAAGAAAGTGCCTCTAGAAATACTATTTAATATTTACTGAGTATGTACTGTGGTATCTGAGTGTGTTTTGCATTACCTCATTTAATTTAGTATAATGGGACTATAAGGTGGGTATATTTTTCTCATTTAGAGGAATAAAGAGGCCCATGTTTATGCCAATCAAGTAATACTGCTAGGATAACACAGTTGATTAAGTGCTGGAATTAAAATTTGAACCCAAATGTGAATTTCAGCATTTGGCCTAATAGACATTTATTTCTGCTTTAATATGCTGAGTGTGTTAGGGGTTCCCAGGACCAACCCCAGGTTCAGGGATTGGCTAGGAGGACTCAGCAGACAGGATTCAGCATGTAGGCATAGTAATGGCTAAGATTTATTACAGCGAAAGGATACAAAGCAGTATTAACAAAGGGAAAAAGTGCATGGGGTGAAGCCTGGAGAAAACCAGGCATAAGCTTCCAAGAGTCCTCTCCCAGTGGTCTCACTCAAGATTGCTTTATTCTTCCAGCAATGAATTGTGCCAACACATGTGAAGTGTTGTCAGCCAGGGAAACTCATTAGACTCAATGCCATTGTTTTTATTGGGGCTGGAGGCACCCTCTGCCTAGAATGTACCAAAATTTCAGCTCCCAAAAGAAAAGCAGGGGTTTTTGCATAAACCGTATTGTTTGTACAAACAGTTTAGGCTCAGTGACCACACCTGTTATTTAAGGTAAATTTTATGTGGTGTAAGAAAGTTTATCATTCAAGTTTCCAGATGTTAACATCTGGTTCCAAACCTTGTAAGGACAGGCCTGCTATGTTCAGTTTTATCCTGTACACTGATTTATTCATTTAAGGAGATTGTGATTATGATCATTAGCCTCTGAAAAATAATGAGAGAAGTAGGTTAACGACCCAACACATTTTTTGATGGTGTTTATTTTGTTGGTCCCATGACTGCCCACTAGTGTGATTTACTGGAAGGACTTGCAACTCAACATACGCTGTCCCCACGTTAAGGTTTATTACAGCAAAGGATGCAGTGCGGGAACCTCAGGAGAAGGATACGCGTAGGTGAACGCTAGGGAGATCCGGCGTGGACTCGCGAGTCTGTCCGCTGCGAGGATCCCACCCACACAGTTTTCTCTCCAGCTGTGAATGAGACACGCAGGAGATGTCTCTGGCCAGGGCAGCACGTGAGTGTTACAGTCCCGAGTTCTCAGAGCAGGCTGGTCACATCGGCACACCCCTGCCCTATGGCCAGCCCTGCTAACTGAGACTTAGGACCCAGAACACATACCAGGTACATCATAAATCTTGATCACTTTAAACAGTGCCAACCTCCTGGTACTTTCTGACCCACTGCCTCTAACATCCTTAACCAGTGATGTGAACATTCCAGGAGTTTAATTCTCAGAGTTTGGCCTGGGGTCATTGCTATGGCTCCCGGATCCCCCCCCCCCCCCCCCCCCCCAGATTAACAAGGACTGGGTAAAGCAGACCTGCTGCGTTAACTCCTTCCTCACAGTACCCTGTGTGAAATAGTGTTGCATTTCCTATAGGATAGACGTTTAGAATATTCTAAACTTAGAAAAAAAAATTGATAGTAGAAATAGTTGACAAATTTCACTTCCTCTGAAGGGAAGTTTGTAGATTCTTTTCTTTTAGGAATTTATATAATGGTGACTTGGATTTCCCATTTTTGTCCACAACTATTTGTATATCCAGGTGTATACGTTTTGTTAAGGAACAATACAGAAATCTGAACATAAAACAGTTAAATCAAGATATTACAGAATTAACCCTCACTTTATGAAGGCCTTCCTTGTGAGAGTTTTAAACACAATGGTATCTCTTTTTCATGGAATTCGCAGGTTCACAGAAATATCAATTTTGCAGAAGGAATACAGTCCATGACTTAAAAATTGCCTAATTCCAGGATTTGAAACCAGTCTTCATTACTTTGTTTATTGCTATTTGAGACCTGCTTTATGTTATACAAAAAAGAAAGACAAAGTATTAGGTTGGCGCAAAAGTAATTGCGGTTTTTGCAATTATTTTAACTTATTAAACTGTAACTACTTTTGCACCAATCTAATAGATGGGTAAAGTTCCATGCTTGAAAAGGAGAAATTCTGAGTTAACAAAATTAAATAGGTTTCCTTATTGCAGAACTTCACAGAACCTTTAGTGCAATCTCCTGGGGCAAATAGAGTATATAATGTTCCCTAACTTGTTTGACCATGGAATTTTTTTTTAGTGAGGACTCTCAGATTTGGGTCCTGCAGTAACAGTATTCTTTAGAATAAAACAGAAGGACATTTGGAAGTCATAAAGGGTTTTAGGTAAAGGAGAGACAGAAAAAAATTAAAGAAAACCTTGTAGAAAGTTTAGTCTTACACTGACTGCTTTCTGATAAAACCTGTTTAGAAACTTCCCTATCTGGATGTCTTTTTCCTTCCAGGTTTCCTGAATTGATGTTTCTCCTTTGTAACGTGAATGGCTCATCTCTTAGACTGGTGGTTAACAGTGTGATAAGGTCTTACATTCATGCTTGTACCATATTCAGTACCCGACAGGTATCAAGGGCATAGTTGTCCAGGACTCAGTAAATGTCCAGAGAGCATGTAATGAGTTGTGACTCGACTGAAACTTTATCCTTTAAGGATCAACAATATAGTAGACATAAAAGTTGCTTTCAAAATGATGTCATTTTGAAAAACATTTTTGGAACTTAACTTTTAAGAACTTGAGTTAAATTCCTCATCACCAACTTCTTTTTTATGACCTTATGATTTTTTAAATTAATTTTCTCAGAACAGAATTATTCCACCATAGACATATAAACACTTTTAACTACTAGATTTCTTTTTCAGTGGGTAGAAATCATTTTAAGTAATTAAATGGTCATCATAGCTAAAGAAGGCCAGTGGCTCAAGAGTAGCCAAGGTACTCCTCAAGAAGTAGTGAAAGGTGAGAAGGCTTGCTTTACCATGTATCAAGAATTATTATAAAGCTAATAAGACATCTGTGTGGTGTAGGGATAGACAGGTAGACCTACGGAACAGAACATAGAACCCTGGAAACCTGGTTTATGACAAAGTTGGTATTGCACGCTGTTAGGGAAGAGAATGAACTGGGACAGCTAGTTGTCCACATGGAAGAAAATGACATTGAATCTCTACTTAAACCTGAAGGGTAAAACTCTAAAATATTTAGACTTACAACATTATTTTTAATGATCTCTACATAGAGAAGAATTTCTTAAGACAGAAAATGTGAACCATAAAAGACACCTCTTATTAAGAAGATAAGCTATATAAACTGGGAAAAGATACTTGCAGTATGTGTACTGACAGAAGATTAAAATCCAGACTGTAGAGAGATCTTTACAAACTAATAGGAAAAAGACAAAACAACCCACCCAGTAGAAAAGTAGACTGGACTTCAGTAGACACATTAGAGAAGAGGACATGGAATGGCCAGGAAGGTCAGAGATGGTGGGGAAATGCAAATTAAATACCAACTACACACCCACCAGATTGCCAGAAAATAAAGTCCAATATCAATAAATGTTGCCAAAGATACAATACATCCCTAGCTCTCATTTGCTTTCTATTTTGCTTCAACCACCTGGAAAAACAAATTGGTCATGTTCAGTCATGTTTAAAATATACATACCCTATAACCTAATAGCCCTAAAAATATACTCTAGATCAGAGATTGGTGTGACAACTCATAGTTACGAAAGGTTTTTAACATTTTTTAAATGGTTAAACATTTTTAAATAATATTTTGTAATTTATAATGTGAAAATTATATGAAATTCAAATTTCAGTGTCCATAAAGTTTCATTGAAATCCTGTCACATTCACTTGTTTACATAGCATTTATACTGCTTTTGTGGTACCACCGTTGAGTGGTTGCAGCAGAGATCTTGTGTCCGGCAGAGCCTAAAGTATTTACCCTCTGGCCTTTTGCAGGAAAAAGTTTGCTGACCCCTGCCCTAAATAAAGACTCTTGCCTGTGTGCACCAGGAGACATGCTCACGAGTGTTCATAGCAGTACTGCTTGTAATAACAGAAACCTAAAAAGAACCAAATGTCCATTAAGAGGAGAATGAATAAACTGGTATGCTTAGCCAATGGCGTGCCATTCAGTAGTGAAAAAGAATTAGCTGCAACCGCATGCGACAGACATGTGGATGGATGGACCTCAGGAACAGTGCTAGAAAATAAGCAAGTCACATTTTTCCCTTTATAAGCAGCCAGAAACAAATGTACACAAGGTAGTGTTAAGAGTGTCAGTGGGGTAACACTCTCAGGAAAAGGTAGAACGATGAATTCAGAACAGAGGGCACCGCTGAGGAACTTGGGAAGGAGGGGATTGGAGAGGGAGCGTTAAAGGTGAGTTTCTTATTCTTAACAAGGCTGGGGATGGGTGCTGTGTTGTGTTGTGATCCTTTATTTCTGTGATGAGTGTTATACATACTACAGTTGATATGTTTTTGTGATAGGGGCACTAAAAAGGATCTTTGCAAATAGTGTAGCGTGCCTCATACTGTATGATTGTTTATGACCATTAGAGGAGAGCTCGTCAGTGGGCTGGAGGCTGTCACTTTTACCTGTGAGTTCCACCCAGTCCCTCCCTGCAGTCCCTCCCAGGTGTTCCGGTTGTGTCAGGGACCCAGTTCAAACTCGCTTAAGCAGAAAAGGGATTAATCAAAGGATTCCTGGGTCTTTGCAGAAGCCAAGTTAGAGTCAGGGCTTAGCCGCCACCAGGACCGTCTGCCTGTCACTAACTACAGGCCCCTGCTTGTCCTAGTTCTCTTGGACTGCAGGTGGGCTTTCTGTGTGTGGGCTGCGTGGCTGGCTGCTGTCCTACACATGCATGCTTCAGCTCTAAGACTCAAGAAGCCAAGGGCTGAGGCTGGTGCTTGATCTGGCTGGTCCTTCCACTGTCTTGTGGCCGGGGGCTGGGTTTGTTAGCAGTAGAGACCCTTGGGGGAGGGGAGGGAGAGCAAGAGTCAGAATCATGAGTCAGGAAGCCCTCTTTGTATCCATTTTCTGTCTATTCTTTAAGTGTAAGACAATATGTGGCATTTTGACATAGCTTTGTGAATATCAGGGCAATTTTGAAGTGACCTTGAAGATATTTGACGTTGCCTAAGATACGATGCTCAGTGGTTGGGGTGGGAAGAGGGGTTAGAAATGTCTGTCAGGCATATTACTTTAATTTTTTAAAAAAATCAATATACAGCATCACCATGAAGATCTCATGCTGCTCCTTTGTAGTCACTCATCCCTTTCTTTTCCTCTGAGGAGGACATTTAAGACACTAAGACGAGGCAAAATAGACATTACAAACTTGCTTTAAAACATATTTACTATCTATTCTGAATGATTGGAAGAACACTTAACCCATTGGTGGTAGTGTTTAACTGGAATTAGGATTTATAGGTGGTTTTATATCTTCTACTTTTCTGCGTTTGCTATGTTCTTTGCACTGAGTATATATTACTTTATAATTGGGAAAAAATAGAAACTTTTAAAGGCATTGCTAGAAATTAAGTCAGTTAATTACCTTAGAAACTGACGTTGCACTCAAAATACCAAACATTGAATGTTCTACGTTGAAACATCTCAGCCAATAAATTTTATAGGAGTCTCTACCATGAATATCCCAAATGATAAGCTTGTTCCTCCATCCTCTAAACTTGGGGTAATACCTGGGATATAAACAGAGTTAGAGAATATCCATGGTTATATGGAATGTGGACATCATTTTGTGCAGGAGTTTTAGATTGGTTTCTACTAATTTTGTGTTAAACAGGTGGAATGAGAATACGCTAGTAACTAAAAATGGGTTCTTTTTTGGGAGGGCTAGTGAATGAGCCTTCTTAGTACTACATTTTAATAAATAATCACTTGCCTCAAAGAGTGATGTTGGCCTAAATAATTTATAGGAGGTGGAGCCTATAATACTGAAACCTAAGGGACTACAGCCATACTTACCTTAGCTGGTAGGTCATAGGCCAAAATGGCTGCTATGTTGTTTTAACAATGTTGGCTTCAGTTATTTTCTGTTCACAGATTTACTTTTGTTACTGGTATGAGGTGGGATCTGAATTTGTTTTACCATGTGGAAAACCACTTGTCTCTGCACTAGTTTACTGCTCTGGTTTGTAATAGTGCCTTTCCAATTTTCCATACATCTATATGTTTGTTTCTGAGTAACACATGGTTTTAGATATTTCTTTATAATAAATCCAGTCGCTCAAAGCTTCATTTGTGTTTTGATTAGAATTATATTAAATTATGTTACATGTCAATTTTACCTCAGTAATATTATTATATCAGATTTATAGATTACTTTTGGGAGGAAGCTGGGTTTTTTTTCTGATCATGGTATATCTATCTATTAGTCAGGTGTTCTCTTATATTCAACAGAGCTCCACAATTTTCTCTATATCTTGCATATATTTTGTCCAGTTTATCCCCAGATACCATAGAGTTTCTATAGCTATTTTGAATGTGGTTTGTTTTATATAGTCTTTTTTAAAAATTTTATTAAATTTATCTGGGTGACATTTGTTAGTAAAATTATATAGGTTTCAGGTGTACATTTCTATAATACATCATCTATATATTGCATTGAGTGTTCACCACCACTCGTTTACATATTCTAATTAGTTATTACCACACAGGATCATGGTTAATGTTATATGTCATCTTGTATTCAGCAGCCTGAATGAAATCATGAATTAGCTCCTGATTGTTTATCTCTTAATTGTTTTAGAATTTCTGTGTAGAAATCATACTATCTGCTGAGATTATTCTGTCTCTTTATTTTCTAATTCTTTTTTTCTTGTCTTATTGCTTAGACCTCCAGTACAATGTCAAATTGAAGTGAGGGTGCATATTTCATCTTATTAATGTATTGAAGTACATCAGAAGTTCCATCATTAAATATGTTTACTATAGGTTAAAGAATTTCCTTTCTGGTCCTAGTTTGTTGTTGAAGTTATCTATTGATGAGTAACGACTTACCTTTAAATTTAATGGCTTTAAACAACAAACATTTATTACCTCATATTTTCTTTGGGTCAAGAATGAAGGGGCAGCTTAGCAGGGACTCAAGATCTTTCAGGAGGTTGTAGTCAGGATGTTAGCTGTAGCTGCATTTATCTGAAGGCTTGACTTGGCTACTTCCAAACTAGTTCACTTCCGTCCATGCACGATAATACTGGTTGTTGGCAGGAGGCTTCAGTTTCTTCTATGTGGACCTCTCAGTAGGGATGCTTGAGTGTCCTCCTGACATAGCACTGGCTGTCCCCAGAGTGTGTGATCTGAGAGAGAGCTAGGAGGAAGTGTTTTTAATGACCAGCCTTGAAATCACACAGTTACTTCTATCACATTCTGTTGGTTAGAAGCAAATCACTACTAAGTCCATTCCACACCCTAGGAGGGAAATTATGCTCCACAGAAATGATTTTGTGTATTGAGGTTTTTTTTAAGTCTGTCTGCCCCCATAAAGTTGAATGAGAACTGGGGCTTTTGTCTGTATATCTTTACCTTAGACCTCTCTTTTGAGCCCCAAACTTTTGTATCCAGCAGCTGTGGTTAACCTCTCCCTTTGAGGATATCAGGGGTACCTCATACATAACATGTCCAAAATCAAACTTATGTTTCTTCCCATCTTGATTCTTCTCCCTTCCAAAAATTGGTTCTCTTTTACTGGGTCCACTTCTCTGAATGGCACTATTCTGCATCCAGTTGTACAAGCCCGTATTTCCTCCTGTTTATCTCCATCTAATCATCCTTCAATCTCATTGAGTTTGTCTCTTAATATCTTGAATCTGCCCACTTTTATCCAGCTCCAGCTTCATCTCACATTACAGTTTCCTCTTTTGTCTTCGACCCACTGGCCTTTCAGTGTCGGGCTCCTTCTTGCTATAGAGCCTTTACTACTGACTCACTGCCTGAAATGCTTTCTTCCCCTCAAATCATGTCTTCCTCGGGGAAGCCTTTTTGACAGATCCCTCTATTACAGATCTTTATAGTGCTATATACCTCCCTTCCAAGCAGTTTCACAATTGAAATATCACATTTATGTGACTTTGACTAATGTCTGTTTTCCTAGAGCCAACTCGAAACTATAAGGGCAGGAAGTGTGTGTATTTTGTTCACTTGTACTTTCTGCATTTGACACATTCCCTACATTTACTGAGTTTGTGTTTGTTGAATGAATAAGTGAATGAATACATTTGATTATAGTTCTGATTGATAAATGGAGCAAATGGAATATATAATTAGTAAATAAAATAATCTAGGCTCTCCTTACAGTGTTAGAGGATAACTATCATCTTTTTGAATCTTAGGTTTTCTGGCAGAGTCTAGCTACAAATTAAATGAATCGTTTTATTGAAGGGTCTCAGGTCTCATACCTCTGCCTGGTCAGTATGATGCCAAGTTAGTGATCTTAGATCTGGGTGCCTGAGAGTACTGTGTTTTTAGGAGAGGGGAGATAAGTCCGCAGCCTATCCCAAATGAAGCTTCCATTTTCTCCTGAAGGTTCCATTGAGCTGAGACTCTTCAACATAGGCTTGAAATTTCTGGAGAGCCTTGGTTAGAAGTAAGAAGGATAGGAGAAAATAATTATTTAGCCCTGGAAAATGCTGATCAGTCTTTGGGAAAACTTGGCTTATGACAAGTAGGTAGGATCAGAAGTTTACTGATACAGTTGATCTCAATACTTTGACATTAATTCCGATTTTATAACAATTAAATTAATAGTTAAATGCATTTCAAATGGAAGGTGTGTGTTTTTTTTAATTTATTGGGGTGACAATCGTTAGTAAAATTACATAGATTTCAGGTGTACAATTCTGTATTACATCATCTATAAATCCCATTGTGTGTTCACCACCCAGAGTCAGTTCTCCTTCTATCACCATATGTTTGACAAATGGAAGGTTTTAATCATTGTGGTTGGGACAAAACACGGAGCTTTTAGTGACTTCCAGGATATACTCGTATCGTGGTATGTGTCATTTGAGGAAACATACAACAATTTTTCTCCAAAAATTGGCATTGTTTCTTTGAAGTACCATCCCCCGCTCCATATTTATCTATTTTTAAGTGTATTGAGGCTGAATTTATTTACAACAAAATTCACCCTTTGGACGTAGTTTTTTAAGTTTGGACAAATAGACATAGTCATAGGACTACCGCCACAAGCAAGATATGGAATGTCTTCATTATCACAAATTCCTTCATGTGCCTTGGAGGGCAATCCCCTATTCCCTCCCCAGCCTCTGGTAACCGCTGATCTGATTTTTGTTCCCATAGTTTTGCCTTTGCCCAAATGTCATATAAATGGAATGGTATGCAGCCTTTTGTGACTGACTGCTTTCACTTAGCATAATGCTTTTGAGATTCCTCCATTATTGCGTGCATATCAAGATTTGATCTTTTTTATTGCTAGATTGCTGGGTAGTATTTCACTGTACAGATCTACCACAATTTGTTTATCCATTCTTCAGGTGATGGACATATAGATTATTCCAGATATTAATGGTTATGATTAAGCTACTACAAAGATTTGTGTAGAGGTCTTTGTGTAGACACGTTTTCCTTTTTCTTCAGTAAATAGCTAGGAATGGGATTGCTAATTTGTGTGGGGAGAAACTGCCCAGCTGTTTTCTAGATAGGCTGTACCATTTTGCATTTCCACTGCCAATGTATTAGAGTTCTGGTTGCACCAGTTCCTTGCCAGCAGTTGGTATTTTTCTTTTAAACATTCATATCAGTGCATAGTGGTGTTTCATTATGGTTTTAATTTGCAGTTTCCTAATAGTTAACGATGTTGAACATCTTTTCATGTATTAATTTGCCATCTGCATTGCTTTTTTGGTGAATTCACGGTTCAAACCTATTGTCCATTTTATTGCAATTTTTTTTTTTTTTTTACATTTTGAAAGTTCTTTATGTATTCTGGAGACAGGTAATTTATTAGATATGTAATTTGTAGATATTTTCTTTCAATCTGTGACTCGTTCTTTATATTCATTACAGTGCCTTTTGAAGAGCAGAAAGTTTTAATTATAAATTCCAGTTTATCAATCTTTTATAATTTGTATTGTGTAGTTTTCTTTCTCTAAGGAATCTTTGCCTAACCCAAGGTCGCAAAGATTTTTGCTTCTCTTTTAACTACCTTTCCCCCGTCCCTCCTGCTTCCTCCATACCCCTCTACTTTCACACCACTGCGTTTCACCTCCCCCCACTGCATTTCACCTTCAATTTTAGAATCTAATTTTCCACCTTGGAAAAATTAAACAGGAGTAGCTACAAAGTTGTAAAGATTTATATTTAAGTATTCTGGGCTGTATGCATTAAAAAAATAGTATATAGCATATTTTAAAGGACATAAAGCCACCTTTGAATCCCAGATATTGTACTAGCAGTCAGTCTGCTTTGCCAGTGATCAAAAGAGAAAGGCTTTCATGTGAAGTAGCTCAGAATATAAGTTTACTTATATATCTCAAGCTTCTCTGGAGAGAACTCTCGTTTCGTGACACAGTGCACTCTAATCCTTTTGCATTTCCCCTCACCCAGTTCCCGTAGTTATCAGTAGTTGCTCATTTGCATGTGACACAGTATCAGATACCAGTAAGGCTGATTTCGAGGCAAGAATATGACAGCATCCCTGTTCTCACTGTGCAGTAAGGAAGTCAGGAAGTGTTGGTTCGATAAAAGGAATATAGCCAAGAGATCAAGTCCCCAGAGAGTTGAGCAGAAGTAATACTTTAGATTTATAAATATCACTTAGTATTTTTTGGAGGTGCATGTCAGTTGCTGTCTAGCAACCTTGTGATGTAGGCGGGACTATTATATCTTTTTCATAGGTAACCTCTCTGGCCTGTCATCATTTGTTCAGGGAAATACATTTGTGCTGCCTGCCTTGGAACATGCATGTAAAGTTGCCTTTGTCAGAAGCTGCTGCATTGCCCATCAGCTGGGGCCTTCAAGAGCACGTGCTTCTATGGCTTTCAGTGTGGGGCATGTGTGCAAAATGTGTGTTTCTTGCATCGACCTCATCTGAAAGCACTTGGCTTGTCACCTTATCAGCGTGACACAGGCTTTGTTTGAGACTTGGTGTCAGCTGCTCAGCAGGTCTCTCCATAGTTCAGGGCTCAGGCTGCTCCAGACCTCCCCACGATGAACTCCTTATGCCAGAAATGTTTCCAGTCAAACTACCCCAAATGACTTGCCAAATTTGGTGATAGTTCCTCAAGTCATTTTCTGATATTTTAACAGATAGGGGTTGGGGTGCCTGTTGGAAATAGAAACTAAAGATCAGGAAAGTCTATAAAAATTACTGTCAGAGCCAAGACTAGGTCTCAGATAGTGTGATACTCCCTTTTCTTTTCCATTAGCCTATCCATGAGCCTGTTTCTCAGTGGCTGGAGACTGAAGTATTTTTAGAACTGGATTCAGTGGGGCAGAGGGACGAGAATTAGCCCAGTAAACTGCTATAGTACAGGCTGCTAGGAGAACTCCTATTACCCTTTGGGCCCTGGGAACTGAATGTTGAAATGGCCTGGGAATCATTGTGACACACTCAGTGTCTCAGCTTTGCCTTTGCATTGAGGATAGCAATGAATAGAAGGCAGGTAAGCCCCATGTGTTTGGATATGAGCTAGTAAGTAACTCACTGTTGTTTTAATGTGCATTTTCCTAATTATAGTGAGTTGAACACTTTTCTGCGTGTTTATTGGCTATTCAGGTTTCCTTTCTGCAAAATGCCTGTTACATCCTTTACTTATTTTCCTGTTCGGTGGTTATATATGGATTTGTAGGAGTTACTTATATGGTCTCGATACTATTAATTTTTATGTATTTCTCAAATGTTTTTCTAAATCTGATTTAGAAACTTATTCTTCATAGTAAAATTTCATATGTATATTAAATAATCTTACAATTTTCTAGATTCTGAATTTTTAAGTTAATCTTTTTTTTCTCTTTAGGTTATGAATGCAATTTCTGATGAAACTGGATTGGAAAAATTTTCATGATCTTTGTATATTTATATATATATATATTTTAAAATTTTGCATTTGACTTAAAGTGCCATGAGAATATTTGCATATTGCAAGGTGGTCCTAGCCACCTCCTTGGTTTGGGTACTCTTGGATATGTTCCTGCTGCTTTACTTCAGTGAATGCAACAAATGTGATGAAAAAAAGGAGCGAGGGCTTCCTGCTGGGGATGGTGAGTGACATTTTGTTATAATACACTTATTTTGATAAATGTGTTACAGGGTTTTTGTTAGCTAATTTGGATATTATAAAATTTTATCATTTTTAAGATTAATAGTAATCCCTGGTTTCCTATATATGGTGATCGTATCCAACGATTCTCTAGTAGGTTTTTCCAGCAGTTAAAAGTATTAAAGTATCATGTATAGAATTGCTAAATTCAATTTTTGTGTTCAGTGTTAAATGCCATTAGTTTTCTGGGAGTTATGTTATGTTACCAGATAATACAGGGCCTGTCATAGTTGGAACTATCAAGATTGTATAGATTAGTGTAATGCCATAATACTGAGTAGAGTATTAAAATTGTATTATCAGGTATCAAAAAGATATTTCTCCTACCTTCTCATCTTAGTACTAAGGGAAGAAGTCATTCTAGATAGATGTGATCTGGAGAATTCTTTTTGTTAATGTTATAGGTAGCTCCAGTTAGCACTTCTATGGTAGGGAGGGCTTTTGAAAAGATCAGGCTATAGAATAGGGGTTACAGTGAGAACACTGCAATATCTGGTGTGGAAAGGAAAGGAAACACAAATATGAACGATCTAGGTAAGAAGTACTGACATTTTTGGCAGAGGACACCTGAAAAATTCAGTTTTAAACTCCTTGTGTTCAGCAAACAAATGCTTTTCAAAAATACAAAAACATAATGAAAATGACTGCATTGTGAGTCAATATTTCAACTGTTCTGGGCTCTAACTCTGTGATTAGTTGTAGAATATCTGACTCTACAGTAATTCCATTTGAAGGATTTACATGTAAATGATTACTGTTTTAACATAAGTTTTATTTGAGTATGTAGCCACATTTAAATATTTTGCACTTTATAATGAGGGCACCTGGTCCCCTAAACTTTATAATCTGAAATTGCTTATTTGTATTGGTAACTGTGCCTACTTACTGTAATTTTTATAGAGGAGATTATATAATCAGTTCTGTTTATTTCTCACTGGCAAATTTGCCTAAAATTAGGCTCAGTTGCCAGCACTGGACTCTAGTAATATCAAGCTAAGCCCTAACTTTTAAAATTTTACTTTCCCCATAAGTTTTTAAACAATATTTTTTATTGAAAGTGAGCCTATTTGCTGACTTTCCTAGTCTAGTTTATGGCCCTGCTGTTTAATCACTCTGTTGGGTGACAAAATGCTACCTCCTTAACTGTTGTCAGAATTGTGACTCTCTGTGTACATTTAAATCAAAGGGCAGGTATTACGCTTCACCAGTAAGAAACTAGGATATTCTTTCCCCAAAAAGAACAGGTTAACTTTCCCCTCACCCCACCATAATTCATTGCTATTTGTAGTGGGAGCTAGTGGTATTCTGTCTTACACGCAGACATGGAAGTAAGAAAGTATAGGACCTGTAGTGTGTAAAGGTCCACTTGGCAAATGTTTTTTAAACACTGATGTGTGCTGGGCAATGTAATAGGTGCTAGTGATGTGCAGTTCAACCACAACAAAAGGACAAATAGGAGAGAAAGAATAAAATGATATAATAAATACCATATAGAGATGTGCATAAGAGCAGAAAGGAAGGAACGCCTTGGGGCACAGGCCAAGGTACAGTATGGAAATAATGCTGGAGTCGAGTAGTGTCCAGCTCCACAGATGTTTGTTAGGTTGGTGGGTGAGGGGAACACCTTCCAGGCAAAGGAAAGAAGCATGTGCCAGGTAAGCAAGTGAGAGAACAGAGTTGACAGACAGGAGAATGTGAGGAAGGAGCTTGGATGGAGCTTGGGAGCTTTGGAACTTCGCAGAGGCCCCGTCGCAGGAGGCCTTTTATGGCTCGTGGAGTGTTTTGGACTTCTTAGCTTTTCTTTAAAACATTGTCTTACACTAAAAGAGCACACAGATAACCAAAGGATATTTATAATCAGGGGCCACTAGATGTCTGCCATCCACTCTTTATGTTATCTATGCCACATACGGAAGATAATTGTCACCTCCAGAGCTCTGCTTCTTTCTACTGACCCCTGAACACCCCTGTCCCCAAATCTGTTGATTGCTCTTTATTTTCAGTCAGGTAAGAAAGTACAATTGATTATAAGAATTTTATAGTTTATGATTTAAAAAGTTTTAAAAGCTTATGGGCATTATATTTCTTGTATTATAGTTTTTATTACACCTGTCGTTGAGAATAAAAAAAAGAAAATCTGTCAGCCCTTATATTTAAAGAGCTTACTTTCAGGACAAATATTAGGCAGGATTTGTTGTTGAAAACAGCATTAAAAAAGTTTTCTACAATTTTTAAAGTTATTTCCTAACATTTTCATGTCCCTCCTAAAACCACAGTTTCTTCTGAGAATGGGGAAAGTTATTATGTACCATATTTTTCTTGATGGTTCTCTAAAATAGATTTTTATATTCTAGACAAAATTGTTAAAGACACAAAGAATAATTTTATATGCTGCAGCTCTCGCATTGGTAGGTTGCTTTGTACCACCATCTGAGACAATCATCCTATAGGTCAGCTTTACCGACTAGTGCTATTCTTGGGCAGATGAAGCCTGTCTGAAGACAGATGGTTTTCCACTGCTTGATGTCTCCATTTTTGTACAGAGACTTTTTGAGAATGCCTAAAGATTATACTGCAGGAGAATAAAACTTCCAGCTTAAAAAAACAAAACAAGTAATGTCCTAAACTGACATTTTCATCTCATTATTATCCTCACCTCATTCTGTATCCATCCCTTTTAAATGGGAAGTTTAACACACTTTTATCCAAATTTAATACATCCTAGAACCTGTTTTTCTTGCAACGTTTTTAACATCTCAAAAACATATAACAAAGAACAAGATTTGGGAATTGCTGATCTGAAATATATATGTCTGTATGTGTGTCTGTATGTATGTGTATATTAATATACAACATTTCTGATTAGAATTATGTTTCATGGTGTTCCACCTTGCATGATGCTTATTATAATGACTACTATTATCAATTCTAGGGTTTTATTTTGACTTATAAATAGCACTTCTACTCATATGTTAGATCAGCGTATAGTTACAAAATTCCTATGAGAGACTATGCGAAACTCCGCAGAAGGTACATGAATGAATCAAAAAAACCCAGCTAAAAAGAGATCATAGCCTAGTGGGTGATAAGACAGGTGTTTAGCAATCATTATAGTAAGAGGTAGCAATTGACTAGAGACATAAGAGCCTTAGATGAAATGACGTGGTAGTCAAGAGTAGTACATGGAGAGATTCAGAAAAGCTATAGTCAAGAAAGGCCATTTTTGCTGGGCCTTGAAAGACAAATCGGTGTTTGATGTTGCAGAGCGAGGAGTGGGAAGGAGTTGCCAAGGCAGGGGACTTGTGTGAGCAAGGGCACCAAAGCAGAAAAACATGAGGTACATTTGGGGAACAGTAGTGAGTTGCTATTTGAGGACTGGGAAGAGGGTGGTGGAGAGCCTATAGCTGATAAGTTTGGCAAGTTAGGTTAAATTCCACATGAAAGAGATTGGACTTTGGAGACCATGGGAATAACACAATGCAGGCTATGCTGCAGGGAGGGTAATGTGGTAGCAGTATTTGGGATGGGTGTGCCAAAGCTATGCAGTGATTCAGGTGAGTGGCGCAAGGTGAGGAGGGTTTGAGTCAGGACCCTGGTGTGGAATTGGAAGACAGGGAAACCCCTAGGAGAGGATGGGCTCAGAAATGGTTCTCATTGTTGAGGGCACAGTTTAAATTCAAATGTTATTAACAGAAACATGACTCGATTATTATGAAATTGTTAGTTAAGTTTCCTCCTTATTCTTAGCTCTAGAGCCAGTACAAAAGCCTCATGAAGGTCCTGGAGAAATGGGGAAACCAGTCGTCATTCCTAAAGAGGATCAAGAAAAGATGAAAGAGATGTTTAAAATCAATCAGTTCAATTTAATGGCGAGTGAGATGATTGCACTCAACAGATCTTTACCAGATGTTAGATTAGAAGGGTAAGTACTTAGTGTTGTCCTGATAGTAGTGAATTTGAATGAAAAGCATGTTCTGGATTACCAATGTATTGCACTTCAGTGTTGACTGTTCTTGAAATGAATGTCACATCACTAATTTATTACTTACCCCACTTAAAAATAAATGCTAATAAAATAACACCTTAAGTTATTGGTCATTAGAACTATGTATTTCATGCTTTGGAAAATAATTGTTTATCTTAATAAATTAAGATAGTAGAGGTTTTTAACTACATTATTACCAAAACATTCATACCGTTAGTTGTAAGTACACAAATTACTGAATTTTTACATATCTGTATACCTTTCTAACTATCATTTAATTAAGATATAGAACATTTCTATCACCCCTGAAAGTTCTTGTATGTTCCTTTCCAATTAGTATTTGCATCTGAAGAGGCAGCCTTTGTTTTGACCGAAACATAGATGAGTGTCGCGCTTTTCTTGAACTTTTTGTAAATGGATCAATATACAAAAAGTAAATGGATCCATATTGGTTTGTGTCTTTGAAATCAGTGTTGTGTATATCAGAAGTTTATTCTTTTCCATTGCAGTGTAATGGTTTAATGTGAATATATCATAGATTATTTACGGGAAATTGGGTTACTTCCACTTTTTGGCTATTATGAATTAAGCTATTTTGATATTCTTGTGCATGTCTTTTGGAGGAATTAAGCTCTCATTTCTGTTTGGTATGTATTAGGGGAAAGGAATAGGGTATACATTTATATAGGTTTAGCATGTGGTGCCAAACATTTTTCCAAGATGGTTGTACCAATTTACACTCCTATTAGCAATATAAGAGACCCACTTGCTCCATATGAAGAAGTATCTGGACTAGAGGACAACAGGCCCAGTTAAAAGCAACAGAACTGTACCAAAAACGGGTGGGTTAAGTGAATATGTACGTTGCTGAGACCCCCTAGCCACCTTGTCTTCTGTGGCTGCCATCAGTCTCCAGGCAAGAGATTGGAGGATCTTTCTCAACAGAATTGGACTAGCCCTAGAGAAAAAAAACCTACAGATACGGACATCAAAGATTCTCCAATTTATGGCACAGCCTAATCACCCCAGTGGAAACTCATAGTTAGTAAGCTCTCACTTGTATAATCAGAGCTTATATTCAGCTTTTTGATCTTCCATTTTATTACAAACAGATAACCAAGTAATACTAGATATCAGAGGAAACCCTCAAACACGAAAAGTATAGTCTAAAGCAAACAAACAGCAATATGGAGGAAGCAAAGACTATTCAGGGAGAAGATTATTTAAAGGAAATAATTAATAATCCCAATGAAATAGGAAAACATTAAAACCATAAAACAAGAATAGGATACTATTAAAAAGATACACTAAGAAAAACCACACACAAAAAAAACCTTTCAGAAATTAAAAAAAAAGAATCAAAACTCTATAGCAGGTTGGGAGGAAACCTTCCATGAAAATGGACCAAAGAGACAAAGAGATGGGCAATAGTAAAAGTATATGAAATTGAAGTGACAATCAAGGAGGGCCAACACTTGATATATAGAAGTCAAAGAGAACAACACACTTTCCCCCCACCCAAAAAAAAAAAAAGGGAGAGAAAATTTATCCATAGAATATTCTAGAGCTGGGCTATATAGGTTTTCAGGTTGAAAGAGTCCACTGTGTTTTCAGGACAATAGATGAAAATAGACCGCACCCAAGGCATTGTGAATTTTAGAATACCAGGCCTTCTCCTTCCCAAAAGACCTGTAACTTAGGTTTTTAATAGAGAAACTGTAAGTTTCTCTAGAGAACGAAGCAGGTCATAATCAAAGGATTAATCAAAATGTCTTCAAACTTAGCAGCAACTCTGAAAACAGGAGCAAAATTCTAAAGGAAAACAGTTTCCAACGTAGAACTTTATACCCATCCAAACTCACAATCAAATGCACAGGTTAAATAAGGACTTTTTTTGGAACTATAAGGTCTCAAAACGTTGAACTACCGTACACTCTTTCTCAGGAAGTTACTGGAGAGTGTGCTCTACCAAATGAGGACTTAAACCAAGGAAAAGAAGGGCATAGGATGTGGAAGATAGGAGATCCAGCATGTGCAAGAGATGGCAGGAATCCCTGGAGGATGGTGAAGGGAGAGCCCTGGGTGAGAGTTAGGCAGGCAGAGAGGCAACCAGCAGGTTAGAAAACACTCCAGTAGGGACTTCAACATGTTGTTGAAGTCATATCTGGTACAGTTGAATGTGTCTAGAAGAGATTTCAACAATTGATGGAGAGTTTGGGGTTGAATTGTTATTAATAATAAGGACGTAGAAAACCATAGCAAAGGAAAAAACAATCATTAACTCCAGGGAAAACTTTTAAAAGTTCTTCAGAGAAAGCAAAAATAATCATCGTTCACTACCTGGCAGAGCTGTGAATGAATCATAATAAGATGACCGTTGAATATTGTGCATGTAAAAATTAAACTGAAGGGATGGACAGTATCTGTTCACCCAGTGAATTGGTTAAGTGGACATCAGTCAAGTGAATCTTCATTGCAATGTTAGATTTTCATAAGTTATGTATACTTTCCTGAACAATTTCAGAATTACTGAAGAAAGCTAGACAGACTCTTCAGGGAAGTCTATAGTTAAAATTTTAATAATGCCAATATTAAAAACAGCCTCAAGTATTGTTTCTTATAATTTTGTAATTTTAATAATTCCCCTGAGCATATAACCACTCTCAACACATTTTATTAAGCATTTTTTTTGTTTTTAATCTTTTACGTGGTTCTGAAGATAGTTTTATTAATGAGTAGCTTGTAAGTGTATTATAAATCACCAGTTTTTGGACAGTAAACAACTTCATGATGTTAAGAACAGTGTTTAAATAGTGTCATACATATACTTATGCCCTGAATTATGGGCTTGATGAGGACTCCTCATACTTGAAAAAATTTTATGCAAACCACTAATACATAGTCCTGGCCAACCATTCGGTATTTATGGAACTGGGTTGCTTGGGCAGATGGGTCACAAAGTCATTACCACTGAGTAGCCTTTTTATACCTTCTTGCTCCATCTCTGTGATGGTATCCTTTTTAATTTTTTTAAATTTTTTATTATGGAAAATTTCAAATGTATACAAAAATAGAGATAATAGTATAATGAACCCTCACGTATTTATCACCTTGCTTCAACAATTCCTAACAGTATTGTATTATACACTCAAAGATATCCCCCAACAATCTCCATCTCCTAGTATTGATACCTCTCTGTCATCTCCACCTGTGTCGTACGAGGGTTGATCTGTATAACCAGTAGAACACAGTACAATTGATTGTCACTTTCAGAATTAGGTTATAAAATACACCGTGGTTTACAGTTTGGTCTTACTCTCACTGGGCTCTTTGGCTCTGAGGTAAGCTAGCCAACATGACAGGAGCAGCCCTGTGGTTTGTGGCCTTTTGTGATCAACGAGGTGCATGAGGTTAGAAGATTCTCCAGGCCCATGCAAAGACATACAATTCATAAATATTATAATATGTATCTCTGAAAGATAAGGACTCATAAAAAAAAAGAAAAATCATGATACCATTTATATATCTAAAAGTTATTAACAGTGATTCCTTAATAACATGATGTACTCAGTATTCATGTTTCCCTAGTCAATGTCATATATTTTTCTTTTTTCTTTTTTTTTTTTTTTTTTGTAGTCTTTGTATCAGGATCCAAATAAGGTCCACACATTGTAACTGTTGGATATGTCTCTTAAGTCTCTTTTAGTCTGCAGGTTCCTTCTCCGTCTTTTTTTCCTGACATAGTTTATTATTTGAAGACCAAGTGGAGTTTCTTGTATCTTTCTTCAGCCTGCATTTTGCTGACTGGATCACTTACTCTGTTTCCTCTCTTTCCTATGGTTGGTAGATAAAAGACATTTTGTACTGATATCCTTGAAGTCAATAAATTGTGTGTTTGTGGTAGTAAAGGTGTGAAATTGGTCCATCATGTTCATCATCATTGGACAGGTCTATTATCTGTCCCATCTGTCTATTTTCTCTTTTTGGAACTCCTATTAGTCAGACTTTGGACTGTTTGAATCGATTATCTTACCCTTAGTATATACCTCCCTTCTTCCCTCCCTCCCTTCTTCCCTCCCTCCCTTCTTCTCTCCTTCCCTTCTTCCCTCCCTCCCTCCCTTCCCTCATTCCCTTCCGCCCTCCTTTCTTCCCTCTCTTCCACCAACCTCCCTTTCTTCTCCCTCTCCTCCACTCCTCTCTCTCTACCTCTCTCCCTCCCCCCATCTCTTCCCCTCCCTCCCTTCCTTCCTTTCTTCCTTTCTTCTTCCAGGGAGAATACTACACTATCAGTTACTCTCTTGAGTTTTTTTATTACTAAGTCTTTATCATTGTTGTCTGACTTTTTAAAAATATTGACACAAAATCTGCAGTTTACCATTTTTATACATGTAAATATTTGTGAGATGTTTAGTATAACAATAGTTTTTAGAGTAATATTAACTTCTGTCAGTCCCATGAGGCAGGTAGGTTTTAAAAAGTACCTCAGAGAGTACTGTAGCCCCAATAATTGAATCAGGTTTGAATCCAGGTCCTCTGTTTTAATTCCCTTCTTTCTCTACCTAATTGCTGAAAGTTATTTTTTCTCATTTTTAAAACTATTCCTTTTAAGGAATGCTAGATTAAATTCTGGAAACAGATTGAAAGCATATATTTAGTAGAATTCTGTTTTCTCATACTAGATAAGCTTTTCTAGATGATTTTGATGAACTTGTGGAAGTTGCTCTGCTTATAATTTTTAAGCTGAATGGTTTTATATTTTTTCAGGTGCTTTTAGTAGCTTTGATATTATTCTGTAAAAGAGTAATTAGTAGTTCTATATTCTGTAGAGAGTATTTGGTAATTCTAAGGCTAATATGTATTTTGTTTCAGTTAAATTTTGTAAACAAAATATTCTCACATATATATTATCTTTTTTTTTGTACTTGTATTTCTCTTCTTATAGTTTAGTTTCTACCTACCTCATAAATTGTAAATTTTTCTGTTATATGTTTTAAAAGTACTTCATATCTATATATAAATATGTAATATAGTTTCATATTTTTAACTTAAATAATAGTACAGCATATGCATGTGTCTTCTGCAACTTGAAGTTTTTTTTGTTCACGCACTGATTTTGAGATTTACCTATGTCAATATATGTCATTCTGGGTCATTCATTTTAACTGCTTTGTAGAAGTCCATTGTGGGAATAGACCAATATATTGGTCCTTTAGTCATTAATTGGTCAATTTAGAGAGTACCTGTTAGCATTTTAATTAGTGAAATAGAAGATACCAGAATATGTCTTATGCAGTAAAAATATTTCTTCCATTAATCATTGTTTCAGTAAGTATATGCTAGATTAACATAAAATGTATCTGTTATGGGTTATGGTCAAAACCATGTGACTATAGATGTGAAATTATGGAGTTAATAGGTATGTGCTTATTTATTTCATTAATTTTTTTAAATTGATCCCACAGTGTACCAGTGTACACTTTTCAGCTGCAGGGGACGAGAGACTACATTTCTCTTCATCTTCATACAGAGTAAATAGTGGCATGAGTGAGACATAATAGTGGCATGGACTAGGCTGGCACAGGTGAAGAAGTTTTCAAATTCTGATTGCATTTTTAAGATGTAATCTATCAATGCTGATGGGTTGGATGTGGAGTAAAAGAGAAAAGGAGGAGTTAAGAATTCAGGCCTGAGCAGCTATCTGAATTAAAGTAATCCTTGCTAAGATGGAAATAAGAGGAAAGTAGAGATATGAGTGTAGAAATCAAGAGTTCTTAGCACGTATTTATAAGTTGTAAAATCCTGTGGTTCAGGGGAGTGGTTGAAGCTGTGGTCATGAAGGGATAGAGAATTTAAAGACATGGGACTGAGTAAGATAGCCTCGGGAGTGGATGAGATTACAAAGAGGTTAGGTGACTGACATTTCAGACTTTGAAGATAGAGAAGAAGAGGAACTTCTACCGTGTTTCCCTGAAAGTAAAACGTAACCAGAAAATAAGCCCTAGCATGATTTTTCCAGGATGACATCCCCTGAACCTAAGCCCTAATGCATCTTTTGGAGCAAAAATTAATGTAAGACCTGGTCTTATTTTCTGGGAAACACGGTAGCAAGAGGCTGAGAAAATGTGAGATTAAAGGGAAAAAATATATACGGTAACGCCCAAGAAGCCAAGCAGTGTTTCAAAGAGGAAGTGGTGAACTGTTTTAACTACTGCTGAAAACTAAAATAAGTTGAGGTCTCTAAGCTGACCAGTGAATTTCAGTGAGTGGAGGTTGTTGGAATTTAGACAAAATTGTTTCTGTGGAGTGATTGGAATGAAACCTTGCATAAAAGAATAGGAAAGACTTCTACTTTCTATAATGGTGGCCTTGGTGATCTGGACCAACTCTCCAGTTGAGGACACCTAGAAAGTTAGGAAAAAATATAAAAATCATCTGCTTGAAAACATCTAGAAGTTAGAAGGCAGTGAAGAATTACAGAGCCAAAATATGGGAGAAGATGGAAACCCAGGGGAAAAACCCTAGAATTTGAAGGCTACTTTTTACCTAGAGGCATCTGCTAAATCCAGATTGTTAAACAATGCTTTTGACAATCTTTTGGTGCTAGGGCATAAAAACTGAAGTCCACAGCCTATCGTGTGTGTGTGTGTGTGTGTGTGTGTGTGTGTGTGTGTACATGTACATGTATGTACAGGGGGAGTCTGATAGCCCCTTCCTGCATCTTTAGTTTTAAGCTCCTAGGAGAATGATGAAATTGAAGTAAATCAGCTCTTGCAGGGACTGAAGCCCAACTTTAAACCATCTCAATGCATGAAACTGAATTAAGGTTGTTAGGGTTTACTAGGGCCTCTAGCTCCCCTAGAAGCAGTTGTCTGATTTGCAATAAAAAAGGAGCAGACACATAAGGAAATAAGACAACATGAAAGAAAAGAAACAATAGGCAATTGAAATAGATCAAAAGAGGACTCCAGATAATGCAATTATCAGACACACACTTTGAAATGATTGTATGTAATATTAATGTGTTCAAGGAGATTAAAAACAAGATTCAGAATTTAAGCAGAAAATTGGTACCTATTAGAAATTAACCAAATGGAAATTTTAGAACTGAGAAAGTACAATAATAAAAATTAAAAACAAAATGGATGGTTATAGCAGCAGATTACACATAACTGGAGATAATAAGTGAACTGAAATATAGACTAGAAGTAAATATCCAGAATGAAGCATGGAGAGTTAGAAGAACGGAAAATAAAGTACCAATATAAGAGATAAAATGAGAAGTCTAAAATTATCAACAAATTGTAATCACAAAGCAAGAAAGATAATAGAACAGTAGCAATATTTGAAAATATAACGGCCGAAAATTTTCCAAAACTGATAAAAGACATTAAGGCACAGAATCAGTAAGTCCGATGGACCTTGAGCAGGATATCTGCCACATCATATCTGGACACATCATAATAAAACCATTGCAAACAGAGCTAGAGAAAAGAATTGCAAAAAAAGGGGGGGGCAGGGAACCCCATGAGGTAGGGAAGATAAAGATTACCTTCAAAGATGCAATAGTAAGTCTAACAGCTGA
The DNA here is from genome assembly GCF_057876585.1 of Rhinolophus sinicus. Classification (NCBI taxonomy): domain Eukaryota; kingdom Metazoa; phylum Chordata; class Mammalia; order Chiroptera; family Rhinolophidae; genus Rhinolophus; species Rhinolophus sinicus. Next base: position 87,839,361 of record NC_142504.1, read on the forward strand.
GTTTTCAAGAGAGGAGGGGAAACAAATGGAAGCCAAAAAGATTATGGCTGGCAAATAACTACAACACTAAAATTCTATACCTAGCAAAAGTATCCTTCAAAAAAAAAATTAAGATAAGCAGGTGAGAGTATTCATTATGTGCAATAAAAAATACTAACTGATATTCTCTAGGCAGAAAGAAAATGATCCCATTGGAATAATCAGATAATAGAAATGAAGGAAAAGCAATAGAAATGGTAACTATGTAGATAAATTAATGTTAATAGTGTAAAATAATATCTTATGAGATATAAAATATCTGTAAAATTAAAATCTAGAACAAAGCATTTCTTTGGTTGGAGGATGGAGTTAAACATTTGTAAAGTTTTTTCTGTTGTTAAGAAGTGGGTAAAAGTATCAATTAGTATTAGACTTTAATAAATCAAGGATAGGTGTTGCAATCTTTAAGGTAACCACCAGAAGAAAGTAAATGTTAATAGAGTGAAGAAAGTGGAAATTAAAAAAAAAAAAAATCCAAAATAAGGAAAGAAAGAAGAGGACAAATGTTTCTATTTGTATAAGGTAGTAGATTTAAACTAAAATGTATCAGTAATTACATTAAAAGACCAAGACTGTTAGGCTGGATTTAAAAAATGACAACTATATACTGTTAAAGAGGCAAACATCAAAAAAAATAAAGAGGGCTGGCCCGGTGGCTCAGGCGTTTAGAGCTCCATGCTCCTGACTCCGAAGGCTGCCGGTTTGATTCCCACATGGGCCAGTGGGCTCTCATCCATAAGGTTGCCAGTTCAATTCCTTGAGGCCCGCAAGGGATGGTGGGCTGTGCCCCCTGCAACTAGCAACGGCAACTGGACCTGGAGCTGAGCTGCGCCCTCCACAACTAAGACTGAAAGGACAACAACTTGACGCTGAATGGCACCCTCCACAACTTGAAAGGACAACAACTTGACTTGGAAAAAAGTCCTGGAAGTACACACTGTTCCCCAATAAAGTCCTGTTCACCTTCCCCAATAAATAAAAATCTAAAATAAATAAAAATAAAGATACGAAGAAACATTTGGGGTAAAATATAGAACAAAATGGAAGAAATACTATATTACTATCAGGTAAAGTACACTACAGGGCAAAAAGCATGTTTGAAAATCGTCATTTAAATTTACCACATTAACCGGAAAAAAGGAGGTATGTGATCATTTCAGTAGATACAGAAAAAGGATTTGATGCAAATTTGTCACCAGTCATGATAAAAACCCTTAAAATTCCCAAACTAGTAATAGAAGTGAGCTTCTTTAATCTGATAACAGGTATCTACAAAACAAAATTAAGTCTCCATACCTAACAATAATTTTGAAAGCTTTCCCTTTAAGATCTGGACTATGACACTGATGTCAACACTACTTCTATTCAGTGTCACATTGGAGGTCTTAGGCTGAGTAAGTAGACAAGAGAAAGAAACAGTAGTTGTATGGATTGGGAAGAATTAAAACTTATTATTTTTTTAAATTTTTATTGGGGAATATTGGGGAATAGTGTGTTTCTCCAGGGCCCATCTGCTCCAAGTCATTCTTCAATCTAGTTGTGGAGGGCGCAGCTCACTGGCCCATGTGGTAATTGAACCGGCAACCCTGTTGTTCAGAGCTCGCGCTCTAACTGAGCCATCGGCCACCCCCCTAAAACTTATTATTTGCACTGGCATGAAAGTATATAATGAAAATCCAAAACAATCATAGATAAAGGATCAATATCAAGTATTTAGCACGGTTGATGATATTAAGGCAAATATTTATAAGAAAAATCAATTGTATTTTTATGTGTCAGTTTTCTAACAAGTTAGAAAATTAAAAATTTTTAAATACCATATTGAAACCAGAAAATATCAAATATAGGAAACTCTTTAAAGAAAATTCTAAAACATTGAGAGAAATTAAAGACCTAAGTAAATGGAGAAATATCTCACGTTCATGAGTGGATGGCTCAATATTATAAAATGTTGGTTCTCTATAAATTAATTTATAGATTCAGTGTATTCCCAGTCAACCACATTTATGTGTGTATCATATATATATATATATATATATATATATATATATATATATACACATATACATATACATATACATATATATATATGTATGTATGTATATGTGTATATAATATGATAAATTGATTCACAAATATAACTGGAAGTGCAAAGACTTAGAAGAACCAGACATTCTTACAGAAGAATAAGACTGGAGTATATGCAGTAACAGTTACCAAGATTTCTTAGAAAATTATAGTAATAAGTGTGGTAGTGTTGCAAGGATAGACAAACATCAGTAAAACAAAATAGGGAGTTCATAACCAGTCCCACACAATTGGAACACTTGGTTTAAAACAAAGGTAGCACTGTATAGCAATAGAAGGATGAACTTTTAAAGAAAAAAGTGAACGGCTGGTCAACCTGTTATAATTAAGGACAAAACTGAAACTGTACCTTTACCTCACAACATATAGAAAAGTCAGTTTCATGTGTGTATCACACCTGTAAATATGAATGCAAAGCAGTAAGGTGCCTTGGTCACATAGAAAAATATTTTTATGATCTTGGGGTAGGGAAAAATTTCTTGAGCAGAACACAGAAATCACTCAAAAATGAAAAGTTTGATGTAAATGGCACTACATTAAAGACTTTCTGTTCATTAAAAAAAGTGAAAAGATAACATATTGAATGTCAACTATAATTAAATATATATAAAGTCATAGGATGTAAAGTACAGCATAAGGAATATAGTCAGTGGTATTGTAACAGCTATATATGATGTCAGGGGTAGTAGTAGACTGGGAGGGGGTTATCACTTTGTGAGGGGTATAAATGTCTAATTATTGTTTTGTAAACCTGAAACTAATATAATAAAAAAACACACATGTCAATGTTTACTAAAATGAATATTAACACACTTCATGACCCAGCAGATCCAATCCTAAGTATCGCTAACAGAAATGCATGCACATATGCATCAGGAGACAAAAACAAATGTGTTTATGGCATTACTATTTAGTTGTATTGGCTCCAGACTGAAAGAGTCTCAGTGTCTATCAACAGTAAGATGTGGTATGTTTATACAATGGAATACTTTATAGCAATGAAAATGAACAAAAGCTACATGCCACAACATGGATGAATCTTACCGTTACACTGAGCAAAAAGTCACACAAGATATATATAGATAGATAGATATAGATACAGATCTATAGATCTGTATCTATATATATATATCTCTATCACACAAGATATAGATATATAGATATAGATACATATATATCTATATCTATATATATCTATATTTATATCTATATATATATGTACCGTGTTTCCCCTGCAAATAAGACCTACCCCGAAAATAAGCCCCGGTTAAGATCATCAGCGAGACGGACGCATTTAGTATGTTGTGACGATGTTCCAGAAGAAAATGAAATGACTGTATTTGAATAAATGTAGATTGTTATACATAAAAAATAGACATCCCCTGAAAATATGCCCTAATGTGTCTTTTGGAGCAAAAATTAATGTAAGACCTGGTCTTATTTTCGGGGAAATACAGTATTAGACTTGGTCTTATTTTCTGGGAAACACTGTATGTATATGTATGTGTAATAATGATGTTTCTGGGAAGGGCAATACAAAATTATGATGTTAAATGGTAGAATAGTGATTAGTCACCTTTGGAGAGGAAAGAAAAGGTAATGGAAACGGGGGGCCTGGAGGTGCTGGCAGTGTTCTTGAGTAGTGGTTACACGGGCGTTGGCCGTGTGATAACTCATTCAGCTCTCTATTTATGTTCTGTGCACTCTGTTATACTTCAAATAAAATTAACTTGAGAAAAGAGGGGGAGAAACAAGTGGGAAGGGAAGCAGTGGAGACAGCAAGTGTAGCAGTGCTTCCGCAGTGTAGTTGGAAAAAGGAAAGAAATGGGGGTGTTAACTGGGGAGATCCTGCAATCAAAGGAGACATTTTCTGGGGCGGCTGGATGGCTCAGTTGGTTAGTGTGAGCTCTGAGCAACAGATTTGCCGGTTCAATTCCTACATGGGATGGTGGGCTGCACCCCCTGCAGCTAAGATTGAAAACGGCAACTGGACTTGGAGCTGAGCTGCGCCCTCCACGACTAGGTTGAAGTTCAACGACTTGGAGCTGATGGGCCCTGGAGAAACACACGGTTCCCAAATATTCCCCAATAAAAATTAAAAAAAGGAGACATTTTCTCTTTTTTAGACAGTATGTGTTTATATGTTGATGGGAATGATCCCCTTGAGGGAAAATTTGAGAGGGGAGCATTATAGCAAGAGCATTGATCTTGAATAGGTGGGAAGGACTGGTTGGCTTCAGACTTGGAACAGGGATAACTCAAGATTGATTGTGTAGCCTGTTACTTGTGTTGTTCCTGTTTTAGTGTGTATGCTCTATTAAATTAGATTAAGTTGCATTAAAAAAACTCCTGCTCTGATTGTGGATTTGACAGTTTCTCTAACTCCTTCTGTTAGTTTATTTTTCAAGGTTGCATCATTGGATCATTAAAACAAATCATAGTGTTTTTGGGTTTTTTTTTAAACCCAGTGGTTTTGATAATTGCTACACCACTTTTAGTCTGTTTATCATTTTTCTCATGTATTATTTTTTCTGTTTCTTTACTTTCAGGCATCTGTATGATTTTATTTTAGGTGTTATCTCTACTGGTAATTACTGGATTTTATACTTTTTTTTTTTTTAATGGGTTTTTTTTTTAATTGGGGAATATTGGGAAACAGTGTGTTTCTCCAGGGCCCATCAGCTAAGACATCATCCTTCAAATTTTATACTTTTAATTCACTCCAATAATCTTTGTTTTTAAGGTGAGTTTGATGCATCTACATATATTATGACTATTGATATATTTGTACTTCTTTTAGGTTGAACCGTATGAAATTGATATTCAACTATTTTTGATCTATGAAAGTGGCAATTTCATAAAGTTCAACCTAATAAATCTTCTATTTACCACCTTTTTCATTTTTCCCTCATTTTCTGCTTTACTAATTGATAATAGTTTCAGTTGATAAAATTTTTAGTATTCATGTTTTCCTCTGTCTTGGTTTGGAACCTGTACATTTTATTTCTATTCCTTTAGTAGTAAGACCTGTAATTGTCAAGGTGGAGATTTATTTTCATCTGTATGCTCAGTGCAGATAGTGTACTTCTGATCTGAGCATTCATGTCATCTTCAATTCTAGGACATTTCTAGCTCTAATCTCAGATATTGCTGCATCACCATTTGCTCCAATCTCTTCATCTGGAACTACGCATATGCATGTATTAGAGCTTCTCAATCTATACCCTTGTTTTCTCTCCCTTTTTGAATTGTATCTAGATGAATTTCTCATTAATACCGTGATAGTGGCAAAGTCCAGGTCTGGCTCTGCCATTTACTGCCTGTGTGGCTTTGGACAAGTTACTTGACCTTTCTGTATCTCAGGATCCTTGTCTATACAATAAGGACAATAACAAGGGTTCCTGTGAGGATCTGTATTGTTTTGAATACTCCCTCGCACCGAGTATATAGAGAAGGCCTCCGTGCAGGGAGGGAGTTCTAGGTCCCAGTGTGATTCCAAGCGTGCTTTTCCATCCCCGCTCCTGTTTACCAGTCACTGCCTGGCTTCTGAAATGTATTCGCAATGAGATGTTAAATTAGAAATATCAGATTAATATTTATTCCTACACTAAGCTGGCCAGCAGCTGCTTTTCAGACCATTTCCCAGAGGTGGATGGGTAAGTAATGTGGGACAACCCCTAGAAGGCAGCATTTTCACCCCCTTTTCTGCAGCCAAAAAAACCTGCTTATTCTCAGTCATGGGCTCAACTGGCGGTATCCCTGGCAGTGGCCATATCATCCTGTGCCTGCCAAGAACGTTTACTGCCTTGTAGGGTCTCCAAAGGGCACATTTCCTGGACGAAGAAATAACATTGTTCCAGTGTCAAGAAGAGTTAAATAGAAGTAACAAAGAATAACTTTTGTAACCTGGGGTCTTAGAGAAGCAGGGTTAAGACAAATTCCAAGTCACCTGCTATGGCGATTGCATTCTATATAATTAGTCTTAGATGCTTAAAAAGTAGTAATAATACCATTTATTGAGTATTTTGTACCTTGTACTGTACACATTATCATATTTAAGCAGTTGAGCAAAACAGTAGTATGCTCAGATTACAGGTGGGAAAACAGACTTTGGGAGATTAAATGATTTTGCCAAGGATGGTTAATATGTGACCGAAATCAAATTTGCCAGTGACAAAACGTAATCTTAATCAGTATGCTCTGCCATCACTTGTATGGTTAGATCTTCATTGATCTTGTCTGAATGAGAGTACACAGAGGAGAAATTATGTTAGCATTGAAACTGCCAGGCAGGTGGCCAGACATCAAGAAATATAGACTTGTCATTGGTAAAGAAATGGTAGTGATAGGATAAATTTAGTGGGTGACAAAGAGTGCTTTGAAAATCATAGCGCAGAGGGATATGAGAAGAGGATTGGATTATATGTGCATATTCACCTTGATTTGGAATTAAGCATCTTCACTTCTCTAAGCCTCAGTTTTCTCATCTGTAAAACTGGGATAATAATACCTCTGTCTTAGTGTTGTAAGGATAAAGTGGGATAAGGCATGTAAAACTCTTAATGCTATTTCAGGCCATAAGAGGGTTAGGATAAATAAAGAGGGACTTTAACAGTTGAAAAGTAATAGAAATACTAATTAACAAGGGACTTCTGTGATTATACATTCCTGAATTGTTAGGTATTTGTATGGATTGATTCTCTGGTAAGCCGAGTCTTGTTGAGATGAACACTATCCTAAGCAAATTTAATAAATCTCTTTATTTTCTGAAATACCTCTGACTCACTCAGGCAGGCACTCAAGCTAACTCTCATACCATATAGTGAATTTCATGCATTAGAGTTTATTCAGTAATCCTTGTAGTCACATACAACATCTTTTAATTAGTGTTGTACATAGGGACATAAATGAATCCACTTGTGTTTTCACTCATTGTTTAAAAACCCAGGATTTTGAATCAGCTCCAGCTCCACTCCAGTATACAAGTATAATTCACTATGGTAGTGATGGTGTAGTTTGAAAAACCTGCCCATCTCTCCTCATCCTTTCTCAGTCTGTGCTCTCAGTCAAAACAGAGCAGTAAACTAAAGAGGAGGAAAAGGAGAGCCAATGTGCAAGACAGAGCAGAATTCCCAGGGTGATGGTGAAGGGAGACCTCCGGATGACAGTGGTGCAAGTGTGGAGGCAACCAGCCCTGAAAATTCCAGGACAGATATCCTTTAAGATTTCATTGGTATTGGGCCGGCCCGGTGGCTCAGGTGGTTGGAGCTCCATGCTCCTAATGCCGAAGGCTGCCGGTTCGATTCCCACATGGGCCAGTGCCAGATGGCTCGGTTGGAGCGCGTCCTCTCAACCACAAGGTTGCCGGTTCGACTCCCGCAAGGGATGGTGGGCTGCGCCCTCCACAACCAAGATTGAAAGGACAACAACTTGACTTGGAAAAAAATCCCGGAAGTACACTCTGTTCCCCAATAAAAGTCCTGTTCCCCTCACCCCCCCAAAAAAAGATTTCATTGGTATTACAGCGGGTGCTTCTGAACATCTTAATAGAGTATTTAGACAATTTGTAGAGTCCGGGTTTGAATTAGTGACAAATACATAGAAAACTAAGAAAAAGGGAAAAAAATAAACCAGAGTAAAGTGGAGGAAATGTTGTGCAGCAAAGGGAAAGTATTCATAATATGCAAATCAGCTATGAGTGGCATTTTACATAGTCCTAATATAAACATCAAGAAATGATGTAACCAAACATAACTACATTGGGAGGCTGAGGAACCATAAGTGCATGTGTTGGGATGCAGATAGAAGTGAAATAAACCCTTGTATTTTGTAGTAAGAAGTCAATATGTAATATCTAGAACTAGAAAAAAAATCGGCAAGTAAACAAGTAGAGACAGTACTTAGAATTATGGAAGCAAATACCAAGAGAAATAGGTAAAAGAATTGAAGGTGGTTTGCTTTATGGGAAGGGCAAAATGGTAGCGGTGAGGGAACAGCATTTTTTTTTTTTTAAATCTTTGGACAGTTGTTTATTTTTTAAACGATGTACATGTCCTTTGATCAAATAAAAACTAAATAAGTTGCTTAGGTAATCTCATCTCTAAAGATACCCCATCTCCTAGGAGACTCAACCACTCCAATCCAGTGCTTCTCAAACTCAGACTTGCTAGGGTAGGAAAAGAGGGGGAGATGGGGGGGTTATCTCTACTCTCTGACCTTTGGGACACTTTTCTAGCTCCTCAGACCAGAAAGACTGTTTCTCTTGGGGCTCTCCTTTTGTGCATTCAGTGCACACCGTTAGTTTTGGGGCTGCCTTTGAGCGCAGGCTGGCTAATGCCAGAGGGGGAAAAAATGGGAAACTCACCACTGGTTCAGTGAATTCTGGTCTCCTTCCCCAATTGACCTACTCCCATTTACATTTCCGAGTCCCCTCAAATAGCTGCTGCATGCATTCTGTCCAGGATTTATAGTTCCACCCACTGGGAGAGGCAGAGTGGAGTGCAGTGACTCCATCTTTCCTGGAACCAGAAAATACACTCATTTAAAGTGTATAATTCAATGTTTTTCAATAAATTTGCAGTTATGCAAGCATCACCACATTTAGAAAATTTCCATCCCTTCACAGAAATCTCTGGTATGCATTTGTAGTCACTCTTCATTCCTACTCTCAGCCCCAGGAGTAAGTTATCACTAATGTACTCTCTCTGCATCGATTTGCCTTTTCTGGACATTTCATATAAATGGAATCAAAATATGTAGTAAATATCTTTTGTGTTTGGGCTCTTTCTTTGAGGATCTCTGGGATTCATCCATGTTACATAGCACATGTCCCTGTCCCTTTTCTATTGCCCAATGTTAATCATATGGAAATGCCACCTTTATTTCTCCTGTCACAGTTGATGAACATTGGGGTTGTTTCCATTTTCTGCCTATTATGAATAATGTCACTAAGAACACTTGTGTACAAAAATTTGTGTGGGTAAATGTTTTCATTTTTCTTGGGTGGATACCTAAGTGCTGGGTCATATGATAACCATGTTTAACTATGTAAGAAATTGGCAAACTTCTTTCCAAAGTGGCTTCACCTTCACATTTCCACCAGCAATGTAGGAGCGTTCTAGCTTCTGCACATCTTCACCACCACTTTTTTTTTTACTGTCTTTTTTATTATAGCCATTCTGCTGGTTGTGAAGTGTTATCTCATTGTGATTTAAATTTGCGTTTCCCTAATGACTAAATGATATGTACTTACTATATTCTTACATCTTTGATGAAATGTCTCTAAATCTTTTTGCCCGTTTTAAATTGGATAATTTGTCTTCCTGTTAAGGAGTTGTAACAGTTCTCTATGTATTCTAGATACAAACCTTTTTTCAGATACATGATTTCCAAATATTTTCTCCTCGTTTGTGGCTTGTCTCTTTCTTTCCTTAATTGCTTTTGAAGCCAAAATTTTTAAATTTTGATGAAGTCAAATTTATCAGTTGTTTCTTTTATGAATTGTGTTTTTAGTGGCATATCAGACTTAATGGTACAAGACTGAAAGCTTTCCCCCTAAGATGAGAAACAAAGGAAGGATGTCTGCTCTCCATTTCTATTCCACATTGTTCTTGAGGGCAATTCAAAACCAAGAAGTACACACTGAGTACAGAAAGAAAGCCCCCAAAGAAGCCCTCTCTTTCTGGTCTGAGGAACAAGAAAGGGGTCTCTTAATGGTTAGAGAATAGAGAAAAACCCCTATTTTTTTCCTCTTTTCTCCTTCCATCCCGCCCCCCCCCTCCCAGCCCCTAGACAATATTGCTAAGAAAGCACAGCCATGGGAACAGAAGCCAAGCAAGCAACTAAAACTCTGAAGGAGGGGGCATCTTGTCTCTGACCAGGGGGTCTCTGCTCTCCAGAACATGGGTACAATTCCCATTGCTTTTCTTTTTCTGTCTGCTGTTTGGCCAAGAACACAGACACGGTCACAGGAAGTGTGCAGCAGAATAAGGAGTCCAAAACCTCAGCTTTCTAGCTATGTTGGAACACTCAACATAAAAGATGTCAGTTCTCTACATACATAAATATACCTGGGGTGCCAAAAAAAATGTGTACACATTTTAAGAGATGTTATCTGTGCTCAAGCAGTTCACCATAATCGGCAGTGTCTGGACGCTGATGGTAACGACTTTGAGCACCTGTTGTAATTGCAGAAGTCAAACATGATTTGTACTCATCTTTTGTTATCAGTATTTATTATTACAGTTAATACAGTTTTTGCCTTTCTTAAAATGTGTATGCATTTTTTTGGCACCTTCTGTATGTATAGATTTAATGCAATTCTATTCAAAATCCCAGGAAGGGATTTAACATTTTATATGTAAAGGCAAAGGAAATAGCTAAAATAATTAGCTATTATTTAGCTATAAAGGATAGCTAAAATAATTTTGAAAAAGAAGAATACAGTTGGAGGAAATACAGCACCCAATTTAAAGACTTACTATAAAGTTATAATAATCAACACCACGTGCTGTTGGCAAAGATATATATATATATATATATATATATATATATATATATATATATATATATATATATATATATATATATATCAAGTACAAAGTTGAATAGGAATGGAGAGTAGACATCCTTCCCTTGTTTCTCATCTTAGGGGGAAAGCTTTCAGTCTTGTACCATTAAGTCTAATATGCCACTAAAAACACAATTCATAAAAGAGACAACTGATTTATATATATTTCTATTCTGTCTCATATACATATATATGTGTATATATATATACATACATATATGAGATATATATATATATATGGGCACAACGGAAAGTTCAGAAAATAAACCCACACAAATATGACTGTTTGATTTTTGACTAAAAGACATTCAGTAGAGAACAGATTATCTTTTAAACAAATGGTATTGGAACAATTAGACATCGATATGCACAAACATTAATCTAGACCTAAATCTCGTGTGTTATATGAAAATAAAACTGGATTATAGATCTAAATCTAAAACATAAAAGTTCATTCCTCTATATACATACAATTTGTCAGCTTTTTGTGTATGTATATTATATTTCAGTAAAAAGTTGACTTGTTTTCCCTCTCTTCCTAACCCTAAAACCTGTATATAACTTTTTTTTTTTCAAGTAGTACAGTCTTACACTGGCTAATTTTCATTCCTGAGGATGAAAGTCTCAGTTGGAATGGGGAGGGGAAGAAAACTGCTTCATAACACTTCCTGTGGTTTTCCTGCTTTCCCCAGCTCTGTGTCCCCCACTCCCAGAAGTATCCCCCACTCTCACCTCTACAAGGACAGGTGGTCCCTCCATGGGAAAAATATATTAGCGAGGATGCTGAAAGAATCTTTGGTTCTTCCCAAGTGCTTTGTGGCTTTCCCACGTAGAAAAGAATGTTTGTGTTTATCCCTTCTGAGATCAGTAATGATGATTTTTCCATATTTTCTATTTGCTTTGAGAGTATTTGTGAGTTTGTTGTAGTCTCTGAATGACTAAATGTAACTGTTTGATTTAGGAAATTTTTCTTTTTGCTTTGCTTTCTGGTTCTTCCATCCTATTGTGAATGATTTCCATTTTAGTCTTCTTTACTTCTAGTGTTCTTATAGTCTTACTTCCTTTCCATATGATTTCAGAATTCAATTCTTTAACATAGCATCCAAGAAATAAATCTGGCTTCTCATTTCTCTTCTGTAGAACTGCTGTCTCAGGTTTTTCTGTTTTCTTCCTGTCTGCTTCCTAGTCATGCACATGGCTAACGATACTGTTTGTACTCTGCATTTTGCCTCATCATCATCTGTGTCTCACTCAGTTTTGTTCTTTTTGCTATTTTGGTAAGCTCGCAGCTTTGTAGTCATCTTGGCTGTTTTCAAAATGCTACCCAATTCTCCTATAATAATAAATGGGATTAATTTGGAGAAAGAGATCATATATGACTTAATATAATTCGGTTAAATAATATTAGAAACTTTTCCTGAGCCCCCTTTCCCCATACCCAGACCACTCCTGACTTTAAAAAGTCTTGTTCAAGTAGTCTGTGAGTCAGGCATTGGGGATGATGTCTGCCCATATAAAAACATGAGTGTCTTGGCTTGCTCACCTATGATGTAACTGAAGCATAGTACTAAAGATTATTTACATAGACATAATCTAGCCACCATTTATGACATACGGTTTTGATGGGAAACTTTTCCATAGTATTAGATGGTGTGCTAAGGCCACATTATTCCTAGCCCATGCAACCAATCTTTGAGGCTTCACCTCTGTAGCCCAGATTTAGAGGCAGGGAGGTGTAGACTGGGTGGCAGGCTGTGTGGTGGCCTTCTAGTGGATGTTGGAGTGAATGTAGGGGGAGAGGGGAGTGGGCGTGATATGGAAATGAGGCAGTGGGTCTCTTGGATCAGTGGGTAGATAGTGAGGTTACTGGCAGTAGAAGATGGAGACCACACCATGAAAAGAGGGTCTTGGAAATAGTAAAGAGGGTGGGAGGGGCTGAAATGGGGCTTAATGAAGAGGACGGTGGAAGCTATTTGTTTCTCCTTTTCTCCTTGGAGAAAGGACGGACCAGTGCTGATGGGGCCCCTGTCGTGAACTCTCATTCCCATTTCTCCTTCATTCAGACGAGATCAAAGGTGCAATGGCCGTAGCCATTTCTTCTTCATTCAATGCCTTGTCGTCTTTTTTCCCTTTCATTTTCCTTCTCTTCCAGCTGCCAACCAGCAGCCCTAGGGTGGCACTTTCAGTAAATAAGGTGGTTGTGGCAGCTTCTGAAGAGGGATTTTGTTGGTATTCTCATTTCTTCCTCCTCTTCTTCACTTCCACTGACAGGTAATGAGATTGGAGAGACCACAGGGTTTGAGGAGCTTGCTAGAGAGCAGGAAAAAAGGTGGAAAGAGAAGGCTGGAGCAGTATTTACAGTTTGGGGATACCTAACAACAAGTTGTATACACACTCTTTAAAAGTGCTTATATTCTAAACCCCCCTTGATATCTGGGTTACTTAATACTGTTCCTGTTCTCTAATAGTTTCCGGTAGTTTCATCTAGCTAATAAGATTGAAAAAAGAGATCATGGTGTCTAACAAAGTGCTAGAAACATACAGTTAATACGTTGAATTTTGTGTGCATATGTTTTGGGGTGTGTTTGTTCTTTCGGGTGATTGCATTTCTAGACATTGTCTTTACTAAACAAGGTGCATGTTGATATTTCAGTATGAAAGAGGCAACATCAAGAACTTGGTCAGCAGAGCACAGACTGTGGAGTCCCCAGTCAGGCCCTGCTGTTCCCTTGCTGTGTCTGTCCTCAGCTACGGTCCGTGAAATGTGGCTCCGAGTACCTCACAGAATTACTAGGAAGCCTAAGTGCCTAGCATGCAATAGATACTCAGTATATAACTGTTAGGTTGGTGCAAAAGTAATTGCGGTTTAAGAGGTTAAAAACAATTGCAAAAACCACAATTACTTTTGCACCAACCTAATAGTTTTCTTCCTTTGTGGAAGGTATATTTTTGTTTAGATTATGCAATTGTATAGATTCCTGTGGTTCTGATTTTTTTGTCCAATTGGATTCTTGAGGTAAATTCAGTTTGGGATTGATGGTACTGCCTGAGTCCATTCTCCGTTACAATGAATCGACAGAAATCATTCATCAGGAAAATGTGCCTAATTTTAAGAATACAATTGACATCTTTAAAATAATTTTAATCTAAACATATAAGTTTAAATAGGTACTATTTATTAAACATGCAACATTAACCAAAACTTAAATAAATAAAAAGTTACCAGGAGTCCAACCACTAAAGCAGTTTTTATTGTTCTATTACCCCTTCTAGTCCGGATTCATTCATTATGCTATCTTACCAGTCACTTTTTGTAAAGGCATTTGCTTTGTCTCTAGGTGTAAAACAAAGGTGTATCCAGATAATCTTCCTACAACAAGTGTGGTGATTGTTTTCCACAATGAGGCTTGGAGCACACTTCTGCGAACTGTCCATAGTGTCATTAATCGCTCACCAAGACACATGCTAGAAGAAATTGTTCTAGTAGATGATGCCAGTGAAAGAGGTAAATTTTAAATTTTAATGCCAATAATATGCTACACTTTTTGTCATTAATGGTTAAAAAAACTAGTTGCTATTATTTTTAACCCAATTTTATACAAACTTCTAATTTATCCTAAAAACATTTGTGGCATATGGACTCAATCACATATGAAAAAATGACACACTGTGAAACTTAAAATATTACTTTAATTAGCATTTAATTTGTGTCACATCTTAATCTTGTTTTAAAAATAAATATAATGCTACGTAATATAAACATTTATGGAGAATAGTGAAAAAATCCACATCATTTTATTAGGATTTTCTCTGTGGGAAGCTGCAGCCCTGAGTCAATGGAGAGAGAGATGGATCTTACTTAGAGTCATGAATGGAGAAATTTAGTTCCGTGTACAGTGGAAAGTATCTCTGACTGCAAAATGAAGCCCTAGCTGGGCAGGCTTTAGTTCTCCAGATTCTTCCTAGGTTGCCCATTTTACTCCATTTGTAAGTTCAGGAATGATCTATAGCTAGGTGCATAAAAGGATAAGGAAGAAAATTATTAAAAAGTGGTATATAATGTGACTCTGATCTCATAATAAATCTCTACAGTGGCTCTTGGCCAGATATTCTTCTAAGAATCTCAGAATTTTTCACAAGCTTAGAATCTCTCAAACTGTTTCATGAAGTACTCTTTTTGGAAAGGTATATTAATTAAAAGTACCTTGGCCCAACATTATTTATTCTGAATCCTTCTTGGAGGTTTCACACCACAAAGTAATTTACAAAAGGCTATGCTTAGACCATCAATAAATAAACCTGTCAAACTCAGAGACACCCAGCATTTCCCAGGCTTTGTTTCCCCATAGCACATCTAGTTAGGATCATTGGTGCCATGTGTTCCCCCAATATTCTTATGCTCACATGAGAAGAATTTGAAGGGAACTACAGAAAATGGCTCTTCCTTCTCTCTTGATCAGCCTTAAACTTCATGACCCATCATTTCAACCTCTTTTGCTAGTATCTTCAACTTTATTGCCAAATTGCTCATTGCATTTGCTAAGATAATTCAGTCAAGTATTATACCTTCTCCTTCTTGTGCCCCCACTAAACGTATATATTTAACCATGATTAAATATAATAACTTCATATCTTAATTATTGGGAATAATCTGCACATTAATAACCATTTAAATCTTACTTACTTTGCCAGGTTATAGAGGTACAACTGAAGAATAAGTTACAATCCTACCTTCTTCAGTTCCTTATAGCTTACCTCCTTAATCTAATTAAGGAGACAGTTTATAATCACATGAAACATTTAAGTAATAATATAATATTTAATGTAATTAATGTCAAAAGTAATGAGAGCTGTTATAAATTAAGAATACCACACTTAAAACAAATAATTACCGTTGACAATAGAAGTATAAACCTCATGTGGATAATTGTTTGCCAGGAGTTGATTAATCCTTCTTTAAGAAAATTAACTGAAGTTCATTTAAGCAGGGATCTATAAAAACATCTATACAGCAAGTGAGTTGTGTTTGATTTACTCAAATGTTGATAACTTGCTAAATTAAATATTCTTCAAGGAGAGATATTTTTCTTCAGATGAAATGAATTATTTTTCCATTTCCTCTTTTGGTTTCTCTATTATTCTGTTGAGTTTTTGAGAAGGCTGTGTGGAAAGTAAGTTTTTGTAGGATGTGGCCTAATCAGAAAGACACGTGTGCCCATAACTCTATAAAGTGATAAAGTCACATATACCTTACCTTTTCCCCTTCCTCATGTAGGCCTTCCAAATCACACCAACCTGTATAAGTCTGTAGGAGAAAACATGCAGGCAGACATCTCCTTCGCTGCTCCACTTGGGGCAGTCGCTAAGCAGTGCCCCTGAGTGTTATCCCAGGGCCTCTCCTTTGTCTTCCTGCCTAGAAAGAAAGCCTCAGGAGCCTAGGTCCCCATTCCTGATCCTTGGTGACCACTAGGCATTCTGTGTTTGTGGTTATAATTGTAGTCTTGTATCCAGACTGAGAATTGTCTCATATAATTTTCTTTGGCTCTTGTTTAGGTGGTAACTATTGGGCCTAGGAACCAGAGCAAGTAAAATAAAGTAACCAGAGTTAATTCTCTGAGTCTGCTTTTAAGTAATTCTCTAAGTCTGCTTTTTTTTATTCGTGAGACACATCCAAGGCACCATTATTTCTCCCCTAGACTGGTGAAATAGACTAACTAGTCTCCCTACATGCACTCTCATCCCCGCCCATCTGTTCACCACACTGCATGCAGAGTGAGCTTTTAAATATGCAAATCTGATCACATCACTTCTCTGATTAAAACCTTTCCTCTAAGGCCTGCATGACCTGGCTTCTGCCTATATCTCCAGTCACATCTTGAGCGATTCCCTGCCAACCTGATCCCCACAGCTCAGCTCAGATGTTTACTCAGAGTCAAGTTATATTTAGAGAGGCCTTTCTTGACCTCCCAAGACCAGGTCATGTCCCTCTGAATACCTCTGGGAACACTTTATCCTCCTCCACTGCTCTCACCGGAGGTTGAACTGTTTACTTGTCTGTTTAATGACTGTCTCCTGCCGCGCAGTTAGACTCTACACTCCATCAGGGCTATTTGCTCACCGTTATCTTCTCAGTGCTCACAGGGCCTATCACTTAATAAAAAGTTCAAACTTTATTTAATGAAGGAATGAAAGAATAACCTACCAGTCAGTTAACTCTTGCTTTTACTTCTTGCCTGCACAGGCTTCCTAATTAGATTGTGTAGCACGCACAGTCTGTTTGTAGCCTCAGGATACTTGATTTTACAGTTAACCTGCTGAGTTATCAGGATCTCCATTTATTAAAAAAGTATGAAGGAGGTGCTATAATTATCTTCATTTTATTGATGAGGAAAATGAAGCTTAGCGTAACCCAAGGGCTTGACCTCTTAACTGCTGTGTACATCATGTCTGTCGTAAGTTTACTGTTACAGGGTCTATGATGAAGATAAAGTCTGGATGAATCCCTAGTTCGTATTATAAGTTATGTAATCGTCATCTCAGAAGGTTATCTTAAGACTTAGAACTGATAGAATGTTCCTAATCTGAGATTACTGTTTTTCTCATTTTACACAAAGGGAAATGGAGGTTCTTAATTTATTAGGGATTAAGAGTGACATTTATTAGACTCTAAATTCCTTGCTCTTTCTACTGCTCTTTAGAGTTCTGGCTGAGATTTCTCAGATGTTGCTGTGAGCAGCGAAATATTCCCTGACATTCACTCATGCACTCATAACAATCTCACACTCCCTGATGGAGAGATGCCTAAGGATCCATTTATAGGCTAATAGCTGTAAAGATATTCTAATAAACAAGATTCTCAATTTTAGATGATATAGTAGCTTCCAATCATAATCACTTAACCACACACCCCCACTGCCTCACTTTTGTAAAATGAGTTTTGAATAGTTACTAATTCCCCACCCAGCCATGAGTCTATAATTCTATATCAACTGTTAAGACGACATTTCTTATTGCATGAAAGCCACAAGCATATCAAACTAAGATGTCAAGAAAATTTGTGGAATAGTAATTTTTTTGAGCTACCAGACCAGCGTCATGCATTTTCACTTTATATATAGACATGACAGGGTAGTATAGCTCTCAAAGATGTGAGATTTAGGAATTAGATTGCTTTGATTCTTAAGAAGCACTTTAAGCTGTCTAATATTTTGGGGAAAACTTATTGGGAGACATATTGTTTAGGACACACCCCACTTTGACTGGTCTAGGCACTAGAATGTATTTCACACCCTACCACATGAGAGTCTATCAAACTCTGGACTTAAAGTAATTTAATTGTGTGTCAGATCAGGTGATTCTACAGTCCTGAATTGTTCTCTGTAGTTCCCTTCTAGGATTTCTTGCTGTGGATGAAAAGATGGCCTTTGAAGTCAGGCAGACCTGGATTTGAATCTTGCATTCACCCCTTAACAAGCTGTGTCACCTTGATCAGTTCATTTAATATTCTGAGCCTTAGATTTTCGTGTCTAAAATGTGTGTAATAACAATCTCATAGTGTTGTATTACGTGAGATAAAATATGTTAAGAGCCTGTCATTGTGCTAAACACACACAAAATGGTATCTATTACTGCAAAATGTTGCTTTTCTCTGGGCTTGGCACTACCTTCACCTTTTTGCAGAATCGAATTATGTCTTTCTGACCCTAAGATTTGGTTCATAAAATCACAGTGGTGATCAGGTAGGAATTCTCCAGATATTTTTCAGATACTCTTTTTAGCCCAAATACACTAGGAAATACATTAGCAGCAGAGGAAATGATGCGTATTCTGGTACAGTGGGACATATAGGCCTTTCTCTTTCACAATTTTCATATCCCTGATTATATCAATATTGAGTCATTCCAGCCACTTACACAGACGAGAACCATTTCACTCTTGTTTGTCTTTCCCTCTCCGCCATCCAGGAAGCCCTTTGGATCCCCACTTTATTAGGTTGGTGCACAAGTAACTGCGGTTTTTGCAATTATTTTTAACTTTTTTAAACTGCAATTACTTTTGCACAAACTTAATAGTACTTAAAGAGCCTGTCAATATGTACACATTTCCATATGACCGTCCCATTATTAGTCCTGTGGGGCAAAGCTAGTCATAGGAATTCCAGTAGTTCCATCTCAAGTTTTTCCTCCCTTAGCGGTCTTATCCTCATATTGGATGGGGACTAGTTAGAAAGACATTTGGCCACAACAAATAGCTTCTGTGGCATAAATACCATGAAATAACCTGACGAAATATTCTTTCTCTTTGCTTTGAGGAAGCCGAGCCTTTTCTGCTTTTTAAAGTCAATTATGTCCTATGGAGGCAGGACACCCTTGGCTTAGGAGCATAACCTCTGTCAGCACGGCTCCAGGATAGCCGTTGGTTTTATAAACCCATCTCCTCTCCCTTTCCCCTTGCCCCTTTTTCTCTTGAATTGCCCTTTCCTCTTAAAACCATTTTTACTTAGACCTACTTGTCTGTTAAGGAGTTCTATTAGGTCTTAAAATTAGAGTCCATCATTTCTCTTCTGATCTTGACCTCACTTCATACGTCCTGATAAAAGATCTACATAGTCAAAGACTGTAGTATAATTATTAAGACAATTAGTTTCTTTCTACCTCTGAAGAAATCCCATAAATTTGTGAACTCTCACAACTATTGCTGTTCCTATATTTTGTTCCTTTTCTCTACTGCATTCTGGATATAATGCTCTTGAACTATATTCTTTCTGTTCCTGATGCTTAGGCATGATTAGAAAAAGAAGAATTGAGCCCGACAAACAGTTGCTCAGAGAAATGTATTAGTAGTAACATGGCTATCTTTGATGGAACCCGAACCTAAAGGCTCTCCTCATTCTTTGCATTATAAGGTAGAGGCAGCCCTAGTACTTTCAGGAAATAAAAAGACTTCCTGTAGCAAAACGGGTTTGTGAGTCAGGGAGCCTCAACTAAAAGTGCTCAGTAAATATGTGTTGAATGAATATTACTGCACATGAAAATTGTTTTACATCTGGATAATCCCAGGTCACAGTATTTTTGTTGTGTTCATTTTTCAGACTTTTTGAAAAGACCTTTAGAGAGTTATGTGAGAAAATTAAAAGTGCCAGTTCATGTAATTCGAATGGAACAACGTTCTGGATTGATCAGAGCTAGATTAAAAGGAGCCGCTGTGTCCAAAGGCCAAGTGATCACGTTCTTAGACGCTCACTGTGAGTGCACAGTCGGGTGGCTGGAGCCGCTCTTGGCCAGGATCAAACACGACAGGTAATTTTCTGGAGTCTACACATTTGTTTTCAGTGTGTTTGTCCTAAACTGTATGGTGGTAAGTTGCAAAATTCTCTTTTTAAATAAATACAAATACAATTTCCTCTGAAGTTTCCTTTAAAATACCAATAAAGAGCACTCTAGACTAAATAAGAAGACCCTGTTCTAAAGTGTGGGAGGAATGTCTGCCAACTGTCTTGTTAATTAGGATGGATTAGGAATCATGTTATTAAGGTGTATTCTGTACCTACTCTGTTCACTAAATGGGAGCAGAACAGATGAACAGGGAGCTCAGGGACGGTCGGATCAAACCCTTTACTTGTTCCCACTCTCTGAGGCTAACACTGGGGCAGGAAGGTCAGCTCAGCTTTGTGTACATCCTCACTGGAACTGTAGAGCAGCGAGATGTAGAAGGGGTGGGGAGATAGGTGTTACATCCTGAAATGCTTAATTGTATATTGAAAAGCCTATTATTTTAGAGAATACAGAAAGAACACTGGGGGCTGTGGGTGCCCATGGTTGCAGTCTTTTATGATGCACTTTTTTCAAATAATTATCTACTGCTGGGCTCTGGCTTAGTTCTTGTGTATCAAGAGAGAAGCTGACATTAGTCTGCTAGACCTGTATTAGTTGGAATTTCTGCTTGTCATCACAGTTTGAGCTAGAGGCTGTCTCTGTCAACATTGCGATTCACGTTTAGCAGGTTAAACTTTTACTAGTCAAGTGGAGCATAGTGCAATTCAAAGCTACTACATCTGTTTTGTTTGTTAGCATCTGCTGGACTTAAATCTCTCCATTCCAAGATGGATAAATAGGAAAAACCAGCATTGGGGCTATGAGAAGATAACCACAGCTTTAGAAAGAAGACTGTTGCCTGAAGAAGGAACAGAGTATCTCTGCGAATTGTTTTCTATAAGTAATAGATGACTGACTTAGGAAATACTTGCTTGCATAAAGTCAACACATAACCTTTATGAAGCAGGAGCCTGGACCCATGGAGAGAAGCATTGTGAGGTGATAACGGAAATATGAAGGGGGAATTGGCTGAAATCACCACCACCACAACTTCCAGTTTGGGCTGTATGGTACATTAGGGACCCTGAATAACTTTTCCAGTTGGGAAGCTAAAATGCTGTATAAAATACAAAACACAGTTCAGTTTTAAATGCGTCACTGAGTTGGCACCAAAGTAAGAAATTTTGCAAGATCTCAAAACAAAGAACAAGTGAGCAGTTCAAATACTAAAGCCAGCTTTCACTTGTAGGGTTTCTGCTGAATTTGGGGGATTCTGAGCTTTTGCCTTGACAAACAAATAGATGGAGAGATAAGAGACAAGGCCTAGACAAGATAAATAGCAAACAACTGTGTAAAGCTAGGATCCTGACATCTGTACCTCAGTGTTAAGTGAGAATGAGAAATGAATTCCACCACACCAAAGAAAACTTGCCTATTTCAGCCTTGACAGGAAGTGGAGGAGGGAAAACAAATCTCCCCTAAGAATTTGTAAACAGAAAATAAAAACAGACGGACCCAACTCAATTCTTTTTGTGAGATTATGTATAACCTTCTTAGGAAAACCAGAAAAGTAGGTGTAAAATTACTCAAACCCACCCATGAATGCTAATATAAAAAGAAAAATCACAATACCAGCAAACAGTCCAACGGGGAGGGGGGCAATTATATATATATATATTATATATATGCACATATACCGTGTTTCCCTGAAAATAAGACCTAGCCAGACAATGAGCTCTAATGCATCTTTTGGAGCAAAAATTAATATAAGACCCGGTCTTATTTTACTATAAGACCCAGTGTAACATAACATAACATATAATTAATATAATATAATTAATATAATATAATTAATATAATATACTGGGTCTTATGTTAATTTTTGCTCCAAAAGACGCATTAGAGCTGATTGTCCAGCTAGGTCTTATTTTTGGGGAAATGTGATATATTAATATGTGATATATATACACATATACATAATATCTCATGGGTAATTGGTTCAATTTAATATCAAAAAATTAATTCACATCATACATCCCATTAACGTGTTTCTGAAACTATGATTATCATTAAAACCCTGGTTACTTCAGTGGTTACTTCAATAGATACAGAAAATGTTGTCCATTTGTGATTTAAAATAGCGAACTGTTATAGAATGGAAATTTACTGAGAAAGGACAGCTTTAAAAAAAAAAAAAAAAACATAGTAAAACCTTAGCAACCAAACATATTAATGGAGAAATATTGAAAGTATTTTTTAAAAGATAGCAAGATAAGGGTGCCCTGAATTACTATTACTGAGGATTATTAGAAGCCTTAGGTTTTGTAATAATACAAGAAATAAATACAGGGTATAAGAATTTGAAAGGAAAAATCCAAGTGCTGTCAATTGCAGATGATGGGTTTTGTTTTATGAAGAAAAATATACACAAAATAGAAATAATAAGAATTTAGCAATGCTGCCAAACATAAGATTACTATAGAAAAGTCAGTTGCCTTCTCCATATCAGCAAGAATAGTTAGAAAATATATGTAAAGAAAAAAAAAGAAATGATACCAAGCATGGAAATCATGGGCTGTAATTTAGGAATATATTTAACAAAAAATGCATGAAGTAGAAAAACTATTGAAATTCACTAGGAAATTAAGTGGAGAGAATAATAATATGGATAGAAAAGTCTATAAAAATACTAATTCTCCCAACATTAATCTGTAAATTCAAGGCACTTCCAATTGATCTCAACAGAATTTTCTCAGAGAAACTAGCTTATTCTAACATTTGTATGGAAATGCATATAAAAAATTGCTGAGATACTCTTGAAGAAGAAGAGCCGGGTACAATAGGGTTTGTCCTAGCAGATACCAACACTTACTTTAAAGCTATATTAATTATGGCAGTGATGTATGGTAACAGGAATTCACAAATAGACTAGAGAAAGTAGTGTTTAGAAACACCCATGTTTTTGTGGAAACTTGATTTATGACTGAGTAGGCACTGATAATCACAGCAGAATTAAAAAGGACCATTATGTAAATAGTGCTGGAACAATTGGTTATCCATAAGAAAAATAAAGTTGGATACTTACTGCATATCATACCCCAAATCAACTAATATGAAAAGCAAAAATATTCTTTTCAAAGACAAAATAGGAGAATACCTTTATAATTTTGGAATAGGGGAAAATTTGCTAAATAAGTCTCCAATTGGATGGGAAGGATATCACATACTCTAACATGTGGCTGCCAAGGGCTCTTAGTAGGGCACCTTTCCTTAGAAGTGGCTATGGTCATATGTGAGTTTTCTCAGGTTTATAAAAAATATCACAATACCAACAGAAAAAAATGTAAATGTGTATGATCAGATAGTTCGTATGAAGAAATAACAAACCTGTGGGGAGAATATCCTTTTTTAATAATTACAAAATAAAATTTGAAAATTCTGAGGTACTATTTAACATCATTATATTAGCAAAAGTGTAAGAAAATAGCATCCAAAGTTGACAGCGTTTTAGGGAAGCTGTAGGGAGAAATATATATGTATACATGTAACACTTTGGGAAAGCAGTAAAGAATAGTGCCACAAAAAAGTTCCTTACTTTAATTAGGTAATCTCACTCCTGGAAGTTTACTCTTAAAGCAAAAGTGAAATATTATATATATACGAACAAGTTCATTTAGATTAATAGCAAAAAACTGTAAGGAACACAGATGTGCAAGAATTGTTTATGAAGAAAATTATTAGCTTAAAATGATTAAATATGTAGTCAGAAATAAATGTGTTATTTTTGAAAACTGTAGAAATACTTGAAGTATTTTTACATGTGCCAAACGGTTCTAGGTACTTTAGCCGTAATGTTTTTACCGCAGCATTTTTGCTGCAAGCATTTCGATGTAACTAATTTACAGCAAGGCAATTTTGCCATAAAAGAAAATAAAATAACTGGTTGACAGTTTTGGTTTGTTTGGTTGGTTTCATTTCTCAATTGACAGGTCAACTGCCAGCAGACTTAATGTATTTAAGCTAGTTGTTAGTTTGGTTTCAGTTTTCCATTAATGAAGTTCTTGTGGTTACACATATTTTTATATTACATATAAATCTTAGCTACCCCTCATAATGGTCTACACAGCGATGAGTGGTGGTGACCTTAAAATAGTTAACATTTCTTTCAGCTGATGATTTTCCCCAAGAGTTGGTTTCTTATTTTGAAACACACTGTATTGGGAGGAGAAAGAGAGGCTGAGAGAGTTCTCTTTGAGGGCGCAGAGTTGGACCATTTCCCATAGAACGAAGACAAGTGCTTACATACAGTCCACAAAATAAAGTTATTTGGTCAGCATTGCCATGAATCTACATACATTTTAAGTAAAGTTTTTAAAATTTTGTTATTCATATTTTCAGGTTTCAGTATGTCTTTTAATGTCTCCCTTTTATTTGTTGTGATTTTATCCTTTTTACGGTCAGTTACTTAGGCAGTAGCAATGCTTACAGCGAAAATACCAGATTTGGTGGCAGTTTGGTGACAGATACGTAAAAGTATGAACGATAAAGGGATGGAAAGTTATCAACAAGTTACAAATAAATATAAATAATTACAGTGCCAGCTTGGTAGGATACAGCAGGAAATCTTTTCACCATTGTCTCTAACATTATGGAATGTATTTAAAAAAAACACTTACTATACAATTGTTATATAGTTATAGTAGGCCTCAAAAAGGAAAGTTTTAAAAAATCTTTATATAACTCACTTCATAAGTTATATAAATGTCTAACCACTATGCTGTATACCTGAAACTAAAATAATTGAAAACTTGCTTTGATAATTTTAGGAAAACAGTGGTATGTCCTATCATTGATGTGATCAGCGATGATACTTTTGAGTACATGGCAGGTTCTGATATGACATACGGTGGATTCAATTGGAAACTCAATTTTCGCTGGTATCCTGTTCCCCAGAGAGAAATGGACAGAAGGAAAGGTGATCGGACTCTCCCTGTTAGGTAATTAATTTGTCAAACATTTTCCCTTGACTGTTATTGGCAGGGGATTGTGAAGTTTTGGGAATCATATTATAAGGATTACAAATGTATTTTGAGAGACATGAAGTATTTATGCACCACATATGTGGTTAAGAGCTCTTGCACATACATCGTTTTTTCCCTCTGATCAATTAATAAAATTAGAATGTTTCATATATATATAAATCTAGTGCACGTGGTAAATGATAATGACATACACATGTTCTTTCATTGCTATTTGAACAACATTTTGCAAATCTGTAAGTCAGATTTGTGCTTTAATTCAGTTGTTAAGGATAATAACATTTCATTTGACTCAAACTGCCCCTAAAGTAATTGTGTTAGTATATGAAAGTATTACCTAAAACCAAGTCCTTGCACCAAAATGTAAGATTTTAAATTCAGATTTGTACCATCTTGACCATAGTTACTGACTGATAAGGTTTCAAAGCTTGTTTTAATTTTTTAAAAATGTAGAATTGACGAAAATATAAAAAAGGATTTTCATTAATGCATTTGTTTTTTCTTTGTTTTACATGTAGTCATATATAGATTTTTTTCAAAAAGGGATTAAAATCTTCTTCCAGTTCAGAACCTTTAAATTGAGACCTTGAGCTTTCTGATCCATCCTAGGATTTATTCCAATTACATCAGCCTGCTGCTTCTGTAGTAATTGGGAGTTCCTTTAGAAACCAGGGTTTTTAAGTTTTTCCTGTCCTGGACTTCTCAGATCTGCCTTCTTTTGAATTCAAGTTCAGTTCTGGCAAAGTTGAAGCGAGTTTTCACTAATCCTAATCTCTTTTCCCTGGCCAGCCTGAGTTCTTTCCTAGTAAAGGGACTTTCCCACTCTTGCTGACAGTTCAAATCACCATGTAAACCAAAAGTTCCTAAACGTTTCATAAATTGACTTCTTTGAAAAATCTGATAAAAGCTACGAGTCTTCTCTAAGGGGAGGTGGGGGAGGCACAGCATGTAATTCTAGGAAATTTATTGCTATCCCAAAACCCAGGTCAAGAAATTCCTGTATTAAATGATAACTCTAGGTGTTAGCCTATTTCCTTTGCCTCCTAAGATACTAGACTGTCTCATTCTTTTTCTCTTCTAAAATCAAAATAAGTCCTAACTTTTTAATGGAAACAATTATTTCTACTGGAAAAGCAAATGCGCCACTCTCACTAGGGCATGGAATGAGTGCATTTTAGGGTTACAGATGTGGCCAATTCATCCTAAAATATGATCTCCATAGTGTCTTCTTCCCTGGAACTTAATTATGTTCTCCTAGTCAGTTATCCATACTCATCCTTCAAGGAAATCAAATGTTTGACTTGTATTCATTCATTTAAACCTCCTTCAGTATTATTTCTCTGCTTAATTCCACCTGTTCTGCATACCTGGACCATGTTTGGATAAATTGGGCTCCTCTTTTGCAAACGATATACCATACTTGGTCAGGATGATGATCTTCTTAGAAGGAGTGTATTGATTTTAGTCTGTATTTGATTTTATTCTGTACTTAAAAGTTCCTATTAGGGATACGGAAAGGGCCACATTGTTTTCATCCTGTTTAATCTTATCTCTGTGCAATATTTGAACCTTTAGAACCTGGCCTGTTAGAGTTGCTAACATGAGTCTAGTTGGTGAATATCGTCAGTTGGATTTATAGTTGCTAGGAACTATGGAGCAGGTACACACAGATGGAGAGGATTACGAGAAATATCTCCAGTTTAAGGAGTTTCAGGATGGAAACTCCTGAGGACGAAGAAAGATTACTAAAGATACGAGGAACCCTGGGGACGGGGCAGAGAAGCATGTCCAGGAAGGAGCTATGACAGCATGACCAAGGTGCAGGCCATGTCTAAAGACAAAATAACGTAGCATAAAAACAAAGCCCTTGAGGTCCTGTGAAAGTTTCTGAAGAATGTGACAGTAAACATTTTTTCCATAGTTATAGACAGTTATAAAACCACTTTTAAAAACAAAAACTGATTTGTACATTTTAAATTATTCCAATTAACAGTACAATTTTATGATTAAATTTCAGAACACCTACAATGGCAGGAGGCCTTTTTTCAATAGACAGAGATTACTTTCAGGAAATTGGAACATATGATGCTGGAATGGACATTTGGGGAGGAGAAAACCTAGAAATTTCCTTTAGGGTAAGTTCCCTTTGAAAAAAAAAATCTTCCATTTAACCTTAAATACGGATATGCTTTATTCATGTTATCTCTAAATAAAAAATAAAAAGTGAATCTAGTATGAGTTTAATGAGACTTCAGAGTCACCATAAAATGTTTGCTGATACTATTAAGGGTACATTATAAACTATTTTAAGCAAATAATTCAGTTATCTTAATAGTGTACCTGTAAAACTTATACAAGATTCCCTATCTGTTTTTCATTTCTGTTATTTTCAAGGAAGTGATTGAAGCTCTAAAAATAAAAAATAACTTGTAGTTTGTATATGCTACTTTGGTGCTTAACCATCGAAAACGTAATTTCACTTTCCGTAATAGGCTATGTCCTCTTGGTGTGTAATTGTTGTCTTATATAAAACCTGGTCACATTATCAGCTTTATATTTTTCAATGAAGAGAAAAGGCAAAAGAATTCTGAAACTACTCTAACTCTAAATCAATTTAACCCAGTGGACCTTAAGTCGTATGCATTTCACGTTCACTAAAATCAACATTATTTAAATGACATTGTATATTTCTGAAAATAATAAATTTTTAGACTCATAGCTTACAGTAGAAACCACACCAAACTGCACAGTAATCTAACCTGGCTAGCTCATGTTGTTCAAATGGGGTCTCTTTGCCCACTTATGGAGAGAGAGGTTTGGACTCTAGATCATCTTGAACATCCTGTCCAGGTTTATCACTTTATGATCCTGGGAAAACAAAGTAGGCGCAATAAACATTTAACAAAATCAAAACTTTTCAAAATATGTTTTAATTGTAAGTAGTTGGTGGATTTTAACTTATGGAATGATATATTTTGAAAGGAGCAGAGGATAAATGCATTAAATTAAGGATGTCAAACCATACTTGATCTTTCTTTTATCCCCTTTCTGTTTTTATGCTCACAGGGACAACAAATCGTGCTATCACTATCTCACAGAATTACTCCTGAGAGATCCAGTTTAGCAGTTTAGATTCCTAGGTTCTATTAATGTTCAGGCTATGACACAGGTTTGGAGAAGAAGGGACAGATAGGCCTCTGGCTGAATACTCCATGGTCACAGTTTTTTTGACCATGAACCACTAATAAGCACATTATACATTATACACATACAACACACACACACAAAAAAAACACATTTCACGAAACAGTATGTCCTTGTTAGCAAGTACTGCTTGCAATTCATCAAATTTGAATTTATGATCCTTTTATGAATCATGGCCTGCAGTTAGAAAAATATTGCCCTAGACCCCATGTCTTTTCTGTATTTAGCCTTTAACCTATCTTTTCTGAATTTAACTTTCAACGTCTGGTTTAATCAGAACCAGAAATTAGAGAAAAGTTTGCTACTGAGGAAGCACTGGCTTTGTGGCCATATAACAGGAGTTCCACTGTATGCCCTTGATCCTGTGAAATTCCAAGTATGAAACTCAATAGATGTGAACAGATTTTTTAAACTATCAGTGTTTAAAACTGGTCTTCTTTGGTGTTGTTTTCAGATTTGGCAGTGTGGAGGAACTTTGGAGATTGTTACTTGCTCACATGTTGGACATGTGTTTCGGAAAGCTACACCTTACACATTTCCAGGAGGCACAGGGCAAATTATCAATAAAAATAATAGACGACTTGCAGAAGTGTGGATGGATGAATTCAAGAATTTCTTCTATATAATTTCTCCAGGTTAGCATTAGTTTGCATTAGAAATACAAGGCTAACTTTCTTGTCCCTTATCTTAATGCATTCTGAGGAGAGGTAAGAAGGGGTGGAAAGAAACTTTGAGCAGAAGCAAAATGCCTACATCGTAAGTTATTGTAAGGAATAAATGAAATCACACACAGCATAAAAAGCACTTAGAAAAATGCCTAGTATAATATATTCACAACAATAATAAACTGTCCAGGTCAGTATTGTAGAAATTACTGTTAGTTCAGGTGTTATCCGTGTGTGGGGTTTGGGTTTTTTGTTGATTTTGTTGTTGTTGTTGTTTTTTAACATAACTGCAATGTTTTAACATTAATATAAAAGTGTTGAGTATCTCAAGGTCAGTGCAGAGCCCTGTACCATGCCTCAAGGGACTTCT
Source organism: Rhinolophus sinicus (assembly GCF_057876585.1). NCBI lineage: Eukaryota > Metazoa > Chordata > Mammalia > Chiroptera > Rhinolophidae > Rhinolophus > Rhinolophus sinicus. The sequence goes on from NC_142504.1 coordinate 87,868,649, forward strand.
CTCCAGGAACTTTTCTCTGTTCTGCAGAGTATTATGGGAATAGCTGTACCATCAGCTATAAATCTGCCTGACATTGTTACCATTCCATCCTCATTTTTAAATTACCACAAGACTGTCAAGTTGTAGGGTGCACGATTCAGTGAGTTGTGAGAGAAACCTGACTGGGAACATTTGTTCTGTTTAATATTTAGGCAAAATAAGTCTTGATTTTTGTTTTTGCCTTAACATGTTCAAGTTTTCTGATCCCGTATAACTTATATTTATAATATTATTGACATGTATATCATTCTCACATAAATTTTTTTTTGAAAAGCACATATTAATGTATTTCCTTGTTTTATACTTTGGGAAGTAGATTTATAGTATATCACTTGTATAGTCACACGTCACCAAAGTGGTACCACTTTACTCATTCATCTGGCTTATTAGATGTAATATATAAATAGAAATGTGTTACCCAATAGAACATGAATAATTCTGTTACTTATTTCTTTTGACAGGTGTTACGAAGGTAGATTATGGAGATATAGCATCAAGACTTGGTCTCAGACACAAACTCCAATGCAAACCTTTCTCTTGGTACCTAGAGAATATTTATCCTGATTCTCAGATTCCACGTCACTATTTCTCTTTGGGAGAGGTAAAAAAAAGAAAATAAAGTATTATATGTGCTTATTATGTTCTCACTTATCAAAATCAATAGAGGTTAAATTTCCAATAAGGGAGTATCTTCATATTAAAACTACATAACCTCAAGTGGAAAAGTTCTTGTTAGATGACACAGTCTACCTCATAACTTGAAACATTGTTTGTTTTTTATCATTATATTTTATTAAAATAAGAATGTTCCACTCCTAGCCTTTTACAGTTGGACTTTTGTTACAATATATTAGTATCTTCAATAGACTTCTTATTTTAACAAACTAACCTATTTAGTTGAAACCATATACTCCTAAAGCTAATGTCCTCATGTTAGTTAGAATCAAAGCTTGAGGTATTTCAAGATAAAGATAAATTGTAAAGAACAGACAAGGAAACTTGAAAGACCATTTATAGTTACTTGTATTTTTAGGATTCATTTTTTCTCCCCTAAATCTCAGTTTTGGGCAGAGGGGGTTGGAAAGAATGTTGGTAAAATGTTTGTTTCTGATTATGCCTTTATAGTTATTGCTTTTTGAATTCAGTGACTTTTCTTAACCTGATTTAATGTGCTTATTAATACTTATTATTTTAACACAATTACTTGTGCTTTGGAGTTTGGCCTTTGTATATTTGTGAGTGCCCATAGTGTAGGGTCTGATGTGAAAGAGACTTATCTTACCTTCTGGTATAATTACCAGGACGATCACTGTAAACTGTTTCTTGTGTCCTATTCCACAATATTCCTAAAATGTTGATAGCGATCCATTCTATCTTCCAGCCAAAAATACACTCTGTGTATGGGATACCATATAGTCTAGGGGTCTGGTCATGTCAAGGATTCTATTAGTTTCCTGAGGTTGACATAATGAAGTGCCACAAACTGAGTGACTTAAACAATAGAAATTTATTATCTCACAGTTCTGAAGACGAGTAATCGCAGATCACGACATAGGCAGGTTAGGCTTCTTCTGAGGCCTGTGAGGGAGAGCTGTTCTCTGCCTCTCCTCAGCTTCTGGTGGTTTGCTGACATCTTTGGGTTCCTTGGGGTATAGAAGCATCACCCCATTTCTGCTTTCATTTTCATATGGTATTCTGTGTGCATGCCTGTCTCCAAATTTCCCCTTTTTATAAGGACACTAGTCATATTGGATTAGGGCCTACCCAAATGACCTCAATTTGATTACCTCTGTAAAGACCTTGTCTCCAAATAACATCACATTTTGAGGTACCAGGGGTTAGGATGTCTGCGTATGAATTTCGGGGGACACAGTTCAACCTATAACAGTATTCAGCTAGGTGTGGCTGGGTTACAAATTTAGAAAGCTTCTGTTCATTTCTGAACTGCCTCCTGTTTGTTTCTTAGGTCTGGTCCTCCAGTGCTTTTGAATAATCACATGGCGGGGTCTCTGTCTCCTCAACCCTGGAAGTTTTGCCTTTCTGAGGTTTTGAGAATAGTATTTAGCCTCCCACCTTATTCATTGGGGATACTATTATTTTTTGTAGGTCTCTGTCTAGCAAGAATTTCTCTCCTAAGCACCAGGAGATTGTGGATGACTTTATTCATTCTGCCTTTCCAGCCCCGCTTCCTGCCCATCTAGAGCTCAGCAAATGTTCCATCAGGAAAATGGCCTTGCTTTTGGGGCTCCTCTAATTTTTAATTTGTCTTACCAGCCTCACATAAGCAAACACCACTGTGCTCTTTTCCCTGGGAAAAGGCACTTTTTGGGGCACATCCTGTCCTCAGCCTATATCATCAGCAAATGCCCTCACAGAGGAAGACAACTGGTGATTGTCAACTCTCACCCAGCGAGGGCTCTTCCCTCACTGGAATTATAGTTCACCCCATCCTAATTGCTTCCATCGCTCTCCAACAGCCCCAGAAACAGGACTTTTGTAATTTAACTGTTTTCCTTCTAAAGCAGAAGTATTGGGCTACTATGTCCTACTGGGAAGCAGTGTTTCTCCTTCTGTTCTTTACTAGAGTATAATATTCCAAATCAGGGGCCATGAAGATTATAGGTCTCCTTTCGTAATAATCCTCTAACTCCCCAAGGTCCCTTTCTTATTAGGACAAGGAAGTGATTTTCAATTTTCTGGTCACAACCCAGTGGTAGCTTATAAATCACTTTAGCTGCTTATAGCCATCACTTTTTTAATAGTCTGGAAAGGAATCTATGAAAGTGCCTTACTTATAGTAAAGGAATTTCGTTTTTACTGGGTCAATCTTCAATTCATTGTTTAAGTCTTTTATTTATTTATTTATTTATTTATTTTGAAATTGACTTTTAGAAAGCATATGAAGAAAGCCAAATAGGAAGAAAAATAACATTCAGCCTTCTGTGACAAAAATTGATTGCAGGACAAAATTTCCTTTTGTAAGTCATAGCGCCAAATGATGATATGTGTGGACAGAGCCACAACCAGGCCCCATCCCAGGACTGAATATTCCTAAAACTCAGGAAAAGTCACCCCTCAGTCCACAGGGGGTTGTCACCTCTTTGTTGCTTTCATGTATTCAACAAGTATTTGAGTACTTACTATGTGATAGGTGCTATTTTAAATACTGGGAATATAGCAGTGGAAGAAATAAAGCCTCTGCTCTTACAGGTCTTAGAGTCTTTGGAGTAAGACAGACTTTTTTTTTAAAATGCACAGTATGTCAGGTGGTAAGGACAAGGGATAGAGAATGACGGGTGGGCATGAGACTGGTACTGGTTTATGCAGGGTAATTGAAAAGTTTCTCGCACGTAAGATGATTTTTGAGCAGAATGCTGAAGGAAGTAAATGAGCAAGCCATATGCATTTCTGGAGAAAGTATTCTGGGCACAAGGAAAAACAAGTACAGAGGCCCTGAGACGAGTGTACTTTGGTATGTTCCAGAAACAGCGGAGAGGCCAGTTGTCTGGAATGGAATGAGCAGGAGAGGATAGTAGAAGATAGGGTCAAGACGTAGTGAGGGTCACAGCATATAGAGCTTGTAGGCCATAGTAAGGACCTTCGGTTTTATTCTGAGTAAGATGAGAAGCCATAGAGAGATAAGCAAACTTTCATTGGAAAAGGTTTAGATTGTCTGCTGTGTGAAGCAAAGCCATATGGGAACTAGAGTAGAGTTAGTGTATGGGTGAAAGGAAAAGACTAGTCAAGGATTACGTTAAGACTCAGCTAGAGAAGCTGGCGTGGTGACGCTGGCATTACTGAAATGGGAAGCCTGTAGAGCAGATACAGAGGGCATTCAACAGTGCCACTGGGGGCATGTTAAATTTGATCCAGGGAAGGATACCGGGTAGGTAGTTGCATTTAAAAATCTGTAGCTTGGGTGAGGCAGGGGATGGAGGTTGTCAGTATATAAGTGGTTTTTTAAACCACAGAACTTCATGATATCACTGTGGGAGGAATGAATGGAGATGGAGAAGGGGGAAGACTGAGGACCAGGCCACAGGAAACGCCAATGTAGAAATTATGAAAACGAGAAGGAATCAGCCAAAAAAATAGAATGAGAGTGAAATAGAACGAGAACCAAGAGAGTGATGTCCCAGAGACAAAGTGAAGGACTTGTTTCAAGAAAGGGAAGGTGAGCAGCTGTGGAACGCTGCAGAGAAGGCAGGGAAGATGCGTGCTGAGAGTCGGTCCTTGGCTTGTCAAAGAAGCTGTAGGTGAGGGTTCCCGTGGAGATGAGTAGGGACAAAATAAAATCCCTGGTGGTCGCAAGGGAGATACGGGGAAAAGAAAGTGGAGATCATGAGTGTGGACAAGTCTTGTAAGAAATTTTGTTGTAAAGAAGAGCAGAGAAATGGGTGGTAGCTGGAGGGCAATATGGGGTTAAAGAAGGGTGTTTTTTGTTATTTTTGCTACATTAAAACTGCTGATGCAAATGACCCAAAAGAGAAAAAAATGTGAAGATGCTAAAAATGAGCCACTGATTGCAGGAGTCATGTGGGAGTCGGATGGGAGGTGATGCGCTCCAGTGCACAAGTGAAGGTAGAGGTGGGGGCAGGAGGAGAAGGCGCTTCGTCCATGGCAACAGGAAGGCAGCAGGAAGGAAGGTGGCGAGAATGGAGCCTAGTGCCGGTCGGTCGTCGATTGGCGGTAGAAGCTCGTAGTTTGTGGTGGAAGTGTGAGGAAGTTCTCCGACGACTTCTGTGTTGTCAGATGAACACAAGATCATTGGCGGAGAGTGAAGAGAGGATGTTGTATTGGTGACGGGTTGGGGAAAGAGGAAGAGAGGCCAAGTAGAAACGGAAGATACGGAAGAGCAAATAGACCACAGAGGGCCTGGAGGGTGGTGAGTTAGTGAGACCCTTCGACCTGCTTGCGTTTTCTCCCATGCCAGGCAAACACTATGTTTGTCCTTAGTAGTTACTGAGGCTACTTCAGGATTGAAAGCTCCCTACCTCTGAACTTTATGTTGCTTTAAGGAATTTACCGTCAAATAAGTGAGGGGTATGCAGTTTCTTGCCTCATTAATGAGCATCTGTTCCCTGTGCTATAGCCTCATTCCAGTCAAGAAAGGCCTGGGAGGGTGGTATGTCATGGGAAGATTTCTAGCAGTTGCTCCTATAACTTGCCTTTAGAATAGAGAATGAAGTTGTCTTTTGTCCTTTAACTGACCCAATTCTGGACAACACCTAGGCATTGTTAGCTGGGCCAGAACACAGGTGTATTACAAAGAGCCACTTGTCTAACCCATAGTAGGTGATTGCCAAGGCAAACTTGCATTTTGCCTGCCTCTTGCCAGCTGGCTTTCTGTATATGGAACAAACTTAACCCTCTGTGCCCTGTTTGTTATTGCCTTGTTAACTAAACAGCTGGTCTTAAGCTTGTATGCCTTTAATAGCAGGCCACACTATCCAAATGGAAGCTCTGATTTCTGGGGCCAGGTCCTTCTCAAGCACCCGCCGCAGTGCAGCCAGCGATCCTGTGCTTGTGATCATGGCTCCACCGGTGTGAGCCTTCCTTCACCAGAGACTGGAATCTAGCCTCTCAAGGATCTCTTGTCATACTTCAAGGGCCTAGGGAAACCTGAAATCATGGGATTTTAGAGTAGAAAGGAAAATTAGAAGGTAGAACTTTAGTCTCTGGCATCACTGAGTCCACCTGTCATAAGCTCCTGTAGGCCTTGGAACTGAATGTTTCATTGTGATATCTAATAGTTGTTAATCCAGGAGATGAAAATTCTGAACCATCCCAGAAAGCAAATAATCCCTTGGATGGTTTAACCAGTTTTACAGACTGACCAATTGCTTCTCCAGGCAGATCTGGGAATCCTGAGATTTAGTGAGCATGAACTCCATGTCAAGCACCAATCTGAATGCTTCACAAATATTAACTCCTTCTATCCTCACATCAACACTGTGAGATGTAAGTGCTATTATCCCCATTTCACAAAAGTAAATTGAAGCATAGTGAATGGTTTAAACAGCATTACTCAGGTTACAGCCACAGAAGGACGACATAGGATTTGAACACAGGCAGTTTGGCTTGAGAGCTTCTGTGCTCTTAACCACTAACACCCATACTCTTTCTCATATTTAACCAATTTTTACCTTATGGGAAAGAGGACAGTAGTGACTCCAGATTCCATTATACTAGATTTCAAAAATCCTTTAACCTCTTACACTGTCCACCCTAATGGAGGTACCAAGATTCTGGAGGAGACTGTAGCAGAAATTAAGGAACTCAGCCTCTAATTTCTTGCTGATTTCCCAGGAATGAGTGCATTCACAATTATTTTCAACTCCTAAGGTCAACCATAATATTTTAGTGATAGCTGTGTACAGCTAAGCTGCTGCTTCAGAAGGAGTTGAAGATGTGCTGGACCTATGGAGAAGGAAGGGAAACAGTTATTGTGGGCCCACTATGTGTCAGTTTCTGCTAAGCCTCTATGTGCTGTTACCTGACTGAGATCTCAGCAAACCTGAGAGGGTGAGAGAGAGGCCATTACCAGATGAGAAAATGAGGTTCCTATAGCAGTGTTTACCGTGTAAAGAATGCGGATGTCTGCTGTCCCTTAAGGTGCTCAATTAGAAAGGCAAGTGATGGGGAGGGAGGAGTGGATTTTGTAGCCAAAACTATTTGGGAAATGCTTTCTATATCCTGTACCATCAGTCCCTTCCCCTACCAAGAATCACAGCCTGCAAAAGGCTTTTAGAAGTCCTTCAGTAAAGAAACCTATTGAAATTTGTTTAATCCGTTATTTCCCAGACATATTTGATGACAAAATGCCTTTTTTGGTGGCACTTGTGTCCATACCTGGCCAGATACTGTTATTCAGAACATGGTTTGGGAATCGCTGTCTTAGAGTACTGACCTGCGAAGGTCTCAGGGCTAGAATGGTCGAGTTGGGAGTGAGGCCCAGGGGTGCATGTCCCCAAACCTGCTCATTCCTGTCCGTCTGCCTCCAGACACCTTGAAAGTGCAGTATTTCCCCCGATCACCATAGTTATGATATTGCTGTGATTCAAGTAGAAAGCTTCCTGCTTCTAATAACTCCTCACCCTCTAGCATTTCAGTTGTACATGGTACTTGTGACTGTTCTGGTTTGACTTATGGGCAAGTCTGGCTCTGTAACGAAAGATGTGTTCTTCAGTCATGGACAAATCCTATAAAAGACCACTAGCCTGCTAAACTTACCCCTTGATATCATTTAGATCCCCTAGGACTTCTAATTCCAGAAAGTATAACTTGGGCACTTCCACATCTTCTGAACAGAATGCGTGACAATGAGTTCATTGCCGTGTTTGTGCGCTGTCATCACTGGACAAGCAGCCCTCACAAAAAGTGGAGGACTTTTTCCTATGTGTCCGCGTCTAGTCCTACACATCCAGTGTGGCAGCCCCATATTTAAATTAATTAAAATTAAATAAAATTAAAATTCAGTTCCCCAGCCACACTAGCCACACATAATAGTGCTCAATATAACAAGTAAAAGGGGGGGAAATGATAAAGTGCCCAGGAGCCACATATGGCCAGTGGCTGCCATATTGGACAGCACAAACATAAAACGTTTCTTCCATCATCGTAGAAAGTTCTGCTGGACAATGCTGGAAACACAAATAGCCAACACAGGAGGTTATCCACCTAACTTGCCATCATTACACAAATCTCTCCCTGCTGAGGCCCTAAGTTGCAATGTCCATATTTGCTTGTCAAACCCAGTGTTTTGAAAACTCAGAACTACTGTATACCCTCTATAATTATTTTTACTCTCAAATAATTTAGAATAGGTACATCCTGAAACAACTTTCATAGGGATCTACTATATCAGATTCCCAAACCATCCTGTCAGTTGTTATTTTCCTGCTATGTTAAGGACAGCGTCCCAGTCATATTTATCCTGCAATGAGGAAAAACTCCTTGTTTTCCCACAGCAAATCAGTCTTACTTTAAGGGTTCTTGATAATTTAGAATCACAGTTGCCATTAGACATCCTGATGATCACCAAATACTATGTCACCAAACAAGGGGACTGCTCTCATTTCTCTTTGCAAGAGAGTCATCAAGGTGTAATTCAGAATGCAAGTAAACTAGAAAGAGTTGATAGTGGAACAAGACCACTGAGGATTCTGTCAATCCACACTGTATGTATAGGGAAAGATGGGACAGAGTTGTCCTCTAAATAGTGGGAGGACCCAGAAGCTAGCCCATCTTTTTCTTAGATGGAACTTAAGAGTACTCCCTAACTTGTCAGAGGTTCCCACTTTTGGGGGGGGGCGGGGAGGTTATTCCTACTATCTTTAGAAATCCAACAAAGAAGACATTTGACTAGAACATCCTTACATTACCCAGACTTAAATTGTTTTATGTATTTTCTTTTCCTTCTCCCTGATAATGTGCCTACATTTTATGTCATTCTATATTTTCTAAGTGCTTTTTTTTTTTTTCCCAGTCACTTTTTTAAGTATCAGATTTTGGATAATCAACTCTAGTACCTATTTGCACCCCAGTAGAAACATTGGAGCGAGTTATATGTCACCAGCTTTTCTACCTTCCACACCTTGCTAAAAAGCTGGCAGTTGGTTACATAGCCTTCAAGCTATGTGGAATTACAGTTCTGAACATCTGATTCAACAACCCTAGAACATGTTTGTTCCTAATTTTTTCCTTCTCCAAACACTTTTCAAAGTTAACTGCCACCAAATGAACACATTAACTGTCATTCTAAAGGGCAGAATTGTTCCCAAAAGTCACCCCTAGTATCCTGGTTTTTCATGTCCTTGAGAAGTCATCTTACAAACCCCATAGTGAGGTAGTCCACAGGTATTTCTACCAGGGTAAGAAGGCAGGAAGGATATTCTCTGAAAACTGTCTTCTCTAGCCATCCAGTGTATAGAAGAACCAGCTTGGAGAGCAGATGTCCCCTTCAGCTACAAAGATACCACATATTTGTTGAGCCGACTCCTCTGCCTTCTAATGTTCAAGACACCCAGGGACCAAAACATCAACAGCTGCCCTCCAGTGTGCAGGGCACCGCTCCAGTACTCCCCTGCATTTTAGAGGAGTGCTCTCAGGTCCCCCGGACGCCCACACCCAGGTCCCTGCCCACCCACGTCAGCAGGGCTCACTGATCACATCATGCTGATCAAGGTTTATTGGCACTCTTAGCAGTTGGTAGGAAGCAGTTGTTTCTGATCCTTAAAGAAGTTTTACTTTTAACACATATGGTCAGTTGTGACCCCAAGGGATAGAGACTTAAATCTCTTATGCCAGAAAACAACCCCAAGTTATTCATAGGAATGTTATAAAGATGCTATAAGCTGTTAACGTCCAAAACTCATAGAATAATGCCTAGCTCAGAGTAAGTATAATTTATTTGCTATAATTGGCAATATCAATTGTGGAAACAATAACCAGCGTTGATTTATTATGGGATAGTTATAGAGTGATAGGAAACCCTGTTACATTTGGGGAGAATTGTATTAAGTTTGATTAATTTTGAATTTGATAAAAGAGAAACAATTAATTAACCAAAAGGCCATTCCATATGAGAGAGTAGGAAGCTGAGGATAGCTTTGGGTCTTCTCTAATTTTCCCTATGGCATTTATTACCTTTCTTCGGCAACCTTTACATTTGTATTTGAAAGAAAAATAAATGAGAAAAAGAACTGGAGAGTTTTTAATTTTTTTCAAAAGTACAAGGAAATAATTTTTTATATGAATATTGTGAGATAGACTCATCTTGTCACAATCTGAACTAAATTCTTTTTCAAGTAAGACAGCCATGATCAAGTATTGCAGAAAAATGTTTCATGTACAGTTGTACCTAACTATAAAACCTTTTATACAGTCTATGAGATGATAAGTTTATGAATTAAAATAATGTAAAAAAAATATGTGAATTACATAGTAAAAGAATTTTACTGGATACTGATATGATGTGTTGGATGGACCCAGAGAAAAAAAAGACCCTGAAATTTCCATCTTGAATAATTGGGCAGTTTTGGGGATTAACAAAAATAGGATATCAGGAGAAAAGGGGAATGTTCAGAAGAATGATAATGAGGTTTGTTTTAGATGGCAATTCTCAGAATCACGAGTGGAATGGCAGGGGCATATTCAAATATCAGGATGAGGAAGTATTTGCGTTAAGAGATTGGACAACCCTCTTTTGCATGAACTGAATTTCAGCTTGATGGAATAGCCAGAACGTGACTAGCAACAAGGTAGCAATGCAGACTGTGACTACTTCTGAGCCTACTGCGTGCTAGACTCTGAAGTAGGTACGTGGATATATCCTCTTACCTAAACTCAGCGAAGAGCCAACATTACCTCACAATTACTGTTAGGAAATTGATTTCAGAGGGTTTGGGTCATTTGGATTTAAACCCAAGTTTCACGCCAAAACCCCAGTTCCTATTCCTGACTGCCTGTGAATAACAGTTTTTCACACCTATGTCCTTGTACCTTTATAAGAAGAAAAGGCATCTGGGCTAGTTAGTGCCTTATTAAAATGTTGGAATAATATGTAGATGGTACCTTTGTTTATAAAAGTAAATGGCTTATATGTGGTTTCAACTTTATCGCACAAAATCATTTACATTTTTCTTCTGTCTACATGACATGACAGATGTAGTTTGTCACACATCTCCCTTCTGGCTTACAGCAGTACTAGCCATGGGAATAGATTTCGGACTTTCAAATATCTATTAGATTACATGATTTTAAACTGCAGTGATTCAGAGGAAACAGAAATATCAAGGGCAGTGCTTAAAAGGAGTCTTCCTAATTTTGATGAGGGATTTAAATTCCTTTTATGTAACTAGCAAATATCTCACAAAAGAGTGGTGTTTGCACCACACCATGCTTAGGCTCCCAGTTAAGGTCTAGACTCTAATTAGAAAGTACCCACCATAAGTCTCCTAAGAAGTCATCAGAGTAATTGTCAAAAGTAATGCCCCTTAACTTGGTGGTTGACAGTGTCCACAGGAAGTTGTTAAATTGCTTTAAGCTGTTAGGCAGAGTAGAGCTTATTGAACTAAATACAAACCCTAGAAGAACATCTTCGAAAAATGAAGTAAGAATTTAAAGGATTTCTCCCTGAAACACAAAAATTATATGCAGTAAGACCTTTCTAGACCACAGAATTTTAGAAAGCCGAACGGTGATTCTCCCCCCACCCCCATAGCCCTTACCTCAAGAATCTGAAACTGTTTTATAGTAGTGGGAAGTTTAGATTGATTTTCGTGTGTGTGTGTGTGTGTGTGTGTGTGTGTGTGTGTCTGTATGTGTGTCTGTCTAGTTAACCTCTTTATTCCTGATGTTTTCATTCATTGTCCCACAGATACGAAATGTGGAAACAAATCAGTGTCTAGATAACATGGCTAGAAAAGAGAATGAAAAAGTTGGAATTTTTAACTGTCATGGTATGGGAGGTAATCAGGTGAGTATTTTATTTTAGTAAATCTTTAAAAGGGACAATTTCAGATTTGTTTTCATCTTCTGTCCTTTATATCTCATGATGTCATTCAGGAAATATTCTCCTACTTTTAAAGAGAAAATAATAAAGACCTTTAGGAGAAAGGAGCTTTCAATCTAAAAATAATCTAATGATTACTTTTAAATGACACATTGTAAAAGGCCTGTTGTGAGAACTGTTTTAACATTGTTATGCATGAGATTTATTTTGCCATTTTTAGTCAAACAGATGACAACTCAGTGTATATATAGAAGTCAAGGTCATTTTTTCTTTTTATGTAAAATTAGTAGTAGAGTCATTTATCTCTATTACAGTAATAAAGTTCAAAAATTGTGTATATTGAAATTCTTGTTTTTTCCAATTATTGGGCATATACAATGCTAATGTTACTGTTACAGCTTATATGTGTACATTTTTGTTTTTCAGGTTTTCTCTTATACTGCCAACAAAGAGATTAGAACAGATGACCTTTGCTTGGATGTCTCCAAACTGAATGGCCCAGTCACAATGCTCAAATGCCACCACCTAAAAGGCAACCAACTTTGGGAATATGATCCCATGGTATGTTATCCATTTGCATATAAGATAAAATTATGCGTGTCATGGGGTGTATTTATATTGTTTATAGCTTAAAGAATGAATTCTTGGGGAGTTTGAATATAGATCAAATTGTTCTTATACTCTAAAATTTGACAGATGGGAAAAACAATATAAGTAAGATGCTTTCATCTCCCTGATAATTCAATTAGGCTTGCCTGCAGTCCCTGAGCCCTTGTTGTCACTAAGTAGCACTCTTGCCTCTGTATGTCCTGAAGCTCTGCAGTCTAGCGTGGGATAAATGGAGCAGAAAGTAGGCTTTTAAAATTTATACTGAATTGAACATTTAGGTAAAAGGTGAGCTTCAATTAATGAAATTCTCTGACTCATGATTTTTCAGTGACACATATAACAAAACTTTCTGTATTTATCTTTAGTTTCCTCTGGAGCTTCTCCCTCTCCCCACGCGCTGTATGTGGTACTCACTTCAGGGTACTTCACAGACACTGATCAATCAGAGCATCTCCAGTAAGCCTCTGGCCCTCCGCTCATATCTGGCCAACCGTGTGCTTTTGCTCTATGGTTCTGGAACCAGCACCTGCAGGATGTCTTTCTCTCGTTCTTTTTTTCTGCTCACAAGCACTCATGTTCTTCTTCATGTGAGGAAAGACTTCTGTTCCTGTTTTGCTTTCTACGTACCATCCTACTTTTCTCCTGTATTGTATGATGGTGAGTGAAGGGCCTGCACTCGAGCCTCTGGTTCTCCAACCTGGGCTCCAGCCTCGGCCTGACACTGCGGAAATGGCTCCTGGGTGCAAAGCCGGCAGCAGTCTCGTCTCGTCCCTTACAGCATTTACTATCGCTGAGCTGATGAAATTTTAAAATCCTCTGATCCATTGGCTTTAGATGCACTACTATTTAGTTTCTTCTCTTAGCTTTCTGTCTGTTCTTCTCATCTGCTTCGCTCACTCTGCTTCTTCATTCTACCCCTTAATGGAGATGTCCAAAGTTATGTCTTTTCTCCCTATACTGTGTCATATACAAACCATGGTCTGCGTTACCTCTTCTTGAACATACCCTGTACTTTCCCACTTTACATTTACGATCGTGCAGTTCTCTCTGCCTAACAATCCTAGCCATTCTTGAGGGCCCAGCTTTGACATCACTTCCATGAATTCCAGCCCAGAAATTAGTTCTCTGTCCTAATTTAATTAGAATTTTTTCTGACCCTTGTAATGCTGTGCTTTGTAGCTATTTTATCTACCACTATTAGATTGTTAGATCCTAGAGGACAAAGACTATGTTTTCTAAATCCTGGGTCTCCCTTCACAATGTCAAATATAGTAAAAATGATATTAACTATAGCAATAGCACAGTTAATACAGCCATTGGAAATGGCCTGAATATTCTGTTCCAGGGTGTTCCACGGTGCTTCATTTTGGGTGTAGTTGCCCCATGTACTGCAGGATATATAGAGTCTCTGACTAGACAGTAAGTGCCAGGGGCATCCCACAGTCATTGTGACAACCAAAGTATTTTAAATATTAAAAACTCCCAATTATATGTTCACTGAAAAATGACAGTATATCAATTAGATAACGTAAAACCTATTATAGTAGCATAAATAAATAGGGGTTTATTTTTCTTAGGTCTGGAGGTAAATGGCGTCTGGTGTGGATTCAATGGCAAGGTGATGTCAGCGGTAGCGCTGCTGTAATAGTCTAGGCTTTTCCTGGTGGCCCTTTGGATCAACACTTGTGAAAAGGAACAGGAGCAGACAGAATTAGGCAGAGGGCGGAGTCAAGCTGGGATGCAAGCCCCACAGCCTGAGCCAGCTGCATAGGAAGCTTCCTAAAGGGCTGTCTAAGTTGTCCTGCCTCCATCAATCCGAAACAGCAGTCTGGAATAATAAAGTATTTATGTCAGTAATCTAGAATCTAAACTTAAAATCATGAAATCTCAGATTTCAAAGGAACCTTAGAAATAAAGTCCAGGACCTTGTTTTATACCTGTGGACACCCATCGCCCAGAATGGAAATTAATTGCCCCAGGTTACAGAGCATGTAAGTAGTGGAAGCGGATCTCAGGCAGACCTGGGAGTCTTGATCCATGATTCTTTGCGCAATATAATACTATCTTTGATTAAATGTGTATGTATTTATATCGTTTAAGTTTTGTTTATATTATATAATTTTGCATAGAGTTTATGACACCAGGCTCTTTTGCTTTAACTACTTGTAGCTGTTCTTTCTGGAATAAAATGTAGATTTTGACCCAGTTACATCTAGAGAGTAGGGCCAGGAGGCGACAAATTATTTTTTCTAGGTTGCAGGTGGACTTTATGCAATGATAATTACAATTTTCATCCTGCTCTTCAAAGTTACAATTACAATCTGTCACTTGTTTGTCCACTTGCCTTAATCAAGCCTTTTCTGTGTGGAGAGTAGTCAGTGCTGAGCAGGTACAATCACGACAGTTCCCACAGGTTCACAAACCACAGGACTCTCACCTGCTGTCAGCAGCCAGAACTGTGTCTGGAGCGGGATTCTGCTCCGGAGGCCAGGTCTGCAGGGAGGTTAGCCTCCTGAGATTGTGGGGGTTCTGTCTGAATTTTAAGCAAATACCCAGCATGGGGTGATAACCTGTGTGTTTGTTACAAGTTTATTTTAATGAATCCAAATAAGTGAAATATACATTTTTAGATGGGATGAGAAAGGACCAATTCCCCAACTCAATTTTTTATTGTGTTTAGTTTTTGATGTTTTTATTAATACTTATAGTGGTCCTGAGGCAGGTTGACACTCAGAGAAGCTATGCGGGGCCTTCTGGAATGTTTGAGGAGCGCTGGAACTAAAGGCTGTGGCAGCAGACTGTTCATGGCCGCTAGGGATAGTGCTAGGCGAGTGAGTTTTCCAGTAGGGAGTACATTTATCAAGAACTTACTCTGAGCTGGGCAGCACTTTCCGTACATTATCTTAGTCTTTCCTCATAACAATTCAAGTATTTTTGTCCCCACTTTATAGATGACGAACCTCGGGCTCAGAGAGGTTTTTCTTTTTGCTCAGGGGATATACAATCAGGGGCTGCATAACGTTTCCGTCAACAGACCACATATCAATGGTGGTCCCATAAGATTATAATGGAGCTGAAAAATTGCTATTGCCTTAGCGACACAGCCGTCGCAGCAACATTCGTGTATTTGTGGTGATGCTGGTGTAAACAAACCTCCGCTGCCAGTCGTGTAAAAGCATAGCACATACAATTATGTACAGTACATAATATTTGATAATAACTTACTGGTTTATGTATTTAAAATATAGTAGAGTGTACTTGTTCTATGTACACAGTTTGCTATAACAATATGTGTGTTACATGGGCAGCAGCCTTATACATCTTGTGTTTACTGCATCTCTTAATTGCATCATTTTCTCTTGTGCCTGATTTAGTCACATTCTGTGTAGTAACATACAGCGCAGGCTCGTAGCCTAGGAGCAGTAGGCTGTAGGTGTGTAGTGGGGCCGTACCATCTAGCTTTGGTTGCATTTTGTGATGTCCGCACATGACAAAATCACCTCATTGACAAATTTCTCATAATTGAGTCCCGTTGTTAAACGGTGCATGACTATAGTTGAAATGTGACAAATCTGGAATTTACTCCAGAAATGTCTGACTTGTAAAGACCATTCTCTCAAACAAGTAAACTGTACAACATCTGTATGAAAAACAACAACCAACCCTGTTGGCTCTCTTCCAGGTTCTATTCTTAGGCATCTATAAGAATTAAAGTACATAATACTGAACCTAAAATCAATGTTGCTATAAACTATGACATCTACAAATGTATATTGCCTTTTGCCAGTTTCCACTTTGACCACAACACAGAATAAATGACTGAAAGCTAAAATAATTGTATACAATCATGAGATTTTGTTTTAAGTTCAGATAGGTACAAAAGAGGCCTTATGAAAACAAAAATGTGCCAGATAAAAGAATTAACATTAAAATAGAGCCATAAGTTAAAAAGTGAGATAAATGTGTGTTGATAAACATAGTTCACATTTCCTTACAGATGTATCCACTTAAATGCAAATTCCTACCCAGTTGCTTTGGAGTCCTTAACCTGACCAGGGCCGCTGTATCACATTCATTAGTGTGGGTCAGTGTGTATCTGTTAATCTCTACTGTCCTGTCTTTTAAAATTATCCTAAAAATCAACATGACAGCATCAAATCTAGAATGTGAACAAGTAGACAGGAAGATCTATAGCTGTATCTATCAATCATTTATTAAGGATGCTTTATAAATCTTATGATTGCTTATGATTTTGAGTCTTCAGAAGGCGTTGAGTTTTAAGGACTTGAGGTTTAGAATCACAGAATTAATTTGAACAGCCTTATCATAGGGAAATGAAGCAATTTTGAAATAGCTTTTTGAAAATAGGTTGAGGATCCTAAATTTGGTACCACTAATCTGATCATATTTTTAGGAAACTGAAGCACAAAAAAGTAAAAATTTTCACAGTGTTACAGAGCTTATGGCAGAAATGGACTTAGAATTTAGGTCATCTTACTGCTAGCCCCGTATAACTTACCCGCTCAGTGCCTTTCTCCTTCCCACATAGCTCTTAATGCTGTCTTTACATGGATGCCTTTTCTCCATTGTTATTAAATAATTTATATTACAAAAACAACAACAAAAACCCTTTTCTACAGAGGAATTTAATAATCACCAAAAATGACGGTTGAAAGGTTTTGGTTTGATTTTGTTTTCCACTTTCACATTAAGACTTTTTTTTTTTTTTTTTGGTCTCTTTCAGAAATTAACCCTGCAGCATGTGAACAGTAATCAGTGCCTGGATAAAGCCACAGAAGAGGATAGCCAGGTGCCCAGCATTAAAGACTGCAATGGAAGCCGGTCCCAGCAGTGGCTGCTTCGAAACGTCACCCTTCCAGAAATATTCTGAGACCAAATTCACACAAAAAGAAAAAAAATAAGGATTGACTGGGCTACCTCAGCATACATTTCTGCCACATTAAGTAGCAAAAAAGGAAAAGTGCTTCCCTCCTGCAGGATGTGAGGTTTCTCAGCCATTAACACTTCGTCTCCTCTCGCTTCTCACTAGCTGTGAACCAGCCTTCCTGTCCAAGGACGTGCAACTACAATGTAGCGAGACTGCACACTGATGTTTACAAGATTGAAAGAGGCTTTCGGCAGGAACCAGTGTAAAGAATATTCCGACAACGAAACAACAAACCGTGCTTTCCGGAAAGCTGCACCTCTTAGGGTTGCTTGCACATCAGTAATTTCCGCTGAACGTGCTGTGTAACAAAGAGATTTCCAGGATTTCTTTTCTGATTAGAACTGGTAGCCAGTATATTAAATATTGATATAAAGATATATGAAAAGAACTGGAACCAGATTCAGAATCATGAAAACATTTTTACAGCAATTTAAAAAAACTATATTAAACAGGGTTTAAAGGAAATTAAAACAGAACTATGAGAAGTACAATTTGTTATAGTATAGTATTAAATTTCTATATAGATTTTATACCTCAGTGGGGAAAAAGAACTGATTCCAATGACACTCATTTTGTTTTCATCTGTGATAGTCATGGATGCTTTTTTTATTTCTCCTTGGGGTGCTGAAATTGAGCTGGAAAAAAAATGGCTCTTTGAACGTAGTTTTCATTGCTTTCTACAATTTTTAAAATTTGGTTTGTGGGCTATTGGAATTGTAATTTTTAATTGCCTTCCAAAAATGGAGATTTAAAATAATGTCTGGTCTCACTGACCAAGTTAGATAATCTCAGTTGCTCTTGGGTCAACTGGCTTATAGACTTTCACACACACAAATTTCTTATTAGATTTTCAACTTCTTAACTTGATTGATTATGCTTAATACCCAAGATTCATACTACTGTACTACAGATTTGTTTTCACAGCAATAAATCTTCAGTTTTTTGTTTATGATTCCACTCAACGAAAGGCCTACAGAAGTGATTTATTATTTGGGTATTTGGAGATAATACATTTGATGGTTTTTTTGAAAACTGTTTTCACTCCATACTCAGATGTGCTTCATTGTCAAGTGCATATTTAGATTAGGTTCTTGAATTGTAATGTTGATCTGCTGCTTTTTTAAAAAAATAAAATTTCACTGAAAATGTTTAATTGGCATTTTTTTAATGAGTTAGCCAAAGAAGTGCAGCTATTATTCCATATTATCAATCCTGCATTTCTTCCCTAAATTTAATTTAGGTTAGATTCGTTTTCTTTTTCCCTGGTTTCTAATACTGCAAAACAACCTAAGTATTGATTAAAAGTTGCGTATCAATTAAATTAAGTTTTAATCTCATAGAAAGAAAATCTTACGATATTTTCCCTGATGTGTAAAGCAGTCCATTGGCAAAAGTGCATATATTTTCCTGCCTATTTGTAAGATTATATTTAAATGATATTCTTTTCTTTGATTATCAAGGACTCTCACTGCAGGCAGTGCTGTTTCTTGTGCCTAAGAATGTTCTGAACGTTGCGTCACTAACGATACTTACAAAAGCTCTCATAGCCTAGTCAAGTTAATCAATATCAAGCACACGTGGATGCTTTTGGGTGAGGCTATAATACAAAATGCAGAAATTTGTCCCCAGGAAATCTGATATGAAGCAGGTGCTGAATGGAATTTTCTTTTCCTGTTCCATGAGCTATGTTAATTCTATCTTCAGTAGGCCTCATGCGTGAATAAACCAGGTGTCTAACCAATAAATTATTTTCATGCTCAGAATTTCAAGTTTTTGTACTGTAGCGTAGCTTGGTCTTATTCCTTACTGTAAGAACGCTCAATAGAAATGTGATCTAAGGTTTTGTTTTGTTTTTTGTTTTTTTAAGAGGGGGATGTGAGTGATTTAATTCATGGGTACTTTTAAAACCTGATAGATAATCCCATTGCCTTTATTTTTCTAATTAAAGAATTCCTAAATACTTTGAAAATATAAAATATTCCTTAATAGTTGTGCTTTACATTGGTGTTATTTGAGGTTAAAATGGGTCCCTGTTCCTTATATAGCCATTTGTAGATTAGGCAGTATGTTAATCACTGTTGTAAATCAAACTGGGGGAGAAAAGAATGAATGAAAAAGAAAGCAAATGGTGAAAAGATGAGACTATTATTTGAATTCATACCGGCAGTGAGGGCTTAAACCGCCACTTTCAGCCTTCTGCCCTCTGTCTGCTCCAAGGCCTCTGTCGTGAGCAGTGGGTTCGGCTGTGTTATATGCTGATCCCTCAGGCGGGGCTGTGGGCTGTAAGCGGAGCCCTAACAGTCTGAGTTGTTCTCTCCCCCGGGGCTGCAGTATCTCTGGAATGCAGGGAGCTCCTGCTCCGCCCATGTCTCTGCACTTCCCCCTTCTCTCCTCCCCCGCTTGCCCAATTTGCCCACCTTTAGATGGTTTTTTTTTTTTAATTTTGAGTTTACTGGGGTGACTATTGTTAGTAAAGTTACATAGATTTCAGATGTACAATTCTGTATTACATCATCTGTATCTCACATTGTGTGTTCACCACCCAGAGTCAGTTCTTCTTCCATCACCATATATTTAACCCCATTTACCCTCTTCTACCACCCTCCTCCCCCCTTACCCTCTGGTAACCACTGAACTATTATTGTCTGTGTCTATGAGTTTTTGTTTCTTCATTTGTTTGCTTTATTCTTTTATTGTTTTCAGTTTTATATACCATATATCAGTGAAATCATATGGTTCTGTACTTTTTCTGTCTGACTTATTTTGCTTAGCATTATAATCTCAAGATCCACCCATGTTGTTGCAAATGGTACTATTTCATCTTTTCTTACTGCCGAGTAGTATTCCATTGTGTATATATACCTCATCTTCTTTATCCAATCATCAATCGAAGGACACTTTGGTTGTTTCCATGTCTTGGCCACCATAAATAAAGCTGCAATGAACATTGGAGCACATATGTCATTATGGATAAATGTTTTCAGCTTTTTTGGGTAGATACCCAGGAGAGGGATTGCTGGGTCATATGGTAATTCTATTCTTCATTTTTTGAGGAACCTCCACACTGCCTTCCATAACGGCTGCAACAATCTGCATTCCCACCAACAGTGTATGAGGGTTCCTTTTTCTCTATAGCCTCTCCAACACTTGTTACTATTTTCTTGTTGATGATAGTCATTCTGACTGGGGTGAGGTGATATCTCATTGTGGTTTTTATTTGCATTTCTCTGATGATCAGTGATCTTGAGCATTTTTTCATATGTCTATTAGCCATTTGTATGTCCTCTTTGGAGAAATGTCTCTTCAGGTCCTCTGCCCCCTTTACATTATTTCAGTTGCATGTCTCTTAGTCTTGCCTGTCTGCTGCACAGGGAGTCCTTTGTGGAAGTATAGCAGTTCAATTTGTTGTAAATTCCAGGGGAGATTTCAAAAAAAAAGAAAAAAAAATTCATACCGTGTTTCCCAGAAAATAAGACCTAGCTGGACAATCAGCTCTAATGCGTCTATTGGAGCAAAAATTAACATAAGACCCAGTCTTATTTTACTATAATATAAGACCTGGTATATAATATAATATAATATAATATAATATAATATAATATAATTAATATAATTAATATAATTAATATAATTAATATAATATAATATAATATAATTAATATAATTAATATAATATAATACAATATAATACAATACAATACAATATAATTAATATAATTAATATAATTAATATAATATAATATAATATAATACAATAATACCAGGATTACATTAATTTTTGCTCCAAAACATGCATTAGAGCTGATTGTCCAGCTAGGTCTTATTTTCGGGGAAAGAGGGTAAATGTGACAGTTAAGGATAATTTGAATCCCACAAATCTATCCATCCTACTCCAATCCCAATCCATTTTAGGATGTCTTACTGTTCTAATTGGCATTCTTGAAAAATAGTACTTTGTTCCCCTCTGCAAATAAAGCGGTATATAGGCCGTGTTCTCATTTCCCTGTTCTACATTCAGCTGAAAAACAGAGGTTCCCTTGTAAAGATTTGGTGCTCTTTGCATCTCCCAAGAAGTACACCAAGAGCAAATTTAACTCCAGAATTACACGTTCTTCCAGAAGAAAGAAAATCAGATGGTAGTGTTTCTGAGGTGATAACTGTGAGAGGAGGTATACAAAGAGTGAATCACTTTTTATTCTGGAAAATTAGATGTATTTCCAATTACATGTGACACTGCTCCCATTCTCTGGTTTCTTGAAGATTACCAAGTGTTTGCTTGATAAATCTACCAGAACTAATAATTTTGCAGGATACGAGGCAAAACTCAAATTGTCTATACACTAGCAAAAACAAAAATTAAATTTTAAAGTATATCACTTATAATAGTATCAAATAAGTCAAATACCTTGAAAGAAAGTTAACAAAAGATGTGCAAAACTTCTACCCTGAAAACTACAAAGTGTTGCTGAGAGAAACTATATAGAACACTGCAATAAATATATTATGTTCATGGACTGAAAGACTACATAATGTTAAGATCTCAGATTTGCACAAATTAATTGAAAGATTCGATGAAATCAAAATCCTATGAGGCTGCCATGTAGAAATTTGCAAATATATATGGAAATGCAACAGAACCAGAATAATCAAGATAATCTTGAAAAGGGGGAGAAAGTTGGAAGACTTAACGCTACTCAATTTCATGACTTGCTTTAAAGCTATAATAATCAAGAGTGGTACTGTCTTTCCCCAAAAATAAGACCTAGCCGGACAAGCAGCTCTAATGTGTCTTTCAGAACAAAAAATTAATATAAGACCTGGTCTTTTTTTACTATAAGACCTGTTCTTTTATAAGACTGGGTCTTTATTAATTTTTGCTCCAAAAGATGCATTACAGCTGATGGTCCGGCTAGATCTTATTTTCGGGGAAACACGGTACTAAAATTAGGACAAATAAATAAATCAATGAGTAGAGCAGTCCAGAAAAAGATCCACACATATACAGAGGGTGCCAAAAAAAATAAAAAAAAATACACATTTTAAGAAAGGAAAAAAAAACTATTAACTATCAATATACTCATATACCAATAACAAAAAATGAATACAAGTCACGTTTGACTTCTGCAATTAGAAGAGGTGCTCAAAGTGGTTACCATCAGCATCCAGACACTTCTAGCTATGGTGAACTACTGCTTGAGCATAGATAATATCTCAAAGTGTGTATGTTTTTTTGGCTCCCCCAATGTATTATCATTGGCTTTTCAACAAAAATACCAAGCAATTCAATAGGAAAAGGAATTTTTCAGTTGGAGCTGGAGTAAGTGGATATGAGAAATAAAACTGAACATTGATGGCTTTCACACATGTACAATTTATTCAAAATGGATCACAGACCTAAATGTGGAGGGCAAAACAATAAATCTAGAAGAAAACTATTCATGAGTCTTGGGATAGGCAAAGATATCTTCAGGAAAAAAAAGACATTTACCATAAAATTAAATTTCACAATAATTAAACATTTTTCATCAAAAAGATACTGTTAAAGTGAAAAGGTAACACAGCTGAGGACAAAATATTTACAACACATGTAACAGACAAAGGACTCATGCAAAAAAAACACAAAAAAACCATTGCAAAAGCAACACAATATAAAAACTTGAATACACACTTTACAGAAGCTATCCAAATGTAAGATTGGCATAGGAAAAGGTGTCAACAACAATCATTAAGAAATGCAAAATGAAACCACAAGGAAATCACTGCATACCTGCTGAATGATGACCTGAGAATTTGGAGCAACGCTTAGATGTGTACATTGATATAATCACCTTGGGAAACAGCTTGTCACTTTCTTATAAAGGTAAACATATGCCTTCCCTGTGCCTCAGTGATTCCACTTCTAGAGATACAACCAAGACAAATGAGTGCATATGCCCACAATAAGATTTGTCCAAGAATATTTATAACAAGCAGCTTTATAATACCCCCAATGTGGAAACTACTAAAATATCCACCAAGCAATGGATAATCAAATAATGGTATATTATACATTGGAATACTAGTCTACAATTCTGAAAAATGAATTGCTCATAATACAAGAGGGATAAGTCTAAAAAACTGTTGAACAATGAAAGCTAGACATTTACATCAAGCTCAAAAGCAGGCAAAACAAATCTAGGGTGATTACCTCTGTATGAGACTGGAAAGGGGCATGAGAGAACATTCTGGAGTGATAGAAATATTCTATAAATTGCTTTAGATAATGGTGACATGCATATATATTTTTAAATTTATTGAGCTGTATACTTAGGATATATGCTTTTTATTGTATGTAAATTACACCTCAGTAAAATGCTGGGGGAAAATGAAGATAGTTACCCTTTTGGCATCAAGTCTGTCTAAAAAGTCCTCCACTGCTACAAAACACCCGAAAGCTGAATAAGTTGCAACAAGCATACTTCTAAGTGGGATGCTGAGCTCACAAAAAAATAACGGAAAATCTCTAAAGTCTAGGAGAAAATGGGGCGAAAAGGATATATAAACTTAAGTCACAGAAGTAACTATTAAATATGAAAGGCCTTCCTCTCCTACAAATAAAATATAATCAGTTTGGGGAATATGAGCTTAAGCCTTGAGCTTGGGGACTTCGACGACCCTTGCATAAATTTGGGATATTTAGAGGAGTTACACCTGCAAGGAAAAGGGTAGGTCAGGAACTCTGTACCTTTTAAAGGAAACAAAAAGCATCTGACCAACTCTGCCCCTTTTCCAGGTAGTAAATGGTAATGAGGACCATGCCACCCTGTAACCATAAGTCCTGATTTCACCATAGATCAAGGGTTTCAAACCACAGTCATGAAGTCTGCAGATCAAGAAAAAGGAAGTCTAGATTTATGGCCTTAACTGGAAATTAGAATACATGTCCTTGTGAGACCAAAAAAAAAAAAAGTCTCTATAGCGTAATATTACTCTAATTTTGTAATATTAAATTACAAAATCATTATCAAAAAACAGGAAATTAGCCCCCAATATAAATGTTAACATGTTGCGTACGGCTCACGAGAATCTTCGTTTTTTTCTGAGCCAGGACGGGTAACGAGAATTCTCGTTTTTACTGTTGACTCTTTTTACTTCGCACATTTTATTGAATTATTTGTGTTTCGTTAATAACAAAGCAAGCTGCTTTCTGCAGTATCACACCAGGAGGGATTACTAACATCATAGGTGAGTAAATCCTAAAAAATTCCATAGAAAAATAATAAATGACATAGAAGCATTTACGCTTTAAAGAGAAGAGTGCATTTTAAAGTAGTTTCTTTTAAAAACCTGCCGGAACAGAGGGGTATGAGGGATTTAAACCCCGCCGTACGCAACGTGTTAACAAAAAAAGGTCTGCAAAGTGAGAACAGCTTGTGTCAGACTAAACCTCCTGCCAATAAGTTAATAACCTTTGGAAACAATTTTTTTAAAAAAATATTTAAGGGCCTGGAGCGTGAACAAAAGTCAGAAAATAATGTAGGGGATTTGACCCTTGTTAAAAAGGGCTGTCACTGGGTAAGATGACATATACAGCTTTTCTCCAGAGAGCATCCCCAGTGCACACAGCACACTAGAGGCGGTGTTCATACAGATACTGCTCAGGTGGAGGAGTCAGAGATCTTATTAAGGAGCAGACAGAGTGGATGGAAACTGAAGAAGGAAGTCTCAAACAGGAGGGAATCGTAGAGGAGACTCCAAATCTGCATACAAAACTTTTCTCAAATCCTTGGCTGATTGGCCTGTGCAGAGGATAAGACTCCGAGAAGCCCAGGGGAAAACAAGGGGAAGGCAGAAAGATCCCAGCAGAGATCTTAGCAGTTGCCTGGTGCTAAGAATACAGAGTGTTGAGTTTACGTTCTTCAAATCTGGAGGGGCTTGATAAACATTTTAGACTTTATGTTGAAACTCAAGAAGGGACATATATAAGAATAAAGACCATTCTGAAGGATTTAGGACTATTCCTGGGGACAAGGACAAAATGAGAGAGAACCAGACTTAAAAGAGTAAAACCAAGCCTCTGTAACATCAAGTTGATCTGCCAATAATTTAACTGCATTCTTGGATAAAAGTCAACAGTCTTCTGAGGAAGATAACAAAATACAGACTCTCTTCAGTGCGTCCATCACAATGTCCAGTACACAATGAAAAAGTAACAAACATGAAACTGACCTTTATTTTTTTAATGTCAATTAAAAAAACCCCACTGACAACCTAGATAATGGAATTAGCAGACAAATTACTTGGAATCCGTTTTATAAAATAGATACCGAAAAGTTTTGATATAATAAAAATGTGGGAAATTTCAGAAGAGCTCTAGAAACTACAAAAGAAAATCTTAAAACTGAAAAATACTGTAAGTTGTATTGAATGGGATTAACAGCAAATTGGACACAACAGAAAAAAGGATCATTGAAACTGAACATAAGTAAAAATGTTTCCAAACTGAACCACAGAGAAAAAGATTGAGGGAAAAACAGCCTTGAGGATCAAATACATGCATTTGAGACCCAGAAGGAGATAAGACAGAAAATGGAGGTTCTGAGGGGAATTTATTTCATGCCTTTCTCCTCACTTGCATGGTTGCTGGCAATCCTTAGTTTGTGGATACATCACTCCAATTTCTGCCTTAGTGTACATGTGGCATACTCTCTGTGTGCCTGTGTCTCTCCTCTTAATAAGGATACTAGTTATAGTGGATTTAGGGCGCGCTCCAATCCTGTATGACCTCCTCTTCAACTAATTACATCTGCAAAGAAACAGTTATGGATTGCATTGTGTCCACCTAAGAAAGACATGTTAAAGTCCTAATTCTCAGTACCTCAGAATGTGATCTTATTTGAAAATAATGTCTTTAAGGAGGTAATCAAGCTAAGTTGAGGTCATTAGTATGGGCCCTAATTCAATGACTGAAGTCCTTATAAAAAGGTGAATTTGGGACACAGAAACAGTCACATAGGGAAGATGGTAAGACACAAGGAGAACACCATCCACAAGCAAAGAAATGCCTGAGGCTATCAGAAGCTAGGAGAAAAGCATGGAACAGATTCTCCCTCACAGTCCTCAGAAGGAACCAATTCTGCCTACCAGGATTTTGGACTTCTAGCCTCCAGAACAATCAATTTCTGTTGTTCAAGCTGCTCGGTGTGTGATACTTTGTTATGGCAGCTCCAGGAAAATAATACAGGACTTATTTCAAAATGAAGTCCCATTCTGAGGTTCTGAGGAGACATGAATTTGGGGAAAACACTATTCAAACCAGGACAACTACTAAACATTTAAAGAAGAATTAACATCAACTTTACAAACTCTTCCGTAAAAGAAAAGGAAGCAACGCCTCCATTCTATGGGGCCAGAATTACCCTGATACCAAAGTCAGACAAATATATCATAACAAAAGGAAAAAACACACAAACAAATAAAAAACTAAAGACAGATACCCTGATGATTATAGATATAAATATCTTCAACAAAATACAAGTAAAACAAATCCAGCAGCATACTAAAAGAATTACACACCATAATGAACTGGGATTTGTCCTAGGAATGCAAGGTCAGTTGAACATATGAAATCCATGTAATACACATATTACAGAACAAAGGACAAAAACCACAAGATCATTTCAATAGATGTAGTAAAGACATTTGACAAAATCCAATACCCTTTCATGATAACACTCAACAAATTGGGACTAGAAGGGAACTTCCTAAATCTAATGTAGGGACTCTTTGAAAAATCCACAGCTACCATCACAGTTAATGGTGAAAGACTGATTGCTTTCTCCCTAAGATCAGGAATACAAGGATGTCACTCTTGCCATGTCTATTCACCACTGCATTGGAGGTTCTAACCAACGCAATTAGGTAAGAAAAAGCAACCAGATTGAAAAGGAAGAAATAAAACTATGTCTATTTGTAGATGACAGCATATCATACATAGAAAATCCTAACAAGTCCGCTAAAAAACTATTAGTACTACTAAATCAAGGTTCAGCAAGGTTGTGGGATACAAAATCAATACACAAAAGTCAGTCAGATTTCTATACTCCAGCAATGAACAATTCAAAAATATTAAGACAACAATTCATTTAAAATAGTATCAAAATATTAAAATACTTAGGAATAAATTTTTTTAAAAAGCACAAGACTTACACATTGAAGAATAAAATCACTGAAAGAAATTAACAAACATCATATGTTCTTCAATCAAAAGACAATATTGTTAAGATGGTAATATTTCTCCAATTGAGCCAGAGGCCTGTTCTGCAGAAATTGATAAGCTATTCCTAAAATTCACATGGAAATTCAAGAGATCCAGAATAGCCAAAATAATCTTGGGGGGAAAACAGAAAAAGAAAAATGTTGGAGTACTTAAACTTCCTGATTTCCAGTCTTATTACAAAGCTACAATAATTAAGTCAGTTTGGTACTGGTATATGGATAGATGTATATATAGATCAATGGAATAGAATTGAGAGTCCATAAATAACCTTTTACATTTATGGTCCATTGATTTTCAACAAGAGTGCCAAGAAACTTAAATGGAAAGAATAGTCTTGTCAACAAAGAAATGATGGTGGAACAATTACATATCTACATGCAAAACATGGAATTGGACACATATATGTTATATTAAAAAATCTCAACATAGATCAAAGAGATAAATATAAGAGCTAAAACTGTAAAACTCTTAGAAGAAAACACAGGCATAAACTTCATCACCTTGGATTAGGCAGTAGTCGCTTAGACATGAAACCAAAAGCACAAGCAAAAGCAGAAGAAAAAAATACATAAATTGTTACTCATCAAAAATAAAAGTTTTGTGCTTCAAAAGCAACTATTAAGAAAGTGAAAAGACAACCCACAGAATGGGACAAAATATTGGTTAATCATATATCCAATAAGGGACTTGTATACAGAATACATGAAAAGCTCTTACAACTCAACAATAAAAAGACAAATAACTGAATTAAATAATGAGCAAAGGATTTGAATAGACATTTCTCCAAAGAAGATATGTAAAATGGCTGATAAGAATACAAAAAGATGCTCAATATCATTAGCCTTCAGGGAAATGCAAATTAAATCCACAATGAGATAGCATTTCATACCCACTAGGATGGCTATAATAAAAAAGACAGGCAATAAACAAGTTTTGCTGAGGATGTAGAGAAATTAGAACCTTCATACACTGCAGGTAGAAATATACAATGGTGCATTGGGAAAGTTTGGCAGGTTCCTTAAAAAGTTAAACATAACAATGATCATAAGACTAAGTAATTTACTCCTAGGTTTATACCCAAGAGAATTAAAAACATGTCTATATAAAAAATTATTCACAGTCATAGCAACATTATTCATAATAACCAAAGAGTGGAAACAACCCAATGTCCATAAACTGATGGATGGATGAATAAACTCTGATGTCTCCATACAATGGAATATTATTCAGACACAAAAAAGGAATAAACTACAGGAGAGTGACATCAGCAAGATGGTGAACTAGGAAGCTACAGGCCCTCCTTTTCCTACAAAGACAGTTAACAACTGTTAACAACAGTTGAGTTAACAACAGTATACAGACCAGAAACTTCTGTAAGTACACTAGAGACTAATTAAGAAGCTACAGCACCCAGGTCATTGTAAAACCAAGAAGGAATTCCAGCATGAAAATTCATATTTGGTGCACCTGTTTATGTCTCTCTCTCTATGTGGCATAGTACAGATCACTGGGAGAAATCCCTGCTCCTCCTTCAGGATAGAAACAAAAGAGCAGACCATGTATCCAACACTCTGTCTTAGCTGGGGACAACTTGAGGAACTGGTTTCTGCCTTGCCTGACTCAGACCGCTGATGGGATCAACACTAGAATTTGTAAACTGATGAAAACAGAGGCAAGCAGCCCGTTAGAACAGCAGGACTATAGGCAGACACCAAAGGGAGCAAGAGGTAAAAATAAAAATAAAAATTCAACGGTCCTAGAACCTATAGCTAGGCTGATTGGTGAAGGTCTTCTCTCACACAAAGCCAGTATGCAAAAACTGGGAGAGGTGTGCATGTTTTCTTTCCCCCAAATGCCCAAATTTCAGAGAAAAAAAAAAAAAGCCATACAAAGAAACAGGGAAGCATGACCCAGTCAAAGGAACAAAATAAAATTCTGCAAACCAACTGTAAAGAAATGCAGATCTATGAGCTATCTGACAAAGAATTTAAAATAATAGTGATAAAAATACTCAGAGAGCCAAAAGAGAACACAAACAACTAAACTAAATCAGGAAAGTGATCTATGAACAAAATGAGAATATCAACAAAGAGAGAGAAACTATAAAAACGAAAAGCAAACTAATTCTGGAGTTGAAAAATACAATAACTGAACTAAAAAATTTAATAGAGGGGTTCAACAACAGACTTGATCAGGCAAGCAAATGTGAAAATAGGTTATTTAAAATGACTGAGTCAGAGAAGAAAAAAGAATGAAAAAAAAAAAAAACAAAGAGAGCCTATGGGACAAATATACACAGCAAAGGAATCCCAGAAGAAAAGAGAGAAAGTGTCTGAGTTTATTTGAAGAAATAATAGCTTACAAACTTCCCAAATCTGAGGAAAGAAATAGACATATAGATTCAAGAAGCTTAAAGAACTCCAACTAGAATAAATCTAAAGTAAACCACACCAAGACACATTATAATTAAATTGTCCAAAGACAAAGGGAGAATCTTGAAAGCAGCAAGAGAAAAGCAATTCATCATATACAAAGAAGTTTCCACATAATTATCAGCAGATTTCTCAGCAGAAACTTTGAAGGCCAGAAGAGCAACAAAGTGTTAAAAGAAAAAAATTCAACCACGAATACTGTATCTGGCAAACTGTCCTTCAAAAATGAAAGGGAAATTAAGACTTTCCCAGATAAATAAGGACTTCATTACCTCTAGACCTGCTGTACAAGAAATGCTAAAAGGAGTTCTTCAAGTTTAAATGAAAGGATGATAGACAGCAACACAAAGCTGTATGAAATTGTAAGGCTCTCCAAGAAAGGTAAATACATGAACAAACAGAATAACCTCTATTATTGTAATTTGGATGCAAAGAATTTAAATGATAAAATAATTTAAATAATCATAAATACCTATTAAAAGGTACTCAATATTTAAGATGTAACTTGGTGACATCAATAACAAACTATGTGGAGTGGAGCTGTAAAGAAAGGCTTTTGTATGCAATTGAAGTTAAGCTGTTATCAGTTTAAAACAGAATGCTATATAACTTTAAGATATTTAATTGCAGTAGTAACCACAAAGAAATATCTATAAAATATACACAAAAGGAAATGAGAAAGGAATGAAATCATATCACTACAAAAAAACAAATCAATGAAACACAAAGGAAGGCAGTAAGAGAGGAAAGGAAGAACAATAAAGCTACAAGACATACATAAAACAATGAAAAATGGCAATAGTAAGTCTTTTCTTATCAGTAATTACTTTAATTATAAATGTATTAAATTTCCCCAATCAAACACATACATTGGCTTAATGGATTAAAAAAATATGATCCAACTATTAGGCTGTCTACAACAGATTTTAGATCTAGGGACAAACATAGGCTGAAAGTGAAAGGGTTAAAAAAAATCCATACAAATGGTAACCAAAAATGAATAGGAGAGGCTATACTAAAACTAGACAGACTTTAAATCAATACCTGTTACAAAAGACAAATAAGGATGTTATATAATGATTAAAAGGTCACTTCACCAAGAAGATGTACCAAGTATAAATATTTATGCACAAAACCTCAGAGCTCCTAAATACATGAAAAAAACTTTGATAGAATTGAAGGGAGAAATGGATTCAACATAATACTAGTAAGAGATTTCAATTCCCAACTTTCACTAATGGATAGAACAACCAGACAGAGGATCAATAAGCAAGTAGAGGAATTGAACAACACTATACAGAGCAACTGGACATAACAGACATATACAGGACACTCCACCCAATTACAGCAGAATGAACATTCTTCTCAAATGCACATGGTACAACTTTAGAATATACCACATGTTAGAACACAAAACAAGTCTTAACAAATTGAAGAATACTGAAATCAGATAAGGTATCTTTTCCTATCACAATGAAAGGAAACTAGACGTCAACAGCTCTAGGAAAACTGGAAAATCAACAAATATGTGGAAATTAAACAATACACTCAAACAACCAATGAGTCAAAGAACTCACAAGGGAAATTAGAAAATACTTGAGACAAATTAAAATTAAAACACAACATACCAAAACTTATGCGATGCAGTGAAAGCAGTAAATGAGTACAATAAAAATGCAGAAAGATCTCACATTAACAGTCAAAATTTACTCCTCAAGAAACTAGAAAAAGAAGAAAAAACTAAACCCAAAGAGAGTAGAAGGAAGGAAATAATAAATACTAAAGCAGAGATAAGCTACACAGAGAATAGAAAAATAGAAAAAAAAATCAATGAAACTAACAGATTTTTAAAAGATTAACAAAATTGATAAGTCCTTAGCTAGATTAATAAGAAAAAAAAGAAGACTCAAGTAAATGAAATCAGAAATGAGAGGGGACATTACAATCAATATCACAGAAATAAAAAGGATTGTAAGAGAATACTATGAACAATTGTAAACCAACAAATTGGATAACCTAGAAAAATGGATAAAATCCTGGAAACATTTACCCTGCCAAGACTAAATCATGAAGAAATAGAAAATCTCAACAGACCAATACGAGTAATAAGATTCAGTAATTTAAAACAAACAAACATAAATCCCAGGACCAGATGGCTTCACTAGTGAATTCTACCAAATATTTAAACAAGTAACACCAATGCCCCTGAAACTCTTCCAAAAATATTTCAGTGGAGGGTACACTTAGAAGCTCATTTCTTTGAGGCCAACATTACCTTGATACCAAAGCTAGACAAAGACATTACAAGAAAATAAAACTATAGACCAATATCTCTGATGAATACTGATGCAAAAATCCTTAACAAAATACTAGCAAACGGAATTCAACAGAACATTGCAAGGATTAAATCTGATGACCAAGTGGGATTTATTCTAGGAATGCTATGTAGGATGGCTCAACCCACAAAAATTAATCGATGTACTACACCACATTAACAGAATGAAGGACAAAAACCACATGATCATCTCAACTGATGCAGAAAAGCATATGAGAAATTCAGATTGAATGCCTTTTATGATAAAACAAAACAAAAAAACGATCAACAAACTGAAAACAGAAAGAAACTACCACAGCATAATAAAGGCCATGTATGAAAAGCCCATAGGTATCATCATACTCAATGATGAAAGACTGGAAGTTTTCCCTTTAAGATCAGAAGATCAGGAATGAGACTAGGATGCCATCTCTTATCACTTCTTGTCAACAAAGTACTGGAACTCTTAGCCAGAGCACTTAGGCAGAGAGAGAGAGAGAGAGAGAGAGAGAGAGAGAGAGAGAGAGAGAGAGAGAGGGAGGGAGGGAGGGAGGGAGGGAGGGAGGGAGGGAGGGAGGGAGGGAGAGAGGGAGGGAGGGAGGGAGGGAGAAAGGTATGCAAATAGAAATGAAAGAAGTAAAATTAGCTATGTTTCCAGATGACATGATCTTATATGAAGAAACTAAAGATAACACATACAAAACCTGTTAGAACTAATAAACAAATTTAGCAAAATTGCTGGATACAAAATCAACACACAAAAACAGTAGCATTTCTATACACTAACAATGAACAATGAACTACATCGAACTTTAAAATATTTGTGTGTCAAAGGACACAAACAACAGAGTGACGAGACAACCTATGGAAAGGCAGAAAATATTTGCAAATCACATCTGACAAAAGGGGTTAATATCCGGAACATGAGATATCCCACAAATCAACAAAACTTGATTTAAAAATGGGCATAAGACTTATATGGACATTTCTCCAAAGACTGTATACAAATGGTCAAGAAGCATATGAAAAGATGCTCAACATCACTAATCATCAGAGAAATACAAATCAAAATCACAATTAGATATCACCGTTCACCCATTAGTATGAATAATATAAAAAACAGAAAGTAAGTGTTGGCGGAGATGTGGAGAAGTTGGAACTCGTGCACTGTTGATGTGATTGTAAAACTACTTCAACCATTATGGAAAACAGTATGGAGTTTCCTCAAAAAATTAAACATACAACTTACATATGACCCAGCAATCACACTTATGGGTATATATTCAGAGGACTAGAAAGCAGGGTCTTTTTTTATTATTATTAGTTTCAGGTGTACAAAACAATGTAAAAGCAGGGTCTTGAAGAGATATTTGCACACCCATGTTCATAACTTCATTATTCACAACAGACAAGAGGTATGGAATATTATTCAGCCTTAAAAAGGAAATCCTGTCACATGCAGCAACATGGATGAACCTCGAAGATATTATGCTAAGTGAAATATGCTAGTCACAAAAAGAAAAATATTATATGTTTCCTCTTATACGAGGTATCTAAAGTAGTCAAAATCATTAAACAGAAAGTAGAATTGTAGTCACCGGGGCTAGTAGGGGGGAGAAGGGAGTTGCTGTTTAATTGATATTTTCACAGCAATGTGAATATACTTAACAGTACTGTATTGTAAGGTTAAAATGATACATTTTATGTTGCATTTTTTAAATCATAATTTAAAAAGAAGGAATGTACCAAATGCTGGAGAGAATGCAGAATAACAGGAACTCTCATTGCTGGTGGGAATGCAAAATGGTACAGCCACTTTGGAAGATAGTTCAGCAGGTTCTTACAAAACTAAAAATAATCTTACCATATAATCCAGCAATCAAACTCCTTGGTGTTTACCTAAAGGAATTGAAAACTTATGTCCACACAAAAACCTGCACGTGGATGTTTATAGCAGTTTTACTTATAATTGCCCAAACTTGGAAGCAACCAAGACATCCTTCAGTAGATGAATGGATAAACTGCTATACATCCAGACAATGGAATATTATTCAGCGCTAAAAAGAAATCAGCTATCAACCCATGAAAAGACATGGAGGAAACTTAAATGAATATTACTATGTGAAAGAAGCCAATCTGAAAAGGATACATACTATATATAGGATTCCAACTATTTGACATTCTGAAAAAGGCAAAATGATGGAAACAATAAAAAAAAAATAAGTGGTGGTGGTGAGGGGCAGGGGATAAACAGGCAGAACACAGAGGATTTTTAGGGCAGTGAAAATACTCTGAATGATATTACAATGATGGGTATATATCGTTTTTTGTTTTGTTTTATTATTTTCAAGTGTACAAAGCAACATAATATATATTTACACCCCTCACAGTGATAACGCCCCCCCCCCCAATCTACTGGGTATACATGCTTAACATTGGTCCTAACCCATAGAATGTACAACACAAAGAATGAACCATAAAGTAAACTGTGGACTTTGGGTGATTATGACGTGTCAATGTAAGTTCATCCTTGATAACAAAGGCACCACTCTGGTGAGTGATGCTGGTAATGGGAGAGATTGTTTATGTGTGGGAGCGGGGGGCGAAGAGGGGGGATATGGGAAATCTCTGTACCTTTCAATTTTGTTGTGAACCTAAAAAATGGCTCTGAAAAGATTGGTTTTTTTTAAAAAAAGGAATGAAGTACTAATGCAGATACAACATGGAAGCACTATGAAAATAGACTCTATGAAAGAAGCCAGACATGAAAGGACACATACTTTATGGTTCCATTCATATGGAATGTTCATATTAGTCATCCACAGAGACAGCAAATAGATTAGTGGTTAGCAGGGCCGTGAGGAAGGGAATGGGGAGTCACCGGAAACGGGTATGGGTTTATTTCAGAGATTATAAACGGGTTCTGGAATTAGATAGTGGATATGATACAAAGTCTGTGACTATACTAAAAACCATTGAATTGTATACTTTAAAAAGTAAATAAACAAGGAAACCAAAAATTGAAGGTGAAATAAAGCCATTTCCATATCAATGAATCCTGAGAACCCCTGTTGCCAATAGTCCTGAACTATAGGAAATGCTAAAAGAAGTTCTTCATACTGAAAGGAAATGGTAGCAGATGGACATTCATATCTACAGAATGGAACAAGGAGCACTACAAATGAGAAACATGTCCGATAGCAATAGAACCACAAAATAGGAATAAATTTAATGAAATAGATTCAAGACACTTATTATTAGGTTGGTGCAAAAGTAATTGCGGTTTTTGCAATTATTTTTAACCTTTTAAACTGCAATTACTTTGCACCAACCTAATACAAAGCACAACAAAGAGAAATTCAATACGATCTAAAAATGGAGATTAATTGGAAGATTCCATGCTTCCAGCTCCAAGTAATGTAAACCCAAGGGCCTTAGCAACAAGGACATTTCTCATTAAGAGAGATGGGTAGATACCATTAACATTGGTTAATACATCATTAATACTGAAGTAGGGAAGCTCTACGTCAGAGCCCCACCCTCCTGCTCTCCTTGGAAGCCTCATATGCCCCCACCCCCACCCTGAGACCACATTCAGAGGAGGTGCATTTCTTAAGGGCAAGAAAATTTTTCTAGAACCTTACTCCTCCCCGGGCACCTGTCACAGCTGATGGCCCGGCTTGGGACACTAGCCTGTTACCTAGCAGTCACCCATGTGGGGTACTGAGAGGTTTAGACTAATCCTTTAGGGTGAAATAGGTGCTCAGGAAGCCACCCCAGCCACCTCCCCCAGGACACTGTTCGCCATATCATCCAGTGTCCTCTTTATCAGGATCTGCACTACTACCTTCCTCTGGTCTTTCTTCCTGGAAAATCTGGTGAGCACTCGCTCTGTGACGCTGCCGGAACAGTGATGGTGTCCGCTCTAGCCTGGCTGCTAGGAAGCCCAGAACTTCATTTGCCGTCCTCCTCCAGCCACTGTACAGGAAGAACCTTTGGGAGGAATCATGTGTGCAGACATTACCCTGCCTTCATCTAATTTCCTACCTTTATTTCCCATGTTTCCTTATTTCCTCATTTCTGTCTTAGCAGATGCTTTAAAGAGTCATTGATCAAAAAAGAGAATCAAGTTTATACATCAAAGGCTCACCAAGAGGGTAAGAGCCCCTGGCCATTCGGAGGCACCAGCTACAAAGGCCGGGGGCTGCAAGCAGATGACCTGAACCATCTCTGAAGGTCTGTTGGAAATGTTGTTCATTGGAACTGAGCAGTTCACAGCAAAAGAATCACACTAAGGGGTGTGTCGAGGAAGCAGTGGAGCATGTTTGCCCAGATGCCTGTTGCGTCCAGGATTTCCCTGCGGACTTGCACTTGGGGGAATTTCAGGAATGCAGTCAGTCATCCAACAGTGTGGAACCCAAGTACTGAGGAGTCTTTACCTGAGTTGGCTGTGCTTGTTCCCATATCTGTACCCCAGCCATCTTTTGGGGGCCTCCTTCATTTGGAAGCGGCTCCCTTAAGAACACTTTGGCCCAATTCCACAACTTTCTGGCCACCGTTATTCGTTACATTCTGATATTTAATCTTGAGCTTCAGTCAAAGCTCACTCATTCCCACAGTGTTTCTTGTTGGGGGCGAGGGGTTTGGGGCATCGCCCAGTCAGCTTCAGCCTTGTTCTTCCCTGCACTTCCTCTCAAGGGTGGGGTGGGAACAGCCCTCTGAGGCTAACTCCCAGGAGGTGGGTTCCTTTGCCATCTTGCTTCTTGACTCTTAGGAACTAGGGATCCCTCCCCAGGCAGCTCTCACCCCACACTCTCTCTGCTGTTCAGGTGTAGAGAGCAAGTCCACTGCTAGCCCACCCTACACGTAGATGAGCAGGGTGTGTGGTGCCCGTGCCAGGCTCCCCTCCAGGCAGGCACCCCGTTCTACCAGAGTGTATCCCCACGCTGGGGAAGGGGAGAAGCTGACATTCCTCAGAAGGGCTGGTCTCTCCCACCCCTCCCTGTTCAGACACTGGGGTTAGTTAGTACGGTAGAGGTCTGAAGGCAGAAGGGCTGGGTCAGAAACTGGCCCTTTCCATAAGCCTGTGCACAGGGACTGCCCTGACTGCTTCAGCTCCTGCCTCAGGCCAGAAGGAATCTTCACTTTCTGTCCCCAGCGTTAGGCCTTTGCCAGATTTCAGGACAGCAGTCAATGTAGCACTGCACATCCTGCGGGGGAGGGAGAGGGACACAGTTTCTGTTCATAACTGTCCCATTCGAACAGCCCAAGTGAGGGAGGGCTCAGCTATGAGAGGAAACAATCTGGCATCGTAGAAACAGCACAGGCTTTGAAGTCAGATAGCCAACTGGTTCACACACACTTGTCAGCTGAGGATCTAGCAAGGCCCTTAATCTCTCTGGGCCTCTGCCTGTCATCTCTAAAACGCCTACCTCTTTGGGGAGTTGTAACACCTTGACACATGGCATTAACAAACGATATTCCCTTTCTGCTGTCTCATCATTTGCCTCTGTTACACCTGGTATCTCTGGTGGGGGCGGCCTCACCCAGCTGTGTGCCAGACCCACCGAGGGCCCTCTGCAGCGGGGCAGCTGGAAGAGAACCCCGTCTAGAAGAATGTAAATCTTGTCCTTCTTCACCAATGTATGACTTGATCTGACTCTAGCAAAGAAACATTCAAAACTGTAAAAAGTGAAAAAGGAGCAACATAGTATTTACTCTTCAGTACTTGGATTGTTAGTCTGCCCAGGCCACCTGACTATCCTGCACCCTGAGCGTGGGACCTTCCAGAGAAGGCTGACCAACGGCCACAGGCAGCCGAAGGGATAAAGAGCCGGCTGGAGACAGAAGAACAAAGGAGGCAAAAGAAAGTCTCAGCCTATCACCCTCATGATTGCAGGCTCGAAACCCCGAGACACAATATTAACAGAGAGAATTCAACATTTGATGAAAGGTAGAATTCACTTCAACAGAGTTGGCATTGTCTCAAAATGTTAGCTAAAGTTCAAAGGAAAAGAATCTATGAATGTATTGGGCTGGTAGATGTTTGGTAAAACATTACTCGTAAAAATAAAAGCACGTGCTTAATATTCATTTTTCAAAAGTACCCGTGTACTTCAATATTTCAAACCAAAAGTGAAACGTACATTTAAAGGCAAAACCCTAGAGACTATGCTATTTAAACCAAACAAAACAAGGATGCCTGCTAGCACCATTACCCCTTAACAGTGTTCAGGAAGTTCTGGGCAAAGCGTTAGGACATGAAACAGAAAGGAGAGGCAAAAAATATCAAGAACAATTTGTTGTCATTCTTTACAGATGACTGTCACTTACTTGTTCATTAATTCACCAAATATACAGCGAGAGCTTCCTCTCTGTCCCACACCATTCAGGACCCATAATGAGGGGTGCAGGGGCAGAGAGACAGATTAAAAAAAAAAAAAGATAATAAAGGGCCTTGGAAACAACTAAAGCAGCTGATAAAGTGACAGAAGGGAGGGAGCCATTCTACAGCAGGTGGACAGCCTACCTGAGGAAGGGATATTTGACCAGAGCCTGAAGGTACAAAAAAGCAGGCCAGGGAGCAATTGGGCAGTGCTCCAGGTGGGGGGAGCATTGAGTGCAAACGCCCTGGGACAGAGACAAGGTCAGCACCCTGACACACTAATGGGCAGTGTGGCAGGGATTAGCTGGGGAAAGTGAAAGGGCCGGAGACAGGGCCAGAAAACAGTCAGGGAGTCAGATGTTGTAGGCAGAATAATGACCCCAAAATGGCCCCATACAAATCCCTGGAACCTGTGACTATGATTCTTTTCTATTACTCTTCTGTTTTCAATTCTATTGATTTCTGCCCTCATCTTTATTATTTCCTTTGTTCTGCTTGCTTTGGACTTATTTTCATCTAGTTTGTCAAGGTGAGAGCTTTCATGGATTTGAAACATTCTTTCTTATGTAATTGTTTAGTGCTATAGATTTCCCTCCCAGCACTGCCTGGGCTGTTTCTCACATTTTGATATGTTGTATTTTCACTGTCATTTAGTTCATTTTATTTTTAATTACCCTTGAGACTTTGACCCATGGATTATTTAGAAGTGTGTTGTTTAGTTTCCAAGTGTTCACAGACTTTTCTATTTTCTTTTTTCTGTTATTGATTTCTAGGTTGAATCCATTATGGTTGAAAAACACAATCTGTATGACTTCAATTCTTTTAAATTTGTTGAGGTTCACTATATGGATATGACCCAGGATATGATTTCTCTCGCTTAATGTTCCATGGGCGCTTGAAAATAATGTACATCTGCTGTTTTGGGGTAGAATGTTCTAAAAATGTTAATCAGATTCTGTTGGTTGATGATGATATTGAGTTGTATAACTTTGCTAATTTTCTAATTGTTCTATCAATTGTTCTTTTTTTTTTTTTTAAGCTTGTCGTTTCTCTATTGTTCGGGTTGGGTAATTTTTGTTTTTTTTATTGCTTACATGTTTATTTACTTTGTATATAGGTGTATAATTTGTGATTGTCTGTGTTTTATATTTAAGGTTATTTAATTTATATGTATAAATACTTACAACAATCATAATTATAATAATTGTTATTTGCTTGTAACCTCAGGACACCCCCACCCTCATCCCACCCAAATAATGAATCTCAGTGTTTGATGCCCATTTGGTCTGCTTGTGTCACCTCTAAACAGGTACCACTGCCCTCCCACCTTCACCCACCTCTGCTAATCTCAGTAGACCACGTCAAAGCAATTTCGCCACAACCACATTAACAAGACAACGCTCACCCTGGCCTCTCAAAGCAAGAAGTACGGGAGGACAGTACCATGGACTAGTCATCCAGGTGCTGTGTCGCCTCTACCCACCCAGACTCTTCAGTATGGAATCCGGCTTGTACTACTTCTCAAGCAAACCCAAATCCTCTTTGAAACTTCTGCCAACCCCATGGTGAGACTCACATTGTGACAGTGACTCATCCAGTAGCCCGGCAACAAGTAAGTCTCATCCCAGGGGTCTGGTAAGCAGTGAGGGAGCAGAGTCAAGTCCCAATGGAGGTGCAAGAGTCCATCCGAGGCCTGGTCAGGGGAGAGAACCTCACCTAGGAGTAGAAGGAGTCTACCACCTTCCAGGATGTCCAGGGTGCTAGGGGCAAAAGCCCCAAGACACCAGCACAGGCTCCAGGGGCACCGGTTCTAAGTCTAGCAAAGTCAAAGACCATAGCAACCCAGACACAAGGTCACATTCTCAAATCAGAAAATGAGATGTCAGGCTACCAGAGGAACTGAATGGGAACCACCAGGTTCTACCCAGTGCTGCCAGCCTGAACCACCTTGCACCACGGTCAATCTCCTTTCTTCACAGAACAAGCTCATCCCATGGTAAAACAAACAAACAAACAACACAACTCTCACTTCCAGAACCCAAGGCGCCTAAAGAGCACACAGGCTACAACTGGTGCAAACGCATCTTGGGCTACCCATCCAGAAAGAGTGAGTGCTTAGTCAATTTAGAGCACTTCACATAAGTTTTAGGGAAAACACACACACACATGTACTCCCTCACTCACAAAAACATACAAGAAAACCACGTACTCACGCACATCCTTGGGGCCAGTTGTTCCCTGGGCAGCTGCAAGGTGTCTTGAATTCGTCCCAGGAGACCATTGCTGCCTGTTCCTCCAGCCTTTCTCCGGAAGAATAGCCTCCGTGCATTGCTCTCTCTTTCAACCCAGCGCTGAGTGTCAGGAAAGGCTCAGAGAATGGTGGAACCAGGCCTGAGGCACTGCTGCCTCCACACCTCTTCCCAGAGAAAGCCAGATCTCGTGGGATCTCGAGAGATCTACGGGGCTGGGAAGGCAGTCCTGGGATGAGAAACACCTGAGTGTCCCAGATGCCAAAGGCCCCTCCTCTCAGACTCCTTCTTAAAGAGCCCGGCTCATCCCCCCTATCAACAAAACCGTAATTCTCATTTAATAGAGTGCCAACATGATACCTCCCTGCCCCTCCCCAGGGTCCCACGTCCTAGAGACCAGCCCAATACGTGATGTGCCTCCCTTGCTCCACGGAGGGCTGCATGGAGGCTAGCACTGCCCTGTGGAAGAGCAAGGGCATTCAGGGCAGGTGCCCAGGGGATGGCCCCAACTCACCCACCCCTCCTGGGACACATGTCTACTTCGGAACATCCCACTTTTAAGGGCACAGGTGGTTGTTGCACACGGATGAAAGCACACAGCGGGGCCAACTTGTGTAGCAGGCAGTGGGGAAAGAGTGTTGGCTCCGTGGTTCCTGTTCCCCCAACACGGGCTCCCCGCCTCTGGTCTCTGTAAAGTGCAGCCTTCGTGGGGTTCTGGGAGGCAGCCTGCAGATCCCTAGGTTAGACACCCCATTTTCCCTCACCCCTGAGCCCTTGTCACCCTCAGGGATGCCCTTGGAGGAAACCTAAAGCAGAGTTCTCAAAGATGGACCTATGTACTTATTAGAAATCAAATTCTCGGGCCCCACTCATGTGTTAGAAGCTCCAGGTTGACTCTGATGCACTAAAGTTTGTGTTAAAGGATAATTTTCAACAAAAAGTAAAACTATGACTCTGTAGACATAAAATGAACACATGTAAAAAAATTTTATTTAACTAATTATTAATGAAAACCCTGTAGGATATTACAATTAGCTCAAAGGAGAATCCAAACAACAGATACATTTATACACTGGGAATATTGAAATGAACTTACAAATGAATCTAAAATCGGCTTTTCCACATGGGGAGAAAGATTTCATTTGCACGCCTACAAATAAGAATCATTTTGCATTGCTATCAGTCATCTACAACTTAAGAGTTATAAAATAGCACTTTGGCGGTAAAAGGCCAAAATCAGGTAACCCCAGATGGTGTGAGCTACACAATTCATAGTTGTCATTAAAACACACACTTTTTCCTACATTTGAAAATCCTCAGTTGAAAGGACCCAATAGCATTTGGTCACTCCATGGCCTGGCCAGCTGAGGGCTATCCCCTCAGGAAGGCCCAAGGCTCTTAGTTAATCCTGGAAACCCCAGCCCCGTTACCCTTCCTGATGAGGGAGAGAGGCTTTAGCAGCCCCTCAAGGTACATGTTGCCTGTCACCTTGACAAGGACCTCGGACTCCCACTGTGTAGGTAACGCACCTCTGAACGCCTCCAAACACACTGGGAATAAACAGTTTATTTTATTGGAGTCTGTGAAATAATTTGCTTTTTAAAGGAATGAATTTGCCAGAGACTATCTGGCTTTAATTTCTGCCAGACATTGCAGGTCTTTAGAACAAATATCTACCTGACTAGAATTGCCTCTAAAACCTTAAGCCGTAGGGTTTTTACAGCTCTCCGTCTATTTTTAATGGCGGGAAGCAAGGAGTCAGAGCTGCTGGAGGAATCTAGCTTTTGTGAACTGAATCAGACTAGAGTGAGAGAGACCTGAGCATGGGGCATGGCAGGGCTGCAGTCACCTCTGCCACCTCTCCCCCACCTTGTGTCATTATGTTTGTCCCTTCTCAGCCTGGCCCAGATCCCCCCTTTGCACTGACAGAGGTGGGAGCGAGCTGGGGAATGAGGCCCCAGGTGTGGTTTATGTACAGAAATGGTACCTCTGTGAGCCAGAGCAGGACAAGCAGATGGGGGCCAATGTCATTCCTGGATCAAATAATGTCCCGTCCCCGCCAAAGCACTGAGAATTTCTTGGATGTCCCAAAAGTAACCACACCGTAGTTCCCCAAGACATATGTCTAACCAATCCTGATGGCATTCACTATGCCCTGCTCTTAGGGAAATCGGACTCTCCACCCCTCTCTCATCCTGGTGGAGGTTTAGCCTTAGCTTGAAACTGAGCTGGGCCTCCTGGGAAGGTTACGATGGATGAATCAGGCTCAGGGCAGCCTGTGCACAGGTGCTTAGGGCCAGAGGAGTCAGGGCTGGGGTGTGGAGGGTGTGGGCAGGAAGAACAATGCACCTGGAGAGTCCAGGATGGTGAGTGGCGGGAAGGGCACAATCCCTTCAAGCATTCACTTGTACAGTCAACATATATTGAGCATCTGCTACATATAAGGCTAAAATGGAAAAAAAGGTCATCTAAGAGTTTCCCAGCCTGGGTTCCATGGATTCCTAAACAGTGTTCTGTGGAAAATGAATACCCCAGTTACACGGGTCTGGGAAACTATAGGTTAGAGAAATTTAGGCAAGTTTCTCTTGTTTTGCTGAGTCTTTCTCACCAAAGGTGACTCCAAACAGGGATGCAAGATGAAGGTGCTAGACTCCGTGAGCAGAGCACCCTCTGGAGGAAATACCTATGGATGCAATAGGGCAGGAGTGTCTAGGCCAAACCCCTCCTTTCAAGATAAGGACTCTGAGACTCCAGGGAGGTTGAGAGGCTCCTCTGGGGTCCTGCTGACCTCTGAATACATCCCTCATCGAGAGAGAGAGAGAGAGAGAGAGAGAGAGAGAGAGAGAGAGAGAGAGAGAGAGAGAGAGAGAGAGAGAGAGAGAGAGAGAGCCTCTCCCCACCTGCCCACAGTCTGGGTACTAGGGACCATGCCCAAAGTCCTTGGAGTTGAGACTGGGGTGGGTTGGCAGAGGGGCCCGGCAGGGGTCCTCCACACTGGGCAGCTCCCCAGGAGGAGCCTGCAATGAGGAGCCCCAGGTGGTGGCCCGGCAGGTGAGTGCCGTTCAGGGGAGGCAGCCGAAGGACATCCCAGTTCTCTCTCTCTCTCTCTCTCTCTCTCTCTCTCTCGGCTCGGATCCCCTCAGTGCTCCTTGTGACTTCTGCCCAGCAAAGTCCACACCCCTCACCTGTGCCCTCTACTCTCAGGCCAAGCCCTTCTGCCAGATTTCTCTCCTGCTGCCCTTCATTAGAGCTCAGGACCCAGCCGATGGGCTATTCTTGTCCCCAGAGCCTGGGCTGTGTTCCCATCTCTGGGCCTTTGCCCTAGCACTGGGGCTTCCCTGGACTGCCCTTTTCTGTCATCGCCA
The DNA here is from genome assembly GCF_057876585.1 of Rhinolophus sinicus. Classification (NCBI taxonomy): domain Eukaryota; kingdom Metazoa; phylum Chordata; class Mammalia; order Chiroptera; family Rhinolophidae; genus Rhinolophus; species Rhinolophus sinicus. The sequence goes on from NC_142504.1 coordinate 87,912,763, forward strand.
CCTGCTCATATCCTTTGCTCAGTTCTGGTTTTGGGTGAGATGGAGTAGGCACACTGCACCCTATTGGTGCCACCGAATACATCTATACACGCTGGACAGCATGCACAGGACGGCTCTCTGAGGACTCTTAAAAGGCCATAGAGCAGGTGGGTTGGGGAAGGAGAGCAGGCTTTGAAGCACCAGCACCGGCACCAGCAGTGAGTTCACGGCCTTTTTCCTCCAGTGTTCCCTGCCTGGGCTCCAGGCAGCCTGAAATCTGCAAGTGGATCCGGGTAGCGGTTGCTGTGATCTGGGCAGTGAAGACTTGATCAACAGTTGATTCTAGCCGGTCTCATCGCAGCATCCTTACTGAGTACATCTGTATCAGTGACACAACGGTCCCCTCAGCAGCGGCGATTTGTTCCCACGGTTTGCTGCCCCACAGTCCGTAATCTGCCAGTCCAGAGTCGCCCCGTAGAAGGCCAGATGTCCAGGCCACTGATAACAGCTCAGAGTGAGCAAACACATAGTGAATTTCATCAAGGAGATTAGTGGCCAGGGTGATTAGGATGGCTGTGAGCTCTGCCCCTGAGGAAACAATCACAGTCACTTTGTTTTACGGAGATGGTGCCACCAAGCAAGGCACCAGGGCCGTGGATGCTATCAGCTTGCTAAACCAGTGCTCCTGGCCCAGGAATTTAGGGGAGTCTTTGTGAATCGAGAACCCCACTGAGTTAGCGGCTTTGTTCTAGGGGCCGTGGTGGGGAGTACTGTTTCCCCTAAAGGGGTGTTGTCACATGTTCAAAGCTGAGACGCTGATAAGGCCAGGCCAGCTGGCTCTTGAATATGTCGTTTCTTTTGGAACAGAGGGCTGTTGGGCTCTTTCTACCGTGTTAGTCATTGAGTCTAAGTTGATTTACCCCAAAATGTGGATGTCAGGTCAGAGTCACAAGGCCTCCACGGGTCAGGCACACACTTTCAAGAAAAGCTTGGTAATACCTTCCTCAAAACAAACGAAAGATGTACTTGGTAGCTTTTTCGGAAGGTGGCGCTGTCATACTAGGAAATGCCTCTGAGTAGTCAGGTAGCCATTAAATCTTTAACTAAAAGTGATTTCTCTTTCTTGTGCTGGAATTCTGTGTTGTTTCTGCTGGACCGTTAGGTATGGTTTAGCGAGGGAGGGATAGAAGGGAGGTGGCAGTCTACACGTACCTCTAGCACTTCTGTGTATGCTGCGATCCCAGATAGGAGACTCCACTCTGACACTTATGAGACAGGGAAATGCAGACACAGAACACATTAATTCTTACTATCCGTTCAGCAGTGAAAGCCACAATATAGTGAATTGACCCACAGAGCCCCGCCCACAAGGCCACTTTAGATTTCCTTCCCCTCTGCTAACTTTGCCCAAACCCCATCAGTTGGATTCAGGAGCCCTTCTTCTCCATGAGAACATGGACCAAAGAGTCTCACATGCACACAAGGCAGGGACTACAGTGGTATGAGTCCCTAACACCGGGAGACCATGTTATCCTCTGGCTGGGAGCTTAGGGAGCACAAGCACTGGTGGAGGCCAGCCCATGGTGGATCATGGAAGCAGCGGGAAGGAAACAATGTCAGTTTGTTTTCTCCCTTCCTCCACTGTCTGTACCTAAGCATGGGCATTTCTTCCTCCCAGTGTCTGGTGCATGAGCCCAGGGGCATCTTTACTCTTCTACACAGGCCACCACCTTCGAACCTGCAGTCCTCGGTGCTTTTGTCCCCCACCCACCTGCACCCCATGCCCAGTGCTGAGAAACGACCCAAACAAGAGAGTGGTCAGGGCTTTGTAGTCTTAGCACACACCCTCGGAGCCACTGTCGGAGAGCAAGCTCAAAGTGTCTCTCCCAACACTGAAAACGTTATGCAAAGAGATACTGTCAAAAATATATCACATATCTTAAAATGGAATACTTTTTAAAAGTTTAAGTAATACAAAGGTAGGAAAGGGGAAACAGAAGAATGAAAAATAGAGGGAATAAATAGGAAACAAATAATAAAATGGGAGGCCTAGATCCAAACATATCATCAGTTACATTAAATGTAAATGAAGTGAACACATCAATGAAAAGGTAGGTTAGCAGAACGGATTTTTTTTTTTAAATGACACAGTTGCATGCTATCTACAAGAAACTCTCTTCAAATATTATAATATAGTGGGGTGTTGTTTTTTTTAAGTATGAAAATAACTATGCCATGGAAGCCCTGACAAAGCAAAGCTAGGGTGACTACGATAATATCAAAGTGAACTTCAGAGCAAAGAAATTTACCAGACTTAAAGAAAGACATTACATATTGATAGAAAAATCAATTCACCAAGAAGGCATAACAATCCAGAATATACAAGCACCTGAGAATAGAGATTCAAAACATACAAAGCAAAAATTGTCAGAGCAGAAAAGGAATAGATATATCCACAATTATACTTGGAAACTGCAACATTCCTTTCTATGTAATATACAGAAATAGTAGACAGAAAATTAGAAAGGACAAGACTGAACAACACCATCAAACAACTTGAATTAATTTATATTTATAGAATACTCTGCACAGCAGCAGAATACACCTTCTTTTGGAGCGCACAAGGAACATTTACCAAGATAGATCATATCATGAGTCATGAATCAAATCTTAACAAATTTAAAAGGATTCAAATTATATAAAATATGCTTTCTGACTATAATGGAATTAAATTAGAGATCAATAACAGGACAGTAACTGAAAAATCTCCAAACACCCGGAAAGAAACAACACACTTTTAAAAAGGAAGCCTCAAAGGAAATTTTACAATTTATTAAAATGAAAGAAAATTAATATATAACATATCTAAATGTGTGGGATGTAGCTAACGTAGGAGGGGAATTGAATGTATTAAATGCTTATATTACAAAATAAGAAATATCTCAAAGCAATCATCTAAGCTTCCCTCCATAAGAAACTGAGGGGGGTGGGAGCAAAATAAACCCAAAGAAAGTAGGAGAAAGGAAATAATAAAGAGCAGTTATTAATGAAATTGAAAATAGAAAAAAGAAAATCAATGAAGACAAAAGGTGCTTTTCTGAAAGACCAGTACAGTTGATGTAACTCTAATCAGATTGACAAACAGAAAGAGAAGACAGAAATTACGAAATCAGTATGAAAAGGGGAATATAACTACAGACCCCACAGACATTTAAACAATAATAACATCCATATGCAAATAAGTTTGACAAACTACATGAAATGAACCCAATCCTCAAAAACCACAAACTATCAAAACTCACCTAATATGAAATAGATAACTCAAGTAGTCCTATAATCATTTTAAAAATTGAATCTGCAGTTTAAAACCATACTTTAAAAATCTCCTAGCCCTAATGCTTTTGTTGATAAATTATTTTCTTTTAACGTAACAGCCTTATTGGGATAGAATTCACATACCACAAAATTCACCCATTTAAAGTGTACAATTCAATAGTTTTTGGTATATTCAGAATTGTGCAAAGATCACCACAATCAATTTTAGTACATTTTTATCACCCTAGAAAGAAGCCCTGCATCCACTGGCAGTCACTTCCTATTTCCCCCAAACCCTCCGGCCCTAGGCAACCACTAATCTACTTCCTGTCTCCATGGATTTGCCATTCTGGACATTTTATATGAAAAAAATAATATAATATGTGGTCTTCATGACTGATTCACTTCTCTCACCATAATATTTTCAAGGTTCATCCATGTTGTAGCACGTATCAGTTACTTCATTTCTTTTTATGGTCAAATAATATTCCATTGTATGGACACACCACATTTGCTTGATCCATTATCAGTTGACAGACATCTGGGCTGTTTCCAGTTTTTGTGAAATAATATAGCTACAAAAGTTTGTGTACAACTTTTATGTGGACATAATGTTTTCATTTTTCTTGGGTATATACTTAGGAGTAGAATTGCTGGGTCCAACAGTAACTCTATGTCTATCTTTTGGAGGAACTGCCAGACTCTTCCAAAGCAGCTGAACCATTTACATTCTACTATCATTGTATTTATATATATATATATATATATATATATATATATATATATATATATATATATATATATATAAAACAGCTGTCATTATTTGTCTTCTAAAAAAATTCTAGCCATCCAGTGAGTATGAAATAATGTCTCATTATGGTTTTAATTTGCATTTTCCTGATGGCTGATGCTGTTGAGGCCTCTTTTCATCTGTTTATTAGCTGTTTGTATGTCTTCTTTGGTGAAACATCTATTCAAATCCTTTCCCTATTTTTAATTAGATTGTCTTTTTTATTATTGAATTGTAAGTGTTCTTTATATACGAGAGTTTGTATTCTAGATATAAGTCCCTTATATGATTTGCAAATATTTTCTCTTTCTTGTAAGTTGTCTTTTCACTTTTTTGGTGGTATCCTTTAAAGCACAAAAGTTTTATATTTTGATGAAGTCCATTTTATCTTTGTTTTTCTGTTGTTGTTGCTTGTACTTTTGGTGTTATACTGTATCTAAGAATGCTTGTTTTAATTTAAGGTTGCATACATTTATGCCTGTATCTTTCCCTAAGAGTTTTATAATTTTGGCTCTAACCTTTAGGTCTAGCATCTATTTGAGTTATTTTTATGCATGGTTTGAAGAAGGGATCTTTTGCATGTATCCATTTGTCTCAGTATCGTTTATTGAAAAGATTATTATTCTTTCCCTATGGAATTGTTTTGGCATACTCATTGAAAATCTATTGACTTTAAATATAAGAGTTTATTTCTGGATTCTCTATTGTATTTCATTTGTCTATATGTCTATCTTTATGTCAGTGCCACACTTTCTTGATACTGTAACTTTGTAGTAAATTTTAAATGGGCAAGTGTGAGTCCTCCAACTTTTTTTTTCTTTTTTTTTTCTTTCCTTCCTTCCTTCCTTCCTTCCTTCCTTCCTTCCTTCCTTCCTTCCTTCCTTCCTTCCTTCCTTTCTTTCTTTAAATGATTTTATTGGGGAACAGTGTGTACTTCCAGGACTTTTCCAAGTCAAGTTGTCCTTTCAGTCTTAGTTGTGGAGGATGCAGCTCAGCTCCAGGTCCAGTTGCTGCATCCCTTGTGGGAGTTGAGGAGTCGAACTGGCAACCTTGGTTGAGAGCCCATGCTCCAAGCAACTGAGGCATCTGGCCACCTGGGAGCTGAGCAGCAGCTCGTTGACTTCATTCTAGTTGTGGAGGGCGCAGCTCACTGGTGCATATGGGAATCGAAACGGCAGCCCCATTGCCCAGAGCTCATGCTCTAACCAACTGAGCCACCCGTCCACCCTATTTTTCTTTTTCAATATTGTTTTGGCTATTCTGGGTCCCTTGCATTTCCATATGAATTTTAAGTCCAGCTTGTTAACTTCAGCCCAGAATGCAGTTGGGATTTTATAGGGATTGTGCTGAATCTGTTGATTAATTAGGAAGTGTTACCATCTTGAAAATATTATCTTCCAATCTATGCACATACATTGTCTTCATTTATTTAGGTCTTCGGATTTCTTTCAACAATATTTTATAGTTTTCAGTTCAAGGTTTGCACTTCTTTAGTTAAATTTATTCCTGTTTTATTTTTCTGATGCTGTTATGAATGGAATTATTTTCTTAACTTCACTTGTGGATTGTTCACTGCAAATGTATGAAGGTACAATTTTTGGTATACTGTATATACAATTTATATATCTTTTGTATACTAATCTTGTGTTCTGCAACTTTGCTGATTTCCTTTTGTAATTTTAATACTTTTTTACTGCATTCCTGAGGATTTCTGCTACTCAAGGTCATGTCATCTGCATCAGTCTCAGTGGTGTGTCTGTGAATTTGACTCCAAGGCAAGAGGGGAAAAAACAAAAATAAACAAGTGGGACTATCTCAAACTAAAAAACTTCTGCACAGCAAAGGATACCATCAACAAAACAAACAGGCAACCAACCAAATCAGAGAAGATATTTGCAAATGATACTTCTGCTAAGAGGTTAATATCCAAAACATAAAAAGAACTTATACAACTCAACAACGGAAAAAGAAACCCAAACAACTAGATTAAGAAATGGGCAGATGGGGCCGGCCCAGTGGCTCAGGCGGTTAGAGCTCCATGCTCCTAACTCCAAAGGCTGCCGGTTCGATTCCCACATGGGCCAGTGGGCTCTCAACCACAAGGTTGCCAGTTCAATTCCTCAACTCCAGCAAGGGATGGTGGGCTCTGCCCCCTGCAACTAAAATTGAACATGGCACCTTGAGCTGAGCTGCTGGATGGCTCAGTTGGTTGGAGTGCATCCTCTCAACCATAAGGTTGCCGGTTTCGACTCTCACGAGGGATGGTGGGCTGTGCCCCTTGCAACTAGCAATGGCAACTGGACCTGGAGTTGAGCTGCGCCCTCCACAACTAAGACTGAAAGTACAACAACTTGAAGCTGAATGGCACCCTCCACAACTAAGATTGAAAGGACAACAACTTGACTTGGAAAAAAGGCCTGGAAGTACACACTGTTCCCCAATAAAATCCTGTTCCCCTTCGCCAATAAAAAAAAAAAATCTTTAAAAAAAAAAGGGCAGATGATCTGGAATAGACATTGTTCCAAGGAAGACATACAGATGTCCAACCGATACATGAAAAGATGCTTAACACTAATTATTAGGGTAATACAAATCAAAACCACAATATTACCTCACACCTGTTAGAATGGCTATCATCAAAAAGATAAGAAATAAGTGTTGGTGAGGATGTGGAGAAAAGGAAACCCTCTTGGTAGGATTGAAAATTGGTATAACCACTATGGAAAACAGTACGAAGATTCCTCCAAAAAAAAAAAATTAAGAATACAACCACCATATGATCCAGCAATTGCTCTTCTGGATATTTACCTGAAGAATATGAAAACACTAATTTGAAAAGATATATGTACCCCTATGTTCATTGCAGCGTTATTTTCCATAGCCTAGATATGGAAACAACCTGTCTACCAACAGATGATTGGATAAAGAAGTGGTATATCTACACAATGGAATACTACTCTACCATAAAAAGATGAAGTATTGTTATTTGCTACAACATGGATGGATCATGAGGGCATTATACTAAGTGAAATAAGTCAGACAGAAAAAAGATGAGAACTGTATGATTTCACTCATATGTGGAATATAAAACAAAAAGGTAACAAATGAACTAACAAAACAAAAACAAACTCATAGATACAGACAACAGAATGGTGGTTACCAGAGGGGATGAGGGTGGGGGAGGGCAAAATGGATAAAGGAGGCTAAATATATGGTATCGGATATAAACTGGACTTTTGGTGGTGAGCATGCAATAAAGTATACAGATTTTGAATTATAATATTATACACCTGAAACTTATATAATGCTATTAACCAATGTTACATACCATCTACAAACAATGAGTGTTTGAGTGGAGATGACATAAGACAGTGCATATGTCTGGTACATACTGAGCTCTCGCTAGGTGACAGCTTGTCATGCACCCTTGTAAGGTGCTGCTCCCCTAACAAGTGCCCCCAGAGGTGAGGGCCCCTGTGCTCTGCAGAGTCAGTCCCCTGCAGACTGACCCTGCTGGCTGGATCCCCAGGAAATGAGCTTCATGGATGCTGCCCGGCCTGAGCCAGTTTACTCTGAGCCCTGACCCCTCCTTCAGCCGTCACTGGCCCTGGCTCCAGTCCCTTCTCCCAGGCGGAAAGCAACCCCAGACTGAAAACGTGCCCACTCCCATGGTGACCCCAAAACAGAGAGAGAAGAAGGGAAGTGGAAGTTTTTACAACCTGGATTTCTTCTTCCTGAGGGTGGGGCCTCCACCTGTGGAGGAGGTTCCTTAAGAAGGAGGTAGGGAAAGGTTTGGGGAGAGCAACTCACCTGAGCACAGGGTCCTTCAAACCAAATTCTGAATGACTCCAAATAAACAGAAGTAAAAAGAGCTACATAAATGCTAATTTTATATTAAAATTTTTAATGTCTAATAATTCTTGCACCTATACATATAGCGTACCTATGTAGCAGTTTCCAAACATCTCAACGTATTTGCTGCTTGCCCACATTAGCTGGGCCCCGCTCCTGGTGCTGGGACCATGTCCCACCCTGAGGTGCTCCCAGTTCAGCGAAGGAGACGAGGTGAGCTATGCTGGGTGGGCTTTGCCTCCTCCCTGACAAGTCCACCTTGACCCAGGTGGTTCGTAGATTGTTCTGTGGGTTTCCCCTGAAAGTGCACAGCTTCCTCTTAGCCAAGCGCATAGGTCCACTCTGGGCCTTGGTGGGAATGGAGGCCTTGGTGGGGATGGAGGCCCTGCCGCCTCTGAGAAGCGGCATCTGGCTTCACCCGGCAGCAGGCCAGGCTCACAGCTAAGCTCTGCCCAGTCCCTTCCACATACAAGCTGGGGAAGGGGGTCAGTCTGCCTCCAAAAGAGCCCTCATATCAATGACCACCCACTGCTCTATGTCCGCTCTTCCGAGGCTCTGTGTCAAGTCAGGGCAATGACATCTCTTCCGCAGGCAATGGTAAGGATGACATTGGCCCCTGGCATGTCACAGGAGCTCAGTAAAGAGGTTCAGTGGTCAGCACTGGTAGGCCACTTCCTCTGAGTCAGGTGCTATGTTTGCCTTCTTTTGAGGAGTGTCTCACTCAGGCCTTCGGTCAGGGCACCACCATGTGCCCTGGTCTGCGAGCAAAAGTTTCAGCTCCTCTGGAGCCTTGTAACCAGGAGGGCCAGGGGAGGACAACTCCAGGCAGAAGAATCCCCTCAGCCCAAAGCCCTGCCCAGCGGATGCCACGGGCGTCTGCACTGCTTGGCCAGTCCCAGAGGGCACAGGGGCGCAAGTACCAATTCTGCCCCAGAAGAAGCCCCACATCTGCTCCCAGTACCTCCCCCACCCCAGGTACTAATCACAGCAGCTGCACTCCAATGACACAGGGTTTCTCAGAGATGTTCTCTACATGGAAAAAATAGCAACACTATTATGAACAGAATCTGCTGAAAGACGGGCTGAGAGCTTTGGAAGATGCATTGCTCTTAGTCGGTTTTATGGCACATTTGCATTTAAATAGATTCTTTAACTCTCTTTGCGAACTTCACAATAATACAGCCTTAAAAATGCTGACTAATAGAGTGGTGGGTGCTTAATTTTCATTTTAATGTAACACTGATACATTGTCTTATGGGAGCCATTCCAGCTCAAATGATACTTGTAAATGCAAGTTTTAAATGTTTTTTTACTTTTTTGGTTAAAAAAATCAGACCGTTGCTGGGCCTGCTATAGGAAAGGTGCTCATCTCATGGGCTGGCTCAGCTGTGTCAGCTCTGCGCTCTTCTTACTAATGCACAGGGAATATAGTCAATAATATTGTAAAACTTTGACCAGTGATAGATGGTTAATAGATTTATCGTGGTGATCACATCGTAAGGTATAAATGTTGAATCACTATGTTGTACACCTGAAACTTATACAATACTGTATGCCAACTCTACTTCAACAACAAAAAGTTTTTTTAAAGAATACATAAGTTTACACTGCATAAAAAAAGAAGTCAGCCAGTCATATGTCCTGCCTTCCATGGTTCTCTTCAGCAGGAACAAGGCCTCCCACGAGAAGGAAAGCTCTGTGGGAAAGGGCCCCCTGTGTCAGAGCCAGAACCTGTCCTTGGCGTCGGCCAGGGGCGTGCCTGCTGGGACTGGCTTATACCACCTCTCAAGAGCTGAGTACTAAATTTTCGGGAATTTTGCAAGCCAGTTCTTGAACAGTCGTTATTAAAAATGAAATGATGTAAACTTACAAGTAAAGATGAAACAGGAACATAAAATTACAAATACTCAAAACTCATTATTTCATTATTGTTTTATTCCTGTCTGTGTCCTTGAGGCCATCATGTCCACGGTGGAAGGACTATATAATGGCGTTCAGTAAGATGCTGCTGCTGGTGTAACGTGGGCCTCACTTACAAACCAGTCCTTCCCTTTTACAAGGAACCGGTTGCTAAGCACGTACTAGCACAACCACGAACAAATGGCACAACCAGGAGTAACCATGGGCCTCCTTTCTGTCTTATAGGTTGGCTGTGGGCAGGACAGCGTCAGACGGGCCTCTCCTAGAAGGGCAGCTCTCAGCACTCCAGAGGTGGTTTGGCCAGTGCCAAAGGTCTATTTCTCTGGATGCAGCCCAAAATAGCGAACGAAAGCAGCTGAATGACAGACACTGGGAAGAGGGTCTGCCCTGTTGCCTGTGTAATCCCTCCCTCTCTAGGTAAATGCCCCAAAGAAACCTCTACCCTATCCTCCCCTTCAGCCCTGTACCCGTCTCTCCTGGGAGACATCCGGGACTTCAGACCCAGCAGGTCCTGTCCTGAGGACATTCCAAAGTTCTCGCCTCCCAAGTGGATGGTGGGAGCAGCATCTGGCTGATTTCTCAGCCTCCAGCCCCTTCCCAACCTGCCAGATCATCACCTCAGGGGCTCTCGTGATGTCCCTCCTGTCTTCTAAGACCTCCACTGAATCCGTACTGCCTGCCACGGTCACCAACTCCCCTCTCTAGCTCGCAGGGCTCCACCCTACCCTGAATCCACCACTTAGATGAGGCTCCGAGAGAGGGAGTGAGGGACAGCTTTGTGCGTGCTAGTTAGTTAAAAAAAGGAACCTTTGCCCATTCTGACATGATTGAGGCAAAGCATCCTCTTGGTCAAAAACAGCATCATTGAAAGGGTCCATATGCCAATTCCCAGAGCTCTCTGCTCCCTCTGCTGTTCGTCTTGTAGCCTCCACCTCTCTCCCTTTCTAGATCCCACCCCTGCTTCAGGCCCCATGTGAAGGCTGCTGCCACCACCTCCAATCTTGTATCCTTTTGGAAACAAAAGGTCGTAAGTACATGAGTAATGGAATATATATATTTTTAATATTTATTGGGGAATATTGAGCAACAAGTGTGTTTTTCCAGGACCCATCAGCTCTAAGTCAAGTCGTTGTTTTCAATCTAGTTGTGGAGGGGACAGCTGACTGGCCCATGTGGGAATCAAACCGGCAACCTTGGTGTTATGAGCACTGCACTCTAGCCACTGAAACAACCGGCCCGCCCCAGAGTAATGGAATATTTAAAAGGCAGTTAGGTCAGAGGCACCAAGTTTACAAGTTGCCATGTTCCAGGGTGGAATGAGAGCCCATGATGCAGGAGTTACCCCAAAAGCCCCATGACTCTCCTACCCACACGCTTGTCCAGGCCATAAAAGGCCTAAAGGTTGGTATTGGGAGGGTGTTCATGTTCACCTCAAGTGCAGAGAGGGGCATCAGCAGGGCACTTGTACAGCTTGATTCATATCCTTTGTGGCTTGGGGGGCACATATGTGATACCTGCCTGGAAAATGGGCTGCACAAGAGGCTGGTTGGCTCTCGTCATTCAGCCCAGAGCAGAGCAGAGGTGGGGGATGGAATCCTTGCTCCCAGAGCGATGCCAAGGCAGAATGAACTGAGTTTTAAAGGGTGGGTGGAATTTTAAAAAGTCTAGAAAATCTGGGAGGGCATTTTAGGCAGGAGGAGCAGAGCCCAAGTGCAGAGGCTCTAGCAGAAGTGTAATGTCCCAGCCTTGGGGGCGCCAGCAACCTGGCTGAAGCATTGAGGTGTCTTGCCAGCAATTGTGAGAGGTACTGGAGAAGACACTTGGGGCCAGGTCAGAGCCCTGCCTCCTGACTCTTCTCCCTCCTGCTTGGTCTCCTGCACCAGCTTCCCCAGGGCCACTTGTCTGCATCCCCTAACCTCTCTGCCCATTTGCCCGTTCTGACAAACAGGAAGTTTTAATACTTCCTATGCTGTGACTGCTCCCAGTTCACATGCCATCCCAATCAACTTCTCAAACTCAACACATCTAACTCTGAACTCATCATTTCTTCCTCAAAAGCCATTCTTTTGTTTTCTCTGTGAATGAAATTCACACCATCCTCCATCCATTCACCATCCTCCCAGCCAGAAGTCAGGGGGCCATCCTTGAGTTTCCTCTGTCCACATTCTATTTATTACCACACCTGGTTGACTCTCCTTCCAGGGGTCACTTATCTCCAGCCATCTCTCGATGGTTCTAACTTGCGCCTCCACGCCCCCAGCCTCCCCCACATATACACACACACTGCCAAGTAAACAGCCACCATCACCTCTAGTCCAGATGACTGGCTTCCAATTACCCCCTTTGTCTTTCACTCCCAATGGTTTATTCTTTACACAGCAGCCAGAGCGATTTTTCCGAAAATGTAGATCACATCGTCTCACTCCATGGCTTAAATCTTTCAATTGCTTCCGATAGCATCCAGAATTTAAAAAGCAGCTCTTTACCCTGGTCTAGAACGCCCTGTGTCTGGTTCCTTCTCATGTTCCAAGCTCATCATATGTCCTCGCAATGGCATCCCTTTCTTGACTTGGGATTTTTGTACGTGCTGGTCTTCCCTTCTGAAATGCTCTTCCCTAGGTCTCACCCATCAGGGATCAGCTTAAATCTCTCCTCCCTGGGGACACCTTCCCTGATTTCTCTCCACCTCCTTCCATGGAGATTGCTCCCCTCCGCCCCCACCCTTTAGCCACCATGACAGCACTCGGTTTTCTTCACAGCACTTAGTATTGATCTTACTTCTCATTCATTCATCCTCTGGTCCAATCGCTAGTACTGAGAGCTGTCCTAGGTGCTGGAGACACCGCCTGGAACAACCCAGGCGTCTCTTGCTCAGCCAACCGACCGCTCCACAAGACAGAAACGGCGTCTGTTCTTGTTGCCCACAGACCTGGCACAGAGAAGAGGTACAATAAACATTTGTGAAAAGAATTTGTTGCTTCATTAATAAATTTGTGTAGGGACTAGGCTTGCACTGATTAAACGGTGCCTTAGCTGTAAAGTTTTACAGAAATGGAATATTTGCAAATCAAGTAAACCAACTGGACTTTACTGGAAGGCATTTTGGAGCCTGGGAGCAAATCCTTTTTTTTTTTTTTTTTTTTTTTTTGTAGCAAAGAATTATTTTGTAATGTAAATGGTCCATCATTTCTTCCCAGCTCTTTGTTTTGCTTGCCCAAGAGGATTTGTGAGCCCTTTAAAATTATATGCAAAATGTGTGTGCACACGCATTCTGTGCACTTTTCTGAGGCGTTCACACCTTCCATTAGATTTTTGAATGGGTTTATTACAACCAAAAGGTCAGGAGACATAGCTCTGGCCTGTACTTATTTTTCAGGACTGTTTTTATGGGCCCTTTTCTGGTGAATCAATTGCACTGATAATTGTCTATTTTTAGAAAAGAGCTCTGTATTAGCCACAAGCTTCCATCTAGTCATTGTAAATGAATCCCCCAGTTCCACGCAGCTGATGAAAACCCTTATATGTAAGGCATAAAAGTACTTTCTATTACTAGGATGGAAAAATAGTTCTCCACTGTACTTCAATAAGGCTGAAAACAACAAGTCTCAAAAAAATATATGAAAAGCTAGATAAGTTGTTCAAAAGCAGGAGAGCTCTTGGAAATGTTCTTAGTAAATAAAAAAGAACACTCTTTATTTTAAGCTGCTTCAGGTCTCAAAGTGAACTTTACTCTCAGTCTGAGATGCAGCATTTCTTCCCCCAACATTAACATTACAGAGGGAATTTTTAGAAGTCATAGCCCTTTAAGCAGCATCGCTTAGAAAACAACCTCAGAGCTCCAGCTCCTGGCCTCCAGAAGGCAAATCCCACCTCCACTCACCATTCTGTCAACATTTCCGGTGCCACAGTCATCCTCCTGTTCTGACACTCACCTCTCACTTGTCACCCAGGTGAGTGGAGGACATTTTCATCCTTTCACTCACATCAAAGACAAGCCATCTCCCTGCCCTCACCCAGGGCCAAATCTGACCCCACAGCCACCACCTGCATTTTGCCCTCCAGAAGCCCCAGCTGTGCTCCCTGGAGAGATGATTCCTGGGGAACGAAGGGGGCCTTGTCTACAGATACCATTGGCGGGGGCAGAGGAGAAGGGGGTGGAGGAGAGACAGCAATGTACAACTTACCTCCCTGCTTTGGGATCCTTGATAAGGTTTATGCCATTTTTAAATATGCTTTCTAAACCTTTCTTTCTGTGTCTGCAGTCTTTTTTTTTTTTTTTTTTAATTTGGGGAAGGGGAACAGGATTTTATTGGGTAACAGTGTGTACTTCCAGGACTTTTTCCAAGTCAAGTTGTTGTCATTTTAATCTTAATTGTGGAGGGCTCAGCTCAGCTCCAGGTCCAGTTGCCATTGTTAGTTGCAGGGGGCGCAGCCCACCATCCCGTGCGGGAGTCAGGAGTCGAATCGGCAACCTTATGGTTGAGAACCCATGCTCCAATCAACTGAGCCATCTGACACTGGCCCATGTGGGAATCGAACCGGCAGCCTTCGGCATTAGGAGCACGGAGCGCCAACCGCCTGAGCCTCCGGGCCGGCCCTGTGTCTGCAGTTTTTGAGGATGAACTGCCCTGGCATCTTCCTAGCTTGGGGTCTCGGGTGGGTCTGAATAAGCTGAGGAATTTTGGGGGGATAAAGAAAAGTTATACTTTAGGAGTGACAAGAGAAAAAAATACTGAGATGTGCGAAATTAAATTACAGCAAGGCAGATGGTGGGAGGAAGAGATAAGGTGAGTTAATCAGTTAACAGACTGATTGCATTCCTGAATGTATGTTGAAACTTTGACTCAATGTCCAGGCAGCTATTTCAGCAATTTTCTGCAACGAATAGCCAACCACCAGATGCCACGGCATCCTGCTTACAGATAAACTGTCTGGACTGTTGCTCACCACCAATCCAGAAGCAACAAGTACTTCTTCCTTCTGGACAATTCACCTATTCCAGAACTTTCCCTGCTTCACCTTCTCTCCCCACCCCACATCCTTCTCTATAGCAAATGTAAATTCTTTCGAAACAACTTACATATTTCTTTTCCAAACTCATTGTATAAAAGAGCCCATCAACCCCAGGGCGGTGGACATGTTTGTCTTTTCCATGTAGCCCTGCTGCTGATGATTTAGACTGCACGCCCCAGAACCTGGTCCTTTCTCTGGCTAGCATATAGCTCAATAAACTCTTTTAGGACAACTTTCAGTCTCAAAGGTTTTTGTTTAACGGGGGGTGGGGTGGGTTCTTGTTTTTGTTTTTCTTGTTTTTGTTCACTTTTTATTGTGGAAAATTTCAAACACATGCAAAAGTGAGCTAATAGAATGATAAACCTCTATATACGTCCCACCCAGCTTTGATAAGTCCACTTCTGCCAGTCCTGGTTCATCTGTATCCCATTCCTCAGAGGATTCTTCTGAAGCAAATTCCAGAAGTCAACGCATTTCACCTATAAATATTCCCAAATGTATCTCTGAAGATAAGGAATCTTTTTTGTAAATATAACCACAATACAATTATCACATTTTTAAAAAGTTTGATGATAATTCCCTCATCTTATCAAATATGCAGTCAATGTTCATCTTTCCATGATTGTTTCGCATTTTTATGGTGTGCTGAAATCAGGGTCCAACTAAAGTCCACACTTCGCTATCGATTAATAAAGCTCTTAAGTCTCTTTCAACTTATAATTTTCTTTCCAACACTTATTTTTTCTTGTAAGTTATTTGTTTAAGAATATGATTCAGCTCTAGACAGTCTCTTCATTTCTTGCCATTGTCTCTGCTTCCTGTGTGATTCTTGGTTTTTATTTGCCTTGTCTTTTCTGAGAGCGGGAACGGAAGGGGGACGGGGGTTGGGAGTCTCACTGTGATGTCATCATTCATTTAATGCCCCTGTTTGGGGGAATATACCCATTTCTCAGCGGGGCCTCATGCTCCCGTGCCTTAGCCGTGAGGGTCCAATCTCTCCAGGCTCCCCTGCCACCCCTGGCTGCCTAACCTGGGGTGGAGTGCAGGGTGGTCTGAGGCTTGGTGACAGTCATCAGTCACAGGCCACCAGGAGTACCTGTAGTCCAAGTTGGGTTTCGTGTCTTGTTGCAATGAGAGAGACGGACAGAGTGGAGAACTGGGGTGTCTCTGGAAGAGTGTTAGGAAGGACTTTGAAGAAGATTTGGACTTGAGTTAGGTAATTTGGAGGAGGATTCAGGGAAGTGGTGGCTTTCTCTGGATTGGACGCTACCTGGAAACGAGGAGTGATCTGTGATGACTTAATCTCATCTAGGAGTCCGGAAGAATGAAGTGGGGCTAACGCTGCAATCAGTAAAGAGCCTCAGTCATTCGTATGAGCCAAAAAAGAGGGTCTCTGAGCCATTCTCCAGGTCTGGGCAGTGTGCTTGTTTTCATCGATGCTCAGGCATGGTTGTGGAATGGTCTTGTTTTTACCTTCATCCGTCACATCACAGAGGGGTCTTGTCTGCTATGCAACTGTCTTTGTTCAACAGGAGAACACCACGGCCCCGCTGTGAGAGCCAGGCCAGCTCCCAGCTGTCACGGCCTGTTGTTTTCTTTCTTGGGTCCTAACTACACCTGTGTTTACAGCCCCTCGATGCCTCTGGTGTCTTCCAGGCTCTCAGCTCACATGCTGGCTTCTCAGTTTGCCTCCCTGGCAGCTCTCAGCTTTCTCTGGTTTGCTAGGTCCGAGATCTGATTTCCAGATTTTTGTTGTCTTCTCTCTCTGCTATGGTGTCTTGGCCTGGTCGCTTTACCTTTGGGGCTTATGCCTTTTTTGCTTTTGTTTTGGTCCCTTTACTATCATTTAGAGGACACTGGGGAGAGAGCAGTGGCAGGTGTCTGCATCCCCATAGCGTGTGTACTGGCAGTCCTGTGGAGCTGTCATCTGGCCCGTCTTGTCAGAGACCTGCTCCTCATTGAGGTCCTCTGTCCTTAATAAGGGGATGCCAGGTATCATGCCCCCCAAATCCCCTCTTTGATGAACTGTGGGCAAATGTGTGAACCACAGGCTAATATTGGGATCAAGAAGGTTCCAATTCTTTTATTTAATGAGAACTGCATTTTGTTTTGCAAGCACTCTACTTCATCAGCTGATTCTGCAGCAAGGGCTGTGCCATCATGGGGGAATCTCATGGATTCATTTGTTTTTCAGAGTGGATTTCCCATGGCCGAGTCACTTTATGTCTTTCTATCTGGAGCCGTAAACATATTTGCTTCTTAGAAGCCGTCAAGGTAGCAAACAGACACTTTAATAAGGGCCATACTTCTCATCTGTGTAATCCAGCATTTTTAATTAGCTAGCTGGACAGCTACTTGTCCCCTTTGAAGTATAAATTATTAAAGGCCATGGGGAGAAACATCCATTTAATGCAATGACATGCTTATGCCATTTGTCTCGGCAACTTAGCTTTGCTCAGTTGTACTCTGTGGAGAAATAACGGCAATATTACAAAAGAATCATCGCTCGGAGGTGGTCCCAGGGAGCTGCGAGTGTTCCACCACAGTCATAATTACACATCCCTGGTTATGTGTTAAATGTGGAGGAAACATCTTTGCTGCTATCGCTCAAGAAGGAAGTCAACATTGGGATTGGAAAATCTGATTCCGGCTCTGCAAATCTCCAAATGTTTAATGGGGCTTGTGGCAGGCTCGTCAAGAGGAAAGAGGGAGACGGCTGATGCAGGAGCTACACAAAATGGTCTGCAGTAAAATCCATTTATAACATCCTTTTAAAAATCTTGTTCTTCTATATGTAATTGTATTTTTTTAAAATAATTTTTTATTTAAAGTATAGTTGGCCTACAATATTATACTAGTTTCAGGTGTACAAAACAGTTATTTGACATTTCTATACCTTACAATGTGATCACCACACTAGGTCTAGTAACCATCTGTGTAATTATATTTTTAAAGAGCTTTATTTGCATGTAGGCTGGAATTTGTTCCTGGAAGTGAATATAACATGAGGAGGGTATGTTATTGGAAAGCAACTCATATTATTTAGTATAATGCTAACAACAGCACTGCCTGCTGTGATTTATAGGACAACTCTTGTGTGCCACATATGATGCATGCTTCATTCTCACAACATCCCTATTTAGCCAGTGAGGAAAGAGGGCCTGATAATGTTACACATTTAGGGAGCAATGAAGCCTTGGTTCAAACCCAGGTCTGACTCAGCTCAGTCTCCTCCCCCCGGAAGCTTTCCTTGAGCCCCTTACACTCTCCACTGTGGCACTTGCATGGTACCCAAGGCCTGCTATGCACCTGTCCCCTTTGCTAGACCACAAAAGCAGGCTGGGAACTTCTTCCTCAGGTATTCCCAGTCCCAGCCCAAAGCAGCCTCTGGATAAATTCCTCCAAAATGAACCCAATGCCAAGCCACAACCCTTCTTCCTTTGTGGCCAAGCATTGCCAGTACTCTGTCCCCGTGTGGTCCTCTGACCCATGCTCACGGGAACTGGGGCCGAGAAATGTGAAAAGGGCCATCTTCTATCGATACAAATAAAGCATAAAGGAATAAGCACTGGGGCTGAGTTTTGTCTCAAAAAGGAACAAAAGAGAAGGGACAAAGGCCAAGAGATGGCCGGCAGACCATGAGGACAATCCTTTGCATAGAGACACATTTTATAACTGAACTCTTGCTGGCAGCTCCCCGCAAGTAAGCAAAGGCAGGAAAGGTGGAGGGAATTCATTGTGAAGGTCAAAGTTCTGTGCAGCTGGAGGAGAGTAAACAGCCCAGGACAAGGGGACAGAAGCTCCAGCAGACTAAGGAGTCAGAGACAGCTCCATTTTAAACTTAGAACCATATCCATATTCATACTTGAGTTAAAGATATGAGAAAGAAAAAGCATTAAAAACCAGCAGGCTCTTGGGTCTGGCGAGGACGGCCAAGTAGACTCAGTAGTGGGTAATGATACCAGACATCACATTGGAGTACAGTCTCTGAGCCAGGACCGACCGGGTTTGGATGCCAGCTGTGCCACTTTCCAGAGTGTGACCTTGGACTAGTTACTAACCTGCCCGTGGCTCAGTTAAACCATCTGTAAAATGGGGGTGATGACAGTACACATTTAACTAAGTTGTTCTGAAGATTAAGGTTAATTAATACCCGTGAAGAACTCAGGTCAATCAACACAGCCATTGCAGTTGAGCACCTCCTATAGGCCAGCACTGTGCTAAGTGCCTGACTGATGTTAACTCTCAGAACCCAGTAAGGCTGGTACTTTTATCAGCATCATCCCCATTTTGCAGATGTGGAAACTAAGGTAGAGATTGCCTACTCTCTTTCTCAAGATCACATCGCTAAGAAGCGGTAAACCCAGGGGTTGAGTCTGTTGAAATCCTAACATCTAGTACCTGTTTGTTCCCATTTGAGTGGTCTTTTTTTTTTCCATATGTGTCTAAATCTGTTAAGAATATTTCACATATACAAGTGTTCAGATAACTGGTGATATGAATGACCAAATGACCAGGTCCTCGGTGATAATACCACCCACAGCCTTGGGGGATAGAAGAAAACCTAGTCAATAAGAATTCCATTTTACCCCTATAATAAATTATTTCCTTTAAGAAGAATTGATTAAATTCTGGCTTCACTGTTACCTTTGAAATATTGCTTGCCTCCTCTCCCCTGTCCCCCACCCCTTTCACTCTCAGCAGGAAGGAGAAATGGTGACAGTGAGGACAGACTCTCCTTGTCATTTCTATCTGACCAAGAAGCAAGAACTGGTTGTTGATGTGGAAATGGCAGGACCCAGTGGCATATCCCCTGGAGACACAGAAGGATGAGGCTAAAGGGCACACTGGGAGTGCCCCCTAGGAGTGAAGGGACATTTCAAGTCAGCAGATGTAAGCCATAGCTCAGCAAGAAACTCCTGCTCTGACTAAGAAGTACTGAGAAAATAGAAGCTAGAAATCTCTACAGCCACTGAAGACCATATCTGAAAGTGGGAAGGCTGGGTCCAGAACCCATAGCCAGACAGCATTTTTGTAAGAGAATGGAAGGATACCAACTGCCATATTGCAGAGGTTAATTCTGAGTGGCAGAATAACAGATGGCTCCTGTTTTGTTTTAGTTTTATTTGTTCAGTGTTTGGATTTTTTGGGTGTGCTTTCCATGTGTTCTGTAACAAATACCTATGACTTCTGAAATTAGAAAAATTATTTTTAAGAACAGGAGTATGGGGTTGGGGAGAAGATGGGGTATCTTGCAAGAAGACATCACGAAGTGATGGCATAAAAGTCACCCTATAAAAGATCACTATTGAAAGGCAAACTGTAAACTTAACATTTTTATTGTAAGAAAATATTTTGCAACTGGTAAAATGTATTGAAACTTTGGAGAGTAAAGAATTTGCCAATCTCTCCCGTGTTAGAAACCATAGTGAGCACACTCCCGATTCAGGGCCCGTCCCTTCTGCCTCAACAGTTTCCCCCCAGACTTCTGTGTGGCATCCTTCCTCACTTCCTTCAGGTCTCTGCTCTAATGTTTATTAGATCACCCACTACAGAAAAGCAGCCCCCACACCCCATCACATGTAGGTCTGTCTGTTGTCTTCTTCCCATCACTAGAATGTCATGTCCATGACAGCAGGACTAGGACTACCCGAGGCCAGAAACAACAGGTGTAACAGGCAATCATTAAGTACTTGTTAAATGAATGCATGAAGTCACTTAGCTGTTTCAGCAGGTGGTACAAGTGTCATTTTCTGGCATTAAGTTAGGTCTCTCTTTCCTTGTGGGCCCCCTGAAGACGGCAAATATATTGTACTCTCAAAGCAAAGCAATAGCCTTAGCCCCAAATTCGAACATACTCAATCCCTGGTGAGTTCTTCTAGGCCATGGGAAAGGGGACTAAAGAAATTAGATATGTAGCACATAGTGCAGCCCATAAATGCCAACTCCCACTAAAAGGAATGAGGATTCCTCAGAGAAATGGCTGATTCCAGGTCTGGGGCCAAAAGCGTATGAGTCTGGAACAGCTCGTTATGCCTGAAAACAAGGAACTCTTGAAGATGACTAAGGTGATGACAAAAAACAGAACTAAGAGCCAAGTTGAAGGGGCTCCCATTGCCCAAAGATGGTACCATTAGGATAATGATAACACTGTTCTGAAACACATCAAATATGTTAACATCTATGAGTTCATATTGATACTTTAAAAATCCGAAACAAAATTAAATGATCACCTCAGACAAGGCACAAATTTGTTATTCTGAAAATTGATAAAGAAAGGAAAAGAACTGAGCTTTCTCCTGTTTACCTCTACACACTATATTTCACGATAACCAAATAAAAAAGGAATGTTGGGCGGCCGGTTAGCTCAGGTGGTTAAAGCGTGGTGCTGATAACACCAAGGTTGCTGGTTTGATTCCTGCATGAGCCAGTGTGAGCTGTGCCCTCCTAAAAAAAAAAAAAAAAAAAAAAAAGAAGGAATGTTTCTTTCTATAGAAAACCATAAAGCCATCCAATCTAATAAATGAAGAAGTAATGGGAAAATTAGAAAATCCCCAATGAAAAATGGATCTAGGGAGCAATAAATGCTGCTAACCATTGAGTAAAAGCCAACGGAATATATTATAATGAATGGATCAGAGTGAAAAACTAAACCCACTGATCCATGTTAGTTAGTGTCACTACAAGTGGGCAACCAAACTTATGTGCCTCTTAGGGTGTTGCAAATAGGATGTACACACCTAGGAAGTAATTCTAAAGAAGCAAAATAAAACCATGAATCTAATCAAGCCTTTGACTGTAACTTCCAGAAAAAGCAATTACTAGGGATAGAGAAACAGGTTAACAACCAGGTCTAGAAAGCAATAAGCCAAATCCAAAACTGTGGAAAATCCTACAGGACACATGACCCAGTTCGTTCAACAAACAATGCTTTAAAAAGGAGGAGAGGCAACTGTCAGATCAAAGGAGATATGAGATATCACAACCAAATGTGGTGTGTGGCCCTTATTTGCATGCTGATTTGAACAAACCAACTACCAAAAGATGTTTTTGAGATAATCAGGGAAAAGTCAGTATAAGCCAGGTACTGGCCAGTATCAGGAATTATTTGGTTGTAGGTGATGATATTGTAGTTATAGTTTTTAAGTCATTGCTTTTACAGATAAGTACTGAAGTATTTGCATGTGAAATTACATGCTATCTGGGATTTACTCCAGCAAAAGTATTAGTGGGAGAACAGCAGAGACAAAAATGCTGAAAGGAGGGTCTTTGTGGAGGAGGATGTTGGTCCCCGCAATTTTATACCCATGTAGCTGCTCATCTATCTGGGAAAGAGGACTGGTTTGCTATTTTAAAAATTTCCAATTTATTGTACACCAATACCTTTATAAAATACAACAAGTGAATTGCCAAAAAAAAAAAAATGATAAAAAACCCAGACATACAACATAAGTCTAATTTTTTCATTGGATTCAACACACATAAAATTATATCTCAACAAATATAATCAGAACAAACATATCATATGGAGAGAGAAAATAATTTTTAAACCATACAGAGTTTTTTTTTAATGTGTGTATATCAGTAATGAATACGGAGAATTACTGTTACTAGGTTGGTGCAAAAGTAATTGCGGTTTGTGTAATTATTTTTAACCTTTTAAACCGCAATTACTTTTCCACCAACCTCATACATTCAGAACTTTCTGTCATTCCACAATCATAACTCATCAGAGAATTATGGGTAAGAGAGTGATTTCCCATATTAAATGGCTCTGCACACAGTTTGAACAAAAATCATGTACGTCAATATTTAAAGCTTTGAATGTGACAAATGAGCTTGCTTCTTGTTTGTTAATTGATCTAACCTAGTGTAGCTTGGTAACTCTACGCACAGGGGGTATTGCACATCTAAACTTGGTTTCGTTGTCATGACACTTCTAGTAGAGAAATCAGCCTCACACAGGTGTGTTCACTGGGCAGAAGAGAGTTTAATTTCAGCAAGTTCAGAATATTCATTTTTAACCTTTATCCAAAGTGAAGCAAATGATGCTGTGTTTTCTTTTTTTTTAAGGTTTTTTTTTTTTCTAATTGGGGAATATTGGGGAACAGTGTGTTTCTCCAGGGCCCATCAGCTCCAAGTCGTTGTCCTTCAATCTAGTAGTGGAGGGTGCAGCTCAGCTCCAAGTCCAGTCGCCATTTTAAATCTTTAGTTGCAGGGGGTGCAGCCCACCATCCCATGCGGGAATTGAACTGCCAACCTTGTTGTTAAAGAGCTCGTGCTCTAACCAACTGAGCCATCTGGCCACCCCGATGCTGTATTTTCAAAATTCATCTTCAGTCCTTGATCAATAGCCAGTGCCATCAATTTATCTGGTAAAGTTGTAGTTTGCTTTCAATTATCCATATCGTTTCATGAAAAGAATAGGTTCCAGAGCCATAGGTTTCTTACACGTGCATTATATTTTGATGGTAAATAAAATTCAAAGTCATAAGTGTACAAGTTGCAGTAATGAGCTACAACCTACATTCCTGATTTCTGTTGAGATGTCATAAAAATTTATAGAAATGCCAACTTTTATTTTTCCCTTTTGATCTTTTGTTGTATCCCTTCCTTATGTGGAAGTTTTAAGATCACAAAATATGTAAGCTATCAGACAAAGCACCAAGTCTGAATGTCCAATGCACATCTTTAAACACTGGATTATACTGATTCCTTATCTTACAGAAGCATGATGAATTTATTATGCATTTTATTCCAACAGAATTCTTCCCCCAACAGGTATTGTACCTCAGCAGGGAGCATGAGATTATTATGCTCCACGCCCATATATCACATAAAAGTAGAATGGTCCTTAATTTGATGCATTTGCCTTTATGTAATTCACAGATTCTTAATTAATCACTATGTACACTACTTAGTTCACCTGGTGCTTTGGTTTGGTTTGGTTTGGTTTGGTTTGGTTTGGTTTGGTTTGGTTTGGTTTGGTTTGGTTCGGTTTGGTAGCAAGGCATTCTCAATGAAAGAAGCAAATGCATTGATTCACAAGCTCCTTAATCTGGGTGATTGCTCCAGAATATTTTCCTGTCATCGCAGCTGTACTCTTAGAACACACTCTCTTACACAAAACTTAAACTACTAACCACATTTGTTGACAATGTATTCATTCATAATTTTATGCAGGTCAGAGCTAGTTGTGTTATTGACAATGAAGTTAAAAAGAATATCGCCATCATGTTCAAATTGTACACGTACTAGAATTGCCACATTAACAAATCTGTGTATTCTTTACACTACAATGAAAAATTCTTTACTGATTTTATTTGTTCTAAGGATTGGTTTTCTGTATCACTAGGCAGTTCCTGACTATATAAAGCTATGGTCATTGAAACATGGGGTCAAAATAACATCGGGTTAAAAATAAATCCCTGGAATATTATTTTCCTAATTTAGCTAATAATTTGCCAAATTAAAAATAAGCAAGCTTGAATTTTTTAAGTTATAAAAATAAATAAATGCTTATATTTCTCATAATTTTATACTTTTGGATCTCAGTTGCCAAACTAAACTTAAAATTGTACGTATTGTAATGTGTATCTGGTATACGTCAGACTACACACAAGTGATCATGTAAATTTAACAAATCTAAACTGATCTACATCCTGCTCCTGGAGATGATCCAGGGACATTCACTTGGAGCTCCTGGCAATGTCCAACTGCTATAAAAGTTTCTCTATGTTTACTCTCAATTTCTGTACTTAACTCCTCATGGATCAGAAACAAACATATTATGGGCCCCATGGGTCCATGGGCTATAGTTTGCATAGCACTGCATTGTACTATTCACTCTACTTCTGTGTATGTATCTGTTTTCTACTACTACATAATGAATTACCACAAACTTAATGGCTTAAAACAACATATATTTATTATTTCACAGTTTCCATGGGTTAGGAGTCTGGAAACACTTAGCTGGGTCCTCTGCTCAAGGTCTCACAAGATGACAGTAAAGGTGTCAGTTGGGCTGCATTCTCATCTAGAGGCTCAACTAGAGAAGAATGCACTTCCAAGTTCACTCAGGTTGTGGGCAAATTCAGTTCCTTGTAGTTGTAGGACTATTGTGTTCCTATTGGCTGCCTCTCTTTTTAGGAAGGTCACAGTAAGGCTGTTGGCTTCATCAGAGCCAGCAGAAAAGAGTCTCTGATGCTTTGAGTTTCTTTTAAAGAGCTCACCTGATTAGGTCATGCCCATTCAGGTAAATCTCTTTTTTAATCTATTAACTTAAGGTCAACTGATTAGGGACCATAACTACATTTGCGAAATACATTCACCTTTGCCATATAATGAAAGCTAATCATGGGCACACGTCAGGATGTGGAGATCATGAGCCTGTCCTAGAATTCTGCCCACAGACAGTGTTTTAAAATTTCCTTAATAATAACAATAACAAAATAAATTATATACAGAATATATGATAAATAAATTACATATAGAAAACCCTAAAGACTCACCAAAAAACTGTTCAAACTAATAAACAAATTCAGTAAAGTTGCAGGACACCAAATCATTTTACAAAAATCAGTTATATTTCTATACACTAATAAACTATCAGAAAGAGAAATGAACAAAACAGTCCCATTTACAATTGCATCAAAAATAAGGATTAAATGTAAATACCTAGGATTAAATTTAACTGAGGTGAAAGATCTGTATATTGAAAACTTTAAGACATTGATGAAAGAAACTGAAGAAGAAACAAATGGAAAAATATTTGGTGCTCATGGATTGAAGAATTAATATTTTTTAAAATGTCCATAATACCCAAAGCAATCTATAGATTCAGTACAATCCTTACCAAAATTCCAATGGAATTTTTCATAGAAATAGAACAAACCATTCTAAAATTTTTCCTTGAAACCAAATAACCGTCCAAATAGCCAAAGCAATCGTGAGATTGAGGAACAAAGCTGGAGACATCACACGTTCTGATTTCAATCTATATTACAAAGCTATAGTAATCAAAAGAGTATGGTACTGGCATAAAAACAGACACATAGATAAATGGACCAAAACTGAGAGCCCCAAATTAAACCCATGCATACACAATCAGTTAATTTACAACAAACGAGCCAAAAATATACAACAGGGAAAGGACAGTCTCTTCAATAAATGGTACTGGGAAAACTAGACAGCCACACGCAAAGAATGAAACTGGACCACTATATTCCACTATACACAAAAATTAACTCAAAATGGATTAGAGACTTGAATGTAAGACCTGAAACCATAAAACTCCTAGAAGAAAACATAAGGGGTAAATTCCTTGAGATTGGTCTTGGCAATTATTTGTTTGATTTGACACCAAAAGCAAAGGCAACGAAAGCAAAAATAAACAAGTGGAACCACATCAAACTAAAAAGCTTCTGCACAGCAAAGGAAACCATCAACAAAATGAAAGACAACCTACAAAATGGGAGAAAATATTTGCAAATCATATATCTAATAAGGGGTTAATTCCCAAAACATATAAAGAGGTCACACAACTCAACAGCAAAATAATAATAATAATAATAATAATAATAATAATAATAATAAAACAATCCCATTAAAAATGGGCAGAGGAACTGAGTATACTTTTTTTTCAAAGAAGACATACAAATGGCCAACTGTTACATGTAAAGGTGATCAACATCACTAATCATCTGGGAAATGCAAATCAAAACCACAATGAGATATCACTTCACCCCTGTTAGAATGACTATTTACAAAAAGACATAAGTTGGTGAGGATGTGGAGAAAAGTGTACTCTTGTGCACTGTTGGTGGGAACATAAATTGGTGTAGCCACTATGGAAAACTGCTATATGATCCAGCAATCCCACTTGCTGTATTTGTATAAGAAAAAGAAAAATATCTTTAAAATAAAAATAAGAAAGAGCAGTCTTTGCAGAAGTAGCAGAACAATAGCGTCACATGAATCTTCTTCCGATCATGCTGATGCTAGAGTCCAAGGCCAGGGAAATACATAGAGTCTGTGATGTCACTGTGAGGTCTTTACGGAATGAAATACGTAATTGTGAGGGGCATGAAGGCTGAAGGGTGGATTCGCCTCCAGGGAGTAATGTTTCTGCAGTCTGTTGGTCAACGGCTTTAATGTTGTTAGTGGGGCTTCCAATTAGAGCTCCAGGGGCCTTTCCTCATCCTTATCTTGTCAACATTTTTATCAGTAACTGTGATGGTTATTCCATTTATGACAAAACAGAGCGGGGAGGAAGAAATGAATGATAGACAACAAAGCGAGGATTTACAATTATCTTGGGAGTCAGTAATGTCAAGTTAATACTAAAAATGATTGATTTGCGCCAGGATGACGGTCAGACTACACAGACTTCTTTCAAATCACTTGTAAATTGTGAGTGTGGGGGAGGCCTGAAAGAATTCCTGTGAAAAAAAGACCTGGTAATCTCGGTCAACGCCAGGCCCAATGTCAACCAAGAGAGCGATGTGGCAGCTAAAAACACGAGTCCAATCCTTTCCAGAGAGCAGAAGTCAGGGCTGCATTCCTCCCATGGACCACCATGTCCGGGTGAGATGCCCAAGAGCCTCCTCACTGGTCCAGCTGTGCCCAGCCTTCCTTTTCCCTCCTCCTTTGCCTTTCCTTACAGATAGCTCCACCTGTATGTACAGGGACCACTTCCATTTCCCTAGGCCCCGACCCTCCGCCACTCCTCATGCCTAACAAGTCACGTGGAAAACCTTGCCCTGGTAGTCAAATCTCTCCATGTCTTGGCCAGATCCTCTTGCCAGCATTCTTTTCCCCACTCTCTCCTACCTGTTTGAACCAATTTTTTTCTTTCATTAAAGTTTATTGGGGTGACAATTGTTAGTAAAATTACATAGATTTCAGGTGTACAATTCTGTATCACATCATCTATATATCACTTTGTGTGTTTACCACTCAGAGTCAGTTCTCCTTCCATCACCATATGTTTGATCCCTTTTACCCTCATCTACCACCCCCCTCCCCCACTTACCCTCTAGTAATCACTAAACTATTGTCTGTGTCTACGAGTTTTTGTTTCTTCATTTGTTTGTCTTGTTCCTTTGTTGCTTTCAGTTTTATATACCACATATCAGTGAAATCATACGGTTCTCTGTTTTTAATGTCTAACTTATTTCGCTTAGCATAATAATCTCAAGATTCATCCATGTCGTCGCAAATGGCACTATTTCATCTTTTCTTATGGCAGAGTAGTATTCCATTGTTGTATATATACCACATCTTCTTTATCCAATCATCTATCATAGGACACTTTGGTTGTTTCCACGAACCAAATTTGAGATCTCACTATTTCCTGAATATATTCCAGTTTCCCCCCACTTCCTCATGGATACCATCTCCCTCCAGTCTCTCAGTTGCTCATGCTGAAAGTTCCAAACTTCCCTGTACCTTGCCTTCTACCTCATTCCCCAATTTTCTACCCATAAAACTCCATGGCTTTGTTATCTTCTTATGGATATTTTTAAAATCACGTCTGATTTGTGAGTGTTGGGATTTCATCTGGTGGAATCAGGCATAGGGTCCTGGGGATGCCTGTATCATGCTTCGCCTCCTCATGGGAGCTCAGACCGAAGAATATGTGTGTAAAGAACAAAAGCAGAATGTGAATTAAATTTGAACCAATGCCCTTGATCCACGAAGTAAAACCCACCAGGAAAACTAAGTTGGAAGTGGCAGCTTTGGCTTGAAGTCAAAGTGGGATTCTCACTCTTCCCACCTCCATCTCCAGGAGAGCGAGAGAGAGAGAGAGAGAGAGAGAGAGAGAGAGAGAGAGAGAGAGAGAGAGAGAGAGAGAGCGCTCAATTGGGCACTAAGTCCAATGACCAGAGTAGACACTTAAAGTAGAAGCAGTGGATGGCTGACCTATCGCTAAGCTCCAAGTCTTGACTTGGTATAAAACAGGAAGGTGGATTAGGCACCACAGGTGGGTTGTGATCCTTTAAGGCTCAGCCACCCAGTCTTCTAGCAAAACATGGCCCAATCATTGTCCTGGATTTACCCAACCACAGGTACAACCTCCCCCTTAGAAGGAGACTGGGCTGGGGCAGAAAGAGAAGCATGGAGAGAGGTGCAGTATTGTTCTGTTCCCAACTGGGAACTTCTGGACGACAGGGGTATTGTTTCATACATTTATAAATGATCTATTCATAATACCCAATTCCTAGCATGTACTTAGTACATGGTATTCGATCAATTTTATAGAATTGAATTTATGCTTTATATTTTAAAACTGGTATTGAGAAGTTTGAAACAGCCAGGGATATGGTATCCAGAATGGGGAGAATTCTGAAAAATGTATAATATGAGCAACAGGTGCAGGATTTGGGTCATTTCTAGGGGTGAAAGGGGCTTTTCTATATTACAGAAACAGTCCAAACAAGGACTGATGATGACGTGGGGTACGACAGGGACATGGTTTAAGGTGCTAACATCATCAGAAGATGTTTCCAGCAATCAACCCTTCAAACAGAGGAAACGGCTGCCTTGAGAGGCTGCATGAGCTTAGAGCAACACAGAGGAGATTCTTGTGCTGAGTCGGGAATTAGGCTCGAGAGCTTCCAAATCTGACTCTATGAGAAAACTAACTTCATGAGGGATTTGAGAGAGAGATAAGGGAATGATTTAGCCAAACATTTTAAAACCAGATTTACATTCTTAAAATCCCATCTTAAAAAAAGAAAGAAATCCCATTTCTTTTCTCTTTATCCACCCTGCAGATGTATTTCAAAGACACTCATGCCCAACATGTTTAATTATGTTGTATTATCATTGGGTCTTTAGCGTCAAACATAATCAGTCTCTGGGAATATTGGGTTTTTGCATCATTATGTCCTGAAATCATTTATATCCAGGCTTAAAGGGATTAAAAGAAACATACTTTTCCTCTGAAAGTTCAAGGTTATCTATCACTTTGAAGTTGGTAACTAGCTTTATTTATAGGGACAGAGCTGGCATTTGACTGAAAAAATGCTGCACCAGGTTTGATTGTTGGCTTCAGTGAAAGGGCAAATTTTACTTAAGTTTTCATTTTTCTAATAGCACAGGATTTGTTGCAAAATTAACACATTTGAAACAGTTCAGGGCAAATGATGATAGCTTGTATGTTTAAATATATGAACTAATAAAAACCACCATCTGAAGCCCAAGAGATAGCTAGCTATTTGTCATTTTACAACTGAGTGAGTGTTATTTTAATTAAGGTGATGAACTTGTGAATTTATTCAATTTAATTACAGAGGAAATAACTGCATTTTCTTTATTGCATATTTTGTATGATTGAAATTTACTAGAGAAAAATCATCCATGAAAGTTATTTTAACATTTTTCTGAATGCCTCAATGACATTTGGTGAAAAAATAAAACAAAACAACAACAAAAAAACCCCTATATTTTCTATTTAATATTGAGTTATATTTCTTTATTACAAGCTGAGCTAGATTTGGTTAGAATCAGCCTGTTGTAAATCAGCCAATGCTGCCACAGTTCACCAGAATAAAAAAGAAAATTATAGGCAGATTTGTTTATTAACTTGAGCCCATTCTTTATTAGCCATTTGCTACAATTTTATAGTCTAATTTCACTCTAACACTTTCTCTGTCATAAAAATGTCAATAATTTCTCTTAGTATTTCATATTAATTTATCAAACCAAGCTCATACAATGCCATAAACCTGTTCTGCCTGAGATTTGGTGGGGTGTGGGGACACCAACTCAACATACTAATATCATGGGCCAAGCATCAAGTCCAATTTTTATAAAAAAGTTTATTGAACACCTTCTACATGGCAGGCACCACCCCACACTGATTGTACTGGGTAAACAATATAGACCAGGTTCCTGGCTTCAGGAACTCAGTCTGATGGTGGAAACATAAATGTAAAGAAGCCATAGCATCACTATGCAGGGTAGTGAGAGTGGCATAGAGATGCACCAACCAATCAATCTGAGAAAAAAGCACAGCCTTGAGGTATCTTTTTAGAGACACCTTGACTTGGTGGTCCGTCACCAGGTTTAATTAAATTAAGAGTAATATAATACATTAGATCTCTTTTTATTTTAAAATGTGAAATAACATATGTGATAGTTAATTTTATGTCAACTTAACTGGGCTGTGGGATGCCCAGATATTCAGTTAAATATTGTTCTGGGTGTCTCCACGAGGTTATTGCTGGATGAGATTAATATTAGAATCAGGAGACTGAATAAAGCAGATTGCCCTCCCAATGTGGGTGGGCCTCATCCCATCCAATCAAGGCCTGAATAGGACAAAAAGGCTGAGTAAGGGAGAATTCACTCTCTCTACGTTTTTGAGCTGGGACATTGGTTTTCCCTTGCCTTTGATTCCAAGTTGGACTAGAAGTTACACCATCAGTTCTTGGGCTTCAGACTCTCACTGAAACTTCTCAACCTCCATAATCGCATGAACCCATTCCTTATAATAAATCTCTTTATGTGTTCATCCTAATGGTTCTGTTTTTCAGGGGAACCCCAACTAATACAACATAACATAGCCAACTTGCGAATACCCATTAGTTTCCAGTTGAAATGTTGTGGTTCTTCCTCCCCAGAGGGCTTCTCAACTAAATGAAACACGTTGAACTGAGTTAAAAATATTCCTTTCATTGACCTAAAGTAGGAATGGGTATTAAGTGCATTAATGTGCTGGCCAATTACATCGTCCAGTTACATGAGGACTAATCCATTTCACTCCAATGACTCCAAAGCATTCTTCTTTCTCCTGTGACGTCCACCTTCAGAAATTAGCATCATAATAATAAGAGAGAACTAACGTGTCCCCTAGGACAGTGTTTCTGAAAACAGGGTGCTCAGACCACTCACAGCCCTGTTAAAAGCGTGGATTT
Organism: Rhinolophus sinicus; assembly: GCF_057876585.1. Taxonomy (NCBI): domain Eukaryota; kingdom Metazoa; phylum Chordata; class Mammalia; order Chiroptera; family Rhinolophidae; genus Rhinolophus; species Rhinolophus sinicus. Next base: position 87,944,554 of record NC_142504.1, read on the forward strand.
CGGGGGCTCCTCAGTGCCCCTCAGGAAGATTATGGAGGCGGCTGAATTCCCAGGAACCCCTGTAGCAGCAGCCCAGTTCAGCGAGGACGTCTCAGAGGACACCCTGAGCATCGCCACTTTCATCTCTGTCTTTTACAACTAGTCCTAGCAACACTTGTTTTCTAAATGCACCATTGTTTTGTTTCTTGTGGTCTTTTTGAAAGAACCAACTCTAATTTCTGCCATTTCCAATCAAGCTTGGCTTCTTTTGCAGCCCTGCCAGTTTCCATAGACACCTGACATTTCCTGCTGTCTGCCATGGAATAGCTTTGGGAAAAGAGATAATTTCCTCTCCTCCCTCTCAACCCCCAACCAAGACCTTTTCTGTTTAACTAAGCAAAAAATCAGAAATTGGTCAACTCTGTATTTTTTTTAGGGGATCTTTTCCTAGCTATATCAGGGTGGCAGGAGATGTAGTGGCAGAAGAAATTCCTGATTGATAAAATGTGCTGTGTCTAGATGTTCCAGCAATAAAATTGTGCCCTTGAAGTGAGAGCTTGGCCCCAGATGGGGTCCTGTGGATAAACCCTCACCATGGGAGCAAGATTACTTCTGATGGCCCCACTCACTATCCTTGACTCTTGGGGCATATGTTTCCTCCTCAACCTGGAGGAGAGAAGGCAGATTATAAACTGAGATGTTTAAGCCTCACTATTCAATTGCCCCAATAAAATTCATAAATGGGTTGGCATGACTTTGTTATATAAGGTTCATACTTTAACTCACTGACCCTCCTCCTTTTGGGGGCTTCAACCCATCACCTGATAAGTGGATAAACAAAATATGGTATATTCGTACAATAAAACATTATTTGGTCATAAAAAGGAATGGATGAACCTGAATGCATTATGTTAAATGAAAGCAGTTACTTAAAGGTACTTGAAGTACCTTGCAAAATCAAAGCTACAGTGCATCTACACTCAAATGGCAAATCCGAAGTGAGGGCTCTGGGAAGAGAAACTCTGAAGTATGACTCAGCAATCTGGTCCCAGTATTTCTAAGCTTTATAGCCTTGGTTAAGACTCAAATTTCTCTAAATTTAAATTTTCTCATCAGAAATATTAGGATAACAGTGTCTGCACTTGTAAGGATTGAATGAGACAGTGTGTGTTCAATGCTAAAGCAGTTTGTTACAGAAATGGGCCACCAATCACTTCTTCCTATATCTCTACCCTTAATGGTCCCTTCCATATTGATTCTGGGATTAGCTGTGTCACATGATTTGACCAATGACACATTAGCAAACATAATTCAAGCATTAACATACTGTGTGTTGGGTCTTGCCTTCTTATACCACACAGGTCTACCACGTGTCGATGCCTGACCTAGCCTGCTGGAGACATGGGGTTCAGCTGTCGGCCTGCCCAACCACCACCCACGTGAGTGAGGCTATCTTAGACCATTCTATTCCAGTTGAGCTGCCAGATGATTGCAGCCATATAAGAGACTCCAGGTGCGGAAGAATCAGCCAGATGAGCGCAGCCTAAAATACTGACCTACATGTCAAAGACCCTAGGGACTCACTTGCAGTCAAGTAAAGCTTCATTTAAAATGCTGCAGCAAGGGAGTGTATACACCAGAGGAACCAGGAAATGGAAGTTAAGAGGAGCTTATTACAGGATTTGGTTATTTGCTGGGTGATTCTGTAAAGAGTTTACGGAAGCAGGAGCCTGTTTTTGATTGGATGCTATCAGAAACTGGAGGCAACTTGGTGACTGGACCTCTTGGTAATTTTTATCTATGAGGCAAGACGATTAAAGGGGGACTAACCTTGTCAGTGGTAACTCATATTAGCTGGAAGAGGGAGATGTTTCATTATTTTTGATTAGTAGAATGTCCTTGTCTCTATATACCGTTTCAGGCATGATCACAAAATAGTCTTGTTTCTGTCTTATTCCATCATGGTTGAAGAATGGCCTGTCTGAGAATTGTTGATATGTTGTGAGAATACACATTCAGGAATACTACAGCTGCCAGCTGTTGGGGCTACTTTTTACTTTCTTAGAATCATGAGCAAATAAAATGCTGGTTTTAAGCCTCTAAATTTTGTTTTTGTTTTTGTTTTTTTAATTCAGCAAGACAGAATAGATATGAGCTTTTTGTAATGCCTGAAGTGCTATGCAGGTTTTCTGATTCCTTCTGGAATATATATATATATATATATATATATATATATATATATATATATATATGTGTGTGTGTGTGTGTGTGTGTGTGTGTGTGTGTGTGTGTGTGTGTAGAAAGCACCAATTTCATGGGATTCTAAGTGGAGGAGGTGAGCAGAATATGGAGGGTTGACCAGGACCTTCTGAAGACAAGGCACAGGTAGGGACCTCAGGGGCTTGAGGGGGTCACATACATGCAGCAGACAGGGCTTGTTTAACCACCTCCTCCTTGAGTCTGGCTCTACCTCTTTCTGATGCTGCTTCCAAGGACCAGACCTTGAGGCTTCATCTTTCTTCCCAGGCCCTCCCCATCCAGGGTCCATTCCTGGCTTGAGGGGCAGCAGGGCCAGGACAGGCTCCCCAAGCCCTTTTGTCAGTTAACATCTCTGACAGGCTTCTGATGGTCTGGGTATGAACAATCTGTTCTAATCACAGAGACTTCTGTGGCTTCAGCCATCAAAACGATGGAGGAGTCTATTTTATTTTTGGTAGAGGTATGTATACCTTGCCCTTGCTCTGGGTACATAGGAGGTGCTGACCCATTTCAAGGAGGTGTGACTGGGAGTAATAATTCTTGGTTATTGTTTCACCCCTTGAATGACCAATAACCCAAGAGTGAACGCTTCTGCTTTCAACCAGGTGTTTTAGCTTAAATCATTGCCAGCCCGGTCCCGATCATAAATCTCCTGAGGATAGGTCATGCTTCTTGCAATTACTTCTTCTCTAGCCAAAACCTTCAGTGAGGTTCAGAGAAGAAGGAAGGACAGTAAATCTTCTTTTCGTCTTACAGATACTCTGGGTTACTCCCTACCGACAGTTTAAAAATGAACTCAAACTTAATCAACTTCTGGGAGGTATTTTTTCACTGAACTACACGAATGTGGTTTTCCATTCACCCTCAAAGCCAGAGGCAGTCACTTTACCTATCAGAGTCTGTCAGAGTCGAGTACAGAAAGATCCAGATGGCTGAACCGTAACCGTTCATATACTGGCTTCACAAAAAGGAAGAAAGTAAATCCTACTGAAAATACACTGGGATATTTTCCTTGGCTCAATATGTTTTTGAAAGAAAATGAGAAGCACTCATTTCATTTGAAGGTGTTGAATTGTATTTTATAAGAAAATTTATTATTCCAGTCACGGGAGACATTTGAATTGCAATGGACTTCTCCTTCCTTCTTTCTCTATCAAACCAGCAGAGAGCCAAATGTTAGCTGATTGCAGAGTCAGAGTATCAACCACAACAGACTGGCTCATCCACACCTGGCTATTAAGTTTGTCAGACACTGTCAATGTTACGATAGGAATGGAATCCATATTTTGATGCCATAATCACTCAGCAAAGTGTTTCCACCCTTGACGAAAAGTCCACTGGCCAGATTCCTGGCTCTGTCTCCCTCTGGCTGCCACATAAGTGTTTTGTATCTCAGTGCCCTTGTGTGTAGAATGTGCTTCTACCCATCTCACAGAATTACTGTGAGGAACAAGTGAGAAAATGCAAAATTTCTTTGAGAAGTGTAAAATGGTAAAGATATTGTCTGTGAAATTTTTATCAACTTATTTAGTGTGTTATTCCACAACATTGCACCATAATTGTATCACGGTAGGATAAATGGCAGCAGCTAAAACACATGCTTCCCACAGGTAACAAGAATAACTTGTGAGCTTCTCAAGGGTAAGAACCATTCCAATTCATCTCTATATCCACTGTGACACATATCACCCAAGGAACCAACCCTAGGATATGTTTGTTGAATAGATAGATGGAATATTGAGTGCATGGATGGATGGATGGACAGATGGATGGATGGATAGATGGATGGATGGATGGATGGATGGATGGATGGATGGATGGATGGATGGATGGATGCATGGATGCATGGATGGATGGATGGATCAATGAATAGATGGATGAATAGATGGATGGATGATTGAATGCACAGATGCACGGCCAAGATGGGTACTCAGGTTGTCAATACTGAAATACTTCCATATTTGTTGGTAAACAGCCCTCTCCCCAAGCTTCCCAAGTGCCCCATTCTCCTGGCTGCCTCAATCCTCCCCCTCCCACAAAGCCTTCTGTTCTTTCTACAACCAGCAACTGAAGGGTTATCATCTGGCCCAACATTCTGACAGGCAATCTAAGTAGTTGATGCCAGTAGTACCACGCAACAGTGAAATATTTTGAACGTCTCGCTTGCTTGCAATAGTGACCATTTCATTACTGGGCTAGTTTTTAGGCCCTAGGTTCTTAATAAATACCATAAATGAGATTTAAATTTGTTGTCAGGATTTCCTAACTCCTGATAAAACTCCTTCAAGGCATTACATTATAACCTGGGGTCCTTTAAAGCTTTAATTTTTGATATTGAGTTTCTTTTCTTCACCACACTCCAAAATTTCCAGATAATGATTTGCCACATGTGGGGGTGGGACTTTTCCCTCAAGTAGTTACTTATTATATTAACTCATTTTCTTAATAGCTTGGTTTTGGGAGAGTCCTTATTAGAGTAACTAACTCATTTCCTCTTTTTTCCAGCTTTATTGAGATATTGACATACAACATTGTGTAAGTTTAAGGTAAGCATTCTGATTTGGGAGACCACCTCAGGGATGATGTAGATGCCTGATCTCTGCACGGTACACCTGAAGCTGAATAATTATGAATGCCAACTACAATTTTATATAAATATATATATATATATATATATATATATATATATATATATATATATATATGTGTATATATATGTATATATATGTATGTATATGGTTACAGGAAGCGGAGTACAGCATTAGGAATAGAGACAGTGGAAATGTAATGGCTCTGTGCAATGTCAGATGGATAGTGGATGGGGGGAGGGGGGATCACACAGTGTGAGGGATATAAATGATAAATGTCTAAGTATTGCTTTGTCTTGTGCACCTGAAACTAATAAAATTATATTAAAAACAGAAAAGGTAAGCATTCTGATGATTTGACACATGTGTGTACTGTGAAATGATCACCGCAATAAGGTTAATTAACACCTCCATCTTGTGAGAATATGTAAGATCGATTCTCTCAGCAACTTTCGAGTATGGAATACAGTTGTTAACTTTGGTCCCTACACTGTTCATTAGATCCCAGAACTTATTCATCTCAAAACTGGAAGTTTATACCCTTTGAGCCACATCTCCCATTCCCCTGATGCCTGCCCCTGGCAACCACAGTTCTACTCTCTGTTTCTATGTAACTCATTTTCTTAATAGCATGGGTTTGGGGAATTTCTAATTTCAGTGCTATAATTACTTATGTTCACGCCATTTTTTAATAGCATGGGTTTTGGGGGGAAACGCCTGCTGAATATCATGACCAATGGGTACATCTAGAACAGTCCTTCATTAATCCCTGGAAAAACTTGTGACAGTTGTATATATGTATATATATACACACATCAGCCTTGCCAGGCAGAGCCCATTTTCCGTCATGCTTTGAAAGAAGAGGTGTTGGTGTCAGCAGGCCCTGCCCCAGCCACCTTGCTGTTGCCTCATGATGTGGCTCGCAGCTCCCCGTGGCCTTCCGCACCTCCACTGCTGACCGCCACGTAGAATTTGGGGACTGGTGCCCTCCACCTTCAGTAGTGTTACCACACAGCGCTTAGGTGAGGTGAAACTTCTGCTCCATTTTCCCTCAGTTCCAATCAATACTCTTTGGGCAGTAATGTCCCCCACCCCAACACCCACACATTTCCCAGGGATGAGAATCATTTCCAGAAGCAGAACAGTGTAACAAGAGAAAGGGAAAGGTTTTCCATGGGCCTTTTCATCACTGTGTTGGGCACCAGCACAGCCCATTAGTCCATCTTCCTCTTTCCAGGCCATGCCCCAGGGACAAAGGTGGGGGGTCTTTCTCACTTTCTGTCAAACAGCTGAGAGGTTTAGATGACAAACTGGGTCAGGGCCTTGAAATATAAGCTCTTTCCCTTGAGCCAGATTGGAGTTCTTGGGATGGTGGCCCTTATCACCTCTCCCCCTTCTCCAGGACTCATACGTGGGGGTGGGGGACGTGGATAGTACGGGATGGGGGAGAGGGGTGGTGATGATGGTGGTTACCTTCTCAAGCACTGGTTTCAGGGTCAGAAGGCAGGAAGGGGACTCTTCTACTCTTCCAGCCTCATTTCATCTCTTTCAGCTGCATGTTACTTTCTTAAAAGTGAAGGATGCATCATCTACTACTTGGAAAAGTTTTATCAAAGGGAAGTGGCTCTAAGAAACATAATTTTTAGCATCCAGAAGGTGCACCATAAGAAAGACCAGGGCCAGGGCCAGGCAATGAGATGGATCTGTCACTGCTGCACTTTGAGAAGAGAAAAACATATTGGCTGTCATCTTTCAGCAGAGAGTATATTGCATAATATTTCAGCATTGGTGCCCACTCCTCTGACACAAAGAATGAAAGAATTGGAATATCTCAATTCCCTCCAGCAGAGCATCAGGAAAGAAGCATTGCTGTAATACCAGGGCAGCCACCTTCAACAGCACCTGCCAAATTTTAAGTGGAGATTTTCTTCTGCCAGCATCATTCTCCATTCCCCGACCACTAGAGAGCTGGCTGAATTTCCCCCTGCAAATGTAATATTCCTTTTTATTTTATTTGGCTAAGCAAAATAACTACAGTGTCAAATAGTAGCACATTAAAAGAAATAAATGTGTAAAAGAGGAAAGAAGGCTTCAGTGCTTGCGGAATGCACCCACTGCATGGGTCTTCAGGCGTACAGGGTTGGTTTGCATCAGACTCCTGCTCTTTTCCCCACCCCACCCCCACCCCCTCCTGTGATCCCTGGAGCCCCAGCGAGACAAAGTTCCCATCGCAGTGAATGGCATTTGCCTGCTCCCAGGCAGGATTCCCCCACACTCAGCTCCTGCCACCAGGGCCTCGTTCAATGCATCCGAGTGTTTCAAGACTCAGCTCATGCCCGGCGAACTGAAGCTCCGAGCCACGACCTCACCAGAAAGGACGTGCAGCCTGGCTCCCAGTGGGTGGCTGCGGTCATCTGGGAGCAAGAACTGGGAAGGCTGCAAATGCTCTTCTGACCCCCTTTCCCCGGAGCTCACAATCTGGGGGAAGGGGGAGGACAGTCCTACAGTCAGAGTGGAGGGTCTCATTGCGGCTGCTCAGGGTTTTCCTCACCAACAGGTAACTTTGATAATCATAACAAATGTAGATATATTTTTTAAAAAAAAGAAAGAAAGAAGCTCCGGCCTCCTTGCTTCCAAGATGGACTGGGAGTAGCAGAGGTGGAAGAGCCTCTTCCCTTTGTCTAGGCAGTATGGTTTGCAAAGTCCTTGGTGAGAATTGGGGTCTGTCCAGGAAAACAGAAATCCCTCTAAGTCTGAGTAATTTAACACAGGGAATTGGTTGATCATGTGACAGGAGTGCAGAAGAATCCAACATGGGACAGTGGGAAAAGCACAGATTAGCTACAGCGAGAAGCCACTAACATTTTGGGGAGTATGAGGACCAGTGGAAGCTGAGGGTCTGACCAGGGGCCCAAACTGGGTCTTCCTGTAGATGCTGAAAACTGTGATGAGATGGCCCAGTGGGAGCTCTAAGGGAGGAGCTGTCTGGAAAAAACTGAAGCTATGAAGGAAACACAGCCACTGCTAAGACGCAAGGAGCAGAGATGGGGAGTAAAGCACTGGGGAATTTCCTTCCCTCCTTCCCTCCCTCCCTCCAATTTTCCACCAGGCTTCCCATTGACAATGCCTAGAAGAGGTCATCAAGTAAAGGAGCCTGGGAAATGTCATCCCCTGGGATCAAAAGAGGCACAAAGGCAGGGCTAGATGGATCAGAGGCATACCGAGCACCCAGCCTTTCCTTCTGTCCTTGTTTACAGACCAGGAAGACGAAGACCAAGACCAAGAGGTTAGCTGCCCATCCCATAATGAACTCCACCCTAACTTATCTGGCACCATCACATCCTTGGAAGGTGGAACAAGAATGGGCTCACCTGTGGATGAAAGAAGATCACAGAAAGACTTTGGGAGATCCAAGTGGAAGGGCTGAGATGAGAAAACAATGAGATGAGAAAAAAATGGAAGTCTGCTCAAGCTGGGGGTCGTTCTGGGGTCTGAGGGTGGGGGTATCTTGGACAGCAGCAGAAATCTAAATCCATAAATTCCATTAGGGGACCTGGACTAGGGGTGGTCCATGATACAGCAGAGGGAGAGAAATTGGGCCGGGGCTTCAGCTGCATAAAGGTGATTTTATAATCATATCATGTGCGTGCCTTGGACACCCTATTTGTTATTGGAACCACTAATGCTTCACCCTCTAATAAAATTGTCCTTGTACTTTATAAGGTTGGTGGTGGATGTGCTGTTGCGAGCTGGGATGGCTTAATGGTTGTGAGTCCAGGCAGGGCTGCACAGCTCACGGTCATGGCTGTGGATACCTTCTCTAACCTTTCAGTCTCCTCTGCTGGAAGATGGGATTGCTAACACCTGCCTCACAGAGCTGTCGTGAGAATTACATGAGACAATGAACTTAGCAATCAGCACTTAGCATAGGGCCTGGCTCCCAGAAAAGTGCTAAAATCGTGGCAGGACTGGTCTGCAGGTGAAGGAATCCTCTCCCAGCCTTGGACAAGATTACCCACCACTCAGGACCCCTGGACACGCCAATTCCAGTCTGGGCCAACGAGAACAGGCAGCAAAGAATAGACTCGTTGCCACCTGCCTTTGTACCTGGATGATAAGGGGCCGAAGGCAGCATATTCCCTTCCCAGCCTGTGGCTCCTTAGTCCCCAAAAAACAAATCACAGCCTGCCAAGACGGTCTCAGAAGCAAACAAGATCAGAAGAGTGTGTTTGCTGAAAAATTTTACAGTCTCCAGATACCCATGAAAGTCCTGTTACATTGACAAAAAGAAAGCAAAAGACCCTCATGAAGAGGGGGAAAACGTGGGTACCTGCCTACTGTGGAGGAGGCTGGCTGTGGTCCAGGGAGGGACTGGGCACCGAGGAGGATGGGTGGCTGCTGGGAGGCGCTGGAGGTTCAGTTGATGGGCCTGTGATAATGGACAGATGTCCCTGAATGTCATGGGTCCTTGTCTGTCCTCTGTAGGCAGCAAAGGAGCCTGAAGGGACTCATGGACTGGGGTGACCTCAGGAGGGCAGAGGCAGCTGAGGGAGTGAATTAACTACTGCTATTGGGGCAACGGGACACACATACAGAGATGAAGCAGACAGAGGACAGGATGGAGCCAGGGAGAGGGGCCACAGCTCTGCAGGGAGAGTCCCTAGGTGGGTGGAACATGTGACAAGAAAGTAACAGGTATGGGAGCACTTAACTCAATGGGGTAGGTATTCAAGGAAGCAAGTAAAATACGCAACTTCCTCTAAGCTTCCCCAAAACATGAATTGCTCCTCGAGGAACTTGGTCAGCTTCATCTGGGCTTTTCAGCCACGATTTTAGGATGGGGTCTCCTTTCCTTACAGCTGATTCCACACACATACACACACACCCCACACACTCCCCCTGCAGGATACAGTCCCAGGAGCTCTGCAATTCTGTCTAGTGGCAAGATAATGACCATTTAAAAAGTGCAGTTCTTGGGGGATAGAGAAAGAGATGACAGAAGAGAGAAACTCTAGGGAGGGTCACTGTTTCCAGGGTCCACGACGTGGAGGGCAATATCCATTTATAAACGGCACCACCAGTTGAAGGGCACAGGGTGAGGCTGCTGAACTGTCTGGGGCAGAAAAGAGACAATAACCTGGGTGAAATCCAGACGGGATACCCTGTTTCTCTGAAAGTAAGACCTAGCCAGACAATCAGCTCTAATGTATCTTTTGGAACAAAAATTAATATAAGACCCGGTATTATATTACATTATTATATATTATGTATTATATTATATTATATTATATTATATTATATTATATTATATTATATTATATTATATTATATTATATTATATATTAGACCCGGTCTTATAGCAAAATAAGACAGGATCTTATATTAATTTTTGCTCCAAAAGACGCATGTAGAGCTGATTGTCCAGCTAGGTCTTATTTTCAGGAAAACACGGTACGTGCTGTAATGGAGATAGAAAGGAGGGTGTGCCTTTGTGCCCAGGTAATTCAGGTAAAGGGATAGGGTAGTTCTGATGAGAGTATGGTGAGCATCTTGGTCAAGGAGGGGTTGGGGTGGAGACTCAGTGTGGGCATGATGGGCAGAGATGGGGAGCTGGGTGAGGATGTGCCAGGGAGAGACAGAGCTTCAGCAAAGGGGCAGAGGTGGGACAACAAAGTGAGTTCTGGCAACAGTAAGTCTGATTTGTCTGGAGCAGTGTGTTGGCAGGGCATGGGGATGAGGGGTATCTTCTATCAGTGTCTTAATATTGGTTTAATATTAACATGTAACACAGATAATACATATTTTATCAATTTTCATTTTATTGAATTTGGGGGGCTAGGGAGGGAAGAATTTGAACCTCATCTGACTGAATCAATAATCAAATGGTGATTCCCAGGTGTTCTCTGTGAGGTGGGACCATGCTGGCTCAGTCTGGGGGCCCTGGAGGACAGTCCCCTGTGACAAGCTCATACAGGGTGACAGGCCTCATGGGCCAGCCTGATTCTGAGGACTGACAAAGATTCTCTGCTTGACCAAAGTCTAATGCGGCTCCTGGACCTTCTCCTAGGCACATCTGTGCATTTCCTTGTAAAGTCCACTTTTAGCAAGAACCCCCCTCCTCAATATCTGATCAGGTTCTGCACCCTCCCCGCCCCCACCATCCCTCAGGTGATATCTGATCACCCTGGCCATCTTCTGCAAGAATCCTGTTAGGTCAGTTTAGCCGGAACCCCCTCACTCTAATGTTTCCTCTTGGTAATTCTCCATGCATTGTCCCCCACCCTGCTCCTTGTTTATAAATTCCCACTTGCCCAGTATGTATTTCAGATGGAGTCCCATCTCTCTCGCCCACTGCAAGACCCCACTGCAGCAGTCCCTAGACCTATTGGGATGGCCCTGAATAAAGTCTGCCTTACCATCATTAACAAGTGCCATGAATATTTTTTTCTTTAACAGGACTACAAAGCCTCCCTATTCCTGCCCCACCTGCCACCACCCACAGACATACTCGTTGCCCACAGTGAGGCCACACCCATGGGTCCAGTAGGAGACCCCCAGCTTGGCCCCCAGATGCAGGTTCTTCTCCACCTCTGCCCCTGGCAGCTGAGAGCTGTCAGAGTTGTGCCACTGCCAGTGAACCCGTCTCCACAGGTACACGCTGCAAATTGGGCTCTGGCTTGAAATACATTCTAGGAAATACGAACACTAAAACGGGTCACAAAAGTACATTAACATAAAATATAAACATACCACTGCTTTAACAAACTCTTATTAAGTAAAATTAAATGTTTACTATTCAAGCTGTCATGAATATTTTCTTAGGCAGATTTTTCGCCTACACCAAACTGACTGACACTATTTTTTTTTTAAGTTATAAGGAAATACAGGCAAGTTTTTTAATTCTTCCTCTTCCTCTTAATTCAGTCTTAAAGCCATTAGGTGGGGCAGAGCAAGTTGGGGGGAAGCTGTGGTGGCTCTGGGTGGTGTATCAGAGCCCAGGTGGGGTGAGGAGAGTGTCAGATGGAGGGGACAACCCAGCACAGGATTTCTGAGCCCAGGTGAGGTGAGGATGGGGTCTGAGGTGGGAGATTGGCTACATGCAGAGGGATTAGTCACATATGTACATATGTTAAGGGTAATGGAAACTAGGTTTCTCACTGACAAAAACAGAGTTACAAATAAGAAAGGAGAAAACTAGAATGAACTCCGTGGGGTCGGATTGGAATGGGCAGTATCAGTGTGAACTCAAGTTTTCACATCTATATGAATAAAGTCAAGCTCTGGCCACACCGGGAGCAGTGGCACCCCAAAATCAATGAGCACACTTAGCTTCCAGATCTTGGCTTTTAAATACCATTCTTCACTAAAAGAAACCAGAGCTCCTTAGAGAAACAGCTGGTTCCAGGGCTGGGAACCGAGAAGAAGAGCCTGGGACGTCTTGTTGTGCCAGAAAGTAGGAAAGTGCTGCAAGAGCAAATGAGGATGTTCTCTCTAGGGCTCAATCTGAGAATTTCAGCATCAAAATGGATTATAGTATCAGTGCCTGCAGTTGAACCAATTGGGTTTATTACTCCTTCCATGAGGGCAAAAGGCACACCATAGGGAATTTTGGGATGTCTCAGTAAGAGGGTGTCAGAAAGAAACTATTACAGGCTTGGCTTTGGTTTGGGAAGGTTTGGGGAGAGTCTAAAAACATGGGGTTCAAGCCAGACTGTACACTGTCAGAGAGTAGAGAAATTTCTGATTGTGTGCCTCAATAAATCTTACCTATAGGTAAAGAAGTAGCCACTCACATTAGCCAGGAGAGAGGGATATGTGGTATTTTGGGGGTTGCACTTGTTTTTGTCTGTGCCTAGACTTAGAAGTGGCCTAGGTTTGTCTCAATTTGCTGTGGTCTCAGAATGACCTTGTCTGATGTTAGTGTTCTGTAAGATGGTTTGTGTCCAACAGTAGAATATATATGAACTGCTGTGAGCACCAAACCGGCTTCTCACACGGATGCTTCGCTGTGTCAGACCAGTTCCCAGAGCACAGGGACTGCCTTTTTCTTTCTCAGTAATAATGGATTATAATTTGTAAGACAAAATAAGAATCTATAAATCCATACAGATAAAAAGTAATTAACTAACTAAATTGGTATAATGATGAGAAATGAGAATTTTTTAAATTAATAGACTTTGTTTTAGAGCCGTTTTAAGTTTACAGGAAAATTGAACAGAAAGTAAATTCCCATATATTTCACACACACACACACACACACACACACACACACACACACACACACAGAGTTTCCCCTAGTATTAACATCTTGCATTAGTGTGATACATTTGTTACAATATATGAGGCAATATTATTATTAACTGAAGTCCATAGTTTACATTAGAGTTCACTCTTTGTGTTGTACACTCTGGGTTTTGACAAACACAAAATAATATGTATCCATCATCCCAGTATCATGCAGAATAGTTTTTTTACGGCCCTAATAATCTCCTGTGTTTCACTTATTCATCCCTTCCTTCCTCCCTCTGAGCTCTGGCCATCACTGGTCTTTTTACTGTCTCCCTAGTTTTGCCTTTTTCCAAATGTCATATAGCTAAAATTATACAGTATGTAGCTCTCACAGATAGGCTTCTTGGAACATAAAAAGAATATTAGGCAAAAACTAAAGACATCTGAATAAAGTATGGATTTCAGTTAATAATGTATGAATACTGGTCCCTTAGTTGTGACAAATGTATAATAGTAGTGTAAGATGTTAACAGTAGGGGAAACTCAGTACAGGAGGATACACTGAATTCTCTTTGCTTTCTTGGCAATTTTTTTGTAAATCTAAAACTATTCTCAAATAAAACGTTATTTAAATATTTTAAGCAAGAAATGTCATAATACCACCATTTTAGAATCGCAAATGAATGAAGAGACATTAAGCATCAATGACTGCTATGATCACAAAAAGGGAGACAACCAGACATAATGTGCCTCCTATATTCGTGCCAGAGGAACTAAACTTGAGTCTGGTCCAGTTTCTGGCACTAGCTGTCAATGGGCAGAAAAAAGAGGAGGCAGACGAATCCAACAGAATCCAACATCACCTATCAACGGTGAAAGAAATATCAGCAGTGAAAAACTAGGAAAGAGAATATAGCAACACACTAAAAAAATAATTCTGCACTATCTATTTCTAAGAACAGAAAGAAGAGGTTAAAAACATTAAAAAGGGGGGAGGGGGGCAGCCGGTTAGCTCAGTCGGTTAGAGTGCGATGCTCTTAACAAGGTTGCTGGTTCGATGCCCACACATGGGCCACTGTGAGCTGCGCCCTCCACTAGATTGAAACAACTACTTGACTTGGAGCTGATGGGTCCTGGAAAAACACCCTTAAAATAAATAAAAGTTCATATATATATATATATATATATATATATATATATATATATATGTATATATATCTCAATCAAAGAAAGGAGAGTCAAAATTAATTTCATTTAGAAATGATATAGATGTATACTTGAAAAAAATAAGATAATCAACTGATAACTATTAAAAATAAGAGAATTTAGCAAACTGGTTAAAAAAATTAATAAACAAAATCAATAGCTTTCCTACATGCAACAATAACTAGCTAGCAAACATAACAGAATAAAATATTCTATTTCAAAAACAAAGGAAAATTATTAAGAATAATATTATTTAAATGGTTCACTATAAAGAAAAATTTTAAACTTTATTGACAAAACTGAAAGGACAACTGATTAAATGGAAAAACATATCCTGTTCAAGATAGGAAAATTTACCATATAAAAGGTATTGATTCTCCCTAATTTTATCTACAAATCTAATGTGATCCCAATAAAAATAGCATCAATTCAACATCCAAATAATAGGAATTTCAGAAAGAAAGAACAAAGAAAATGGTAGAAAAAATATATCACAGAAAAATACAATTTCTCAAGTAAAACATTCTAGATTGAAAGGCCCTTTGAATTCTCAATACAATAAATGAGGAAGAGAAAAAAGATCCATGCCAAGGCATTTGATTAAGAAATTATAGAACAAAAGTAATAAAAAGGAAGTTCTTAAAAACTTGTAGGAAGGGAGAATAATAAGCTATATATGACCAAGAACCAGGGCCCAGAAATAGCATCGGATCTCTCAGAAACTGTGAATTAGAAGACATCAGTGGAGAAACCCCTTCAAAATTCTAAGTACAAAGAATTTCTATCTTACAATTCATATCAAGATGAGGTATCACTTAAGTACGGGAATAAAACAGTGACTTTTTGTTGTTGTTGTTTTCATTTTTTAAACAAACTACGGTGGAAAAGTTCAAACATGTTTAAAAGTAGAGACAACAGCATAAAAGACTCCCATGTACCTAACCCCCAGGCTCAACAATGACCATATCACGGCCAATCTTGCTTCATCTACACCCTAACCACATTTACCCCCGCCTGTCCTATCACTGTGTCTCTCTAAAAGATAAGGACTTAAAAACATAAGAATAATGTCATCATTGCATTTAAAATAAAATTGAATAATATCATCAAATATCCAGTGTTCAAATTTCCAGTTGTTTCATAAGTGTCACAGTTGGGAAAAAATATAGTTTGTTTAAATCAGGATCCAGCTAAGATCCACACATTGTAAAGTTTGCTTTCTAAATCGTTTAGTCTATAGTTTCTTCCTCCTTCTAGTTTCCTCACAATTTATTTCCTTGCAAACGTTTTTTTCCCCTTGAAATTGATTTGTTGAAGAAACTGTGACCTGTAACATTGCCCATGTTCTAGATTATTTTGCTGACTGTGTCCTCATGATGTCAATATTCTCCTTTATTTCCTGAATATTGGCATTTAGACCTAGATGAGAATAAAGATTTCCCTTGGCATGCTTCCCCAGGAAGCTATGAGGATGTGTTCTGCTAAAACCATGGGGTGGACCGAAGACCTGAGATCCAGCTCAGGAGAGAAACAAGATCCTCCCCGGATGGTGTGGAGGTGAGTCCCTGGATCGTGTGAAGGTGAGTCACTGGGTGGTGTGGTGGTGAGTCCCCAAATCATGTGGAGGTGACTTCCCCATAGTGTGTGTTGTGTCATTGGAATTACAATGGTCATTTGCAAAAGGTGAACAAATTCACAGACTCAGCCTGAAATGAGGAGAGCAAGGAAGTAAGTTTATTCAAGAAGAAGGCAGCCCGCCTAGACGTTGCCAGGGCAGAGGACTGCACCTAACTTTAGGTTAGCTTTTACTTATATAGGAAAGTGTGGGTAAATTTCCTTATAGCAGGAGATGTGATGTACAGACTGAGGTCATTTGGATGACATATGTTGGTTATATAACTAGTTTCTTTCTGTGCATGCTCTTACCCAGAAAAACCCAAGGAGGGTGGCGGACAAGGCTTAATGTTCATTTTATTGTAATTGTATTATAATGAGGCTAGAGTTTAAGTGGACAGATTTTAACAGTTTGCGCATGTGTGAGAAACCAGTTAATACCAGTTGGGTACTATCTCCTCTTTTTAGGAATGTTTGGACATCTTAGATTTATTTCTAGGGGATGAACCTGGGTCATTCCTGGGAGGGGATACAGGCCTGGGCAGTCTCCCTTCAGGTTCACTTTTATTAACCCTTTTCTGTCTCATCAGTGTAGATGTGAGTCCCCCGTGTTGTGGAGGTGAGTCCCCGGATGATGGGAAGGTGAGTTCTGGATGTGGAGGTGAGTTCCCCATGATGTGGAGGTGACTTCCCAGGTGGTGTAGAGGTGAGTCCCTAGAGGATATGGAGGTGAGTCTCAGATGACAGCTGTGTAGCAGATGCAGGGAGCAAAGTCCAGATGGCAGCCGGAAAACAGGGAGAGCTCCAAGGAGAATGTCTTCAAGAAAAAAGCTGTAATTTTGTTATACCTGACACATACAATCATGCTGAGAGCAGACTTTCAGTTCTGCAGCAGGGTTTAGGACTGACTTGGTGATAATGATGCAGAAGACTAAGAAATAGAGAAAAAAAATCATTGTCTAAGTAAGGAAATGTAAGCATAGTTCAGCCATGAATAATATTTACCCTGTCATAATAATGTAAACACTAATTGCATTTTAAAGGGCAATGTAACTCTATTGAGAGGAGGGGAGAGGGAACGGGTTCCAAGGAGTGTCTGATCTTCTTCCTGCCAGGAATATCCACTGGAGTCAGCCCCAACCAGTCTTCCCTCCCTGCCAGCTTTTCAAAAATTACTGCATGTATTTAGCATGGATACTCCTTATTACTAGAGTGAGACAGTTCAACAAAGATTCTACCACTATTTTTTATTTTCCCTGGTATAACTACTTGAGTATACTTATTCATATACAGAATAATGGAACTGGGAGGAGACTCCTTATAGCAATTCACCCAATTCTTTAAACTTCGTCCAAATTTATGCGAAAGCTCACAAAGGAATATATCATCAAATGACTGACATTTAAGACTTTAAAAAATGTCCTGTGACAGTAATACTCCAAGAATTAAAACATTCCTTTATTAAATTAAAATGTTTTCTGGATTGAATAGAGATTATCATTAGTAGTAGTATATATTTTGTCAATATATCATTTTATAAATTTTGATAAGCAATTAGTAAACATAGAAGAGTTAAAACATACACTTCCAAAATGCCATTGTCAATTATTTGTTTAAAAAAAAACTGAAGCAGGCATTATGGTCACAGTAAAATTTTTAAAGTTTTTTGTTTTCATTGTCATACATATTCTTTACTATAAAGTGATGAATGAAGCTTAAGTATTTTATAGTAGGATAAAGTTATTGAGCAACTAGAATGAAATAGGGCTCTGGCTGCTGGGCACGAGGGGCTGGGGCTTGGAGCTGAAGACCCAGCATCTAGGAGCTGGGGATTTTGGGGTTGGAGGCTGAGGAGTCAAATCTGGGGACTTGGGGTCCTAGAGTAACCCCTCTCTGCACCCAGCTTCTCTACACAGGACCTCAGGCCTCAGTTTCTTCTCAACATGGTTTTTTTTATTATTATTATTATTTTATGTTCCTAGAAAATAGACATTGTTCTGTTTTGGCATTATTCCACATTATTGTTTCAATATGTTCCTATTATTCCATTATCTTTTCCAAATGCTAAGAGCATTTAACAATCACAAGAACCCGACCGCTCTCCAAATGTGACTGGGCAGCTCCCCTTGTTTGTGTGGAGGGGTGGCATTTACACCTGCCTGTTTTGAACGAAAACCCAGAGAAGCAGGTGTTTTAAGAGCCCAAGGCCATGTGCCTCCTGGCAGGTCTCTTCCATTGTCCTCAGGCACCGAGAGCACCCAACTACCTTCCAAACTGGGCTCTCAGAACTGCAAGGGGAAACCTGGAGGTCAGCTCCTCTCTTAGAACCGGAAGTGCTTGCTTCCTTTTGGAAGCTCACAATGAAATGGAAATGTCAGGATGCTGGGAAACAGAAATTGGCCCAAGGGTTTCTCCCACCACTTATTCCCTTTCAAAATTCAACACTAATTAAGGAGAGAACATGTTCTAATAATAAACTCAAAGTCAGCAATGTGGCTTTAGAAAAACAGAATCTGTCATTAAATTATTGTTTTTAATTTGAGTTTTGTTGGTTTTATACTTGAACATTTATTTTGGTTTTATATAACCTAGGGCATATGTTACATGTTTGCACTTAGTATAAAAATAATTTAAATTCCCATAGGGGGTCGGCTAATTGTTTTTTTGTCTTTGAACAGTGTCTGTCCTTTATTCAGATATGAAAAACACTGCTGTAATGCATTGTCATGGCAGACTTTGGAGAGGAGCTGTAAAGAGAAAAGGAAAACCAGACCCTGATCAGACATGCTCCATGTGAGTGCCACTCCAGAAGAGGGACTGGGAAATGGCACAGGTACCTGGGGGTGTGTGTGTCAGGTGTGGGAGGGTTGTTCTGGGAATGGATAAGGGGGTAGCTGTACCCTCGCCCTGCAGCACTGGTGGCTCTCCGCTGCTACTGACAAAAATCTCAATGAGACCCAAAGGAAATGTCCTGGCTTTGGGAGTCCCCTGGGCCAGCTGGAGTCTCTGAGATAGCCTCAGGATGCTTTCCTCCTGTGCCCTACCACCCTCTGCTTCTTAGCTTCATTCTGGCCGAATACAGGAGGGATTCCTCCATTGGGGGGTAGGGGCAAAGCCCCAATTTAACATCTTCCCAGACTGCCAACCTCAGCTGAAGACACCTTTTTTATGCCACTGTCTGTATATCAGGCCTAGCACATGTGGACCAGCCTGTGTCCAGGGCAGGGCCCCGCCCTGAATCCTGTGCCTTCCTATGGCCAAGGAGAGGGGGGTGGCATTACCAAAATGGAATGAGGGGAGATTGTGCTGGCCAAAGACAACAGCTCCAGCATTCTCCATCCCAGTGTGCCTACTGTGTGGTCCATCTATAATCTCCATCCCTCAGCAGTACCAAGTCCTGGCAGAAGTGATGCCCTGTGGAAGTGTTAAAGGGAAAATTATTCTGACACTTGATGAACTGGTAAGGAGGACTTTATTCCAGACGATAGCAATAGGGAGAGCCATGCAGTAGCCCCGTGAAGGAAGTCAGCCTGCCTGCCAACACTGGCATCTTCATTGCTTAGCAACACACTCTAGCAACAGGGGGCTTTTACTTTTGTGCTTGCAGCTGCAAATCAGCTCTCTGTTGGTCACTGCCTCTCCCGAGTGCCTCCTTGTATAAAAAGTTATACTTCATATTAAATTTGGACTTTATTCCTTCGCCTTCCCTTGCCTGGAACAGTAGTGTGATTAATCTGCCATTTGTTTGGGGTATGTTCTTTCTTTATTTGGCATATTAAGAGATATTATCCTGTATGCTATTGGCTTGTGAAATTATTTTAATTCCCACGGCAAACCTGTGCTATAGAAGTTTCTGGCAAAAACAAAATCAGTCTGAGTATAACTTTTGCTGCTTCCCACCTCCCCCCCCCAAAAAAAAAAAAAAAACCAAAAAAAAAACAAAAAACCATTGCTAAAGGCAGGGCAAGGGCTTATACATCAAAGGTGGGAGATATCCAGGGTGGGGATTCTCTCTAAACTGATTTAGCGGATTTTGCTAATACTGAGGACTCAGCAAGGATGGACACAGAAGGCCAAGGTTGTGGCCCTAGTCAAGAAGAGGGCTCACAGGAGTCTAAATAAAGTTTGGTGAATGAGAATCTTTGTCAGAAGAGCTGCCCAAACTAGCGCTTGGAGACAGGAAGGCCCAACAGAGAGGAGCGTCTGGTTTCCACGGTGGGAGGGCAAAATCAACTGCAAGGAAATAATCCCTGATGAGAACAGCCCTATGGAGGTCTTGGGGCTGCCTTGGGGCTGTGAGGATGTAGGGTAGGAAAAATAATTGTCCCTCTGCCTTTGTAGATTCTGTGGGAGAACCACCCCCGCCCCCGTAATAAAAAGACAGATTGAGGAGAGAAAAACAAACATAAGTTTAATAACACATATACCTCCTGTACACATGGGAGATATCCAGGGAAACTGAGAAAAATTTCCTCGAAATGGCTCACGCCACCATCTTAAATACCGTCTTCAGCCAAAGACCAAAGAAAAATATTGTGGGTGGGGAATCCAGCTATCAGAGGTTATCAGGAAAAGCACTGCAAACAGAGTAAAGTTGCTATGCAGATTTGAGTCAGGCGCGCTCATGACAGTTTCTTCTGATTTAGAGTCAGCCTTCTCTTCCTGGTACAGAGAGCAGAAACACACTTACAAATGGAGATTTCTCTTATAAATGTAAATTTCCCTTACAAGAGTAAATGCTACTCTGTTTTTAGAGCTCATCCTATGTCTGCTTTTTCTCAGAAATAATTAAAACCAGACACTAACCAGACACACTAATCATGATTCTCTTTCCTTGGTGACAAGTTTTTTTAAGTATCTTCCAAAACACAACAGGAGGCTGTTCCCTGGCCCTTCTCTAGGGTCTCCTGTGACTGGCTAACATTAGCTGTGTAGACAAAAAAAAAAAGGGGTTCTATGGAAAGTAACCTCATAGGACTTTATGATCACAGAAATGCCTAACCAGTCAGGTGATGATGGGTCGTCATGTTCCAGGCCTATGACTTCTTTGGTGAAAGGTTTTAAACTAGCCCTGACCTTGTGTGTTGTTCTTGTGCATCCAGGTTAACAGACCTCTGACATAAACTGGAACCACCCTGAAGAGAGCACATAGTCTTGTTACCTGTTCTGTAATCCAACCCCCATCTTGCTTTATCCCACCCTCATGTACTCTTTCTTAAGTTCCCTCCTTAATTTCAAATGCATAAAAGAAACTGTGAAACTCATTCTGGGGAGCATTTGAGATCTGGCTCCCAGGCATATGTCGTCTGTGTGGCTCAGATAAACTTGCATAAAAATTCTCTACAGGTTTGGACGCTTCTTGGGACAACAGCTGAAACCAGTCTAGCCAACCTGAGTCTGCACAATTAGCAATTCAGCGACTCTCACGTGACCTTGAGAGCTTGGCGGAACCAAAATTCACACTACCGAGGAACTAACATGTGAAGAACTGGTCCTCACACACCCATGTCCCAAGCGAGGGGTGCCTGAAACAGTTGCCCAGTTAGAAAAACCAAACAGCTCAAGGAATGTGTGCTCTCAACCAGTCAAATTCTGCCAAATTGGAATTCCTTTGTCCTTGCTCTTGCTCTTCTCATATCTTACCTTAATTGGCTGAGTTCCAGAACCTCCAAACAGACCCTCCCAAATTAGAACTTATGAATATGTATAACCTTTTCTTAACCTCACCTCTTAAAACTTGTCTCAAGCCTACTAGGCCATATTTAGGCCAGCAACAGGAGACTTATCTTAAAAGCCATCCTGTCTGGCCTTGTACTTTGTCTCCTAGGGGTCTGTGATCAGTGGCCCTGGGTGGGCTGGAGTGGTCTGGATGGAGACCTGGGGGCCAGACGGCTTGGTCATGCCCCGAAACCCTTTGTTGCCAGAGACATCGCAAGGAAAACCCCCTGAAGCATTGAAGGAGGAACAACATCGTTTACCCCCTCCTATAAAACTTCATACCCCTTTGTGCTCTGGGAGGTTATGGTCTTTTCTAGCTTGACCTCTCGCAGCTCAAACATGCCAAATAAATTCTAATAGACCAATTTTGTTCTCCCGTGACTCATTCCGTGCCTAACAAAGCCTTAGTTCAGGGAGACAAATTTGAGTTTTGTCTCCTGTCTCCGTGTATGGCAGCTGTGCAATAAATCCTTTTCTCTGCAAAAGATCGTGGCCTTGGAATTTGGTCTCTGCTGTACAGAAGGCAATGAGCTCACTTGTTCAGCTGGGTTACATACGCAGCTTAAAATACTCCTTATGCCAAAGAGGCATATTTTGGGGTCTACCTTTCAAGGACAACCTCTGAAAGTCTTCAAAACTAAAGCAAAAGATTGCATGCCCCTGTAGACTCAAATGGGATTATTGCCAAGCCTCAGGGTCATTTGCTGCTCTAAGAAATAGAACCTGGTCTGACATACTGTAATGGTGACACGGTATCTTCTCTTTTGAGATTTAAACCTCTAGCGTAATTTGATTTAACAGTGTAGTTTGGCTTGGGACTTTCTGAAAGTTTTTCTTTCCTTTTCTTCCCTCCCCTTGCCAAACCTTAATGACTCTGTTTACTATACATTTACTATGCATAGCAGTTTTATGGTTCTCTTTACTCGACTGTATGCATACCAGGCTCCACGACTCTGGGTCCTCAAGGAAACCTTCAGGACAGAAGTTTTTACATTTGCACAGGATCCACTTCTATCCCTGAAACAAACCAGCCTCTGGGAAGCACCTTTTTCCCAGGAATTGCCTGCCCAACATCCCCTTTCCTTTGTTCTGCTTCTCCTTACCTGACTAGAAAACCTTTTGGCCATGCAGGGAGGGAGGGGATGGCCTTTGGACAGGTGTCCACCATCCTCCCAGAATGCCGGCAGTCGGAATAAACCAGCTTTGCTTTCCACCAACCTCCCCTCTCTAGTTTTGGCTTATGTGCAGGTGAGCAGCCGGACCGTGAGCGTGGTAACAATACTGTCGATGACAGATCAGACTGTGACATTAGATACTGACTTACAGAAAACTAATCCATTGTAAATGGTTTCTATCCAGTGGTTATGGTTTTCTTGCCTGTGGACATCATTTATTTACATACCTATTTAGCAATCTCATCTCTGTAATTCTTTTACTGGCTATAGCTACTTGTTTTATTTTAAACCATTTCATTGCTTAGGCAACAGACTTGAACAAGTGTCTGTCAACCAGTTTATGCAAACACTTCAAGGTAGATCTAATAATGGTCACTCCCAGCATGATCTGAGAATCTGCCTGCTGAAGAGTTAAAACATTGTCAACCCAGCGGTGTTGCAGGGATTTTCCTGGGCCCCACAGATCCCACTGGGCAGTGGGAGGACCCTATTTGCATATCTCACCCTTCACTGGTTTAGAAACTTATTGATTCAAATATGCAAAAAAAGCCTGGGGCAGGGACTGAGCAGGTGTGAAAGACAGCCTGACGGCTCTGCTTAGTATCAATTAGCATTTCAAAGAGTGTCAAGTTGCGGGAAGACCTTTTATTAATTGCTGCTAATCACAGGTTCTAGTGGGACCAGGAAGCTACCGTGTTTCCCCGAAAATAAGACCTAGCCAGAGCATCAGCTCTAATGCATCTTTTGGAGCAAAAATTAATATAATACCCAGTATTATATTATATTATATTATATTATATTATATTATATTATATTATATTATATTATACCTGGTCTTACAGTAAAATAAGTAGTAAAATTATAGTAAAATAAGACTGGGTCTTATATTAATTTTTGCTCCAAAAGACGCATTAGAGCTGATTGTCCATCTTGGTCTTATTTTTGGGGAAACACAGTATTCTTGGGTGTGACTCCCCTGCAAGAATGGTGTCCAAAGAGAAAACTGAAGGGGGTGAGGTGACACTTCAGCCAGAAGTACAAAAAAGGGCACTGATTTCAGAATCCATAAATCTTGATTCTCTCTCAGAACTTGAGTTTTCCATTCACAGTAGAGCCTCAGCCCCAGGGTGGCCACATTCCTTTAACATCTGTGCAGGTAATGCAGAGATAACGCTGAGCTCTAAGAAAAAAAAAATGCTTTTCGGTTCCTCTGCTGTCAGTTATTATATGCCTTTAAAGGAAATAGAGTCCATCACCATCACATCACTCCTTTCCCATCACTGAGGATATTTTCCCTTTGAGCAGTTCAGGGTGGGAAGGAGGCAGGAGCTGAAGAGCTGTTACGACTTACCCGGGGTGGAAATAAACAGACTTCCCATATGACAACAGGCAAAGGCTATTTATTCAGAGCTCGCTTGCGATGGCAAGGGAGTCAGTGAGCCACCATGGCTTGTGTTTGGCAGAGACTCAAAGGCAGGCAGGGGAGTGGAAAAGCTTTCCAGTGGAAAAAAGGAAGGAGCCAGGTGTGTGCTATGCTTGGAAGTTGCTGTCCAGGGGAAGCTAGAGGCAGGCTAACTAGAAGTGGGGCATCCTATGGGATTGGTTTAGGGAGCTTATGGGTGGGGAGATAAAGAAAAGGAAGGGAAGCTGCGGTCTCTGCCCAAGCGCTGACCCTTCAGGGACTGATTGTCTCGGTGGTGGTGGTGGTGGGCGAGTTCCACTGTCATAGATGGTCTAGCTGTTGTCTGTCTGTATAGTCAGTCTCTCATCAGGGTCGTATTTATCTTAACATGTTGCGTACGGATCACGAGAATCTTCATTTTTTTTCTGAGCCATGCGTTAAGGACGGATAACGAGAATTCTCGTTTTTACTGTTGACTCTTTTTACTTTGCACATTTTATTGAATTATTTGTATTTTGTTAATAACAAAGCAAGCTGCTTTCTGCAGTATCACACCAGGAGGGATTACTAACATCATAGGTGAGTAAATCCTAAAATATTCCATAGAAAAATAATAAATGACATAGAAGCATTTACGCTTTAAAGAGAAGAGTGCATTTTAAAGTAGTTTCTTTTAAAAACCTGCCGGAACAGAGGGGTATGAGGGATTTAAACCCCGTCGTACGCAACGTGTTAAAAACTAAGGTCAAGCATAGGAAACGACTTGTTCTAGGATCAACATAAGAGCTCCTGTAAATCTGGAGCACAAATGGCCACCCGTTTTAGTATAAACAATAACATAAACGAAGCCAAACTAAAATGAAGACAGACCTGACATGCCAAAGAAACTGCCTTGCACATGTTATACCCCTATGGGGTTCAGAACGAGTCACCCCAAGGTTATTTTGCCCTAAAGACAACTTAAGCCATGGGCTCACGAAAATGCCTCTCCCTTAACTACCTAGAAGAACTTAAATTCCCCTAATGAAAGATTATCAGAGCTAAGGGACAGACTTCTATTTACTAAGCATCTGTTCTTATCACCTACAATGAGACTCTGAAGCACCCATGGCACCTCATGTCATCCCTAGCTCAGAACGTCTTATATATACATGTTCCCTTTCTCGGAACCTCGCGCCATGTGGGGTCTGACTCTTTCATGTATGTGGAGTTCCCATACATATGTATGTATTAAATTTGATTATTTTCTTTTGCTAATCTGTTTCATGTCTATTTGGTTATTAGACCAGCCAGAAGACCCTGGAAGATAGAGGAAAGTTTGTTTCTTCCACCCCACCTCAATTCTCAAAATGTTAAAACCAGGGCAAAATAAACCTTGGGCTGGGCCTAAGCAACTTTGTTTCTCAAGGAATTGTTTGCAAAGATAACAAGAAAGGAATTATTATGACTACTGGATTGATGACTACTGGACTGAACATTAAAAGCATTGTTTAGAATGAACATCACTACGTCATGTTATCTGCACCAATAAAAATGCTTTCCTTCTATTGATGTAATTGTTCCCCTTCCCGTTCTCATAAATACCCATCACCTTTGTTCCTTAACTAGAACATCATTTGCGCTTTCTTCCTGAAGTGATGATTCCCAAATAACTATATTTATTGATCTCAAATAAATGCTTGTTTGTTTCTCACTTTGAAAGGCCTTTTGGTTTTTAGGTTAACATTAGGGACACCTATTATTACGCGTAAAACAGCACTCTACGGAGCCCTGGTCTCACGGTCCCATTGTCACCAGGAAAGTAGATTCCTCAGGCCGACTGCCTGCTGTGGCAATTAGACAGGCTGGGTTGTTGCATTATGATCCCAGAATCTGAGGATGCACAGTTGCCATGGCGCCTCTCCAGTAGGGGCACTCTTAACCAAACAGCATATTTGGTGGGAATGTCTGCGCTGTGGTCAGAGCCAGGAAAGGGCAAGACACCTGTGTGATGGGTCAAGCACCAGAGGTGGGCAGCCATTGGAGCCTGAGAGCTGACCATCTTCCGATGGTCCACTGCCTTGGCCAAGAGGGAGACAGAGCTGTAGGAAAGGCCAGCGATGAAAGACAGATCAATCAACAGAAGAAATGAACCAAGAAAAGCAAGACAACCAGAGTAACGGCTGTCCCCACAGTTCACTAGGTAGGAACGCAATCCATTTGGCGCTTCAGCTCAGGCTGCTCAGAGCAATACGACGGCGAGTGGAAGAGGTGCTCTCAGCAGTGCTGGTCACAGTTGTCCAGACAGACAGACTGCCCAAAAGGAACTTCAGGTCCTCACTTATTTTCTTCTCCAAGCGGAGAAATCCTATTGCTTACCTTGTGCTCAAAGTTGGCGTGTTTGGCGGAAATATCTTTCTCATTTATCTCCTTTCCCAGAGCCCTTGAAACTGGGCTCCCAGCAAGACAGGAAATGTGAGATCCATGAAGGCCTGTCCTAGAAACCCTGTCCTGGGTTGTAGCTGTCTGCTTTTCACCTGAAGGAAACCTGGCCCTTGAGATGAAGCTGAAAGAACTTTGGATCTAGTCAGGAGTTGACCTGGGTGTTGGGTGACCCTGGTTAAGGCACTTAAACTCTTGCTGTTTATTTCCGAACCTGTCAAAAGTGGGGATGCCATCCTTGGCTGAGCCAGGTCATAGTCTCATGCCTTGTTTCACAATGTGATAGAAAACTAGGACCCTGAGAAACGGACAACAGACAAAGGGGTTTCCATCTCCTAAATCCTATGAAAGGCAAGTCCTATAAAATCCACACATTATCTGGTTGCAACTTCCTCTGTCTGAACGTGAGACTCTACACGTGACCAAATGCCCCAGAGCCCTCTCAGTTGGTTTGCCTCTGGGAGCAGAAAAACACAGAGGACTATGACTGAGGCTGTATTTCTGCCACCTTTCCTGAGGGCAAGGGATCCTGATTGCTTTCTAGCTCTTTCTTCAGGGCAGAAACTCTGGGTGAAAGGTCATATCTAATCACAATGGTGTTCCCTCATGTGCAACATACTGAGACATGCTTCTCTCTGGTCTTGACTACAAATGTTTTTCAACAAGCAAGCATGATTTCTAAACAAAGTGGGAAAATTAAACAGAAATCTGCAAAATTGCACGTTCTTTTCCTTGTTGCAAATACACAGTATATGTCTTGGAAAGGAAATAGCCATCATTATGTAGTTGCTTAAGAAAAGGACCGTTATTCTATTCATGCTATCTGCTGCCAATGAGAAAGAAAAATCTCCGGCACCAAAAAAGAGATTTTCTCCCCCAAGTTTCCCCGAAATAGTACAAGAGTTTCTCTACCAGTCAAACATAGCACCAACTTGGTCTGTGTTTGCATTCCAGAGACAAGACACGACCGGTAAAAATATATCCTTGTGACGAAAAGAATTCTTTTTCTTGTGGACAGGAGATGTGTGTTGACTGAGAAAAGACAAGATTCTTGCTTAGGTTTGGGGGTGAGAGGAAAGAAGGCCAGGCATAAAAGACCCAATACTTTCTTCTTGCCAGAAGTAAAGCTTTTGATCTTACCAAAGTGAGAAGATGCTTACCAAAGAAGGGAAAATGGCCCTCAGAAGCCACTGTGAAACTGAGCCTGCAGGAGAGTGGAGTGGGGTGTGAGTGAGCTTCTCGGTGTCCCTTCAACAAGACCTCACCCATGCCTGGGAGCTCACAGGGTCTCCTCAAAGCTGACCCTGCTGGCCACAGCCAGCCAGTTAAGGGACTTGCTGAGGCTCACACTCTGACCTAGAGACTGTGGTCATTGTTCATCTCGGTTTCCATCATAGATAGTTATTCCAGGACAGACCCATTTGGGACCCATCTTTAAAACAGTTAGTTCTGGAGACGGCAGTAGGCAAAGTTATTCCTATGTCCTTGAAACATTCCTAGTGGCTGCGCAGGGACCCTGCGGGCCAGCGTGGGCTGCTGCATGTGACCAGTGACCTGGAAGAAGGCCAACGGATCTGAGCATCAGCCTGCAGATGCCTGCTGCCAAGTAGGAGAAACAGAGATGTGCCCAAAGGTGGAAATACTGATACCACTAGCGCTTATCACCCCAACAAATCTGATCAGATGAAATTCAATAGGGCCAAATGTGAGGTCTGCATGGGAGCTCCAGTGCAAGCAGAATCTCTGAGAAAGAAAATCAAAAGCTTAACTTCTCTTCTGTACTTTGATTAGAGTCTTGATAGATTCATGCAGAATCTGGGGTCTGATAGAAACATGGGAATGATCGAGCCCAAACAGTCACATTACAGATAAGGATACAGGCCCAGAGAGACTGTGACCTAATTAAGACTTGCGGTTCAGCCGTCCCCAACTCTGAAGGAAGTGGTGCCACTGTATGTACAGTATTTGGTGCAATGTCCAAGGTCAGCATAGAGCAGTAGTTAAGAGCAAAGCTTTGGCTCCAGTGCTGTCACTCACACACTGTGACATGCGCACAAGCTATTTAACCTTTTTGTCTCCTCATTGGAAAATGGAGTAAAAAGTCAGTGACAACTCAGAGCAAGTTCTCAATAAAATTAGATATGATTTGCATGTTGTGCTTAGTATCTTCTGGAACTCTTCTCGTAAATGAACATAGATATAAATTTAGAAATGTATGTATTTGCACAAGCTATTTAATGTGTTTCCTCATCTGAGAATGGGGTACAAAGTCAGGATGTGTGGGTGTGTATCTGCGTGTGCATATGTGTATGTCACACACACATACACACAAGCACATACACATACACATACACAGGACCAAAAAAATGTATACACATTTTAAGAAAGGAAAAATCTGTATTATAATTACGCTGATGGTAACCACTTTGAGCACCTTCTGTAATTGCAGAAGTCAAACGTGACTTGTATTCATCTTTTGTTATCGATAATATTGAATATTATAATTTTAATACATTTTTTCCTTCTCTTAAAATGTGTATATATATTTTTGGCACCCTCTGTGTACACACACACACACACACACACACACACACACACACGCACACACAGAGTTTCAAAATGTACATATAACTGAAGGATGAAAACGACCTGACTCTGAAAATAGTCCATTTGAAAAAGTCTGCAGGTTTCAGCAGAGTACAAATCCAACAGGAACTAAAGATGTGACAAGGCTGCAAAACAAGCTAATGACACTCCAGGCTCCATTAGAATTATCAAGAGAGGAAACAGCCTCAATGTTTTTTTGGGTTAATCAGACCATGTTTAGACCATTGGTCCCAACTCCAAATCACAGTGGCTGTCACCAAGCTGACATCCAGGATGCGAAGGAATCTGTCCTGTCAGAAAAAACTGAGGCAATGGGGAGTACTTAGTCAAGCGAGTACTTGGTGCCAGGGGTGGGATATAATGGAGTTTCTAAAGTCTATCACGAGGATGACAATGATTCAAACAATAAAACTAGGACAATAGACAGAAGTTAAAAAGATGACTATTTCACCTCAATACAAGGATAGAATTTTAAGCAATCACAGATATTCACAAAGACACTGTTTCCTATGCTGCATCGGGAATTCCTCAGCACAGTGTGTCTGAGCAGTAACTAGCTGTTGTAAAATTGTTCCTGCATTGAGCTGTTGGAAATGGTAATATTTACTGTTATTATCTCTAATGCTTAACAACACTTCTATAAGGAAAGACATATTGTCTTCATTTTACAGTTGAGAAAACTGAGGCTCAAAGAGGTATTTGGCAGGCCCAAGGTCATGCACCTATTAGATGAACCAAGATTCAAATCCATATCTGATTCTAAATTACATATTTATTCCATCGTGCCATGATGCTGACCTTCCAGTTCATTTTCCCCCATTTCCATCTGTCCATCCTATTTCCACCTTGCTGGTCAGAATTATATGCAAGTAGCAAACTCCCTCATTGCTTTATCTATCTCTAATCAAAGTTGCTTAAAAATTTTGGAAAGAACTCATAAGACCCCTAGCAAGGAAAATGCAAATAGCGAAATATTCGTAAGAGTCAAAAGTCTTGAACACAAACACAAAGGCAATGCCTTAAATAGAAGACAAAATATGTTTCTTAAAAACTGAAATGAACATAGGTCCAAATTGGCAATGGCCTCAACAGAGTGAAAGGAAAACACACTCCGTCTCTTCTCTTTGCACAGTTACTGCCCAGGTGCCTGCTCTTGATTGTGTGGGGCTGTAACTCCTAACTGGGAGGAGATGCCAGCGTCACAGGCTCACTAGGAACGATACGTTGAGAGAAACCTCCAGGTCTCCACAGGATGTGAGACCAGAAGGTTCTTGGTGATCACACAGCCTCTTTCCTTCTTATTCTACAGGTGAAGGAACTGACGTCTCGGGAGGTAGAGTTACTTCCCAGGGCCCAGAGTAAGTTGGTATCCGAATCTGGGCCTAGAACCATGGCCTTTGCACTACACCAGTGGGAGCTATATTAAAGCTGCAGAGGCCAGGTCCCACCCTCACCCGAGTGAATGTATGTGGACATTTTCAGTGCTCCACAGAAAAATTTACTGTGCGTGTGTACGTGATTAAACCACTGCATTACAACTGCTTTTTTATCCATTTTTCTTTATCTTTCTTTTTGCATTTGCTTGTATAACATCTTTATTAAAATATAATTCACATACGATACAATTCACTCATTTAAAAAGGGCTTTTAGTATATTCAGAGTTGTTCAACCATGACCACAATAAATCTTGAATATTTTCGTCGTCCCAACACTCCATTTACCCTTAGCCCCTCCAGACCTAGGCAAGCAACCACTAATCTACTTTTTTTATTTCTATGGAGTTGCCTATTCTGGATATTTTATATAAATGTAATCATACACTATGTGGTCTTCATTTTACAGTTGAGAAAACTGAGGCTCAAAGAGGTTATTTGGCAGGCCCAAGGTCATACATCCATTAATTAGATGTTTTAATTAGCATTCAAATCCAGATCTGATTCTAAATTGTGATTCTATGAATATACTGATTTATACAGATACACCATCTTTTGTTTATCTTTTCAACGGTTTATGGACATCTGGTTTGTTCCCACTTTTTGGCTATTATGAATAAAGCTGCTATGAACATTCATGCACAAGTTTTTGTGTAGACATATATTTTCATTTATCTTGGATATATACCCAGGAGTAAAACAGTTAGGTCATATGGTAACCCTATGTTTAACTTTTTGAGGAACTGCCAAACTGTTTTCCAATTCAAACCACCACACTGATTACTCACTATATGCCAGCAACTGTGCTGCATCACTTACATGGATTACTAATTTAGCATTCACAACAACACTGGGAATAGATATTAATGAGGAAACTGGAGTTAAACTAGAGGCTCAGTCACTTGCTCAAGATGCCACATCTACTAGTTTGAAGATTTAGAACTCAGACACAGGCAGGCTGATTCCATAACCACCACCCTATATCACTGTATCATATCCTTTACGCATCAGACTTGGTAGAACTGCTACATCCAAGGGGGAAAAGAACAGAGGACAGCCAGGTCTCATTTTCGAAACCAAGGACAAGAGAATGTAAAAGGGGCAGGAGTGGGGGAACCTCTTCCCCATCCCTCCTCCACTTCCTCATTCTCTCTCTAGACATTTCAGGCCTGCTATTGGTCCCCAGGTCCCAAGTAAGGCGTGCTGTCAACTTTTGGGGCCCACACATATTTTACTTAGGCTTGTTTTTATTGTGAAGACCAGAGACCTATACAATACTGATTTGTGAAAGGGTCTGCTCCTCTGAGGGTCTAGTCGGCACATACTGGGAAAGAGTGATCATATGGGAACGTCAGAGCAAATCCTGTGGGGCAGCTGTGCTTCACAGGCATTAGATGGGGGCTGTCAGGTCCGAGGCAGCTGAAGACCTGTTTTTTTCTCCAATTCTCCCTTGTGAGCTGCATGGCCCCTGTCTCTCCTCTTCACCCCATTCGTCACCAACTACTTCCCGTTGCTCCCTCATGGTTCTAGCTCCCTCTCTGGCTTACACATCGCCATGGCCTCGCCTCCTCCTCTGGGGCTCCCTGCCCTACTACCTCATCTTCTCAGTTCAGATCATTGGGAAAGAGAGTCTATGAAGTCCAGTTCCTCTCCCTATGTCATGTCCCACCAGAGTCACTGACAGCCTGCAAACCGGAGGCCATAAGCCACGTGCCCACCCTGCTTGGTCGGCCATAGGTAGGAGGAGGGGCATATGACTGTATGTATGACATACCATATGGGGCTCATGAAGCAGGTGTCCTTAGAGGTACTGTGGTGTAGCAGCCATCCTCAGGAATGGCCCTCCCCAGATAGCCCCCCCGACACTCGCCCCCATGCACAAACATAGACCACAGTTTACCCACCATGATGTTCCCCTCAGCGTGAAGGATAATTTGGGTGAGGGACATAGATCCTGCCTTGTGAGTATCGAAGGACCCCAACCTGGGTGCCCCCTGGGTTTCTGGCCATAACCTTTGGGTAAGCTGAGTCCACTGTTGCATAGGTTTCAGCCCACCCTAACTCTAGTCCACCACTGACCTGACTTGTTTTGGTTCTTGTCCTGATACTAGTTCCTGTCCTATGTATATCTCTGCATGGAGCTTGTATTAGTCTCTGCCGCTGTTGTGACAAATTATCGCAAACTTAGTGACTTAAAACAATACAGATTGATTATGTTACAATTCTGTGGGTTACAAGTCTAATACAGTTTTCACTGGATCAAAATCAAGGTGTCAGCAGGGCTGTGTTTCTTTCTGGAAACTCTAGGGGAGAATCCGTTGCCTTGCTCTTTCTAGCTTCCAGAGGCTGCCTGCAATCTTTGGTGTGTATCCCACTTTCTCCATCTTCAAAGTCAGAAAAAGAAGTTGATTCCTTCCCATATCACATCACTCTGACCTTCACTTCTGCCACCCTCCTCCACTTTAAGGACACTTACGATTACATTGGACTCACTAGGATAATTCATAATATTCTCCCAATTGTAAGGTCAGCTAATTAGCAATCTTAATTCTCCTCCACCGTGCAATGTAACATATTCACAGGTTCCTAGGATTAGAATGTGCACATCTTTGAGGGGTCATTATTCTATTCTGCCTAACACAGAGCTCAGCTAACACTGAATGAGGTTCTACCGTATATAGTGAACTGTGCCAGGGCCTTATTGGGCCCCAAAAGAAGTAACAATTGAGTGTAGAGACCACAAACCTCTAGATAATACACATCTTTACATACACAACATGAATGCACACGTTTATGTTCTCTGTCTCTCTTGTCTCTGTCCCTGTGTCACACACACACACACACACACACACACACACACACACACACAGTAGCCCAGGAACCAG
The DNA here is from genome assembly GCF_057876585.1 of Rhinolophus sinicus. Taxonomy (NCBI): domain Eukaryota; kingdom Metazoa; phylum Chordata; class Mammalia; order Chiroptera; family Rhinolophidae; genus Rhinolophus; species Rhinolophus sinicus. The sequence goes on from NC_142504.1 coordinate 87,978,071, forward strand.
GGACCCAGGATAGCAGTTATCCAGAGCACAGGGAGGGGGAATAAAGACCAGCTTTAAGGAGACTGTTCCACCTGGATTCTGTGACCTGGAACTTTGTGACTTTAAAAAAGTAATTGCAGTTGAGCAATTTTGATGGTAGTAAAATGCAGCAGAGATAAGGACTGAAAAGGAGGCAAAGCCTGGTGAGCACCACGTTCAGTCCAGAAGTTTACCAAGGAAAGAAAGAAGAAACACGACTGTAGCAAGAGTCTGTTACCCCAACTGTGTGTTCCTTTTGGACCTTTCCGAGATCATGGCCCAACAACGTATTCAATTGGAAACTTAGGAACTCTACTGGATGACAGGCTCACTGGGACCTAAGCACGGCAGGAAAGAGGGTCACTAAAGAGAGTTTAAAGAAGGAACTATTTACAGAGGGTTGGTGTGGGGACAGAGCTGGGAGAGCAGTTTCCAGGCTCTCGGCCTCACGTGGAAAGGTGCTGGCTCAGGTAGTAAATGGCCATCAACTGTGATTGGATGGCCATCAGCTGTGGCTAGTTCGCTGTTCAGCTGTAACCAGTGAGCCATTGGGCACTAATACAACTGCCGTGGCTACACTAGCAGTAAATGAGGGCTAGCAAGAAGATGGTGGCTGAGCTGGCAAGAGCGGATTGCAGTGAGCAAGTGAGGTCGGTTGGCAGAGACAAGTGGACAGCGGGTTGCGGATCGTGTGCCTCCTGTTTCTTGTGTCTCCAACCCAGCCTCCAGCAAGAGTATAGTGGAATGGCTCCCCTATCTATGGCTCCATGCGTGTTCCTTTTTGGCCTCACCATGTCCAGTGTTCTTTTGTGGGGAGTGGGACAGGAGACCCTGCATGACACCCTGCATGACAGTTAGGTAGGGTTAAAGGGACTGAGAAGCATGGTGAACTGCCCAGGGATGGAGAAAGAAGCCATGAAACCCCTAAGCCTGAAAGGACAAGGGGAGGAGGTGTTGCTGGAACCCGGTGTGAGCTGTAGCTGCAGAAGAGGACATGCTTGATGAGAGCTGTATCACCAGGTGGGGCACAGGGGTGGAGTAGAAATATCTCCATCTCTTTCCCTTACCATCTTCTGATCTACTGCTGGCGCTCCCACTGGCTGATCTAATCAGAAGCCAGAGGCAAAGAACACCCAGCTGATGCTGTCTACAGAAGTTAGCATTTGGGGACACAGAATGGGAGGGAAGGATGGAGCAAACAACATATCCAGTCCTTGCCTGCCCCTGGTTTACTATTTCCAGTACTTCTAGAAATAACTGGATATGGTGAAGCTGTTTGCAGGGATGGCAGCCACAGAACATTTCTGTCAGTATAACTAGAACCCGGAGCTCTGACAGCAATGGAAGGAAGCTCTAAGTGAAAAGGGGAAAACAGGCAACAGAGAGAGAAAAGGCAGGGCTGGGAGGTAACAGAGGAACAGAGCGGAAGCCCTCTGCTCTCAGACTGTCACAGGCTAAGCTCTGAGCCTTTGTTTGAAAAATGGAGCATCTTGAGCACCTTCAACAGCCCCACACCTGTTGTTATTTTGGATGAGCTCGGGGAGCCATCCGTGCTGCTCCTGGGCCATTCTCAGTTATATTAAAACACTTTCTAATTGCCACATTTCTGAGGCAGAGAAAGCCTAATCTGAATGCAGCTTTAAAACCAACAGCAATCAGCAGAGATCCATCAATTAGCATTTGGCATTAAGCAATGCAGGCTATTTCCCAAGGTTCCAAGGGCCTCTCCACACCTGAATGTTCTACAAGATTCATTCTCTCCTGTTTGAATAATATTTGGGGCTTTTGACTCTCAGTCTTGATCGACAGACAGTTTTTCTCAGCTGCCAAAAGAATAACCAATTTTCTACTGTAGCTCTTTTCTAATGCAAAGGGAACAGCTCCAAGAAAGCTCTTTCCTCTGATACTTTCTTTTTTTTTTAAAGAAAAAAGTATCTGCTTCAAACCACTAATTATAATTTATTATAACAATACTTCCCAGGAAGCTGAGTTCTTGCTATAATTAACTACTGAGGAGTAGGATGTAACAACTATTTATTTAGTTCCAAGCTACTTGTTCAGAATTTGTCACCCCTTGAAACTTAACTCACAATCAGAGCTAAATTCAAAATGTTATAGAAGCACTGTCAACTTTGGGCCCGAACACTTCTTATTCTTTCTCTTTTCCTTAAGAATTCCCTTTAGGTTATGCCATTTTCTCTAATTGAAAGGGAAAGATTTTATCCTAAAATGTTAATATATTTATGCCTTTTCCATGATGTTGAAATACATGACGGTTGGGACCACAGACAGTTTTCAAATGCTGGCCACTCCTGCTGAGTTGTGAGAATTTTGAACTGTGTATTACTTCAAACAAACATAATGAAAAGACCTCTTTGTCATTTTATTCCATTGTCACTGCACTGAGGCTTGCACGGCTCCTCAATTTCCTTATCTATAAAGTGGGGATGATAATGTATAGCCTACAAAGTTGGAAAGGTTGAGTATAATCTAAGCATTGGCACAGGACTTGGCATATAGGAAGCCATTCTTCCTTGTATTCTTTGCCAGCCAGGAAAGTCACCATGACGGTCATTGAGGTGGGTGAGAGAGTGAAGTATTCTTGCTTTGGCTGGTCTCTGAGTCTATGATGGGAATCGCCTGCAAATGAACAGCAGAGCCTAACAGTCTCTAAGCAGGCCAGACTTCTGAAATCCTTCGTCCTTAATTCACAACACAGTTGCCAGAACTAAATGGTTTTAAATTATTTGAATCTCAAGTGGCTGGGGTGACAAATACTTCTTCTAGTTACCTTCTTATCTAGCTGCTCTGACTTTCAGATAATTTAGCAACATGAGCTGAGATTTTCTTCTTCAACATGAAGTAAGAAAGTTGGCTCCTGGCCTTTTCTGGTATGTAAATTCATGAGGCTATTTATAAAGTTCAGAGAATTCTTGGCAAGAAAGTTACTTCATAAAGATATATTTCACCTATAGGTATGGAGATGTCACTTCTGGCAGTTCAGAAAGTTGTTATATAAGGTTTGAATTGGATTGATATCTAACAATAGTAGAACGAGAGCAAACATTTCAGATGCATTTCGTGTTTTTTTTTTTTGCAGAATGGAAATAGTTTACTGTTTGTGATGATAAAAGCAGTTTGCGGTTATTGCAAAACATGAAAAATGAAAACAGCATTGTGCAGTAAAGAGTTAACTCAGCAGGCTTGGGCTACTTCAACCTGCACATTTGCAAAATCTTCAGGACTTGTCCTAGAGTAAGGCCTTGGAAATGACCTCTGAGACTTTGGCAGGACCTCATCCTGCCTGATGAGAGTGTCTTTGTATGCCTTAGATACACCAGATAGTTTATGCTAACGATGTGATTTAGGGTGAACACCTGTTTTGTATGCCTGAACCTTTGGGCAACCCTGTAGCAGTCTGAACTCTGGAATGTGGGGTCTGGACACCAAAGCTCAGTGAGCTTCCCCAGGTCTGAGCTTTCCTGATTGGCAAACACTTCACTTGTGTCATCATACATTGTTGCTGGAAGAATTAAGTACTGTCGCCTGTGTGACTCCACCAGGTAAGGACAATTGGAAGCTTGTCCTGGTTTTTCTTAGACTCTGTCTAATGTGCCTTTTCCCTTTGCTGATATTAATATGTATCCTTTTGCTGTAATAAACTGTAACTGTGAGTGAACAGCTTTTTTTCTGGGTCCTACCAGTGACTCATTGAACATAATGGATGGTCTTGGGGATGCTCAGTGCAAATATAAAAATAAAAAAAAATTATTCTTTGTCCTGCTTCTAAAGATAATGTTTTCTTTAATATATGTATGTGTGTGTGTATACAGAGAGTTTTTTTATACACTCCAACATTTTTGTTAATGTAAAATGGATATTATATACTGTTTCATAACCTTTTCTCAGTTAATATATAATGAACACATTTCCTGTGCCCTTGAATACAAACATATTATTTGTACAGCATTCCGTTATATAGAAATTATGACATTTACTTAACCAATCATCTTACTGATAGACATTTGGATTGTTTCCCCCCTTTTTTGGTATTATAAACAATGCTGTAATAAAGATTTTTGTAGATAACCTCTTTGCAAGCTTATGTCATTATTTCTGATTCAGGGACCTGTGATACAAAGATTTAAGAATTGTAGTAACAATTACTTAAAGTGACTAATAAGATGTGTCAAAACAGGTAAAGTTTCAGACCTCTACCCAAAATATTTCTGATATAGGAAATGATTGAAATTGGGCTAGAGTTTGAAGAAATCCTCATCCAATACATTCATGGAAACCTGTGTCTCCATTTTTTGACTATATCCATATCACAGGCTATTAAGCCTTAAAATATGTATTCTTCATTGGTCCTAAAGACTTAGCCTACAGTTTTCCAATGAGCTTTATTATAATCTATTTTCCAAAAATTAGTTAACCATATTAAAAAAACAACCTGGCTTGTAACCAAGCAGCTGCAAGATCAAGAGTAACTGCCAGTAATTTAACTGCCTGATGGAATAAAATTTAACAATCTTTAGGTAAAGACAACATATCTCAGAGCCTCTATAATACATCATTTACAATGTCTAGCAGTCAGAAAAAAATTACTAGAAAATGTGTTCATAATCAAGAAAGAAAACAGCAAATTAAACAGACCCATGAATGACTCAGATATTCAAATTACCAGGCAAGGGTTTGTAGAATAAGTATTATAAATATATTAAAGAATTTAGAAAAAAATGTGCAAAATGGCTGAACAGATGGAGAATTCCGAAAGAAAAAGAGAAATCTTTAAAAAGAACCAAATTGTTCTTTATAGAATTAAAAAATACAGTATCTGAAAAAAGAATTCATTGGAGACTTTAACTGAATACTGGATACAGAAGAAGACATGATCAGTAGAATTAAAAAAAAAATAGGCAGTAGAAAGTATCCAAAATGAACTATGTAGAGAAAAACCATCATCATCGTCATTAAGAACATCTGAGACTTGTAGGACATTATCAGTCTAACATATATGTATGGAGTCCAGAAGAAGAAGAATTGGGAAGAAATATTTTTAGAGATAGTGAATGAAATTGTTTCAAAATTGATGAAAACCATTAATCTATAGATCCAAGAATATTAAGTGAACCCCAGGCTGGATGAATACAAAGGAAAACATACCTATACGTGTTATAGCCACATTTCAGGAAACCAAAAAGAAAGAAAAAAAATTTTACAATCAGCCAGTGCAGGGGAGAGGGCACATTACATACAGGGGAACAATATCAACTGACTTATCAGAAACTATGGAAACCCTAAAATATTAGAATGACATTTTGAAAGTACTAAAAGAACATGTTAGTCAACTTAGAATTCTATACTTAGTGAAAACACTCTTCAAAAATAAAGACAAAGTATAGGCACTTTTTAGACAAATAGAGATAATTTATTACCAACAGAACAACATTTCAGAAAAAAGAAATGTTAAAGGAAAATGATCCTAAAGACCTAGATCTGGAGGAAGAAGTACAGTCCTGGAAATCGTGCAGACGTGGGTAAACATAACAGACTATTTAAAATGTTTCTCTTTTTAAAGCTAATTGAAGACAAGCTTATTCTAAAATGTATATGGAAAGGCAAAGGGTCTTGAATAGCCATAACAGCTTTGAAAAGAAAAATATAGTGGGAGGAATTGCTCTATCCAGTTTTAGGACTTATTATATAGCCATAGCAATCAAGACAGTGTGGTATTGGTGAAAGAATAGACACACAGATCAGTGAAACAGAACGAAGAACCCAGAAATAGACCCACACAAATATGCCCAACCAGTTTTTTACAAAAGTACAAAAGCAATTCAATGGAGGAAGGATACTCTAGTCAGCAAATGGTGCTAGAGTAACTGGCAAAACAAAACAAAAACAAAAAACCTCTACCTAAACCTCATACCTTACATAAAAAATTACTTATAATGAACTGTAGACTTACATGTAAAATTATAAGACTTGTAGAAGAAAATAGAGGAGGAAAAATCTTTGGAACCTAAGGCTAAGTTCAACATGATTAGTCATTAGCCATGACACCAAGTGTATGATTCCTAAAAGCACATATTAATAAATTAAATTTCAGCAAAATGAAAAACTTGTTTTGCTCTGTGGAAGACCACAAGAGGATGAAAACACAAGCGACAGACTGGGAGAAAATATTTGCAAACTATATAGCTGACAAAGGACTTGTATCCAGAATATAGAAAGAAGATAAATGGATAGCAAATAAACGTAAGAAAAGTTGTTCAACATCATTAGCCATAAGAAAGATGCAAATTAAAACCACTAGGAAATAATAACAACAAATGCTGGTGAGAATGCGGAGAAAACTGAATTTCTCATACACTGCTGGTGGGAATGTAAAATGGGACAACTGATCTGGAAAACAATCTGGCAGTTTCTTAGAATCCTAAATATATACTCACCATTTGACCCAGCACTCACACAGTTGGGCGTTTATCCCAGATAAATGAAAACTTATGCTCACAAAAAAAACCTATGTGAATGTTCATAGCAGCTTTATTCATAATAGCCAGAATATGGAAACAGTCCAAATGTCCTTCAGTGGGTGAATGGATAAACAAACTATGGTACAATAGAATGGAATATTACTCAGCCATAACAAGAGTGAACTACTGATGCATGATACATACTGCATGGATCTCAGGAGCATTATTCTGAGTGAAGAAAACCAATCTAAAAAGAGTACATTCTGCATGACTCCATTTATATAACATTCTCAAAATGGCAGAATTATAGAGATGGAAAACAAATTAATGGCTGCCAGAGGAATTTGTGTGTGGGGTGAGGGGGTGTGACTATAAAGGGGTAGCACAAGGGAGTTCCTTGGTATTGATGGGCCAGTTTTGTATCTTGATTGTGTAGCTACACAAACCTATGCATATGGTAAAATCTCATAGTGCTATACACACACACACACACTCATCTGTGAAAAGTGGTGAAATCTGAATAAGGCACAGTTAACTGTACTGTGCCAATATCCATTTTCTGGTTACTCTAGTAGGTAAGATACTATCACTGGGGGATGGTGGCTGAAGGACACAAAGGATCCTCTGTACGAATTTTGCAACTTCCTGTGAGTCTATAATTATTTCAAAAGCAAAATATTTGGGGGAAAAAAAAAAACATGACTGTTTAAAGCAAAAGCAATAACAATGTATGGAGCAACTTATACCAAACATAGAAGTAAAATATATAACAAAAATAGCACAAGCAAGAAATGGAGTTGAATACAGTTGTAAGATTCTTGTATTGTTTGTGTAATGGTGTAATATTAATTCAAGGTTGATTGTGATTTTAGGGATGCATACTATAACCCCTTGAGCAGCCAACATATATCTACCTAAGCAGTATAGCTAAAAAGAAAATAGAAGAGATAAAATGGAATACTAAAAACTACTTGGTTAATCCAAGAGAAAGCATGAAACAAGGAACAAAGAACAGGGGGGACAAATAGAAATGGGAACAAAGTGACTTAACCCAAACACATCAGTAATTATGGTGACTGTGAATAGATTAAACACTTCAATAAAAGACAGATTGTCATTTGGGTGTTTTTTTTTAAAGATCTACCTCTATGTTATTTATAAGAGGTACACATAATATATAAGGACACATTTGGAAGTAAAAGGGTTGAAAGAGAAACACTAATCGCAAACACTAATCATAACAAAATTGGTGTGGCTATGTGAATAACAGAGAAGTAGACTTCAAGACAAGAACTATCACCAGTGAAAAAAGGAATATTTCATAATGATAAAAAAACATCAATTCAAAAGGACATGACAATTTTAAACATATGCACCGAATAACATGCCTTCACATACAAATATGGGAAGCAAAAATAGAACAAAACAAATCCTTCATCTTGGACATTTTAACACTCTTCTCTCAGTAATTTCTAGAATAAGCAAAAACATTAGTAAAGATAATAGAAAATTTGAACGACACTATTCACCAAGTTTACTTGACATTTATAGAACATTCCACCCAACAATAGCAGAATGCACAGTCTTTTCAAGTGCACATGGAATATTAACCAATATAGACCATATATCAGGCCATTAAACCAGTCAATACATGTAAAGAATTTTGATCCTACAGAATATGGTCTCTAACCACACTGAAATTAAACTAGAAATCAATTTTTAGAAAAACAAAAAAACAAAATAAGTCCTCACCTTTATGTCAGCAGAGTCCCCTTGCCTCAAATAATCTACACAAAGATTGTCTCAAACCTTCATTTCTCTACTCAGTGGAAATCTGATATCCACCCCTGTTATTAGTCAGGGTTCCCCAGAGAAACAGAACCAACAGGAGATTAACTAGACAGATAGAGATATTAATTGATTGATTGATTGATTGATTTTAAGGTATTGGCTCATGTGATTGTGAAGTCTTGATAAATCCAAAACCTGCAGAGTAGGCAGGCATGGTGAAGGCTCAGTGAAGAGTTGCTGTTGGAGTTCAAAGGCAGTGCACTGGCAGAATTCTACGTCGCTCAGGGAAAGTCCGTTTTTGTTCGATTAAGGCTTTCAAGTAATAGATGAAACCTACTCAAACAATGGATGGCAACCTGCTTTACTCCAAATCCACCCTTTTAAATGTTCATCTCATCCAAAAGACCATTTCACAGAAATAATGTTTGACCAAATATCTGGGCACCGCAGCCCAGCCAAGTAGACACACAAAATTAACCAACACACCTCTCTACCATGATTTCTCCTAAATTAGTTCATTTTGTGATTCAGGCCACCTCACATTTGCTGTTAATGAAGAACTCAGCCCCTTCCATCAAGTTCTACGAAAACCAAGAAACCAACAGAATCCCAATCACACAAGGTATGTGGGTATAACACTCAGTCAATGTCAGGGGAGACAGGATGGGTTCTTCTTCAGGTACACAAACAACTTCAAATTGCACAATAAAACCCCTGTCATTTTGACCCACTAACTTCTCTTCCCCTTCCTTTTCTGTTCTCCCTTACCCCAAAGTTATTGCTCATTTCTAATAAAAAGCAATTGCCCAAGTTGGTTGAGTCGCAGAAACAAGGTCTGCGACTCGCGGAGCTGGAAGATGTATGGAGCCGAAGGCAAAGTAGACATTCTTTATTTAAAGGTTTTCTGGGATAGCCAGGGTTTCTCACCGCTGTACACGGCTGGACATTCTCAGGTCACAACCCGTAACCAGCAGCAGCAGCAGCCCACAATAGCCGCCCCCTCATAAAATGGCTGGGCCCCTAGAATACCCCACCAAGACAAAAGTGGCTCACAGCCAAGGTGCTTACATAAAAGTATTTACAGTAACATCTTCAGGATGGACAGTGCCTGTGCAACATTCCATCTTATGGGACCGGCGGGCCATTGGTCAGGGTCATCCACTGGCCCAGGGAGGGAAGCCTGACCGGCCCCTTCTTCCCTACAGCAATTTAGATGTTTTTCTTGATTCCTTGATATTTGCCAAATAACACTTCCCAAACCTCACTTTCCACCCCTAGGTATTTTCCTAAATAAAGACAATTGCCTAAGAACTTCAGTACCAGCTGTAGGCCATTCTTTCATCTCAATCCTTTCAACACCTGTTTCCCCATTTGTTACGGTTTAAACTTCAGTTTAATTCTCATTTTATTCTACGCCCCTCCAAGTCATCCAAAAGAAGTAAAAGTGCTAAACCTGTTACATTTAAAAACTAGTAAATTCCTTCTAAAAGAGGAGGTTCTGTGGACACATTGAGGCTGGTAAAAAGTGAGAGAATAAACGGATACTTCCTACTTAGGACTCCGTCAGATGTGGAAGAGTCACACCCAAGTGGTCGTGGGGCCGGAGGTTGATAGGATCTCTTTGAAGGACTCTGCCTCATGGCAGATGCCTTGCAAGTAAATGTGACCCACAGATCCCAGCTGTGAAGGCAGGAGTCACTCACTGGACCCTGTGTCCCCAGCTCCCGCTCCAGTGCTGTGACTGAAGGAATGAAGGAAGCTGCCTTTGAGACCTCCCACCTCCAGTTTTAAGGTCCTCTGTTGGAGCTTTCTCCCTGGGGAAATTCACAGGATTTCATTTCCCTCTGGAATCTCTATCATGTTGGAAAGTAATGCAATCAATAAAACCCAGCTGATGCCTGTGGTGGTTTAGTCTACGACCTTGCAGAAAATACTCACACTATAAAAGACAATTCCTAAAAATGCAATGCTTGTTGTACAGAATGCAGGTCTAAATGTTGAGCTTTCCCACCAATGGGAGAGATCTTTGGGGTGTAACTGCCTTCATTGCTGCCCTTCCAGCCTTGGTCACCTGACCTGGCAGGGAGAAGGGGTGAAGAGCACAGTGTGTCCTCAAAGACGCGCTGCACACGCTACCCGAAGCGAATTAGGGCTGAGGCAAAGCCTTGCACCGAGACTGAACGTGCACCAAAAAGGGGCTGGTTGGTGGGCTGCCCAGGGCCACTCTTGGGGCACTGCACCCACCTTGCGCCAGCTGGTCTTCCCTGCGTCTCCGCGCCGTCCTTCTGTGCCGAGTCCCCAGGCGGCGGAGAAGGCTCTGCTGCGGACCTGCGTCCCTCCGGCTGCAACACAAGACACGAGGGGTCGGAGCAGCGCCCGGGTCCCGTGTTGTAGCCCGAGGTCTCACACCGTGTCATGGTGAGCCTGGCCTGCGGGCGCCTGCCCCGCTTCCTCTTGCAGGTTGGGCCGCCCGGGTTTGGCTTGGGGAATCCAACTTGCTGAGAATCAGGACGAGCAAGCTGTAAAACAACAGACACTGGCATTGGGGTTGGGCGCTGGGACTGGGGCTGTCCTAGCTCCGCAGTGGAAAACCAGTAGTCTCGGTGAGGGGCAGCCTGGGGCCTCCAGCAGCGAGCCTGCCCCAGGCAGCGTGCATGCGTGTGGGCCAGGCGCCCCAGGTGAGCAGCCCAGCCTGATGTAAATGCTCAGAGAGCACACTGCACACACATATTTAGCTGTCCACATGTCTTTTCCTTCCAAACATGAATTACAGCTGGGTTACAAGCCACTAATTACACTTCATTACAACAATACTTCCTAGGAAATGGGTTCTTACTCTAATACTATGATGAGAATTTTATAAATGCCAGAGTAGGACAATGAATTGCCCTGAATTATAATACATATCTGCACTTTGGGAGTGAGGAGGTAAACATAACATTATTGCTATCCATTTCCAATGGGCCTATGGAGGATGTATTGCTTATTTATGGCTGATTTTTATTTTTAAAAAAACTCCTACATATCATTTTTATGTAAATTCTTTTTGGTGAGTCAGTTCTGGTCTTTCTTACAAAATAAAATAAGGTAGGTCCAGAATGGAAAAAAAAAATGACCTATGGAAATTTCTCCTCCAGAATCCCTCTGGGCTAAGCTCTGCAGAAATGATAGGCTTCAGAAAGGACTGACTTCTAGCTCCCATCAGTTTTGTTCAACCCGTCTTTTGAGAATGATGGTAGACTTTGAGCACAGATTAGACACTAAGTCAAAGTGTAGAAATTAAATTATTACATGGTTTTCTACCAAGGAGGAAGGAGAAGAATAACAATACAGGCATACCTTGGAGATATTGTGGGTTCGGTTCCAGATCGCCACAATTAAGCTAGCTATAATCTTTTTGCTGGTGGAAGGCCTTGCCTTCAATTTGTTAAAAGGCAGCACCTGTGAACCACAATCAAGCAAAGCACAATAAAAAGAAGTACACCTGTATCATGCCCGCATTTGTCCAGGAACTTAAAATTGAACAGTTTTGAAGGGAAAAAAAAATCCCTTCTACCTAAATGATCAAAAAGATTTATGAGAATTCATGGCAGATGACCTGGATACTCACCTTTGTATCTGAGTGTATGCAATGGCTTAGAGGTACACATTCTCCAAACAAGTTATTTTTTTCCCCAAAACTCCTTTCACAAGCCAGGAGATGTTTACCCAGGACCACATCAGGTGGTGGGGAAGCAATAGGACACAGGCTGGTGCAGGCATTGCTGGCTGCCACACCTTTTCCCTCCCCTGCCTCATCCTTTCCAGCAGAGAACCTGATGGGTTCCCAGGGGCCATGTCCCAGCATCCCTTGCAGCTGGTGGCCTGTGACATAGTTCTAACCGTGAAGGATTTAAGCTGTTCTTTTTCTGTTGTCATGAGGGCTAACAATAGTAGGCATGTACATTTTTGGCCTTTGGCTTTCACCTTCTGCCTGCCCAGAATATGGATGTGCTGGCTGGAAGCCATCTTGGGAGTATGAGGAAGAAGGAGACAGGGCCTTGCACCAGCTCTGACCTCCTGCCTCCAGGCTTCTCGTTAGCTACATCCATGCATTCATTCAGGGAATATTACTGCAGTAGCTCCTGTAGCCTGCATTCTTCTAGACACAGAGGACACAGCAGGAACAGGCAAACAAAGACCCTGTCCTTATAAAGGTCACATCCTAGGGGGGACAGGCAGATTATACACGAATAAAGCAGCATATACTCGTATATAACGGAAGGGGAGAAGTGCTTGGGAACAAAATAAAGCAGGCCAAGGGGTCTAGCTAGGAAATGTAGGGCAGGAGTGGTGCTGTGAAAAACATTGCAAGAAAGTGAACTGAGAAGATCTGAGGGAAGATAGGGCACGGACTACATGCCATAAAGAGGGAGACAGGGGGGCAGAGAGAAAGAGCAAATTGTATCAATATTGCACGCGTGAGAAGAAAATCCACGGATGGCAGTAGAGATGAAAAGGGTTAGTGCTTTGTTTTCTGTCCCCGTACGTGTTAAATAGAATTGCATTCAACTGCACAGAACAGAAAACTGACTCCATGGCTTAAAGAGGCCCATTTCCTCACACCCATGCCCACTGTGGCAGGCTCCCCCGAGAATCTACCAACCCCCTGACCTTGCCCTCCATGAGCTCCTGGAGCCCCGTGGTATGTCAGCCCTCTAGCTTATGCGTCAGCTCTCTGGGGGCTCTGAGCTTTCCATCTTGTCTGCCCTGGACATCACTCACTTTTTAAGACTATGTGTGTTCAAGGAGCTCAGGACTGGATCTCTGAGAAAGGAGAACCTACCAGAGAGCCACCAGGCTGTGTGCTGCTGACTATTGGGAGAAGCTCCCCACTCCCCAGGACCTCTGCTTAGAAAGTGCAGACACCACATGTTATCTGCGTCCCGGTGGTATCAGGCTAGGAGGGCTGGCTCAGTCTGATAAAACTCAGAAGAAACTGAAATGCTGCACATGATGACCTCAACTTTGAAAAACATCATAAATGGGTTTGTGCTATTGAGTTCTGTTTTAAGAATGTGAAAGTATCCCGGTGCTTATCAGCACTTCTGATGTGAACATGTGTGGCACCCTGTGGTGTGTTTTGAAAAACTAAGGGACACAGAGGCAGTCAGAACACTGAGGAGAAAGCCCCAAGGTGATGCAAGGGCAGAGAGACTCAAACTCCAGTCCTTGCCAGACAGCAGCAGAGAGTGAGGCCATGATGAGGGCACCCCAGAAACAGACCTCAAGTGGCTGCACGCACGCCCTGCCTGTCTGCATGATGCTAGGAGAGCTGGTTGATTCCCAACGTCCCCCAGGAACCAGCAACCACAGGTTAGGCCAGGCAGGGGCAGGGCCCCAGCCCCTGGGAGCCCTCCTGCACCTGCCCCATGGCATATCCTCCGGGTGCTGTGGTTCGGGCCTTCTACCCCCAGTCAAAAGTCTGGTCCATGTGAGACATTCGGTTGGAACAGCAAAGGGTCAAGGGCAGTCATGAGTGGTCTGTGCTCCTCTGAGTGGAAGATTAGCAGTGGGCCCACGAGGAGGTGGGGCCCAGCTGGGAAGCTCCTAGCCTAGCCAAGTTGGAAGGCAAGTCCAAGGCAGGGGGTGCCAGGGGAAGCCTGAGCAATGGAGAGGGGGCAGTGCTGCAGGACTACAAGCACAGGACAAGCCTCCTGTCCCCCTCACTGCCTGGGCCCTTCCAGCCCCAACCCCACTTCTCATAGTCATGGAGGGAACCAATCGTCTCCTCCTTCCACTCTGAGATGGGATGCTGTGGGGATAGAGTCCCAGAGAGCAGTTTCCAGGCTCTCGACCTCACGTGGAAAGATGCTGGCTTGGGTAGTAGATGGCCATCAGCTGTGACTAGTTGGCCATCAGCTATAACCAGTTAGCCATCGGCCACTGATATAATTGCCATGGCTGAGCTAGCAAGCGTGGATTGCAGCTTGCAAGTGGGGTTGGTTGGTTGGCAGAAAAGCGGTTGGGCAGAAAAGCAGATGGCGGATTGCGGATCGTGTGGCTCCTGCTTCCTGTCTCTCCAACCCAGCCACCAGCGAGAATATAGTGGTGTGACTCCCCTATCTATGGCTCTGTGGGTGTTCCTTTTTGGCCTCACCATATTCTGCCTTCTTATGTGGGGAGCAGGACCAGAGACCCCGCATGACAGATGCCTGACTTGTTTGTGCCCACGACAGGTCAGAATGAAGACAGAATGGGAATCAGAAAGTAAAGCTTAGAACAAAACTCAAAGCTTACTTGTCAGGTGGGGGACCAAGGAAAGCAGCAGGCAGGGAGGGCTGCAGGCCGAGGACAAAGGAGAAAAGATGTCCAGCAATTAAGTCAAAGAGCCTCTGTAGCAGATGGAGACAGAGGGTCAGGGGCCTCCTCAAGAATGGCAAAGTCTGGAATGGGGTAAGACTTGGGGGAAACAAGAGGAGAATTTACTTCCTGACGGTCAGTGCCCTTGGTGAGGTGCGGCTGGATTTCAGGGCAGAAGTGGGCTGCACGGCATCCCAGCAGCTTTCCCACCAGCCACGGCAAGCAGGGCAGACTGAGGCCTGCAGTAAGAGGGCAGTGGGCAGAACCCCACTGTGGACTCTGCAGCTGGGGTGCAGGCCCCTGGGTGGCCCCCTGTCGTGGGAGAACTCATGACAACATACCTGGGAGTTTGGGAGGGAAAGGGTTGTGCCAGAAACCAGATGCCGTGAAGGAGCCTGACCTATGAGTGTCAGCAAAGGCCTGGCTTCCCTGGGAGATGAGCTCCTGGCCCCTCACTGCCCCTCACCGGGGCTGCTCTTATTGTGCCCACCGCCGGACACACAGACTGTTGCAGCATGACGGATGCAGTGGAGGGAACACTGAGAAACACAGCCTCAGCCATCACCCAGCTCTGCTTGGCCCAGGCTATGACTTCAGGGAAGAATCAGAGAACCTTGACGGAGGTGGGGAGGGCCAGGCCTTCAGAAGTCAGGGCAGAGAAGACCTGGCTCAAGGCATGCCTCATGCACCAACAGCTCCAGAATCTACAGAAGACTGGCAAATCAGTGAGAGACTGTGGGGCTACCTGAAAAATGACAAAGCAGGAAACGTTAAAAATGGCATCACCGTGCAGGGAGGTGGGTTGTAGCAGGAGCACCAATGAAATAGGCCGTTGCCTTCCATTTGCTGCAGATTCTATTTGCACTCTATTTTCTTCTATTTACTTTTACACCCTCAAAAAAAAAAAAAAAATAGCGTCTACATTACATAGTCACCTTTCATCCATTTGTAATTCTCTCCCTCTGGGGCACCACACATTTCTTTTATGGTATTATCATATTAGAGAACCTAATATGTTTTTTCCCCTTGCCTTCTGAACACGAGGCTCACAGACGCTTTCCAAGGCAGGATGGAAGACCATATGGGAGGTGAAGGAAGGGAGTGGCTGGCGTATGGCATTTAATAGAACTGGCCCATTGAGAAAATCTCTACACCTACTTTGGAAAGAATGCTAATGAGAAAAGAAAAACTATGCCTCTTAGCTGCTACTAGGTTATTTAGAGAACGAGGTCTAGCGATGGAGAAGGGGTAAAACTTCAAAGTCAGAAGAAAAGGCCTTTTATTTTTTATTTTTTATTCTACACGGTGATGCTCTTACTTGGGGACTTCAGACAAATCACATAAGCTTTCTAAGCCTCTTTCCTTCTCTGCAAAATGGCGATATGAAAACCAGTCCTGGCCTCTGCACAGATTTGTTTTCACAGGTAGAACAGCATAGGATTTCCTGTTACCCCTGGAACAGGAATCAGCACTAACAATAAAACATTATATTGATGTAAGATATTAGAATTATTTATGGAAATTATTCACTCTTGTATTCATTTAACATTTACTGAATTCATTTAACATTGTTATTCATTTATCATCATTTAGTGTGTGCCCGGCCCTGGGCTGAGCCCTGGAAATAAAATAGGGAACCCCGACCCTGTTCAGGACATGGTGGGCAGGTTGTTACACGCAGCCAAATGCAATCCTATTTTACATCCAAAGGGGCAGCAGAGGGGTTAAGCCAGGGACTAAGGTTTGGAGCCCAATTGTTGTGGGTTGGAATCAAACTTACAAGCTGTGCAACCTGGGGAACATTACATAGCCCCTGTGAAAACAAGTTTCTCCATCTTTAAAGAAGGCGGCCCACAGTACCTGGCACAGATGGGGCACCCGGGATAGAGCAGCTGCTACTGCCATATGCACCAGCAATGTCATTTTCTTCATGGTGACACATTTAGAGGTGACATGATGGCTTACTCCCCGGTCTCCCCACAAAGGTGACCCTCAGTCCACTCCTCCTTGGTGTGCAGTCTGGTTCTTATCCAACAGGTGAATCTCTAGTGTCTCTAGTACCTCTGGAAGGAGGAACTTGCCAGTGAGGCACACCAAGGATGAGCCATACACACTCCCAAGAGCAGGATTTCAGAGAAGGGGAAGGTCGCTGTGGCTGGTAGCCACAGAGGTGGCCTGGCTCCTGGCACATAGTAGGACTCGGCATACTCAGCCAAATGAACAAACCAATAAATGAAGGCCTGATCTGAGTTAGGCCTTTCATAGAAACCATGCTTATAAACATCTGCGTTTGTTGTGAACACACGGTGCCAGGCACACTCTTAGAATGTGAGCAGGGTCTTGACCAACTGTAGCAATAGGTATGGGACTCACCGCCAGGTGTGGGTTACCTTCTGGGGAGATTCAAGGCCCATTTCATGAAACCGCATGACTGTGATGAGTTCAAAATTGCAAAATATCAACCTGCAGATAAGATAGATTGAGTAGATTAATTTAAAAACATTGAAGTTGGTGAAGCTCTTTTGGGCAGAGCATGTCTTGGAGTCTGGGTCCCCCTCCCTGCTGGAACCTATACAGCCTGATCAAATACTGTGCTATCTTCTGTCCTGCCATCTTCTGACCAAAAGCGAGGCTCACCACCCTCCAGACTTTACCTGACATTGTCTTGCCAGACTCCCTAAAACTATTTAAAAATGTCCACTGCCTCTCTGCAGGCCTTCTACCTGGACCCCTGCAATGGCCTCCTAACTGGAGGCCATTCTAGTCCCTTCTAATTGTCCACTCTGCCACCTGCCTCTCCCTGCCACCTCTATAAGTCATGCCACTCCCCAAAAAGTAAAGCTTAACTCCTTAGCCTGGCATTTAACAATGCCTTACAGCATGGTCTCTTGCCTATCTCCAGTGACTCCTCCATCAGTATTTCATAGTCCAGAGAAACTCACTGCTTCTTTGCCTCCCCTCCACGCCCCCAGCCCCACACACACACACACAACTTTGGCCACACCATTCCCTCCATGGGGCATGCCCCCTCTCCTGTTCCTGCCCATCACTGCACTGGTATTGTTCCAGGGGTAGCTCAAGAGTCCCTTCTCCTTAAATGCCCCCACTTGTCACCTCCTCAAGTGCTAAGACTGAATTACATTTTTGACACCTCTTTATACTGCAGGTCTTTTAAACAATAAATCTTTTTTAAAACTCCCCTGTTGTAAATTCCATTAGATTAGGAACTGAATCATGTATGGTTTTGTGTACCCTGTGGTTCCTAATAAGATCTCTTGAATATTGAGGGTATGTAATAAATATGTGTTGGATAAATTAATATTTAATTACTTCATAAAAGTTCCCCTATTTGTCATGGAAATGGCCTTTTTCTTCCACTATCACAACAGAAGTCAATATCTCAGAAGCTTTTCTGATATCATTTTCTTGAGCACTGTTATTAATAATTTGTCTTAAAATGCTCATTTAAGTGCCCAACTTGAAGATAAGAGGTCGGCTTTCCTGTTGATGCTCACACTCAGCCATAATTATCTGTCAGAAGAGGTATGAAGACGTGTGGAGATGAAAGCTCGGAAGGTCAGATGTGCCGCCTTAAAATCCTGAAATGGAGGACAATTATCAGCAGCCTTGAAGTGCAGGGGACGTGGGGGCATGAATAATCACGTGTGAGGCTGATTCGTTCTGACTGCCATAGAATTCAGTCTTCCTCCCCCATCTCAATACACACACACATACACACACACACACACACACACAGAGCAGGCCCTCTCCCTGCTAGGAGGGAGTGCCCCCCAAATGCATAGGTCTGGGGCTAACTGAACTGTGTTCCTTCAAGGACCAGAACGCAAGAACCCATAAGGGTCCAGACGAACTGACTGCCCACTCTTCCTAAACATGAGATCCTCAACCTAACTCAACCTTTTATTTATTGCTCAGAGTCATTACCATCACCATTAGGATGCTGGGCTGTCATACGCGCTTCTCTCAGAAGCTCTGTGCCTTTTCCTCTCAGTTGCTAAAATATTTCATTTCTGTATCTGCTTTTCATATGTTTTCAATCTCACCAGGACTGTCAGATTCTCTGTGGTCACATCAGGAGCTCTCAGCTTATAGGAGCAACCCCCCTGCGCTATTTGCAAAGGCCAGAAAACCAGCTCACCACGCTGGTTAGGGCTGTGTCTGAGCAAGACCCATGTTATTAAGGTAGAGAACTACTGGTCTTTGCTTCATTTATGTTCTAGAAGGTCCGAGGCCTTTTCCTGCCTGCCCCCTTGGTTCCCTAGAAAGGTCGAGTTGTAAGTAAAGGAATCCCACTTCCAAATGGGACGGTGGGCAAGCTCTGTAGCAGTGTAGCATCTCCACTTTGTGATCAGAAATTTAGTTTCAGCATAACAGCATCATTCATCGTGTTAGATTAATGCCACTAATTTGAATTTTATGGGTTTTGTAGTTTTTATTATATTCAGTTGGAAATTTGTGTAAGTTTTATAGCTGTACATGAGCTTATATGTATAAGCTGTATGTGAGCTTAGCTGTATGTGAGCAAATATTACAATAATAAAGCCAACACTGGGGATCCATGAGAATTTTTCTCAGCTCTGCCTTGCAGAATCTTTCCTGATTTGTACCCTGTGCCCAACACTTGACCTGCTCGCTGGGGAGGCTTGTCCTTGACTCTGTCCTTGCCTACTGGTGGTTACTGACGCAGTGACTGGCAATAAACATTCACACCAACGGAAGTACTGATGAGCCACAAGGGAACAGGCTAAAAAGCGCTCACTCAGATCATCCAGAATATACTGATACTCATTTTTTATTACCATTGAAATAGCCACATAACTCTTCTAAAAATTAGACTCCTTCTTTTGAGATCATTGTAGATTCACATGCAGTTATAAGACATAACACAGAGAGACCCCATGTGTCCTTCACCCCGTTTTCCCCATGGTAACATCATGTCAAAAAACCATGACATTGACATTGAGAATGTCCAGGATGCGCCAATCTTAATCATATGTCACCAGTTTAACATGTATTCACTCATGGGTTTAGTTTTGTGTGTGTTTTGTTCTATCACACTTTATCACACATGTCGTTTCTATCACCCCAGTCAAGCTCTAGACCACTTCTGTCACCACAAGGATTCCTTTTACAACCACATACATCTCCCTCCAGGACTGCACCCACCCTGGGAACCCCTGGCGACCACTAATCTGTTCTCCATCACTATGGTTTGGTCACGTGCAGGTCATCTACATGGAATCATAGTCTCCAACCTTTTAGGACTGGCTTTTATACTCAGTCTAATTCCCTTAAGATCCATCCAAAGTGTAGTGTGTATCAGTATTTTGTTCTTTTTTATTGCTCAGTAGTCTTCCACAGTATGGCTATACCCCAGTTTGTTGAATGATTCACCTGTTGAAGGACACCTGGGTTGTTTCAAGTTTGGGGCGATTACAGATAAAGCTGCTATGAGCATTTGTGTACAGGTTTTTGTATAAACATCAATTTTCATTTCTCTGGGACGAAAGCCTAACAGTGAGAGTACTGGGTTACCTAGTGATTATAAGTTTAGTTCTGCAAGAAACTGCCACACTTTTCCAGAGCAACTGTACCACTTTAATCAACATAACATTTAAAAATTCACATCAAGAACTTGCGGACTCCAATCTGTAAAACACTCATTTACAAAGACTGACACCAGATAACTAAAGAAATCCGCCAAGTGTCCTCGAAAGATACAGAAAGGGAAGTGGTTAGCTCTAGACGGGCAAAAAAGGAACTCTTAATGAACAGACATTGGAAAAACTTAAAGTTTCAAGTAGTTTTCTGCCACCTGAGTGGTGGAGGTTTGAATTTTGAGGCATTCTAAATGGCCTTCGGGCTATGCAAACGTAAAACCAGTCCCCACGTCCTCATGTCTGGAGGTCGACCCACTTCTAGCAGATCTGCAGATGAAGACCTGGAGGATAAGGTGCGGCTGCGCACGGAAGGTGCCTTTCAGTCTACACACACCTCTGAAGCTCCAGCTTTGGGGACCACTCTTGCCAGGTCCCTTCACGGACCCTGAACACATGGTCATATGTTTCTGTAAAATCTCTAGAAGTACAATGTTTTAACCCCCATTGATCAAGTCCACTGACTATGTCTACTCCTATGTCCCCTATGTCCACCTCTGTCCCCTATGTCACACTCTCCTTCAGGCCAGATGATGGTGGAATGGCCATGGCATTTGGGGGATCCAACAAGGGAAATAAGGTTGGGGGTACGTGTAGTTTGGGTTTAGTGGGATCCATTTCGTAAGTCTGCAGTCATTTCCCTGTGTAGTTGAGTTACTGCCGGCTGCTCTGGTACAAGAATGTCTCCCAGGAATAGTCCTACCAACCGCTGGGCTGGCTCCCCTGGCTGGGCCATGAAGGCTGAGGGCCCATGGTCGTACTGTAACATGAACATGCTTTGGGGACCCCAGCAACAGAAGTATGTGGGTAGGAGGAGAAACAAGGTTTGAAATCACAGAGCCCATAGCTGGTCTGTGGAAAATTCCTTGAATCACCAGGTGTGTAAAATTGTCAGCAAAGGACTCAGTTCTCATCGACTCTATTCAGAGTGAACACTCTCTCTCATCAGGAATAGTCTTGATGAAGAAGCTTTCACAGCTATAAACATACCACACTCTTTTCTCTTTTTTGGTAAACTGTTCTCAGAATCTCTGTGTTTGTGAGACGTAAACCTGTAAACTACTGCCAACACTGATTGCGTCTGTGTGGAAGTCACATGTTTTATGTATCCCAACATGTCAGATCCCATTTTAATGTATCTGATACATCTTGTGCTGATGAAGTCTGTGATTCCAGATGAAGTAAATTTTGATCAATCATGCTAAAGGAAATTATGCTAATTTGAAATTATGCCAAATAGAAAGTATTGTCCTTCTAGTCTCTCTATAGAATAAGATAGGTGATCAAAGAATATGCAGGCAAAAAATAAATAAATAAAGTAAAATAGGGAAAAGCATAGAGATGTCTCAGGCAGCTAACTAATTAAAATAGTAGGTCAGTTTCCTGGATTTTGTGCTACGGAAGGTATTTTTCAACATTTTAAAATTTGAAGTTTGACATGTTTTTTTTCCCCCTCATTCTATGTAAATATTCATTTTTGTAACTACTTTATATTCACAATTCTGTAATCTGCCCCACTCTGAAGACTGTTTCTTTGGGAGACACATGGCCATTGTCTGGATGGATTCAGGCTGTGAACTGTCATCTGTTATCATCTGGGTTATTTGGGAGGTTGTGCTCTGGGGTCTACAGCGAACGGTGAGATTGTGAGAAAGACACAGTCATGAATTCTGCACCCTACTCCACCAACGGAGGAGGCTATTCTATAGGCCACTCAGAGGTCACTCAGAGGTCACTCAGACTGTGGGGGGCCGAGTTACCCTGAAAGTGCCGACATTACATGTTTGTATTCGAATGTCTTTGGAAGCCACAGGGCGGGACTCTAAGTGAGGGGAGTTTTCCTCTGTAGAGAGTGGACCTTCCCACTGTTGATCACCCTGGGGCTGGTCAGACCTTAGAGGTGGGTGAGAAAGGACGTGGGGGCAGCCACCTAGGGCAGTGGGGTCCGCTATACGAGTGGTGCTGATGCCAGAACACGCCTGGGCGGGGACCACCTGACCCTTCCTGCTGCGACAGTGAGCGACTCTGCGAAGGCCCTTGGCTCTATGGGCCCTGTGAGCCAGTTCATCCTTAGGACTTGCCAGTTGCTCTCTGGTGCGCAGCCCTGCCACTGTCCCAGGGCCTCAGGAAGGCCAGGGGCATGCTGCCCACGTCAGCCTCCCTGTGGGGTTTCACAAGAGGGCCTGTCTTATACTTGGGGTCTGCAGCTTAGAGACAGCAGCATCTCCTGAAGCCATAGGTTCCCAGAGTGGGAGGCGGTGGCCCAGCATCATGGCCTGGAGGCTGTGCCAGAGACCATGGAGGGCTCTGCCCCAAGCGCCAGTGAGCATGTTCCTGGGGGACCCTCAGATATAGCTATGTAGTTGGAGAGAAGCAAAGTACCAGCAGGAAGCTAGTGGGGCTTACATAAGCAGTGGCTCCCAAGGCCTGCCACAAATCCCAATGCCCAAGCGGCCTCCAGACAAGTCAGGGATAGGACCCCGGCTGGGCATGCGACCAGGCCTTAGGATTTTTCTAAGCTCTGCAGGTCATCCATAGGATCAAGCCAAAGTGGAGAGCTGCTTAGCTATTGGAATTTGGGCATTTAAAAGGAGATGTATCCTTATTTTACAGCTGTAATCCAGTGATAGCAGGAGTTTGCATTACCTGTATATTGTTGTGACTCTATTAAATTCGTCTATGACAATGACGGGAAATACCAGCCTCCATCTCATGTCAACTGCCTCTGTCTTGTTCAGCTTCCTGAAACTGCTTTCATCAGTTTCAAAAACTGGACATTCCCTCCCTCCTTTCCTACCACCCCCACCTCAGTTCTCAAAGCAGTCCCAGCTGGAAGGAGAAGTGATTTGGGTCATCCAGCCTCCCCACCCCGCCCTGCGCTGAGTGGCCTGTGCTGACCACTTCATTCCCCAAGATTCATTTGCTGCCGTTAGCACCAGTGACTGTCACAGAGCTCTCACGCACCCCTGCAGGGCCAGCCCTCCCCACCCATGCACCCTCTTCATTCCTGCTCAGATTCCAACCCATGGGAGAATGTTCCATGGCGGAGGTCCTGCTGCCCCGACGCCAGAGGCCCAGGTCCCATTACCACTTAGGCAGAGAACCCTAAGTGGCCTCCCCAACTCTTTAGCACTGACCACCCTGGATTCTAGGTCTCAAAACGCTGGCAGGTATCATCTGAAGCATACCTGAGCTGGCCACATGCTTTGGAGCGAGGCTTCCCCACCTGGTAGATCTTCCATTGCCTGACAGACCTCTGTCACAGCACGTGTCGCACAGCTCATGCCAGGGGCTTTCGACCTGTTCAGGGCATCATCGTTCTTCATCACCAGTTCAGAACTACGACAGAAAGACCATGGGAACAGGAGTCAGGACACACACACTTCAACGTGGGCTTCACCATGGGGTCACTTTCCCATGGCTGCTAAGGAAATACCGCGAACTCAATAATTTAAAACAACACTGGCTTATTATCTTTCAGTTCTGGAAATCAGAAGTTTGATCTGAGTCTTACGGGGTTAAACTTAAGGTGTTGGCAGAGCTGTGTTTTGCTAAGTAAGGGAACATGTTAGAAGGTTCTGGGAATTCAGATGTAGACATCTTTCGGGGCCATTTTTCTGCTTATCATAGCCCCTAATTTGCTACGTGATCCTGAGCAAACCATCCACCTCTCTGATCCTGCCTCACCTTGTGTATCATGAAGAATTGAGCTAACGCACGCCTTTCATTCTAAAAGTCTATGATTCTGTGATCCAGGGATCGCCAGCATACTTTGGTGAGATGGGGGCTCAGGTCAAGTGCTGTCTCCCCAGTTATGGTGGGAACGTCCCTGGGGAAGTCAAACAGCATGGGGCTGAGATCAGGGCCTGTACCCCCTCAGCATGTTTCCCTGCCCAGATGAGCCTCCTGCAATAAATTCTGTTCTGAAGCAACCTGGACCAACATCTGAAATATTTTTAGAGAATTATGTTTTCTGCTCCCCCCACCCCTGTATCTTGAGTAAAGCCATCTCATAAAGCAAAGGTTACGCTTTGCTGTTCTTCAAAGACTAAGATTTGCAAGTTCACTCCTCCAAACGTTGTTTATTTTCTCTTAGACACTTTACGTAGCTAACATAACACATTGTTCTCTCCTGTACACGCTGCCATCAGCCACACTGAGTGGAATGGACCTTCCCACCCTCGGAGCTACTCTGGTAGAGCTCAGTCCATTTCACAGCCTCCAGCAAGGCTCGCTCCTCCCCAGTCTGACCAGGCTCCCTAGAGGTGTCAGGAGTGAGGAGGGGTCTACTTGGAGCACCTGCTTCCCCTCCTCCGCTGGGTCTCCACTCCTCAGCTTGAGGAGGAGAGGCAGGAGATATGCAAGGACGGGCTGGAAGGAGCTGGACAAGAGACCTCCCTCGTCCAGTGCCTCAAGGTCAACCCTCCTAATTGTTGATATCATCTGAGGGGGTTATCCAAATGCTGGCTGTCTCCAGGGGCAAGACAAGCTTCCTCAGAAGCCTGAAGGGTCTTCCCAACTGCCCCCCTTCCCTCACCTGGGAACATGGCAGACCTGCCCCAATCAGCCTCTTCCAACCCCACCCCATCTCCAGCCTCCAGAAGTTCCCTCATTCCTACATGCTTGTCTCAGTGAGCAACTCAATGACCGCTTGACTCAGGGGAACATCCATCATTTTGGCCACAAAGAAGAGCAGGCCTGTAGGCTGCTCCGCTGCAGGCGGCCCCTCTCTTCACCATGCCAGCTCTCACAGGTTCTCATCCTCCTACCCAACAAGCACGCTGCATGTGTGGACACCCATGCAGAGGATGACATCCCAGTCATCCCTTCTTCCAATCATTCCTTTGCTCAGCAAACATCTATCAGTAACCAACATTGAGGCTGGCACAACTCAAGGTGCTGGGAATACACAGACATAAAACCCTCCTCTCAAGGAACTTACAAGTAAGTAAATGTTATGTTCAAAGGGAAGGGGAGAAGGGATGGAGTAAGGTGATAGAGACGAAAAGTGCCAGTGGCAAGGGGGAATTTAAATGAGTTATTCAGTGAAGGCCTCATTCACTGACAGTGACAGTTGAGCAAAGATTTGAAGAAGGTGAGGAAGTAGGCCCCATGGATATCTTGGAGAAGAACGTGCCACGCTGAGGGAGCTGGTGCAAAGGCCCTGAGGCAGCAGCCTATGCAGAATGGCTGAAAAACAGCAAGGAGGCCAGGGTGGACAGGGAGTGAGGAGCAGAGTGATCAAGGGGAGCAGTAGGAGGGGAGGTTGGAGAAGTGAGAGGGTAGAGAAAGTGATAAAAGATCGCAGAGGTTACCATAAAGTCCCTGAATTCAATGGGAAGACACTGGAGGGAACTGGGCAGAAGAGTAACATGATAGGACTTTAACAGGATCCCTCTCGCTGCTCCATGGACAACAGACGATATGGAAGCAAGGGCAGGAGCAGGGAGAGCAGTTAGGAGGCTACTGCAGTGACCCAGGCAAGGGATGATGGTGGCTGGCACCAGCGTGGATGGTAAGAAACAGTCAGATTTTTAATATATTTTGAAGTAGAGCCAACAGAAATTCCTGGCCCATTTGATGAGAAGCGTGAGAGAATGAGAGAAGTCAGGTCTTTGACCTGAACAACAGGAAAGATGGAATTGCCATTAACTGAGGGGAGAGGAGGACCAGAAGGGGACCACGTTAAGTTTAGATGTGGTCGGTTTGAGATGTCTGTTAGGCATTCAAGTGGAGCTAGCAGGGAGGCAGTGTACATACGTGCATGAAATTCAGGGGTGAAGTCCAGGCTAGACATATAAATTGAAGAATCATCAGCATATGTGATATTAAAAGTCACGAGACATGGAACAGAATAGAGAGCCCAGAAATACGTGCACACAAATATAGTCAATTGATCTTTGACAAAGAAGCAAAGTCAATTAATTGGAAAAAGGATAGTCTTTTCAACAAATGGTGCTGGAGCAATTGGGTGTCTATATACACAAAAAAGAACTTAGACACATCTCCTGACAAAAATTAACTCAAAATGGATCAAAGACCAAAATGTAAATGCAAAACCATAAAACTTCTAGGAGAAAAGATAGGAGAAATTCTATGACCTTGGGTCCAGTGAGGAGTTTTTTGATGCAACACCAAGAGCACAATCCATGAAAGAAAAAATGATACACTGGAACTTTATTAAAATAAAGCTGTGAGATTAGATAAGACCTCCAAGGGAGGAAGTGAAGAGAAAGATGAAAAGAGGTCCAAGAACAGGTTTGGGACACCTTCCAGCTGTCTTCGGTATCATTGTTTGTAGCCCAGGACTTGTTCTTTTACTGCCAGAGATATTTTTCTCTTCCCTTTCCTGTTGTTGCTGAAGTTTCTGATTGCCAGGCTGCCAACACTGGATAACAAACTGCTTTCCGTGGCGGTTATTTGCATGTATTCCAAGGCCAGGGGAGACCAGAGCAGCCAGTGCCTCTGCCAGTGGTGACTGCAGCTTTCCCAAGTCTTCTGCTCCACCTTCACTCCTGCTTGGCTCTCTGTCCTCTGGCAGAAGCAGAAAGAAGAGCTGTGTAGCAAGAATCTACATTGGTCACTGCAAAACCCCTGTCCTCTGTAGGGAGCAATTTTCCTGTCCCAGCCCTAATTCTTTACCCTTTTAAACCAGAGCTATTATTACTTCTCATTTGCATTGACTGGTCCCTTAGCAAACATCCCACATTGACCGGGATATCAACTTGCTTCTAATACTGCTAGATTTACCCAAATCTTAGCTCTACCAGAGTACAACTTAAAAACGGTATCAACAGAAATGTAAACAGTTGTCACCCCGTGCACATATGTGAATGTCCTCCTTTACAGAACAGTGGCACGACAGCCAAGCTGACTAGAAGGCACATTTTAGATGAATCCTGGTTTTCCCTTGTCATCAGTAAATCACAGCTTCCTAAGTTTATTTACCCTTGAAACGTTTCTGGACCCAAAACAGCGCCACTGATCTTAAGCTTTAAAACTATGCATCATAT
This sequence comes from Rhinolophus sinicus, assembly GCF_057876585.1. Classification (NCBI taxonomy): domain Eukaryota; kingdom Metazoa; phylum Chordata; class Mammalia; order Chiroptera; family Rhinolophidae; genus Rhinolophus; species Rhinolophus sinicus. Next base: position 88,005,392 of record NC_142504.1, read on the forward strand.
TTAAACAAGGTAGATAGTTTCAGAATACCTTTACACATTTATTAAGACTCCACCTTTTCCAGAAAGGAATTAAACAGCGGTGTGCTGGTAAACTAACTCTCGGGGTGGGGGGAGGGGAGGGAAGACCTATTTAGTAGTATCTACCTATGCCCACTGTGTAAGTACTCACACCGTGGCTTTGGCTGATCTCAAACTGTCAACTCTTTAACAAGGGACTCACAAAATTCCTGGATATTTAACAAATGCAGTTTCTAGCACACCACTGGAAGGCAACCTAAAAGGATACATAAAATGCATCAAGGTAACAGAAGCAAAATGCAGGTGGAAAGGAAGGAATGAAATAAGGATAGAGGTGTGAAATAAGCCAGAAGTCTGTCAAGGTAAAAAGGCATAGTAGGGGCAGGCCCGGTGGCTCAGGCTATTGGAGCTCCATGCGCCTAACGCCTAAGGCTGCTGGTTCGATTCCCACATGGGCCAGTGCCAGATGGCTCAATTGGTTGGAGCTTGGGCTCTCAAATACAAGGTTGCCGGTTCGACTCCCACAAGGGATGGTGGGCTGCGCCCCCTGCAACTAACAACGGCAATTGGACCTGGAGCTGAGCTGCTCCCTCCATAACTAAGACTGAAAGGACAACTTGACTTGGATAAAGTCCTGGAAGTACACACTGTTCCCCAATAAAGTCCTGCTCCCCTTCCCCCCCCCCAAAAAAATGTTGTCTCACTAGTAATCAACAAATAAACTCACACACAAAAAAGAATCTTTAAAACAAAATAAGTTCAATCTCACTAGTAATCAAAAAATAAATTCACCAAAAAAAAAAAAAACCTTTTTAAAAAAAGAAGACATATTAGAAAACCCTATACACAGGTTTAATACTGACATTTGACTTTAAGAAACTTGTAACACTCAGAGGAGACACTTACCTGGTTCACAGTGTTCTTAAGATAAAAATAAGTCTCATGCTGAGAAGTGCCAGTTTCCTGTTCCTCAAGTAGGTCACATCTCTCCTGAGAGTGCCGGGGAAGCAACGACTATGTCACATAGCGAATGTCCTCATCAACATCAGGGTGATGGCCTGACCTTGAGACTGCCGTGAGGTGAAGGCAATTCTACAGGACGCTGGGCCCAGTCAGTTTAACCCCTGGCAGGTGGAGCTGTGGATGGATTTGAATAATCCTCCAGGCTTTTGCTGAAGACCAGACTGTGCTGTCCCAGGCAGATCTCCCTACTTAAGGGTGTTTCTAGAAATCCCAGTGTTCACAACATTCCTATGATGAGGCTTCTGCAAGCTGATCTACAAGCTGGGTCCCAAGATCCAGAGCTTTGGTCTAGAGCCAGTTCACGTCCCAACCAGATCAATCCAGAGCCTTTGAGTTGATCAATCCACAACGCTTTGACTCTTGTAGTTTGAATGGTTGACCACTCCATTTGAGGGGGAGCCCCTAATTGGTCTGGTTCCCCAGTCCCGACTTGCCCTTCCCGGTTCTCCCCTTTTCCTCCTTGGCACCCCTATGGCTAAGCTCACATAAGCACCGGCACACATCTCCACCAACTGGCTCCATTTGGGTGAAGACTAGCATTTATGGGCCGGGGTGTGTGTGCAGCAGTGTCTTTCTGGGCAAGAAAGTCCTGGTTCACTCGCTTGTCTTGTGCTATCATCAAAACACACGGGAGTCAACAAATGGGTTTTTTTATTTCCTCACTGCTGCTTTTTAAAGTAGAAGTGAAGACAGGCGGAGAGAGGTATTGAGTAATTGACAGTAATTACCAAACAGATCACAACAACACGTAGAGCACACAGCACTTGTCCTGTTCTAGAGAGAAGCTCGGGCCACCTTGGCCTGCTGTTCCTCGATGAGGACAAAGCCACTGAGGTTCGTACTTCACGCCGGTCCTGGTGAGACGCAGGCACCCTGGCCTCACCTGGCAGTGGACAGGTTCTCAAGACGTCTGAGTCCGGGTAGAGAAATGACCAAGGTTGTCTCCTGGGGCACGTCCCATTCTCAACTTGCCAATATGCCCATTCCTCCACCCTGGGTCATTTTACTCGCGAACCCAGTGCTGCCTATGCTGTGGCATACGGCCCAGCCACAGCTCTGCAAGGGAACTCGAGGGCCGTAGAGCTCCTCCAGAAAAAGGCATTTGACAGAGGCCACTGTCCTAACTTTAGTCCGCAGGGGAAAAGATACTCGAGGTAAGGGAAACAGTCATCTGTGTATCTGGGGGTATGTGTGCATGCACGCATGGGGTTTCTTCTTTTCCATAAATTCTGATAGCCCTCTATTAAATGCTTACTTCAGACACAAATTATAGCCAGATATAGGAAAATATAGAAACTGGGAAAGACAAAGCTTATTTTCTGAGAAGAATTGGAATATTTCTTGGTTAATTAAGAGGAAATAGTGTCCAGGACCCTTTTTGAGCACTCTTTGCAGAAATGTATTCATTCCTTTAAGGATCTTTCTGGTGTAAAGCAATTAGTGGGTACATTGAGGCAAGTCTGCTCTCTGGGCACATGGAGCCCACCTCTGATGCACTAAAATCAAATCTCAAATCAGCAGTTGATTGGTTGATGGACCCTATAAAACTTCAAATGTCTGGTGGACAAATGTTACATATGAGGTCTGACAATTAAGTTTGAGAACATGCTGCAACAATGTTGCTAACCTTTTTTGATATCAGAGGGATTATTCATCATGAATTTGTACCAATGGGACAAACGGTTAACCAAGTTTACTATTTGGAAGGGCTGAAAAGGTTGCATAAAGAAGTTAGATGACCTGAACTTTTTGCCAACAATTCATGGCTCTTGCATCACGACAATGCACCAGCTCACATGGCACTGTCTGTGAGGGAGATTTTAGTTAGTAAACAAATCACTGTATTGGAACACCCTCCCTACTCACCCGGTCTGGCCCCCAATGACTTCTTTCTTTACCTGACGATAAAGGAAATATTGAAAGGAAGACATTTTGATGACATTCAGGACATCAAGGGTAATACGATGACAGTTCTGATGGGTATTCCAGAAAAAGAGTTCCAAAATTGCTTTGAAGGGTGGACTAGGCATCGGTGCATAGCTTCCCAAGGGGAGTACTTCAAAGGTGACCATAGTGATTTCTAGCAATGAGGCACGTAGCACTTTTTCTAGGATGAGTTCGCGAACTTATTTGTCACACCTTATATAAGGAATGTAGTTGTAGGAAGCTTTCCACCTGTTCATTACAAAATTCTTTCTGCAGGCTAACAAAAGAGTGAGTGTGTTTTGATAGGACTTACAAGGCCCAATCTGACATTGTGCACCCCAAATAAATGCATATACACAGTTTTATAGTAGCTCTCCTCATGGTAGGTCAAAGTCCTTCCCTTGTCCTCTTTTCATGAGTCAGATGGAGTGAGTAATAAACCTCCCTCTCTGTCTTGCACTCTACCCCACACCGTGCTACTGTGCAGCCCCTGAGGACTTCGTCTGGGAGACGCAGGCAGGGCCCAAGTCCAGCCCCATCAGAGCACTCCCATTTCCCCTGCTGCGGGGTTTGGTTCAGGGATGGGCTTCAGCAAGTGTGGCCCAAGCAGAGTAAAGCACAGGGCATTCATCAAAAGCAGCTGGCAGCCCCAGCCCCTGCCGAGGGAAGCAGCCTCAAGAAAAAGTCAACACAGAGGAGAGCCAAGCTACCGGTATAACGAAAATAAGACTGGGTCTTATACCATATTTCCCCGAAAATAAGACCAGGTCTTATATTAATTTTTGCTCCAAAAGACGCATTAGGGCGTATTTTCAGGGGATGTCTTATTTTTTTGTGTACAACTATCTACATTTATTCAACTACAGTCATGTCATCTTCTTCTGGAATATCGTTATAACATACTAAATGCGTCCGTCTGGCTGACGATCTTAACTGGGGCTTATTTTCGGGGTAGGTCTTATTTTTGGAGAAATGTGGTAGGAGAAACTAAGGGAACTAGAGCCAGAAGCAGAACCTTGATCAAACCACACATGAAGCCCATGGAGCACTCGTGTCACAAAATCCAGTGAATCTCCTCTAATGTTCGAGCCTGTGCATTAGATACAACCCAAATCTGCAACCCAAAACATCCTAACTAAAACCCCACACGTCTTTAGAATTATTAAACAATTAATAGAATGGAAACTACCAACATCTTATAGAACAGGCTTTAGAAATCCTGGCTTTGAAAGGTGTTACACTCAGGAAGACGGAACAACCAACAGCGACTGTATATTTTCATGGGGGCAGTGACACTTCTAATAATTCATGCATCATTTTCTACATACTGCTTCAAGAGGATTTGAGTCAGGTCACAATAAAAACACCTATGTATTAGGACAATTGAAATAAGAATTAACTATCCAGGGAAAGAGACGAATACATCAGAAAACAACAGTGAAGTATAATTGTTAATACTGGAACAATACGTTTTTCACTCAGAGTATCCTGACAAGCTAAGATTAAAAAAAACAAAGAGTAGTTTAATTTTTTCCCCTTTCCACTCAGTCTCGATGTGGCCTCTTCTTTATATCCTTAGGTATAGGGGTTCTATTCAGCTAGCCTTCAGATGATTCTTGAAGTTAATTATTCTATAATTTAGTTGTAATTTTAATGTGGTCACAGGAGGCAGCAGGCACAGCATTTACTTATTCCGCCATCTTGACTCTGAAGAGTAGCTTAATTTTTACATAACTCTTATTACCTGCAAAAGAAAAACATCCCTATTTGCCACAAGATATGACACTTTTCCTAGCAGTAAGTAAGCTCGAGAGTGGTTGTAGTCAATTTGGAAAGTTTAGGCCCCTGAATGCTGACATTAGCTGAACCACTTCAGCTTATCTATATTTAGAGGGTCAACAAAAGTGTCAACATTAATCTAAGTATTGGCAGTATTAGAATGTTACCAGGTTCTGGCAGAGAAATGTTTACATCAGCACTTACAAGAAAAGTACAGTGGGTTGCAGTGAATTTTTTTGAAGAAAGTACAATCTGATACCAACCCCACAAGGCTGCATTCAGCAGCAGCAGGAGGGCACACTGAGGGCTGGAGCTCCGCAGCCCCTCTGCACCCCGAGGACAGAGTAGGAAGGTGGAGAAGCACAGGGATGAAAAAGGAGAAGGGAAACCATGTGGGAGTCCTCATAGGGTCAGCTAAGCTGCAAGACCTTGATGCACACAGCGAGAGAGAGAAGGTGTGCTTCATCAGTGTGTGCTGACACAGGGCGGAGATGTCACGGCTAATCAGTGATGGAGCGAGGGGTCTGATCTGAGATGGCTGCAAAGCCCATTGCTCCCCTCTGGTGACCATGTCCATCCCATCCATCCCTTCTAATTAGAGCTGCAACTACAGGAGACAGTTTCATGTGAGCTGTGACAGCCCCTCCAGCTTGTGCCGGCACCTTTCTGCATTCCCACGCACTATCCTACTCTACCTGCATTCGAGAAGCACAAGACAGTGAAGAGCCCCAGGTAGTCTTCGACCAATAGGCAGTGGGAGCCAATGGAGAAATGCTCCAGGCTGAGGCCTTTGGCAGACAGCTCTGAGAGGTGTCTGCTTCCCACAGGTCGTGACAGAATCAAGCCCCTACTGAGAGAGAGAGATAACCTCCACTCACACTTGCTTTTTCTCCTCCCTGTCTCACTCTCCTCTCTTCTGGAATCACCTCCCAAGTTGCCTGAAGTGAAGCCCTAGTCTCAGGCTCTGCTCAAAAGCAACCAAGAAAAACCATCAGCATAGGGACATCAGAGATCAGAAAGCACAGCTCATTAAATTATTTGCAGGTTCAGACTCTTTTTATTAAAACCACTGACCACTGCTCTGCTCTGTCTGGACGGAGAGGTTTGCAGAGGAGGAGGAGGTTTCCAGGGAAAGATGGGCTCAGTGCTCAGCCAAAGGCAAAATATTTCAATGAACAAATCCGTCTATGTGTTTTCTGAAGGGTGACTTGTCCATTTCAGAAAAGTCATGACAGGAATTACCAGACCACAGAGTTGTTGGACTAGTGTGGAATTCTCAATAAATGCATTTCAAAGTACTCTTTCTCTCAGGCAGTTATATACAATTGTATACAGAAGTTGTATGCAGGTTGTATACCAAAGGCTGATGAAATGGGTCTTGGTGGGGCTGCTTGACAGTTTCCTCCTAAATGGAGCACATGCTCCTAATTTGAAGCAGGGAAAAAAAAATACATGTTGACTCTGCTGACTCTTTTTGTGTATTCTAATGCTACAGGTACCCAGTAAAAACAAAAAACAAAAAACAAACAAACAAAAAAAAAAAAAAAAAGAAGAAGAAGAGGGGCCGGCCCGGTGGCTCAGGCAGTTAGAGCTCCATGCTCCTAACTCCGAAGGCTGCCGGTTCGATTCCCACATGGGCCAGTGGGCTCTCAACCACAAGATTGCTGGTTCAACTCCCGCAAGGGATGGTGGGCTGCGTCCCTGCAACAACTGGACCTGGAGCTGAGCTGCGCCTTCCACAACTAAGACTGAGAGGACAACAACTTGACTTGGGAAAAAGGCCTGGAAGTACACACTGTTCCCCAATAAAGTCCTGTTCCCCTTCCCCAATAAAATCTTAAAAAAAAAAAATAAGAGCTTTTGGTGCCTGGAAGAAACCTATTCTTCTCAAAGGTATCACATTTCTACAATCTGTTTGCAAAGTGTGCGCCAATGAGCTGAGAAAGAGACCTTCATGATTGCACTGTATTTATGCAACTGTATCCAATGGTCACTGCAGAACCAGGGGCTTTCCTGGGGATAGCAAATGAGTCTACTGCCAGACAAAAGGTGGAGACTCCCCTTGAGCAAGGAGAGTCTAAGGTTACTATTTTTTTCTATCCATCACTCTTATCTCAGTGATTCAACTTATGGTCCAAGACATTATACAGAAGATAAAATGCTACGGTATAAGAATTTCATTTCATGGGACAGTTCTCCAGCAAGGGAAGGGTAGTTTCCTCAGACACAGCAGGGCAAGCTGCTCCCACTGATGCTGGTGTTTCTGAGCAACTGGGGTGTCTGAGCTTGGGTAGAGGCAAAGTGTGTTTGGAACTCAAACCTCTAGGAGGCACTGGGTAGCTGCTGCTGGAGTCTCTCAGAGGGGCAGGACGAGACGAGCTTTGCAAGTGTTAGAAAAACTACAGACATTACAACGGGATCAACAGGAACCAACTGCCCCCGTGGGAGGAACTATCACTGCAAGGGCGACGAACCATTGTTGGAGTGATAGTCACATGAACCACAAGCGGGGGAGTGGGGCCTAGAGTAAGTCCCTTCCGCCTGCAGCCTTGCAGTTTACATCTAGCGCCCCCTATTGGCAGAGCCTCATGGGTGTCAGCTTGAAAAACAAAAATGTTTTCTGAGTCCCAGCCCCAGCACCACAGAGCCCAGGATGGGTTTGACAACGGCTTAGAGACAACGGCTTAGTGATTGACACAGCACTCTACAAGACTTTCAGCCTCAGAATACTAAAGCTCTAATTTTCAAATGTTTCCTGTGCTTGCAATTCAGTGAAAAAGTAAAATAACAAGGAAGCTGTGGAGGAACTGTAGTCTCGTATTATGTTGCCAGAAGCCACTCAGCTCACAAGGTGGGCTTTGGATAAAAACTGAAGACGGTGACGGATACAGCACCTGCGTATTTTAGCAACTTCAATATCAAACAGATAGAAGGGTAGGCTGAAGAACTGCATTGTGTTCGAGAAGCACAAACAATAGACAATGTTTGGGACACCACTGGAAAATCAAAGAATATGGATAATGGCAGAGAAGGAGGAAAAGGTGGAGGGTTTTTTTTGGCATTTAAGAAAACACTGTATTTTTTCACAGCAAAGAAAACCATCAATAAAACAAAAAGGTACCCTACTGGATGGGAGATGGTATTTGTCAACGATACATCTGATAAGGGGTTAATATCCAAAATTTATAAAACACTCATTCAACTCAACACCAAAAAACCAAACAACCCAATTAAAAAGTGGACAGAGGACATGAAGAGATATTTCTTTAAAGAGGACATACAGATGGCCAATAGACATATGAAAAAATGTTCAATCTCACTAATCATTAGAGAAATGTAAATAAAAACCCCAGTGAGATACCACCTCACTCTGGTCAGAATGGCCATCATCAATAAATCAACAAACAACAAGTGCTGGAGAGGATGTGGAGAAAAGGGAACCTTTGTGCCCTGTTGGTAAGATTGCAGATTGGTGCAGCCACCATGGAAATCAGTGTGGAGGTATCTCAAAAAACTGGAAATGGAACTACTTTATGACCCAGCAATTCCACTCTTAGGTATCTATTCAGAGAAATCCACAATACTAATTCGAAAAAATATATGCACCCCTATGTTTATTGCAGCACTATTCACAATAGCCAAGACATGGAAACAATTGAAATGCCCATCAGTAGGTGACTGTATTAAGAAACTGTAAAAAAAAAAAAAAAAAAAAAAAAAGAAAGAAAGAAACTGTGGTACATTCATTCATACAATGGAGTACTACTCGGCTATAAAAAAGAATGAAATCTTACCATTTGCAATGATATATGGATGGACCTAGAGAACATTATGCTAAGTGAAATAAGTGTCAGACGGAGAAAGACAAATACCATATGATCTCACTTATATGTGGAATCTAAAGAACTGAATAAATGAGCAAAGTAAATAGAAATAGTCTCAGAGATACAGAGAAAAAACTGATGGTTGCTAGATGGGAGGGGTGTGGGGATGAGGAAGAAGGGGAGGGAATTAGAAAGCACAAATAGGTAACTACAATATTGCCATGGGGATATCAAAGACAGTTTGGGGAAATGGCCGGATAGCTCAGTTGGTTAGAGCGCAAGCTCTTAACAACAGGGTTGCCTGTTCGATTCCCACATGGGCCAGTAAGCTGTGCGCTCCACAACTAGATTGAAAGACAACGAGCTACCCGTGGGGTGGCCGGATGGCTCAGTTGGCTTTTAACAAGGTTGCTGGTTCAATTCCCACATGGGATGCTGGGCTGTGCCCCCTGCAACTAAGATTGAAAATGGCAACTGGACTTGGAGCTGAGCTGCGCCCTCCACAACTAGGTTGAAGGACGACTTGACTTGGAGATGATGGGCCCTGGAAAAACACACTATTCTCCAATAAAAAATTTAAAAAGAAAAGAAAAGAAAGACAGTTTGGGGAATATAATCAATAATATTGTAAAGATTTTGTAGGGTGTCAGATGGGCACATGTCTTATTAGGGAGACCACTTCAGCAACAGTGTAGATGCCTGACCACTGCACTGTACACCTGAAGCTGAATAATATTGTATGTTAACTATAATTATATATATATATAAAATCACAGAATATAGAGTTTGGTATAGGGAATAGAGTCAGTGGAATTGTAATAGATATGTACGATGTCAGGGGGCAGTAGATTGGGGGACAGGGTTGTCATTTTTGGGGGGTTGAAATGTCTGGCTATTGCATTGTTTTGTGCACCTGAAACTAATAAAAAAATACATAAATAAAAGAAAATGTTGTGCATCATAGGAAAAGATTGCTTCTGATTGTAACATTAATTTGAAGAAAGCAGCCACATTAAATTGCCTGCAGGTCTGCGGTCCCACATTCTCCTTTGAACTTCTGTGAGGAGGCAAACTGGAAAGCAGGCCTATGCTTGAACATTTCCACATGTGCCCCCCTCCTAGGGTGTTAACTAACCACAGTCCTGGGGTCACTCCCCATGACCCCAAAACAAAACAATCCATGCAGCTGAGTAAGGTAAAAAACGTGTGAAGTTTTGGGAATGATTTTTGTTCAAAGGCAGAGGACATGTGGATGTAAAGTACTAACTGACATTTATGAATCCAGAAAACTTGCATTCAAAGACCCTGGATAGTCAAGGTATTACTGACAACTCAGAAAAGAAACTTGGGAAAATCCTTGGGAAATGGCTTCTGTGAGAATATTTGCACTCATAGCCAACGCCTGAGAGGGTGAGGACTTTTTGAAAACCTCAGGATGAAAATCCTGGCCCCTCCATGGAGAGAAAGAACCTCCCTCCACTTCCCCAGTCTCCCTTCCGGGCCTTGTGGTTGCACCAGCCTCTGCCTCGCCTGTAGTCACTCCAGGGGTCCGTGGCCTCTGGCATGGGTACCATGCAAGGCCTTTTCCTATCAAAGGATGATAAACAGGACATGTAGGTTTTGGATAGGAAAATATGACAAAATAATGGAATAAATATACAAGAATGCCTCTGGGTAAATGCACTCTGCACCTTACAAAAAGCCCCCACAGCTCTAGATGACTATGATTATAGTTCTGAATTCCGTTGTTTGTTTTTGTTGCCTTTAGCTTCGGCCACTTGCTCTGGTGCTGTGTGGATGTTTTTCAAGTTAAAAGTGAAAGCGATGCCTTTTATCTTTCTTATAAGGTTTTTCTAATCTTCACCTGGCATTCCTGTGCTTTGGCAACAGACACTTCTATCCATTGTGACTCAGCCCAACTAACTGAATTTCAATGCTTTGTGGGCAGTTTAATTAGCTTTGGGGGGGAAAAAGTAATTAGAATGTGGTAATAGTCTTTCAAGAAGTCAGATACCTCTGGTATATCTTTCTTCCTCCTCCACTCCTACAGACAAAGAACCAAGGAACTTAGAGGTTTCAGGCCATTGGTGAAGCCCCCTAAATTGCATGTATTATATGCCTTTTGTGCATATAAAAGGTGGGTGCTTTTGTAAGAGAAGTCAACGACTTTCACCAGATTCTCAGAGAATGTTTTGATTTCAAAAAAGTTTGCAAATCCTGAACCTGTCTAAAATCTGTTAAGTGAATAAATGGAAGAACATTAATAAATGAATAAAATGTTATTCTGTCTGGCTTTTGTTGTCCATTCCATTTCTTTTCCCCACTCCATTAACCTTGCAAACCTCCCCCCCACACACACACACACACTTAGGTTCTTTAATCATTAATACCCGGTCTTAATTTTTCTGAATTCTGTCTTTGGGGTTTGGCCAGTTCCTTTTGAATGACAAACAAGACAACCGTTGGTCTGCAGACCCCAAATTTCCTGGGAGGACTATTCTGGGGAATCACTGTCTTCATCTAATACAATCCCGTTGTCCTTATGTGGAAAGATCCCTCAAACAATGGGTGGGAGGGAATTCTCAGAACTCCTACATAAAGTCAGAGAGAGAAGGAAAAGCTGAGAGAGCTTTAGAGGGAAGTGGTTAGAGGGAAGCAGGAGAAAGGGGGCTCCAGTCTGCTGGGTACCTCTCCTCCATTTCCAGTTGAGATTCTTATCAGCAACTCCCACCCAAAGGCCAGCCCCAATACCTGACATTTATACACACACACCACCAACACCCCCACCTTCACCCACCCACTTTGGGGACTTTCTCTTATATGAATAAAAACACCAGCTTTGTTTATAATGGAAGATAAAACTGCAAATATCCTAAATATCCAAAACAGAGGACTAGCTGATGAAATTATGGCATCTGTACCAAGGAACATTACACAGCCATGAAAAAGATTAAGTTTTATTTATTCATATTTGCCTAGAAATATACCAGTGGTATATTGTTTAGAGGGAGATGACAAAAGAAAATTATGAAGAAATGTATAGAGAAAAAGCTATTTTTGAACAAAAATATAAGGAAAAAGCCCACGTATATTCACACTCACACACACACACACACACACACACACACACACTTTTGAGCAGTGAGAAATGCAGAAGGATATAAATCGTACTGTTCAGATTAGTTACCTCAAAGGGTATAATTAAAAGCAAAGACCAGATTGTTGAGTTTTTCTTAATACATCTCTGCATTGTAATATTTGCTACAATGCACATATATTTTTCCAGTAATTAAAAAAAAAAATTTTAGTCAAGAGAATGAGAAGACAAGCCACAGACCGAAAGAAAATATTTGCCAAAAACATACATATGACATGAGACTGTTAAAGAGAACGCTTAAAACTCAATAATAAGAAAACAAACAACCCAATGAAAAAAATAAGCAAAAGATATGAACAGACACCTCACTAAACATGGTATAGAGATGAGATATAAGCAGATGGAAAAATATTCAACATCATATTATTAGAGAATTTCAAATTAAAACAAGACACTACTACAAGGTATTCGAATGGCCAAACTCCAAAACACTGACAACAGCAAATGCTGGTGAAGATGTGGAGTAACAGGAACTCTCATTCATTATTGGTGGGAATACAAAGTGGCACAGCCACTTTGGCAGTTTGGCAGTTTCTTACAAAACTAAAAATATTCTTACCATGTGATTCAGTAACCATCCTCCTTGGTATTTATCCAAATGAGTTGAAAATTATGCAACACAAAAATCTGCCCATAGATGTTCATAGCAGCTTTATTCATAATTGCTAAGATTAGGAACCAACCAAGAAGTCCTTCAGTAGGTGAATGGATAAACTGGTACATCCAGGCAATGGAATATTATTTAGCACTAAAGAGAAATGAGCTATTAAGACATGAAAAGATATAGAGGAGACTTAAATGTATATTACTAAGTGAAAGAAGTCAATCTGAAAAGGCTATGTACTTTAGGATTCCACTATACGACATTCTGGAAAAGGCAAAACTAGGAAGACAGTAAAAAGATCAGTAGTTGCCAGGGGACGGGCAGTGGGAAGAATGAATAGATGGAGCACAGAGGATTTTCAGGGCAGTGAAACTTTCTGTATTATACTACGTATAATGTTGGATATTTGTCACTGTACATTTGTCAAAACCCACAGAATGTACAACACCAAGAGTGAACCTAGTGTAAACTATAAACTTTGGGTGATTATGACGTGTCATCATAGGCTCATTGATTGTAACAAATGTGTCACTCTGGTGAGGGATGTTGATAATGGAGGCGGCTGTGTGTGTGGAGTGGGGCAGGGGTTTATATGGGAAATCTGCATTTTCTGTTTAGTTTTGCTGTAAACCTAGAATTACTCTCAAAATGAAATCTATTTAAAAAGTTTTAGTAACTCTGAAAAATTCTAGTAGAGGTTTTAGTTTCAGAGATAGCCTGTTGTGAAATGACTGTCCTATGGGATTGGTTAATCATGGGTCTGCCACTCAAGAGGATGCTATGGAGCAGTTAATAAGAATGAACTGGGGGCGGCCGGATGGCTCAGTTGGTTAGAGCGTGAGCTCTGAAAAACAGCGTTGCCGGTTCAATTCCTGCATGGGCCAGTGAGCTGCGCCCTCCACAACTAGACTGAAGGACAACGACTTGGAGCTGATGGGCCCTGGACAAACACACTGTTCCCCAATATTCCCCAATAAAAATTAAAAAAAAAATGAACTGGAGCTCCACGAGGTCAGATAATTAAGTTCGTGAACTCATCCTAGAAAAAATGCTACATACCTCGTTGCTGAATATCACTATGGTCACCTTCAAAGTACTCCCCTTGGGAAGCTATGCACCGATGCCAGAGCCTAGTTCACCCGTCAAAGCAATTTTGGAACTCTTTTTCTGGAATGGCCATCAGAGCTGTCACCGTATTACCCTTGATGTCCTGAATGTCATCAAAATGTCTTCCTTTCAATATTTTCTTTGTCTTCAGGTAAAGGAAAGAAGTCTTTGGGGGCCAGATCAGGTGAGTAGGGAGGGTGTTCCAATACAGTTATTTGTTTACTGGCTAAAAACTCCTTCACAGACAGTGCTGTGTGAGCTGGTGCATTGTTGTGATGCAAGAGCCATGAATTGTTGGTGAAAAGTTCAGGTCATCTGACTCTTTCACGCAGCCTTTTCAGCACTTCCAAATAGTAAAATTTGGTTAACTGTTTGTCCAGTTGGTACAAATTCATAATGAAAAATCTCTCTGATATCAAAAAAGGTTAGCAACATCATTGCAACAAGTTCACAAACTTAATTGTCAGACCCCAGGTATGCTGCAATGGAGACACACTCCAGGCCTAGAGATACGTAAAGAAAAAAAGACGCTATAACAATACATACAGTGTGACACCATTTGTGTTAAAATACAAACAAATCAGGGAAGAGTGTTTGTTAATGCCCCGAAAACTAAGGGAAGGAGGGTGAGAGAGTCTTAGCAGTGGTTGCCTACCTCTTGGGATGGGAGGGTGGTCTCATACCCTCCTGTCCTGTGAGAATAGATTAGCTTTTAAATAAGTAAAAGCTAATTGTTTTAGGGAAGGCAATTCTTTTTCCTTGCCTCATATCAACAGACTGCACTAAGATGTGAATGTATACTGTGACCAGTGGTTATAAAACCTGTGCCAGCCTCAGACTCACAAAATCTTAATCATCAATTTCCACATTTGGTACCACCTGACCCTTAAGTGTTATAAAAGGAAATGTCATAACCAAGTAAGGGTGTGTCCAACTTAAAGAATTATTGTGAACCCCACATTTATATAATGCTTTATAGTCTAGAAAGGGCAAAAGTCCTTTGTAAAGAATTTGTATTTATGGAAGTGATATAAAATGCAAGCAGTACTCTTTTTTTTTTTATTGGGGAAGGGGAACAGGACTTTATGGGGAACAGTGTGTACTTCCAGGACTTTTTTCCAAGTCAAGTTGTTGTCCTTTCAATCTTAGTTGTGGAGGGCGCAGCTCAGCTCCAGGTCCAGTTGCCGTTGCTAGTTGCACGGGGCGCAGCCCACCATCCCTTGCGGGAATCGAACCGGCAACCTTGTGGTTGAGGGGATGCACTCCAACCAACTGAGTCATCTGGGAGCTCAGTGGGAGCTCAGCTCAAGGTGCTGTGTTCAATCTTAGTTGCAGGGGGCGGAGCCCACCATCCCTTGCGGGAATCGATTTGTTGAACCAGCAACCTTGTGGTTGAGAGCCCACTGGCCCATGTGAGAATCAAACTGGCAGCCTTTGGAGTTAGGAGCATGGAGCTCTAACCGCCTGAGCCACTGGGCCATCCCGCAAGCAGTACTTTTAAAGGTACCATAAGCAGAATGGCAAATGAGTCCTCAATATAAACATCTCCGAAAAATATCAAATAAATGCATCAACCTGTAACATCCCTGCCTGTAGCTATTATATAAACAATTATGAGAGAATTCACTTTACAAACATTTTAAAACCCTCCCCACATGGAAGATCACACAAACCTTTGGTTAAGGCACAGCCTAGAACAAATTAAAAGTGTGTCTTCAAAGCACTCAGATGTCACTGGGTTTTCTCTTAAGCTGCCTTTGTCTCGGGAGCAATCTAAGTCCCACCCAAAAACAGCATTGGAGGATCATGTGACATGGAACATCGAGGAACTCCCCATGTTCCCAACCTATCCACTCAGCCCAAACAGAGCAAAACCAGGTACACACAACGTGAGGACACTTTTGGTTACCCTTGATATATAAGAAGATAATGTTCCTCTTAATTACTAATTTTGAAAAATCTTTTGTGGTATTTTAAAAGAAGCTTTTAAATGTAGTAACATCATTAAAAATAAACTTTTCAGTGGGAAAAAATTCTCATTTTATGACAGACATCTGTGGGAAAGTATCACTTGATTGATAGGTAACTTTTCCAGATCACTATTTCTACCAAGGAAGCACACAGTGGCTTATGTAAGTTAAAATAAAATAGTAACAGCCATGGTTACCATTTATTGAGGACACACTAGTGTTTACAAGTACTCTCTTTAATCTTCACAATAACCCAATCTTCATATGTACCATTAGCCCCACTTTACAGATGAGAAAACAGAGGCAAAGAGAGAAAGCCTGCTCAAGATCACACAACTAGGAAGGGGTGTAGCCAGGACTTGATCCAGTTCTTCAAGAGCTCCAGGGCCATGTCCCTCTCCAGACAGGGCTGATGGGATAAGATATATGGGATAAGGGGTGCACAGCCAATTCAGAGCACAGCAATGACCTTGTAGTGGCCTGGCTGGATGATAGCTGATCTGATCAGACTTCATCTCTGAGAACAGGAACTAGGTGACCTGACAGCATCAGGGATCTGTGAGCTCACAATGTGCTCAGAGAGGGGGCCTGGAGGCAGCCTGGGGTCATGCAGGCACAGAAGCTTCAGAGAGGAAGAAGGGCTCAAGGCTGAACACAGGAGCCCTGTGGGTGCCCAGTCTCATTAATGCCAAGTGCAAGAGTCAAGATCCCATAGGACCTTGCTCCTGAGGTCCTAGAGATGTCTTTCCTGTGTCAAGCTGCCACCAGGTGACTGGTGGCTATGGACAATTGTGACCTCCCTTCCCCACCTGGGATAGCTATCGCCTCCCTCTATGGTTAACAGACTTTTACCATGTCCCGTGCAGCCAAGGGCCCAATTCATGACCCTCACTTCTTGGCTCTCTGGTATTTAGAGGCAGGGGGCCAATTGATTGTTTCAGCACAATTCAACAATGATTCATTTTTTCTGACAATGCTGTAAGCTGGCAGAGCTTAGCTGACTGGTTGTTGTATTCCAAATGGTGTCAACTGGAGCTCGGCTGGGGCTGGTCAATCCAAAATGTACATGACTGACACGACACCTTAGCCGGGGAAGCTGGAATAGCTGGAGACTGGCCAGGCCTCTCTTCAGATGGTTATTCATTAGTCAGTAGTCTGATCCAAGCCTCTTTACATGAACAGCTGGATTCCCAAAAGGCAAAAACAGAAGTAGCAAGGCCTAACAGGACCTTCCATTGCAATCCATTGGTCAAATCAAGTCACAGGGACAACCCAACTCAAAGAGAAAACAAATAGACTCCACTCTATGATGGGAAAAGTGACATGAGCACACAAGAATTTTTGGCAGCCATTGTTGCAGACAATCTACCACAAAATTAAAGTGGAAGTTGTTAAATCTTACTTGGCTACCAGGTGCCCTTCTGCCCTTCTCTCTTTCTTCCTTGTTCCTGCCTAGACTGTGGGTGTGATGATTGGAACTTCTGCAGTGATCTTGCAACCATAAGGTAACTGAAAGATGGAAGCTACACACTGAGGATAGCAGAAAGAAAGAGGGGAATTAGATTCATGGTGAGAGACAGGAGCTGCTACACTAGCTAAGAACGGCAGACTTCCAGAGTGTTTATGCATTAAAAAACTAACAAACAAAACAAAATAAAACCATAGACCTCTATCTTACATAAGCAATGGTTGTTTTTTTCCAGTGGTCACAGGCTCAAATGTGAACAACTGGCAGAAGGAATCACATAGTGTACAATGTGACATTTCCTATTGTTTAAAAATATAACTAATAGCATATATTAATCACTAAGTTCTGTGAGAGCCATAAGAAATATACTAAAGCAAGATGCAACATAAAGATTTGGTGGCAAGTACTTTGCCTCTAAGATACTAGGAATCAGTACCTGGGGGCTTATGAGAAAGTGTTAAGAGACTACTCAATATGTCCATGTAAACACTGCTTAAAAAACAAAAACAAAAAGCTTTTAATGTCTTTCAGCCAAAACTAAGCTTGAGTGTCTGTTCTGAACTCCCACCGTTTAGGAAGAAATCATATGCCCAGTGCAAATGGAGTCACCGTATCCTTCCACCATCCCTGTCCCAGTTTCTCATTTCCCATTCAGTCAACAATGCCTCTCCAATAATTGAAGCTTTACTTTCATGTCTGATTCATGGAAATGTAATATGCCTTTTACTCCCCTTTGCCAAGTTTTTTTTTTTTTTAAACTCCAAGTAAATAGGCATGTTTTAAAACACAAGAATAGAATTTTTACAGGTGTGTATAAGAGAACCCTAGTACCGGTAAATTGAAAAGTGGGAAGGACAGTTACGTGGTAGGTATTGCTGGCCTGAGTGGGACACACAGGCGAGTCTGCAATGACAAACTGCCCCTCAACTGTCAAGTACAAGAACAGGGGAAATGGCAGCGTCATAACATAACATATTTCTTTTGAAAAGTAACTGAGCTTGGCTATACCATTATTTCACTCACTTCTGTGTAGGGTTTGTCAAATATTTTATTTGACTTTTGTATATATTTCAAGTTGTTGGAGTATTTTATATTGCCATCTATTTTAAACTAGTAGTCAGCTACCTAAAACAAATGGACGCAGTCTTGAAATATATTTAAATACGATTAGAGTACTACTGCTGCTACATACGTTGAGAATTAGAGTAATAAATAATGCGTTCTGCTGATTTGCAACACTTTAATGTGAAAGTCTATTTACACTAAATGCTTTTCTGGAGAATCCTCTTCGAATGTTCATCAGAATATAGAAAAACACAGCTCCTTGCAACTTACCTCATAATCCAATTAAATGTTTATGTCTTATTTGATCATTTCTCAAAAGAAAACTTGTTGCCTACATGTTGCATACGTTACTGTGCCTACTATGACAACCTTGAAATTCCAACAATAACCAATGGATTCTTAACCAATGACCTCCTCTGATTCCAAAGATATGGGCAGGGTCATGCTCTGGACAGATGGCAGCCAGGACAGCGCTCTACCGCCAGCCTGAGCCCCCACCCAGCTGAGGGGTCCACCCGGCTCTGTGTTGCCCTGGTTTCTTTTTTTGACTTCCCATATCTTTTCTTATCTTTCTGTTCTTTGCTTTCCATTTCCAATCTCTCTCACTGCTCCAGCATCCACTGACTTTCAATCTTAAAACATCCCTAAAGTGGCGGCTGTTTCTTCCCTTTTGCAGCTCATCATTTACCCACGCAGTTACTCAAAACTCAGGGGCACAGACCCAAGCTCTACCACTGGTTACAAAATAAACGGTTTAGCCAAAGTCCTCAAGGGAATGATTAATGCCCAGCAGTAATAAAATAACCACTCTCCCGCCCTTCCCACTCACATCATCGCCTTAGCATGATTTATTTTTAAGACTAATACTGTGAAGCCACTTGGCAGCTGAAGGTCCTTCACATCACCTGACCCCAGCCCTGGAAGACACAGCTATCTCCGGGCCCCGTATCGTGGCTCACCAGCCGCCTTCGCTCTCTGTTTCAACCCAGTTTGCCCACTGACTGCTTGAGTCGTGTGACCCGACTCTGACCAAGACGCTGGAGTGGCTGGACCGCCGGGCTCACCTGGTTTTCTTGCGGATCCGGACGTGGGCTCACTGGGTCACTCGCGGACTCGGGCGTACGCTCACCTGGCTCACGCTCGGACTCGGGCACGGGCTCACCTGGTCACCGCGGAGCCGCACCTGGCTTTCCCCCTCCTGCCTGCGCCGCTGCGGCCGCTCTGGAAGAGGCTCTACGCTGCTGCAGCCTCGCATGCCGGGCTGAGCGGTCGGCAGGTAGTTCCAGCCAAGTTATCCCGTGTGCCTCGAAAGGGGTGGCTGCTGGAAATGGGTGTACTCTATTTCGCGGGGTCTTTGCGTTCCCAATGACCCCTCTAGGACAGTTCCCTCCGTACGCTGCCCAAGATCTCCCCCGCGCTCTTCTCTCCTTTCCCTTTGGTGAGGGAATTCGTTACCAGGCGCGGGGACCCATCGGAAACAGAAAACTACTTTTTCCCCCTGCTGGTGATTGAGAGGAACTGCATTTGGTGGAACCAACCTGTTAGGTTTCCTTCTTTCCTAACAGCGAAGGTTGGGGTTCTTCCCACCCACCCATATCAAAAGTTTTGAAAACTTTCCTTTTTACTCATTTTACCTCTTAAAGGGCCATATTAAGAGAAGGCAACGCATTGTCAGCCCCCAGACTAATGAGAATCTGAAAAATTAAGACATGCACAGAACCACTGTTTTTGTTTTTTAATTTATTACGGAAAATTGCAAACATGAAAGTAGGCAGAAGAGTATAATAAGGGTCTAGCTTTTGGTAATGGTTGGCTAACATACCTGCACATAACAATGATAAAAATCTAAGCAAAATATTTTTAAAAGTTATTTGAAGGCCTTGGAGATGGACCAAAAGAAGGCAGAAACTGGAGAGGGGACCACCCTTGAAAAGAATGGAAATTGCTGAGATTTGTGAGTTTAAGGCTTTTCACCTGAGGACAACCCCAATCCATGAGCAGTTCTAACGGCAGACAGCCACCACAACCTGACTAGCTTGAAGGGGACAGGAAACAGAGTTTGAGGTCACTGGAATTGAAAAGTTAAGGGAAATCCATGAAAAGGACGAACCCCCAAATAGGTGTTGTATTAGTTTTTTATTGCCGCCATAACAAATTATCACAGCCTAGCAGCTTCAAATGACACAGATTTCTTATCTGTCAGTTCTGGAGGTCAGAAATCCTGTAAATCAATGGTTTGACAGGCTGTGTTCCTTTCTAGAGGCTGTAGAGGAGAGACTGATTCCAGCTCATCGGGTTGTTAACAATTCACTAACCTGTGGTGGCAAGACTAAGTTTCTTGCCTTCTTACTGGCTGTCAGCTAAGGGTTGTTTCCAGCTCCTACTGGCCACTGCTGTATTCAATCACTTGAGGCTTCCTTCCTCTGTCTTCAAAGCCAGAAACTTTGGGTTGGAGTCCCTTTCATGCTTCAAATCTGTCTTTCTTCTGTCTCATCTCTGACCCAGCCCAGAAAGGTTCTCTGTTTTTAAGGAATCATGTGATTAGATTGGGGCCACCCAAATTCTCCAGAATAATCTCTCCATTTTAAAGTCAGTAAACTTAATCACATCTGCAAAATCCCTCTTGCTGTGTAAAGTAACATATTCACAGGTTCCAAGGATTAGGAAATGGACATTTTCAGGGGGCCATTGTGCTACCTACCAGAGTCTGCTCTCCAATGCCTCAAAGATGTCACACTCTAATATCAATAACTACATTAAATACAAATACATGAGGCATGCCAATTAAATGACAGAGATTGTCCGACTGGATTAAAAAAAATAAAAACAAGACCCAACTGTATGCTATAAAAAATAAAAATAAAAAAAGCAAGCAGGACTTTAACTACAAAGACACAAATAGGCTGAAAGAAAAAGGATGGAAAGAATTATACCATGCAAAGAGAAAGAATAAGAAATCTAAAGTGGTCAACAAGCATATGAAAAGATGCTCTCCATCTCTAATCATAAGAGAAATGCAAATCAAAGCCACAAAGAAATATCATTTCACATCCATTAAGAGCGCCACTATCAAAAATAAAAAACAGACAATAGCAAGCATTGGTGAGGATATGGAGTAATTGGAATGCTTGTGTTCTGTTGGTGGGACATTAAATGGTGCAACCATTATGGAAAACAGTATGGAGGTGTCTCAAAAATTAAAAATAGAATTACCATATGATCCAGCAATTCCACTTCTGGGTATTTATCTGAAAGAATTCAAAGCAGGATCTCAAAGAGATATTTGCACACCCATATCCATTGCAGCATTATTCAAAGTGGCCAAGATATGGAAGCAACCCAAATGTCCACTGACAGACAAATGGATGAAGAAAATCTGGTACATACGTATAATAGAATATGCAGCATTTAAAAAGAACAAAATCCTGTCACATGTTACAGCATGGATAAACCTCAAGGACATTAAGCTAAGTGAAGTAAGCCAGTCACAAAAGGACAAATACTGTATGATTACACTTGTATGAAGTACCTAAAGTAGTCCAACTCTTAGAAACAGAAAGTAGAATGGTGGTTTCCAAGAGCTGTGGGGGAAGAGGAAACTAGTGTTTCATGGGTATAGAGCTTCAGTTTCACAAGATGAAACAGTTCTAAAGGTCTGTAGCACAACAGTGTAAATATACTTAACACGACTGAACTGTACACTTAAAATTGTTAAGATGGTAAATGTAGTGTTGTGTTTTTACCACAATAAAAACAAAAAGAAATCTGAAGTGGCTATATTAATATTTGATAAAATAGACTTTGAGACAGAATATTCTATAGAAAAAGAGGGAAATTTCATAATGATAAAACGATCAACACATCAGGAAAACATTACAATTATAAGAGTTAACGTACTTCATGTCAAAACTTCAAAATACCTTAAGAAAAACTAACAGAACTAAGGGGACAAATAAGCAAACCCACAATCATAGTGAAAGATGCTAAGACCCTGCTCTTGAGAATTAATAGAACAACTAGACACACATAAAAATATTAATGAATATATAGAATATCTAGAAAACACTATCGTTCAGGGGTTGATGAACTATGATCTACAGGCCAAATCCCACAAATGAAGTTTTCATGGAAAACAGCCATGCCCATTTGTTTGTATATCGTCTATGGCTATCTGTGGATGCTTTCACAGCATTGAGTAGATACAACAGAGACTATAATCGCTTGAAAGGCTAAAATATTAACTACAGAGCCCTTCACGTGAAAAGTTAGCTAACTTTCTACTCATTTCAAGAGTGTTTGTGATTGCTTGTTGGAGCATTTGTATAATAACTGCTTTAAAGTCTTTGTCAGATAATTCCAACATCTGTGTCAGTCTTGCTGGTCTGTTGAGTGTTTTTCCCCATGTGGGTTGAGATTTCTTGGTTTTTCATATGCCGAGTAATTTTGAATTGTCTGCTAGAAATTTAAAATTTTATGTCATGAAAATTATGTAATGAGGTATTATTTAAGTCCTGTGGAGGGTGTACATATTTTTGTTTTAGGCACTATACCTGCTTAGGTTCAGGCTACAAGTTCAACCCACCTTCTGTGAGCTGTGATTCAAATAGAAGTCCAGTTTTCAAAGTTTTTGCAGTGCCATTCGGATAGATCCTGAATATGTGTTACTCAGTAGTCATGTGGGAGCTGGTCAATGATCTGTTAGTTTGGTTCTTAAAGTCACTGGTATACTGATCAGATCCGTGTGTACACAGCTCGGTGGTGAGCCCAGAAGTTCATATATAACTTTATAGGATTTTACCATAGAAAGAGCTCCTCTCTCTCTACAATCTCTGCAGTACATTCCAGTTCCCTGCAATTTCCCTTTTGGTTCTATGGCCAGGAAGCTGGGGCCAGAATGTGACTCCACTGTTGTGTACTTTTGTTACTGCTCCCATCTTTGGCCAAGTGGCAGAAGACAGAAAGGGTGGGGGGAAGCTATAGAGATCCGTCAATTGAAGAAGAATGTTCCCCTTCTTCAGAGTTTTGGCTCCTGCTGGTTCCGGCTGTGGCCTTTGCTGCTGCCACCACGGGATGGCTTGGGGACTGGGGCTCAAGAAAAATGGAGAGAAGGAAAAAAAAACACAGAATTTCACACTCTCTCACTGGGTGTTAGGCATTTCCTGTTACTCAGCCGGAACTGAAGGGCTCCCCTGCAGATCTCTCTACACACATTCCATGCCCACTTCTGGGCTTCTGGCTGCAGATATCAAAGCAACAAAAACGGTAAACTCACCTTTAGCTCACTGGTACTTCAAGTCTTCTCCACGCAGCCTGCTACTGTTTACTTTTCAGTTTTCCTCTCGGTGTTCTATGCATTCTGTCCATTTTATAGTTGCATTCAGTGGGCAAGTATGAAGGCCAGGGTGGCAGGAGCAGTGTGATGGTGGGCAGGTGCAACAAAGTGGGGTCTGAGGTGAAGCAGCGACCAGCATGCAGGGCCCTGGAGAGCACGTCCAGGGACTCACGTTCCAAGTGAAATGAGGAGCCTGGAAAGGACTCTAAGCAGGGACACTCCCGTGTCCCAACAAATGATTTACATTTTAAGAAGGCCACTTTGACTGCCCTCTGAAGAATGGACTGGGAGAGAAAAAGCAGGCAAGAGCGGAAGCAGATAAGGAATGTAGGGAGCTGTGGTAGGTGTGCAGGCAAAAGAAGAGGGTGGCCAAGAAGGGAACAGAAGTGGGCAGAATCTTGATTTGCTTCTGGTGGGGAGCCTGCAGGCCCTTCGGGCAGACTGGCTACATGGGGCACAGAGAGGGAGCAGCAATGCGGCTTCATGGGGCTGAGAGGGAAGAAACCGGACAGCAGGGCAGGTTGGTGGGGGAAATCAATAGTGGTATTTGGGCCCTACTGCATCTGAGAAAACAAGATGCAAAATAAGTACAGATGCTGAGGAGGCATCTGGATATCGGAGTTTGGTGCTCAGAGCAGACAGAAGAGGAACACTTGAAGGAAACTATGCTGAGAGGCAGGGAGAATACTTGTACAAGCACATATAGTGCATGTCCCCTCTTTTCTGTGAAACAGATATAGAATCTAGAAACAGATGCAACTATGTTTTTAAAAAATGTATATACGATAGACTGGCATTTTACCTATGCCATGGGGTTGTTAGGATTACATGAATACAAGTAAGATGCTTAGAAAAGTGCTGGCACATTCAGTGTTCATCGGAACCTTTGTGGTTTTTTTAAGTTCAATTCCAATGGAAAAAGACAAGTTTACCTAGTAAGAGATCTGTGTATAACTTGCTGTCCATCTGGGGAAAAAAATGTTAATTGGATGCTTTACCTTATACTTAAGTGAAAATACATTTCATATCAATTAAAGATGTGCATGGAAAAAATCAAACTAGAAAAGTATGAGAAAAACCTCTGGATGAATAGTTAGTTATCTAGCCTTGGCATAAACAAAGACTTTTTAAGTTCCACAGAAAACCCAGACCCAATAATGAAGAGTCTGACCACATGCAAAATTCTGCATGGCAAAATGCTATAAACCATGCCAAGGATAAGAAGCAGGAAAATACTGCGTTATATATGACAAGCAGAGGATGAATTTCCCCCAAATACAAAGATCTCCTAGAAATTGATAAACAACCCAACAGAAGATTTCTCTTCACAGGAGAAAATGCAAACCACCAAATATATTAAAGGAGGCTTTATCTGCTAGTATTTAGGTGAACTAATAGCCCTCGTCCTTTCACCCGTCCAGTTTGACCCAGCTTTCTCAGACATTGATGCTGGGAGCGTGAATTGCTACAACCTTTTTTTGAATGGTCTGGCAAATAAAAAATGTGCATATCATTGCACTCAGTAATTTCTCTTTTAGGAATTCAGACAGAAGACATAAAAAAGCACCAGTATGTGTGCTTCTCCACTGTTTGAATTAGGAAAGCACTAAAAGAAATTTGAATGGCCGTCAATAGGAAAATGGTTGAATAAATTACATTACATTTTGTAATGTTAGCTGTTAAAAAGCATATGTGAGAACTACCTATAGTGACTTGGAAAGATGTCTGTGACCAATTGTTAAGGAAAAAGGCAAATTATGTGGTAAGGGACTAACATTTTATTTTTGGTTTTGGTATTTTGTATATGTGTGTACGTTTTTGTTTTTTTGGTGCGTGCGTGTGTGTGTGTGTGTGTATGTGTGGTGAGTGGTGGTGTTTACACATTCATGCATGCACTTATGTGTGTAAGGATGTAGAAGGAGAAGATACCCAACTGACAACATTGATCACCTCAGAGAGGTAAGATGGAAAGGTGGGAAGAGCAGACATAATAACTTTTCTTTTGAAAAATTAAAAATTGTCTATATATATATAGATGTAAATATATACTTTCTCTTTACAAACCTTTGTATCATTGGACTCCTTGTTAAAATTAAAATGAAGGATAAATAAGGATAATAAATATGCAGAATACAGATATATATAAAACAAGTCAATGCCCAAAGGGAAATAACCCAATTTAGAAATGGGCAAAGGGCTGGAACAGACATTTCTCCAAAGAAGATATACAAATTGCAAACAAAACACGTGAAAAGATGCTGAATGTCATTAGTCATTAGGGAAATGCAAATCAAAACTACAATGAGATGCCACTTCGCAACCACTAAGATGGGTAGAATTAAAAAACAAAAATGGAAAATGGGTGTTGATAAGGGTGTGGAGAAATTGGAACTCTTGTTACACATGGAATTACCATATGACTCAGCAATTTCACTCCGAGGTATTTAAAGCCAAAAGAATAGAAACACAGGTATTCAAACAAATACATGTTCATGTTCATAGGAGCACTATTCACAATAGGCAAAGATAGAAACTATTCAAATATTCACCAACAAATGAATGGATAAACATGTGGTACATACAATGTAATTATTATTCAGCCACAAAAAGGAATGAAGTTCTAGTATATGCTACCAGGTGAAGGAACCTCAACAACATTACACTAAGCAGAAAAAGCCAGACACAAAAGATCACAAGTATGATTCCACTTACATGCAGACAGGGACAGAAAGCAAACCAGTGGTTGCCAGGAATTGGGAGCAGGGAAGGAGCAGCAACTGCTAAATGGGGAATGGGGTTTCCTTTAAGGTGCTAGAACTGTTTCAGAACTAGATAACAATGGTGTTTGTGAAACATTGTCAATGTATTAAATGCTACTGAATTGTTCACCTTGAAACGGTTCACTTTATGTTGGGTGAATTTCAATTAAAAACAGGAAAAGAAAAAAAGAAAAAAGCTCTCTTGTGCACATGCCCAGAGCAGGCTGGACTCGGAATCTCTTCTCCCAGGCTGAGGCCGCGATTCTCTCAGGGGTCTCCCTGCGGCCCCGCATCCTCAGCCAAAGTCAAAACCCCGGTTCGAAAATTTAAAGGGCGACATGGGCTTTGGAAATCACAATAGGGGTGTCAAAAAAAGAGTAACAGGAGAGAAAGAGAAGCTGGTAGGACACTCGGCTCCTTACACTGCCACCCCCTGACGGGTCAAGTTTCTCCGTCCAGGTTTGGGGCTAAGGAGCACCCGCACTGGGCACCCCAAGCTGGGCCAAGGGCGGGAAGAGGGTCCGACTACGCGTCGGGCAGACGCGAAAGAAACCGGAACTGCTCACCGAGGGCGCGTGTTTCTGGAGGGAGCTTGAGGGCCGATGTCACTGTACGCCGGTAACCCAGCTTCCGGAGTCTCCTTTTGTTACCGGGTCTTAGCGGCGTGGGGACGGCGGTGGCGATGAGGCAGAAGCACTACCTTGAGGCCGCGGCGCGGAAACTACGAGACAGCTGCCCGGGCCAGGCCCGCTATCTCCTGTAAGAGGCACGGGAGGGGACGCGGGAGGGGACGCGGGAGGGGACGCGGGAGGCGCGAGCGGCCAGGAGGTGTTTTCTCACGGGTCTGTTTCTCTTTTTACAGCTGGACCTACGGTTCGTCACAAGGTAGGGGGAACGTCGGTCGGCTGGGGTTCAGGCTCTCGCCGCCCCGCTCCCCGCCCTTCTGCACGGCGGTCAGAATCATCCAAAAGAGAAATCTGATCGACCCACTGCCCTCATAAGCCCCTTCCCCGCAGAAGCTTCTCAGTTTTGTGAAAAATCCAAATTTTCATGTGTCTTAACTTACCGGACCTACTAGCAGCATCCGACACGTTTATCAGTCTTCTCGACTAGTTCCCTCATTGACGTCCAGCTCATCACAGTTCACCTCCAGCCTCTTCAGCCAGTTTGCTTTCCTCCTTCGGCCCTGCTTTCCCGTCTCTATAGATGGTGGCGTGTCCCGCTACTCTGTCGTTGAACCTCTTTCCTAGCTACACTCACTTTCTTGGTGACAGTGTTTCATCTAGTCTCATGAGTTTTAAATGCTGTAGACTGAGGACTTCCACATTTATATCCGCAGCCCAGACCTCTCCCCTGAAACCGAAACTCAGATGGATGCCTTCTTGACAAGGTTGGAATATCTATTAGGCCAAAACCCGAGCTTTACCCCCAACACAATTCTTCCCATTTGGTAATGGTAACTCATCTTTAATCAGCCTCACAACCTTGGGGCCATTCCTCCCCAAGCCAATATGACAGCAAATCCTATTGGTTTTAAAATATATCCCCAATCTAGCCACTTCTCATATCCATTTTACCACTAAATCATCAGTCTTTCTCCTGGATTACTGCCGACAGGTCCAATCTCAATCCAGCAACCAAAGCGAGCCTAATAAAAACCTAATCTAGATCCTGGCACTTCTATGCTACAAACTCTCAAATGACTTCCCATCTCAGAGGAAAAGTGAAAATCTTCTTAAAGGACTACAGGCCTTACATCACAGGATCGCACTACCTTTCTGACCTGTTCTTCCTGTTGTTCATTTAACTTTAACCACTATTAGGCTGTTTCACAGACTTTGCAGCTGTCCTTGCTAATGTCTGGAACTCTTATCTCATGTCTGCTTGGATTTCTGTCTCGCTTCCTATGGTCTCAGCAAATGTCACTCCAGGAAGCCTTCCCTGGCTACCCTGTTAATGATGACAGCAGCTTCGTCGTCACTCCCTATTTCCTTCCTGTCTTACTTTTTTCTTCCCAGCACTTAACATTCGGTTTTGTTATATTTATTGTCTCCTCCAAGAATTGTTCATTGCTGTATGTCCAACACCCAGAATGGTGCCTGGCACTTAACACTCAAAAATAGGAATTTTACATTGAGTAGAGCTAAGTTACAATCATGGTACTTAGCTCTTTGTAGTGCTATTGTATCCCTAGTACTTAGTATAGTGCTCACCAATAAACAGTTACTGAATAAAGAGACGGTATGCCCACCTTACTTTTTGTATGAGGGTGTGATGTATCACCTTCACACCCTCACCTTTCCCTCAGTAGCCATGCTTTCTTTCACTGTACTTCTACCTGAAAGCCCTTTACCCATAATGGGTGCCATCTCCAAATACAGATAGAATTTGTTGTCATCTGTGACAGACTTTGTCAAGCTATCTCAAGTGTTTCTGGCTGGTCTAGGCAGTTTAATAATTTCCAGGGCATTTAAATCACATTCTGTTACAGTTCTTACCAGTCTTATCTTCATTTGTTTAGGGCTACCCTAGAAAATGAGTTCTTTAAACATAGCAACTCTTTCACTTCCATATTTGTGTCTCCACAGCCTGGCATGGTAGATGGTCAGTGAATGCTTTGATTTATAAAGGGTCTGGGGCAAGTCTGTTGTCTTCTTAACTTGTACTGAGATAGCTACCTGCAGACAAAGCCCAGCCCACAAACCACTAAGTTGTGCTAATTAGTTTAAAAAGAAACAAAATGACAGTAAAATTTATTTGATAAATGTGTTTGTAAAATAGGTGAGACATACAGCCCTTTTTACTTAGAAGCAAGTAATGAGCAATATAGCAGAATGGGAATTCCCTATCTGTTGCTAAAAGGAGTAAATAGATAGAATTAGTGTTTTGCACAATAAATTATTGCCAGTTTATCTTTTTATAAATTCTCATATTTTGAGTTTGCTTAAGGAGAATGTATATCTGCTTATATCAATATACTTTTTCACATTTATAATAAAAACGGGTAATACAATATTCTGATTTGCTGAATCATGAATTTCATTTGTATAATTTTAGATGCTAAAAGCACTTTTGAAGGAACATGTCCTTACTGTTTCCAGTTGCTGGTTCTGGATAACTCTCGAGTGCGCCTCAAACCCAAGCCCAAATTGACAGCCAAAATACAGAAACTTCTTAATCGAGAAGCAAGAAATACACTCAGATTTAAAGAAGCAAAAATTGTGCAAAAGTATAAAGACTCCAAAAGTGTATTGGTAAGATGTGTAACCTAAAATTTTCTATACCAGTATGTGTAAGCTAGAATTTTCTTTCACTTAAAATGATGTTGATTAAGAACAAGCCTCAACATAACTCAGATATTTGTACCGTGTTGCCCCGAAAACAAGACCTAGCCGGACAGTCACCTCTAATGCATCTTTTGGAGCAAAAATTAATATAAGACCCGATTTTATAAGACCCGACTGGGTATGATATGATGATATATGATATAATATGCTATGATATGATATGATATACCGGGTCTTATATTATTTTTTGCTCCAAAAGATGCATTAGAGCTCATTGTCCGGCTAGGTCTTATTTTCGGAGAAACGGGGTAGTAGTATATACTTAGATTGTCAAATCATATACATAAAAATTTTTTCTAGTGATTACTGTTTCATCAAGAGTACAGCTTATTTTGTTTTTCACAATTACTTAAAACCAAACATCATGGGCTCTCAACTGTTTTCAGATCTCATTATTGAGCACAATTCTTTTCACAAATTTGAGGATTTCTTGAGCTGACCAATGTGACTTCACGTGAACTGCAGCTAGTAGCAATAAATTATTTTCTCAGTTAATAGTCCTTTTCTTCAAACAACAGTACCTTCGTAATTAGTTATCAGTGTCACTTCATCCCCTCTCCATGTCAGAGTATGTATTTATGCCCAACAAAGGTAAGTATCTTATGTTCATTCATAACCTTTAGTGAGGGTCTGTCTTGTGTCGAACAGTGCGAAGTATGAGAGATATAAAATGGAATAAAACAACCGAAATCAAATTACTTATGGCTTATTATCTAGAGACCAGTATCAGATACTTTACCTGCATGTTTATGTTACCATTTATCAACTATTTGAGTGCCTGCTTATGACCAGGCACTCTGCTGGGCCCTGGGCGTTGAAGGCTTATTGTCTGGCCCAAGACTCCAATTAGTAATTACTTGGAACTGCCATGTTTAGGAGTTTACCAGTATTGGACAGGTAAGTACATTTTGCTTCGTCATAAAATTGACCTTTAATCTATATCCAGTCTCTTCAAAAAGTATAAAGCACTTATATAGACCTTTGATATATGAAGACATTTCATTTGCATTTTCATCTGCTCATGAACATCAGAGTACTTCTCAGCTAAACGAGCTTGTATTAATTTTGTTGAGGCCTGTGCATTGTGAGTCAGATATGTAGAAGAAAGGCATTTAACTAGAAAATGGACCATTTCTTGAAAAATGAATCCTGAAAAGAAAATCAACCTCTAGAGTTAATGAAGTGAAGAGGTTTGAGTATGTGAGAATTCATTTGAATGGTTTTTATAAATTACTTTAGACCTGTATTTACAGAATCACTAGATTTGAAAGGTTCACTTTTGTGCCATGTTTTATTGTGAAAAGGCTTGGAGTTCATCTGTAAAAAATGTTACATGTCTACTGCCATTATAAAGAACATCCAGGTAAAGGGTATCATTCCCAGTCTCCTTTTGCATTCCCCCCCAAACATGGTTTTACATGGAGAAAGTAGAGACTTTGTTATCTTTAAAAGGTGTTTTAAATACAAATGTTTAGCCATTAATTTTTTCATTGGAGATGTTCTCATTTTAAATTTGTGTTTTGTCTGATTCCTGCGGCTAGACTACAAGCTCCCAGGGCAACCTCTGTCAACTCACCCTGTAGTACCTGGTATAATCCCTTATATATAAGAATTTAATGAACATGTAGTTTATTGGCTTAAATTGAAGAGAAATCAGGCCAAATATTTCTTCTTTTTATGGTAGTTGATTACTTGTAAAACATGTAACAGAACAGTTAAACATCATGGTAAAAGTAGAAGCTTTCCGTCAGCATTGAAGAACAATCCTATCACTCCTACACGGAAACTCAGCGTGAAGACACCAGAGAGAAAAACTCGAAGTTCTGCGAAGCTGAATCATGATAAGTCTGGTTCCAGAGGCAAGAGCCCAGCATTGATTTTCAGGTATCTTAATTCGTTAAGCTCTTTGAAATGCCATTAACTCCTAAGTGTTTCTTCTAATTTCCTAATTACACTCCCTAAATTTGCCATGCGGTTCAGGCCTTTTCCCCCTTTTTTCCTCGATGTCCTTTTCTTCTCTAGTGTCATATACTCCCGTATCTTCCATTCTCCTCTCGGCATGACTTCCAGGTATATTCCTCTAACTTCCAACCTCTACCTGGGCCTGTTCCCAGCTGCCTGCTAAGTATATCCACTTCACCCCGCCACATGTCCCCACAGCTAACTCCTCAAGCCCGCCCATCCTCAATTCCTTATTCCTGAACAAACATGCCCTTCTGGACATTCTGACCTGAAATGCTGTCGGTGACTCCTGAGTTGATGACTCCTGCTGCCTTGGGCCTTGTCCGGTTAGCCGCCAGTGCTACCTATGCTACTTCCCTGTGTCTGCATCTGTTTTCTCCTGCTGCTACTGTCTCTTCAGGGCTTTATTCACTTTTTGCTGGGGCGGCTACAATAATTTTCTGAGTTTTCCTGTTTAAACCCTCCTAGTGATTAGAAGAGTGATTAGAAGAACCTCACTCTGTAGCATGTGGACCAAATACTCCCGCATGGCTTTCTAGACCTTACTCTCTGGCACCAATCTGTCTGCCCATCTTACTTTGCCTGAATTCATCCTATATGTCAGCAAAATTGAACAAGTCAAGTTTACTTTCCTGCTCTAAACTTTGTTCTTGCTATGTCTTCTACCAGAAATTCCTGTGGAAATCTAACTGAATAGGGATTAGTCAAATGATATGAAGTTAACTATAACTGGGCACATGTTCTATTTTTAATAATCCTCAATACTGTATTCATTACAATAGTCAATAAATTTAATTCCATAGAAACTGTAAAAGGAATTTTTGAATATTTTGTTATAGAAGAGAAAGTGAGTCTGATAGTTTCTTGAACACAACAAAATTCAGGAAGGACTGGATTATCTCTGTGTATTGACCGAATTTTCTTTATACTGAGTTTGATGTTTATAAAATTGGGTAATAATTAAAATTTCAAGTCCGATTTTCTCTATATTCTCAATTTAATTATTTTGATGTTTGTTACCATGGGAATTCATCATGGACATTTCCACTTTATTGGATAAATATAAATAAAAGAAAATTTGGTGTATTTAAAAATAATCAGGGGCAGCCGGTTAGCTCAGTTGGTTAGAGCATGATGCTCGTAACACCAGGGTTGCCAGTTCAATCTCCGCATGGGCCACTGTGAGCTGCGCCCTCCACAACTAGATTGAAACAACAATTGGACTTGGAGCTGATGGGTCCTGGAAAAACACACTTAAAATAAATAAAAGTTTTTTTAAAAAAGTTAACTATTTAGACTAGACTGCTTCTTAAATATATTTCACATTTATCTTATCGATGAGGAGTCAGAAGAGGATTCAGACTGACAAACCCCAAATAAGCGATCAGGGGATGGAACACAATTGGCAGGAATGAAATAGAAAGAGGCGTAAATATACACATACCAGATGGGGAATCGTTTTTTGAATGAGTATTTTCAGAGGGCCTCCTCTGTGCATGGCACTATTAAAAAGCACTGAAACATATAATTAGTATTACAAAGTGTCTGCCCTATGGAGCTTACATTCTGGGGGTAATAAGATACAATGGAATGGTACCTACATGTGTAGGTTGAGATCCTTTACTTCTGAAAAAGGAAGTGGTCTTGAGCTATGAAGAGGTAATATGTTTTTAAAGTCATTGCGAATCTTGATGTCAGACTTAAAGGGAACCCAGACTTGACACTTTACCTTTAGCCTTCTCTTTCAGATGTGATAGAAGCTTCCAGAACCACCCAGTATACCAATTAAATGTTGCCTATAGCCCATTTAGTGAGGACGATTTGGGGAATGATTGTGCTTGGTATAGCTACTGTTTGTATATGGCCATAATACAGAAGAGCAGAAAATGATTCTAGTAGCAGTTATATAGGCTAACTAAACAGGAAGAAAACTTTTTAAATTCATTTGTTAGCATACCTAAGTGTGGTTTTATGTTTCTTTTCAGAACACCTACCTCTGGACAGTCAACACCCACTTGCTCCTCAAAGAAAACAAAGAAACACTTCTCTCAACTAAAATTGTTACTTAGTCAGAGTGAATCCCAAAAGAAAACAAAGGTTGACTTCAGAAATTTCTTATCTTCTTTGTGAAGGATGGACTATGAAAACAAGAAATGTTTAATGCAATTTCTGAAACTAAAGTTAGAAAAACAGCTTTATGAGAGGGTCTACTAACTCCTTTCTGGATTTCTGTAGCCTTATTGCTAATTCAAAAAAAGGATCAAGTATCTGTGTACTTGTTTTCCCACAAGCATCTGCATGACTACATACTAGTAAAATCTTAACATTCCTATTTTGCATGCAAAAGTAGATATATGGGACATTCTTGATTATAGATGATTCAGTCGGACACCAAATTTTTCATTTTTACAATTTTCTATTGTTTCTTTGGTAATATTTCACCATCAGTGGCATCATGTGCTCTGGTGAAGACTTATTTCTAGTTCTAAAATTTACATTAGAACCTAAGAGTTTAGCTGTCTCAATTTTTTCTGGAATACAGATATACTTTTTAAAAATGTAGGCTAGGATGGTATTCAACCTGTTTTTTAAAAACTCATTAAATAAATAATTTAGATACTTTAAACTATGATCTGTTTCCAAGCCTTTCTCCTGCTTACAGTTTAAAACTTATTTTTCTCCCATTAGGGCTTGGTAAACTGAAAAGTCAAGGTTATTAACGAGTAGGTCTTGTAGTTGTGTGAAGTGAAATTACACCAGCTAGTGTCAGTATTAAAGAGGGATGGTGAGATCATCATTCTGAACTTGAGACTAAGCCACAGGCTGCGGGGCTGGGCCTTCCCTTTGTGTCCACAGCACCAAGCATAATACTTTGGTCATGACAGATAATTCCCCTTTCTGGCTAACTTCTCATTGGAACATCTGTTTCTCTTGAACTCTTGCTCTTCTGTTTGCTTACCCCTCTCCCTGATCACTCAGCCATAGTGAGCTCTTTGCAGTTCTCAGAACACACCATCTTTTTGCCAGCTTTGGGCCTTTGCACATAGTTTTGGAAACCGCTGTCTACTCCAACCCCACTGCATTATGGGGGGACACTTTTTTTTATCAACAGTACTGGTGACCCTATAGTTTGTTTCTGATTGTGTCTCTAACTGCTTATGAGCTCTGTGCAGGTCTGGGTGATCTCACCTGGGCCACTAGCACCTAGTTTCCTGCCCAGCACATAGCACAAGCTCTGCAAATATTCCTGCACTACAACATTTTAATTCCAGTTCCTTAGCCCAGTTGTTCCACACTAGGTTTAGAAGTAAGATCTTTTCCAGCCACATTACTGGGAAGTGGATAAGAACTAGCAAAAGTAGGAACTCCTACGGTAGGTGGAGAGTTTTTACATATCCTTAGCTGCAAGTGAAGAACATGGATCCGTAGCTTGCTTTTCTATTTGGCAGAAAGGGCCTTTGGGCATCTCTAAAGTTATTTAAATTATAGTGTGGATACAAAACTCTTAGAAGAAAATAGGACTAAATCTTCAAGAACCTTGGATTAAGCAATGGTTTCCTAGATATAACACCAAAAGCACAAACAACAAAAACATAAATTGGACTACATCACAAAGACTTGTGTGCTTCAAATGAGGATACCATCAAGAAAGTGAAAAAACCCACAAAATGGAAGAAAAAATATTTGCAAAGTATGTATCTGTTAAAGAACTCTTAAAATTCAATAATAAAAAGACAAAACATGGACAAAGAATCTGAGCAGACAGTTCTCCAAAGAAAATAAATGGTCAGCAAGGTATATCCTTGCTCCTAGGTATATCCCCAAGAGGACTGAAAGCATGTTGACACAAATCTGGCATATGAATATTCACTGCAGCATTATTAATAGCCAACAAGTGGAAACCCAAATGTCCTGAGATGTGGAGCCAGGAACAGCAAGCACCACTGACCCTGTGGACTGCAGCAAGCCTATGCTAAACTAAAGGCAGCCATCGTGAGGGTGAAAAGGGGATCCTCGTGAGCCAGAAAGGGAAGGGGTGAGCAGAACCCTGAGAGAGGAAACCAAATCAACAGGAATAGATGGAAAAGGGGCAAGAGGGAACGAGGATCTAATAATTGTCTCAGTATCACAAAGAACTCTGGTGTCACAGAGCTGATCTGTAGGCTAAAATCATGTTCAACATGTCCTAGTTCATGCTATCCATTATTCTCACCCTCAGCACAGCCCCTTGGGCTTTAACTGCAAAAAGGACAAGTGATGTTTAATGTGATCCCTTTAGATTTTAGAACAATTAAGTAATGTTCCTAAGTATATCAACCCGGAGAGGGGCAGCGCCAGTGGATGAACTGGGACTCAAAATACAATTGCACATTGGAGACATTGCTCTACTTTAAAGCCGAGTCATTTTCTCACTGGTGCCTCTCTTGCTTGCTTCTCTCCTGTTAGGTTAAGAAAAGGCAGCCTACCCAACAGGGCTAGTCTGGTCATCTAGCCTGGGTGTCACCCCTCCTCTGACTCGAGGCTTTGTCAATGGAATAGTCCTTCCTTCACCTTCAGCTTCTCCCTCTAATGGTTCCTTCCAGTCAGCACTTTTTTTTCTTCAGTAAACCATTTCCTTGATATATAACATACACAGAAATGGTCAAAACTGACCACAAGCTTAACTCAGGGGCCTCTGCTGGACTTGGAAGGCACTGTACCTGCCTCTGCATAGCTCTTCTCACACAGGGGCCGGATGACATTCGTGCCTGGGTGCCTCCCAGTCTGAGCTCTGGGGGCTGTAACCCCAAAGCAGAACTCAAAGTGTTCAATTTGTTTCTGTCTGGCCTGGGACTAAACTTATAATGAAATACAAATAGGAACTTTTCAGAATAAAAGTCAATTTGCATATAATACTAATTATTTGAAAAGAAAATCCTAATTTTGATTTTAAAAAATATGGAGACAATTTTACACAGACTAGTTTTAATTAAGTACAATCTTTATTTTCTATTTTGATGCTCAGAGAGCGCCTTTTAGGCTGACTTCTTTATTCTTTCAATTGCATCAGAACTCTGAAAGCAGCCTCCTTGCTTTCTTGCAAAGAAAAGTCC
The DNA here is from genome assembly GCF_057876585.1 of Rhinolophus sinicus. Taxonomy (NCBI): domain Eukaryota; kingdom Metazoa; phylum Chordata; class Mammalia; order Chiroptera; family Rhinolophidae; genus Rhinolophus; species Rhinolophus sinicus. The sequence continues at coordinate 88,041,826 of NC_142504.1, forward strand.
CAGGACCACCCTCGGCCCTAAGACATGGCAGCAGCCACTCTCCAAGAAACCCTGTTACTTTTGAGCTGACATTAGTAGTGACGCAAAATTAGGATGTTGGGGATACTTTTACTGAGGGATAGAAATGGCATTTCTATATTAGACCATGCCAGAAGCAGAGCTGGAAAACAAATTCTTAAAAATCCTGAGTTCTCATATTTAAAATTTAACTCATATTACCAAATGCCCAGTTGAATGTTTTAACCCAACCAAATAATAGTTGATAAATCATACAATTATTCCTTTAATTAAAATTCTTACTTCTAAGAATTACTTGTTTCGTCCAGTACAGCCTACTAATCTTTGTGGTCCTGCCCTGCAGAACCTGGCTGTGCTATTTATTAACTAATCTTTAATACTTAATTTCTGAGTCTGTTTCCTTATATGTAAAATGAGGATAGTACTTACTTTGGAAAAATGCTGTGAGGACTGAATGAGATGATACATGAAAAGCACCTATAAGAGTGGATGGCATATTGGAAGTGCTCAAGCAATTTGCTATTATCAGATTTAAAAAACCTATAAGAGTATCAACACCAACCACTATTTGAAGAATAAGATCTAGCCTATGGTGGCTGTCCTTTGAATGCGCCTCACTAATGATGTAGGCCAATTGTTTTATTTGTAAAAATATTTTTATTGTGATTATATTGACAGACTCATAGAATCTCTTCTAGACTAAACTTTTGACAGTTCTCTGAGCCCTCTTTTCAACTAGGCCTTATTTTTGAACACTGTCTTGGGCCTCCCTAGCTCAGTTTTAGCAAGAATTCTGCTAAGTCAATTTAACGAGAATTCTCCCACCCTCGATATACAATCATCTTGGCCTGCCTTCATCAACAATCCTGTTAAGTAAGTTTGGCAAGAATCCCCTACCCTTGATGTCTCCTCTTAGTAATTTTCCACCCAGTGATCCCTTCACTCTGCTCCTTGGCCATAAATCCCCAGCTGTCTCTGTCATATTCAGAGTTGAGCCCTGTGTTTTTCTATCCTTTTTGGGATAGTCTTGATACCTATTGCAAAGTCCTTAATAAAGTCTTCCTTACCCTTTTAACAAGTGTTAGAATAATTTTTCCTCAACAATATCAACACTTGCCTAGTACATCTTCTGTCTAGTTTAAACTCATGTTTAAGACAGTTTTGTGTTCTCCCAAGTGACAAACTTACTTTGGTAACTGCTTTCTTGAGGAGGCATGTACTGGAGGTTAAGGGAAATGTGTCTGATGAATTCACTTCGTGAAATGCAGAAAATCCAAGTGGTTCAGTCTCAAAAGTTTTGTATAAGGGACCCTGCCAGCCTTGGTTGGATCTTCCTGTATTGGCTCAATCTATAAGATATATGAGGTGTGACAATTAAGTTCACGAACTAATCCTAGAAAAAGTGCTACATACCTCATTGCTGAATATCACTACAATCACCTTCGAAGTACTCCCCTTGGGAAGGTATGTACCGATGCCAGCACCTAGTCCACCCTTCAAAGCAATTTTGGAACTCATTCTGGAATGGCCATCAGAGCTGCTGTATTACCTTTGATGTCCTGAATGTCATGAAATGTCTTCCTTTCAATATTTCCTTTATTTTCAAGAAAGAAGTCATTGGGGGCCAGATCACATGAGTAGGGAGGGTGTTCCAATACAGTTATCTGTTTACTGGCTAAAAACTTCCTCACAGACAGTGCCATGTGAGCTGGTACGTTGTCGTGATGCAAGAGCCATGAATTGTTGGCGAAAACTTTAGGTCATCTAACTTTTTCACAAGGACTTTTCAGCACTTCCAAATAGTAAACTTAGTTTACTGTCCAGCTGATACAAATTCATAATGAATAATCCTTCTGCTATAAAAAAAAGGTTAGCAACATTGATACAAGTTTGCAAATTTAATTGTCTGACCTCATAAATACAGAAGTTACTGGAATAATTCCAAATTATCTTTTACTTTTCTCGAGGATGGAAATTAGCAAGTTTGGAGTCAACATACTTTTATAAATTGTGCATCACAAAATAATGGCTATAAATCTTGGGTACAATGATCAATTGTCATTCAAGTTAACAAAGGAGAATGCAACGGTACAGTTGTTTATATAATTTTTAATATATTCAATTCAATCTTATTAAGTCCTTTTAATTTTGTCTTCATATGAAATTTTTAAAAATTTATCTTTTCAGACCTATCAGCTTTTTAGATAACATTTTCTTACTATAATATGCAATCACAGATACACATCAAATATACATATAATTTATAATATTTAAAGTATGTCTTTGAATTCTTAACTTTTAAATATATAAAATCTCCAGACCGGTCATTAGCTCATAGTCATTTCAGATTATTTCATCATTTCATTCTGAACCTAGGAAAAATCACACAAAGCTCCTATAAAGATTGGGTAATGGTGTTAATTATCCATGTTTTGGGTTTTTGTTTCAATATCTTGGAATTACATTTACAGTATATAGATGTATATAATTCTCCCATCCAGGAATGGAGAACCAGGGTACTGGCCAAAGGACGACATCTCCCAAACTTTCTATGTGATAAGAATCAAAATTCTGATTCAGTTGGTATGCGCCCTTTCTACAAATGTTCCAAGTGAGCTTTATTAAAGAAGTACGGCAAACACAGCTCTAGAAACACTCAAATTTCTAGTATTCCCCAATTCGGCTTTAAATTCAAGGTGTGGTAGAAAGGCCTGTACTCTAAAGAAAGAGTTCAATGTACTACTGTGTTTCCCCGAAAATAAGACCTGGCCGGACCATCAGCTCTAATGCATCTTTTGGAGGAAAAATTAATATAAGACTGGGTCTTTAATAATATAATAATATAATATAATAATAATTCCCAGTCTTATATTAATTTTTGCTCCAAAAGATGCATTAGAGCTGATGGTCAGGCTAGGTCTTATTTTCAGGGAAACACAGTAAGTGAAACTGTTCACTCAAAAGCACTTAAGGTACACCTGAAACTAATTAAAAAAACCCCCACAGAAACCACTAAAAAACCAAAAAACAAAAAAACAAAAAAAACAACAACAACAAAAAACACAGCACTACTGAGCAGAGTGTCACAAAAGAAGATTTGGTCTTGTTCTCTGCCCATAAGGAACTTGCTATATAATGAACTGTAAAGCCCATACTTCATTTTTACCTGGAATTTTAAATCGTGAAGCAAGTCACGGACTTCAAAAGTTGGTGTAGAGCAGGTTGTCAACATGTGGTCCCTAATCCCAGTGTCACCAGCCTCACATTGTTAGAAATGTAAACCATCAGGCCTTCCTTCAGAAGCTCTGGTCTGGGGCCCAACAAATCTATAGCTCAATAAGGTCTCCAAGTGATGCTCCCTCAAATTTGAACCATTGGCCAAGCAAGAGGAACGTCCTTCAGCAGTTTCTCCACCATAACATCACTGAGTACTTCCAATACCTTCCTTCCTTCCCAGTCCATTCATCTCTCCCCTCCCCACCCCATACCCAATTAATCAGATCCACAAAAATAATCTACACATTTCAAAAGGAACATAAAACTTTATTAAGAACATCTTATACTGTCATCAGATACAGCCAAACCAATAGGGGTAAAGAAACGGAAACTTCATCTACCCATGTGCTATTGCCACCTCAGAACAGACTCGCGTGGATGGCTGGAATTACAGATGGCAGCACATGCTCTGTGTAAGTAAATTCAGTAAGTAACTCAATGCTCCCTTTCTACACAGAATAGGGTTTACACTTTAAAAAGCTTTCATATAGTGCAACAACTATGAAACAAAACTACATCTTTAGGATGTATAAATTAGGAGCTATTTCTTAATAGAATATAAAGCAGTTTAGTAGCTTTATGCTATTTCATATAATATAAATTTTTAGAATGGAAAATTCAGAAAGGACATTCTAGCTTTCCCAATTAATTTGTACTTTTGAGCTTTTTTCATTCGAAAGGTTTCTCAGAACCAGTTCAATAACTAATACATGAATTGTTCATCTACAGTGACAACCTAGTTTTGTCCTTTTGTTTTGCAAATCTAGATGATGAAATCATCATCCTTATTTTTTCTGATTCTGAAGTTCTTATAGAAAAACCCTGATTCAGAGTGCATGTGAGAAAAGGTACCAGAATAGCTGCATCTGGACCGGTTTTCCTAGAGGGGGTGGTTGGCTACTGAGCACAGCTGATTTTCTCAGACTCCCGGGTTCCCCCAGGTGGTTCTTTTACTTACTGTAGTGATGGAAGAAACAGAGGGAATGCCAGGGAATCTGTTCAAATTGCCACTCCAGAGAGCTCTCTGCACTGTTTGTGGAGAAAAGAGTGACGGTATCCATTCAAACCACAGTATCCCTACTGCAAGTGTGGTGATATGCTTTTCGTTCGAGGGGCCAGGCCAAAATGCACTCAAAGATGCATGATTTGCTTCACATACACAGTGGAGTAAATGCTCATGATTTAGAATTTGGTATTATAGTTCCCCCATCTAACCCTATGTCTTGAGAAGTAGTCTACCTTGTAGAAAAGAAGACTACTGCTAAGGCGTACCATGTTAACTATCATAAGGCGGAACACGTAGCTTCTCAACCAAATCATATCATTTATGTTTCTGGTTAGTGAATTAACCAACAACTGAAGGTTTGAGGAGGATTGGTCAAAGGTTGGGATTGGGGGTAGGATTCAGGTTGAATACGACCACTTATCACAAATCGCATCAAGCTCTTTAAAAAAATAATACATTTTTATAATAAATATTCAGAGTAGATATTGGCATTAAAATCAGTATCTAAGAAGTCTGTCTTACATGGTGAAAATATTTCAACAAACTTCTAATAGATTTCAAATTTTCCCAGGAGTACATAGTTTATAAATTAGTTTCCAATGGAAAAAAAATATACTTTGAATGGATAAATCACCACTTTAGCAGATCATAAATAAGGTCAAGATGTCGAAAATAAATTAATATACAAGTTTTTGCTTTCACTTTAACCTAACTTACGTGATATACTTTTATAACAGGTATAACTAGGTTTTTATAATTGTGCACTTGTTACCACACCTTCCAAGCTACATCTTTTTTACATATTCTACACTGAGGGACAGAGGTACGTAAGACAGACATCCCAATGTGTGAGTCTGGCTGCTGCATACCACTTCCTTAGTTAGAGCGATGGCACAATGTTACAACTGCTGGTCAGGATCTACTATTAGTACTTTGTCAGCTACATTAATTCACGTCAACATGAACCACATTCATGATTAAGTGGATTCAGTTCCCAGATGAGTTTTCTGTGAGAAAATGTGTCCCGACTCCCAAAAGGTGACTAAAAAAACTTTGGAATATTATTAGCCATACATGAATGGAGACTACTTATACATGTCTCTGCTTTGGAGAGAGGTCAAACTGTTAGAAGCACAGCTGCCAAAATTACTGGCTATTAAAAATAAATATTTGCCTTCTCTTTCACATATAAATTCATTTTAACTACAATCTCTAACACTGAAGAAGAAAGAGTGAAGCCATTCAGACTAGTGAGGCATAATTGGCTTGTGGGATTTAAAGATGTTTTATTGACTATCTAATTTGAATGTGCTTACAATGAAAAGAAAAATGTCTTATAAAGTAATGAATGAAGAAAAACGTTTATCCTAAGTCATTATTGAGTACAAATCCACAGCTTAACAACGTGATTTAAAAAGAAAGCAGGAGAGCATGCAACTGCTCTAACACACAGGGTTAGAAGTAAAAGGTAAAAGTACATTTGTTTCAGTTATTCTAAATATACAAATATAATATTTACCAGATCTACCCTGTAGTGTAACACTGCTTAATTTCCAAATATACAGTCATTCGAAAACCTTAAGGAACCATTAAAAATGTTCCAGGCTACTTTACTGAACATTAATGAATATTATGTTCTTGAGATATTAGAGCTAAAAATACCATTGTTTTTAAAGTTAAACGACTAAGGGAATAATAAAAGAATCATTATTTTGTTTCTTTTAATCCCATAGATGGCTTTATGTTAAAAGGAGACTGATCTGACATATAGAAATCAGTTCCAGAACGAAAGTTGTCCTCTTGGTAGAATGTAAAAATTTATAGCATTTCCAAAGCATTTCATATTAATTTTATCACATAATTCTGAACAGTTTAATCAGTGGGGTCCCTATTTAACACTCCTTTTATTGTACACTGGCAATTGGAGTGGAACCCCTGTGGTGCTATTATGGAAAAGTTCTCTGAGCTCTGATCTGACCCTAAAAATGACATCCATGGTTAGTGTTAAATGCCCCAGGAAATAAGGAATCAAAGGCCTCGAGAGGCACAGAACTGATATTTTGGTTGGGGAGAAGGGTAAAGATAAGTTGGAACATTTAGTCCCTTCTACAATCAAGTCCTAACTATACCTTAATGAAGTCTCAATCAACTCCTGATTAGTTCTTACCCTTTAAGAATTACATACTATACAGTGATTAGATAACGAAGAAAATAAAGAAAAACATTTGAAAATACATGAAGAAATAGAAACATAGAATTTCTCACAAGGCCCTGGATCAAAAAAATTTACAAAAGATCTTTTGAAAATAATCACTATTTGTGACTTATTATTGACACACAGAGATCATCACTTTGTTTGAACTAAGTCATGTTAACTTACCAATAAAATAGTAAACAAACCAACATTTTAAACAGTTTTATAAATTACTCGTCTTTTTTTTTGTTTGTTAGTGTCACTCTCTCAACAATATACAAAAATAACGCTACAGGACTATCTACCTAACCTGTCTCCATCTCCTGCAAAGTCCTGGGCCCTGGAAAGAGACTGGTCGTCAATCTTCACTGTAGATGTCCCCCGCGAAAGGCAGGTGCATGTGGCTGCCAGTGACATTGGGCAATCGAGATAAGTCTGGCAGGCTCTGGATCCGGGACCTGAGTTCTTTGCGCACCAGGGAAACTCGGGCTAACTTGCGCTTGTATTCCTGTAACATCAAATAACTTTCATTAGCGTTCTGGCAGTTGGAGCTGATGCTCTATGTAAAATCTGGTACTACACTCAGTTAATGCTGAATAAAAAAGATGATTACAATGTGAGCTTTAGGATCGAAAAGGATTTCAGAAATGGACAACTGGGAAAACTCTATTATTATTACAAAAACAACACAATCTTAAGCTGTTGTGTCACATGTGTATAAAGAAAACTAACATATTAATATGCTTAACCTCAGCATATGAGATTTTCAAGTGTCCTTGAGCTTGGATAAGAAAAATCACGTATTTATTTTCACAAACCTAAACTAAAATTTAGCAGTGTTCTATTGGGAATGTTGGCAACAAACCACAGGACTATTATCACTACCTGTGCATTTGTCTCCAATAGAAACCAGTTGCTTCCATATTACATTACAGTGTTTTACAGCTATCTTGAAATACTGTTTACATTTATCACTACTTTGAAATCATGATAGTTATTAGACCAACTATTAAATGTTATTTAATGTGTCAACATAGAAATACATATTATTGTACAAATTTTATTATTTCAATAACTGTACTTCAATATAACTTGTTTCCTCTGTAATGCTATGCATTTTACTTTCTACACTTAAAATATTTAAAACTTGAGAAGGGTTCCGAGTCTTCACCAGACTAAAGGATTCCAGTGGCACAAAAAAAGTTCAAGAAACAGTGCAAACAGTGGCTCACGGATGCAGAGACTGGATACTAATCAAGATCAGGTTGGGCTTCCAGGGAAACAGCCCATTCTCTGTAGTGGGATTATCTCCCTTTAATTGAAGTTCCCAGATTCCCACATGGGAGGAAAATCCTTCCATACTCCATCACCTAGTGGAGGCAGAATGTAATGGGGGATCTAGAAATGGGTCTTCTCCCTTCTAGAACGACGAGAACCCTTTCTCTCCCTCTGGCCAAAGCTGATCTCACAAAGAAAACAGAGCAGGTGAGTGATCGATCAGCTTTCATTTTGTGTAGAAGGCCGATCAGCAAAGAGCCCTTCTTTAGTGTTTCTCAACTTTGACTGCACGTCAGAATCACCTCAGAAATTTTTGAAGGAAATCAGACTTTTCAATAGAATTCCAGCCCCACTGCATGTCCATTAAATGAGAACCTCTGGAAGCAGGTCCAGAGCTTGTGAATTTTGTAAAAGCTCCCAAAACGAAGCTAATATAGTCAGAATTGTAAACCACTTCTCTACAGTTTTTCTGACTAAAATGAACTCAAACTAGTGAGGTTTCTTCATACAAATGAGCCTCCACTTTGAAAGAGTAACTATACCTGGGGAAAGGGATTTTCAGAATTACTATAATATAATCCAACAGCTATACGAGAACGGGGAAAGGTGGTTTCTGAAACCTGGGGAACTGGGCCCACTGGCAGACAAAGCAAGCAAGGTTGAAAGCTGGGGAAGTCAAGGACAGCTTTGGGTACACAGATGAGATGTCAGTTTTTCCATGTCTTACATGTCCCTGCATTTCTAATCTATCATGAAGATCAAGGCCGAGTCAGAGAATTTAGTAAGAATTATAGTTTTCTATAATCTCAAGGTATGCTATTTCTCTTCCCTTTTCCGCTTTACCAGTGGTACAGACTGGGACACTGGGTAGGCTTCAGCATAGCAGCTCACAGTGACATACAAAAGATAAGCACCAGGGTATTTCACATTCGACATCCATACTTCTCAATAGGATGTCATTACCCATCTCCACATTTAGCACATTTCTTCCTCACAACACGCTAGTTAGTGTGAGGGCAGATACACATCTCCATCTGTCTCACTGTTCTTAGCTGAATCATTCTTGAATAAATAATATCTAAAGCACTCTGGGGTCAGCACAAAATATTCAGATGCTGTTCAAACATGCTCCAAAGCAATTACTCTCCGCTCCTCTTGAGGTCGGATGTTTTGAGCAATGTCCTGTGTGCCGTTAGTGATCATTACTGCCCACCCTAATTTCTCACATCCAGATAAGCTATTCAATTAAGATTTCTCTTCATCTTTTGGTTCAAATGATATGTGGAAATTAAAAGCCTTCAGCCCCCTGGCATACACTGCAAACAAGAAATTGGTAAACATTAACAAAAGCTGCCATTTTTTTAATGTCTGTTATATACTAGACATTAAAATGTCCTCATTTAATCCTCTCAATTATCCTATGAGAAGAGTGACTATCCTTCATAAACATGTGAAATCATCTTTTCCCAAATTAGGAACAAAAGTAGTGTCAAAAGCTTTTTGCTACTGTCACAGGCAGACTTTCATCCTAAAGACAGAAGGTTTAAGTAGCTGCGGTAAACTGTCTGATGTTAGGCTGAAGACGAAACTAGATGAACCCTGATAATTACCTGATTGTATGATCCAGGCCATAGTTTTAAAAGTTTTGAATTGCATCACTGGTGGGGTAGAAAAAGGCTCCAAGATTCCATGGGTCGGTTTCTTACGGCAACAATGCTTACAATAAGATGTATTAACTTTGATTCTCATGTACAATGAGAGTACTTCTCTTAGATAAGAATCATCACAGCACCATGAATGTACTCTCCTCTTTCACAGAACTATTAGAAAAGTATTGTGACTACCTATTTATGACCCTCTGCTCCACAAGACTGCAAGTGTTATGATGGCAGTCCACGGCATATGGCAAGTATATATTTATTAAGCATTAGAGATACAGTGTTAAAACAAAACAGATGGTCTCCTGCCTTCACAAAGCTAACATTTCAGGGGGGAAGAGGCATAAAAAACATAAAAATATTATTTTAGGTACAAATACAATGAAGAAAATAAAGCTGGTTAAGATTAGAATAAAATGGAGCAATGTGGGGAGAGAGTCGGTTACTTTACAAGTATACAAAAAAGAGGGGATTAAGGGTTCAAAAATTTTAAGTTTCGGAACCACTGACCTAGAGGATATTGGCTTCTAGCATGACAGTGCAATGAGCTCAAGTGACCCACTCCCTAGTGAAACCTATATTTAAAAACCACAACCAACATTTAAAGCCTCTAGAAACAATCCTAAGGGCAAAGAACATATGAAGAAACATCTATTTCAGAAAATCTATGAAACTTCAGCAAGAAAGGGAAGAGTCTGTGATATCTAAACCAGGACACTGCCTTTCTCCCCACTCCCAGCTCATCAAGGCAGATTCCAAACTTCCACAGCCAAGAACAATGGGGTCCCTCTCCCTGCAGCTCCAAAAGGGCTTTATTCCTGCGAAGAGCAGGACACCAGCATTTCCCATCCTATTCCCAGCTACCTGTTGCTAAAGCCAAGTCTCAGGAGAGCCTCGTTAAGAGCCTGGGGCCTCCCTTCTACTCAAACCCCCACTCATGAAACAGAGGGTCCACCTTAGACGTGGCAAGCTGAGAATACTGGGGCACTGATGACCTTTGCCCCCAACTCAGGAGGGGGTGGTCAATACCAGAAGAGGTAGGCTGAGAGAACACAGGCTGTTGCACCCCTCCCCTTCGAGAAGAACTCAGTTCCTATAGCAGGGGTATCCCTCAAATAAAGAATGCCATTGTCCCCACTCCGAGTTCCAGAGCCCTGACTCGAACATTTTGCCTTAGAGAAGAAGGAGGCAGTAAAACAGGTAGATCCTCAGCTCTTCACAAAGGAACTGACTTTATTTATAACAACAGAGCAAGAAGTTCAAGCCTAAGGGTACTATCAAGACTGTGGAAGCTACCGGAAAGGCAATTGGGAGGCGATTTCATAACTGAGGCTAAACTGCAGACCAGCTAGTTTGCAGGACATGGGGAGTAAGACAGCTGGGAGGTGCCCTCCCAGTGTTAGAACAAATATCTAACACTGACCTCAGAAACAAAATCAGTATCTCAAAGATACTGATTCTGCACCCCCAAGTTCATTGCAGCACTATTCACAATAGCCAAGATATGAAAACTACCTAAGTCTCTGTCTACAAATGAATGGATAAAGAAGATGTGGTACATATACATACAATGACATATTGTTCAGCCATGAGAAAGAAGGAAATCCTGACATTTGCAAGATAGACAAACCTAGAAGACATTATGCTAAGTAAAATTAGCCAGAGTAAAACAAATACTGTATAATCTCACACGTGGAATCTTAAAAAAAAAAAAAAGTGAACTTATAGAAACAGAGTAGAATGGTGGTTACTAGGGGTTGGAATGGCGGGGGGGGGGGGGGGGGGAGATGCTCGTAAAAAGGCTACAAGCCTCAGTTATAAGATGAATAAGCTCTGGAGATCTAATGCACAGCATGGTGCCTAGTTAATACTATGTTGTGTACTTGAAATTTGCTGAGAGTGGACCCTAAGTGTTCTACACACACACACACACACACACACACACACACGCAGAGTAACTATGTCAGGTGATGGACGTGACCTGACTGTGGTAACCATTTCACAAAGTGTACGTCAAATAATCACATTGTACACTTTATATATATACAGTTTTATGTGTCAATTTTACCTCAATAAAGCTGGGGAAAAAAGAGAAATCTCTCTCTTTATTCTACTAGTAAACCAAAAATTACCCTAGGCATGAAAAAGAAAATGCAAACACGGACTGATGACATACATGTATCAGGGCAAGTCAGGTGGCAGCCTAATCTGACAAACCAATCGATAGGCAAAGCCACTACAAGTTTTATAAATCCTTTTCACACTTCTCACTCTTTTATAACTAAACCTGCACTTGCAAAAACAGCTTTCAAAAAACTTATTTTGTGTTTTAACTTAGATAACTTTTTAGAAATAAATTTAATTCTGTTCCAGCCCCAAAGTGGAAGGACCTGAATTTTAAAATTTTAAATAGAAAGTGCCTCAAAGCCAAACCATTAAAAAATTAAGCCCCTTTCCTTAGCAATAGATACTAAATTTATAGTTTTTACTGCAAATGTATAGAATTCTGGCTATTCTGTGGGTTTAAAAGACTTTTGATGCAAATGAATACCGCAATGAGATATCATTTCACATTCACCAGAATGGCAATAATCAAAAAAGCAAACAACAAGTACTGGCAAGGATGTGGAGAAACTGGAAGCCTCATCTACAGCTGGTGATAATGTCAAAAGCTGCAGCCAATGTGGGTAATAGTTAGGCAGTTCCTGAAAAAGTCTTATAGAGTTACTATGTAATCCAGCAATTCTACTCCTAGGAAAATACGAGAAATGAAAATGTATGTCCACACAAAAATTCACACATGAATGTTAATAGCAACATAACTGATAAGCACCAAAAGGTAGAAAAATATCCAAATATCCATCAACTGACGAAACAGAGAAACAAAATATGGTATATCTCTAATGAAATACTATTTGGCCATAAAAAGAAATGAAGTACTGATATATGCTGCAACATAGAAGACCACTGAAAACATGATGCTAAATGAAAGAAGCCGAAGAGACCATATACTGTATGGCTCCATTTATATGAAATGTCCAGAAGAAGCAAATCCATAGAGACAGAAATGACATTGTTTGCTTAGGGCTTGGGGTGGGATGGAGTTAAAATGGGTAAGGTTTCCTGTTGGGTAGACAAAAATGTCCTAAAGTTGTAAGTTGTAGTGATGGTGGCAAAATCCTGCAAATATACTAAAAACTGTATACTTACAATGGATAAGTTACATGGTATATGAATTATAAGGTGGGCTGGTCATTCTACTTGCAGGAAATACCAAGCTCATACAATATACTCTCCACGCAATTCAAACCTGACTTCCTAGGAAGACCAATTTGATATCTACTAATGCAAATATGATGGTCTCGGTGATGAACATGTGTGATAGGCAAGGGGGTCAAAAGCAACTGCATAGAAAATAAACATACACTGTTTATAACAACTGCTTTTTATACATCTCCTACAGGTAAAGTAGCACCTAATTTACATACCATCATTTTATATGTCAGTTTGAGTCTTCTGACCTGAGATTCTAGCTCTTACTATTATTTACGTTTTTCAAATGAATATACCATTCTGTTTGATACTGACCTCGAGGGTCTCAACTGACTTCATACTTCAGTCCATCAAACATTTCTTGAGTATCTACTATAGTATGTGCCAGTCACTGTATTGGGAACACAAAGATGAATCATAACCCTTACCTAGTAAAAGCATACAATTTAATGGGCAAACAAGTAAGTTATAATAAAGACGATGTGCTCCATCAGAGGTAAAAACCATTTTCTGTAACATACAAGAATTAGAGGGTGGAGGACTTTGCCCCACTGAGTTCAGGGAAGGTTTTCAGAAGTGAAAAGAGGTGAGGAAAACACAACAGGCCACTGGAACAGCAAGATAAAAGGGCATAGAGGATAAAGGGCATACTATATGCATGGCAACTCATTATTACCATAGTGCATGGTGTAAGGTGAAGCAGTCCCTTACCAAATGTGGTCACATTTCAGTTGTGAGGGGATTCGTGTGGATACAGTATAGAAAAGGACGGACCTGAGGCATAAACCCAGCTAGGAATTTACTGCAACTGTCTAGGAAAGAAAGGACGAGCGCCTGGACCAAGCCAGGAATAGTAGAGCACTTCACAAACTACACTGTATGTACACAATACCTTAATTCAAAAGACAAAAACAATTTGTAATAAGAAAAATCAGCACAATTGTTGTGATGTAAATAAAAATGAAGTTTTGGACTTGATGAGAGGCTGGATGGAGGTGCCATTATCTGAGGTAGCAGACAGGTAGAAACTCCTTTGGGGAAGATAAAACAGTTCGGTTTTCAGCATGGACAGTGTTGGGTAATTCTTGGAACTTCTAGTAGTAGGCACCTGGATATGTGTTTCAGCATTCACAGCTGGAAATAGATTTGGGCTTTATCATGGACAAATAGTCTAAAACCTTGAGATGTGTTGGAATCAATCACGCTTTTATGAGTGCACACATGGCAGTGTTTCTCTATTGTTTATACCCTTTTGCCTCACCCTTACCCCACTCTTTATCTTCTGTACATCCATCATCAGCCAAGATCTTGTCAAATTTTGCTTCTTGTGGTTTGTTTCCGAAAAATGTTATATATATATATATATATATACGTGATTTTCTGAATTATCCATACCACACCACATCCCATGATTCTAATGTGCACCAAGATGATGGTATGTACCCTCCCTGCCCTGGTTGGGAATCATACATCTACAGGAAGAAAGAGAAGCAAGCTAACAGCAGAATGCAGAAATGTTGCCAGTGTTTTAGGAAGGCATGAAAAAGCAGTAAAAGTGAATCAGAAAAGAGTAGTAAGCATATATTTGGAAAGTTTTGAACTTTTATTCTTAGGAAAATACTAACTTTCCCGACAGACACTTTGGGTGCTGTGACTATAATCCAACCCTCTGAGAACAATACCCTTCATATCCATTATCTGAAGAACTCAGTTATTATCCTTAACCAACTCAGAATATCTGCTTTCTAAATTCTTGTACAATAATAAAAATTGGCGGTAATTTGGTATTTGAAAAATGTTTTCTTGAAAAGTTTTAATGGATTCCCAATGGGTCACAAAGGAACAAATTAATGTTGAAGGTAAAGCTAGTAATCTTCACTCAAAATACTATCAAAACAAACTTTAGAACATATTATATAGAACCACTTAGGTTGACAGTAATCTTCACAATCCTGATTATTTTTATTTGGTCTCCGGCAAACCCCTAAATGGTTTTGTTCTTTGACATGTATTATTATGTCCTTTGCCTCTCTCAAGATGTGAACATATAAGTCTTTCTTAAGCAACTGTCTTCAACTTAACTATTAAGGTTTGATTCTCATTTTTCAGGATCCACCATAATTTACTTCATTTCATTTACCCTGGGATTCGGGCTCTTTGCTAGGATAGACAGGAAAAGTTAATTGAAGTACCAATCAAAAATTAAAAAAAAAAATTTTTTTTAAACAAGTCCAAGAAATTCCATGATGTTGGGACTTGGAAATCAGCCAAGGCTGCCGCCATCTCCAGGGGACAGAGTGCAAATCAGGTAAAGATTTCAGTGGTTTGCCCTAATCTGTCCTCTAGAAAACAAATACCTAAATTTAGCTTGGGATCTAATCTTGCAATTGATAATTTTTTAAAATATAAAACCCAACTATCAAATCCTTTCTTGTTTCTATTCACATTATCCTACACCCCTCTAATAGAGCCGTACTTCCTTGACTGTTTGCAGAAAAGTTTTATCTTTTAGTGGGAAATACTTTGGTGTAAATGTCATCTAATATACCAAACCACCTTGCATCTTTTAGTTCCTTACTATCATTCTAAATATTTTAAAAGCAGCTTTTACTTTAAAAATGTTCTTGAAATAATAATTTCCACCTGTTAACAAGTTACAATTTTATTACTATAAAAGTTCATTCGTCTTCTAGATTGTTAAAACAAATGGAAAAAAGACTGTTTTCGTAGGGTCTAAGTTTTCTGCAAGGAATCCAATGCCTACCTGGCTACTGACTGGGTCTTGAAAAATTAGTAATGCTAAATTGTAATGAGGGTAGGTACTGTGATAAATAAGCTTTACACATTTCTAGATTTCAACTAGTATATGGGGCCCTAACCAAAATTTTGATGTGCTTACTTACTGTATGCCAATTATTGTTCTAAGTGATCCGTTTAATCTTCACAGGTAGAGACTCTTATTATCCATGGGTTACAGATAATGAAGCACTAAAACACAATTAACCACTGATTAAGAAACTTCCCCCAAAGTCAACAGACAGGGGCAAGAAGGGGTTCAAACCTAGCCAGTCTGGTGTCAGAGTCCTCTTGACCATTATGTGATCTTGCCTTTCACATCTTAGTATTGGGAATAATAATTGGGGTACAGCTGAAAGCTATCTTACATCAAATACAGGATCGTAACAGTGACAGGACTAATGGTCATGACCCTAAATCAAAACCCAACAAGAAAACAAACTGTGACCTGTATTAGTCTAATTCTGCCATTAAAATGTCCTTGTAATTCCCAGTAGTGGAGAGAAACTAATTTTCTCATAGAGTATGTGCCTTGAGACTAATTTTTTTAAACAAAAGAGGAATCAATAATAGTCATAACCACATAGAGAAGACACAAGGGAAAAGAAACAAAAAAATGCAAGGGGCTAGTCCAATCAGGAAATATAACAGGAAAGGCGAACCTACTGATAATTATCAGTTCTGACCTTGGGGGGAGAAGGGAAAGCCTTAAGTTCATAAGGCAGTTTATAACTTAGGCTATTTCTCTTTATTAAGTAACTTCAAAATCAAGTGGTGATAAGAAAGTTAAGGAAATGAGCTGTAACAATCAAATTAATTTTACTGATACTTAAATGAGGAAGTAGACTTAATCATGCTATCTTTTAATTATTTTCATCTATGACCTTTCAGACTCACTCCCTTAGCACATATCCTGTTACTAAAGAATCACACTATTTAGGGGCATATGGTCAACTAATCTGATGTTTCCCAAATTGGATGTCCCATGACACATATTCCACAATGTTTTAACAGGCAGGCCATGAAAAAGAGGTTCTGGACTATTTGTGAGCAGAAATAAAGTTGCTTTGCTCTCTCTCTACTCAATACGAGGACTGACAATTAAGTTTGCAAACTCATCCTAGAGAAAGTGTGACCTACCTCACTGCTGAATATCACTACAGTCACCTTCGAAGTACTCCCCTTGGGAAGCTCTGCACTAACACCAGCACCTAGTCCACCCATCAAAGTAATTTTGGAACTCTTTCTGGACTGGCCATCAGAGCTGTCATAGTCATGATGTCCTAAATGTCACCAAAATGTCTTCCTTTCAGTATTTCATTTTCTTTGGGTAAAGAAGTCATTGGGGCCCAGATCAGGTGAGTAGGGAGGGTGTTCCAATGCAGTTATTTGTTTACTGAGTAAAAACTCCCTCACAGACAGTGCTGTGTGAGCTGGTGCACTGTCGTGAGAGCCATTAATTGTTGGCAAAAAGTTCAGGTTGTCTAACTTTTTTATGCAGCCTTTTCGGCACTTACAAATAGTAAACTTGTTTAACTGTTTGCCCAGTTGGTACAAATTCATAATGCACAATCCCTCTGATATCAAAAAAGGTTAGCAACATCGTTTTAACTCTTGATTTGGACTGATGGAACTTTTTTGGTCATGGAGTACTGGCTGACTTCCATTGTGCACGTTGACGCTTTGTTTCAGGGTTGTATTGGTACACTCATGTTTCATCACCAGTGATAACATGGCCCAAAACATGGTCTTGCCTCTCCAAAAGGTCTTGGCAAATTCCGACTCTCCTTTGCTTTTGTTCATTGGTGAGCTCCTTCGGAACCATTTTTACAAACCTTTCTCATGCCAAGATTTTCAGTTAAGACTTTCCTGTTTCTCTATTGATGTTTTCTCGTGACAACAAACATGCAAAAACAGTAATGAACGCCACTCAGCAACACAGCTGTGAGATACTGATACACCAAGGTTATGAAACCTCACCAAGCTGTTTGTACAGTGCTGCCCAATGTAAGTGCAGTGGCGAGTTCACGAACTTAATTGTCACACCTCATAGTCTTGTCTGGAAGGAAGCTCCAAGAGTGCAATCTGGTTTGTAACATTTCTCAAAGTCACTTAAATACATTTTTGCTGAATACATACTACCATCTCCCAGAGCTAATAGTTTATACAGAGAATAGTTAGGCAAACATTAGGCCTAATATTCTTGTTCTTGTCATTCAACCTTTTATTGACCACCTCCAATAACAGCAAACTCATTAGTTTATCCTTCACTTTTGAAGAAGTTTCATTGTATATAGAATTCAAGGTTGGTGGTTTTCTTTCAACACTTTTCACCTCACTCCCTTCTTGCATACATGGTTCTTCTGAGAAGTCCACTGTAATTCTTATCCTGTAGATAAGATGGTTTTTCCCTCTGGCTTCTTTCAAGGTTTTCTTTTTGTCTTTGGTTTTCTGTAGTTTGAATATGATATGCCCAGCGTAGACTGTGATTTTTTTTGGTATCCTGCCTGGTGTTTGCCCTCTGAATTTCCTGTTTAGTGGTTTGATGTCTGTCATGAGTATTGGAAATGCTTGGCCATCATTACTCCAAATATTTCTTCTGCTTCATTCATTCGCCTTGTTTTCCATGTGTGCTACATCTTTCCAAATTGACCCACAATTCTTGATTTTTTTTTTCTCATTTCAGATTGGGAAGTTTCTATTGACCTATCATCAAGGTCACTGATATTTTCCGTTAGCAGTGTCCAGTTGAGATGACCATTTGATTTTAATTTTTTAACCATTTCCTCCTCTCTACTCAAATCTTTTTTTGCATGTTACTTTTCTATTAGAGTTGTTGATATATTAATCAGTTTAGATTCCTGGTCTGATAATTTCAAAATCTGTCACATATGAGTCTGTTTCTTGTCTTTTGGCATGCTGGTTATCAGGTAATAGGAATTGAGGTAAATAGGTATTCATTATGAGGTCTTACATTAACCTAGCCAGGAGTCGGGCTGTGTTTAAAAGTTTGCTTTAGATGTAGATGGCAGAGGCTGAAATTCATTACTTTATTAAATAGTCCTTTTTCATTAGGCAGTTCTTACTGGCAAAATGGTCTTGCTTGTCACATGTAACACATCCACTGGTCCTAGTTCTGCCCTGTTATGTAAATCCAACTCATCTGATAGCTTCCAAAGTATCTGAAGACAGTACATAACTTATGCTGGTCACCAAGTCTGATCTCGGATATCCCCATTTCCTTCAACTGTTCTCCAAAGTTTTTATTTCCACTTATTTTGCCATTCCGGCCCCTCCCTCTGGATACACTATGCTAAGTTAATTCCTTTTATTAATGTGGAATCCAGTCTTGAACACAGAAAACCAGAAGTGGTTTAACCAGCATCCAATTAAATATTACTTTCCATATTCTGAACACTTAGTGTAGCTTAACAGTTTATACCAGCAATGTCACCGTGATGACTAATACAAGGTGTGATCAAACAATATGGTGAATGTTGTGTTTATTTATCTTTTACAGCGAAAATAATTTTATACTTAGAATTAGCCAGCTGGGCTCAGTTTAGATGATCCCAATGTTGTTGGCAACATCCAAAGCATCATAGTCAGGAGCCAGTGGAACATATGCCTTCTTCTCTCCATCAGGCCTGATCAGGGTGTTGACCTTGATCCCGTCAATGTCACAGCTTCTGCACAGCCTGTTTGATCTGGTGCTCGTTGCCTTGACACCCACAATAAACACACGTGTATTGTTGTCTTCTATCTTCTTCATGGCTGACTCGGTAGTTAAGGGAACTTGATGGTGGCACAGTGGTCAAACTTGTTTCTCCTGGGGGCGCCTGAGGATATTTGGGCTGCCTTCGGAGCCGCCGAGTCTTGGACCTTCGGAAGGTGGTGATGTGCGGACATCTTTTTTTTTTTTTTTTTTTGGCTGTGGATGCCTTTCAGCACTGCTTTCTTTGCCTTTAAAAGCTTTTACTTTGGCTTCAGCATTGGGAAGGGTAGGGGCTTCCTTCTTCACTTTCAGCGCCATCTTCATGAAACGGTACGGTGAATGTTTTAAGTTAAAAAAAACTATTACAGAAGACACATTGCCACTAATCCCCCTCAAAGTACGCCCCCTCACTTCAAACACACTTATCCCATCGTTCTTGCCACTTCCTGAAGCAGTTCTGGAAGTCCTCTTTTGTGACTGTCTTTAGTTGTACTGTTGTGGCTGCCTCTGTCGTGAATCATTTTGACTTTGGGGAAGAGCCAGAAGTCACACAGTGCCAGATCTGCTGAATAAGGGGGATGAGGACACACTGTAATGTTTTTATTTGTCAGAAATTGCTGTACATCAAAAGCAATGTGTGACAGAGCATTGCATGTTCGTGGACGATTTATGGCCCACTGAAACACTCCTTCTCTCAACCATAGCTCACACCCAACTGAGCGCAGCGAACAAGTTGAAACCTGTCACACAGTCACTAAGGTTCGATGAGCCACTTCCCATATTGAAGATCCCTGCCTTTCTGTTGGCTGGCACTTGGCAGCAGCATTCACCGTATTTTGTGATCACAATGGAAAGGCTCCGTATCACACATCACTTCTAGTACAGCAATTTCTGTCAAACAAAAACATTAGTGTGTTCTTATCCAGCTTACTCACCAAATCTGGCACTGTGTGACTTCTGGCTCTTCCCCCAAGTCGAAATGATTCAGGATACTGAGGCAGCCATGACAGCGCAACTGAATACACTCACGAAAGAGGACTTTCAGAACTGCTTCAGAAAGTGGCAAGAATGATGGGATACATGTTTGAAGCGATGGGGAGTATTTTGAGGGGGATTAATGGCAATGTGTCTTTTACTGTAATTATTTTTAACATTCACTGTATTATATTATCACACCACGTAGTACATGACCAGTTCTTTCTGCCATGATGTGATGCCAAGCTAGGTCCTGACCATATTAATGCAGTTAGCCTTAGGGGAATGTAAATGTAGGAATCAACAGTGTAAGTTTTTAAGCAAAGAAAGGGGATGAAAGTAAGATTCACACTGATCCCATTCAGTTTACACTGGTTATGGACCAATGGTCATTAACCTGTGAGACATGGGTATCAGAGGCAGCCCTAATTGGTCAGCAAATTTGTGTGCATGTTTATTTTTCAAAGTTATTGGCAACTCAAAATTAAGAATGTCCACCTTCTTCTCATATTCAATCTTTCCTTCTGATGCTTCATGAACACACCCACATCTTTAAAAATCAAACTAACATTTAACTATATGTATTCTCAAAAGTCAAAAGGTAACTAAAATCTCATTAGGAATTAGGATATAAAACATATTACTGTAGTATGCTGTATCTACCGTGTTTCCCTGAAAATAAGACCTAGTCGGACAATCAGCTCTAATGCATCTTTTGGAGCAAAAATTAATATAAGACCCGGTCTTATTATTATATTTTTAGATATAAGACCCAGTCTTAATATTATATTGTTAGATAAGACCGGGTCTTATATTAATTTTTGCTCCAAAAGACACATTAGAGCCGATTGTCCGACTAGGTCTTATTTTCGGGGAAACACGGTAGCATCTAGTAAGTTATCAAAATCCATCAAGTTCACTGAACTACTTAATATCTGT
Source organism: Rhinolophus sinicus (assembly GCF_057876585.1). Lineage (NCBI taxonomy): Eukaryota > Metazoa > Chordata > Mammalia > Chiroptera > Rhinolophidae > Rhinolophus > Rhinolophus sinicus. The sequence goes on from NC_142504.1 coordinate 88,062,954, forward strand.
GTATTTTATTGTATGCAAGTTATCTTAATTTTAAAATGTATTAACAGTTTATTAATCCTTAAAAAATGCCCAAGAATTTACTTTATATCGGAATAAGAAGACTGGCTCTTAGGAAGTTTCCAAGAATGGAATAGGCTTTGCTCTGAAGCAGTGACTTTCTCCATAACCTGATCTAAACGTAACCAGATTTGGGAGATGCTTTACAAAAAATTCATGTTTTAGGAAGTCTGACAGAATTCTTTCTGAGATTGTTAGTCTAAATGACATACGCTCCTTCAAATTTTGATTTAACTATGTAAGAGGTTCACATTTTGCTTGAACAAATCTGATGTGTGAAAAGATATAAAAATTATCTTCTACTTCTGACATGAATCTTACTTCAAAAGCAAGAAGCAGATAAATCAGATGGTATAATTACCAATAATACCACTCCTGCAATAAATTACAATGACGTACTGAAGGAACTGGACTTACAGAGGCAATGAGGACTTTTATTAAACAAATAAGTTCCAATATTCTTGACAGTACATACCCCACCCACACTAATTTATGAAATACTTAATTTCTTCAATAGGTCCAAAAAGTATAACTTATCTTGATGTGGATAAATGGAAGTCATTTTTTTTTAAAGTTCCACTCCTGTTTGAAATGAAGGGAACAAAGATACAATAAATGCTGACCAGCTATAATGTTAAGATTAAAAATCACTTTCACATTTTTTAAAAGATGAAACTGAATATATAGAACTATTTAAAACAAAACAGTGGAGCAAAATATACCAAATTATTGTTTTTAGTGGTTAATGCAAACTTGTGTCTTTTATTTCCAGTATTTTCCAAATTTTCTACAACAAACATGTATTGCTTTTATGATGGTTGAGTTTTACGGAAAAAAGGAAAGAAAATTTTAAACTCTGCACACGGCTCTTAGAAGATGAATTTAAAATTAAACTACTCTGAAGTTCCCAACTATGAAATAAGGAATAGGGAAAAGGTAAAAAGCACTGAATTCTAGAGCTTGAATAGATTTTATAAATCATTAAGTTTGATATCTACATTTTGAAGATGAGAAAATGGGCTTGATTTTACACAATTTCTTCAATTTCACAAGTTTCTAGCGCCTGTAATTGCAAAATCTCAACTTATTGTTCTCATCTATAACTCATATTCACTGAAGACTAACCAAGATGGAGATCCAAGTAGTGTATAAATTTGTACATATTGTATGGCTATGGCAGTTTTTAAAACATTTACAACTATTTTTACAATGTTATTACAATCTATAATTTTTATAAGACTAAAGGAAATACATCAAAATGTGATCACGAGCAAAGTGATTTTAATGTATTAATTTTAATGTATTTTTTCAAATTTCCTTTGAATATACTAATATTGCTGCTCCTCATGTTCTCAATCATAAAAAAAAGTATAGTAATAGTATTCACCTCATTGAGTGACAAATAGGATTAGTATTTAGAACCATACCTTGGCACAGAGTAAATGCTAAGTATTACTTGTTATTTTATGATAGAATTTTAAATGATTACCTCCCCTACAATGGAGTCTAAGTGCAACAGCAGAGTTTCAGGTTAGGTATAAACACACTGGTAATTTTTCACCCATGTAATGTATGGAAATGTTCTTTATATGTAAGATTAGGAGATTTCATTCAAGAGACTAAAGAATTCTGAGAATCTAAAATCTAATAAGCTATTAGAAGCTTCAAGAGCAGTTTCTTGATCAATACTTGTTTTTTCACTGTAAGTATAGCTCAAACAAAAGGACGTGGTACTCACTGGTTAGTCAGAAAGGAGCAATAATATGGGACTGCAGACAGAATGAAACCCAGCAGGAGAGCATGAGATGATATCCTTGAACTCAGTCTACCTCACTGGCACTAGTTATCCAGATGCTCCCCTCCTCCCTACGAAGGTAAGTTCTCAGTCTGGTCTAAGTCGTTATTTGAGGAAAAAGGGTCACCTGGCATACATGGTACCGTAAACTGCTGGATGGGACACAACACTAAATGCTGGCAGGCAGGAAGAAAGCAGTACTTTTTGTTCCTATCTTCTTTCCTTTTCCCAGTTTTCCTTCTGTCCTTCATCTTTTTTTTCTCCTTTTTGTTCCCTGGCTTCATCCTGTGTTCTACTGTCAAAAGAAACTCTTACCACTGTCATAATTCGGGTCATCTCCACTTTCACACAGAGTTTATTTTGCGTGAAATGTATATACCAATACACCTAATATACACTACGTATATATACTATGTACAGGTAATTCTAAACAACTTTGACACCAAATTCAGGCTTTCACACAGTATTAGCAAACAGGTCAAAACTACCCCATACTGATGCTACAGTCAGTGTTTAGTTTTGTAGAGCAGTCTGGGGTTATGTGGGTACTGAAATTTGTGATAACAACAAAGTTTAAATTAGACATGCTAAGAGTGGCAAATATTTAGGTTCACTCAGATACTCCTTAGACTTCAGCTGGTTGACTCTATGTCCCACACTAAAGAAAAATGAGAACAGAATTTTAAAATTCTAGATTGGGAATCAGCATCAAAAAATTCTAGTGATAAAAATGCAAAGGAAATTTCACGGATACAAAGACAAAGATATTGTTTCTGTTCATTTCATGAAAAAGCAACAGAAGATGGAATATTGTTACACATCTTTTACTTGACAGATTGAAGGAAAGTTGATGGAACTGCTGTGAAAATCAGCATTGCAATCTCCAGTTCAATCCACTAAAAACTAAATCCTTCTTCCCAACTTGCAGATCCTTTCTACTAAATGCTATTCGTATTTAGCCAACAGAATGATATACTGTATTTTAAAATTGTGTTATCTAATTTTAATAATTAGTCTATGTCCTTACTAATTTTACACCTCAAAATAATACATGGAAAAAGTACTACTATAGTGAGGAATTTTGTAACCAATGGTTTTGTTGCTAAAATTTAGTATTGTTTTATTCATTTTTAGAAATGCATTATATGCAAAGATGGATCACTAACTTACATTAACTTTAAACTTCATCAGCACTGTTTTCCAAAATCTCAAGAAGTATCTCACTTGTTCCACTCTCATCTGCTCTCATTTCACAGCCATTATGGTTTTGATGCTACTATTTATATTGTTTTCTTGCTTACTTGCCTAGAGTTCCCAAACATTCCTTTGTTAATCAGAATTGAAAAGTACACAGAGCTTTTCGTAACATGGCTGTGAGGACACCGTTTTCTGATGGATACTCATTAGGGGTGGGGCAGGATCTCCAGGTATTTATAGGCTTTTCTCACTTTAAATTACTGTGTTGGTTTTTCTATTAACTATTTCCTGGGAGAAAGTTCTTCCCTCTGAGTCTGCTGTACTGTATCTTTCTGAAAATACTTTGTGGTTCCAGTGGTATTATCTTTATGTAACTACTGCCTGTATGTACTACCTGCTTGGGTTGTCAGTAAAGTGAACAAGATTCAACATGGATTATACCAGTGACTGGTTTTCCAGGTACAAATGATCCTCATCCCCCCTGGGCCTGGAAGGGACACGGCCCATTTCCTCTGCTCCAAGCTCCCATATAGACACAGACCCCTCACCACCACTACCTGGCCCAAGGGGGAAGGATGCACGGAGTTGACCCTCTTGTTTCCATTGCAGTACCCTTAGTCATTGGGTGTTGTTCCAGCCTCCTGCTTCCTGGTGTTCCACTTCTGGGCATAGAGCATTTATGTAAATGCTCCCACCTTTAGGAGGGTACATGCCAGGATGTGGTTTCTTTTAATTCATTTGTCAGTAATCCACCCCCTAAGAATGCAGCCATCTGGGGGCGGGGGGGCACTCATAGAATTCTTTGTTATTAGGGCAAAGCTATTACATACATACATATATAGTAAATATTTCTTCATTTCCTATATATCTATTTCTCTATTTTATCTATACCTATCTTTTAAGCAATCTTTATCAATCATTATGAACATAACTTTCTGTAACAATGGAAATGTTCTGTATCTTTACTATCCAACACAAAAGCAAAGAGCCACTTGTGGATGTGAGCACTTGAAATATGGCTAGTAATGAGAATTTAAGTTTTAAATTACATTTAATTTTAATTAAATAGCACATGTGGCTAGTAGCCACCTATCGAACAGTGCAACTCTGTCTCTCTCTACATTTCACCTCAACCACTCCATTTCATCTCTCCTTCCATTTCATTTTTCTCTCCCCATTTCACCTTCTCCATTTATCCCATCTTCATTATATCTATCTTTATATATTTATGTAATAAATATGTAACATCTTTATACCCATCTTTCTTATAGTTATATAATACAGACTATACTAGGTTTTATGTATTTCCTTATTATATTTTAATATAATTATATTTTCTGTAAGTTCTAAGAGAAGGGGAAAGGTGGCCACTCAATCTAACACCTTAAAATAGAAGACAAGGGTAGAATGTCTAAGACTGAGAAACGATCTAATGTCAAGACCTATTCTGCTTTTGTTTTCTCTCCAGAATAGAGTGAAAATCTGTCAGGCAAGGAAATAATGTGAACGCCGCACTTTAATTGAATCTAAGTCTCTTAACATAATAAATTACATCCCAGAAAGCAGGAAACACTTCAGACAAACCTGACTTCTGAGACAATTATTTCCAAGAAATAACGAATGAAGAACTATCAAAAGGGTGAACACCAGAAAATACTGTACCAAATTTTGGACAAGCAGACTGCATAAACAAGACACGTAGGCCTGATGCAAATAAGTCAGAATCTCAAAAAAAAAAAAAAAAGACATTGTTTAAAGAACTGAGGAATCCAGATGTAATTATTGAGAAGCTAAGAAAATAAACACTTTCTTTTGAGAGAACTATAGATACTAAAATATTGCAGGTATCTTACACTCTTTTAGAACATTCCTATAAATAAGACACAAATTCACTGGTTAAATAGTAAGATAGTATCAACTAGCTAGAAACCCTCCTAATTTTTTTGTTTTGGGCTGGAACTTCTGAGGTACTTACTTGTTGGGCAGTTTTAAGCACCCAACTTATTTAAATCCCATAATAACCCCAATGTAAAGCAGGTATAATTATTATCCCTATTTTACAAATAAGGAAACCGAGGTACAGCGAGCTCAAATGCTTTGTCTAACGTCACTGAGCTAGTAAGTGATGAAGCCAGAATTTCAACTCAGGCAATTCAGTTTCAGAGTCCCCACTCTTCATCACAAAGATAAAGCGCCTCTCGAAATGTTCACTGATCTGATATATAGATGATGTATTACAGAACTGTACACTTGAAACCTATGTAATTTTATTAACCAGTGTCACCCTATTAAATTTTATTAAAACAAAAAAAAAGAAAGAAATGTTCACTGATCAAAGTCAACCAACAAAAATTCTATGGTCTATGTTTCCACAGATCTATGATGCTGGCCTTACTGCTTCAACACACAAAAATATTTTTATCTGTAACTTAGAATATATCCTTACAAAATTTGCAGAACAAAGCCTAGAGAGCCAAAACAAGAAATAACAAGTCTTTTAAAAAACTACAGGCTGAAACCTGACTCAATAAGATAATAAAGACACATATATTTCACAAATTAATTATATAACAATCTGATGAACCACTCCAAGGTTAAGAATGGCTGTTAAAAAAAAGAGAGGTCTTAAAGTAGTCCCAAAATTAGCATAAAATTGCCAATACTACAGTATAAAAGATGTACTCTGTAGTATGTATTGAAGAATAAAAAATATACTTCTACTTTTCTTACTGAGATCCTTGATCCTTTCTCAGAGCCCATACTTTCATCAAACATACTTTCAAATATTTACCTGCATAATTCCTAAACACATTGATTAGGAAGAGTAAAAGTGGGAAGCAAAAAATGCTTTAAGCTCTCACTGCCAGCAAAAAAAGAAAAAAGAAGCTAACCAACAATTAAGGTTTATAAAAGGTAGACAGTAGCAGCTAATTAAACATTTTACAGTTACATTAAATAGGTCCAAACACTCCTGCAGACTTTGCCAAACTTTGGAGGCATGACTGTTTTAGTTATGGACATTTATACTGCTGATTCTCCTAGATATCACTTTAACAAGGCAACCTACGCTTGTTGGACATTCAGAAGCCTGGGGCGGATCCAGGGACAACCACCACTGAAGGGGTACTGGATGGTGCAGCTGGGGTGCTGGCTAAAGAGAGGCAAGGTTCCAGACAGGTTTTGAATGACTTGGCAAACTCACAAAATTCTGGCACTAACAACCTCTGAGTCTGATTCCCTCTTGACTTGTGCCGGAGTTGTAGAACTGAACTGGCTTACTAAAATCTATAATAAGTCCCTTTTTTTAACAGAGATCCATAAAAATCTGACAAAACAATTCTCACTCTCAACATTAGACAAGTAGGCTGTAAAAAAGACTAAGTTCAACAAAAATAACAGAAACAACAAAAACCCATAGGAAGTACTGAAGGAAAATGATAGAAATGAGAAAAAAAAATGATGAGAAAAGAGGAGAGACACAGAATAGATTCAGAAGAGTCAATATATATGTAATAGAATTTTAAGGAGAAACTATAAAAAATTAAGAAAAAATAAAAGGCAACTTAGGTATTCCCAGTAAAAGGGCACATTAAATAACATGCAAAATTAATGAAAGACCAACATCCTAGATATGTCAGTCAAAGGGTAAAATGTGTAGGAGAATGGGGGAAAAAAAATACAGTAATCACACCACAAGAATATAGTGACCCAAGAATTCTATATTCAGCCAAGCTGTTGCTCATGGGTGAGCAGAAATAAAAGTCACTCTCACATGCGAGGACTTGCACTACTTTTGTTACTTTTCAAGACCTGTACATCTCTGTTCTTTATTTTGATACAGTTGACTGGAATAACTCTCCAAGTAAATTTTTTAAAGATAAATAATACATGAATAAAGGTAATCAGACAATTAAAAAATAAGAAAAATATTCTGCACATACCAATAAAAAGGATTTAATATTCTGTAAACAAAACTGGTCTGTAAGGAGTAAAGGGAAGAAAAGCTAAAAGAGGGTTACTATTTCAAATTATGCATTTTCAGTGTCAATATTCTGTGCTTTATTCTTTCATTCTGGATTTTTGGCATTTTCCACAAAGCATGAGTGTGCATATGTGTCTCTGTGTGTGTACCACACACACACACACTCACACACATATCTGAAGAGATATCTTTGCAAAATTTCTTAACTAAAAAAGTACACAATAAATTTCTAGCAATTGTCCAGAAAATGGAAAAGATTACTCTTAAAGCAGTGTTCTCGCTTTGCATCAGAAACATTCAAGCAGAAGCTAGTTAATCTAACTTATCTTTTGGGAAATGTTCTAGAATAATTTTCTGCACTGGGTGGATTAGATGGTCTCCAAATTCTTTGTAGTAATAAATATCATCAACCTAAGATTTCACCATCACTTTACAACAAAAAACAATCTGATTAAAAAATGAATGAAGAACTTGAAGAGACACGTCTTCAAAGATAAACAAATGGCCAGCAAGAACATGAAAAGATGCTCAGAATCACTAATTACTGGGGAAATGCAAACCAGAACCACAATGAGATACTGCCTCATACCCATTAGGATGTCTACTATCAACAAAAACAGAAACAAGTGGTGGCAAGGATGTGGAGAAACTGGAACCCTGTGCATTGCTGGGAATGTAAAATGGTGCACCTGCTATGGATGGGACAGTGGTTTCTTAAAAAGTTGAAAATAGAATTACCATATGATCCAGCACATGAAAAACAAAACAAAGTTCCCCCCCTCACAAGGCTCACATTCTAGTGGCAGGTAAAGATGACAAGTATACTAACTTTAAAATTTTCAAATAATGGTAAATTCTATGAAAGAAAAATGTAAAACAGAAAACAAAATGACAGTGAAATATAGTAGGAGGTAAGGGGGCAAAAGGGTAGGGAAAACCAAATGAAAGGGTTAGAGAAGGACTCTGAAAAAGTGACACAGTAACATTAAATCTGAATGAAAAAAGGAGCCAGCTAAGTAAAAATCAGGAAGCCACTCTGCTAGTCATTAGCAAAGCAAAAACCCTGATGTGAGAACCTGCTTCACCTGCGTGAAGAGCAAAATGGATGCCTGTGAGATGGTACAAGATGAGATTAAATGGAGACTCATGACTAGTGATCTCATAGGCTATATATGGAGCTTAAAATAAGATCCAAAAGTGTTATGGGGAAAAAACGAAGTTTTAAACTGGGGTATGAAGAGACCTGATTTTTGTTAAAAGATCTGACTGCAGTGATGTAGAAAGTTAAGAGAGGGAACAGGAAAATCAGTTAACAATCCAGACAATAAATGACAACCACTTAGACAGGGGTGGCTTGGCAGTAGTTATGAAACAGACACATTATACAGTTGACCCTTGAACGTGGGGTTTAAGGTTACTGACACCCCATGCAGTTGAAAATCCACATATAACCTTTGATTCCCTAAGCCCTATATGGGGACCCACACAGTTCAAATCCATGTTGTTCAAGAATCAGCTGTAGTTCTACTTAATAAAACACCAAAGGTCTTCCATTTATATAACAAACTGAACTCATGTTTATCTCCACTCCCTCCAAAAAGCAACTAAATAAATCAATTTATAAAGGCAGAAACCCACAAGGACAGAGAAGAGGGAACCACAGTACACAGAAGTTAAGAAATTTCGGGAAAATGAGAAAAACTGAAACAGGGGATAATAACCGAAAGTAATGTAATTCACCCCAAGAAACTTTGGATAGGCTCCTGAGTTTGAGGTACCAAGCTCCTTGAAATATAATTGTGAGTCATAGGGTTGACAATAAGGATCAATTGAAAATCTTTTAGATCAGTCTGTTAAAACTCTATCCCATAGAGACAAAAGATGGGGGGTAAGAAAGCCAAGCCCAAGATGTGCATTTGGAGATCCAAACATAACAAAGAAGAGGTAAGGCATGAGTAAAGAGTTAACTATAGAGATGTTCACTGAAATACTGTTTATAAAATCAAAGCAACAGAAACAGTCATAAAGAACATATTAGCAGTTAAGTTATAATACAACCATACATTAAAAAGGAACACAGTGACATAAGATGCCCATAATACAGTACATGAAAAGGGCAGTATGCAAATCTATGGAGCCAACACACAGCGCTAAGCCTTTTGTTTATGTAGCTTTTTTCCTATGATGAAAACAGATTACCTGCATAATCAATAAAATTAAGAGATTACATGATTCTTCAAACATGGATAAATTAACCATTAAAAATTTTAGACTTAATGACATTTAGATATCAAAAAATAAGAAACCATTAAAAAGCTGATAACATTTGATACTTTGAAAAATCCGTATAGATCGATCTTATCAAATTCTTTCTAACTGTAATCAATATGATTTCAAGGGAAAAACAGAGCAAAATATAAAGAAATAACTGAATCACAGATGAAAGATTCCATAATCAGGTCCCCATATTCTTACTACTATGCCCTTGAAAAATATTTGTAAAGGGATAAATCAATAACCACCAAAAAGCTACATGAAGATAACACCTTCAGCAACAGATTTTTGAATTTGCATTTCCAGTGCTATATAATACATATATATATATACACATATATAAATATACATATATGTAATATATATGAAAACATTCTTATTTCCTATATTAAAAGAGTATGACCTTTGGAGTTTCTAAACTTAAATGTCTCAGGAAAAACAAAATTTATCTTAAGCATTTAAAAAAAAATGGAAATTGAATGTTTGATAGAAATGGAAAACAATGGAAAATGGAAAACAAAAGTTTTATAAAAGTAAGCATTCTGTAAAAACCTGGAAAATCCTGTTTAGCAGATAGAGGGACAGACAACAAAAACAGTGTGCTCCAAAACAGGGAGATGGCCAAGTAAATTAAGCAATGCTACTTAGCTGTCAACTGTAAATGAAAAATATTTAATAAAAAATGGCCTGAGCAAAATGTTGTCATTTAAAATATTAAGTACGCAGGCAAATATGTATAAAGTGGGAAGAAAGTAAAAATTCGCATACACAAGCATGATTAGTTAAAACTATAGACACAAACAATACCAAACAGCAATACAAACAAAAATCTACTGTATAAAGGTGGGTAAGACAAACAGACCAGTAGAATAGAAAACGGACTACATTCCCACGTATATATAGGAATTAAGTATGACAGAAATGGCATTTCATAACATAATAAGAGATTGAGTCATTAATTAATCATTAATCAATAAATGAGGGGACATTTACATTCAAATAGTTAGATCCCAACATTATACAACTTAGAACGACAAACAAAAAATCCCAATGGATAAAATTAGAAAAAAAAAACCATAAAAAATAGCACAGTATTTTTATAGTTATGAATTGAGACCATCTTAATTATAACCAGAAAGTCCAGAATCCATAAAGGCAAAGACAAATATTAATACACAAACTTAGAACCAGAGAAATAGTCAAAGGGTACAGGGAACTTACAACAGAAATAAAATGGCTAATAAATATTTTTAAAAGATGTTCAAACTGAGTGAACAAAAAAAATAATTTTTAATCAGCAAAGAAAAAAGTTAAAAGATCACCGACATTCAGTAAAGGAAAAGATGTCCTCATACTGCAAGGAATTTTAAAAGGCAGAGTCTCTTGGAGGACTTGGGTACACTATCAACACTTAAAACATACATTCCCGTTGACCCAGCTATTCTATTCCACTTCTGAGAATCAATCCTACAGATAGATATTCTTGCACAATTATACAAGCCTGCCACCACCAGGTGTTCTCTATAGTACTATGTATCATGCACAAAACTAGTAAAAGCAACTCAATGGATGCAATCTGACAACATGAGAAGAGGGACAGATTTAAATAAACACTCATACAATGAATACTACGCCCTCATTTTTTAATGAGGAAATCTGAAAGTATTGATGCAAGACTTCTAAAAATAAACACTATCCTCTCTCACACCTTTCCTATCTGGACTTCAAGAACTTGTAACTACGACTGATTTCTCCTTTTCAGAGCCATCAAATGGTGATTTCCAACTTTCTATGGAAATCTATTCCATAGACTAGAAAATCAATTTTCTATGGAAGCCTAGCAATTTAAAATAGATTTACTATGAGATAAGGATTTTATAAAAGAATGTTTCCTTATATCAACTATACCATGGAAAACAAGTATTCAAAGTTGAGCAGATATCTTATTGAATATGGAAGAATTTCTGAACTCTATATTGCCTCCTCTCCAAAAATATCAAAATCAAAATGCCATTTTAAGGGGCGGCCAGATGGCTCAGGTGGTTAGAGCGCGAGCTCTGAATAACACAGTTGCCGGCTCAATTCCCACATGAGCTAGTGAGCTGCGCCCTCGACAACTAGATTGAAGATAATTAGCTGCCGCTGAGATTCTGGAGCATAAGCTCTCAACAAGGTTGCTGGTTCAATTCCCTGGTGGGCTGTGCCCCCTGCAACTAAAGATTGAAAACGACGACTGGACTTGGAGCTGAGCTGCGCCCTCCACAACTAGATTGAAGGACAACGACTTGACTTGGAGCTGATGGGTCCTGGAGAAACACACTGTTCCCCAATTAAAAAAAAGTCATTTTAAGCCCCCTATCCAAAATAAGCTAGGTGAACAACAGTTTAGTAATAATTTCAACTTCTGAATGATGAAATATGATTCCAATAACAATCTATGGTTGTTATATGAAATACTTTTTATAAATTACATTTATCAAGTCCATTTTATCTACTTAATAATCAGCTAGTTATCCACAAGTTTCAAAAAAAGATTCACAATTTCCAAAATTTTAAATACTTCGTTTTCATTCATAACAAATGCTTTTATAGCAGCCTACTTAGGAAGTGTGAAATAGCCAATTCCTGAACTGACACTTTAAATTTATGTCCCATTTTTAGAACAAAACGAAATAAAACAAAACAAAGACACATCAATACCTGATCAATCACAGATATGTTCAAAAATGCCTAAAACTATTTGATGATGTCACAGCTCATATGCTAAGTATAAATCTTGACCTCTTAGTCTCAGCTTTAAAGTGATGCCACCTATTTAGTACAAATAACATCGAAATATCTCAAAACATTTTCTTCTGGCAAAGGCATTACTGTTATGATAATTACAAAGAGTTCTGTGAAATAACTTGTTTAAACCTAAGTATTTCTTGTAAAAAATGTTTAACATAATTTAGGTGATTTCTTTATGGTAAAATCCAGTCATGCTGGGAAAAAAAAAAGTTCCTACAAGATTTTATTTCAAGAGTGATTACCTCTGAAGGAAGCAGCAGCAACAACTGGAGATAGGGCTTTGCTTTTGCTGTAATCTTATCATTTCTTTAGTAAAGTATGTCTTTTTAGAGGCAGTATGTCTTTTTAGAGCAAGTATGTCTTTTTAGAGGCAGATTCCCTGGGTTCTAAATAATTCACTACCTCACTGTGACCTTGGGCAAGTTATTTACTCTTCCTGTGCCTTAGTTTCCTATCTTTAAAATGGGGATAATAATACTTCCTGCTATATAGGACTAAATGAGTTGATATATGTGAAGTGCTTAGAATAATACCTAAACACACGGTAAATAACATTATTATCATCAGCCTCACCACCTATTACCATCAACTATGAAATCTGGCTGGAAGGCACTGGGAAAAGAGGGGGTGGGAGTGGTACCTGATCTATTTTCTACACTTAACATTTCAAACATAAATTCTATTTTTGTAACAAGTGATAGATAACCGACTTAAGTGAGAAAGCAGTATAAAGCAGAATAAAGTTGCAGTCTTCCGTTTTCAAAAACATGAGACAATACAGGCTTTGGAGTTTGATATTTATTTTTAGCAGGAAGAATATGCTAATGATGATGACATCGTTAGAAGATACGCCCATGTCCAATACCTGCAACAGAAGCTCAATAGAAGTTAAAGAAACCATACCAAAAGACTAAAGACAAAAATTGTATGACATTACTTACCCTTAATTCTGCTAACAATAAAATAAATAACAGTATGTTTGAGATTGAATTTACATTACAAAATCAGAAACTGGCCACTTAACTATCAAAAGTATCTTTTTAAAAAATTCTATCTTTTCCTTTGTCCATAGAATTGGGCAACCTCTACAGGCAGAGCATGGCACCAACAATTACACTCTGAGAGTGTATATGTGAGCAGAGGGGAAACAATGCTAAATTAAGAGCTGAGAATTTGTGGAGGGAAAGCTCTGTTGCTGGTACTTAATCAAACAGCTGCTCTCACGTTTAGAAATGGAAACCATCTCTGGCACAATTAGAGATTGCTAAAACAAGACTGAACATTTAAAGCAACTTAATTGAGGCAGTCTCATAACTTACCTACAAATTTACAGAGAATTGTCTCTAAATAATGGGATCCAGACAAATTAGAAATTCTCCTACATAAGAAATTGCTATAGCAGTAAACAATTGAAACAAGAACTGGTCAAATGAAAGATTCTTTTGATAAAACGAAATCTGGCTCATCTGACAATGGTTACACTGCTCAGAGGAAATATGAGTGTTTCTTTTTTGACCCCTGCAGCTCCAGACTTCTCACTGACAGTATCAATCATCACTCAATTTAAAGAAGCAATTACTTTCTACCTAAGGATCTATATGAGCTGGGAGTGGGGTGGGACTATGCTAAGCATCAGAATCAGGGGTGGAACAAAGGAGTAACTCGAACTCTACCTTCCTGATCAAAATTGATAAACTGTTCAGGAATATAGAGCCTGGGGACTAGCATAGACACAACCAATTCTATGCCCAAGCCTTTTTATTTCTTAATTTTATACCCAAAAGACTGCATGTACTCAGAACAGGAATTAAATAAGTCCAACCATAATTTACTGTACTTAACACCAGACTTTATACCAACTGCTATTTTCCCATTATTTTAGTTTTGAAGGTAAGGATTTAAACTCTTATTACTGGAATCTCACATGAATAATTTTTAAATGCAATCAATTCTGCTAATTCCAAATCTCTAAATTTACTTCGGCAAGTTGGTTTGATTCAAACAGACAGAAACTCATTAATGCAAGGAGTAGCTTACCCAGGCCACCGTCTAAAAAGGTCTACGTCAAAAAAAAACAAAAAAGCAAAATGTGCAGGAACATTAAGATATTTAAAAATTCCTACCAAAATTCCTACCAAAAAAAAGAAATTAAATAAGCACTAAAGAAGGAAAAGGTTACGCACTTCCAATTTATGCTCTTTCTCTGCAAGGGCTTCCTTTTGACAACGAAGAAAATCTGCTAACATTCGAGTGAGTTGCTTCCTATCATCTATTTCAGCCGCCAATCTGCCATTGTAATCTGCCAGCAACATACAAGCATCCTCTACCATTTTAGAAAGCCTTTCTCCAGATTCTTTATCTAAGAAAAGCACAGAATAAGATTATTACACAACAAAAACAATGCCATTTGCTATTCCCTCATCTCGACTCCCAAAACAGTTTAGGTCACATTTTCTCTTCTTACCTGTTATTTTATCTAGTAGGGATACTTCTTGGACTTCAACAGGCAAAGAAGCTATCCTCTGATGAACTGCTGCATCACCCGAAGCAGCATTTTCCAGATCTTGTAATGCTCTAACGAGATCTAGAGTCTAAAAAGTTATACAACTTTAGAACCAAAATAAATGAGCTTAGACACATACAAAAGACTTGCAATTTATTTCATATTCCTTAACCATTACAGGATATTTACTAGCTCAAAGTTTCAAATATAAGCTGCTTTCTAAGACATTCCATTTCTTTTATATTCTAAGGAAAAGAAGTTACACTACATTAGGTACTGGAAATAAATAAATTTGAAACATAAATGAGACATGGCCCTTGGCCGTGAGCAGCCCATACTGCAGTGGTAAAGACAGATTGTGTAAAAATAATTATCTGACTATTAAATTGAAGTGACTGATTTATATGCCAAATGCACACAATGATAAAAGAGAAGGCAGGCTAAAACTTCAACCTGGAGAATACAAGTTTTATGTATATATATTCATTATATTATCATTATACATGACAAGAATTTTTTAATACGAAATTGAATACTGGGGAAGGGGGATACAAATTTCTTCTACCACAACATGGAAGAGTCTCCCAGATTCCATTTCTAAATGATATAATGAAAGCACACACACACACAAAAAATGTGGTTTTGGAATATGTTTAAATGTGGTATCTTCAATTACTCTATGGTTTGTTAGTAAGATCATTAAAATATTACAAAGTTCCACATATATAACTAATTTTTATATAATGCTTAGCCATTATAAAAATTATCTTATCATTAGAATATTTCAGTTGCATTTTTTCAAATACCAGCTATAATTAGGTGGGAAAGGCAAGTCTTTGCTGGTGATTTCACAATTCATAATGTCTATAAACTTATTTAAAAGAAAATTAATAAATTTTCTTTTTACTAGCCTCCATCCCCATTCCACCTCCTTTTTCCTTGTTTTCCTTAATCTCTAAAACTAGATAGACCCTGGAACACTAGGAAATTATACACACACTTGAAAAATATATGAAATTACCCATTCTGTGTATAAATTAAGATGACAATGACAGCCAATACTGATTTTTCTAAGCTTACAAAAAAAATGCTACCGTATTTCCCCGAAAATAAAACCTAACTGGAAAATAGCCCTAGCATGATTTTTCAGAATACTTGTAATATAAGCCCTATCCCAAAAATAAGCCTCAGTTAAGACCGTCAGCCAGACAGATGCATTTAGTACATCTGTTGCAACATACTGAATTATAAAATAATAATATATAATTAAATATAAATAAATAATATTATTGACATTAATACTTAAAATAATTATAATTATTTGTAAATACCCAAGCGGGTGCTTTTGGACAAGGTAAACGCCTATGTAAACAGAGGAACTTGAGACTTATTATTGAATGACCAATCGGAGCACAGACACAACGCTTGAATAAGATGCTCACTTGATAATGAACGGATGTGGTTGTGTCTAATATGAATCTTCATAATTCAATACGTCGTTTGTTGTAATGGACGGACTTAATGCACTCATGTGAAATAAACATTTTCTGAATTTTGATGCTTGCAATTTTTCGTTGCTTTTGTGTGGACCATCATTCTTAACTATCATCATTTTGTTGCCACTCCTATCTCAATTAACACTTGATTTAATGGTAAATTTAAAGAGAATAATATTTTGACCCCCCAGACGAGATGAGGCAAAAAGAAACAGCTTTTCTGTCAAGTACAAGAAAGGAATCGTGGAGGACTCCTGGGGCAAGAATCTTACAGCTTTCTGCAAAGAGAAGTTGGATCTCTGCATGGTCCGAAAATGGTGAGCAGAGTACGATAACCTCAGTCAACAGGTGGACGAGGAAAATGCTAAGAAGCGCAAGTGTGGATCAGGTCGGCAACCATTGTTTCCTGAGCTGGAAGACATCATCTGTGAATGGATTGCTGACAGGAGAGCAAAGGCTTTGGTTGTGCGCAGGGCTGATATTCAAGCATTTGCCCTTGCAATGGCACCACAGTTAGAAATATCCCCAGAAGAATTCAAAGCTTTACAACACTGGCTGGATGGCTTCCTTCGGCGATATGAACTGTCTCTAAGATCGACAATACTGTGCAAGCTGGAAGATACTGAAGTTATTAAAAATGCACTTGCATTCAAGTCCTTTGTTGATGGCATCGGCTTTTCTAAATATCAGCTCTCCTACATGATTGCTATGGATGAAACTGCAGTGTTTATGGGCCAAGGATCTCAAACGACAATTGATCAGAGGGGTGCCTCATCAACCTACACTCCGTCCACTGGTTATGAAAGTGGACGTGTTACCTGTATTTTGGCAATTCGCCTGGATGGAAAGAAAGCCCCACCTCTGGTCATCACGAAGGGCAAGAAAGATTATGTTGAACGTGTTTCAGGCATTTATGTTCTTGAAACTGAAAAAGCCTGGTGCACACAAGCAGTTATAAGGCAGTGGGTCGATTTAATGCTGCCACTGGTTTTGCGAGGTGGCCAAAGAGGTCTGCTAGTCTGGGATTCAGCCAGCACTCACCGCAGTAAAGACATGAAGAACTTCCTCACAGAGAGAAGAATAAATCAAATAATGATTCCCGCAGGAATGACTGCCTATCTCCAGACTCTTGATATTGCAATAAACAAGCCATTCAAAGACCATTTCCACATGGAAATCAATGACTACACTGAAAATAGAATGGAGAGAAATCAGCGTGGAAACTTTGAGAAGCCTAGCCTGCAACAGGTCGTGATTTGGGTGAAGAATTCATGGGATCAGATCACTGACAGCTGTGTTGCCAGTGCACTACGAGCAGGCTACATGGACAAGACGTGCTCATTTAGGGAGAGCTCTATTGCTGGACATGAGAGATTGGGGCCAATGGTTCTACAGGAAATGGAGTCGCAAGAAATTCAAGCAAGAATTCGGGGTTTGGAGAGTTATGACGATGTTCCAGAAGAAGATGACGTGACTGTATTTGAGTAAATGTAGATTTTTGTACATGAATAAATGAATAAATGTAGACTGTTTTACATGAAAAAAAAAGACATCCTCTGAAAACAAGCCCTAATGGGTCTTCTGGAGCAAAAATTAATGTCAGACCCGGTCTGATCTTCGGGGAAATACGGTATCACTGGCGGGCGTCAGCATTCCTGTCACTGAGCCAGTATGTAGGCTTCTTTCTGCCTCCCTAGCACCAACCCCAATATAAATCCTCAGTTCTAAGCCATGATTGATTGTACATTTCTTTCAAGCTCCTTTCATGGGGGAAAGGGCTCCACCCTGCCTCTGGTTTCATGCAGTGAGTTCAGGTCCAGTCCTCCAACTCCCATGGAGAACTATGAGTTACTGCTTCCCTCTAGGATACTAATTTCTGGCAACCCATGTCTGCTTCCAGATCACCGCTCAGCAGGAACCAGACTCTAGCTCACATACTGAGTTGTGTTTCTACACCATTTCTAGCCCACCATGATATTTACCTTGTTTTAAGAGTATGGCTATGTCTTCATTTTCTCCTTTTAAATTTTATCTGTCTCTCCTATATGTTTGAAACATAGAAGGAGGAAGCTTTAAGACTCAATGCCCACATAATTAAAAGTTAAAAATGTCTTTCTGAAATCATCTAATGGTTAAGAAATGCTTTATTATACCAACCTGGGAGGACATGAAATATTAAGTTAATGGTTTTAATCCATCTTATTTTATCATGGAACTACATAGTTCTATTACAGTTACAAAGAACTATATGAATACAT
This sequence comes from Rhinolophus sinicus, assembly GCF_057876585.1. Classification (NCBI taxonomy): domain Eukaryota; kingdom Metazoa; phylum Chordata; class Mammalia; order Chiroptera; family Rhinolophidae; genus Rhinolophus; species Rhinolophus sinicus. The sequence goes on from NC_142504.1 coordinate 88,081,306, forward strand.
ACTTGCTACTCTAACACTCGTTTTTACATGTTTAAAAGCAAAAATACTTCAAAAGGGCAGTGTTTATCTCTAGGAATGGAACTTTTAGTGTCATACAAGTAATCTTATATAATGCTTTATTTATTTAAAATGAAACTGTTTAAATGGTGGCTATCTCACTAGACCTAATCATACTAAGCAATGAGAAATCCTCTTTCGATGTAAAATATGATGGCTTAATATATAATACATAACATATTACATAAACATAGCAATATGTTAATCAGAAAATATGAAATATTCATGCAGCTTCTTTCTTGGACCAAGAATGGTAATTAAAATCAATTTACAACAGAAAGACACTGCCATTAACAAAGCATGGTGGCCACATGACGTAACAGTAACTCCCGTAACAGAGAAAAACTTCTACCTGTGGTGGCTCACTTGGAGAGCCCAGAGAGGAACAGTTTTCGTTTTCATCCACCTTTATCTGTTCATAAGTTCGCTTCCTAGGCTTCTTATCTCCATCTGAATTCAAAGAACATTTAAGTTTTAATGAAAGAACACATTTTAACGAAGAGATCATGATAAAAGATTATATACTTACACAGAGCTTGCTTAAGTTGTTCTAATACATCATTTTCATAAACAGACCTTTCTTCCCAAATAGATAACACTCTTCCAAGGTGCTTTTTACAACTTTCATCAGTTTCACTAAAGAAAAATAAAAATATTAACAGTAAAAATGCATAGTGCTATTGAAAAGGTAACGGCGATTTTAAGTACAATCAGACATTCACTCCCTGAAAAAAGCTTTCCAAATGTTTACCGAGCACCACTGTGCCCAGCAGTGCTGGGCTGCTGATCCAGACAGACATACTCCCTGCTTTACACTCTCTTTGACACCAGAGACACAAATGGAACTTTATGGCATCTGTTATTTATAAGTGCCACAAAAGAGAGCAAGGTGTTAAAGACAGGCGTAACAGAGAGACCTGGCCCAGTTTTAGAGAGTTCAGGAAGGGTATCTGAGGAAGTGATATTTAATCTGAGATCTGAAGATTGGATACACGGAGGAGTGGGAAACAGATTACTCCCAGCCACTTCCTGCTGCCTTCATCACTACCAATGTAGACTGAGCCACTACTATCTCTTACCTGGATTTTTTAACTGTCTTCTCACTGGTCTCCCAAACTACCAATGTAAATTAGATCATACTGCTCTCAATCTTCTAACAGCTATCAATCATACCAAGTATAAACCCAAAATCCTTATTCTGGGTCAAAAGGTGAACATGTTCTGTTTCGTGGCTACCTCTAAGTCCACAGTCCCTAAATACCTTCTCCCATACAAATTTTGCTGATTCTCAAACATACCCCGCACACAGCTGTCTCACTGCTTCTGCCAAGTATTCTTTCTACCTAGAATCCTTTCCTCCTAAAGAGTCACATGGTTCATTCCATCCTTTCCTTTAATCTCTTTCAAATGCTACCAGCCCCGAATAGTCGTGTTTTAATCTCATGATATAACTGAACACAATCATACTCTGTAGTTCCTGCCTTGTTTGTTACGTTTCTTCATAGTACTTATATTTTGACACAATATATATCCACTTGTCTATCTAGTTATTATTACCTGTGTCATCCACTGAAATGCAAGCTCCACTAGAACAGAACTTTGTCTTGTTCACTATTGTATCCTCAGGGCCTAGGGCAATCGATATTTTATTGAATTCTAGGGAGAGGCAACATATATAAAAGTCTTAAGGCAAAAAGAAATAAAAGAGGTTCAGTTAGCTTAAACTGTAGACCATAGCGTTAGGTATGAAGGAACATCTTATGTCTTTCTCAGGACATTAGACTTGATCTCTATGAAAAATGAGAACCACTCAAAAGCAACGGAGTATTATGATCAGCTCTGCAACTCTGGGTAGTTTCCTAAATGGATTAAACAATACTAGAGGTTACTGCCATTATACAGAAATGACATTATGGTAACTGGAATGGGAAGAAATCTAAAGAACTGAAGGAACTATGTTTGTCGTATATGGGATAAGGGGAGTAGAGGAGAAAGGAGAGCGTGATGTATTATAAATCAAAATGTCACAGAGAGTTAAAGATGACACGCAACTTCTCACATGGGTATCTGGATAGGTGGAGTTGCCATTGACTGAGAAAGTAAAACCTAGGGAAGTACCATATTTTGCCATGTATAATGTGCATTTTTTGCCCAAATTTGTGAGGGAAAAATAAGGATGCACATTATACATGGGTAGTACTAATTCTGCATCTATATAAATGTTTTTAATTCTTTTATTTATGCTTATGATTAAAAGTGTAACTCCAGAAATTAATAACAATATCCATATGCAAAATAATACCCTGGAATACAATAATTGGTTTTGTTGAAAACTTATGACAAACTTGCAACGACGAAGAATTCTTGGCCTTCTATGATGTGTTACTGGTACATAAAATTTCTTGTACCATAGTATGTTAAAAAAAATAAATGCTAAAATTCCTTTATATTACAAAAAACAAGTACCTAAATGTAAACAAATAAAAAATAATTAAAACTTAAGATTTTTTTCCCCTGACAGTTTGGGCCAAAAACATGGTTGTGCATTATACACAGGAGCACATTACACATGGCAAAATACAGTAAATTTGACAGGGAGCAAGGATATAATGAGTTCAGTATCAGACACGTGAGTTTGAGATGTTTGGAAGCATGTAACTAGAAATTCAATAGGCAACTGGACATACAAATCTAAAAGAAAAAAACATCTAGACTGTACCATATGATTGTGAGTTATTAGGATATAGATAATAACTAAATATATGCAGTTTATGAAATCACCCAAAGGGCAAGTGAAGAATATGACCCCAAGAGGGGCTATGACTGAACTCTAAGACTTAAACACCAACATATGAAAAGATAGTAAAAGACAGTATCTAAATTGAAGGATAAATATTTAAGAAACCTACAGCAGTATTTCACATTCTTTACTTTTAAAAAAATGCATCCACTGTGACTAAAACTATAGGCCATATGGTGAGTAAATCATTCAAAACAAATCATCATTCACCACTGAATTCTATAATTTAGACTGATTTAATAGGCTAGCCCAGTAATGTTTACCTAGCAATCTATGAAATATTTGCATATGTTTAGAAATACGCATTTAAAAGACCACAAGCCAAAGTACCGCCTCCTACCCTCAGAATTTTTCTGTAGCAAAATTTTTCAACAGGTTTAAGATTATTTTAAATAAATATTCTATATTTCCAAAGCATTTTTAAATGTTATAACATATACCCACACACTAGAAAACCATAAAATCATTATACTGTTTCCCCCAAAATAAGACCTAGCTGGATAATCAACTCTAATGCATCTTTTGGAGCAAAAATTAATATAAGACCTGGTCATATGTAAGACCGGGTATAATATAATATAATACAATATAATAAAATATATAATACCGGTTCTTACATTAATTTTTGCTGCAAAAGACGCATTAGAGTTGATTGTCCGGCTAGGTCTTATTTTCGGGGAAACAGGGTAGTGCACTATGAGGAGAAAGGGTATTAAGATTATCTAGAAATATTAGCTAGAAGAGTGATAGATTTATGAGCACACAAATTTTCAATTCAACACCTTCATTCATTCTTAATAAAGTTCATTTCAATACAGAAGTTGCTCTTGGTTTTTTTAAAGAAAATTGTACCTCTAGTACTACAAATGCCTACCTTAGCAACAGTTGAAAAAAGTTTCCTTCACACAAAATATTTAACAAATTTACAAATGCCATTTACAGATAAGTCTTTTCAAATGAAAACTTCAAAGAAATACATTCCCTGGTTTTTATTTTAATGGCTAATGGCAAATTTTAGAAAAAGGATATATTATGCATTTAAAACAGATTACCCAAAACCATTATCATACCTTGAAACATGCTTAAAAGCCTCCACTATAACTGGTGCAAAATCTTTTGTAAACTCCGGCCCCTTCCTTTTGCTGTTCTGAATGACATCATTGGCTAGGTAGAGAAAAGTAAGCTTCCTGTTTGGTTTGGCTGAAAAATAAAAAAAAATTTAAAAATCTACTTAAAATATCCTTACTTGGAGAAACTTTCTCAATACCTGAATTAAGCAGTTTGAGTACTACACCAAACCTTTATTTATTGTGTTCAACCCTAGCTTCTCATTCTACAACCAAGCTTATTAAGTCATTATTCTTTTACTCACCAGAATTATTCTATGGTTTCTGGAGATCAATGCGACAAAAAAAAGAACTCAAGAGGCAGAGGTAGTCAATGACATATGAAACTTTGTTTCCTTGCGGTTTTACCAAGTCACCCAAACTACTTTTCCTTGATTGCTAGTCTTATCGCTATTCCCACACTAATAGCTTTGCACACTGAAATCATGTCTGTGTAAAAATTCATCTCTGTGACTCTATCCTGTATAAAATTTTATTAAAACTATTAAGCACTATATGAACGATAGCCATTTGAAAATAAGATGCTGACTGGTCTTTATTAAGATAGCACTCTAAATCTTAAACTGAATTTATAATGGTTTTAATACTCATGATTTAAAAACCGACTTTTAAGTTAGTGTGAAACAGAGTATAAAATGTTAAAATAGGTTGAAAGAGACATCACTTCAATCAATTATATATTTTTGTTTATGAAATAAATATTTGTCAAGTTAATAGAGTAAATATTAAGGAGACCAGATGGGCAAAGTTTAGATTCCTCCCCCTGCCCCCACTTTGCATTACAATAACTGAATAACTGAATTCATCCTGACAAAAATATACCCCTACTCAATATAGTCTATGGGCATAAGTTCTTCTAAAAGAGCAGATAAGATTTCAACAATTGTGAGCCAGAATACATTTTTACTGGTTCCAATGTTAAGTGGCATAGCAATACTGAGTATGACTCAAGAGATCTATATACATAAGAAAATTTAGTTAGTTGAACGTAATCTTTTACAATGTTTCCATAATATAACTTTACTAGAACTAAACTTGAATCATTCAAAGGTGTCCAACTGTATTCAGAAACCTCATACTTTGTGGCATCTACATTACAGTCGTGTAGAGGACTTATGGTCCAGTACATTGGATTTAAGGCAGAAACTTGGGCAGGCAGCATTTGGTCCTTTAGATTTGAGTATTCAATTTAAAATTTAAGCATTCAACATACTAAAAAGCCACTTTTGAGTTCACATCTTCCTTGAGGGGAAACGAGCAACCCAACCTTCTCAGAAACTGTAAACTATTGAGTCACCACCGATCAGACTTTACAAACCTGTGCAGTCCACTGCATAACCTGCTTTGCCCGTCTAAAGTTGCCGCCCACCACTTTTCATGCTTTTGCAAGTCCCCGGCACAGAATAAAGACAAGGAGGACATGGCAGTAACAGAGACCAACTTCTGATTCTTCTGGCTCTTGTCTGGTTAAATAAATCATAGAGTACAACTGGTTAAGGTACCAGGACCCCTGCCCGTGAAGACGATAATAATAGCACTTTCCCAATATTAAGCCCTCTTTTAAATTGCCCTTTCTCAAAGAAAATCTCACCCAAAGAATAGGCTGGTATTATTTAATCCAACTAGTTGCCTCCTCAGCATTAAAATGGGTTTTAAAACTCAAATTTTTTTATTGCCTAATTGGGAGACTGCCTGCAAGTACTTCTGAATGGGTACCTAAACCAATGGGCTCCTTTACCTAAATTATTGAACTTTTAATATGTGTTACAGACTATTCTAAGCACTTTATATATATTACCTAATTTAGCCCAAATAATGTAAGGTACCATTATTATCTGCGTTTGGCAGTTGAAAAACAGACATCAAAAAGGCTATTTGCGGGCCAGCCCGGTGGCTCAGGTGGTTAGAGCTCTGTGCTCCTAACTCCAAAGGCTGATGGTTCGATTCCCACATGGGCCAGTGGGCTCTCAACCACAAGGTTGCCGGTTCAACTCCTGGAGTCCCGTTCAACTCCTGGAGTCCCGCAAGGGATGGTGGGCCGCGCCCCCTGCAACCAAAAAACGGCAACTGGACCTGGAGCTGAGCTGTGCCCTTCATAACTAAGACTGAAAAGACAACAACTTGAAGCTGAACGGCACCCTCCACAACTAAGATTGAAAGGACAACAACTTGACTTGGAAAAAAGTCCTGGAAGTTCACACTGTTTCCCTATAAAGTCCTGTTCCCCTTCCCCAATAAAATCTTTAAAAAAAGAAAAAAAAAGGTTATTTGCCTATAGTCAAATAATCAGAGAGGATTCAGCCAGGATTTGAATCTAAAACTCCAAAGCATTCCCTCTTAATAACTAGACTATGACTCATGTCATAATTAAGAGAATGTTATCTTTTAAAAAGATTAAGTAGCAACTCAATCAAAATATTTCAGAATGTCAGCAGCACTATTCACAATAGCCAAAAGATGGAAGCAATCCAAGTGTCCATCAACAGATGAATGGATAAGCCAACTGTGGTACAGACATACAAATGGAGTATTATTCAGTCTTAAAAAGAAAGGACATTCTGAAACATGCTACAACATGGATAAACCTAGAGGACATTATGCTAAGTGAAACAAGTCAGTCATAAAAAGACAAAAATACTGCATGATACTACTTATATGAGGTAGCTAGTAGGATTTCCAGGTGGGAATTCCGTCCATTCTCAGGAATGTTTTTTGCTTTCTCGTTCCCGAATCCCAAGAAAAGTTGGTTGGGAAATCCGGAAAATTGGCTCCTTGAACCCAGTAATAGCCACAATGGGAAATAAACATACTACTCACAATGTATCTCTTAGACATAGCAGTCAAATTAATAGAGACAGAAAACAGAATGGTGGTTGCCAGTGTCCGGGGAGAGAGACACACGGAGAGTTACTGTTTAATGGGTGTAGAGTTCCAGCTTTGTAAGATAAAAAATGTTCTGGATATGGATGTGATGATGGTTGCAAAACAGTGTGAACGTACTTCATATCACTAAACTGTACACTTTAAAATAGTTAAAATAATAAATTTTACATTATGAGTATTTTACCACAAAAAATTTAAAGTACATAATTTACAGTGTTTTTTTAAATTCATAGGCTACTAACCTTTTAAAAATCACTCAAAATTGTTTCTACAATATAAAGTAAAAATTTACAAGATTTCAAAATATATTTTCCAATGTATTCCAAAGGACAAATTCTGTACCAGGAGCATAGATTTGGTGTGGGATCCAAACACCAAAACATTATTGTCATTGTTTTCTTTGTGGAACCCAGGCTAAAATATGAGAAATACCTAGAAATTGCCATAATTTTTTTTTTCATTAAATTTATTGGGGTGACAATTGTTAGTAAAATTACATAGATTTCTGGTGTACAATTCTGTATTACATCATCTATAAATCCCATTGTGTTTTCATCACCCAGAGTCAGTTCTCCTTCCATCACCATGTATTTGATGAAATTGCCATAATTTATAACCTCAAAATTTTCAGGGGGAAAAAAACTTACTTCCATTTAAAACTATGTGTACCTTCATGTAGAGTAATAAATTAATTAAACTAATCAAAACAAGCAATTCCAGGAGGAAATAAAAAAAAAATGATTTTCAAATGTTTTGTTAATTTGTAAAATAACAGAGCCATAAATTGTTATTAAAACACAAAGCAAACAGAAAGGGAAAACAAACTATTTCATAATTCCTTAAAGAAAGAACTCCGTGAATATAAGGCTAAATAATGGTTCTGACGTAATCGATTCCTATGGTTCGTTGTTCACAGGGTTTCTTATAAAGATACGTATTTCCCAATCTTCCAATCAATTTAACTTGCATTTATTTAATGTTTGTTCTGTGCCAGAGACCACGCTGGGAACAGACTAAAAATAACCTTTCCTGTTCAGTATGGAGTTTGCCAACTTCATAGAAAGTGTCACATGATAGGTCATATCACTAAAATTGTTTCTTTTTTTCTTTATTCCTTCTCTCCACTAATATCATACCAACACTGGAAGCAATCATAAATATAATATTATATCCCACTGTGCCTGTGTATGTGTTTACTGCTATATTGGCACCAATAAAGTATAAGCCAAATAAGGACCAGTCAACAGTTATATTGTGAGGAACCATTTTCTTCTATCTTACCTTTCTAGACTATATTTTAAGCTCTTATGGGTACTACCCCGTGTTTCCCCGAAAATAAGACCTTAGCGGACCATCAGCAATAATCAGCATCTTTTGGAGCAAAAATTAATATAAGACAGGGTCTTATTTTAATATAAGACTGGGTCTTTAATAATATAATATAATATAATGTAATACCCGGTCTTATATAGTATAACATAATACCTGGTCTTATATTAATTTTTGCTCCAAAAGACGCATTAGAGCTGATGGTCCAGCTAGGTCTTATTTTCGGGGAAACACGGTAATTACAGCCCCTTGTCTGGGTCCTTCTATATGAACAGGTACATCAAAAAACACAAATAATAACAATAAAATCTGGCTAGATAATATATAATATTACCTAAAAAGTTAAGCATATCCCCCCCAAAGGGCAATGTAAGTTCAGTTCATCACACAAGTAAGAAACAGTGACATAATTCACAAACAAATCAAAAGATCAGTTACAAGCCTTCAAAAAGAAGAGTCTGGGATAGTAAATAAACAACATGAAACAAATTTAGCCAGTCAAGAGGATTACAGAAACGCCATCTAGTTTCACTAATTCATGATCAGTTCATAATCTAGTTTTATTTACTCATAATCAGAAAGCAGTAGGATCATTACTTATTTTCTTACACTGTACAGACCACATGCCTATCCATTTTGACATGACGCAGAATATCATAATCTAACATAATCACCTATGTTTCCATGGAGACTGAAATTTAAAACCACAGTAGATGACAATGCTGATAAATACAACAAATAGCTAAAATTTCATTGTGTCATCTAGAAACCTAAGAAGCCACTTTCCACAGGAGGTCTTCTACACGGAGAGAAGCAATAAAAAATTGAATAAACAAATGTATGTACATATAAATGCAGGTACACACACACACACCAACGAGCATTACGGTGAGTCTTACAGAAGGAAATCAAAAGAAAAGCTCCTTATCTTGAAACAGAACTCTACTAAAGGTTTATTAACAACTATTGGACAGCCTCATTTACTTCCCCCATAAACTAAACCACAACAAACCAGAAGACATGTTTGATAGATGGGTAGGTGGTTGGTTGTAAGGTAGAATCTACTTTAAATTAGTAATATTCTTTGCTACAGAAAGTGCATAATCAGCAGATGATTATTAAATAGATTTTATCTGTTCCAGACAGGACAAAGAGTTCAGACATAGCCGGCTGATTCTTAATAGCTGAGGTGGGTGAAAAATGGATAGAGCTGGTATGTTCCTATACCACTAACAGGATGCCACAGACTTTTGGCAGCCCATCTCTTGCTTTAAATCCTTTAAAGATTTTCTATTGTTCTCCAGATAACATTTTAAATCATCATTATGAGCCAAAGGCCCAAACAGGTCTGTCTCCAGCCTCTTACACCACCTCTCTTCATGCCCAATACTACTAGTACTCCAACTCCCTCAACTCCTACCCATCCTTCAGGCCTCAGTTAGATGGGTTCCTCTAGTACGTATTTTCCCCTGATCACCCAGTACATATAGATTAGGCAGCCCTGATATGCTCTCACAGCACCCATACTTTTCCTATGGAGCACTTACCCCAACTATAACTGTTTTTATTTAATCTAGTGTTTCCCAACAAAACTAAGTTTACCATAATCTACCAATCTACGAAATCAAGCCCACCCAGCAGCTGATTCAAAACTTTGCTCAATGTTTATTAAGTCAATGAATTTTAGCCTAGACCTGTACCTTTTAGACCTGTACCTTTAATGTTCCACTAACTTGGCTTCTGGTTTTAACCTCACCCTGCATAGCTGAAAAGGGAACACACGTAAAATTACACTGCTTTCAGGTTTCTGAACGACAAATTTAAATTATGAAAGACAAACTTTCCTATAGCTCTAGCTACTCTTGCTTATTTTCAATGTATTGAATTCAAATATTTTCATTCCACCCTCCATTTTAAAGTTCTCAAAAATCAATGACTTATTCAAAGTGGGCAAGTCCTATGAATAGGAAGGTCAGAGAAACTCAAACATTAAACAGTTAAAACCAATTATCATTTTCTACCTATTAGATTGATCAAGATGAAAGTTTGACAACTAAAATTCTCAAGAGTATCATCTTTAGATACCTTCAGACATTGGTAGTTAAAATATAAATTAATGCAACCTCTTAGAAAAATAATTTAGCAATATCTATGAAAAATGTAAACGCACAAATCCCTTGACCCTGCAAATTTCACTTCTAGGAATTTACCCTACTGCTATAGTCTCATAAATGCACAAAGAATTCACTAAGGATATTCATGGCAAAATCAAGAAAGAAATGACTAAAGAAACCATGGTACATCCATACAATCCAATACTCTACAGCTGTTCAAATGAGATAAAGATTTATATACTGATATGGAAAAATATCTAAGACATAGTGTTAAGTTGCACACATACATTCAAAAACATACAGTAAATAGCTCTACTTTGGGGAAGATTAAGAAAGCATCTGGCAGGATGGTGTCAAGGGTTACTAAAAAAGAATTAAGTCATAAAGGGGAAATACATGAGTTCTATATTAAATGATTAGCTGAAAAGCGCATCTGGGTAGTGCTGACGTGGTGCTCCACCTATATACTTTACCCATAGTCTATCCTGCTTCGATGTTTGGTAAAAACAACAACAAACAACAACAACTCCACCTGGGCCCAGACAAATGGACATCTTTCCCAATCCAAAAAGCCAAGGCAATTCAAGCTCCTGAAATAATTTTAGAAACCTTGATTTTGGTATATGTAACAAATGAATTTTTAAAATCTTGAAAAGAACAAACTTCATCCTAGACCATCAGACCACTAAAAAAACTGTCGACTCTAAGACTTGTGTAAGCACACACATCACACTGCTTAGTCACATTATGCTTCTAGATTTGGATTTGATACTAAAACACTGCGCACTTTTAAGAATATTACTTAAATAATACTGACTAGTTTCTTATGACCTAAGCACTGTTCTAAAATCTTATTATGTATGTCATCTAATCTTCAAACCAACCCTATAAGGTAAGTTAGCTCTATTTACCAATGAAACAACAATAAAATAATTAAATGCACTAAAAAAAATGCACTGAAATTATTCAGCAATCCCAGGACCCATACTGTGGTCCCTAAATAACGCTTTGTCAATAAAAGCAGGAAATACATTTCACTATATATGAATCAAACCATTACGCTATATGTCTTAAACTTAACCAGTGATGTATTATCAATTATTTCTCAATAAAACTGGGTGTGTAGAGGGTAAATCACATTTTTTAAAAAAGGCAGGAAATACATAAGATGAGCCTGGAACATCTTGTCATGATAGAATGCAAGAAAGCTATTAAAAAACTACGAGGGTTATATCCAAAGGACACTAGCAACCCTCCAAGAGGCTGGCACTGGCCAAAGAGGATGAAATAGAATGACTACAATGGTCTGAAACACAAACATGCAAAAAACCATAAATTCATAAAAATACATTCAAAAAGAGGTTGCTAAAGAACTAATTCAGTTAACAAAGGAGAAAAATTAAGTATCTATCCTGTTTTTGCCTATTTGAACTGTATTTCAGAGTCACCAATGGCTGATGAAGGGAAGTTCTTATACAATAAAAGCTCAAACTTCAGGATGCCTCTAAATACCGACGGCTTGTTAAAACATAGATTACTGGTTCCCATCTATGTAACTTCTAATGCAGGTCTGGGCTAGGGCCCAAGATTTTGCATTTCCAACAAATTATCAGGTAACACTAACGCTGCAGTCTGGGGACCACACTTTAAAGATTCTCTGTTACAGAATATTTCTGGATAATAAGCACAGAAAGAAGAATTAGAAGTTCACCATTCTGCACGATTCCACTTACCATTGGGAGAAGCTGGCACATAGTAAACAGGATCAATCTGTCTTATTTTTTACAAGTGAATGTGAATCTGCAAATTATCTAAAAATAAACAGTATTTTTAAAAATCTCATATTAAGACCTCTAGCTTCAGGTCTAAAAAATCACTATACAAGTGCTCCCAGAAGAGGGTGACTGAAAGAAACTCCACATTCTCTATATACCTTGCTTCCCTGAAAATAAGACCTAGCCGGACCATCAGCTCTCATGCATCTTTTGGAGCAAAAATTAATATAAGACCCTGTGTTGTGTTGTGTTGTGTTGTGTTGTATTGTATTGGGCCTGGTCCTATATTATATAAGACCAAATGTTATATGCGTGATATGATATGAAATTATATTATATCAGACCCGGTCTTATTTTAATATAAGTATCTAGTGTGAGCTAGGTTCTAAAGGAACAAAGGAATAGGCTCTTATATTAAAATAATACCGGGTCTCATATTAATTTTTGCTCAAAAAGACGCATTAGAACTGATGGTCCGGCTAGGTTTTATTTTCAGGGAAACATTTACAGACATTAATAACAATTTCATTAACTCCAAAAGGATCTCAAAGCAAAGTTTTAAAAACTAAAACAATTACTATAATAATTTAGGCAAGATTAAATAAAACCAAATTAATGAAAAACATTCATGGTCTCTATTAATCTGAGAGCAGTTCTCACATTTTCTGATGTCAGTACCCCTACGTACTCTTATAATTATTGAGAACTCCAAAGAGCTTTTGCTTATAAATATCTACCAATATTTATCTTATTAGAAAAACAGGAATTGAAAAAATGTTAGTTCATTCAAAAGGATTGGAAAAACCTTACATGTTAACACAAATAACATTTGTTAAAAAATGTATATTCCCAAGACTTAAAAAAGGTGAGAAGAATCATACTGTTTTACACTTTTGTGAATCTCAAGCTCAACAGAATATATCTGAATTCTCATATCTGCTTCTCTATGAAATATACCATGATATATTGTTTTGGTCGAAGTAATAGAAAAAAGCAGGCCTTGCCCAAATATAAAGCTGGTAAGAGAAAAGTATTTCAATAGCCTTTAAAGATAATTGTGAATATCCTTTTTTGAAACTACATGAAAACCCAACAAGTTGTGGTTTTTAAGATTCTAAATTATAACATGAAATCTGAAAACCTCAATTAACTTTTAAAACTGTGTCACATTAAAATCCTTTGGTCTACCATGCTCTTTGAATGAGCACAATTTTGTAACAGCATTCACTGCTCTTCTGAAAAACAGGTTCACTAAGTTACACAGACATTCAGTTGTCGAAACATTTTATTAGGCAGTACTGAAAACCACATCTGTAAATATCATTACTGATTTCATTGGATAAGTGTTAAATGGTGCTCTATGAAAAAAGCAGCTGGTTTCACTCACAACTCAATCAGATAAGCTTATTTCCTCCAGAATAGAATGTTCAGTACATAGTACTTTATGTATACTTTCATTTTGTCACACGTAGTATTAAGGAGATATGTACTCACATTCAACATCGTATTTAACACCAAAAGACTGAAAGCTTTCCCCCTAAGATCAGGAACAACAGAAGGATATCCACTTTCACCACTTTTATTCAACACAGTATTGGAAATTGTAGCTATACCAACCGGACAAGAAAAAGAAATAAGAGAAAGGAAGGGTAAAATGATCTCTGTTCACAGATGACATAATTTTTCTTGTAGAAAACCCTAGAGTCCAGAAAAAACTTTTAGAGCTAATAAACATATTCAGCAAAGTTGCAGGATACAAAATCAACATTCAAAAATCAGTTGGCTTTCCATAAATTAACAATGAACCATCCAAAAAGGAAGCTAAGAAGACAATTCCATTTACAACTATATCAAAAACAATAAAATACTTAGGAATAAATTTAACCAAGGAGATGTAAGGACATACACTGAAAATTACAAAACACTGCTGAAAGAAATGAAAGACATAAACTGAAATATACCCCATGTTCATGAATCAGAAGACTTACATTGTTAAGATAACACTTCTCAAAGCAACCTACAGATTAAAGACAATCCCTATCAAACTCCCAAAAGCATGTTTTGCAGAAAAAGAAAAACCCATCCTAAAATTCATATAGATTCTCAAGTGACACCCAATAGCCAAAACTATCTTAACAAAAAGAACAAAATTGGAAGACGCATATTTCGTAATCTCAAAATTTTCTAGATAGCTACAACAATCAGAATACCTGTTGACCCTTGAACAGGGTTGGACTGTGTGGGTCTACTTAGATGCTATTTAGAAAACAAAAAAAAGATACTGTAAATGTATTTTCTCTTCCTTATGATTCTCTTAATAACGTTTTCTTTCTTCTAGCTTACTTTATATTAAGAATGCAGTATATCATACATATAACATATAAAACATGTGTTAATTGACTATTCATCTTATTGGTAAGGCTTCCAGTCAACAGCAGGCTATTAGTCAAGTTTCTGGGGAGTCAAAAGTTATTTGTGGATTATTTACTGCACTAGCAGTCGGTGCCCCTGAACCCTGCATTATGCAAGGGTCGAATGTCATAGGACACAGGCACATATGTACAGACATAAACCATGGACAATACAGAACCCAGAAATAAACCCTTACATAGTGACACCAGTCATTATGGAAATGCAAATTAAAATCACAGCCACACCCACTAGGATGGCTTTTTCAAAACAAAACAAGCATGTGCAGAAACTGGGACCCTAGTGTACCAAAAGTGGGAATATAAAATGGTACAGCTGCTGTGGAGAACAGTGCAAAAAATTACAGATAGTACCATATGATTGAACAATTCCTCTTCTGAATACAACTGAAGAAGGGACTCAGACAGGTATTTGTACATCCATGTTCATCATAGCAGCATCATTCACAATAGCCCAAAGGAGGAACCAACCCCAGTGTCATCAACAAGTGAATAAAATGTCGTATATACATACAATGGAATATTATTCAGCTTTTAAAAGAAAGGAAATTCTGACACATGCTACAACATAGATGAACCTAGAAGACATTGTTAAGTCAAATAAGCCAGTCACAAAAGAACAAACTGTAATAATTTCACTTATAAGAGATACCCACAGTAGTCAAATTCATAGAGACAGAAAGTATGAAGAGTGGTTGCCGGAGTCTAAGAAGTTATTGTTTAATGAGTATGTAGTTGGGGAGATATTGTTTAATTGGTTTGGAGTTTTAGTTTAGGAAAATAAAAAAAGTTCTGGAGATGGATGGTGATGACAGTTAAAACAAAATAACGTGAATGGATTTTATGCCACTGAACCATATATACAATTAAAAAATGTTTAAAAGGGTAAATTTATATTAAATTTATGTTTACAACAACAAAAATAAGAAAAAAGGTTAAAATGTTAAACTTTATGTACATTTTATCATAATGAAAAAATGCGTGCACACTTGCGCACGCACACAGACATGCACTCAAGGATCAAGATTTAACAAAATTAATAATTTGAGCTGCTTTGATGACCACAGTCGGAAAGTGATGTATTTTTTTTTGCTGTGAATGTGCTGTGTGAAAAATACAGTGACTACTAGCATAGTTTGGTACCTCTGCCTTGATTAATGATTAGGCACATCAGTTTTTACCTATGTTTGCTTTTATACCATGAAAGCACACATCAACACAGTGAAAGGAGGATGTCTTATTAGTGTTATGAAAATAATTTACCTTGCGGACCCTATAACACCTAAAAGGGTCTTGGTGACCCACCTACCGGGATCTGTTGACCACACTTAGAATCATTTCTCTGAGAATAAATAAATACAGGAAGAACAGAAAAATGATAGACTAAAAAAGCTGAAATTTTTTCCAAGTCCTTCTCAATAAGGGAAATGTTTATAACTAAAGTTCATTATTTGCCTTAAGATATCAGCAGTTCTTAAATCAGGCCTATCTTTGAAAGAAACAGCAAATGTTGTGCAATATTCCTTTCAGCTCTAAAAGTCTCAGATTCTGTACTCCAATATTCATTCAATAACTCATAAATATGTATTTACTGAGTATCTAGTGTGAGCTAGGTTCTAAAGGAACAAAGGAATAGGCTCAGTTCTCCAGTAATAATAAACAACACAGAGCCATTAAAATACAATATGATAAATGCCTTAAGAACAATAAAATGTACTTGGAAGGTGACACCACAGAAAATGTCAGCATAGGGAGAATCGTTCAAGTTGAAGATAAGCATTCAAATGGAGTCTGGAGAGCAAAATGAAAAAGGAAGAAAAGTGAACAGAGTCTAAGGGACCTGTGGAACACCACCAAGCCGACAAATATATACACATTATAAGAATCCCAGAAGGAGAAGAGAGGAGGATACATAAAGAATATTTGAAGGAATAATGATCAAAAACTCCCCCAATTTTAGGAAAGACATGACTACAAACCCAAGAAGCTCAACGAACTCCAAGTATAAACTCAGAAATCCACACTGAAACACATTCTGATCAAACTGTCAAAAGACAAAGAATTTTGAAAGTGGCAAGAAGTGTCTTGTCATCATGTACAAGGGAGCCTTAATAAGATTAACAGCCAACTTCTCACCAAAAACTATGCAAGCCAGAAGGCAATGAGATGCCACATTTAAACCACTAAAAGAAAAAAAACCTGTCAACCAAGAATTTTACATCTGGCAAAACTACACTTGACTAATAACAAAGAAATTAAGATATTTCAAATTAAACAAAAGCTGAAGGAGTTTGTCACCAATAGACATATCCTACAGGAAATGCTAAAGGGAATCCTTCAGACTGAAATGAAAGGACAACAGAAATTAACGAGAAGCCACGTAAAGAAATAAAGAACATCAGTAAAGGTAACTACAAAAATAAATATAAAAACCAGTATTAATTTACTTTTTGGTTTGTAACTCCTCTTTTGGTTTCCTATATGATTTGAAAGACAAATGCATAAAACAATAATTCTAAGTCTGTTAATAGGCACATAACATATAAAGATATAATTTGTGAAAATAACATAAAGGGGAGAGAAAGCTATATAGGAACAGAGTTTTTGTATGCTATTGAAGATTAAGTTCCTATCAATTCAAACTAGATTGCTATAAATTTAGGATGTTAACTAGAATTCAAAATAAATAAATAAATAATCCCCCCCAAACAGGATTAGGGACTATGGGTGGACAATTAACTCTTCATGGAGAGACTTGGGAAAGCTGCAGAGAGGAGCTGACCGCAGAGCTTGGAGGCTAGGGGACAGAGTAGAAATACAAACAGGGAAGAGTATATAAAAACACACAGACAGATAAAATTGCAAGGCTAATATCATTTTTATTAGGGAACAATTCACATAACATAAAATTAACCACATTAAAATGTATAATTCAGGGGCATTTAGTGCATTCATAAGGTTGTGTACCCATCACCTGTATCTAATTCGAAAACATTTTTTTCACCTCCCCAAAGATGATCTCATACCTATTAAACAGTCATTCATTCCCCATTCCTTCTGAACCCCTACCCCCTAGCAACCACCTTCTGTCTCTGTGGATTAATCTATTCTGAATAGTTCATATAAACAGAATCATACAATATGTGACCCTTTGTGTCTGGCTTCTTCACTTCACGTTTCTGAGGCTCATTTACATTGTAGCATGAACCAGCACTTCATTTCTTTTTATGGTTGAATAATATTTCATTGCATGGATATACCACACAAGTCCATTCACCCACTGATGACCATTCAGGTTGTTTCCACCTTTTGGGTACTGTGAATAGCACTGTTATGAGCATTCTTATCAACAACCTTGAAGTTCTGAGCTTAGCCAACTGGTGGGCAGTAAATCCTGTCACTGAAATAGAAAGGACAGAATGAGCAACAGGAAAGTGGAATGGGAGTGGGGAAATATGACATAAAATGTTGCTTTGCAAAGCTGAGTTTGAGGTGCTCAAGAAATACCATTCAGTGATACTGAGAATAGGACTAAAAAAGGGATCACTGAGTCATCAGTATATTGATGGCAGAAGTAAAATCTAAAGCATCAAATTATAAATACATAAAATGAAATTATTATTAATCATTAAGAGCCTTCTATGTGCTAGTTACAGCATATCAACTGCATTTTTAAAATTTTCAAATAACTTACTTGAATTAAATCCACAATAAATATTAGTTGATTTATCAAACTGTAGTAAATCTAGATAAAGTACTATATTACTCAGGGTTTTCCAAAAAAACAGAATTAATAAGGGGTGAGTGTGTGTGTATGTGTGTGTGTATGTGTTTACATATAAAGAGATTATAGTATTACAAGGAATTGCCTCAAGTGATTATGGAAGCTGAAAAGTCCCAAGATCTGCAGTCAACAAGGTGGAGACCCAGAAGAGTTCATGATGTAGTTCCAGTCTGAAAACCAGCAGGCTCAAGACCCAGGAAGAACCCAGGTTCAGTCTGAGTCCAAAGGCAGGAAAGAAAGCAGTCAGGCAGGAAGAGTTCCCTGTTACTTACAGGATGGTGAGCTTTTTTGTTCTATTCAGGCCTTCAACTGACTGGATGAGGCCCACCCACATTAAGGAGAGTAATCTGCTGTACTCAGTCTACAGATTCAAGTGTCAGCCAGAAACACCTTCACAGACATACCGAGAATACTGTTTGACCAAATACCTAGCCAGCTCACGGTCCAGTCAAGTTGACACATACAATCAGCCATCACCAGTGCTGTTCAAGAAAATAATTCATGATACTCTACTAAGAAAAGTAAGTTTTTTATAGTTCAGCAAAAATATGGTCCTTGACTACCCAAACAAATTTCATTTGTTTTTAAGAATAATCAGTAAAATAGAATACAGTACACATGATTTATGTAAACACTAAAGAGACAAAGTTTGTTAGAGAAGGTTTTTAAACTATGCTCTTGAAACAAAATTATGTTTTTTGAACAGGACCAAAGTAGGCCATAACAAAAATCCCAATGCAAACCACTTTACCAAATTACAATAATAATAATAATGATAATAACAATAATAATAATAATGATAATATAAATTTTTTTCAGTTTTGTCTTTTTGCATAATGTGACATAAACCTTTAACACTTCCTTCTCTTAACCTATACTAGAACTAAATAAGGTACATTTAGCACAAAGTTAGAAAGTTATTTTAAACTAAAACATGCATCTCATGATGGTCTTTAGAGCTTTACAAAGCATCGTGAATTGACACCTGAACAAGTTTGAGAACCACTTAATTTAAACAATTAATGTAAACAATTAAAATACATTTAGAATAAGATTGCACAGTTCTCAGCCTAAGAGCACCACCATAAAGAGGTGAATTCTTTTTAAGCTCATGTGCAAACTGAAGTGATTAATTCCAGAAATACCAAAAAATTTTCCTGTAAATGACAACTTGATTCCAGAGTTTATATGGAAAAACAAAAACAAAATAGAAATACACAAGGAAAAAAAGAGCAATTTGCAGGAGGCAGGGTAGGAATGGGGGAGGGTGTCCTACCAGACATGAAAAGGTAACAAAGATTGTGATAGTGGTACATGAGTAGACAGACCAATGGACCAGAATGGCAGTCTAGAAATATACCAAATACATACAAACTTAACTTATGATAAAGGGAGCATTACAAACGGATGGGGGTAAAAATGAACTTTAAAAAAATGGTGTAATACATTAATGCCTACCACCTCTATCCGAGTCTCTTAAATCACCAGATGAAACCATTAAGAAAATAACTAGAATATTTGGTAATATATTTTAAAATCTAAGAGAAAAAACAACACATCCTAAATGTTCATCAATAAATGGATACATAAAATTTGAAGCATCCATAGAACACAATATAATGCAGTTATTTTTTTTTAAATGAGGCAACACCATATGTACAAATATATAACAATCTAAGAGATACATTAAAAGGAAAAAAAGCAAAGAACAAAGAAGTCTATATAATAACCTACCATTTGTCTAAACAAGAAGAGAAAGAAATTATAACAAGTATGTGACTGTATATGCACAGAAAATCTGGAAGAATACATAAACTGTTAACATTAATTCTGGATATGGAAAATGGGTGGGCAGGGAAGAGGAACAGGACGAAGCCTTATTCTTCTCTAGATAACCTTTTTGCGTTTTGTAATATGTATTATAACCTACTAAAATACATGTATGTGTATATTTTTTAAATGTACCTAGAAAGCCCAAGCACTTAATATAAGCACGGTAAACTTTTTTTACTTCTCAGTTATTATAGATAGAAGGGACTCAGGAAACACTATTAAAAAGAACAAGATTAACAGGTATCTGACAGCAGCCAAAAGTTATGCTAGAGAACAAAAAAACCCAAAGAACTAGATGACAGCAAGGTGATTAAATAAATAACTCATCATTATAATCCTCTTAATGCAATCTTAAACCACCTAAAGTTCTTTGCAGACATAAAACGTTAAAAGTTTGTCTAAAATGTATATCCTGCCTAATTCCAAAACGGAGTTATGAACTGAAATGTTTAAAATGTCAAATACCACTTGTTTTACCTAAGACCACACTGTAATGATTAAAGCACAGTAAAAACTATGTCTATATATTTTATACAGTTCCTAGTAAATTCTGCTCATACCTCAAATCCCAAATCTGAGAAACCTCCCGATTGCCTAAGTTGGTTCATTTTCTAGTTATATTTGTCCTTTGTATTACTGTGCAGTTACATGTTTAGTAGAGTCAGTTTCCCTCTCTGATAATGTAAGTTCCATGAAGACAGCTATGGGCCTCTCATCTGCTGAATCATCCTTGGTCTAGCAACAGAGCAAGAGCTCAACAGGTATTTGCTGAATAAAGGAAACCAAGAAAAGAAACTTTTCCTTATAGACTTTAAATGAAAAACTCATTTTATCTAAAAATACACCTGTGAAATTATGAATTATCATATTGTTTCTTTAATGTAGGAGCACACCTTTATTTTTATCAGAAATTTAAGGGTAATTTGCTTTTTTCATTTTTCTAGCGCAAGCAATATCAAATCATCAATTTTTTTTTTTTTTTTTTTGAGCTGTCCTTCAATTCTAATGTGCCATCTTGGACCAAAAATCTCAAAATCATCATCAATTTTTTAAAAAGCTCTATGTTACAGCAAAGAACTTAAAGAAAATTACATTATAGGCAAAAGGGAAATTTCATGAATTCAATTTTAAGTTCACACTGAGTAGGAACTATTTGAGAGGGAACATGTCTGCTTAATTAAGGCAAAGCAATGTGTTCTAGCCTCTTGATCTAACTAGTGTTAATTTATAGAATGTGATCTAGTTCTCAGCATAGGGTCTGTGAATCCCTGGGGGTCCTCAAGACCCTTTAAAGGGAGCTGTAAAGTCAGAACTATTTTCACAATACTAAGACATTATTTGTCCTTTTCACTCTTTCTCTCACATGTACACAGTGGTATACTCCAGAGGTCATGTGATATACAACATGCAAGACTGAATGCAAAAGCAGACAAGAATCCAGCTGTTTTCAATTAAGACAGATATGAAGATTTGCAAAATGTAACATAATCACTTTTCTCCAATAATTTTTAGCAAGTAGTTATTTTTCACTAAAAATGTTAACAAAATTAATTTAGTATTGTAGTTTTAAAATAAATAATTAAATATTTTAAATGTTTTAATTTCTAGTATAACTACCAATAGCTATAATCCATAAAAATGAAGTGTTTAAGGTCCTTCATAATTTTTGAGAGTAAAGGGATCTTTGAATCATACAGTCTAACAAACACTGGTCTAGACCATGAGAATTTCTATGGACCCACCAATTTGATTTTCTCAACGAATAAATTTAAAATAAAAGACAGGGAATCCATAGAGGTAATGGGACTTAAGGAATATAATAATCAAAGGCAAAGAATGAACTTTACTTGGATCCTGATTCAAACAAATGGCTAAGAAAGAACATAATGTGAGACAATCACGAAAAACAAATACTGGATGGGTATTTAATGATATTTTAAGAAATTAACTTTTTTTAGTTGTTAACAGAGAGTACAAATGTTCAAGCTGAGTGATAACTACATGGGGGTTCATAAAAGTCATGCAGTTTGAGAACACCAAATACTTTAAAGTATAAGAACTTTCAAAATATAAAGTTTAACTTATTTGTTCATTTCTAACTCTAAAACAGAAGCAAATAACAGTATCAGACAATATAAAAGTCATTAAATGAATTGTCGATTCAAAATAGAATCCCTTCATTTTTAGGATTTATATTGCTGTTTTTAAAGCAAATGAAAAATTTATTTGCCTTTTCTATTTTTCTAAAACCAAGTAAATTAGAGCAACTAAGAATTCACAGAACTTATTTTAGCACCTCTTACAAACCTAAAGCCATATTCATTAATATAAATGTTAATGTAACATATTTAAGAACCTTCATCAAAGGCAATACACTTGGGTTATGGAGGCTAAAAACTGAAAAAGAAAAACCACCACCTAAAGGAGCCCAGTCTACTATATAACCAACACACAGCCCCCCATCCATAATATAATATAAAGTGATAATTAGTTCCAAGAGATGTCTAATATACAAGTTTACTGATAACAAAGTATTGATTTTAACAAATGATTACGAATACAAGGGAAATCTAAACTTTAAATAATCTACCATGTAATTGTTGCCAATTTGAGGAAAAACAGTAACAAGAATTCAAGGGCTTGGCTATCTGCATCCCAAGCTATTTTCACCTCAGCATCTTCACATATTCCCAGTGACTGAAATAGCTGGTTCAGAGAATTTTACTAAAGGTCACCTTACAGAGATGATATCCCTCACCATCTTAACTATTTAAGGTTTTCCTCCTTTAATGGACTTAATGCAAAATTACTTGTTTATTTTTTTTGCCTTCCCCATGAGACTATAAATTCTATGAAGGCAGGGACGAACTTTTCTTTTTATTTTTTATTGAAATA
Source organism: Rhinolophus sinicus (assembly GCF_057876585.1). Taxonomy (NCBI): domain Eukaryota; kingdom Metazoa; phylum Chordata; class Mammalia; order Chiroptera; family Rhinolophidae; genus Rhinolophus; species Rhinolophus sinicus. Next base: position 88,104,332 of record NC_142504.1, read on the forward strand.
TATGTGACATATAAAAACTTTGTTTTCTTTACCACCGCAATATCCAGTGCCACATACAAAATATTGTATAATAAATACAGAGTGAATTAATACATTCTAGAGGGCTGAGGCAATATGAACAACATACAAGAGGCTGGTAAAGGATTCAATCAACTAGACTAGTGAAGACACTAACTAATCAACTGCAAAGAACTTCCTCCTATTTTCTTCAACTCTTGCAGAGATCTTTTGCTATCTGTGTGTAGAAAAGGGCCCAAATGTCAGCTTAGTTTTGTAAATTCTGATATGTTCATGATCAATATTTCCACAGTAATGTATGCTTTATAATTTAATTATTGGTGTATAGTAATAGTTTAAAAATTTAGCCCAGTAGTGAGTCATTTAGAGTTTAAAACAATCACCTTCAAAAAATACTACTAAGAAAGTGAAAAAACAATGCACTGAATGAAAGAAAATATTTGCAAGTCATGAATCTAATAAGGGACTTGTATCTAGAATACATAAAGAACACTAACAACTCAATATAAAAAAGACAAATAGCCCAATTTAAAAACGGGAAAGGATCTGACATTTTCCTTTGGAAAAAAGACATTTTTCCAAAAATGGCATACAAATGCCCAATAAGCACATAAAAAATGCTCACCATCAGTTATCAGGGAAATGCAAATCAAAACCACAATGAGATATCACTTTATGCCCAATAGGGTGGCCATAATTCAAATGACAGATAATAATAACAGGTCTTGGTGGAGATGTGGAGAAATTACACCCTCATGTACTGCTATTAGGTATGTCACTGTGGCAAACAGCTGGCAGTTCCTCAAAAGGTTATATATACACAGAGTTCCTATATGACCCAGCAATTCTATTCTTAGGTATCTATCCAAGAAAAATGCAAACACGTTCACATAAAAACTTGTATGCAAATATTCATACCAGTACTACTCATAATAGCCAAAAGTGGAAACATCCAATGTCTACCAACTGATGAAAGGAAAAATTTATATAATGAATTATTATTTGGCCATAAAAAGGAATGATGTATTAATACATGCTACAAGATGGATAAGCCTGGAAAACATTTATGCCAACCAAAGGAAGCCAATCACGAAAGACCACACAGCATATGATTCCATTTTATGAAATGCTAAGCACAGGCAAACCTACAGAAACAAAGTATATTAATGGTTGCCTAGGGCTAGGGAAGGTGGTATGATGGCTAAAAGGCATCGAGTTTCTTTCTGGGTGACAAAAGTGTTCTAATACTGATTGTGGTGATGGTTTAACAACTATATGATACACTAAAAACCACTGAACTGTATACTTTAAATGGATGAATATAGTATGTTAATTATATTTCAATAAAGCCAGTACAGAACAAAATCATCACTCTATTTATTGCATTTATCATGGAAATTATCACTACTTGGTCTTCATAAAGGCCAAATATAAATTCCCTCTAAACAGAAATTCTCTTTCTTTAAGGGAGGCAAAGATAAAGCAGGTGGAAAGAGAGGGGAAATCTTCGTAACTAAATGATTATCATGTTTGACATGGCAATCAGTCAGACAGGTAATATGTCTCACATATCATTTTATATACTCATTCTCATATCTTAAACAGTAATTTTTCCTACTAATATCACATTTTTGTCTTCTTTGAACACTTCAAGAAACTAAAGAATGCCTTAGTACAAACTGTTCAACCAATTTTCCTTAGTTTATTTCTTGAGTTTTTTATTTCAAACTTGATCAATTCCCTTCATAAACACTTGTTGTGCAGAGATAATGTAAAGATTCTAGACATCACAGTCAGATGGCTAAAACCATGCCCGGTACTCAGTAAATTATTGTCATTATCACTCTGCTACAGGAGATGGAGGATTCTAAAATGATGAGCAGAACTGCAGAGAGGGGGAAGAATACAAAGGCTATATTCTACAAAGGCACAGTCCTGTGTCAAGAAAAGGAAACCCTTGGCAGATAACCCCTGACGGAACCAAGAACTGCATCAGCAGCAGCATGATCATCGTCACCACCACCACCATTACCATTACGACCCTTACTACCACCACCACCATTACCACCCTTCCTACCACCACCACCATTACGACCCTTACTATCACCACCACCATTACCACCCTTCCTACCACCACCACCATTACCACCCTTCCTACCACCACCACCATTACCACCCTTCCTACCACCACCACCATTACCACCCTTCCTACCACCACCACCATTACCACCCTTCCTACCACCACCACCATTACCACCCCTCCTACCACCACCACCATTACCACCCTTCCTACCACCACCACCATTACCACCCTTCCTACCACCACCACCATTACCACCCTTCCTACCACCACCACCATTACGACCCTTACTATCACCACCACCATTACCACCCTTCCTACCACCACCACCATTACCACCCTTCCTACCACCACCACCATTACCACCCTTCCTACCACCACCACCATTACCACCCTTCCTACCACCACCACCATTACCACCCCTCCTACCACCACCATTACCACCCTTCCTACCACCACCACCACCATTACCACCCTTACTACCACCACCACCATTACCACCCTTCCTACCACCACCACCATTACCACCCTTCCTACCACCACCACCACCATTACCACCCTTACTACCACCACCACCATTACCACCCTTCCTACCACCACCACCATTACCACCCTTCCTACCACCACCACCATTACCACCCTTCCTACCACCACCACCATTACCACCCTTACTATTAACACTATCATCACCCACCACTCTCTGACTAAAGCATCTATTTGTATAGCTTTAATTTTTTTCTATTTATAAAGCACTTTAACATATGTTAACATCCCCAAAACCACTTAATAACACATCTTATCATTTCCCCCATTTGTATCAAGTTGGTTTTTTTTAAATGAGAAATATAACACATTTCCTCTCTCCCTTATGGTAACCACTATCTTAGAATATGGTGTTAATCATTACAATGTTTGTTTTTTTTAACTGTACAGGTACCTGTAAACAATATAGACTATTGTTTTCCATGTTTTCAAACTGTACTAAGTGGCATACTGGTGTGTACCTTGCGTTGTTAGCTCGACATTTTGCTTCTTTTTTAATTCAGTCATGTTTCATGTAGTTCTAGTTCATTCATGAAAACTGCTGGACAGTACTATATTGTATGAATATCACATGTGTCTATACTCTAATGAGATGTTTAAACTGTTAATAATTTTGTTATTAACAGGCTGCAATAAACATAATTCCTTCAGCGTAGGCACTAGTTTCTAGGATATATTCCTAGAATGAGAACTGCTAGGTCAAAGGATATGACACCTTCAACTTCATTAGAGGTTGCTCAGTTGATCTTTTTACACTCCAACCAGCAGTGAAGAAAGTTCCTGTTTCTCCTCATCCTCACTAATTATTGGTATTGTCATACTTTATAATTTTGCAAACTAAAAAATACAAAGTGGTACCTCATTGGTTTATTTTTTCCTGATGAGTAAGGTTAAGCATCATCTATTGACCTTTCAGGCTTCCTCTCATGTGAAATGCCTTTACCAGTATTGCGATTTTTCAATTGACACCATTTTTCTATTGATTTGTGGTAGCTCTTAAAGAAGTCTGGAATTAATCCTTTATTGATTATATGTGTTTCTAAATATTCCTTACAAAAAACAGGGAAACCTGTTGCTGATTTTGAAATCAGTGAGGTACAGAAGCAAAGACAATTGCAGCCTTCTCAAAATTCTCAGCTATCTTCCAGGCCTTTAAAGCTAGGTTTCTCAAACCTTTTTGGCCGCTCACAGAGGATGAATTCTCCTTGAGAGCCAACATACATACACTTATATATGAACTGAAAAATGAAGTTCTGAATCAGTTTCATATACCCAGCTAACCACAAGCAAACACACAAGGACAGCTTCTCTCCATTCTATAGAGTCAATGCCACATTTGGCTCTTATTAATACATATGGGTCAGTAAACAGGCATGTATTTTGATGAATAACAGTTTGTTAAAACCCTTAATCAATAAATAACCGTCATATCGCTACATCAGATTGTCTGAAACAATTAAGAGTGCCCACTCTCTCTATCCAATGACTTAAGATTCAAACACAGACTAAGCAAATGAAATTTTTTAATTTACAGTCGCACTAACATACAATCAGTTCTTACAGATAAAGCGGTTCTGCAGAAGTGAAATGATTCTGGATTATTTTAGTGACAACAGACTATTGCTCAAAAAAGTTAACTTCATTTACAGAAGCTCTATCGAAGGTTTTGCAAAAGAAAGACACTGCCCTAGATGCTTATAACCGTAGGGCATGAAAGGACCTTAGCTTACTTACGCCACCTCCCTCATATTCAGGTGAGGCAACTGAAATCTAGAAATTAAGAAATTTGCCTAATCCAGGTCCTCTAAAATCTATAAATTCAGGGGTCTTTCCATTGCATCACGCATCTTCTTTTAGACTCCCCAGTTCTAAAACTCTGATTCCTCTATTAATTTTACAAGATTGAGTTAATGTGTTATAGAAATGATGGCAGTAACTCCCAACCACACAGCAATCTTTGCCTTTCCACTTCCCTCTTTCTCCTCCCCAGTCTCCATTATTGATATGCAAAGTGAAAAAAATACCTGACTGCTTGAATTTCTGGCCCTAATTAGGTGCGGAGACCGGAGCCCCTGGTTACTGTTTCTGTGCTAAATTAATAGAAGTTCTTTTTTTTAATCCTTCGCTCCTTTATTCAGCAATACCTACTACGTAAGCGCCGACTTTGCAAGAAGCGCAGTGCACGCTGCTCCTATCCCTGGGACCACCGAAGCCAGGGAGCTGGGGACGCCGGGTAGGGGGGTGCCAGGCAGCGGGGAGATGGGGGAATGGGGCTCCCGAAAAGCGGGGCGGGGGTTCCCGGTGGCGCCAGTGAACAGGCCGGGTGGCTGGGCGCGGGCGACTCACCTTTACGCAGCTCCCGCTCCCACACGGTGACGATGGGCCGCGAGTGCTTGCGGTGGTGGATAAGCCACAGAGACAAGGTCTGCACGCTCTGCTGCGAGTTGCTCAACTCCGACAGCTTCTTCTCCAGCGCCGCCTCTGAGAAGGCGGACATCCCTCCGACACCACGCACACGCCGTCCCAAGCGGTGGGGCTGAGGGGAGGAAAGTTTCGCCGCACTCGCCGCGGCCTCGCCCCCTCACCCCACCCTTCTCCACGCCCTCACCACTGCTGCCACTACATCCAAGACCCGCCGCAAACCAGCAAGATGGCGTCCAGACGGACGTGACGTCACGGCCCACCCACCCCCGTCCCCGGAAGGGGCGTGGCCAAGAGGCCGGGCCCCCGAGCGGAATAGGCGGGGCCGAAACTAGCGTAGGAGAAGTGGGTGGGGACGTGCTGCCTGGGTCTGAGCCGGGCGTGGGACGCTCGGTTTGCCCCGCCTAGAACCCTCCTCGGGAGAACTATCTGTACCAGAAAGGAGTGGTTCAAAATCTCTGCATGGACGTGTGAATTGGTACAGGCATTTTGGAAGACTATTTGACATAATATGTTTTAAAATACACCTTCCCCGTGACCCTGCAATTTCACTAGTTGTTGTTAATGCTAGGGAAGCACCAACATATTTGCACAAGGAACTCTATACTAGATGTTTTATCCAGCTCAGTAACATTGGGGATGTGGGACATTCACAGCAGGTAAATGGCTGAATTATTGGGATACTCCACATTACAGTACACATTCAGGAATTTAAAGGTGAATCAATCTAATGGTGGATTTCTTTTTAAGTTGCAGAAGGAACAGTACATATTTTGTATGGAAAAGTGTATATTTTATATGAATTCGTAAATATGTAAATGCATGGCAAAAGGTCTAGAAGAATATACACTACATTAATAGTGGTGTCAGAGAGGGGATCAGAATTGAGCCCCTAAGCTGTGTCTGTAGTGTTCCTATTATTTTTTACAAGCATGTATTCATGTAGCATTTGTATAATTAAAAATTAATTTCAGATATCTCATAATTAATCCAGCGCATTTTGACATAGTATTTGTCTTAACTATGATAGTTCACAAAGGAAACAGATAGATAGTGTCACATCCTAAATAGTAATACAAGAAATTTCAAGAAAGATACATAGGAAATCACAGGATTTCCTAAACCATCTTTTGAAAAGCACTGTTCTGGCAGGCCTGGTGGCTCAGGAGGTTAGAGCTCCATGCTCCTAACTCCGAAAGCTGCCGGTTCGATTCCCACATGGGCCAGTGGGCTCTCAACCACAAGGTTGCCAGTTCGATTCCTCGACTCCCCCAAGGGATGGTGGGCATCACCCCCTGCAACTAAGATTGAACACAGCACCTTGAGCTGAGCTGCCTCCCGGATGGCTCAGTTGGTTGGAGTGCATCCTCTCAACCACAAGGTTGCCGGTTTGACTCCCGCAAGAGATGGTGGGCTGCGCCTCCTGCAACTAGCAATGGCAACTAGACCTGGAGCTGAGCTACGCCCTCCACAACTAAGACTGAAAGGACAACAACTTGAAGCTGAATGACACCCTCCACAACTAGGATTGAAAGGACAACAACTTGACTTGGGAAAAAAGTCCTGGAAAGTACACACTGTTCCCCAATAAAGTCCTGTTCCCCTTCCCCAATAAAATCTTTTTTTTAAAAAAAAAGGAAAGAAAGAAACGCACTGTTCAAGAATTTTGCACCAAGAGGCATCAAAATGTTTATTTATTTGTTTGATTATAAGTATAGTTCATCTTTCCCATGTCTAATGTCAATACAACTTGAGGTTCAGAGACACCTCAAGAAGTGAGGTAACTCTCCCTTCTCTTCCTCTCAACTCCAATATCAATTTCTGTCTCTACATTCCACTCTTTCCCCATTGTACATCCTTTTGTTTATCCACTCTATCTACATAGTCTAGTTTTTAACCTTAACTTAGTCCAAGTTTAACCTATCTGCTTTTTAAGATCTAAATGTATCTTCAACACTATTCCCTTGCATTTACCTTGCAGCCACCAGAATTGCTACATACCATCTCCCAAATTAATCTTTACTTGAGATTCCAACTCTTCCCACTCCCTTTTTCTCTATTTCGATTCTACCTGAACTTTAAAACGCACCTTAAATTCCACCTTCTTTTCTTTTCCAACCAGTCCAATGCATGTAAGAAATTCCTTCCTGTGTCATTTAGTGACTTGAATTTATTTAGCACTTACACTCCTAGTCTATGTTATTTATAATTTTATACATGTATTCTCTCCCCAGCTACATTTTGGTCTCAGGGACTCAGCCAAAGCACCAACTCTTCCGTCCTCCTTGATCCTCAGTCTGATTTGGCTGCTCCTTCTGTGGACCCCCATAGTCTTCTGTGTATGAGTGTACCATAACTTTCCACACCAGGCTGTTAGATCTGTATTTATTGACATTGTTACATTGCTGTGTTTTCAAAATAGTGACTGTAACTGTTTAGGCCCTTAAATAATTATGACTTATTTTCATATCTTGTATCCTCTGATTATAGTTCTTGATTTTGTCTTCCCAAATACAAGCCTCAAAGTCAGAATAATACATTTTTTCCATAAACTATTTTTGGCTTTCCTAGAATGGCCACCAAGTAACAAACAGATGTGCTCCTTCCACTTAAACAAGAAAGGCTATCACAAGATGAGACTATGGATCAATATACAGAATGCTAGCAAACCAAGTCCAGCATCATATTAAGAGGATTATATGTACATCATGATTAAGTGCAATTTGTGCCGAGAATGTAAGAGTGGATCAAATACAAAAATCAATCAATATAATGTGTCATATTGATAGAACCAAGGAAAAAAACACATGGCTATCTCACTTGGTGAAAATAAAAAGCATGTGACAAAATTCAGACCCTTTCATGATAAAAAAACAAAAACATCAAAATAGGCATAGAAGGGAACTTTCTCAACATAATAAAGAACGTGTATGGAAAAAACCACAGCTAACATACTCAATGGTGAAAAATTTCCCCTTAAGATTAAGAACAAGACAAGGATATGTACTTTTGCCACTTCTATTCAGAATTATACTGGAAGTTCTAGCCATAGCAATTAGGCAAGAAAAAGGAAAACAAGGTATCTAAATTAGAAAGGAAGAGGTAAAATTATTTGCAGAAGACATGATCTTATACATAGAAAATCCCAAGGAATCCCCAAAAATACAAAAAAATATTTGGTGCTAATAAATTAATTCAGCAAAATTAAGTGATAACAGATCAGTTGTATTTCTATACACTACTAATGAACAATTTGAACGTGAAATTAGGAAAATAATCCCATTTATGATAACATCAAAAATAATAAAATACTTAGGAATAAATTTAACCAAAGAGATTTTCAGGTATACACTGAAGTATTGTTGAAACTACAAAATATTGTTGAAAGAAATCAAAGAAGACCTAAATAAGTCTTGAATTAAAAGACATGAATTAAAAGACTTATATTGTTAATATGGCAATACTACCCAAAGCAAGTTTCAGATTCAGTGCAACCCATATTAAATCCCAATGGCTTTTTGTGCAAAAATGGAAAAGCTGATCCTAAAATTCATCTGGAATTGAAAGGGACACTGAATAACAAAAACAATTTTGTAAAAGAAAAGCAAAGTTGGAGAACTCACAGTTCCTGATTTCAAAACTTACTACAAAGCTACAGTAATCAAAACAGTGTGACATATTATTCAGCTATAAAAAGGAATAAAGTGGAAGACAGATGAACCTCAAAAACATTATGCTAAGTGAAAGAAGCCAGACACAAAAGATCACATATATTGCATGATTCCATTTATATGAAATATACAGAATAGGTAAATCCAGAGACAGAAAGTTGTTGCTAGGGGATGGAGAGCAGGGAAGGGGGATTGACTGTTTAATGGGGAAATGTTTTGGAACTAAATATAGAAGTGATGGTTGCAACACATTGTAGATGTACTAAATGATACTAAATTGTACACTTTAAAATGGTTAATTCTGTGTTATATGCATTTTACCTCAGTACCAAAAAAAAAAAAAAAAAGGAAGCCTAATAGGAATAATTAGGTTTATTTGGTTTATTTCACATTCTCTAAAACTTAATTGACCCACAACTACTGTGAAGTCTCTATGGTTGCCAAACTTAGGATAAAAGAAATTTTATAAGCTAACAAAGAAGTTCAGTCTTTCTAAGTTAAATTATGTATAAGTGAATGATTAGTATACATATGTTTCAATGATATACTTCTCAGGTTAAAAGAAACATACTAGGGGGTGGCCAGTTGGCTCAGTTGGTTAGAGCGCGGTGCTCTTGACAACAAGGTTGCTGGTTCGATCCCCACATGGCACTGGGAGCTGTGCCCTCCACAACTAGATTGAAACAATTACTTGACTTGGAGCTGATGGGTCCTGGCAAAACATACTTAAAATAAATAAAATTTAAAAAAAAGAAGCATACTAATATTCCTGTACAAAAACTGTACAATAACAGCTCCAGGTTTAAATAGTCTTGTCAGCTGCTGGTATGTATAATATATTTTATGAACTAAATTAAAGGCCCTGGAGATTTTTTTTTAATACTCTCAGGATAGTCATAAATTAATTCTCAATAGAATATTCTACACCCCTCTATTCTGTGAATGTATTAAATATACCGTGTTTCCCCGAAAATAAGACCTAGCTGGACCATCAGCTCTAATGCGTCTTTTGGAGCAAAAATTAATATAAGACCCGGTATTCTCTTTTCTCTTCTCTTCTCTTCTCTTCTCTTCTCTTCTCTTCTCTTCTCTTCTCTTCTCTTCTCTTCTCAAGACCTGGTCTTATATAATGTAATATAATATAATACCAGGTCTAGAATAGAATAGAATAGAATAGAATAGAATAGAATAGAATAGAATAGAATAGAATAGAATAGAATAGAATGCTGGGTCTTATATTAATTTTTGCTCCAAAAGACGCATTAGAGCTGATGGCCCAGCTAGGTCTTATTTTCGGGGAAACACGGTAATAAATTAGGGAAAGCTGCTTAGTCTTATCACCAATAGGTATGAACTACCACTGTCCTCACCAGCCACCTAATCAGCTTCTACATTATCTTAGACCAGGAGCTTTTAGGTTCTGCAGCAGATTGAAGAATAACTTCAAAGGGCCTTAGCAAGTGCTGTTTCCAACTTACACCACAGTTAAGTTGCAAAGTGTTGATCCTTGGATTCAAGTCTGTCAATTAGAGAGACACAAGCCATCCTCAATTCATTGTGTTCTGGTTACCTCTTGAAGCATAACGAATACCCCTAAAACAGCGACTTCTTTACCAATTACAGTTTTAACCTTGCACTTTTCTTTCCTCCATCTAGAAAAAAAATCATTAAGATACCCAATAAGAGAATTAGTCCTGATTCCTGGCAGGACCCAATCCAGAGCAAAACCCCATTTCCTTGAAACCTTCCTCAAGACACCTATCGTTAAGCCAAAACGCTCCAAGTCGGTGCTAACGTCCCTTTACTGAGCTGCTCCATGGTGCCCCCTGGCGTCCATTCTCTCTGGTTGCGATAAGCCCAAAACCCAATTTGTTCAACTACAGGTGTGTTCCTGCTGGTCTTTGGCAGGAGATCATTGACTACTGAACACCTAATATGAGCCAGGCACTGGGAATGCAGCAATGAATAAAAGAGGCAAAAATCCCTGTACCTTATAGAGCTTGCGTGGAGGTGAAGAATGAACCATGTATGTAAGTGCGATACACAGCATATTAGGTTAAGTGCCATGGGGAAAAGTCAGTAGGAAAGGGGTAGAGGGTAGTGTGTGTTGGAATTTTTAATTGGTTAGCCAGGGAAAGCCTTGCTGAGATGACACTTTAAGATCAGAAGGAGGGGAAGCATGAGCCACACAGCAATTTCAGGGTGCTCCAAGTAAAGGGAACAAAAAACGCAAAGGACATAGGACAATAGTGCTCCTGATGTGGCTTAAGAAACAGCAACGAGAACTCGAATGGCTGGAGTGGGGTAACCGGAAAGGAGAGTAATAGGAGGTGGAGAATAAAACGAGGTGGCGGATGGGATGGTCATATAGCACCTTGTAAACCACTGCAAGGACTTCGGCTTTTACTCCGAGATGGAGAATCGTTGGAAAGTATGGAACAGAAAAATCGCATGGTCTTATTTACTTTTTAATTAAACACAAATGTTCTAGCTGCTGTGTTGAGAAGAGATTGGGGGAGGAGGGCCTTTGCGGAAGCAAGGAGACAAGGCACATGTAATGATCCAGCAAGAGATGATGGCGATTTCGACCAGGCCGGAAACAGAGGAAGTGAAAAGCAGGCAGATTCTGGATATATTTGGATAGTAGGACAGGCCAGATTTACTAATATGGGGGGCAGGGGTTAAAGAAAATAAAAAAAGATGTTAAGGTTTTCAGTTTTCAACTGGAGCCCAAACTTGGACGGCTGAAATTGCTTATTTCAGACAAGGAAGATGAGGTTAGTCTTTTTTTGGGGGGTGGGGGGTGGGAGGGTGGTGAGAACAGGAATTCCTATCAAATTTACAATTACAAGTGGAGACGTTAAGTAAACAATTGAATGGTCTGGAATTCAGGGGAGAGATCTGGACTGGAGTTATAACTTTTGGAGTTTGACTATACTCGTAGACAGCATTTAAAATCATGAGACTGGATGAGATCACAAAGCAGAGGAGTGCAGACTGACAGAGAAGGTCGAAGACTGAGCTCAAGGCACTCCAATGTTTAGAGGTCAAGGAGAAATAAACTAAAAATATCCAAGGAATGGAATAGCCATTGAGATATGGAGGAAACCAGTAGTGTGGAACTCTGGAACGTCATAGAATGTATTTGAAGGAAGGAATGATCAATGATGTCAAATGCTGCTGATAGATCAAGATAAGGATGGGACTTGACCATTAGATTTAGCAATATCTTCCTTCCTTGGGCCTTTTCTTTTCAGGAGAAACATCTGATTTTTTTTTTTTTTTTTTTTTTTTACAAAACATTACTTTCTAATGCACTGTATAATTTACTTATTTATCTTATTGCTAGCCTATTCTTACCAGAATAAAACTCTGTCAGGGCAGGGATTTTCCTCTATTTTGCTAATTTACAAAATATTGCACAGAACAGTATCTGGTCATAGTAGGCACTCAATATTTGTTGAGTAAATAGTGTTCAGATCATCCATCACTATGCTGGTCTGACACCTACGGTATGAACATGGTCATTTGGCAATGTTTCTCTAAAATTATTGGAGTATGTTCTGACCAAGTCCTAGAATACGAGGAAGGTTCTCCTTTGTTCAGTCTGGCATTTTATGATGCAGCCCAGCTAGCCTAGCCTGTTTGGCAGAAAATCACCCTGTTATTTCACACCTTCCTATCCAGCACCATATACTTTCCTGTGAACACAAGAAAAAAATCCACAAGGAGACATCCCTGCAGGTCTCCGGGTGTGCCCCATCTCTAATGGTGGAATCATGCATTTCAAAGGAAATGGAGAAAAAGGACATCAGACATCAGATTGGGAAATCTTTTAAGATAGAGGTGCACGGCCTGAATTCCCACATTTTTCAGCTTTGGAGACCAATAGACAGGAGTTTAAGCCTCTTCTGGGACTTTCGTCAAATCAATTAATTTTAATAAGCTTTATTTTCCTCATCTGCAGCATGCAACTGATAAGGTCTGTATTGCAGTTATCATGAGGATTGAATTATGTAGAAGCCTATAATAATACCTTAATAAATGCTATTATTCTTACTTTATAACCTCTTCTCACTTGCCAAATGTTTTCAGTTAAGATAGAAGAGCTTTTTTTAAATGATAACACCATACAATAAAAAACAAATAAAATATTTGTCCATTTATGTGTTTTATTTCATGTTTTCAAGATTCATCCATGTTGTAGCCAATTATATTTTTAAATTTCATTTTTATCTCATGAGAAATCTTGAATATGTAATCTTTTATATGATGAAAATCTATTGGAATATTTTCCCATGATTACTCCATTCATGACTTTTGTGCATTCCTCCTAGCCAAGAACAGAAATACCTTTACGTTTATTCAAATACTTGTGTCCATTAGCAACATTTTGGTTATTGTCATATAGCTCTTGCATAGGTATGTTAAATAAAACTGTTTCTTTTAATTGACAGTGAAAAAAACTTGTGGTTGAACACAACTGTAATAGCATCATTTCTAAATTACAGCCATCCTCTCAATTTGTAAAATTGGAAGTTTCATTAAAATTCCACAAGGCGGCAGACTGGTTCCATTAAATGTGGCTTACTGCACTGATTTAAATACAGTCTAGATAGTCCCAGTATTGGCATGTCCAGTATAAAAAATCTTTCTAAACCAACATAAGAAATCTATGAAGATATTTTCTCCCAGAAACAAATGATGGTTAATTTTGTAAATCAGTTCACAAATCTTGCTTATCCTTAAAGTCGTTGTAATAGAATCATAGACTTTTACATTTAAGCCAAACTTAAGAAATACTTTATTTAATGCCCCAATGCAAATATCTTTATCCTTGACTTAAAAAAAAACAAAACATGGTAGTGGGAATTTAATATGGTAAAATCACGGTGGGAAATGGTATGGCAATTCCTCAAAATAGTAAACATATAATTTCATGATTCAGCAGTTTCACTTCTGGGTATATACCCAAAAGAATTGAAGCCGACTCAAACAGGTATTTGTATACACATATTAATAGCAGCATCATTCACAATAGCCAAAACCTAAAAGCAACCCTCTACATCAATGGATGAATGGGTAAATAGAAGGTGGTATGTACATACAATGGAATATTATTCAGCCTTAAAAGTGAAGGAGATTCTGACACATGCTACAACATGGATGAACATTAAAGACATTATACTGTGAAGTAAGCCAGACTCAAAAGAACAAATATTGTATGATTCCACTTATGTGATGTACCTAGAACAGTTAAATACATAAAGACAGAAAGTAGGACTGTGGTTACCAGGCACTGGGGGAGGAGAGAATGGGAAATTATTATTCAAATGGGAACAGAGATTCTGTATGGGATGATGAGTAAGTTCTGGAGATGCATGGTGGTGATGTTTGCATGTGTCAATGTATGTAATACCACTGAACTGTACATTTAATAATGGTTAAATAGTAGATTTTCTGTATTTTACCCAAAATTTAAAAAAAATCATTTGTAGCTACCAATGACATGCTTATAGTGACAGGTATGAAATTGTGAAAATTTACTATCTCCTTTGAAATACATAATTGATGAAATATATAATTTTCATTATACATTTTTGTATAAAAAATATATTTATATATAAATTATATATAATTTATGTGTAACTTATATATATAATTTATATATAAAAATGTATATATTCATTTATATAAAAATGAAATATATAATTTTCATTATATATTTTTATAGTACTTTATATGGAAGGTTCAAGATCCACTCCATATTTGGAGTTGTAGTTTCTCTTTCTGGTCTACATTAGTTCTTCCCTTTCTTCACATTTCCCTTCCCCTCTTCTGCTGCTTTTCTTAAACCCTGACTTCATAGGATGGGAATATTCAAAAGACAAGTTTTTAATAGACTTCCTGAATTCTAAAAACTTTCTATTTATAATATGCTAAAATGTTTTTCTTTAATCCTGAATTACTTTAAATTTCTGATTTTTTGTGATTTTTTTTTTTAAGTTTTTTTCTCTTTGATCTGTTGACATGTACATTATGGGTTTTCTGGCGAACCATTCTTGCATTCCTAGGGACACCTTACTTGATCATAACATATACCGGGGAAGCCAAAAAAATGTATACACATGACTTGTATTCATCTTTAGTTATTGGTATATATTATTACAATTTTAATAGTTTTTTCCTTTCTTAAATGTATATACATTTGTGTATACATTTTAAAATGTGTATACATTTTTTTGGCACCCTCTGTATACTGTTGAGTTTGATATGCTATTTAGGATTATTCTATCTATATTAATTTTTGCTTTTCATTTATACTATCCTGTAAAATTTCGTGAGGTTCTGGGATTTTATCCAGCTTAGAAGCTGCAAGTTAGCCTGTTACTATTTTGTGGATAATGGCAGATGACAAAAGACTCCTGGGACGCCAAGGACTTTATAGCTCACAGCATAGCAACTAGCACAAGAATCATTTGCAGCAGTACCTCTTGACCTCCCAAGTCCCATAGTAGCAAAGTGAAAGGTCTCAGGTGGATGCAGCACGTTTTGAGATTGTGTAGCAGTTGAGTTTGGGGAATTCACCTCTATTATGCAAGGCCTGATCTTTGTCTCAGACCTTATCCTTCAAGGTTGTTCACTGATAAACGGCCCAGGAAGAGTGGTCAGGGCCTCAGATTCCTGCCATAGCTAGCAAGAATGTATAAGGAGTCTTAGAATCCACGGTAGATTATCTTTGTCAGCGTGGGTTTAAATCCAGTTTATGTTAACCCCAATTAACATGATGAATGTTTTTTTTCTAATTCCAGAAACTATTTCGGTAAATTAGGGATTTATGTGTTGCTTGACATTTTGATAAAAGAGCAAACAATGCCTTGTTTTGGGGGAATGAGAGAATTCTGATGTGATCATTTTAACAGTAATTGACCTTCTATTTTTATGAGTGAATATTTACATTTTTCAGAAAATTAATCCATAGTTCTCAAATACATAATCTGCTTTTATGATTTCTTGAATCTACTATATTTATACATCCTTTTTCATTGAAGTTATTTGTGTCTCTTTTTTCTATCAGTCTGGGTTGCCCCCTCGCCCAAAGAATCAGCTTTTGGTCCATGTTTTAATCTGCATTTTCCACTAATGTCCATTCTCCCCCCCACAGAGCCATGGGTACTAATTACTTAAATCTTCCACATATCCACTAATGGGTTCAAACTGGAGTAAGAACTATCGTTCCTTTTCATCCTGTTTTGTGGGCTGGTAGAGTATATCTTCCACCTTTAGAATCTCTGTGAAAGGAATAGGCACATGTCTGTGTTCCCCACACTTGAGGAACACTTCTGGCTGTTCCAGAACTTCCTCATCTTGCACTGATATAGCAGTGGCACTAGGGTAAGTCTGTGGGCTTCTAAAGCAGAGTAATCATTCAGTCAAAGGAGATACCTGATCTTATCCTCTCAGGTAGCTCCAATTTAAGTAATTCTTGTTACTCAATCCCTTTCATTTGGTTTGGGGAATACAATGCTTGTCCAATTGTCTCTTAGTAGGCCCTAGGTGAAGTGTAGCGTCTTGTCCAATTTTTTCTTATTATTTTTAGAATGCAGGGCAGGGTGTTAATGCTTCTTGAGCTTAAGGCTCTGGTTGTTAAAAAAAAAAAAAAAAAAAAAGCTAGGAATAGCTTGGAACAAACTGTGGGCCAATATTTTTTGAAGTGCCCTTTGTGATAAATAATTTAAAATTGAATAAGGCCACCCAATACAGTAATATAAATGAATTGACAAGTGTACTATAATCTTGATTGTACTGAATAAAATCAGACATCTCAAATTCATAGAACTAGAAAGTAGAAGAGTGATTACCAGGGACTGGGGGAAGAGGAAATGAGGAGTTGTTTAATAGGTGTAGTTTCAGTTCTACAAGGTGAAAAGATTCTGGAGATCCACTGTACAACAATGTGAATATACTTAAAACTACTGAACTATACACTTGAAAATGGTTAAGATGTTAAAAAAAATAAAATCAGACATCTAACATCAAGCTTACATGGGGAATTTATTTTGTAGAAAAGCAACATTTAGAGAATGCCACAGACAGCCCTAGTATGTCTAAAGTACTATATAAAAATAACAATTGCTCATAATGACAACACTGAAGCACTGAAAGATACCAAACTACTTTCTGAATCCAAAAATCCAATTATACTCAGTACCGTTTTAATGCCCTTATCTCAAAGTTCTAATACATTGACATTTGGTAAGCCAGATACTCATCCAATCATGTAACTTCGGGCAGTACCTAAGTTGGCGATATCCAAGTCTTCTGGCAATACATAAACTGTCATACTCATCTGGTGTATCTCCACCCAAATATTTTAAAATTCAAATTTCTTGGTCAAGCGATATAGTGCTTGACTTCATTAAATATATTTAGACGTTTCTACTATACAAAGTTAAATGTACAACTAATTAATAGAAAGTGCTCACTGGTTTTATGACAAAAATGTTTAGGAATGTAACTTTATACTTATAATGCCTTTTTAATTTAAATCTAAAATTGCCCCTTTTATTTTATAACCAGTTTTGTGTGGTTTATTTTGTAAGAAACCTGTATCTTCTTAATTCTTACATATTCTTTTCTCCTTATTTCTTAGTTTAAATTCAGTACGAGCTTTATTGGTATCTTAGGCTTCATGTGTCTTCTTACTCCTAAATACCAGCAGTTCTTTGGAGGCCTAAAATCCAGCATGGGAATTACTGTATTAAATTAATTCTAGAAAAAACATTCAAGACATTTTTCCTGAAATATACAGAACATGTCATGCCAAATATCTTGTTTATACAATAAACTGGTAAAATTGGTAAATTGCACATATAGCTTATATTCCCAAAATAGAATAACTTAAATATTAAAATGTACCTTTTATGTTACCACCATAACTGACCTCATAGGCATAACAAATGGCAATATTCAATATAAAAATCACAAACTCCACTAACCTTAAATGCTGCATATCACAGCATACAAACTCTCGTTTTCCTATGACCTATTCAAACTATAGACAGTAATTTTTTTAAGCTACTCTAGCATTTATACCCTAATTAGAAATTTATACGAAACACAATTTTATGTTCAAAAATGGAAATAAGCAACATAATTCCAAAACCCAAAAACATCCCAGCATTCTGTAATAAGAAATATCCCCAGCGGCTACATCCATGGTCACAAGCATCATTGTGAAGCATCTCAGGTACCTAAGGGAAGGAAAAAAAAGCAATCTTTAAGGTCTCAGAACTACAGATTAGTTTTTATAAGAATTTGCAGGCCAGTAGACAGTAGACTAGCTTTATATGTAGGCTGGATATAGTGAGTCAATTCCTTAAAACATAACCACATACATACTGATTCTAGCTAATAATGTCACATAGTATTTCCTAGCAGTTTAACTAACAATGATTATTTATGATACGCTCAGCAAGTCATATTTATATTGGTCCAGTTTGCTCCATGGAGAGCTGTATTTGATTACCCTGCTTTAGTTTCTGCCTGTATCTGAACTGAATGTAACATATGGTTTACTTGAGTTCAGATATATGGAAGCACTACACTATATAAAATAGAGTTTTAGCAGTAAGATTGGTGGGATTGTTATGTGGACTTTGATGAAAGAGAGGTGTATCTCCTTTGTCCATCAATAGGGAACTTTTAAGCCTTTTGGAGTACACACAGCATGCTGATAACATGTGGCTTGTGTTAGGTTTCCTACAAATCTATACACAATTCAAAGCATATTACTGAGACTCTACTGACAAAAAGATGTATCAGAGGGAATAGATATTTCTCTGTATCCTCATACATATTAGGCAGGATAAAGATGTACTTGTGATCAACAATCCAAAAAGATAAACTCTAAAGGACCTATATTTTATATATTCTCTTGTTGAATACAACTTCTCACGACTACTGCATTTAATCTAAAGCCTTTTTTAAAGTAAGGTTTCACTAAACATCTTGTTTTATTGTTAGTCAATATTGTAATTTGATTTCTGGAAAACTTACCATATCAACCAGAGCAACATACATGAATAAGCCAGCAGTAAGTGCAAATATCCACATAGATACATTTTCAGCATAATGACCAATGAAAATTCCTGTTGCCATTCCAAGGTATGCCAGCATGGCCGACAAAGCATTATAAAGAACAGCCTGCTTAACAGTCATGCCAGCCTTCAGTAAAACAGCAAAGTCACCTTTGACAGAAAACAAAAAGGGAATAAAGTCACTGAAAAATCATTTTTAAGATACACATTCAAGAGACTTCCTAGAGCTAAAGAAGAGAGATTTTTTGCAATGGTCTTTGAAGATCATCTTGAAGAAAGTAACTATTTGCTGAAAATCACTGTTTCTCAGAGTGGAAAGGGAACTATATTCTTACCATGAAATATCACAGCAGCTTTTACTTGTTTTTAGATATTTAGTATAACTGCAATATTAAGGTAATAGCCAAAACAATTTTTTTAAAAATCGAGATCATTCTATACAGAAAAACAAAGACTTCCTAGATTTAAGAAATTCTCCAATTTTTTTGAGAGAGAGAAAAAAAGCAAAATTAAGAATTACCCAAGGCTAACTAACAGTGTTACCAGTATAAATCACCCTAACAGCTCTATAAACTAAAAAATATTTTTTTATTCCAAGTTTTTCTTAAGGCGCCCACTTTGTTAATGAGTGATAAATACCATGAACCCACTCTTGCACTCTTGTACAATCTTCAAGGAGCTTATAATTGGCTACAAAGAGGAGGGTAAAATTAAATGATGAGCAAACGATAAAGGTAATTTATAAATAACCTAAAGAGTCTAATGTTTTAGCTATAAAAGGAGAAAGAAAATGAGATAAATTAAGACGGGAAGAGTTAAGACAGGCTTCATGGAGCATGAAGGATCTAGAACACGGAACATAAACTAGATGTTGATTATAAGCATTTTGCAGGCAGATGGCAGGCCTTCTGAATGGCAGAACGGATGCCAAGGAACAAAAGTGAAAATGGTGTGTACAAATATGTATCTGTAAGAAGAAAAAAAAGGACATGAATTGGGATCCAGAACAATCCTGGGAAGGTTTTTTTCCTTCAGCTCCAATGAGATTTTCTTTGCCAACTGCTCTGTTAATGGAAAATGATCCCTTTGATTCCTGTGGTCTAATTCATATTGTGTGTATGAAGATAACAATCAATGACGTCACTGGTATGCTGGCATAAGATACTTAGTAGGGGAAGAGGACAAGAAAGGGGGCCCAGGTACCTCTTTGGCACCCCCACATAGACAATCATGTAATTGTACTGATAGGGTCAGATTCTGGCTGGAAAGAAAGTGCTCAGTAAGAAAAGAAAGCTGGCTAGGTTAGCAGGCTTATAAGAAGGTATAAAAGTTATGAGGAAGCTTGCTAGACCTATCATTAGCAAAAGCCAGTGACACTAAGACAATTTAGCCATCTGGAAAATACCATTTATATGGTTCTCTTACCTAACTCATGAGGCAACTCATGACAAAAGACAGCAACAGAAGTACTTAATCCACTCGATAAACCTTCAGTAAAAGCAGCACCTGTGTAGAAATCAATCAGAAAAGGATTGGCTACATTATTTCGTGGGTGCGTTTTTACAAAATCTTACCAGCATACAAAATAAAAAAAAATACATTCTGATTGTGACTAAACAGAACTTTCCCAATTGCACTCTGTATCTTCTTTGTAAGTGATCTCAGATTATATTCAATTAGGTGTAAATTTCCCAACAGAGCACAAGCTGGTATGATTGAGAAGGGAAGGTTCTGCTGTCTTAAGAGTGATAAGGTGATCTTACACAAACCTGAGAAGTAATTGCTGCTGCATAAAACACCTATTTAAAAATATAAAATAAACTGATTTTAAAAGGGTTATGGGAAAAAACTCAGCAGTCAAGAGTATACACGTTTCACTAGCCTCAGAGGAATTCTCTATGTAATTAGATTGGTTTACATTTATTCTTTCACTGTCTTACAAAGAGAGTCTAACACAAATAGCTCTCCTCCTTTTCAAAGCTAACATATTGTACAAATGACCCCTTGTAAACCCTGACGGAGCATTTGCGTATCCTCCTTGTCACTTCTGTGTGCACAGCACAGAGGAAGAAGAGCACCGGGCTCCCAGGGAGCCAAGGCCTGGGCTCATCTCGCCGGCCCACAAAACAGCACTGTCTCCTTCGGCAAGTAGTTCACCTGACCAGGCCTCAACTGCCTAATCGGTAATTATTTCTATGGTTTGTCCAGCATTAAGTTACTAAAATTTGTAAGTATTCTATTATCTCTTAATTGTGGTATAATAATTGCAAAAATTCTATACTTCCTCTTTGGATAGAGACTGGTAACTGAACTTATCAGATATACAAAGATTCCTTTATAGCATGAAAGAAAAAATGGTAGAAAAGATTCTTTTATCTTAATAAGTATTGTTTATATTGCACGTAAGAAAACTTAAATGTACAGGGGGAAAAAACTCACAAGTGCTCCAAACACATTAGAGCCTGATCTTAAGACCTTGCAAATTAAAACAACTTTTGGTAGTTACAATTTAGGTAACGGGCTAGGCACAGCTCCTAGCACTTAATCTCATCTAACATTTAGCGACTATTGCAGACTCAACCAACAAAGGGAAAATGTGTACCAATTGCTAGGCCATCGCTGAAATTGTGCAGGCCGTCACCCATGATCACCATCCACGCCAGTGTGGCAATGCCGGCATCTTTCAGCTCCTCCCGAGAGTAGCGCTGACTGTGACTGTGGGGGTGGTGGTTCTGGTGGTGGTGGTGATGGAGAATATGATGGTAGTCATGGTGGTGGTGAATGAGATCGTCTGATTGGCCAAGTGTATCATGGAAATGGGAATGGCATTTATTCTTGCACCCTCTGGGTACATATTCATTATAGACTTCTTGTGGATGAGCGTGAGCTATCATGACCTCTTCTTCTTCCAATATTGCTGGCTGTTGAGAATCAAAGTGGGAGGCCTCTTGTGAGTCTGCTCGTAAATAACTTTCAGGTCCTAGGTATAAAAAAAAGGACATTGGGACAAAGTCAGAAAGCTTTGTTAATGTGCTTAAACACACTTCAAACATTCTCACTGACAATTAAAGTAAAAAATGATCTCAAAGAGTGGCAGCTCTCTCCCATATACCTGTAGAACTAAGCATTAGAGTATTATTGATTAACAACATCAATAGATTTTAATGAGTTTTAGAAATTAAATGGTCTCACATATTAAGACTGGATTTTAAATGTTACTCTTCAATAACTACCCCAGATCTGCCTTTAATTTGTTCTGCTTCCTTACATTTTTCAAAGATGACTTTTATCCTGATATAAGAAGCACATACTTATTTTAGAAAAATATTTAATAAAAAATACTGAAAATTGGAAATAAAAAAACATACATAATCCTGCTAACTTCCTCTTTTTGAGGGCAAAATTCAAGGAAAAACAGAAGAATCCAAAATACCATCATCACCAAAAACCATTATCTACTTATATAAAGAAAAGTAAGTTGCAACAATAAGGTTTTGTTTTTCTTTGTCCTGTACCCTGGTATCACTTTTCCTGACACTGCGGCCCAATTCTAGGGCAGCTATTTCCTCTCATCATTATACACTTCACTAGAGTCCATTACAAAGGTTGAAGAGAAGAGATGCAGGAAGAAGAGCAAGAACATTTCACTTGCTCTTCAAAGAAAAACAGTATGTTGGAAAACAAAGTTAGACAGGAAACCTTACAAATAAGCAGGAGGCAACAATGAAGTTTTTCTCCCTCCTTAGTCAGCAACTATCTATTGAGCACCTACTCTGGTCCAGACACCCAGCCAGACAACGGGGATAGAATGGAGCAAGACAAAGTTTCTGCCTTCAAGAAACTTACGTTCTTGTGGGGAGAAAGCCACTAACAAGGAAAAACACATGTATAAAGAAGGTAATTTGAGGCACTAGAAAGTATGGGAAGAAAATAGAAAGGGGTAATATGAAGCAGCGACTGAAAACCTTTGTATTTGGGTAATCAGGGAAAGCCTCTCAGGAAGAGATACCCGAGTTGAGATGTGAAAGACTGGAGGAATTTATGTGAAGATCTGGGAGAACAGTATTCCAAGCAGGTAAAAAAAAACAAAACCAGCAGTGCCAGTCCCTGAGACAGACCTGGTGTGCTCACAGGATGAAAAGGAGGCCAGTGAGGCTGAAGAGAGTGGACAATGGGAGAGAGTGGAGGGCAGGGACGACCTTGAAGGTCATGGTGAGGAGTTTTGTTTAAAATTTTAATCTTCACTAAGTCTGTCCAACAAGAAATGCCAAGCAGACAGCTAAGTTATACAAAAAATAGTAGCTTGACAGTGGAGAAACATGGTAGACATAACGTTGGCCAAGTGATCAAAATGAACACCACCCATACACGATAAAGAGCAGCATGTCAGGTGGCACACAGTGTAACTAAAAAGGAGACAGTAATACTGTGATATTCCTGCCAAACTGATCAAGCCAATGGAACATTAGACAAACCCAAAATAAGGGGCAATGAGATGCAACATTTGATCCTGGACTGTACTCTGTACCAATTTTTTCCTTTTGGGGGTGGTGGGGAGCATAAAGCATGACTAAGACTAGATAATTACAGTACAACAGCACTAATTTCCTGTTTTGATAACTGAACTATGGCTATCTAAGAGAATGTCCTTTTTCTTAGGAAACATACACTTAAGTATTTAGGGGTAAACAAGCATCGTATCTGCAATTTACTCTCAAATGGTTTAGGAAAAAAAATGTGTGCATATGTGTACAGAGAGAGGGCACATGATAAATGTAGGTAAAATAATTGGGGAATATAGGAAAAGGACACAGAAATTCTCTGTACTGTTCTTGAAATTTTCTATGAATCTGAATTTATTTCAAAATTAAAAATTATGGAAAGAGATGTAAATACACAGAGAAATAACCAACTCACTGGTAATTAAAAGTATGAGATTAAAAAACAAAAAAGACACGGTCCCATCTTTTTTCTAGACAGTCCAAACTGTCGGCAAATCGAGAGCAATGAACTCCCTCCAGCCCTCAGATTTGAAAGGACTTACGTTCATCTGCATCTCCTTTCTCCTCATTTGTTGAAATTTGAGATTCATAGTTAGACAACTGCTTCTTAATCTCCACATCATCATCATTTTCAGGTTTTTTCTGATTCTAAAATAGAAAGGGACAGCAACACTTTAAAATAGTTGATTTGCTTATGTATACAGCTTTAAATAAATAGTTCAGCAAGAGAGAGAGAAAAAGACAACAGAGTCACAGACCTCTATTGGAATAAAAGCCACCTAAGGGCAGGGCCTGTAGTTCCCTTGCACAGTACCTAGTAGTGTCTCCTGGGTGCAGTAACTGTGCAGAAAGGCGAAGAATCTGCCTTGATAATAGAAATGTAGAAAAATCACCTTCACCTTTTTGAATGTCCCCTAGGTCATCTACTCTAAGTGTGGTCTTACATAAGCAGCACAGCATCCCCTGGGAGCTTGTTAGAAATGCACTCTCAGGCCACACCCAGACCTAATGAATCAAAATGGAGATTTTAACTAGATCCCCAGGTGACTCATACGCATTAACATTGAGCTCTGCCTCAGGTTATCAATTTAGAACCATCCAGAGGCATTTTCTTCAGGCATTTAGTAATCTGCTAACCAAGAGTGTATAACAATAAGACAGGACAGGCTTGTCACTTTCCTGGTATAAACATCACTTTATACCAGGACAGGCTTCCTTGAGAAAGTGACATTTATACCAAGAACTAAAGATGAGCAGGGGTTTACTGGGGAAGGAAAGGGAGGCCGTATTCCAAGGAGGGAGAAGAGTGTATGGGCAAGTCCTAAAGCAGGAAGGGGCCAGCCCTGACTGGAACAGAAAGGACAAGACAGGGTGGGAGAGATAAGGCTGGGTGGCTGGAGGAGACCAGACAACGCAAACCTGTTAGGAGTGGTGGACTTTGTCCTATAAGCAATGAGAAATCACTAAAGGAAGGATTTTAAGGAGTGGAGTCCAGCCTCATCAGATTTTCATTTAGACAAACCACTCTGCCTGCTTTGCTCTAGATTGGGAGAAGACAAAATAATGTACACAGGCCAGTTAGGAGGCAACTCCTGTCACCCAGGTGGGAGGTAAGCATGGCTTGGACTAGAATAATAGCAAAGAAGATGGAGAGAAATGGCAAGACTCTGGATATATTTAATAAAACTAGGTTGGCTATAGGAGGAGGGAGCTGTCAGATGACTCTCAGGTTTCCAGTATGACCAATAACTCTTACTGGTAGAAAGAGAGTTTGAGGTTGAACTATTACTATTTATATCAAGTATGAGATGTCACCCTAATTTGAATAGAGGTTTTATACAGACATATATAGCAGGTAACCTAAAACTATGATACCCAGAATTTCCTAGGGGTGCAGGATGGATGTCTTCAGGAAAATCCTAGGTAAACTGTCCTGGCTCCAAAGAGCTCCCAACACTTGCCATATAATGGGTAGTTTATTTTTCTTTTTGAGAGAACTATATGAGATTAAAAACCGTTAAGTAAGTAAAACTAAGATCTGGATGCCCTTGAAAAAAGATACTTAATGCATTCTAAAAAGGAAGAGAATATAATAATGTTTGCAAAACTCCTGTGGGAAGTCTTTGTCTAGAAATTATGCTTACTTGCTGTTTAATGTTTCTTATACAGTCAACAAATAGTTTTTAACCGTCTCTTATGCACTAGTCATTGTTCTAGACATTGGAGATATAGCAATAAACCAGACAAAGAAGTCCTCTGAAGACCTTACATTCTAGTAGAAATTATTTTAGTTTAGAACAGAGATTATCACACTTTGACTACAATCCACAGTCATATATGTAATATATCCATAGTAATATATGCAATAGACTGTAACATTACTGTTTCATTTTAAAATGTTGATCATATTACAAGATTGCTTTCATAACTCCCTGAGTTATAATCCAGAGTTTGAATAACATTGTCCTGTATTAGATAATAGACAGCCTACCTCTTAGAGTTCCATGTTAAAGAGGGACAGATTCAAGTTATCTTTAAGGAAAATTTGAAAGCCAAATTGAAATTACAATGCTCAATAAATTATGGCATTTGGAACACAAAAACGGTAAAACCAACCAACCTCCAACCACCCCCGTTGAAAAAACTAAAAATGATCTTTTGTTGTTTTAAGGTAAGAATAATTCCAGAGAACGTAAAGAGTAGGAAATTTTCTCAAACCAGTCCACATGAAGCAGTGGGGACAACAGGAACATGGAAGATGACTTCCTGGATGAAGAATGAATAAGCTATTATTTCACTTCTTCCCTTTAAATTTAAGTCCAGTAAAGAGAAGGTTCAAAATATGCAATTTGAGATTTTAATGAATGTAAACTCCATAAGGGCAAATATTCATAGGATGGAGCAGGAGGCTATTCTCCTGTTCACACATGCACTTGTTTCCAACAGTGAGCTCTATGCTGAGCAAGAATCAACGATGTTATTTTTCAAGCCTCTTCTTGCCAGCTATTGTTATTTTAACTGCACAATTTAGTAACTTATTGTTCAAACTATGTGATCATGTTGAGAACAGTTACTTCTATGAAAAATAAAGTTAAATGGTTTTGAAAGATTCAAAGGCAGTTGCTTTTTTTTTAAAAAAAAAGTCTATCGAATTATGTAAGGTGACAACTATGTTTAAAATTTTAAAAATTTCCAAACTTTGATTCTACATTCAAAATAGCTTTACAAGTGTGTAGCCTCTTGATCAATTTTAGAGCAGCCAAAACTGGAAATTGGAGATGAAGCAGCATGGCTATAGGAAAAAAAAATCATCACACAGAACTCCAACTCAGAGAAAATCTTGGTGAACATCAAATGACCAGAACGAGTGTACAAATGTTTTAAGTTAAATTCAAATGTCCAAGATGTGTATGTGTCCTTTTTAAGAGTCCCAACAGTCTTTTGACCGACTTGCCTGGGCACGTCAAAGAGGCAGATCACCACAGGCAACTCAAAGTTGTTTTTTACCAGGAATAAAGAGCCTACTCTTTGGCTTCATACTATTTTCTGGTGACAGTTTGTAAAGGGAAAGTCTGTGAATGTCACAAACTCTTTCGAATAAAACAGAATATTCAGCTACGGAGTGAATAAAGTTAGTCACATAGTGAATCATAACTACCAATAAATATTGATGATGTATCCATGATACTTTTTTCTTAAACCACTTTACTGAGGTATGATCAACATATAAAAAGCTGTATATATTTAATGTATACAACTCAGTGAGTCTGGGGATAAGTACACACCTGTGAAGGCATCACCACCATCAAGGCCATAATCACCATGCTTCTGATCTTCAAGGCACTGCTTGTGCCTTGTTTGGTCATTTATCTAGATGTTTATCTTTGCCTTTCCTACCTTCTCATGAGATTGAAGGGAGTTCCGGAGATAGAGAACTCCAGGGTTATAAAGGTATAGAATTGCTCTCTGTTAATTCCTCCGGGAGCAAAAAAGGATTTCAAGAAAACTCAACCCCATCTCAAACGAAGACTATATACTCTGGACAAGTTCTACTAACAGTTTAGTTAAGAGTGCTACTCTAAATAAACATCTGATGCATCGTACATACTCAGTACACTTTTTCTTACCTTTTTCTTCTTATCTTTAAATTGCTTGATCAATGTGAGCACATGCTCAACAAGAAACATGAAATACAAGCCTCCCAGGGCTGTCAGACCCTTCCATGTGGAATCAAAATAGGTGCTTTCTTCTATGTTTTGAGAAGACAGATGACTGAACACCGGCCCCCTCTTCATTTCCATGGCTAGTCCTTCATGGCTGTGACTATGGTGATGACTTGCATGAGACTAAAAGCAGAACATACATTTTATAAGGTCATTACTTTCACACATCAGAAAAATGGGCTAAGATAATAAGGTCAAATTGGAAATCATTCAGAATTAGGCAATTCATGGGATATTTCAGAATGAAGGTAAGTTTGGATATTAAAAATAAAATGAACAACAAGCAGCTAGTTTTCTAGAGCTTAATGTATACAATGCACTATAACATTTAAGAGTGGGTCTATTCAGTGTAAAGACAGATCCATTTCCCAATGATCCTCATAATACATAGGTAATGGGTATTTTCAATGTTTGACAAGTTACCATGGCCACAAATAATAGGGAACTGCCAGACTTAATGGGCAGGTAGTGTTTATTGCTTATACTCCCAGCTGAAAAGTTCATACCAATATCATCAGTGTGCTTACAAGAAGCTCAGTCTGTGTAATAGGCCCTGGCACATACCTGAAATCCAGGTACAGTGCCCAGTAGTCTGCAAGGCAACTACTGCCTGCATAGGTACACGGCCCAGTAGCCTCCAGGGAACTAGTGCCTGCATGTTAGGAAATCAGGTGTGGCACATACTAACACAGGGGAGATTGGGAGGGAGTCACATGCACATACCACTTTGTGCAACAGGTATTCCTGAACCTCTGCCATCTGATAGTCAGGAAGTTCATCACAACAAAAGAGTTACCTTTCACTACTGAATGAAACATGATGAGATATGTAGTAATCTAGGAATAGAGTAATTTCCCCCCCATTTGCCTGCAAATCTCTAAGGTAATTTAGAAAATGAGATCCAAATATTTCCTGCCTATGCACCTATCCCAAATATTTAATGGAAAAGTAAATCCACTTCACCAAACTTGTTTTTATTTAAGAATTTAGTCATGTCACAAGGTGTAAATCTCTAAATACATACATAAATTCAACTCTGAAGAAAAACTCTTAAGTTTCTTGGGTACACAGAGTCACATTTTTGTTTCTATAGCAATTACACTGACATGTAAGCAGGTGACTCACACTGCTGCAGTCTGTCACAATACTAACATCTGGGTACAATCTGTCTCCTTTTATTAACTGGTTTCCAAAAAGTTAAAGTAGTCTGTATTTAGTAAATTCCCTTTAAAAAGAAAAGTGAAAAAATGAACATGTCCTAAAATTTAGCACAAAAAAGCAGCTTTTGGTTACCAAATATATGTTAAAATCAACTCCTCTAAACCAAATTTCTAACCTTTCATACATATCAATGCAAAGAATTCTAATACAAACCCAAAAAACACATGTATGTTTTTAATGTTGAATAAAACACACTAATATGACAAACTTCCGTACTTACATGTGGAAGAAGGTGTAAAAATGCATCGCCACTCAAGGTCCCAACAGCCAATGCCACAAGGAAACTCAGGAGAAACTTGAAAAACACCCGATTCATCAGAGGCACAAGGATAACACCCAGCAAAGACAGGAAACTGATGATGGAAATGGCGATAAAGCCACCAACCCAGGCTGGCAAACAAAACAGAACAAAAGAAAAAGCATACAATTGATAAGGTGTAAAGTACAGACTTTGGAGTAGCATAAAGCAACTTGTAAAAGTAGGGAAGTTAAAATACAAACTCAGTGGAATAGGACTGTGGTAACAGAGCATTAACCAAGAAATAGGCTCAAATGAACAGTCTGACTAAACGCTTCAGATAAAGAGCCTAGTGGAAATGAGCCTAGAGGAAAATTCTTCAACTGGGTGGAAAGGAGGGGAAAAAAATGGTAAATAAGCATGAATTCTCGCTCACTTGGGAACTGAGTTTTTAGCTCCCATAACACCTAAATTATGAAAGAGGGCAAAGTTTAAAAAAAGAAGGAAGAAAGGAAGGAAGAAAGAAAGAAAGGAGAGAAAGAAAGAAACAAAGGAAGAAAGAAAAGGATACGGGTAAACAAAGCAATTATTTCCTCAGTAAACAAAGCAATTATTTATTTATTTCCTCAGTAAACAAAGCGATTACTTATTTATTATAGTTTTTGAGCACTGAAACTGTACACTCTAGCAGCAGAGCTTATCCTAGTTTAATTTACTAATAAAAACAGATCAGAATTAGGCTCCTAAACAGCAGAGATTAACTCCGACCCTTCCTCCTGAACAGTGACAACATATAAAAAGCCCAAATTTTGGATGGGAGAACCTCAGACAAGTTACAACTTATGTTTTCTCCCCCATACCCTTTGTTTTAGACTAAGGCTAAACTAACACAGACAAGTTATAATTGAAGTCTTTTTTTTTTTTTTTTAAGGTTAAGACTAACACGCTTTCTTCACATTTAAGGCAGAGAACAATTAAAATGGCATATTTGAAATTATGCTGAAAAATGAATAGGCTGATGTAAATACAAGGAAAACTACAACATAAAAGTATTTATTGGAAACTATTAGTACATTAATAACGCAATTCTACCTATTTGTAAAGAGTAGGTCTTTGGAGGGATTTCAGCTTTCTTTTCACTCGTTGTATGAATCAGACATGATCTAGCATCAATTTGATTGATGATAGCGGGACAGAGGTAGTTGAACTCTGTTACATTCAGCAGTACTTGGATGCCTATGCCATGAGATGTAAGCAGCTTTGACGCGTTGAAACACTGAAGAAAACAAAACAGTTAAAATCACCAAAAGGCATTCCCATTAGAGAATCCAAAAATGTTGTTTGATGACACAACACCCTTTCCTCATTGAAGCTTACTTCTTTAATTTTTTAAGTCAACGCTAATTAAAATCAACTTTTGATTTGAGTACTTTGGAACTTGCCTCAAGCTGCCTGGAGATACTGTGTCACAATAGTGGTATCCCATTTCTCTGCCTATTTCTTCTTGGAAGAAACAGTCACATCACTAGTCACCCAGGGAGAAAGCCTCAAGTGGAATAAGCTTGAGGATAAATGAACATTCACAAGCCTGTTAACTCATTGTATAAACCTATTAAGGAAATGAGCTTTAATTTCAAGATGGGGTTCATTAGAGATTGAGAAATATGTTGTTTTAGTACTAACGCTACCCTACCTGGCCTAAACAAGCCCAAGACACATCACTCTTCCAGCAATGACCGTACTTGCAAAACTTAGCTCAGTTCTGTCTACATATCTGGCAAAAAAAATTCTGTATGAGAGGCTATTAAATTATGTACATTACTCTCGAGCAGGGCAAGGCTGGTAATAAAACAAACCTGTACCGGCAGGCAGCTGTTTCAACAATTTAATTAGCTGACTAGTTTGAAGAGAACCTCCTTTGAGCAATCTAAGCCCCCCTCATACTCCCAAAATTGGCAGTAGCACCTGTTTCTCATCTTCTATAAAGTTATTTTAAACTCTCACAATTCTTGGTTAATACTACTCGGAACAAACTTTATCACCAGAGTGGCTATGGGAATGACCATTATTAGTACCGGTAGGATTATCCCAGAATTAGTACAGATGGTTTGAATGAAGTACTTAAGTTTCGCAAATTAACATATACAAATTCCTTGTTCTTGACACTTTTAGTCAAGGCGAACTGTGTACAGTCTGGAAGCCTCGTTTTGGAAAAACAAATGAACTCAAAACTTCACTGCCGACATTCAGTTGTCCAGTATGTTGTTCTTGATAGCATTGTGATCTGTCTGCCAAAGAGGTAACACTGTTCTTGCATGCTTCCGCCCCTTCAACCACACCTTTCCCTGAATCATAAATTCTCACTCCTGCTTTTCTACCTCCCTTTTTCTACTTTTATTAATAATATTCACCTTTAAAGATTTTCCCCCAAATAACTTTGATATCTACTTTCTATACTTATCTTAAATTCTATATTAGAAGGTAGTTTGAGCAGGAAGCACTATTCTTAGTATCACCCAAGTTTTGTATCAGAAATGTTTACAACATAGTAGGGACACTTTGGGCCAAATGCCTTGCTGACAAAGTAGAAATTCCCTTTTCAATAACCTCACCATTTTATTAAACTCCTTACACCTACAGATAGAATGGCAATGACAGGACTGATAGGCAGGCATACTGATTAAAATAAGAATAACACTCATCTTACCTCCTGAGTATTTTCATTTGTGATTCTGGAATACATAAAGTCTTTTCTGGGCTCACTCACAGATTCATTTGTTTTCCTCCTAGCCAGTCGGCTCCCACGGCTCTTTTCTGTGATACTGTAGGGTGGAGTGGAACTGCTCACATCTTTGGGGAGAAGTTTTCCAGGTTTTGGAGTTTCTATTGTCTCTAGAAAGTGAGTTCCTTCAGAAACAGCGTTATACATAGTTGAAGTCACTTCACTAGCATCAACACCGTCCTTGATTAAAACATTCCTTCTACCATTGGCATGTTCTGATTGGCGAGATCCTTTCCCCTGGCTGTTTCTAGGATCTTTACCTGAACTATCAGAGTCATGGTCTGGGCAAAGAGCTTTCCGATTATTTTTACCAGACGCAGCGTGATTACGGTGAGAATGATGCTCGTGGTCAGAGTGATGCTCGTGGTCAGAGTGATGCTCGTGATCAGAGTGATGCTCGTGGTCGGAGTGATGCTCGTGGTCGGAGTGATGCTCGTGGTCGGAGTGATGCTCGTGGTCGGAGTGATGCTCGTGGTCGGAGTGATGCTCGTGGTCGGAGTGATGGTCGTGGTCGGAGTGATGGTCGTGGTCGGAGTGATGGTCGTGGTCGGAGTGATGGTCGTGGTCGGAGTGATGGTCGTGGTCGTGGTGTATGTGGATTCTTTTCATCTTATCTATGCCTATATTCTGAAGCAACTTCCTGAAACCTTCAACTGACAAGGAATCATTTTCTCCATAGCGATGGAAAAGTTGCTGTAGATGATGTCGCTGTGTGGTAACTGCCAAATCAACATTAATGCCAGATTCCCAGTTAGGAATAACTTTCTCAGTGGTCTGAGGGAAAGCCGTTGCTGGTTCGGGTTCACGAAGGGGGTTTGTGACTGACAGGGTGAAGGTCAGGATCAAGACTACGGATAAACTCGTCGCCATTTCACCTTCCTAGAGAAGACACACACACAAAATTTCTTGCTTTCATTTCTAAAACAATGAAGAACTCTCATGCTGAAAACTGATGTCTAATCAAGGTTTACAAAGCATCACTTAGTGTGACAAGTGTACTGCTAAGTACTGTGAAAATATAGAGAACTAGAGGCCTGGCCTCTACCCTGCTAAAACGTGAAACAACTGGAGTACAGTTGAGTACTAAGAGATTTGCACTGTAAAACAACAGTAATTCAGACACTGGAGAGATCCATGTGGCCACAGCCATATTGGCAGCTTCTTATTGTGTTGAGAACAATGACTCAAAACAAAACCCAATTACCTCTACCACCATCATCATCATTTCATAAAACAATTATTTTAACATCAAAGAGAGTAAATATGGCAATCTCAGAATAATTCTCATTTAAAATTTTTCTTAAACTATATACAAATCAATTGAAGGCTTCTTTCTCCCAGTACCACTCCTCAAACTCACCCAACTTTGCCAGTTTCTTGTATGTGCCTCAGGATATTTTCTACGCATACTCAAGAAGATATGTGCTTTATGTGTTTTAACCACACAAATGCGCTATTTTTCCTCCACTCAACAAATGACCTCTTTCCATGTCAGTACATATAGACTAATCTCATTCTTTTGAATGACTGGATAATAATAGTTCCTTAAGTAAATTAAACTTCATAAAAAATACCTTTGCCATAAACCAGTGAAAATTTTATCAAACTATCACTCATCCAGACAATGGTGTCTGGAACCAAAGGCCTACGCTCCAAAGAGGAGTCAGGAATCCAGTGGAGCCTGGAAAAGCAGAATTCAGTTAAACCGAGGAAGGTATAGTCCAGATAAGCGGATATCTCA
This sequence comes from Rhinolophus sinicus, assembly GCF_057876585.1. Classification (NCBI taxonomy): domain Eukaryota; kingdom Metazoa; phylum Chordata; class Mammalia; order Chiroptera; family Rhinolophidae; genus Rhinolophus; species Rhinolophus sinicus. The sequence continues at coordinate 88,137,872 of NC_142504.1, forward strand.
GGACCAGCAGATGTCCAGCACCAATGATGGACAGTAATCGTGACCAAACTCATCTGCCTCCAGGGAAAGACCCAAAGGTCGGATTCTGGAGCAAGAGAGCAAGGGCCTGGGGCGAACTAGCTCCATCATTTTCAGCTGTTCTTCCTCGTACCAGGAAAAGCTGGAACCCCTATTTTACAGGGTGACTGAGAAACCACATGAACGGATGTACGTGGGGGAGCTCCAAACAATGTCGGCAGTGTTGCACAGCTGCGGTCGATCACACTAGGAACCGTGGAACATGGAAGTATACAAATACCACAGGGCTAGACTCCTGAAAGAACAATCTTTGGAGCCTGAAGTTTTACTAGGACATGAGAACCATTAAGAAATCACTCGTAAGAGAGAAGCAAGGAGCGAGGTGGGTGGGGACGAGCACAGACGGAATGTTCAGGGGCAGCTCCGTGCCTTTCTCCGGGAAGGATGGATGTTGAAGGCGGTCGCCGACCCTCAGGCGGACCTCCATCCCTGCAAGCCCGCGTGCGTTGAAGGAAAAAAAAGAAAGCGCCGAAAGAAAGGACCTGGAGAAAGGGGCGAGCGGAGAGAACCGGAAAGAGGGCACACAACTGCTTCTATGGGCTTTATATTTTTAAACACGACCTTACCTTCTTCGAATAGACGATGAATAATACAGACCGTTTCTTCAGAAAAGTCCTCCGTTGGACCCCAAAGCCCATCTGTGCACCTCAAACTGGGACGTCAGGCCTCCACGTCCCCTCGGCAGCCCCCTCCCGGACCTGCGGGACTTACCTCTCCGCGGCCTCGCAGTCCCACGGCCCGGCCCCGCGCGCAGGTTCAGTTCCCCGCAGGCGGTCCGGAGGGCTCGGAACCGGCCCGTGCTTCTCTCTCTTTCTAGAACCCTCTACACGGCACGGAGAAGCGGCGGTCTCATCTGCTCCGCTGCCCCTCAGTCCCGGGTACCGCCGCACAGCCACCGGGAAGCCGCGCCCCACGCGCCCTCGCCTCCCAGGAACAGGACAATTACTAATTACCGCCGCGCGCAGCGCGCTGCCGGGAACCACCGCCTCCGTCGGCCCAGACTGCCGGGCATGCGCAATGTGGCTTGGAACCCCGTCCCCCGTTGGCGAATCCGCGCGTCCGGCTGTTCGCCGGCGCCGCTGGGCTCGCAGGGGAGGGATGGGGCGAAGGCTCAGTCCGATTGAACTGTGAGCGCCGAGACCAGCTGGGGACCTTTCCTTTGATTCCCCCACGCCCCTGCGCCTCTCTGAGGTCCGAGACTTGCTTGCTAAAGCTTCCCGTCGGCTGCAGGGAGCCGGAGCGTGAGGGGCAGCGGGACGTTCCTAAGCTTCCCCGGCACTCGAGCCGCGGGTCTTTCTGGACGGTCCGGAGTTACTCTTGCCGGGTCTTCGCCCCTAGGACGGAGGCCGTGTTTGTGCGCTAGGCCTCGGCCAGAGAAACTAGCAGAGATCGCAGCGGCCGGGCACTGAAGACCCCTCGGGCCCGGGCGGGGGGCGGGGCCGGCGGGGGCAGGGCCGCCTCCGCCACGCCTCCGGCCGCCTCTGAAACGCGGTGCGGATAACGCTAGCCGGAGAGGTGTCCTCGCGAGTAGTTCCGCTCAGAGGGCGGAAGTGCGCGGCTAGGTCTCGGCCGCTGACCAGCCAGCAACATGGTGGCACCCGTGCTGGAGACTTCTCACGTGTTTTGCTGCCCGAACCGAGTACGGGGAGCCCTGAGCTGGAGCTCCGGGCCCGGAGGACTTCTGGCCTTCGGCACGTCCTGTTCGGTAGTGCTCTATGACCCTCGGGTAAGAGAGGTGGCCGATCGCTCGACCCCGTGTGCTTCTGGGGCGGAATCTGCAGGATGCGCTCGGTGCGGACAGTAAATTGCTCTAGAGCGCAGAGGCTGTGTTGACGGTGGTGTCTGCTTCGGGGAGGTTGTCTGGGCGGGGACTCTCCGGTGGGCGCGCCATCTCGCGTGCTTGAGTCACCATGTCCTACCAGTGTCCTGTTAACCCTACGTAGAAACCGGAGTGATGGCAACCTTTTCTGAAGCCTGCTGTGGGGAACTGTACTACTGTCAGAGAATTAGTTTGGGTTGAAAAGGTTTGCAGTTTAGGTATGGATTAAATCCATTATTACAGCTGCTGTCTTATTTCTGTGTTTCTCGCAGTGTTATAAATATTTGTTGTATTGAATTTCAGAAATACATCATGTGTATTTTAGCTTTGGGATTTTAAAGAGCGTGCCATTGGGTAAAGGTCATAGGGGGGTGGGGATCCTAAGCACTAGTTATAAGGCAGAACTTAACTAACCCATTTCCTGAACTTCACCGGATCCTAAGCACTAGTTATAAGGCAGAACTTAACTAACCCATTTCCTGAACTTCACCTAGTCAGTTGATTGTTTTCTTGGCGCTTTGCCTACCAAACTTCCTAACTGGCTGGTTTTTGCATGCTTCCTAGAATTCGTTTTGATCCCCGGTGGCCAATTTTGGACAATAAAGTTAGAGTAGCTTCACAAAAAGAGCCTCAGTATAAAAAGTAAAGTACTGGAAATTAAAATGCAGTGCAGGAGATAGCTATATGTATTTCTTGTTGTACTGCCTTATTGATTTGATTAAAAATTCCATTATCTTTACACCCTTTGCAGATTCAAGTTTATATAGGAAATAGTTGTATTTGCTTTCCGTATCTTGAGCTTGCTTGCCTCCTTCCAGTTTTTGTTTCTTGTTATTGCCACGCACCCTTGACTGGCAAGAGAAAACACATAAATCCAAGGGTAAACTTTACAGTGGTGATCAGCCAAGGACAGACTTAGCCGTAGAAGCCTATCTTTCTGCAGCTATTTAATGAATTTGTACCCATGCCTTACATCACATTTTTTGTTTTTAATGATAACCTGTGGCCACGTTAGGGGATTTTAACATATCAAAAAAAATATATTGAGCCTAAAAAGTATTTTGTTTTGTTAAATATTTGCTGAGTGGGCATTTAATTACACGTAGTAATAAGAGCATGTCGGATGCTAAGATAAAGTTTTGGGGATGATATTCACTCAGCCAATTTTTGAGGACCCTCTGTGAGCTATGCCTGGACTGGGTGGTAATGACACAAAGCTAATGGGTAGTAATTCTGCCCACTAAGGAATTCTGAGTCTAGTGAAAGAGAAAATGAAATATTGTAAATTGTTTTCCAGCCTCAAATAAACCATGTGTGAAATATATTAGTTATGTACATTTACCTCTGTGTATCTTTTTCTCAGCCATGAGAATTCCAGGTGGCATGTAAGTGGATATGAAGCCAGTGCAGTTGGTAATAAATAGAGAAAGGGGCTGTAAAGAAGATGGCTCTGTAGTCGTAGAGTTACTGTTTCAGCAGTGAGTGAAGTAAAGAAAGCCCAAGTGTGGAGTAATGTTGGTGAAAGCAGCTGTCTGACGGTCTCCAGGGAACCTGGGCTTAGGTCCTGAAGGGATCTGATGTCTGAGGACCTTAGTAATTGTGGCCTGGTGACCTTGTGTCATTAAGGCTCAAGAACCCAACACCTGATTAGCCATGACATGCAAAGTAAGCCATGAGTTTTTATCCATTAATCATGAATCCCTCTATTGAAGGTGTTTTTTTGGTCCACAAAACCCTCGAGTTGATGGAAGCATGGTAGAAGTAGGCCCTGTGGAAGCAAGAGGAAGAGGTTCCTTATCTAGCGGGGGTATCAAGACAGCCTCCCCAGATAGGAAGGGCAGGGGTTGGAGAGGGGATAGGGGTGCTAAGCAAGAGGTAGGCAGATGAAGATTTGAGAGCTCAGTGTGATGAGAGCGCACGAAACTGGGAATGTGAGGTGGTGAAAAAGAATGCATTAGAGTGAACGGATGGTTTAAGCCATGGTTACAAGTTTATAAATTAAGGAAGGTGATTCTGTTTGAAGTAATCCTGAATTTTTTTATTAGCTTCAAAAAAACTGAAATCTGGTTTTTATTATTTTATTAATTTCTCTGTGGGATAGGATCTAATTTACTAACTGGTGTTTTCTTTGTTAAAGAAAAGGGTTGTTGTAACCAACCTGAACGGTCACACTGCTCGAGTCAATTGTATACAGTGGATTTGTAAACAGGATGGTTGTAAGTATTAATCTGATTGTTAAAGCTGATCTCAATTGTTTTCTGATAAAGTATGACTAGTCATGTTTCTTTCATTACTTCTCTTAATTTACCGATATTATGCAGTTGGAAAATAGAAGAAAAATAGTACGCCCAATGAAATGATCCAGCCTGTACTTTTACTTTATAGCAGTTGGAGCATGGACAACACAGCAGTACTTAGGATGAGGATAGAGACAGCCCCTGACTGGCAAGACCCCCTCCATTGCCCACAGCTTTGCTTGAAAGCCTGTAAGCAAGGCCCAAGTTGGGGTCCAGGCTGGGATTCAGAGTTGGCTCGCCGGGCTGTTTTTGCCACAGACAAGCTATGGCTTTTTAGGCAAGACATTGCATCTTCGTTGACCCCAGTTTGCACCTTAGTAACATCTGAAAAATAAAGGCTTATTCTGGATCAGGGGACCCTTAAGGGTTGTGATACCTGTGAGGTCAAAATTGTTTTTCACAATAATACCAAGAGGTTATTCACATTTTTCAGTCTCATTCTATCACAATTTTACAGTGGTGCTTTCCAGCAACTATGTGATGTATGTGTGAAATCACAACAGATTAAACACAGAAGCAAATATGAAAATCTATCTGTATTCTAATAAAGTCAGCCGTTAAAGAGATTTGCAGAAATGTAAAACAGTGCCTCTCTTCTTATTAGTTTTTTTGTTTTGGAAAATGTAGGGTTTTCCCCCCACCATAAAAATGTTATTTTTATTAACATGTAATGGAGTTCATCATTATTTTTAAGTAAACTGATAAATAAGTATTTTTCACATTTCTCAGTTTAAATTTCTAATGTGTTTAATATTGGTACATATAGTCAGTACATATAAACAAAACCTTTATGGGATCCTAAAAAATTTTTAAGTGCATAAAGGAGTCCTAATACCAAAAACGTGAGAATTGCTGGACTAGATTATCTCCAGATCTCTTACATCTCTTAAGATTTTATGACTTCAGAAGTTTTAATTAACGTATTGCTTTTAAGTGGTGCTTCCAAAATCCTGTGGAATTTTCTCAAATGTCTTAAGTATACCTACTGTGGTATTCTCATGGATTCTGAATTAATTTTATGTTTAATTCCATAAACATTTATTGAGAGCATTCTGAGCTAGGAACAGTTGAAGAATTTTCTGAATTAGTGACTGCTCTGATTTTTATCTGTGACATTTCTTTTTTTTTTTTAATTTTTTTATTGGGGAAAGTATGTTTCTTCAGGGCCTATGAGCTCCAAATCATCGTCCTTCACTCTAGTTGTGGAGGGCGCAGCTCAGCTGTAAGTCCAGTCACTGTTTTCAATCTTTAGTTGTGGGGATGCAGCCCACCATTCTATGCGGGAATAGAACCGGCAACCTTGCCACTGAAAGCTTGTGCTCTAACCAACTGAGCCATCTGGCCACCCCTCCTGAAGCTCAGTGGCAGCTCATTGTCTTCAGTCTAGTTGTGGAGGGCACAGCTCACTGGCCCATGTGGGAATCGAACTGACAACCCTGTTGTTCAGCGCTCGAGCTCTAACCAAATGAGCCATCCGGCCACCCTATCTGTGACAGTTCTTAAAAAGTTGAATATGCTACTTATTTCAATTATAATGCAGGATTATCACATTAGGTCAATAGAAACCATTAAATAGTAGAAAGTGGCTGTTAGTGCACATATTAAAACACAAGTGTAATTATGTTAATTGCCACCAAATGACATCAAAGACTACTTGAATCTCAGTAGAGGGATTCGTTATATTAATTTGGGCTTGTATATTTTATCTTCCCTTTAAAAGTGAGGTTACATATAATGAATTGCTTGTGTATCACTGTAATATGTAACTGTTAGGATTGATTTCCTCCAGGACAAGAGGTCTACCACCAGTTAATTCAGATATTCTTTCTAACCTATGTATCAGTGACATAGAAGATTTTAATAATGTCATTTCATATTCTTAAAATGTGTTATTTTTAACACATTACTTTCAGATAACTTAGAGTAATTCTGAAAATCATGTAGTTAGGTAAATGGCCTAATTTCTGTGACACATGAAGAAATTAAAGCCCAAGACTACATCTCGTTGGCAGCAGGGTTAGGATATGAACTTGGGACTTCTGAGTACATATCTAATATACTTAGACAATCCCCTGGCTGCTTGCTCTAAATATCTAGCACATAGGCCAGAAGAAACAAATAAATGGAACATCCAAACCAAAATCATATTAGATTTAAAAACTATGACAACTGAATATATAATGTGTGGTCCTTAGATTCTGAATTTTTAAAAAAGTTATAAAAAATATTACTAGGACAATTTGGGGAAATTTTAATATGTACAGTGTATTACATAATGACATGGTGTCCATGTTGAAATTCTTGAATGTGATAATTGTATTGTGGTAATGTAGGGGCATGTTCCAGTTCTTAGGAGATATATGGTAAAATATTTGAGGATCAGAGGTCCCAATAGCTACAACTTATTTTTAAATGGCTTCTCAAAAACAAAGAGTTCTGTGTATATACATATATATACAAAGAGCAAGCTGTTAAGCAAATAAGGCAAAATGTTGACAGTTGATGAATCTAGGTAAAGGGTATATACATTTTCTTACATCTTTTCTATAGCTTTGAAAATTTTCAAAATAGCTGGTAAAAAAATATTTACTGAGATATAATTTTTTCAGTTCCTTCTACTGAATTAGTTTCTGGAGGATCTGATAATCAAGTGATCCACTGGGAAATAGAGAATAACCAGGTGGGTAGACATCTTTATAGTTATAAGAAATGACTGTTATATCTACTTTTGTTTTCAGTTTTTTTCCTCATTTCTACTGTGTTCTTCCTTTATGAAGTTGACTCATTCTTGCTCTCAGTAATCCAGATTCCATATCTTCTGACTTCACAGGCCCTGTACCCTTCCCTCTAATATTTACTCTCATATTCATATGCTGTCAATCATTTCTGTGAATATCCCATCATTTTGGAATAATTTTCAAACAGCTCTTACATGGGCTGTTTGATCTGTTTTCAGTGATAGCAAAAATTAATACTTCTGTGTTCATAGGATAGCTGTTGTCATGAATATAGATTTACAAAGTTCTGAGTGATGTTATAATATGCAATGCTGGATATGGATGGACCTCTATTGATGGAAATTTAGGTTGTTCCTAGTTGTAAGCAAAGATTAAAAGTGAAAAGTTAATATGTTAGATGTTTGAATATCTGCCATGCAGAAGATATAGATGATAAAAAAATCTTATTCATAAATCATGTACATAGTTTTGAAGACAAAATCTACTTGAATAACTAAAGTACAAGGGTGGCTCCTGAGTAGGTGCTCTAACTTGCTGTATCACAACCACGGTGCAGTGAGTTCAGAAAATATTTCAGAGGTGGCCTTTGTGTTGGTTCTTCAAGTGGGGTATGATTTCCTTGGGAGAAATTAAAGGGGTGAGGATTCCTGGTAAGAAGAATGGCATGAATATAAGCTCAAATGAGAAAACCACCTGCTCAGGAGTATCCACTTTTAACCAGAATCTAACAGGTCTTTAGAGCAAGGCTTTCTAAAGTTCAGAGCACCATTCATTTCTCAAGAAGTTCTGTGAAAAAAGGAATCTGGGCAATCAGTTTGGGAAACACTTCATATCCTACACCTCTCAGAAATTTCCAATGAGCATGAGTGTGGTGAGGGCTCTGAAAAGTTCTGACAGGGACGAACCTGCATATCTTTGTTTAACTAGCATTTCCCAAACTTATTTCAAGACTGAACTTGTTCCCCGCCCCCTTTCAAATCTCTTAGCAGCCGTATGTAACTCTGAGGTACACCGTTTTGGAAATGTTTCCAAAATGATCATACATTGTGGGCAGTAATACTAGAGAAGCAGAATAGGAGACTATCCTATGGGAATTTGAACACTTGAAGAATTTATTCTTTTTTTAAAAAAACTTTTAATTTTGAGGTTGTTATTTAAATTTTTAAAAAATTTACAGTTGACATTCAGTATTTACTAGTTTCAGGTGTACAGCATAGTAGTTAGACATTTAACTTATGAAATGATCCCCCCATAATCTAGTAACCTTGTTCTTTACTAGCAGGCAAGAAGAGGAGTATGAATATCAAAAGAAGATTAATTTGGCAGCAGTGTGCCAAATTAGAATAGGAAAATATATGGAGGAAGGGATATGAGATGTATTTTTGAAGGAAAAATGATTTTGGCATTGACTAGATAGTTATCAAAGGAGTGGTTAGCGGAGTGAGTAACCAGAAACAGTGAGGTTCTGTGTCGGGCTCCAGGAGAAACGTACTTCTACAAAGGAACATAGGCGAGTGGGAAGGAAGATGTGGATTTAGGTTGTAAACATGTCATTTCAATTGCTGACCAGATACTCAGACTTGTCCTCAGAAAGAGAGGGCAGGTGTGAAGTGGGGATTGTGGAGCCATCTAGATTTGAATGAAGGCAAACGGGAGTGTGACAAACTCCGCTACTGTTTGGACTGATCTTGGCAAAGGAATCCAGAGAGAGTGATAACTGGCACTCATTTTTGAGCCGTTGAGGTGAAATTTGGCAAAATTCTTTCCTCAGTGCTGCCCCAAGCTTCTCCTGTCGGTAGAGAGAGTTGCAGGCTAAGCAAGTATCTTATGGCAGAGAGCACATTTAGACAGGAAGGGGCCAAAGGCGAGAATGTGAGGCCGGACAGGGAGGAGGCGAGGAGGAGGATGAGACAGGGAGGAGGCGAGGAGGAGGATGAAAGGCATCAAGAGGGACGAGGGAACAAGGGGTTTAGGGAAGGGCCGCGCATTACAACCTTGGGGGCTTAAAGACTCCTTTTTGTCTGCACTTCCATGCACACAGGTGCTCAGCACACCTTGACATCTGATAAAAGGAAGTAATTCTAAGTTGGTATAATGAGAGGTTGGAGTCTTTGAATAGTGAGCAATGTTTTTCAAAAAAGCTGGTGAGCTGGAGAGATTTCTTTTGTTGGAGTTTTTAAAATTCTTTGATTGTTGGAATACAACCCTGTTTAAAGGTGTGAAGTGAGTATTAAATAGTTTTAATTTTTTAAGACTCATGTAAAAAAGGTTTAAATACAGAAAAGTATAAAGAAGGGGAAAATAACTATATGTAAAATCTCAACAGAGCTAACATGATAAACATTGTTCCAGATCTCTAGTTATGTGTATATAATTACATCTAAAAGAGTTTATCCTGTACCTGAGTTATTTAAAATGTTTTTTTCAAAGAAGCCAAAAGTTAGTGATGAAAGGAAGTTAGTGTATAGACCCTTGTACATAACTATTAATTATTACCTTCTTGAGTGGCAGGGTTCTGCCTAAGTAATTGGGAAAACAACTGAGGAAACGATTAAGGGATACATCTATTTCAGCAGACAATTTATAGAAGATACTTTTCAAAGAAAGTGGTGGGATCTCACAGACTTGGAACTCTAAGAAATACACTTAAAATAGCAGAAATGATGCCACCGGGAAGAGTCTTGCATGGCAAGCAGGTAGACGTGGTAAATGGGTTCCCAGTTCTGTTTGCCATTTTTCCATTTTGCAGCTGTACTTGATTTAGGCAAGTATTATGAGTGGATGCTAAAAGTACTTGGTAGAAGTTTGATGGCGAATAGAATATTTCCTCCGTCCCAAAGTACAATCTCATATATTATCACCCCAAAAAAATTTAACTTCACAGTGAAAAAATCTGGCAGACGCTACCTTTACGAAGATACCAAAGTTAACTTCACCAAAATTGGGACAAACCGACATGTGCTTCCTGGTGTGATGCACTTCAGTAGTAATGATGTCAAAATGTATATCCCGAATCTGTTCATGACAAGGCATCAGACTAGTCCAAAAAGGAACATTCCACAAAGCTGGTCTGTATTCTTAAAAAATGTCAATGTCATGGACATCTTCCCATGGTAATAAGCATACATTTATCTATGTTATTCTTTTTTTTTGGCTATAGTGTATGTCTACAATAATTTAATTATTAATACATTTATGCTGATTGCAATTTTTCACTTATGAAGAGTGTGTGACGAATATTCTTCTCCATTTGTCTTTTATTTGTTATACTGTGCTTCCCCAAAAATAAGACCTATCCTGAAAATAAGCCCCAGTTAAGATCGTCAGTCAGACGGAAGTATTTAGTGCGTTATGACAATGTTCCAGAAGAAGATGACATGAGTGTATTTGAATAAATGTAGATTGTTGTACGTGAGAAAATAGGACATCCCCTGAAAATGTGCCCTAATGTGTCTTTTGGAGCAAAAATTAATATAAGACCTGGTCTTATTTTCGGGGAAACATGGCACTATTGCTGTAGCGCCTCTGAGTAGATTCTGGGATGTGAGATTGCTTTGTAAAGGGGTATGAACATTTTATGTCATTAATATGGCCAGACTGACTTCTTGAAAGTTTATTTTCTGTTCAACTGAAAGGACCTATTTCTAGATCATGCATTTTAATAGTACCATTAATCCTATGATTCCAGTTAAATAAAGGTGAAACTGATAATTCCTTTTTTTATCAGAATGTTTTTGTCATTTTTTCTGATTCAGCTTTTAAAAGCGATTCATCTCCACGGCCATGAAGGACCTGTTTATGCAGTGCATGCTGCTTACCGGAGGAGGGCATTGGATGTTGCCTTACATACACTGATAGTTTCTGCAGCTTCGGATTCCACTGTTCGAGTTTGGTCTAAAAAGGGTTCAGAAGGTAGGTTTAGAGGCATTATAATCCAAACCAATGAAATAGTAATTGTCAAACAAATGACAACCGAAGAGCGTGCATGTCATTTTTTTAGTCTTTCTAGCAGCTTAAAAAATGTTATGATTCTAATCTAAGTGTTTGTGTTTTTTGTACTTTTTCAAAATACTAAACTGTTTGTTAATGTAAATTCCTTCTAAGCCTTTTCATATAAATCATTTTGTTCTCTGTAACCTTGTTAAACATTGACCATTTAAATTCACATGGTCAGTGGGGACTCAGGATTGACTTCTCTCATCTCCCTGCTGACAACTAGGGCTGTGATGGTGGATAAGCTCAGAATTAGTTGTTCATGGTGTTTTTTATTATTTCTTAGTAACATGCCTTCAGACCTTGAACTTTGGAAACGGATTCACTCTGGCTCTCTGCTTATCCTTTTTGCCTAATACTGATGGTGAGTATCCTGCTAAAAGAGCATATTGAAAGAGCAATAGACGAGTATTTTTGTATCTCCATTATGACCAGAACCTAAAAGAAACATTGGGTCTCAACTTTGTGTCTAAATTTTTTCATGAAACAAGTTGAGACCTAGCTAATATACTTTTGTTTTCAATATTCATATGATCTGAGTATAGAACATAAGGTTAAGGGAAGCTCTTTAGGAATTTTGCTAGCTGTTGGAAATTTAAATGACTTAGTATGTACTCAGGATCGATACTGTTATTTATCAAAGATTGTTCCCAGTAGATCTAAATTGGGAAAATTACATAACGCTTTAGAAGGTGAAGGTCTAGGATAAGTTGGAAAAGTACTGAAGATGGACCATGTGAGCATTTCTCTCAAGATGACAGTCCTTTCACATCCTGTATGATGACATTTTTGCCTAAGACGACGTAATACAGGCTCCCAAGAGAAAGATTTTCATTTTGCCCTGAAACCCATCTATACCTCTCTTTGATTATCCTCCACAAAGACTATTGATAGCCAGAGTGAGTTAGTCTGTCTCTTGGCCGCCTCAGTAACCTGGAGGACAGGCCTGGTAGAGAGAGGTGGGGCCTGGAAGGCATCAGCCTCTTGCTTTCTGTGGCAAGAGCTGCGACTCCATGATTTCATGTGATGCTTCCATTATGTGCGAGGGCGCCCTCGGAGGAGGAACTCACATTCTGGTTTCATAACATGGAATTTAATGTCTTCCCACATACACTGAGGCCAAGTGACTGGAGTTTTTTGGTTTTGTTTTTCGTTGATTTAAAGTGAGAAAATCTTTGAAAAATATACTTGGTCCCAAGGTGTTTCCTAAGAAAAAAAATTGCTGTTTTATCTTGCTCCACAGTCATTAGGACCATCCCTTGATAATGTGAATTAGTTTTTTGTCTTATTAAAGAAAACCAATTTTACAGATGCACCTTTCATAGCTTTTTAGCCACATATTTAATTACATGCTCTTTTATTGTGTTCTCTAATTGCTTCGTGAATTTTGTTTTACTATTCTCACACAAAATGTAAGGTCCTCAGAGTAACATACTTTTATGTCTTTGTACAGTAGCCGGGATGCTAGGCTCATGGTAGTTCATCCATTTTATTATTCACTTGGGCTAACAGCTTTTCATATTAGTCTTCCATCTGACAGTGAAAATGCTCCCAGCCTGCTCTGGAGCTTCTCTGTCCCTGCTCCTTCTATCGTAAATGACACATAATGGAGGAAAGGACTCTCGGTTAATTTAGAGTGTTCATTTTATTCCTGTAGACATCTATCAAGTACTTTCAATTTGTCTGTTCAGTGGTGTGGGAAATAGAAGTCAGAATTCTTTACCTAGAGCTTAGAATCCAGCATAGGAGATAATCATATGATGGAGTACTTACAGCGAAGCCTCTTTTTCCCCCCTCAGTACCAGTATTAGCATGTGGCGATGATGACTGCAAAATTCACTTATTTGTTCAACAAAATGATCAGGTAATTAATGATGTTTATGAAGAGACTGGAATTAGGTCCTGCTTAATTACATATCGAAATAAAGGCTATTTCCAGGTTAGAGAAATTTAGGAATGTTCTCATCGAAACCAAAATACTCCAACAGGAGAATTTTTTTTTTTTTTTTTTAAAGATCCTCTGTTAGATGGTTTCTCACTCCGAACACTAAGCAACTGCTACATTTACCACCAGGTCTGGAGTTGTTAGGGGGAAACAGATTATTAGGTGGGGGAAGGAGAGAAGGAAGATGCTGCAGTAGTGTTTTTTCTTAAAAATTTTAAATGAAGTCTCACATACCTACAGTGCAATACTCCTTGGTAGTGTTTATTTGTCCTTCTGAGCTTTACCTATTCTTTGAGTGGTTAAACTAGGGGAGGGAATTTCTAGAAAGAATTGGTTAATTCTAGGCTCATTTATTTAATTATGGAGATACTTGTTTCTTTCCAGTCTGTAAGACAGTTTAAAATGGTTGTGAATGTCCAACTACCCAACTTTTATCCATATTATGTTACAATATATATCATTTTACCTTGTAAACATTTAGATTATTGGAGGTTTACAGATCTTATCTACTCAGCATTGCTCAGTTAGATGATTTAGATGATTATGAGATCTTTTTATTCCCAGATGAGACCTTTATCTTATGTCTAATCAAATAGTGTTCCCAGTGTGTGTGTGTGTGTGTGTGTGTGTGTGTGTGTGTGTGTGTGTGTGTATGTAGGACTGGCTGAGACCAAATGAAATTAATGGTATACATTAAAATATTAAATTCGATATACCTGAAAATATTAAATTCTTACACCAAACCCAATGACTTTTATCTCACTAGTTTCAGAAAGTGCTTTTCCTCTGTGGACATGAGGATTGGATAAGAGGCGTGGAATGGGCAGCCTTTGGTCAGTATGAAATTTTGCTGAGGTACATGTGATGGGGGCAAGTATGTGTATCTTTCAAGAAAGCAGCCTCCTAGGTTTTAAATTTAAATTTTCTTTGTATGTGAATTTTTTCTGTTGTCCCAATTAGAAAAGAGGATACGTATCCCTTCTATTTGCTATTAATTGGGGTCATAGAGGATGAAACAAATTGATCTTTTAAAAGAGGACACAAGCTGACTATTCCAAATGCAGACATTCTTGAGAAGTTCTTTGTAGAACTTAGTAGACTGCATAAAAATACCACATGTTATAACCATTCATTATCATTGTATGTATATATGTCAATATTATTAAAAATGAACATAGGTTGAATGAAAGTCTAAATTTTTCAGGAATAGAAATGTGCATGTTGTAGAGAAAAAAGTCTTATACTTAAATTTAAGAATGTAATGTTTTTAACATAATAAACTTTTTTTAATTAGGTAGAGATCTTTTCCTAGCAAGCTGTTCTCAAGATTGCCTGATACGAGTATGGAGGCTGTATATAAAATCGACATCGTTAGGAACTCAGGATGATGATACTATAAGACTGAAGGAAAATACGTTTACTGTAGAAAATGAAAGTGAGTAATAATGAAAATATTTGCTGTAATAATATTTAGGTCTCCTAGCCAATTGATTTATCTGTTTCACCACATACATGACGGTTAGTTTTTCAGAAGTAACAGAGCCCTATGTGAAACTTGATACTGTGCATTTTTCCTTTTTTTATTTTTATGTGATGACGCATCATCTTTCATATATGAAACTTATTTTTCTTCTAAACCACATTAGTAAGATTTAAAAAAAAAAGTGTTGAAAATAATTTTTAATGTTTTTTCAATAAATTAATTTGTAAAATGTTACTAAATTTGCACTTTTAGCATAGGAAGATCAAAGTAATAATGTGACTTATCCATACCTTTGTTGGAAGATATTCTATAGGACAAGCTAACTCCCTACGTGTAATTCTGGTTTTCTTGCTGTCTGGCATCAGAACAATACACCTGCATGGTAGATACTGTTGAAATGTATTTAAAGGAGGTATTTTGGCATGTGTATCTAAATTATAAAGTTAGTTGTCAGTGAGCATTGTTCACCCTTGAATTTTCTTCTTTGTTATTACTCTTCTTGGTTATAAAGCCCATGAAAGTTGAGATTTTGGTAACATAATTTTATGAGGGGAATCAAGAAATATTATAACCAGCATATTATGAGTAGTTATTCCCAAATTTGACATATTTTTGTGATTTATTTATTTATTTTTATTTTGTTTGAAAGATTACAATCCTGATTTGACTTCTTTTATTTCTGCATTTATCTTATTTTTTCTTAATGGAATGGTATTTTAGGTTATTATACTGTGGTAATGAGTGAGCATAGCCAGGAGGCTGGCATGTTCATTACTGCTTTTTATTAGCCATAGCAGCTGTCCCAGAAAATTTAAAATAGAACATACTCTTTAATATTTATTTATGAACAGGTAGAGAAAAATTATGTATCTTTAGAAGTTTTTTCTCCTGTAATTTTGAACAGTAAGTGAAGTTAATGAAATTTAGAATGCATGTTCTTTTTTGTTGACTAAATCATGTGCTGATTTTTTTCCAGACATAATTGTACAACAGAGTTGGTTATGAAAAATGTTCTTTTTAGAAAATCTTTGAGAAAAGATGCTTCTTTGCTTTTGTTATAGGTACTAAAATCGCATTTGCGGTTACTCTGGAGACTGTCCTGGCCGGTCATGAAAACTGGGTAAATGCAGTTCATTGGCAGCCTTCATTTTACAAAGGTAGGAAGAAAAACATACACACATTCCTCATTTCCGTTAAATCTCACATACAGACTTTTAAGCTGACCAGATGAAGTGGAGGATTTTTTTTTAGTGTGACTGGAAGTCTCAACTAAGACATTTGCAGGTTGGCAAAGTGTACTACTGTAGCCCTGTTCTGCTGACACTCAATTCCATTGAAAATTGTTGTCCTGAGTGGGAAAGGTATGATTCCTGCCATGATGCCGAAACCACCATACCCCTATTAATTTTTTCTCTTAAAAGTATTCACCTATTTATGGGATTTGAGAGATTGATTTTCAATCCAACTTCACTGGATCCTTTACCCTTGGTACTACGTAGTTGGTAATACTGAGACACATCATTTATGAAAAAATAAGATTCTTTCCCTCTCTTTCCTTTGTCCTTAACTTCCATGTATGGAGTGACAGTTGTGTGTATGCTCAAGCTGGTGCTGGGGTGTAGAACTGAGTAAAGCACAGCCTCTTATTCTTCCTCCAGCCTCTTTCTCAAGACAAGCGTAGAGAATAGCAGTGATTAATGCTCAGGTAACTCCCCATTCAGCTTTATTATGCCATATTTGCTGCAGTTAAAAAAAATAAATTATCCATGAAAGATACTGAGGACCTCTGCATATTCTTTCCTGAACCCTTTCCCCTCCACCCTTCCCTAGAGGCAACTACAATACTGAATTCGGTGCGCTGTCATTCCCATGCATGTTTTTATATTTTAACTACACATTTATGTAGCCATAAACAATATTGTTTTATAACTATTGAAACTTGATATCAATATGTATTTATCCTCTTACAACTTGCCTTTTTAACTTAACGTGCTAAACATTTGGAATTGTGTACACGTTGATGCATGTAGCCCTAGTTTGTTTATTTTTATTGAAGTTTATTCCATTGTCTAAATGTACAACAACTTGTTTATCTGTTCTTCTAATGGTATACATTTGTGTTGTTTTTAAAATTTTGCTGTTGCAGGCTGTAGTGAACATATTTGCGGTACCCATGTTATTCTGGTTATCTCCAAACATGATACCTGTTGATCGCCTAAAGGCATTAGTTTTTATTTTTTTTAGATGGTGTTCTACAGCAGCCAATGAGATTGTTATCTGCCTCAATGGATAAAACTATGATTCTCTGGGCTCCAGATGAAGAGTCAGGAGTTTGGTTAGAACAGGTAAAAATGTGGATGTTTAAGGAACAGAAAATTGGGTTTAAAAGCTGTTAAATCTCAACTGTCTATTCCTAGAGCTGCAAATGTTTATTCTTCGTATATGTTAAGTAAGTGAGAACATAATCTCTGGACTCAGTGGTTTTTCTTGTGAGAAATGTGGACTGTTGATTATGAATTGTTTTCTGTCTGTTATTGCATAGGTTCGAGTAGGTGAAGTAGGTGGAAATACTCTGGGATTTTACGATTGCCAGTTCAATGAAGACGGCTCCATGATCATCGCTCATGCTTTCCATGGAGCATTGCACCTTTGGAAACAGAATGCAGCTAACCCAGTAAGAAAAGCACTTTTAAATGTAGCGTCTCTGATAAAATACAGTGAATCCAAAATGAAACCTAGGTTAACAGTGTTGTTTTACATATAACACTAATGAAACATAGTAGAGGCGTTTAAGTTCAAATGCCTCTAATGACATCACTTCTTTTTGTAAATATATGCTGTATTTTATTAGATAAGAAACTCATGCTTTTCTAAGAATAGACGTATTCATTTGTTCAGCATTGTTGAGGCATTGAAATTTACACATAATAAGTTTTCTACATAAGTGAACTTTAAGCTATATAAAGTTTAAGCTCTCTGTTTACGCTATATAAATTTTTGATGGGAGTTTTTCCTAAAATGTGTAACTTCTCGGTCTTAAAAAAGGTAACATGGTTTAATATTTTCTTGTAGGATGACAAAGTATTCCATAGATAACTATTGAATGAGTGACTGACAAAAGGGCATTCTGAGCACCTGTAATTTTGTGATGGAATATATTGATGCTCTCGTTTAATTCTACATGGCCCTCTAAATATTGGGCTCTTCGAGGTATTTCTTGTAAGATTTAGTCTCTTCTCAAAGAGAGGTAATCTTCCTCTAATCATGCTCAGTATCTTCCTTCTCTTACTTTCTAATTTGCTTCTGAATGGAGAAACGACCTAGCAGGAACACAGTGGCTAAGAACATAGGCCTTGGAGCGAGACAGCCTGGGCTCAGATTCTGTCCCAGCACTTCCTAGCTATGTGTCCTTGCGGACATTTCCTAACCTCTGTCTCAGGTTCCTCATCTGTAAAATGTAGTTAGTAATAGCACCTACTCGTAGGGTTTATATGATGATTAAGTGGGTCAATATTTGTACAGTATGAAAAAATAGGGACTGGCATATACCGAATACGAGGCAAGTATATTTTAAATAAATAAATGAAAGAAATAAGAACATTCAGTGAATATGAGTCCACAGATTCTGAATGTACATCTGATGGCTTTCTTTATAAAGTCAAATTCATGGATTTGCATAACCTTTAGTTTGTGGGCTTGGTAGCAGTTGTGTTACCTGTGATGATTTGACTTCTCAATACATAGAGTGATTCACTCTTTCCCTTGTGTCTTCCATTTGGAGTGACCTTCAAGATTGTTTCCACTATTAAATGAACCAGGAAGCCATTAGCTCTGACACTTTTAAATAAATATTTTCGTTCTTAACTCGGAGCTCCTTTGAGCTATATTTTAGGTAGTACCGTATTTCCCCGAAAATAAGACCTGGCCAGACAATCAGTTCTAATGCGTCTTTTGGAGCAAAAATTAATATAAGACCCAGTCTTATTTTACTGTAATATAAGACCGGGTATAACATAACATAACATACATAACATAAATTAATTTTTCCTCCAAAAGACGCATTAGAGCTGATTGTCTTATTTTCCTCCAAAAGACACATTTTCCTCCAAAAGACGCATTAGAGCTGATAGGTCTTATTTTCGGGGAAACATGGTATTTGAGAGAGCTTTCATAGAAAAACTCATCAGATGAGTAAGGAGAAAC
The DNA here is from genome assembly GCF_057876585.1 of Rhinolophus sinicus. NCBI lineage: Eukaryota > Metazoa > Chordata > Mammalia > Chiroptera > Rhinolophidae > Rhinolophus > Rhinolophus sinicus. The sequence continues at coordinate 88,156,428 of NC_142504.1, forward strand.
TCAAACCAGAAGACAGGATTTCATTTCACTGTACTTGTGCTTATAATTTGATTTCAAATTTATAATAGCTACTTATCTAATATTGAGGGAGTTTTTTTTAATAAACTTTTTTTTTAGAGCAATTTTAGGTTCACAGAAAAGTTGAGCAGAAAATATCCCTGCCCTCATATGAGCATAGCCTCCTCCACTGTCAAGATCCCAAACCAGAGATACATTTGTTGTTGTCAAGACTGATTTTTTAAAACAAACACTGCCCTTTAGGACTGTCACAGTGGAAACTGTACTGATAGTCCAAAAGTGCTACCTATTGTTCAGAACATTTTGGAAACTCCCATTAGTGCTTAATTTAGAATTAGTTTTTATGTTACAGAGGAAATTAATAGCATTTCTTAGTCACAGCCTTTTTATTTTTTTGACCAGAAAATAATATAGCTTAGCTTAATCACTGGTCCTATTCATCAGACTTGCCTTTGAATGACCTTTTAGCCATTTACATCAATTTAATTTTCCTCTAAAGACAAGTTTTACCACTGTTTGAGGTTGTTCAAAAAGATGCTTTGTGGACCAGGCCTATGACATTTCCTGTATTTCACTGTCACTGTCTGTTTCCATGGTTGCTGAAAAGGCTCCCTCAGTAGGTGGGCCATCTGGGTTTGACTCAGCCTCTTTCCTCTACACTGCAACTCCTCTTAATGAGGCCGTTAGGCCCACACTCAGAATCTGCTAATGCATTTTACATATACTCTTTCTTTGTAACTTAGTTTAACAAGTAAATACTCACATAATACCTAGTATATGCCAGCATCATTCTGTGTGCTTTACAAATATAAACTTTTCATCATAACGACCCTATGAACTAGGTAATTCTTTGACAGAAGGGTTAATTTAGGTACAAAAAGGTTAAGTACTATTTGGCTTCTAGGAGACATTTAATAAATGATGAATGGAGGGAAATTTCCCAAAGTTACTGCTTTAAAGGACATGTTTGAATGTTTAAGTTCTAATATGCTGACTGGAAAACAGATCCTATTATTTTAAGATCCTATCTTGTTTACTTAGCTTTTCACCTTGCTCAGGGGCTTCAGTCTTGCCCGTTATCAGACCTGAGGGCTGAAGGCATTTTCAAACTTTATTTTGAGTGGTGGTGGTCTTTATTTTGATGTATCATGTACACTTTTCATTGTAGATAGAGTGGACTCCAGAGATTGTCATTTCAGGACATTTTGATGGTGTCCAAGACCTAATGTGGGATCCAGAAGGAGAATTTATCATTACTGTTGGGACTGACCAGACAACTCGACTTTTTGCTCCATGGAAGGAAAAAGACCAAGTACAGGTAAAATGTCCTAGTTGACCCATCCACTTTAAAAAGCATCCATGAGCACATGAAAAGTGGGGCCACATCAATAGCCATTAGGGAAATGCAAATTAAAACCATGGTGAGATGCCACTACACAACCTCTAGAATGGCTAAAGTAAAAAATACTGACAATAACAGGTGGTAATAAGGATGCAGAGCAACTGGAACTTTCATACATTCCTGGTGGACACGCAGAATGATGTAACCACTCTAGAAAAGTGGTATTTTCTTAAAAACTTAAACATACACATACTCTTTACAATTCAAATGTTAGTTGTTGTCAAAATATATTTACTTCATTCCACATACAAATTCTGTTATACCTTGTAATTTTAGGATATTCTGTGGCTCTTGGTGATTTGTTACTGATAAGACTAGTTGTTGATTCATGATCCAATAAAAGAAAAACCAATAAATTGGGCTTAACAAAAATGTAAAATTTTTGTTCTTTGAAATACATATCAGGAAAGTAAGACAAGTCACAGACTGGGAGAAAATATTTACAAAGCACAGATCTAATAAAAGATTTATATTCAGAATATACATAAAACTTTTCAGAACTCAGTAATAGGGAAACAAACAATCCAACAAAAAAAATGGGCAAAAGATTTGAACAGCTATTTCTTCAAAGAAGACATACGGATGGAAAATAAGAACAGGAAAAGATTCTCAAAATCATTAGTTATCAGGTAAGAGCAAATTAAAACTACAATGAGATACCCTTACATACTTATTAGAAGGATTAAAATGAAAAGACTGACTAGACTAAGTGTTTGTGAGGGAGTAGGCAGCTGGAACTTCAATACACTGCTAGTGGGATGGTTAAATGTACAGCCACTTTGGTAAATAGTTTGGCAGTTTCTTAAAAATTTAAATATGCATCTACTGTATCATCCAGCCATTTTTCTTATTGGTAGTATTTACCGAAGAGAAATAGAAGCTTATATCTAGGCAAAGACTTGTACATAAATGTTCATGACGGCTGTTTTGGTGAACCACAACTGGAACACAACCCACATGTCTGTCAGTAGGTGAATAGATCAACGGTGGTATATCCATGCAAGGGAGTATGACTCAGCAATAAAAAGGACTGAACATTGATACACACTCCATGAGTGAATCTGCCCCATGGTCATATTTCCATGGCATAATAAATGATTTTGTGTCTGATACTTTGCTTGTTGCAAAGAATTCTGTTTTGAAATGTATGATTGTTTTTGTTTATACCCAGGTGACTTGGCATGAAATTGCAAGGCCTCAGATACATGGATATGACCTGAAATGTTTGGCCATGATTAATCGGTTTCAGTTTGTATCTGGAGCAGATGAAAAAGTTCTTCGAGTATTTTCTGCACCTCGGAATTTTGTGGAAAATTTTTGTGCCATTACAGGCCAATCACTGAATCATGTGCTTTGTAATGTGAGTATCCCTCTAAATGTTTTAACTAAATCTAGTCACTTCATTTAAAATTAAAAAAAAATTTTTCTTAAGGCTATAAATGGAGTATATGGGTAGAAAGGAAGTCAAATTGTTTTATTATTGCCTTGACAAACTTTTGTGTACTCTGTGGCATGCAGTAATTTAAATATTAGAACCAGAAAATTTGTCACAAATTAGCTCAAGACACTAAAGAATTTAAATGTTAAATTAAGGTATGAATACTATCTGTCATCGCTGGTGGATTTTGATGGTTAGCATATAGTTTCATGTAATATAATTGGATTAATATAAATTACAGAGTTTAAGCAGATTATTGGCAATTCAAATATCCCTCTGTAAAAAATTATTTAAATATTCAATTATTTAAATATGTTTAATGAAAATACTATGAATCTCTTTCTGGGAAACATCTGTATTTGCATGAGCATCATCAGATACATGCCTGTGAGACTCTTGGAAGTGGAGCTCCGGGCTTTCCATTTTCAGCCTACTCTGTGCTAGAAGTCAGCCCAGTGCATCTCGTATCAGACCCTGAAACCCAGTGAGCTGTTTGGGTTCGATGAACTCATTGATGAGAAGATGCCCAACTTTCTGGATTGGATAGAGGGTTGGGGATTAGCTGGAACCTGTCCGTTGGAGAGTGATTGCTTAGCATTGTTTCTGTTGGTTCAGGAAATGGAAATGTGGGCAGATGTCCACACAAAGGTGGCCTTTAAACTGCTTCTCAGCATTTATGGATATGACATTTTTGTAGTGCTTGAAATAACAGTAACTTTTAGTGTTTAAAACATATATCAAACTTTTTATTTATTTTTTTCATTTATATCTATATGTTTTTTATTTTTTTTTTTATTATTAGTTCAGGTGTACAAAACAACATAATGATTAGACATTTACACACCTCACAAAGTGATAACCCCACCAAGTCTGCTACCCATCTGACATTGTACATAGCTATTACAATCCCATTTTGACTATATTCCGTATGCTGTACTTTACATCCTGTGACTATATATATATTTTTAAGTTATAGTTGACATTCAATATTATTTTATATTAGTTTCAGTTATACAGCACAGTGGTTAGACATTTATATAATTTATGAAGTGATCTCCCCAATAAGTCTAGTATACCCATCTGACACCATACAGTTTTTATAACGTTATTGACTGTATTCCCCATTCTGTATTTCACATCCCTGTGACTGTTTTCTGACTACCAATTTGTACTTCTAATCCCTTCACCTTTCTCACCCAGGCTCCCAACCCCCATCTTATCTAGCAACCATCAGTTTGTTCTCTGTATCTATGAGTCTGTTTCTGTTGTGTAAAGCATATACTTTTTATTCCAGCAAGACGGTGATCTTCCAGAAGGAGCTACTGTCCCTGCTTTGGGACTATCAAATAAAGCTGTCTTTCAGGGTAAGTCTTTAGTCTCCAAAATTATTGAACCCATAGTGGTACTTAAAATCTAGTTACACACTTGTGTAACATGTACTTAATGTTCATTGTAGCTAATACTTTTTTTTAAATCACAATACATGCATCTGTCTTCTCCATCACATGTTTTGTGATAAATACTTTGAACACACACACGCCCTGAAATAGGTTCAGCTTTCACAGAGTCATGGATCGCCACAACCACAGCTACTAATCTGGGTAGCCTAAAGAGTCTGTTCCATAGTTCTAAACGTTTGGGGAATGTTAGGTCAAAGGAAAAGGAAGGCATCTTTATGGAATTGACTAGTGTTCCAAGGAGCACACTTGGAATAGTAGAAATACCCTTGGCTTTGGAATCATGTGGCTATGGCTTTGAATTACACTGCTGTGAAGTGCCATTACTTTCTAACTGTTAGCCTTAAGAATGGGACATGTATAGGAGACAAAAAGATGGTGACTACATTCATGATGTTGATGTGTTTCTTTTAAACTAGGAGATATAGCTTCTCAGCCTTCTGATGAAGAAGAGCTGTTAACTAGTACTGGTTTCGAGCATCACCAGGTGGCCTTTCAACCATCCATACTTACCGGTAAGAAATGGCAAAAAGACAGTTTAATAGAATTATTAGTATGCAGAGTATGGTATCTGTCACTGCTGACCTAAATACGTGCTGTAGAATTTACTTATCATTTGCATAAAAATAGAAAAAATAATTGCAATGATATAAATTTATTATAGAACCTCCCACTGAAGATCATCTTCTACAGAATACTTTGTGGCCCGAAGTTCAAAAACTGTAAGCTAGCTCTTTGGTCTGATTCTGTTATACTTGTCATTGCCCCCCTCCACAACTTGCTTTTCTCCTTTGCTTTCCTCTTACCTACATTTCCCTCCCTGCTCTAAAGATCTTTCAGTAGCCTTCGTAAGGCGCGAGAGTCAAACCTCACGTAGCTTTTTGTTATTCTGGTTTTTGTTTGTTTGTTTGATGATTCCTGATCAAAACCTTTCCATGGTTTATTGTTTATTCTACTGGCTGGCTGGGGGTAAAAACTTGTATTTTAATCTGTTTGTTTGAATAAGTTGTATTAATATTACTTCTAGGAAGCTGGCATTTTTCTCTAGTCTCTCTCTTTTTTCTCCAAATGTTTGCCTACACAGAAATGTAATGGTCCCTAAAAGTACTGTAATGTTAGTCGGAGAGATTGATGATATTCCTTTCACCTTTAAAGATGTTGCAGCATGAGAATAGGTACATTTACTAATACAGGAGTCATGCATTTTTTTCTTTTTAAATCTTAGATATGGACACGGTTATGAAATATTTTGTGTTGCTTGTAACAATTCAAAGACTCTGCTGGCCTCAGCTTGTAAGGTAGGGAGTTTTACTTTTTTATTCTGCTTGGTCACAGGTTGAGTCATTGAGCTCCTGCCGGTTTGACAGTGATTTAGTCAGGGCCCTACACGAACGGCCACTGGAGCCTACTTTTTCTGACTCTTGCTTTCCCTATCTCTTCCTTTCTGTCCCTTTAGAAGTCTGCAGTTGCATTTTAAGTCTATTTCAGCTGCACATTTTTGTTCCTAAATACTTGATTTGTGCTGATTTATGCCCCTACTCAAAAATTACTTAATTGGGTATCTTAAAAATGAGGCTTACAAATGTGATAAATTTTAAGTAATTGGAGTCCTGGAGATGCAGAGGAATGAGAAGATGTAACTCGGAGTGCGTCCCTCTTCTGGTTTTTCAAGGACGCTCTCAATACTGAGTAGAGTCCCTCTGCCCATGCCAAGGGGAGGCAAGGTGGTGGCTGGCTCAGAATAGTGCACGTGAAACGTTTGTCTGGGAGAATGATTGTGAACTCACTATTCAATATTTATCCATATTCTGTGGAGTGAAATAATATTTATGGAGGATTGTCTGAAGGGTCTGAGACCCACACATTTCTCTAAATTTTCTAAAATATATTTACTTATTGTAAGCATAATGATGAAAGCTGCCGATCTGAATGGGCTACTCTGCCACTACCTTTGCTTGTGGCTTCCTGCCACTGGCCTTTACTGAGAAGCGTCATCAGGGATGTTACTGTGCCCCTCCCACTCCATTCCCCTCACTTGTACCCTCGATGAGGATGGGACTCAGAGTACTTCCTTCTATTACAGGGGCCCCTGGGAAGAATGGGGCTTAGTAGCAGAAATAGCTGTGCTTCTGCTGAGCTGCTGATTTGTTTTTAGCTATGGGCACTGTCAATCATATAATTGTTTTTTTTTTTTTTTTCCTTTTTCAAGTTGGCTCACTTGTAGCCAGCATGTGCAACTAACATTTTTTTGTTGTTATTATTTGTATGATTTTTCGGTGTGTTTTATATTTTAATAAACAGTAGAAAAGAAGTGTTGTTGATAATGTGGCTTGCGAATTTTGAATGTGAATATTTGTATAAACTCACCTGCTCAGTAGAAGGGTAAATGACCCATGGAAACTTCTAGTAGCTTTATCCTCTAGGCACAACCTCACGGTAGCTGGATTTCTTGAATGGGGGGTGCCAGTCCCACATTTTGTTTTGACTGATAGAGCAAATGATTAGATGCATCTTTCTTTTAAACTAATGTTTTTAACAGCTTTATTTAGGTATCGTTAGTGTTCTTTTATAAGTTGTATGCTGAAAGTGAACAATTTGATAAGTTTTGACATATGTTTATACCTGTGAAATCATCACCACAATCAAGATAATGAGCATATCTATCAACCCCCAAAATTTCCTCTATCCCTTGGTAATTCTTCTTTCCTGCCTCTCCAGCCCCTTCCCTAGGAAACCACTAATCTGTTTTTTTGTTGTTGTTGTCATGATAGAGTACTTTGCATTTTCTAAAATTTTATATAAATGGAATCATACAGTGTGTACTTTTTTGGGGGGTAGGGGGCTCTGGCTTCTTTCATTCAACATGATTTGAGATTCATCCATGTTGTTGCCTGTATCAATAGTTCATTCTTTTTATTGCTGAGCAATTTTCCCTTTTATATGTATATCACAATTTGTCGATTTGTTCACTTGTTAATGGACATTTGAGTTATTTGCAGTTTTTGGCTTTTATCAATAAAGCCATTAGGGATATTTGTGTACAAGTTTGCATGGATATATGCTTTCATTTCTTTTGAGTAAATACTTGTAAGTGGAATTGCTTGATGATATGGTAGCTGTATACATTTTTAAGAAACTGCTAAACTGTTTTCCAGAGTGGTTGTACCATTTTGTAAGCCCACCAGCAGTATATTAGAGTTCCATTTGCTTCACACCCTCACCAACATTTGATATGGCCAGTCTTTTCAACCATTTTAATAGTTAATATCTCATTGTAGTTATGATTTGCATTTCCCTAATGACTAATAACGTTGAGCATCTTTTCATGTGCTAATTTTCCACCTGTATATCTTCTTTGATGAAATATCTGTTCAAATCTTTTGCCCATTTCTTTATTGGATTGTTTTCCTTTACTGAATTTTGAAAAGTTCTTTATATACACTGGATAAAACTATCAGATATATGCTATGTAGATAATTATTCCTAGTGGCTTGTCTTTTCATTTTCCTAAGAGTGTTTTTCGAAGAACAGAAATTGTATATTTTGGTGCAGTATAATTTACCAAGTTTTTTCTGTATTGGGTTGTGCTTTTTGTGTAGTATCTAAGAAATCTTTGCTTACCTCAAAGGTCTGTTTTGTTCTAGTTTCATAGATTTTAAGTTTTACTTTTAGACCAATGACACATCTTTAATTCTTGCCATTGGCATGGAGTATAGAATAAAGGTGATTTTTCTTGCTTGTGGATATTCAGTTGTTCCATCATCATTTGTTGGAAAGACTAGCCCTTCATCTGCTGCCTTTTTTCACCTTTGTCAAAAATCAGCTGTCCATATATGTGTGGGTCTATTTCTGGACTGTATTCTTTTCTATTCATCTTTTTTTCTGTCTTGATGCCAATACCATGTTTTCTTAATAACTATAAATTTTTGTAATACATCTTGAAACTAGGAAGCAATTGTCTTCCAACTCTCTTGTTACTCTTTAAAGTTATTTTGGCTACTCTGGGTTCTTTACTTTTCCATATGAATTTTAGAATCAGCTTGACCGTTTCTAACTAACTATCTGCTGGAATTTTGATGAGGACTGCATTGAATCTGTAGATCAATTTGGGGAGAATTTTAACAATATTGAGTTTTGACACATGAATGCAGTATGCCTCTCATTCATTTAGGTCTTTAATTTCTCAGTAATGGTTTTTTTGTTTTTGTAAACCTTTTATTTTAGAATGAGTTCAGATTTCACAAAAAGTTGCAGAGATAGTACATAGAATACTGTTTATACCTCTCACTGAGTTTTTCCCAATGTTAGAATTTTATTGTCGAGAATATTTTGTAGTTTTTGGTGTCAGGTCTTACACGTATTTTGTCAGACTGATCCTTATTTCATATATTTTTTTAATCTGATTACTTGTTGCTCACCTGGAAATACAGTTGCTTTTTGTATATTGATCTTATATCCTGCAACCTTGCTAAACTTATTTATTACTTCTTGAAGCTTTATTCTATATACTGTAGGATTTTCCACGTAGATGCTTATATTGTCTATGAATAAAGAAAGTTTTATTTCTTCCTTTCCTATATGGATGTCTTAATGTTACATAGAAGTGGTAACAGCAGAAATCCTTGCCTTATTTCTTATCTCAGTAACAAAACATTCAGTCTTTGTCCATTAAGAATGATGTTTGCCATAGATTTTTCATGACTCCTCTTTAAGAGGTTGTAGAATTTCCCTATAGTTCCTAGTTTGAGAAGAGTTTTTATCAGGAATGCATGTTAGATTTTGTCACATATTTTTTCTTTATTTACATGGCAGATGGTTCTTCCTTTTTAGTTTATTAACATGATGAATTATGTTGATTATCAGGTAAACCAACTTTGTATTCCTAAAATCAAACCCCACCTGCTCATGATGTATTATCTTTTTATATATTGTTGGATTCAGTTTGCTAAAAATTGTTTCAAACTTTTATATATAGTACATGAGGGGTATTGCTGTATAGTTTTCTTTCCTTATAATGGCTTCCTCTGGTTTTGGTATCAGTAATGATAGCCTCATAGAACTATTTTTATTTAAATTTGCTGAAATTTAAAATTTATATAAATCTAAATTTAAAATCTATACTGAGTTTGTATAGAATCGGTGTTATTTCTTTTTTAAATGTTTGGCAGACCTCACCAGTGAAGCCAACTGATCTGGAGCTTTCTTTGTGGAAAAGTTTCTAACTACAAATGTAATTTATTCAATAGATACAGGGCTATTTAGGTTATCCACTTTTTTTTACAGCATGCTGTTGTAGTTTGTACCTTTCAGGAAATTTGTCTCTTTTATCTGAGTTGTCAAATTTATTGACGTGAAGTTATTAAAAATATTCCCTTATGATCCTTTTCATATCTGAATAATCTGTAGTATTATCACCTTTCTTATTCCTGCTACTAGCAATTTGTGTCTTCTCTCTCACACCATCTTTTTTTTTTTTTTTTTTTTTTCAATCCTTTTTTTGGTGGGAGAAGCATTCTGGGGATTGATTAGGATTTTAATGATTTTATTGATATTTTCCAAGAAACAGCTTTTGGTTTTATTGATTTTCCTCTACTTTTTTTCATGTTTCTATTTTATTGAATTTTGCTATTTTTATTCCTTTCTTCTACTTAGATTTCATTTTCTTTTCTGTTTCTAGTTAAATAAGGGTAGAGCTGAGATTATTGATTTCAGATCTATCTTTTTAATATAGGTGTTTAGTGCTATAAATTTTTCTCTAAGTATTGTTTTTGAGGCATTCTGCAAATTTTAATGTTGTGTTTTGATTTTCATTAAATAAAAAATATAATATTCCTTTGATTTCATCTTTGACCTATAGGTTATTTTGAAATGTATTATTTATTTTCCATATGCTGGGTGTTTTCCAGTTATCTTTCTGTTACTGATTTCTAATTTAATTTCATTGTGGTCAGAGAACACAGTATGATTTGAATCCTTTGAAATTTAATCTTGGTAAGTTTCCATGTTCACTTTGAAAAGAATGGATTCTGTTTATTTTGGGTGGAGTGTTCTGAAAATATCAGCTAGGTCAGATTGGCTGATAATATTGTTCAAGTCTTTATCCTTTCGGTTTTATTGAGAGGCATTTTGAAATCTCTGACTATAATTGTTGATTTGTCTCTTAATCCTTGCAGTTCAATCAGTTTTTACTTTATGTTGTTTGAAGCTCTTTTGTTGAAACATTTATGATTGCTCTATCTTCTTGATTAATTAACTAGTTTATCATAAAATGACCATCTTTATCTCTGGTAATTTTGTTTGCTTTTTAATTTACTTTGTCTGTTGTTAATATAGCCACTCCAGCTTTCTTCTGAGTTTTGTATCTTTTTCCATTATTTTACTTTTAAGCTCTTTGTTTTCTTTTATTTCAAGTAGGTTTTGTGGGGGGCAGCATATATTTGAGTCTTGCTGTTTTACTCATCTTGATAACCTTTCATTTTAATAGGGGAGTTTATTAGACCATGTGCGCTTAATATAATTGATATGGTTAGATTTAAATCTATCATATTGTTACTTGTTTTCTCCTTGATTCATCTGTTCTTTGTTCCATTTTACAATTTTGGATTAATTGATTACTTTTTATGATTCAGTTTTATTTCTTGTTTGGTAGATACAACTTTTTCTTTTTTTAAAGATTTTATTGTGGGAGGGGAACAAGATTTTATTGGGGAACAGTGTGCATTTCCAGGACTTTATTGGGGAACAGTGTGTTTTTCCCAGGACCCATCAGTTCCAAATCAAGTTGTTGTCCTTTCAATCTTAGTTGTGGAGGGCGCAGCTCAGCTCCAAGTACAGTTGCCATTGTTCAATCTCAGTTGCAAAGGACAGCAGCCCACCATCCCTTGCAGGAATTGAACCGGCAACCTTGTGGTTGAGAGCACATGCTCCAACCAACTGAGCCCTCTGGCTGCCCAGGAGTTCAGTGGCAGCTCAGCGGCAGCTCGTTGTCTTCATTCTAGTTGCGGAGGGTGCATCTTGCTGGCCCATGTAGGGATCAAACCGGCAACCCTATTGCCCAGAGTTCACATTCTAACCAACTGAGCCACCCGTCTGCCCTAGGTATAACTTTCTGTTGTGTTATTTATTGGTTGTTTTACATTTTATAGTATGCATGTTTAGTTTACCACAGTCTACCTTTAAGTAATATTGCACTGTTTCATGTAACAAGTTTATAGAACTTTTAAGAATTTTACAGAAGTATACTTTCATTTCTCCCTGCTTTGTGTGTTGTTGTTATACATTTTATTTATTCATGGAAATCCCGTGATATATTGTTATTTTTACTTTGACCAGTCAATTATCTGTTACAGAGATTTAAATAATAAAAAAGTTTCCATCAGATGCCATTTTCCTTCTGCCAAAAAGGATATACTTTAAAAAACATTCTTTGTAAGGCAATTCTGCTGGTCATGAATTTTTTCCCGCTTTTACCTGTCTGAAAAATGTATTTTTTTCCTCATTTTTGAATGATATTTATGGTGGGTAAAGAATTGTTAGTTTTCCTTTCAGTACGTTAAAGATGTTGCTCCATTTTCTTCTGACTTGCATTGTTTCTCATGTCTTCTGTAATTTTTCTTTGTTCCTCAGTAATGAGTTTTATTCTCTCTTAACTGCAATATCATATTTATTGCTAGTTTAAACAATTTGATTATCTTTGGTATTGTTTTCTTCCTGTTTCTCATGCTTGGATTTTATGAACTTCTTGGATCTGTAAGTTTATTGTTTTTAGCCATTATCTTTTTAAGTAATTTTTCTTCTCATCCTTTTTGAAGACTCTAATTACATCTGTATTTAATTACTTGAACTTGTCATAGAGTTCATTGGTGTTCTTTTTTTTTTTCCATTCTGTGATACATTTTATCTGTCAGGGACCAGTGTTCTTTGTTGCCAGATAGCTCCTATTTTTGGAGTGCCATCATTTTCATGTACTTTATCTGGATTTTTAGTTTTCCACACAAGAGAGTAAATCTGGTCGGTCCTTGTTACTCCAGACTAATGAGCAGTGAAAGTCTCCAAACTATTGGTTACACAATTAATGTACAAATATATTCTTGTAAAACGTTGAAACATTGTGATTACAGCATCAGTCTCTGATGATTCAGCTTTTCTAATCCCAATCTTCTTCCCAGAGACTACACTTGGTTGTAGTATGTATCTCCTTAGAATTTTTTTTTTTTTTACATTTACACAGACACATAAAATATAACCATGGAAACAATATATTATTTTTTAAATGTTTTCTTTTCAGCTGATTTCTACTTAAATTGCTTCATTGTTTCATCTCTGTTCTACAGGCAGCTAAGAAAGAGCATGCAGCTATCATTCTTTGGAACACTACGTCTTGGAAACAGGTGCAGAATTTAGTTTTCCACAGTTTGACTGTCACACAGATGGCCTTCTCACCTAATGACAAGTTCTTACTAGCTGTTTCCAGAGATCGAACCTGGTCACTGTGGAAGAGGCAGGACACAATCTCTCCTGAGTTAGGTAAAAATAGTTTTTTTGATGGGGAAGATTATTGGTGAAACAGTTACGTCCGTTTTATCCACCTGGAGAAGCTATTCAGTGAAGAGAAACAGAAATAACTGAGTGAAGGGCAGAGTCTCACTGTCGTGAAGTCATTCAAAATTGTTATAATTGAGGAAGACTTGACCTTCACTGTAAGATTTAAATGCAGGTGACCTTTGGGTTGACTTCCTTGTGATTAGGTAGTCAGGGAGGCATATGTTCACACATCACAGTTAAAGAAACATAAAAATCTATATGTAGAAAATTTCGATTTTGCAGATGGTTATAGAATGCCACCATAAAACCCAATGGATGGCATATTCTAAGTTAGGATTTTGTGGGACAGGAATAATGACGATATAATTAAATAACGAAACTTAGAAGGACCATTATCTTTACCCTTTTCCTACCCACCCCTGTCGATTTGATAATTGGCAAGGGTCTTTTAGGCATCCACCTGTGAATAACATGACCCCTGGGCAAGATGTTAACCTACCTGCCTTCTACTGCGAGCCTGGGGTAAATTGAAAAAAAAAAGAAAAGAAAAACTTCATGTTATTTCAGCAGTGGCCATTCCTATTCTCCTGGTTTCTTGGTGAAATCTAGAGAGTGTTTAAAGTATCTGTGTTGTTTACTCCTACTTTTATTTTTTTCATTGAATTTAATCTTGTGATATTCCTATTAATAGTCTCTTAGTTTCTTGTCTTTTAGAGAATACTAGGGACTATGACACATACTGAGCAATATGTGTTAGAACAGACTGATTTCTTTTGCAACTAGTGATTTCCTAACATGCAACCTTTACTTTTTAAAAAGTTAAAGTGATACTAATAACATATCCATTAATTTGCTATATCTTTATGGATTATGGATTAATAGATACCTTCCACTTCCCTCCTCATTAGCAGTTATATGTTTTAGGTTTTGTCCATAAAAGTGCTAGAAGTTACCTTACATTTCAGTCTTACAAGGGAAAATATTTTTTTAAGCTTGTTTTTTTGTTTTAACCATTATTTTTTAAGGGTGCTTTAATCTTCTTTTCCATACTTAATATGCAAATCTGGCTATATAGGCATAAATTGAACCTTTAGCTAAGTGCCTGGAAGATGTTTGTCATCCATCACTAGAGAGTGACTAGTCAATATAAAATCATTTCCTACTAGAAAAATAACTCTATGCCCATAGCCTTCTGGTGAAGGGTCAGCTGCCTAGTTGTGGTCTGTTGCAAAAGTGAGCACATATATCATGTTTTGCTGTGTGTAATGCGCTCCCGTGTATAATGTGCACCCATGTTTTTGGCCCAAACTTTCAGGGGAAAAAAAAAATCTTATGTTTTAATTTTTTAATTCAAATTTTTATTTGTTTATATTTACGTACTTTTTTTTTGTATTATAAAAGAATTTTAGCATTTATTTTTTAACATTATGGTACAAGAAATTTTATGTAACAATTACAAAACACAAGAACAAGAAATTTTATGTACTGGTAACAAATTTACAAGGTACAAGAAATTATACAAGGTACAAGAAATATACAAGGTACAAGAAATTTTATGTACTGGTAACAAATTTATGATATTTACGCATCATAGAAGGCCAAGAACTCTTCATCATCGCAAGTTCATCATTAAGTTCAACAAAACCAGTTATCGTATTCCAGGGTATTATTTTGCATACAGATATCGTTATTGATTTCTAGAGTTACGCTTTTAAATCATAAGCATAAATAAAATAATTAAAAGCGTTTACATAGATACGGAATTAGTACCACCCATGTGTAATGGGCATCCTTATTTTTCCCTCACAAATTTGGGCAAAAAAGTGCATTATACATGGCAAAATATGGTAAATTGAATACTAAATTACATGATGTATGTGGCACTTAAATACAGCTTTCTAACAAGTAAACAGCTTTCTCTGTTTTGTGAGTCATGCATATGTGCTTCTTTCAGACCCAATTTTCAGTCTCTTTGCCTTCACCAACAAAATCACTGCTGTGCACAGTAGAATTATTTGGTCTTGTGATTGGAGTCCCGACAGCAAGTTTTTCTTCACTGGAAGTCGAGACAAAAAGGTAACTTTTTTTAACTTAATTATTTTTCAAATGTAATATAATGTTGTCACAGGTATGTTTGGATAGAAAACACATCCTGACTTTCTGATACAACTTTTAAAAACTGATGTATGTATTCCTGTCTGTGTTTTCCATATGCATACATAAAAATGTATTTTCTTACTTGTTAAACTCTGTAAGTACATTTCTCTGAAATATCAAATATGAAAGGAAAACCTTTAAGACCCATGACTTGCATCCGATGGCACCAGTGGGAGAAAAGTAGTAAATGAAATGGATCAAGACTAAGAAAGGAGAGCAGAGCCGGGGGCCTGAGGGGCGAAACTGTTTCCACTTCTCTTTTTCATACTTGTATGAATTAAGATTGTTTTCTTCTATAATGAGTGAATATTACCTTTTCATTCATTGGTCAGAGTAGGGTGTGTGTGTGAGATCCAAACTTTGAAAAAATCAGAACAAGTTAGCTAACAGTAGGTTCTTGACTCTGACACTCACCCATGTTCTCTGGGGAATGTGCTCCTGGCTTCTGGTCTTTCCTGTTTTTATGCTCTTCTATTTCCCTTTTCTGCATTTCCTGCAGACCAGAGGTGACAAGGCAGTTGAGTTGCCTTTTCTCTCCTGCCCTCTCCAGGCCTAGTCCTGGTGCAAATTACTGAAGCAGAGGGGCAGCGTGGGCGTGTTGTCACGCAGTGACACTGAAATGTCAGCCTCTAAAACTCAGACCTTCACTTCTGTTCACTTGCCTTTTTAATGTTTCCCTGGCCTATGTTTGCCTACACTGTGCTAGCTGCTGAGGAAGCAGGACTGCTTCTGCTGTCCACGGTCACACCCAGTAGCAGATGGTCCAGCTGCAGCTGTCAGGGGTATGTCAGGGCTGAGGAAGACAAAGCATCATCCACTGCACTTGCACTTTCTTGGACAGAGCCTTCTGCTCGGAATCTTGCTTTGGTCCTGCATTTTGCAGTGTTATCTGTTTCACTTTCTCTCCATGTTTTTGTGACCAGTCATACCCCTTGAGGCATGAACTTCCAGGGAAGCTTCATTTTTCATGCAGGGTCACCAAGGTTAGGACCTCCTGACAGTGGGGTTGGTGTCCTCAGCAGTGGGTGGTGTAGAGGAAGAGTCAGGGACTTCATTGCTCCCCGTAAATATTTTGTGGTAACTTCTTCGGCAGATGCATGCGTCCCCCAGTGAGGACATGATCGGTAGAAGCTCACTGGATCAGAACTGGTTTCCCGAGTGTAAAGAGCATGTCACTCTCCAGGAGGGACAGTCTGTCTCTGAATGCCACACTTAGGGTCTTGAAGTCTCAGAGACTGGTCTCTGCTCCTCTGTGGCTTCTCTTTGATGCTTGAAATATGCTCTGAAGTCCTGGAACACAAATATGCTTTTTTTTTTTTTAAATGCCAGAGCAAACATTTTGTGTTATCTATGTCATTGAAACTCTCTAATGCATTGCTGGGGACTTTACAAAGAGCAAGTTTGACAGAGTGTGATCTGTGTGTGTCAGGTGGTGGTTTGGGGTGAGTGCGACTCCAGCGATGACTCCGTGGAGCCCAGCATCGGCCCCTGCTCCTCCGTCCTGGACGTGGGTGGGTCTGTGACAGCTGTCAGCGTCTGCCCCGTGCTTAACCGCGCCCAAAGGTCAGTCTCTGTGTGGATCTTCGTTCTATATTTTCTTGAAGAGGACCACTTGGTTTCTCAATATGTAACCCTTACATTTTCATTCATGGGTTCTTCTAGCGTCCCAGCTGCTGTGTTTTTTCATAATGCTTATGTTTCTCACCAGCATTTTTAAATTGATACTCGGAGTGGCGAAAGAGAGATTGAGAGTGTGTCCCAAACGTTTTTATTTTACCGAATTCAGGACTGTGGTGCTTTCTCTGTACCAAGTGTCTTCAGTAGAACGAGGCTCCCCTGCAGCCAGCCAGGGAAACACTGGTTCTTGGACTTTGCCATTGGAGGACAGATAAAACTGCACCCTTGATGGAGAGGAGGCCTGTAAGGGCACAGTATACCATGTTTCCCCGAAAAGAAGACTTCGCCTGACATCAGCTCTAAGGTGTCTTTTGGAGCAAAAATTAATATAAGACCCGGTACTTATTTTACTTATAGAAAAATAAGACCGGGTCTTATATGAGATAATATAAGAGCAGGTCTTATATTAATTTTTGCTCCAAAAGACGCATTAGAACTGATGGTCTGGCTAGGTCTTCTTTTCAGGGAAACAGGGTAATAGTGCACCGTATTCTGGGCTGGTGCTTTTAAACCAGAGGCCTTTATAAGCTTGGGACAGTGGGGAACCCTGTGAAGAGCTACTTTAGTGTGATGGTAGAGATTACAAATTCATGCTAAATTAATCACGGTCTTCCTCCTCCCTTAAAAACAGATACGTTGTTGCAGTAGGATTAGAGTGTGGAAAGATTTGTTTATACACCTGGAAAAAGACTGATCAAGTTCCAGAAGTAAATGACTGGACCCACTGTGTAGAAACAAGTCAAAGGTATTTTCTATCCATTTTTGTTTCCATCAGACTAAATAGAAATCATGGAGTCTTTTGTGGAAACTTTTATGCCACATTAGTACGGAGAGGGACACAAATCTACGTTCATGGTGCTCACACTGAGTGGCACCTGTGTGTTCTGTGGTAACCTCTTGAAATTGATGTTTGTTACTATACTGCACTTGGTTTTTAAAAGTTTGCTTGACCATATCGTTTGTTTGCATAATGTTGTCTTTGTAGATAACACATTTGAGATAAAAGTGATTTTCATAATGTGTTTTAGAATTTGACTACAGTTGAGTCTTAATAAAATTTGATTCAAAATGTTGGTGATTTTCAGAAATACTATAGATTGTGTTATGGTGGCCTCGTCTGTGTTAGAACACTTCAGCTCAGGTCCCACATGGGGCAATCTATGGAGTACCCCTCAAAGCCCCGTGACTGGCTTCCAAGCCCAGTGACCTATCCCTCAGCCTCACCCGAGGCCTGCGCCTTTGTCATCTCAGCTAGATTAAAACACCAGCAATTTACTTCCTGCTCCCCACCCCCACCTGCCTAGACAGCAGGGATCATGTTTTAATCTACTTTTTTTTTAATCATTTTATTCTTTAAAGACATCTAAACTCAAAAATGGTCACCAACATCATTTCGTGTCAGATTTTCATAGGATTCTTCAACTTTCATCTGTCTGAACTGTTCAGAATATATCAGATACAGTTCCACACAACAGCATCATGCTAAAGTGATTGACTTCAAGGAAAGGGACTTGTGAGCACATGTCTTCTGTTTTTATTTTTCAATTACAGTTGACATATAATATTATAGTAGTTTCAGGCGTACAACCTAGTAATTTGACATTTATGTAACTTAAGAAGTGATCACCCCAGTAAGTCTAGTATCCGTCTGATGTGAGCATGTCTTTTACAAGATGTTTCCTCCAGGGGAGCTATCTCCTTATCCACAAAGCACATTAGTGCTCGTTATAATCGTATTTGTTAAAATGAGATCTGCCTGTATGACTGCTGCCCTCCTGGCTTCTCTCCCATCACCTCTCTGATGCTGGGTTCAGCAATTGGAATAGTTCAGACTGTTGGCTTACTAAAGAGGGAAGTACGCCAATGAAATTCCACACTCCAGGCATTTGAAATTTTCTCTCTTCCTGGGCTCCCCTCCCTGCTCTTTTCCTTCCTTTCACCTTGCCTGCCCAAGGTGCCCCCTCTGCCCTTGCCTGGTACCCAGACTGCTTCCATGGCTCAATGTGGGACACCTGGCAGGAAGCCCCTTAGAAAGCACAGGCAGGAGACATGTACAGAATTTGAGTTTTCCATTTTAAGATTTCTTTTTTCTTAGTCATTATGGTGTCTTTGATTTGTAGGAACTAATTCCTGCCTTAACACATTATGTTATTTGGATTGCTGATATTCCAGTTACCAAATTTCAAATCCCTTTCAAATGAAACTTTTTGCTAGTGATGAGATACGAAGGTAATTAGTAAGCAAACACTGCCTTTTAGGTTTGTTCCCCCCACTCCCTGTTCTCTAAATGTGATGTATTAGCATTCTGGATTTAAAGAACATTACGCAAAAAAAGAAACCTTCCATGTCAAAGCTCATTTAGCCAAATAAGTACTGATCCTCAAAGCAACTCCCCTGGGAAGCAGTGTCATTCCTTCAAATCATTCTTCTAATGCAATGGGAGAGCTTTACTATTGGTCAATAACAAGTGAGAGTCCAGTGACGGTGCTCTCACTTCAAATATTTTTGGAACTTCTCTTTAGAAATTGTGTTCAGAACTGGCTTACTAGATATGAAACAAACAAACAAACAAACAAAAATTTGATATCTTCTATAGTTTTACTCATTTTGATTGTTTTTTTTTAAAAGCTCAGGAATCATTTTATTAATAAAGCTCATCTCCAAATAACTTGACTGCTTTCCGTATTCAAATTCATCCTCACAGGAAGATGAGCTATCATTGAGAGTACTAAGTCATAGCCTTTATAACATGGGAGCATTTCCTGTAGAAGAATTTCGGGACGCCCTGAGGCACGGCAGCACTGTGGAAATGTGTGTGACCTCCCAGAGGGGCCACTTGCAAGGGCTCATACCTTTGGTTGCATGGGTTCTGGTCTACTGATTTTAAAATGTGTTTCATGCCTTCAAGGTTATACTTTATTCCTACCTTTTGATCCTAAGAGTGCATCTGATGACAGGGACTCTTAGCATTTGAAAATATATGTGTGCTCTGGCGTTGTTTTCAGTCTTTACTGCCAAAGGATCTAGGTTTTTCACTTTATTCTTTTTTGGTTTGGAGATCTAATTTGCAGTTTAAATCTATATGTGCTTTGGCGTTGTTTTCAATCTTTACTGCCAAAGAATCTAGGTTTTTCACTTTATTCCTTTTTGGTTTGGAGGTCTAATTTGCAGGTTAAATTTATAGGGGATATTGTATTTTCATAGAGATGTATTAATGATCCATGTTTGGGAGCATTGTAGGTCTGCCATGGGGGCGGGGTGGGCATTAATATGAGTGTCTTGCCCAAGGTCATGCAGTTGAAGATTACACTGGAGACCAGTGTTCTTTCACTGAACAGTTTATTAAATCTTTCACTATCTTTTATTACCCAGTGGTAAAATGTGAGTAGGAGTCCATCCATGCCATAGGGATGTGAAAAGAATAAAATAATCTAGAATATGTTGCAAAGTTGGAATTCTTAAAGGAACACATTTAGTAAAGGTATTTGAAAGGCTGATTTTAATAGCCATATCATGAATTCCACTGATTATTAGAACAAAATTTGATGAAAATCATCTATTTCTTGTTCTTTTTGGTGATGTCGTCAGTAAGTTAGATATTGATAGTTTTAAGTAGAAGATGTTTTCAAGGTTAGGATAAAATTGCTAACATATTATTGATGGTATTTTAAAACTTGTACATTTTGATTTTCAGGTTTCAACTTTCGTTTATATTAACAAGGTTAATAGTAAGAGTAAACTAGTTAAATTAATATGTAGGTGAGCACCCAGTAAAATATTCTGTAGTCATAGCATACATTCATTTCATGATTTCTCTGTTTTTGTTTTAGCCAAAGTCATACACTTGCTATCAGAAAATTAGGCTGGAAGAGTTGTAATGGAAAAACGGAACAGAAGGGAGCAGAAGGCACTGAATGGTTACACTTTGCAAGTTGTGGTGAAGATCATACTGTGAAGATACACAGAGTGAACAGATGTGCACTGTAATGGATTTAATAATTACAAGCATATATTCATTGGTGTCTTAAAATATTTATCATATAAATAGGTTACTTGTCTTTACCTCATAATTTCACTGAGTTTCATTTTTAAGTCCTATGGCAGTAGTGTTAATTTGGATTGCAGACCCTTTGAAGTCTAATGAAAGCTACAGACTCTTTTCTTGACATTGTTACATATGCACACACCCTCAGAACCTTGCCCATATTGCCAGGGTTTCAGACCTGCCTCTGTGTGTTCCAGATTAAGAACCTCTGTTCTATTCTTCCTTTGTGACCAAACTTGCCTAATTTTGTATTTTGGGCCTTCTCTTTTCACATGCTCCTCTTTGGGACGTTTCAGTATTTATTACCCTCTTCAGAGGAAGGACATAGAAAATAAAAAAAGAGAGAAAAGCCAGATTACTCAATTTTTATCTAAACCGTTTTTGTAAATAAACAGACCACACAAAGTGTGGTCTTGACCCTTTCTTCCCAGTACACACCAACCATTCTCGGAATTTGGCAGGCGGTTGGAAGTTTGAACTACAGTTACTCATTTGTTGTAGTCTTTAAAAGTACATAGATTCTTCTTTTAGGGTGTGACTTAAAGTAAAATATCCTGACGTTTAATCTCATAGACGTATGAGTTGAAAAGTAGAGTCTTCTGAATGTATGTGAAATCACGTAAATGGGTCATGAGAGTAAAGGATACCCCCAGGGATAATGAGTAGTGAGAGCAGAGGGTAGAAGGTGCTAGAAACAGAATGTTGGATGTGCCAGCCAAGGTTTAGGAGGCAGGCACGAGACTTGGGAGCTTGGGAGTTGGGTGGGGAGAGGTTCAGAGGGGGTGTGAGAGGCACTATGAAGACTGGTGTGGGGCGGCCGGTTAGCTCAGTTGGTTAGAGCTTGGTGCTGATAATACCAAGGTGGCGGGTTTGATCCCCACATGGGCCAGAGGGAGTTGTGCCCTCCTTACAAAATAAATAAATAAAAATAAATAAAAGATTGGTTCATTTTAAATAAATAAATGAAATAAATAAATAAAATAAAGACTGGTGTGAGAGTGGAGGTTCCCCCTGACCCTGCTGGAACATGGAGTCATCAGGCAAACTGGCAATTAAAGGAATATGTACACGATGTGCTGAAAGAAGGGCGGTGAGGATTTTCTTGGTGGAAGTATATTCCGTTATCCAACATGACATCTTGCTTCCAAAGGAGTTACGTGATGTTTTGTCTAAATAGAGGTTTCTAGACAAACACTATCCAGTATTTCTAATCCAATAGAAATATAATGTCAGCGACATATATAATTGTTTCTTGGTGTTTTTTTTAGGGATTCCAGCTTTTATTTTTTCTCCTTTTCACAAAACAAAGTAGAAGAAATAATACAGGAATTAAAACAATAGTAGTTAAAATGGTAGAACATGTATATACAAAAATATCCAGATAAAACGACAGGCTATTTACAATGAGGAGACATGTAAATTAAGGTAGTTGGTGGTTTTCATTTGAAACATTAAAAAAAAAATCAAACGTGCTACATGGGTGCCACTGTTTACAGCAATATTGAAGGGGAGAAAACCACTTATTTAGGGACAGATATACCACAAGGTCTAGGTTTTACAGCATCAGTGCAATAAATTCACAGAACTATATTACAGCTAGTTAATCAGAGTTTAAGAGTTGTTCCCAAATATGTCACATTTTTGGCCCTCAGAGGCTTATTCCTACAGATTTCAACTACTAACTTCTAGCTATTGAGACGGAGAATGGTTCTAAGATGCTTTCCCAGAGTCACAAAATCTCTGTAGACCTAGGGCCATCTATCATCTCCATAAGGCTGCTTTCACCACTACCCTTGTATCCTTCAGAGAAAGATCTAGGAAAAAAAGGCAGATGCCAGCATGGGCACCACCTCTTAGGCCAGATTTATGGGGACAAAAGCAACCAACATGACCATAAAATGAGAATCTTGAGGCTTATCTTCTCAAAGGCTTATTTTGGTCTTGCAAAATTTGTAGGATAAGATTGTTTTCTACTGAATCTTACCAAACACGGAGACTTTCGTCCTTCATTGGCTGGTCTTGGAGCGCAGATCACAAACAGGAGTCTTAATCTCGTACGTATTTTAGTTTCAGTCAGCTGAAAACCTGAAATTTAAAGTATGCTAAAAATCCTAAATCCAAACTTTTGGGAGCCTGCTATTATATTAAAAAGCCTTTAAGGACCTACTAACTTGAAGTCCAAGTGCAAGGGGACAAGAGCGGTGAGCCTGTCAGATTTCCCATTTCAGAAGAAGGATCAGTGTTTGCTACAAACTGCTGTTTTACATAAGGGAGCACCAAATCACCAGAGCGTGGAGTTAGTTTCATGTTATTCCGTGAGGATTCTTCTCCCATGGAATAAAAACAGAATGAGGAATGAGTCTTAATTGGTCTCTATCAAGTGGTAAACTTGGTGTCTGTATTCATGAAGCCAGTTTTTTAAGCAGACAGAAGAACCAGCTTCCTGTAGCGCCACACCTCGTATCTAGCTAAAGCAAAGATCAACTTGAGCAATTATCCAAAGTCACTCTGAACTGTACTAAAAGGTGAAGTTCACCACTGTATTATTTTAAAGGAAAGTGCCTATTCTGTTTCCCCGAAAATAAGACCTAGCCAGACAATCAGCTCTAATGCGTTTTTTGGAGCAAAAATTAATATAAGACCTGGTATTATATTTATTATATAAGACCCGGTCTTATTTTACTATAAGTAAAATATAATTTATTTACTATAAATTTACTATAGTAAAATAAGACTGGAAATGCGGTAATAGAAACTGTTCCCAAGGACAAGGTATGTGCCATTAATCACACTGAATAAAGTAGATGCATTATTCATTTCTCTGTTTGAGAAGCTTGTTTACCTCCTTTTGGCCATTCCAATGTACTGCAAAATGATTCCATGTTGGTTTAGTCCAGGAAGCAATAAGAAAGTCACTATCAGGTGAGAAGAAGGTCGTGGGCTAGCTGTCCCACCCACACAGCCGCAGCGAGAGAGGATCATGGTCGCGAAGTACATTTTCGGCTTTTCTTCCTTTAGTGTGAAGGGTTTCCAGCAGCCCACAGCTCTGCGTTGTTTTTACTAGGTTGCTGCAAATTTCATAGAATCTTTGCTGCTGCTCAGTTGGTCCAGTTATTGGAGCCAAAAATTCTAAGCACTAGAATGGGAACAAGGTAGTCAGCCAAGCACAAAAACGTAACAAAACAGGAAACACCGGACAGAACAGGTGGATATAGATAGCAGATAGTTAGAAACACCAAAGACACACCCATGATGGCAGGTGGAAACCAGGCTCTGCCCATCCGAGGGAGGACTTGATCAGCCATCAGCAGCATTTCTCCGCATCCTTGCAGCTGCTCTTCCAGACTTGTGGCCTCTGCAGCCAGCAGGTTGGTGCTGCAACGTCCCCCCCGGTGCTGCCTCAGTGGGCCTTCCTCAAAGATCCCCACGGCCACCCCAGCGCCTGTAATTCTACATTTTTATTAGCCACACAATAAAAGGAAACAGGTAAATTTTATTTTAATGACACCTTTGTTTGAATCCAGTATATCCATTTCAACATGTAATCAATATGAAAGATTATTGATTATATTTTGTACAATATAAAGGGCACTTTACACGGAGCCCATCTCATTTAAGAATAGCCACATTTCAAGTGCTCAAACTGGAACAGAGAAGTTTTAGACGACTGAGTCTGTATAAACTCCTCAGGTGTGTGCGCGTGTCTGCCCCAAGGTACTGAGCATCTGAGTTTCCCAAGCTTAGAAGCCAGGAGGCCCTGAGCTGCTATTTCCTTGCATACCAGCGGAAGGACTTGAGTCTTCACCTCATCGGCACACCAGCATTTGTTTAGATCCCTGTGAGCGGGATTCCAGAGCACATTCAGTGGACTAACAGTCCTTTAGAGCCTTTTCCAGCACAGAACTGAAACCCCGAAGGTTCCTTGAAAGCAGACCTAGTCTTGGAGAGACTGACTTCCTGGTTGGTTACTGTTTTTCCCGTTGAGTTTGTAGATAGTTTTCCTGAAGCGTCTTCAGTAATCACACGGGTAATTCAGTTCAGGCAGGGTTCAGAGGACTTGCTGTGCACTTGGCGGTCTGCATTGTAATTCATACACATACATGGTAATTTTACACATGCTGGTCTTAGTCTGCTAAAGGTCACCCTTTGAACCATATTGTAGTAATTTGTGGTATCGAAAGCCAAAAGGCTGTTTTGGAACTTCGTTCCAGAGGAAGAGGATTTCAAAATCCCCACCTGCCCTTCTCCTTTCTCCCTGGTAACTCCTTCCTCTGCTTGGTTCAGGGCACAAAGTTCAGATTGATGCCAAGCGCCAGCCTAAGCAATTGTCTTCTGACCTATACAACTTTCCTAGATGGAGGAGAGGTAATTAGGTTGTTGTTCCAAGTAGATTTTACCTTGGATGGCAAGGAGCCAAATCATTATCTTCCTAATAGCCTCAGGGGAAGCAGAGTTGGTTATTGATTCCAAAGGGAGAATGTGGGAATTAGAGGGAAACTATGCAAATCAGCAGTGAAATAAAAGGACACAATCCCTCTTTTTTTCAACGAGAAATTCTGACCATCGTAGAAAATCCTGGGGTAGTCGGTAAGAGGAAGGGAAGGCCTTCTACCAATTTCTGTATAAATTCTATGTATTTCTCAAGGCTGTTTAGGTGGGGGTTGGATCCTGGACTAAAGGAATGAGAAATGCGTTTGAATCCCGGCTCACACCAGCTATAACTAAGGGTAAGTTTCCTCTCATCTCTGTAAATGGTGATAACATTAGTGGATCAGTTTGACGAAAATGCAAAATGTTCTTTCTGGCTTATGCAAGATAGATGTTTTCTCTCTTGAAAGGAATCAAGGTAGACAGACTAGGATGGGGGCCCAGGCTCTTTCCTTTGCTGTCTCCCATCCTCTCGGTGTCTGGCTTCCTTACTACCCATGATGACTGCTTGGCCTCCTGCCATGATCTGTGCATTCCCGCCAGCGCAAAGGTGGAAGGCATAAGAAAAGGCTTGCTCCTCACTTTGAAAAAAAACTTCTTGGACGTTCACACAGTTCTGCTTAATCTCCATGGCCAGAATTTAATTTTGTGACCGTATCTCAAGAGAAGCTTGGAAATGAAATTTTTATTGCAGGGGGCCATGTGCTTAGCTGAGAATTGAGGTGCTTTATTCTGGAAGAACAAATGTCAGTTTCAATTCGTAAAAAGTAACCACCACCCAGGGTTGTTATGAGGATTAAATGAGCTAGTGCATGAAAAAATGCTAGCCCAGGGCCTGGATATATATATATATATACATATACATATACGTATACGTATACATATACACATATATATATATATATATATATATATATATATATATATGATGCCAATAATTGGTAACTGTTACTATTATGATTAAATAAAGCTAAGTCCATGTTGCCTCTAGGGACCTTTATTAGTCCCCTCGTTTCAAGTATTCTTTCTCTGCATTCCATAGTATTTTCTTTTGTGGTATTTGTCATTTCCTATTATATAGATATAGATATAGATATAGATATAGATATAGATATATATATATATATATATATATATATATATATATATATTTTATTTTTTTTTTTAAGTTGTGGAGGGCGCAGCTCATTGGCCCATGTGAGAATTGAACCAGCAGCCCTGTTGTTGAGAGCTCATGCTTTAACCAACTGAGCCACCCAGCCGCCCCTTATGTGTGTCTTAAGTTGTATCAATTAGATCTTTCTGTGATGAGACAGCTTGTCTCAAAATGATACAGGGAATTATTGGCTTGCAACACTGAAAAAAAACAAAACTCCAGTGGTAAGACAAAGTTCATGTATAGTTTGATTAGGGCACTGTTTCCCCTTCTCTAATTCAGATTTGCCCTCCCAGGTTTCACCTTTCTTCTAAGGCTGCCCTCCTTCATGGATGAAAGCAGCCCCTGGGGTTACAGATTTCCTTGCTCATATCAAAAGGGATAAACCTTTAAACATTAAAGTCCCTAGTTTTACTCTGACCAGAACATCCTGAACGAATCACAGTGGGCAGAGGAAAACCACGCATTGAGTGGCTTGGGCTTGCCCATCTGATAGCAAGAGCCATGAGACTACTATTCTGGAGCTGGAGGCAGTGTCGGCCCATGAGGACCACATGGCTGCTCCACGTGGGGTGGTTTTCCAAAGCAAAGTCGGGCAGTGGGTTGGGGGTAGGCAACCCATGAAAGCCCACTGTACAAGCCTATTAAAGCCTAATTATCTGGGCATCAGATTTGTTTCCTTCTCCACAGCAACTAGCTTATTTAGCACAGTGTATTGTCAAATATTTGCTGAATTCAAGGGTTTGACAACATAGATGGCTGGCCCCTGGAGGAAGCATTCTGCCATGTAATCCACCAATCAGTAAATAGGATAATTGGTACCAGATCCTTTCCCTGGCTCGGTGGCACAAAGCTGTAGGGGGCAAAGAGCAGGAGGGAGATGTCAACACAGAAGGGACAAAGAAAGGGGTGACCTGGCCCAGTGGACCCACCGCTGAATGAACACAGGGAGAAGCCGAGCCCCCAGGAAAACAGCCTCCGGAAGATTCTTGCTCTGGGTCCACCCACCCCAATGGGTTTTTGGTTTTCCCATTATGGGGTTAGATATAATGGAGCCTTGTTCCCAAGCATATTGTGATTCCGACTTGCCCTTTTAGCTTCTATTCACAAAAAAGGTCTCCTGTCACTGTAGGGGAGGAAGCTTCCGGGAGTTTCTAATCTTTCTTTCCATTGCTCTCAAGTTGTTTGTACCAAAGCTCCTCTGCCAGGCTCTGGAGAAAAACCTGCTCCATTGCTGTCTCTCTTATTACTTCCTGCTGGGCAGGCCCTCTTCTGATTTCTCAGGTATCAGATTATCTAGGTCAGCAGGTTCTCATTGTTAGAGAGGTATGCATTTCTTTCTAGCAGGAAATACGAAATTAATTTCATTATCCAAACCAAATTCAGTCTCCTGTGAAACACCCACCGTCCATCCTAACGACTCGGCAGGAAATTTGATCCGTCATAATTGCAGCTCCGTCCCTGATCATGAGGCCTGAGGGCGTAAGCCAGTGGGAAAACCTCTCCCGTTTCTCACCATCTTAGACTTGGCCATTATAATGGAGTTTCCATACCCACCTAGATAACACCACATACCCCCTAACCAGCAAGTTCAATAATCTGGTGAATCTTTCAGCCTTAGATACGGCCAAGGCACATTCCTCTGGCTCTCCTCCCACCTCTCTGTACCTTCCCACCCATCGTGGCATGGAGGCAAATGCCCCTTAAATGTCTCTATCCCCCTGGGCTCTGTCCTCTTTCCATGAGTACTCCAGACCTCCTGGGGTAACCCCTCCCAGGAGTTGTGTCCCCAACCTTGGACACTGTCCTTCCTGAGCCCTGGACCTGAATCTCCACACAGATGTCCTGACCCGAACTCCAGATTGTCGCCCTGTGTCTGACCTCCTCCTCGCATCCATCCGGTCACCCAGTCCAACAGTACTGAGTCACCCTGAGCCAGTCCTCCCTCTGTCCCCCCTTTTACCCTGAATTCCATCACTTCTGCACTGTTGGGACCCCCAATCAGGTCCTCATTGCTTCTCAGCAGGACTCCCACCCAGCCTCGGGTGGACAGTGCTGCCTGCGGTTTCTCCACACCCCTGCCCCCTCCTCAGGGGTGTCAGACGCACCTCCCATGCAGCCACTCTCCTACAGGAACTCCCCAGGGTCTTCCTGCACTGCAGTCTGATCCACTCGCTTCTCTCATTCCCCATCTGCACTCCTCATCCCCTCACAACTGCGGCCTGTTGTCCAGCCTCATTGAAAGCCCTGCTTCTGGAATTTTCTGAGCCTCTTTGTACTTGCAGGCTTTTGCACATGGAGTGCTGCCCTCTCTACCCCACATTCTCTTCCAGGACCCTCTGGAGTCCCAGGTAGGGGAGTCTGTCACCTCCGAAGCCTCAACCTTTGTGGGAGGCCCCTCCCCCAGCACTTCTGCATCATGGGGGGATGACATGAGTGCAGAGTCATCTCCTTCGTGTCCGGGGGCCTCTGGAGCCCAGGGGCTGCCTATGGACTCTTGTCTTCCCGGCACCAACCATGTTCTTAGTGGGGAGCAGCTCTCCAGTGAGCACTGAATGAATGTCCCTGCCAAAGCTTGTTTTCATCTTCCGTGATTCAAGCCTGGACAGTTGCCAGACATTGTAACTGGTTTCCCTGCCCCCACTTACCACCCCGTCCATCCTGGTAATGGGCCATTAGACAGTTCTGCCCAGATCACCTCTTAGGGAAACTTTCTTGCTCAAAAATCTTCAGAATAAAATTTCAGTCCCTTAGCCTGGCTTAAAACCTTCCAAACCCTGCCCCCAAACCTGCCCTGCCTTCTTCCTCAACCACCACAGACTAACTCTGAGAGGCACTCACTCAACTTGTGCCAAGGGAATCAGTGAATGAAAGAATACATGAACGAATGCCTTATGTGTGGTGGAGATTCTCTCAAACAGAGCCCATTGCCAGGGAACATGGAACCGGGCTCGGTGAGCTGGATCAGGGAAGAAACCTCACCAAAGGGGAGGGATTTGAAGTACGAAATCGTGGCTTCTAGGCACATAGGTTTCATGGTGCTTGTATAAGAGAGGGCTGTAAGTAGGAGCTGAAAGCTGTTTCCCTGCAAAGCGGTAAACTTTGGGTGCAGAAACTGGCCGCCTGGGGCCGCAGCCTGGACCAGCTCAGGCTCCTCCGGGGCCCTAGGCACAGCAGCTGGACCAAGTGAGACGAGGCAGTGGCCGTCCTAAGCACAGGACCCTGGAGCTCACTGAATGATGAACACATGTGAGACAAGTCATTGGTGAGAGCAAGCAGTCTGATTTGTGACAGGCTCTTTTTATGGCAGGAGAGGCCCAGGGAATCTGAGTGCCAATTAGAGGCTGAGGCTCACAGCTCCACTCTCCCCCTCTTCACAGGCTCACTGCTGTGGCTCAGGTCAAAGGCTCTTCCTTTAAGGTGCCTCTCCTGGACTGCCTGCTTGGAAGTAGCCCCTTTCCTCTCTCCTGTAACTCTCACTTGCATTCTGAAGCAGCGGTGGGGCACTCAGACCCCATGGCCTTGAGGCCAGATGTTCAACAGTTCATTTCCCTACATGGCTGTTGGCATAATGTCTTCATATCCTCCTGGGCATATAGTGACCTGCGCAGAGCCAAGGGCTTAGATATTTCTTGACGAAATGGTAGTTCAGTGATTTTTAGTGAACTTCAAGTGTTCTGCACTGTCATCAAAGGACACAATTACCAGAGTGAAAAGGCAACCTACAGAATGGGAGAAAATATTGTAAATCACATCTCTGATAAGGGGTTAATATCCAGAATATGTAAAGAACTCCAATTCAACAATGAAAAATAAAAATCTGACTGAAAAAATGGGCAAAGCCCTTGAATAGCTATTTCTCCAAAGATGCTCACATGGCCAATAAATACATGAAAAGATGCTCAATATCACTAGTCATTAGGGAAACACAAATCAAAACCACAGTGAGATGGCACCTCACACTCAGTAGGATGGCTGCTAGAAAGAGAGAGAGAGAGAGAGAGAGAGAGAGAGAGAGAGAGAGAGAGAGAGAGAGAGAGAGAGAGAGAAAAGTGTTGGTGAGGATGTGGAGAAACTGGAATACCTGTGCACTGTTGATGGGAATGTAAAATGTTGCAGCCGCTATGGAACACAGAATGGCAGTTCCTCAAAAATTGAAAATTGAATTACCATATGATTGAAAGCAGGATCTCAGAGAGACATTTGTACACCCATGTTCACAGCAGGATTATTTACAATAGCCAAGAGGTGGAAGTAATCCAAGTGTTCATTGATGAATGATGAATGGATCAACAAAATGTGGTATATACATACAATGGAATATTATTCAGCCCAAGGAAATCCTGTCATATACAACATGGATGAATCTAGAGGACATTATGTTAAGTGAAATAAGGCAGTCACAAAAAGACAAATACTGTATGATTCCACTTACAAGAGGTACATAGAGTAGCCAAATTCAGAGGCAGAAAACAGAATGGTGGTTGCCAGAGGCTGGGGAAAGGGAGAAAGGGGGAATTGTTATTTAATAGGTGCAGGGTTTCAGTTTTGCAAGATGAAAAGAGTTCCGGAAATTGGTTGCACAACAATGTGAATATACTTAACACTATGGAACTCTGTGCACTTAAAAATGGCTAAGATGGTAAATTTTATGTTATGTGTATTTTACCAGTTAAAAATAAAAAAATTTTTTGAGAAGATGAGTAATATGGTGGATAGGTAAACACTATGCCTGCTGGCCTTCTGGGATGACATAAAATTACAACTAAATTATTAGAACAATTATCCTTGAGAATCATCAGATTAGCCCAACAGAAGCCCTATAACTAGGGATATAAAGAAGAGGCCACATTGATACTGGTAGGAGGGGTGGACATCCAAAATGGGCTGACCCCAAACCCACAGGGAGTGGTTGAGCCCTGGAAAGGACACCTTGGCAGTGGAGGTTCCCCCTGAAGAGTAAGGAGTTCCAGCACCACACCAAAACATCTGGCAGTGAAAATCAGCGAGGATTCCATCTGTCCATCCTGATGAGATTGAAGGCAATTAGAAACCCAGATGTCCTCTTAAAGGGCCTGTGGATAGAGTCACTCACTTGCAGGCACTAACCCTGGGCTCCAGCTGAGGGTCAGTGACTCGAGAGGTACCAGAAACATATAGGGAAAGATTGAGCTGTGTGGCTTCCGAGTGCGGATTAGAGAGACAGCCACCATTATCCCTGAGTGGAGCCCGCCTCACGTGTAACCTACAGGACGGCACCATCTTTCCTGTGTTGAACCCACACCCATAGGGTTGCCAAATCTGAGACTGCATTGGTCTGGTAAAATTTGCATGTGCACCCAATGTACGACCTTGGTGACTCCCTTGGACCCCATCCATCTAATGTAGCATCACCTGGGGCACTCTCAGCTCCTAGGTGGTCAGCATTACCCTGCAACCTTGTGGGAGGCTTGTACAGCAGCGGTTGATCTACAGCAGTGTGGGAAACTTCTGATGATGGGCAGTCAGCCCTAGCTTGTGCTGCAGCTTTTCTTTAGCAGCTCTTGGGGATCTGTGAGCCAGAGGAGAGTGGTGACTGGCCGTGGTATTGGGGCATTTTGTGAAGAGGCCAAAGACTCTGCACTGGGCAGGAGCTGAATCTGCATTAACTTTGTAAAAACCACTGACTACATACATCCTATGACTCCCGGAGACTCAGCCCTGACCAGCTAGCACAGCATTGATGGGGGGCGCTCTCAGCTCCTGGGTGGTCAGCCCCTCCCCACAAGCTGCTAGAGGCTTGTACAGCAGCAGATGGCCTGCGACAGCCTGGGAAGCTTTGGGTGGTGGACAGTCAGCCCCAGCTTATATTGCAACCTTTCTGGGGCAGCTCCCAGAGTTCTGTGAGCCCAAGGTAAATTATGGCTGGCCACAGTGTTCTTGGGTATTTTGTGGAGTGGTGACAGGCTAAGTAGTGGTGCACAAACTGAATCTGAATTAACTTTATGAAAAACACTGGCCACACCCTGGGACCCTGCCCCACCAAACTTGGGTGGCATCACTAGGGGCATTGTCAACACTGGGTCAACCAGCCTGGTCCACGCACTTTCAGCCGCAGAGCCTGATGAGCAGCCAGCAGGTGGCAACAGGCTTGGGGAGCTCTGGGCCTTTTGCTAAGCTGCCCCAAGTCCAATACTGGTTGCAGCTGACTTCACTTCACAGCAAGGCCACCCCCACATGCCTCTAGGTCCAACACAGACATCAACTAATTGCATATAGTTTCATAGCTCCTACCAGTAGCCCCTGGCTGGTCACAGGCAAGGCTGAAATTGGCCTGCATGGGAGCCCCTCCCAGGAGGCACAAGAAACAACACACTCAGAGGCTGGCCTCAGACCACACCAGAGGACTACCTGATTAGCCCCCAAGAGGCACACCAAATGGGTGGTATTAATAGGCACAAGAGCCCCACTTAGGCAAATCCTCCTCTGAGGGGTCAGCCCCCACACAGCATCTCATATGCTGTGGGCAGAGCCAATCCTCACAGCCAGTCAGCCTGAGAGTCAATCCCACACATTGATTCGCCAAAAACAATTAAGGCTCAACTACAATAGGAGAACACACACAGCACACACAAGGGACACTTCTAGAACACATGCACAGGTGATCAGAGAGACACCTACTACATAAGGCCACCCGGCAAAGACTGAGACATAGGAGATGTACCTTATACACAGAAGGAAACACAGAGAGACAGCCAGAATGAGGAAACAAAGAAACATGTCCCAAATAAAAGAACAAGAGAAAACTCCAGAAAAAGAACTAAATGAAATGGAGGCAACCACCCTACCAGAGACAGAGTTGAAAACACTGGTTATAAGAATTCTTAAGGAACTTAGAACTTCAATACAGAGATAGTAAGCATAAAGAATGGGGATAAAAACCATAAAAAAGAACCAGTCAGAAGTATAGAATACAATAACTGAAATGAAGAATGCACTAGGAGGAATCACCAGGACATTAGATGAAGCAGAGAATTGAATCACTTCATAAATTATATAAATGTCTAAAAACTAAGCTGTACACCTGAAACTAATACAAAACAATATTGAATGTCCACTATAATTAAAAATATAGTCACATGGATTTGTAGTGCAGCATGGGGAATATAGTGGATAATGTTCTAATTACTACACTGTTGGGTAGGTAGACTTGTTGGGGTTATTGCTGTGAGTTATATAAATGTCTAATCACTATGTTGTTCTGTATACCTGAAACTAACATATTAAAAAAAAAGAAAAATTTAAAAAAAGTTCTGACTTGTCTCATTCAGATTGTTCACTAGGCAAGCTTGTTCTAAAGTAGCACCCCTGTGGATTTGGGATTTGTTATTTGGCCACAGAACACTCTAGGAGAGATGCTCCTTACATTCCCAGGAAAATGACCTGGGCCCTCACCTGCAGCACAGTTCAGGGACCCCAGAGTCTGAATCATCCAGGCTACTTAGAAATACAGGCTAGTTAGAACCTCAGGCCCCAAACGCAAAGAATCAGTCTGCATTTTAGTAGGCTTCCAGGTGATTTGCACAAGTTAACACCGGAAAAGCATGGTCTAGAGGAGAGCCTCACTGTGGCATGGGCGCCCTGCCCACCTCGTCCCACTCCTGGTCCATTCCGGGGGGGCCCACCTTGGGTTCCCTCACCTGGCCCACATCTGCATCCCGTATTTAGGACCCCAGCACGATGCCCCGCTCTGAATCAGATTCCGCATTGCCCTCCTCCCCCAACTTGGTTCCATACCATGCCCCTCGCCTGGATGGATACCCAGTACCTGGTCCCTTTTACTCCATTCTCCGAGCCGGGCCCCGCGCCTGGGGTAGAACCTGAGGGCCCCCTACCTCATACCGGGCCCCAGTTGGTGCATCTGCCCTCCCGCCCCGGAGCCCAGCGCAGCACGTCCCAAACGTGGGTTTGGCCTGCCGCTCCACACTTGACGCCACGGTACCCCGGGACAAAAACGACGTGGGTACAAGGGCGGGGCGGAGGCGGCGCTCTTGTTCTGGTCACCTCTTAGCTACCGGGTTGCGCGGTACGCAGCCGCCGAAATTTTATTAACCAACCTCGTGGATACCCAATCTTTTTCCTCCTCCACCCTTTGCTCTGCGCATTCTCAGGAACGCCGAGCGCACGCCCCTGTGGGGAGCTCCAACCCGGGAAGTCTTCTTGCAAACGCCTCGCCCAGGACACGACGGTCCCTCCACGGAGAGTGAGGGTCCCAGGAGCTGTGAGGAGATCGGGCCCGGGACAGTCGGGCGGGTAGGATCGCTAAGTTCCTGGATGCCGACCAGGAAATAGCAAGTCGTTGCTTCTTTCATCATCCTGTCTGTGACACCACAGATAAAGGAGAACTTCGTTTTCCAAGTGTCCGGGGCATCTCCGTGGGCTCCGTTGGGAAGCTGTTCAAAGCGACAATAAAAACGGACACTCTCTCCCCGCGCTCCCAGGTGGGAAAAGGGCAGGAAGAAGTGAAACTCCTTGAGTCAGCGCGGCGCATCCCCTTAGGCGCCGCCTCTCGGCCCGGGCCGGGTGCCATTGGCAGGCGGGGAGGCGCGGCCCGGGCGTGGCGGGGGTGGAGTTTTCGCCGGCTGGTTTCGACATTTCTCCGGGCTCCGCGCGGCGGGCAGGCTTGGATCATGGCCTGTGAGGACGCGCATCCCGGAGCCGAGCTCCTGGACTTCGCGCAGTTCCGGAACTCGAGCACGCAGCTACTCGTTTACGGGTATGACGGGCGCAGCCTGCCCGAGCTGCGGGCGCGCGAATTCGGCCGCTTGGCAGGTGAGACTGGCGGGGGCACCGGCGCGGGGCTGGCCGGGCGGCCGTGGGTGAGGGTGGGCACGCGGTTTCTAGAACCCACGTGGAAGGAGCTTTTTGCTCCAGGTGCGAGCGGCGTTACCTCCTTTGGGGAGCATTTGAAATCGAAAGACCTGGAGGGACGCGTCCACGAGTCCGCTTCCTGGACACGGCTCCCCGAGGTCCCACTTGCAGCTCCAAGACTTCCTGCTACTCTTGCTCTTTAGACTTTCCAGTGGTACAGACGGACGTAGTCCTTTTACAGCTGTCCCCACCCTCCGCTCATAGGGCCTACGATTCTGCCCTTGACAGCTGCGAAACTCCCAACTCTAAGAGGTCCGACTGGAACCGGATTTGCAAATGCAGTCATGTGCAGCTGTGAGTGTTTGGATGCTCGCTTTGGGACAGGAGCGGTGTGTGGGCGGACAGTGCGCGGCGTTGGCACTAGGACTCCGGCAGCCGGCCGGGTGGGGACCGAGAGGCTGCGCCTTCTGGGCAGGGCCACCCCAAGGCTGCACCCCAGCCTTCTGGGATGGCTCACAAGCAGCTTTTATTTTCGAAGGCTTATTTTTCTCACTCTTGCAGTCAGAACAATGCTTCCGATCTCTAGCTCGCTGGGGGACTTGAAGACTTAGCAAACCGTGCAATTTGAGCTTTGAGTACAAGCAAACGTGTAAATT
This sequence comes from Rhinolophus sinicus, assembly GCF_057876585.1. NCBI lineage: Eukaryota > Metazoa > Chordata > Mammalia > Chiroptera > Rhinolophidae > Rhinolophus > Rhinolophus sinicus. The sequence goes on from NC_142504.1 coordinate 88,192,256, forward strand.
GGACACGAGGACAGGAATCACATCGTGCCTTTGAGTTCCACAAGGTGGAACGTGGTTAAATTTGAAATCCAGCTCAGTCTGACCCTGTCGCTGTTCCCAACACATTATTGCAGGGCGCGAGCCTCCCCCCCGCCCCCACCGCTACCCCCAGGGGTCGGGGTCAGCGTGACCTTCTTGCCAGGGACCTTGGGTGAGGGGCTTTCTTGAGCAGGGAGGTCCTCAAGGTTAAGTGGGCAGGCCGCGGTACCGGCACCAGATTTGAGGTGTATTTATTATGTCGTGATGAACAATTGGTGGCTGGCCCCTTGCTTGTGGCAGATCAGCAACCGTGACTTACCTCTTATTAATCAGGTATCTCATTCAGCTCTATGGTCATTTCCTTGTTTAGGCTCAGGAGAGAGCCAGGGGGCTTTCTGGCCGCTTCTCTCTACTCCCTCCCTATTGTTCAAAGCTGTAAAGTCACCTGCTGGAGACAAGCCCTTTGTCCTTCTGCTTCCACATTCTCTCTCTGAACGTTTGGATTATAGAAATTTCCTACTCATGTAATAGACTACGACAATGAACATCCACAGGTGCAGAGGGAGGAAGGGAGGCTTCCTATTCTTTTGAAGCAAATCTCAGAGGCTGTAATCATTCAGCCCGTAATTACGTCAGCACCACACCTCCTTCATTCCTTAATCCCCTCCAGCTCCGATTCCTCACACCATCATTGGCTGACCCCTCAACATCACCCTGGAAAAGTATAGACGTGTCCTGGGTCCCTCCTTGTTTCACTCTTGCCCTTCCGAGAATAGCACCTTTCCCCTCAAATGTATCTTTTAGATGTGATAGCCAGGATTTCAGGTTGGGCTTCAGAGCCTCTTTAATATCCACTGTACAGATGCTTCTTGTATTACCCTGGGGTTACCTCTCGGTAAACCCATCATAAGTGGAAAATGTCATTAAGTCAAAAATGCACTTAATACCTAGCCTACTGAACATCATAGCCTAGCCTACCCTACCTTAAACGTGTTCAGAACACTTAACATTAGTCTAGAGTTGAGCAAAATCACCCAACACAATGAATAATGCTGTAGAACATTGGTTGTTTACCCTCGTGGTGGAAAACACCCTCACTGCTTCTGCCCAGAATTCACAAGAGAAAATCACGCTGCATATCGCTAGCCCGCAAAAACGTCAAAATTCAAAATTCGAAGTATGGTATCTGCTGAATGTGTATCACTTTTGCACCATCGTAAAGTCAAAAAAAGCGTTGTCAAACTGTCGTAAGTCTATATTTGTGGTACTATTGTGTGTATCCTTATTTATCTGTCTATATATTTATTTAATGCAAGTGTCCAGCATTTCCTATACATTACAGTTGAAGTCAGCTTTTGTGGATTAAACTCACCGCTCCCTCCCACTGCTAGGAGTCTTGGAACATAGCCACTGTTTTTTTTCCTCATAGGGCGGTGGGGAAAAACAAAGTAACCCAAAATAACATAACCTTCATCTCCTCTTTCTTCCCCCTCTCCCCATAATTCTTCTGTAGGCTTGAGAATTTGTCTGGTTAAGTGGTAGCTCTGGCTAATTAAATGCTTAACCTTTAAGTCTGAAATATTTTGCCTAATCAATTGGATGGGAATTTCCTTGTCTTGGTGAAGGGAGCATATTGAATAGATGGCTCAAGTGGTTTTTGAAGCCCCAGGATGCTTCTTACTGGTTACTCATGCTGAGTGGAACTGAGAACAGAAGGAGCATGACCTTGACTAGATCCTGGAATTTCCTTCCTTGAAGACCTAATGCCAATTGGTTTCGGGGTCAATTGCCTACTTCTAATAACAGCTGAACCTTGTGCAGTGTTTACTGTGCCAGGCACTGGAGTGGGGACTGTCACATACCCACTTGTTTAACTCTCATCCCATTTGCAGATAAAGGAACAGGGACCCAGAATGGCTAGTATTGGAGTAGGATTCAATTTAGGTTTGGTGACTCAGATTCTGCACTGTTAACACTATGCTGGTTGAACCTTCTAAGATCAGATCTCTAGCGATCTAACCTGTCTGCCCTGTTTTGCAAAATTAACTACTGGACCAAAGGCCAAAGCAGCCTTCTTCCAAATGGCTTCCTGACCCTGCAGAAGACGGTGGGTAAAGTGTGTGGTGCCCTTACCAGCAGCCCCTTAGGTTCTACATGTATGCCAGGACTTCACACAAGCATCTTCCTGATAGCAGGGTGGACAAAAGCTTTTCTTTTGGTTATGTACGTTGGCATTTCTGAATCTTCAGTAAAAGAGGACATTATTTTAATACTATTTTTTGGACGAAGTCATACATTTACGTGGAAAAAACTTTCAATACACTAGGAATAAAAGGAAATTTAATGAACCTGATGAAGGCCATCTACCAAAAACTACAGCTAACATCATACTTAATGGTAAAAGACTGAAAGACTAAGAACAGGAACAAGACAAGGATGTCTGTTCTCACCACTGCTGTTCAACATTGTACTAGAGGTTCTAGACAGGCAAGAAAATGAAATAAATGGCACCCAGATTGGAATGGAAGAGTAAAACATCTCTACTCGCTGATAACATAATCTGTGTATAGAAAACCCTAAGGACTACACACACAAACTACTAGACTAAAAAGCAAGTTCAGCAAGGTTATAGAATAAAGACCAATATATAAACATTAACTCAATTTCTATACACTAGCAATGAACACTATGAAAATGGAATAAAGGAAAGCATCAAAAAGAATAAAATACATAGGGATAAATTTATCGAAAGAAATATAAGACTTACACACTGATAAAACATCATTCAGATAAATAAAAAAGCCCTAAATAAATGAAAAGACATACTGTGTTCACAGATTGGAAGACTTACTATTGTTAAGATGGCGATGCTCCCCAAATTGGCTTATAGATTCAATGCAATTCCTATCAAAATCCCAGGTACATTTTTGCAGAAATGGACAAATTGATCCTAAAATTCATATAGGAATGCAAGGGACCCAGAACATAGCCAAGGCTATTTTAAAAAAGAACAAAGTTGAAGGACTCATACTTCCTATAAAAGTAAAGTAAGTACAACTCATACAAAGTAACAGTAATCAAGACAATGTACTATTAGCAGAAGGATAGACACACAGACCAATGGAGTAGAATTGTAAATCCAGAAATGAATCCATGTATCTTGGGTCAATTGATTTTCAACAGGATGCCAAGACTATTTAACGGGAAAAAATAGTCTCTTTAACAAATGCTCTTGGGACAACTTGATATCCATATGTAAAAGAATGAAGGTGAATCCCTACCTCACATTGTATTCCAAACATTAAATCAAAATGGATCAAAGACCTAAATATAAGAGCTAAAATTATAAAACTCTTAAAAGGAAGCATAAACATAAATCATCAGGACCTTGGATTAGGCAATGGTTTCCTTATTTTTTTTTTTTTTGAAGTTGACTGTTTTATTATTAATTTTTTTTCTCCTGCAAGGCTGTTGCTTCACTTTTTAAAAATAGCACCAGCAAGCACAGTATACTGCAAAATTAAGACAGTATTGTTCATCATCTGACACAGTGACAACTGACAGGAACTTTTCTCCACTGCCAGTTATTTCCAATGGAAATATTAAGTATTTTGACCCAAATCCAGAGATGGATGTAAGCAAGTTACAATACTATATAGGGCTTAAAGTAATAATGTTATCGTTGAATGACATAATTTTTATAACTAGATTTTACCACAAATTCAGGAATTCTGAATATTATAACTTTAGCCTAGCCTAAAAAAATCATAGGGTGTTGTGAAGAGAGGCATATTGTGTTTATCTGCAATCATTAGGAAGTTAAGGAGTCTTTTCTTTCAGTAGCATTGCTGTAGTTTCTTTTTCCATTGGTATTACTAAAAGTTGTTTTAAATCTTCTATCCACCACTAATTTAAGATAACTATTCTAGATTAAGTTGTTCATACGACTTTATTAGGTGGGGCGGGGCGGGGAGGGGGGTTCCATTTGCACTCCTCAATAAATTTTATGTAGTTCTCATACGCTTCTTCACTCATTAGTTCGTCTGGTTCTGAAGGGTTACTCAGCATCATCTTGAGCCGCCAACCAGCTTCATAACAACATTTGTTGACAAATCCTGGATTTCCTGCAAGAGCTTTATTAATTTCTGTTACTTCTCCTGATAGAGGAAAGTAGAGTTTACTAATAGCTTTCACACTTTTCAAAGCACCACACTCATCTGAGAGTAGATTGGGGCCGGTGAGAAGCATCCAGACGGTGCCCACCCTCAGGCCCAGGGCGGAGGCGGGCAGGGGTGATGGGCACCAAGGTGGTGCAGGCTGCAGGGTGGGGAGGTGGTGCACCACACACTCTGAGACGTTTGCAGGCAGGCAATGGTTTCATATGACACCAAAAATACAATGAACAAAAAGAGACAAATTGGACTTCATCAAAATTGAAAACTTTAATGCTTCAATGGGTGCCACCAAGGAAGTGAAAGGACAACCCACTGAATGGGGAAAAAAAAAAACTGTACACAAATATTCATAGCAGCATTATTTATAATAGACAAAACGTGGAATAACCCGAATGTCCATCAGCAGATGGATCAACAAAATGTGGTCTAGCCGTACAGTGGAATACGATTCAGTCATAAAAAGGAATGGAGCTCTGATACCTGCTACAATATACCTGGAAAGTATTATGCTAAGTGAAAGAGGCCAGACACAAAAGGCCACATCTTGTATTATTTCATTCGTATGAAATAATGGAAACAGAAAGTAGATTAGTGGTTGTCAGGGCTGGGGCTGGGTGGATTGGGAGTGATTGGTAATAGGTACGGGGTCTCATTTTGGGATGAATGAAAATGTTCTAAAATTAGTGGTGATGGTTGCATAACTTTATGAATATATTAAAACCATTAAACTATATACTTTAAAAGGGTGAATTTTATGATATGTGAATTATATCTCAATAAAACAAACAAAAAATCCATCCTGCACAAAACAAAAAATATTAAGTGAATGAAAGAATGAATGAATCTATTTACATTGTACGTTCTTGAAAATGTACCATGTTTCTCTGAAAATATGACCGGATCTTATATTAAGTTTTGCTCCAAAAGATGCATTAGCGCTTATATTCAGAGGATGTCCTTCTGAAAAATCATGCTAGGGCTTATTTTCCCGTTAGGTCTTATGTTTGGGGAAACACGGTATCTCAGAGTTTGTTCTATGTCAGTGCTTATAAAGTACTAGATAACTGGATACTAATTCTCTATTTTAAATACATGTTGATTGACATTTAGGTCATTTCCAGTCTTTTGCTATTGCAGACAATGCTGTACTGAATCGCCTCATAGACATGCCATTTCACAAAAGCATGGATGTTTATAAGATCAATTCCTAGGAGAATTGCTAGGTCAAAGAGTGTTTGCATTTTAGTGTTACCAATATTGCCAAAGTGTTGTGTATAAAGAAGTTGTACTAATTCGCCCTCCTACCAGCCATGTACCAGCAGGCCTGTTTCCCCACACCCTCACCCACACAGTGATTTATCCAATCTTTTGATCTTGGCCATCTGATAGGTAAACCTCGATATCTTCCTCTCATCCAAATATGCCTTTCTCTGTTTATGAGAGAGGCTGGAAAGATCATTTCTATTCCTCGTATCCTTGGACGCTGTCAAAGTTGTTCCAGGATTGACGAATGTAGAATTCACTATGGGAAAGCAGAATCAGGGCTCACCCATCAGGGAAGCTGCATGGAAACTGCAGAATAGGGTATGAGTCATGATGGGAACTAGCTTCACCATCATTAATCACAGGTGTTTGTGGGGCTCCTCCTCTTTATGGGATGCTCTTCCAGGTTCATAAGAGAGCTGGTTAATCAGGACGGCTCTCTCAGGGCTCTAAAGGTCCTTAACTATTGAAAGTGCAGTGTTTCCATTGCTCATGCCTACCCTTGCATGAAGAAACACCTATCAAGAGGCTGGGAGTGGCCTGATGTTATGTCTGAATGCATCAAATGGGCAGTGCTCAAGCTTACACAAACCAGACCTAGGTAAAATGAGGGGAGAACCTCGGAAAAATAGCCACAGCTTTCTTTTGTGTTTTCTTTCAGGAACTGTCTACCTTGACCATGCAGGAGCCACATTGTTCCCCCAGAGTCAGCTCACAAGCTTCACGCGTGATCTCACGGAAAATGTTTATGGTAAAGAAAAACACACCATAACTGATGTTTGCATTGAACATTGGCCCACTATGTTCAGCTGATATTTCTCTGCTTAATTCAAGTTGGGTGAATAAACTGGGACCAAGTGGAGCACCCATAGCTGAATAAGCCCCACGGAGAGGGGGTCAGGCAAACACCCAGGGTCATTCCTTCTAACATATGTGTTGCTGGGATGGGAGAACTGGCCCAGGGCCACATGGGGTCAGTGTCAAGAAGGGCACAGAGGTACAACGGTGCTGTATTTGGTGGTGTGATAACCCTGTGGGACTGGCACAGTGCAGAGAATGGGACAATAGGAGGAATGTTCATTCATTCCCTCCATAAATATTGGTTGAGACGCTCTGGAGGTGGGGGTATGGTGCTGTCATGGGAACAAAGGAAACAGTCCCTGCCTTCATGGGCTCTGGTGGACTTAAGACCTTCGTCAAGTGAGCTCCAAATATATGTAACTCACTGTGTGAAGGGCGATGACAAAAGGCCTTCAGTGCAGGGGGTGTCTGGATCTGCAGAGTGACAGTGGGTTGGCAGTGTGAGTATCAGGGAAATTTCCTTAGGAGTGGGGTGAATGCTGGAGGATGAGCAGGAATTCACTTGGGAGAGAGGACACAAAGGGCATTTCAGGGAGAGGAAACAGCATGAACCAAGCCCTTGCTGTGGTTTCAGGAATGAGCCCAGAACATAGAGGGAAGGTAGGAGAGGAGAGCAGTGGATGTATGAGTGGAGAGGTAGGTAGATGCCTTACAGGTCCTCTGTAGAGTTTAATCTGTATTCGAGAATCAATGGGCAGTCATTGAAGGCATTAATCAGCAGCATAATGTGATCAGGAGGTAACTTGGGAAAGGGAGTTTGAACTAACAATAGTAGTAGATGTAGTAGTGGTAATGACAATAGCAATAAATAACAATAATACGTAAATAACCTGTACTGAGCAGTCATTGCACTTCAGGTACTGTTCCAAATGCTTCATCTCTATTATCTTTCCATGCTCACCACAAGCTAAATGACAGCTTCTGTAACAAGCTGCGAGTAAGGGACAGGTTCTGTTACCACTCTGGTTGTCCGGATGAGGAAACTGGGTCCCAGAGAGGGCAGGTGCTTACTCTGAGGCCACACAGTCAGGAAGTGCTGGAGCTGGGGAACTTGGGGGAGCAGGGTATCTAGACAGTTTGGCTTCAGAGCACAAACCCTTGACCTCCACCACACTGCCCGGGTTCGTGATGGTCCTGGCATGCCATACGAGGGCTCCCAGTAGCCAGCAGATATTTAAATCTGGGAAACAGTCTCCAGGGAAGACATCAGTGAGGGACTTTATCTTGATTTTAATCAATGATTTGTAAAGAGACCTGCAATTCTCCGTTGTTAAACTTTGCAAGAGTCATAACTATGGGAAAGGTGCTGGCCTGAGAAATGACAGAATTGAGACAGAAGGTGGTTATTCATGATGTAGAGTTAAAAACCAAGGTGATGAAAGGTAACCTGGGTAAGTATCAAGCCCCGCAGGTTACTAGCTGATATGGCAAAGGAACACTGGTAGCTTCCATGGCCAGATATCCAGTGTGACCCTACAGTGTGGTTTGAGAGAGCAACACCAACAACAAAAAACTCTAAAACAAACGAACAAAAATCCCAAGACTTGCCTTAACGTGCACGTGGGATCCTGCTCCTGAGAAATGCTGGTGACTGGGCCCAGCAGGTCAGGCCCTTTGAATGGTCTGTGTTCACGCCTGGGGACTGTGATTTAAAGGAGACAACGATACTCTGGGACACACACAGAAAGGCCACCAGGAGTAGAAATTGACAAAGGAAGGGTAAAAGTGGGAGGTCCTTTATCCTTGAGAATAAGCAGGTAGAGGGAGTCATGAAGGCCCCTTTCACACATTAGGAGGAAGAGATAGATGTGTTTCTGCAGGAACAGGGCCAGGAGCAGGGGTGTGAGCTCAGGGCAATAAATGGGAACTTAGGTCAAGTGGCGTTTGTGGCACTCTCTCCTGGTTAGGGGAAAGGCAGCTTCCTGAGGTTGTGTACTTAGTGTCCTGCAGTTAATGGACAGAACCGGGCTGGCCACCTGTTAGAAACTTGTAGAAAAAGTTCTTGCATTGGCCCAGCTGCCTCTGAGTCAACTTCCAGTTGCAAAATGCTGTTCTGGATCCTGTCTTGTTTTATTCGCAAGGGGAGGGTTGTTTTTTTTTCCTCTAACAGCTTTCTTGAGTTATATTTTATATATCATAAAATTCACCTATTTCCAGTGTACAGTTCAATGATTTTTAGTAACTTTACTGAGTGGCATTATACAACCATCAGTATACATTACTTAGAACATTTTTACCCCGCTCCCCCGCAATAAGCTCTCTGATGCCCATTTACAGTGGATCTCTGTTACTCCCCCAGCTCCCCAACCCTCCCCCACCCCCATCTCCATCCCCACCGTCCAGTCAACTGCTGATCTACTACTTTCTGTATCTCTATACAATTTCCTCTGCTGGACATTTCCTATAAATGGAATCACACAACATGCGATCTCTTGTGTCTGGCATCTTTCACTTAGCATGCTTTTGAGGTTCATATATGACATAGCCAGTAATTTTTTCCTTTTTAATGCCGACTAAGTTTCCCTTGTGTGGATATGCCGCATTGTATCTCTCTGTTCACCAGTTAATGTACATTGATGTCCCAGAATTGGGCTTTACAAATAGAGCTGCTATGAATCGTCATGTGCATGCATCTTCGTGTGGACCAGTTTTCATTTTTCTTGAGTATATAGGAGTGGAATTGCTGGGTCATATGGTAGTGTTATGCTTAACTTTGTGAGAAATGGAGGGAGAAGGTTTGGGAGGAACACAAAAGGAGGGACCATAGTAGTGACTCAATGGCTTTGTCTTTGTAAACTGCCAGGTAATCCTCACAGCCAGAGCATCAGCAGCAAGCTGACCCATGACACCGTGGAGCAGGTGCGCTACAGGTGAGCAGCAGGGGCACCAGCCGGGGTGGGCACTCCCAGGTGTATAGACATCCTTCCTACAACCTGCCTGCATCCCACAAAGGTTCTGAGTTGGTTTCAGGAAGACCACATTCAGCTGAATGGCCACACAGGCACATTGATAAAGATCAGGGTCAGAGGGTGGAAAGGTAAGAGTGAGTGGGTGCCCCGCAGGGCATACCAGAAGCACAGGTAGGCAGCTCAGGTGTGCACAGGTGTGTGTGGCTCTGGGCTGGGGTCAGGATTCCTGGGGATCAGAGTGATCAAGAGTGACCCAAGTTCCTAAATCTTGCTTTCAGAGGGACGACAAACAGTTTCTCTGGTTTTTATTTGCATATTTCAATAGGCATCTTTCATCTTTCCCCACCTTTTTACTAATATTTGCATGTTAAACAGCTCGTTATATTTTTCTGCGTGTAATAATTGGTTTTTGGTAAATAATTTCCAAGGGGTAACTAAAGTGACTTGAATGGATGCAATTTCAAATGATTTCCAATTTGAAAAGGATACTCGGTGGCCAATATTAAAAGCAACGTGAAGCAAGTTGATGCCTTAAAACTTGTTATGGGCACAGCTGGCTAGCAGACCAAGGAGGGGGCGTTTTCCACTAAGGTGAAGGTCCTTACAGCTTATTGTCTTATCCCGGGTGAGGTGGGGATTTGAGAAGCAAGGTGACTTTGCCAGTTTGAATCCTGGCGTCACAATTGCGTCTCAGCCTATCTGAGTTTTTCCCTAGCTGTGAAGGGAGCTATCATAGTAGAAATGCGACTAATTCCAAACATTGCACAATGGAGAAAGACCAAGTTTTTGCTGCCATGCTGTGCTTCTTCCAGGATTCTGGCGCACTTCCACACCTCCGCAGAGGACTACAGTGTGATTTTCACAGCTGGGAGCACGGCTGCTCTTAAACTGGTAGCAGAGGCCTTCCCGTGGGTGTCCCCAGGCCAGGAGAGCAGCGGGAGTCTGTTCTGTTACCTCACCGACAGCCACACCTCCGTGGTGGGCATGAGGATGGTGGCCAAATCCGTGAACGTCCCTTCCATCCCTGTCAGGCCAGAGGACATGTGGTCGGCGGAGAAACGGGGAGCTGCCGCCAGAGACCCTGACTGCCAGCTTCCTCATCTCTTCTGTTACCCAGCTCAGAGTAACTTTTCTGGAACCAGATACCCTCTGTCCTGGATCGGAGAGGTCCAGTCTGGGCGGACGTGCCCTGTGAGTGCGCCGGGGCAGTGGTTCGTGCTATTGGACGCGGCCTCCTATGTGAGCACCTCATCTTTGGACCTGTCCGTTCACCAGGCCGACTTCATCCCCATCTCCTTCTATAAGATCTTTGGCTTCCCCACCGGCCTGGGCGCTCTGCTGGTGCGTAACCGTGTGGCTCCTCTGCTGAGGAAAACCTACTTTGGAGGAGGCACGGCTGCTGCATACCTTGCAGGAGAAGATTTCTATATCCCAAGACAGTCGGTGGCAGAAAGGTACCTCGCCGTGGGAGTGGCTTGGGCAGAGTTCAGCAAGGCTGGAGTCTGGCCTGTGCCACCTGTAGGATTGTGCAAGGGACCGGGCTGGGACAGTGGGGTCAGAGGAGTGGGCCACAGCTGGCAGGGATGGATGCTGGTGGCAGGGCTCAGCTCTGGGAGGCAGAGGTGGAGGGAGTGTGCCACAGGCTGCTCAGTGAACTCTGCCCTCGTTTGTGGGAGAACAAGGGCCTGCAGATAAGGCCTTGCGCCGAAGAGGTGAAAGGCTCTCAAGAGAGGAAGGAGGGTGGGCTGCTAGGCCTTTGACCAGGTGCTGACAAGAGGTGGCAGCGGCTAAAGCAGTGATGTGAAAGACTTGGAACAAGTGTGCATCCACTTTGATGGCATAGCTGGTTTTCTGCTGCTAGAATCAGCTCAGCTTGGGCCTAGTTAATAAGAGGAACCAATTAAACTAGACTTGTGGGGCACTGTTCATAGCAGTCTCTGTGAACCTATTGTGAGTTACAAAGGATGTCTGAGGGCAGGCAGCTACTTGCCCTCAAATAGTATGTTGGTGCGAAAGTAATTGTGGTTTAAAAGGTTAAACATAATTGCAAAAACTGCAGTTACTTTTGCAACAATCTATTATCATTGGCCTATGCTGGGGTTTGTTGGTATACGTGTTTTTCTCAGGCTGCAGGGCAGGCGATGTGGGTTATGCCCAGGAACTTCCCGGATGACAAGGGTTGGGACCTGTAAGGTGGAATATGTGAGAGGGTGAAAATGGTAGCTGACCCAGGGTTCCACTGGGCCCAATGGTGGGGGATGCCTTGGGGTGGGGGCCGAGAGCTGGTTACCCTGCTGGTACCTGACAAGGCCCAGCACCTGGATGGGAAGGTGGCTCAGCTCCCCCACAGAGCCAGGTGTAGACACAAAGGTCCTGCAGAAAGGGGCCTTGGCAGCAGAGTCATCTGCCAAGTGTGTGGACCCTGAAGCAGGATCAAGCTGGGAGTGAGTGCCGGCTCCGCTGCACACCCGCTGTGGGGACACGGGATGCGACGTGATCTGTGCACCTCGGGTGTTTCCTCTAACGGAGGTCTCTCAAAGGAGATGATGCTTTAGAGCTAATATAGGCGAAGCACCAGGATACATGACAAGGCTATTTGATGCCTCTTGTGTTAGGACTTGTCCGTAGTTGGGGGATGCTGAAACAGGAATGCTGTGCTGAAACCTTTGGAATCCAGTGTGATGATGTAGCATGTAATGCAGTATAACTAAGTGAGAAGAGCATGACAGGCTCCACAGCGTATAAAGGAAACGACAGGCCCAGTTGTGTTGAGCCAGTAGGGCAGCTCCTTGCGGGCACGGTGAGTGGGTGGGGCTGGGCCAGACCGCTTTCCTTTGATTTGGATGGGTTGCTTTGCAGCACGTGCCACACCAAGATTCTCAGAAAGCTGAATGTGTTTATTTTCCAGTAGAAGCCTAATTGTTTTCTTGTGAACTTAAGACTAGAACTCAAAAGATTTAACACCCAACCCAAATGTTCGTTGAACATGTACCTGGACCACGTTCTTAATCTTTTCTAGTTGATAACCCAATGAGATACAACCTTTGATGGAAACGAAAAAACTCCCTTTCCCCCAAGAGCCTATTAATGATCGATGAATAAATAATTGGTAGTGATCAATTAATCACTTAAATCATTCTTGGCTAATGTTTAATTGATTAAAAGTTAATCACTAATTCATTAGTGATTCACCAATCAGTAATTGATTCATTATTGATTCATTATGAATTCTGTCTGTCCAATAATTACCATTAGTTTTATAAAGAAATTAATATTGCAGTAACAATACTTTGAGCAGCTCTTATCCCTAGAGTATGAAAACACAACAGTATTTCCGTTGAAAGCTTCCACTTGTGTCAGGCTGCTGTGTGTCACCATCCTTTATCCCGATGTTTGCTGAAACCGGCTCATTGTCTCCCAGCTTCCCCATCGCACCTGCAGCAGCCAGAGGCATCTTGTCAGAGCCTAGGTCCCTTCCTGTCACTCCTCTCTGCTCAGCGCCCTGGAGCCCATTTTCCCATCCAGGGTGGAACCTCTCTACCTATTTCTCCTACCACTCCCTGCCTTGTCCACTATCTCCTGGCTCCACAGACCTCCTTGCTGTTGGGGGGTGTGCCAGGCTCGGGCCGCTCAGGGCGTTTGCTGCACTCTCTCCCCGGAACGCTGTTCCCCCGGAAACCATGACTTGAACTGTTTCAAAAATGAGCCTTTTCCCTTGCTCCCACCTGGTTTCTGCTCAAATGAGCTCCCTGGGAGAGGACTTCCCTTACCATCTTGTCTAAAGCAGCTGCCAGCCCTCTGACTTATGCATCTTCGTTGCACTTGTCACCACCTGGCTTGTTGCTTATTTGGCTTTTCTCTGCATGTTTGTTGCTTGTTGTTCCTAGTTTCTATGCTCCCAGGAGAATGGAAATGCTGTGAGGGCAGGGATTTTACCTGTTATGTTCACTGCCGCGTCCTTAGCACCTAGGACAGTGCCTGATACACAGTAAGTACATGGACAATCAAGATTTGATGATTATTTTGACTAAGTGAATAATTCTAAAATGCCAGCATAATCAACACTTTTATAATCGGGAAGGGATACATCTGCTGTATTGAGAGCCTCCTAGTTTTTACCAAAGCCTGTGTTTCTACAGACTTTGGAATCATGGACTCTCGTTAAGAACCCTATAGCTACAAGGTTGATCAACACTGAATTGATGCCCTGTCAGTCGTGCTCTCTTGGGGTCAAGGGTGGCATTTTAAGAACCCACAGCACTTGAGGTTTTGTCAAGTTCAAAGTCTTCCTGGGGGCAGCAAAGCATCTCTCTATTTGTTAATGTCTCAAGATGGTGATGATCTTTTAGGGCCTTTTGTCACCACTGCCAGCCCATCCTGAGAAAGCTGCAGAGTGGGTCCGGGGCAGAGGCAGCCTGACGGGTCTTGCTATACAAAACCCTCTGTCCTGTGGGGGAGAGCAATGGTTTGTAAGGCAGCAGAGAGAAGGCATGCACAGATGATGGCTGAGCCTAGAGTTAAAAGCTCATTACCTACCACAAAATGCACATGGAGAAGTTGGCCACAGCTTAATCTTGTTGCCTTCCCCATGGTTACAGGTTTGAAGATGGCACCATCTCTTTCCTTGACGTGATAGCACTGAAACATGGATTTGATGCCCTAGAGAGCCTCACAGGTAGGGGGACGTTTTTCTCCATGTGGAATTTGCTCCTGTTGCCCATGACCTTGAGGGGGGCCTGGCACAGCTAGGATTCAGATGAAAGAGAGTCTGTGTGAGTGATTGGCACATGGCAATTGTACACTGAATGCAGTTGAAACTGATTGGAAAGAACTTCAAAAGGACTTCTGAGGCACGATTAAGAGACTGAGGCTTTTTTTTTTTGGTCAGTTGAAAGAACATTTTAACAGGTAAGAGACATTCCAAATCAGGAGATTAATACTTTCATAGGAGCAGAGGAACTGTCCTGAGTTCCTGCCCTGGGAATGGTTACGGATCCTGACACCTTATTCAGCTGTTACTTTGCTGGATTGCCCTACAGCCCCCCGGGGAAGCTCGATGATAAGCTTACTTTATCCACGAAGCTAGCTTATGCTCAGAGAGGTTAAATGTCTTCCCCAGGGCTAGGGAGCTGGCAATTGGGAGGGCTAGGATTTAAACCCAGGACATATTAACACCTCACCTTGAGCTTCTCACCATTGTTTCTGCCACTGGCCTTTGCAATGATGCACATTTTCCTTCCTGATGAGCGCTTGGGGTGCGTGGACAGATGGGGGCACTCACCACAGGCTGACACACAGACAGATGCCACTTCCCATCATATAGGGCTTGACTTAAAGGTACATGACTGGGAGAACCTCTGTCGGGTGAGTCAGGCATCCACCATCCTGCTGTGCTCCTGGGTGCTCCTTCCAGAGACTGAGCTTCGAGAAATGGGGGAGCACTGCTTGTACCGTCCATACAGAGATGGGATTGTGGTGAATCATGGACGTGGCTTCGTGGTTGGACATTCCTTTCTCTTTCTCTCTCTCTCTCTCTCTCTCTCCCCCACAGTAATGGGACCCTGTAGGTCCTCAGCCTTAGCCCAACTGGGAGCAGAGAGGGTTCATAGGAAGGGAGGGCTCCCCTGACGGTGATGCAGGAAGGCAAAGGGGCATCATCCAGGACACAGAGCACATAAGACAGACACTGAGAAATGAGCACTTTCCCAAGGAAACCGATGAACAAGGTACCCAAACTGCATGTGACAGGGGCTGAGAGGGCCAGAGGCACTTTCGGAAGCAGATTGACAGTATCATTTTCCCCAAAAGCAAAGCCTGATTTTTCCTACTTAATTGCTCTTTTTAAAGAAGATTGTTGTAAAATATATATAACATAAAATGTACCAGTTTAGCAAATTTTTTTTGACATTAAGGAATCGTTGTCAACATTGCTGGGTGTGATAATAAGCAATTTTTAAGTGTACAACTCAGTGGCATTAAGTACGTTCTATGCAACCATCATCATTTTCATCTCCAGGACTTTTTCATCATCCGAAACTGAAACTCTACCCATTAAACAATAACTACCCATTTACCCTCCTTTCAGCCCCTAATGACCTCTATTCTTTCTGTCTCTATAAATTCGTCTATTCTATAAAATAGAATTATGCCTCTTGTATAAGAGACATAATACAATATGTGTCCTTTTTTGTTGTCTTATTTCACTTAGCGTAAGGTGTTTTAAGACCCATCCATGTTGTAGCATGTTAATTGCTTCGTATAATATTAAAATGATTTAAACACTAATACAAACAAACAGCAAAAAATGAGACATTTAAAGACAAAATTGTACATTGTGGCTATCTGCTACCAAAGGGCCTAAATACTTAAGTAATGTTATACATATATATATATATATATATAAAGAGGATGACGAGTGCCTAGGAAACATTCAGCAACGGGAAACTGTTGTCCATTATCAAAGACCTACACCTTTACTCTATGGGCAGTCCTATACAGTATTTACAAGTATTTTAAATCATTAATATTAGGTCCAAGTTTGCCAGGTATAATCTCATTGTTTTAAAAGTGAGTGCAGTTGTTGTTAAGTTATTGATTCTCTTTGCCATCTCATAATTGTTTTCGAGGTGGAATGGAGAATATAACACAGCACACCTTCACCTTGGCTCAGTACACCTACACTGCCCTGTCCTCTCTCCGGTACCCCAACGGAGCCCCGGTGGTGCGGATTTACAGCGACTCTGACTTCAGCAGCCCAGAGGTTCAGGGTCCAATCATCAATTTTAATGTGCTCGACGACAATGGGACCATCATTGGTTATTCCCAGGTGGGTTTTCTTTTCGCCTTGCTGACCTGTTCCTAAGAGAATCACTCTGGTCTGGAACTCTGCAGCCTTTTCCAGTCTGAAATTTGCCGTCAAGTCCCCTTGCAGTAGCTGTTAGGAAGCCCATGCATGGTGACAGAGGCCACTGGCTCTTCGAGACTCTTGTTGACACACAATTCTGACAAACATGGCTACGTAGTTCTTCAGCGCCCTTTATTCAGCCAGAAATGGTCAATTTCAAGTGGGAAGAGACAGGCCGAGTCTCTGACCAGGGAAATGGACAGCTGAGAGCTTGTCAGCAGGGGAAAACACCTACAATAGTGTAGACAGAAAAGCAGTGTAGCGAGAACACCGCGTCTGAGGTCATGTTATGTACAGATGGCTTGGTGGCCCCAGCGATACATGAGACCATATCACAGTGTCACACAAAATCATGGGCTTGTCACCTCTATTTCTTTGCATGTTGCTTAGAACTCAGAACTCTTTTATGACAAGTAGAAACCATGTCCTTGCTATCACAAAAGCCCGTTTTCTGCCATAGTCATGAATGAGTTCAAAGGATTTGGTAGGTTGGTTATAAAATAGTTTCTGCAGATACACCCTGTGTATGTATTGTCTCATGAAAACAGTGCAAATAGTGGTTTTCAGGTTGGGCACTGCTTGAGTCCTTGCCACAGTTGAATAAGACAGTTACTGCCCAGTCCATTGAAAAGTCCAGAATCACACCAAGTGCTCAGACATGGTGGTAGGTGGTCATCAGAAGGGGTGTCACAGACTGGGCATGGGGAGCCCAAAGCCCTTTTCACAACCCAGGTACCTGCAGCTGCTCTGTGAGGAGCAGATTTGATCATCAGATAAGTTTGGAAGATGGTGACCTTCTTCCCTTGAAAGCCACCACCCCCGTATACCTTTGTTAAACCCTGAATTTCTCAAAATCCATTTCTTAAGGAATCAATTTCCCCCCTCTTCTGAATAACCATAATCTTTCTGAGGAATAAACTGAAGAAATATTCTTCAGGGGGAAATGTCGGTTTTCACTGGTGTTTGGGGGCAGCTGCTCTACAACCCCAGGGGGTCTCTTGGGTAGGTTGACTGCATACTCCACAGCCCTTTGGTCACCCACCTGCAGGAGCAGCCCCAACAAACCCGGAAAGAAGCTTGTCATTTAAAATGTTTTTTTGGGGTGTGTGTGGAAAATGCATTAAGGGGAGAAGGTTTGCCTCCTTAAATATGGTATTCTAGGTCATTGGTAAATTAAGTTTCATTCTTGCACCTAAAATGAGTTTGTATTTCCCGAGGAGTATAGAGGACGGCGGACAGGTGACCGTGAAGTGTGCTATGGCAGGTAGAGCGAATTTGCATTTCCCTGGAGATTAGTGACGTCGAGCACCTTTTTAGGTACCTGTCGGTCATTTATAGGTCTCTTTTGGAGAAATGTCTATTCAGGTCTTCTGTCCACTTTTTAATGGAATTGTTTGTTTTACATGTGAGCTCTTCACTTGGAATTTGACCTGAATTTGCTTTTTTCACTTTTCTCAGGTATACGTCTATAACCCAACTGGATAAACTAATTATCAGTAACATGTTATAAATTGTGTTTCATAAACCCATGATAGATCATGGCACTTGATAGCCAACTTGCAGGCTCATATTCTCATTTTGTTGTTAGGAAAGAGACGCCCAAATATTGATCTGGAACTCTCTCCCAGGCAATCAAAGCAAAACTGGACATCTCTAACACTGGTTCCATGTCACGTTAAACCTGCAGGTGGACAAAATGGCCAGTCTTTACAACATCCAAGTGCGAACTGGCTGCTTCTGTAACACTGGGGCCTGCCAGAGGCACCTGGGGATAAGTGACGAGATGGTCAAGAAGCATCTTCAGGTTGGTACCAGACCCTGTGTCCTAAATGCTCGTCAGCAAGATCCAATGGTGGTACCTCCAACTACACTGGAGGCTGGCCACGTGTCTGGGGTGGCGGCTGCTTCATTTCTCTGCGCCCGCCCTGTGGATGTGCAGAGGAAAAGGGTTCAACAAAAATAGAAAAGTCTTCAAGATAGTATCTCTATGAAGTCATTTTTTACTTTGAGGGCAAACATATAAAGATGGAAGAGGGATTTTAACAGGGGGCGAGCTTATGTGGGAATATTCTTATCCATGCAGAGGGCCACTACCTAATTCAGTCCTACCAGAGTAAAATCTCCAAGGTAGTGTTAGCTTGTCGCTGGGCTAGGTGAGGAGAGGAACCCCTCCAGGGGGCATTCTGCATCTGTCAGAATCCCCTCCTTCCCTGTCTCCCTCCAGGCAGAGGTTTTTCACTTCAGGGTACAGCCTGTTTTGAACTATTTCATAAGAATAGTTTGAGTGGCAAACAGCCCTTATTTATTTTGGAATAGTTTTGTAACTTGAGTTTCTTTGGTTGCCACTAACTGTTGTATGTACTAGATCCCAACCAACCATGAACTGGGTTTTATTAAAAAGAGAGAGAGGGAAGCTCAGAACACAAACAAATGAAGTTCCGGGTATAATATTTGATCCTGTGGAATGCCCTGGCCGCCTCTGTGTGTGACTGACCTGGGCTCAGCACCGGGGGAGGAAGGTGTCCGGGACAGTGATCAACAGCAGCAGCCAGGCTTAGGGACCTCCTGCTTTTCTCTCCCCACCTCCCAGCAGGAGCTTTCATGCTGCCTTTGCTCTTTGTAGTGGCCTCAGGCTGGTCGTTCCTGGGGGCAAGCATCTCTTTCTTGGCCTCTTGTCAAAGGGCGGCTCTCAGGGGTGCAGGCCTCCCTTTGGTTCTGAGCGGTTACAGGAAGTGGCCAGCAGGTGTTTCTCCCACCTCGGCTCTGGGAAGACCAAAAGGTTGACCCCTCAGTGTTTCTAAAACTTTGGTCCGTCTTTGATACCTCTGTGAGTTGGCTCTGTGTGCAGCTATCAGTAAATACTTCTTTTAAACTCTTTTTTTTTTTTTTCTTTTTTTTTTTAAGGAGGGCGCGGCTCACAATGGCCCATGCGGGGATCCAACTGGCAACATTGGTGTTATCAGCACCACGCTTTAACCAACTGAGCTAACTGGCCCCCCCTCTTTTAAACTCTTGAATGACTCCTTGAGATTGGTGTTGACCCCAGTTTACATAAGCAAAGTGAGATCTAGAAAGTGAGCCCCTGTGCTTGTGAGCTATGTCTTTTTTTTTTTTTTTAATTTATTGGGGTGACAATTGTTAGTAAAATTACATAGATTTCAGGTGTACAATTCTGTATTACATCATCTATAAATCCCATTGTGTGTTCACCATCTAGAGTCAGTTCTCCTTCCATCACCATGTATTTGATCCCCCTTACCCTCATCTCCCACCCCCCACCCCCTATGGAGCTATGTCTTAGGCACACCCCACATATTATCGCTGCAGTTCTATTTTCTGGGTCAATTTTGTTTCATAAAATGAAGAAAATTTGTTTTACAAATGTTTCCAATAGGCCCATGAGAAATGAGTCACTCTGGCTGATTTATTTCCCTTTTCTTCTAGGCTGGTCATGTCTGTGGAGATGACGTGGACCTCATAGATGGGCAGCCTACGGGATCGGTGAGGATTTCATTTGGATACATGTCTACACTTCAGGATGCCCAAGCCTTTCTCAGGTTCATCATAGCAACCCGACTGCGCCCGTCAAGTGGCCAGGCTATCCCTCAGGCCGCTCCCGGGGAGGCTGGAGCCCCACTGGCAGAGAGTGAGGCTCAGAACGCTGTGACTGCCACCGTGAGCAGATGTAGGCCCTCCTCTCAGGAAGATACTCGCACAGACTCCAGGGTTTGGAGTGACTTGCTCACAGCTATGGATGCTGTGGGTTTGTGCCCACCTGTGCTGGAGGCCAACAGGATGCAGCAGACGCCTTCAGAGAAAGCTACCGGCATCCTGAATGGAGGCGTTGGGCCACATGTCATCACCAACCTTTACCTCTACCCCATCAAATCCTGTGCTGCGTTTGAGGTAAGGGTTTTAATGGCAGCACAGACACTGCCTTTTGGTTTGTTTGTTTATTTTATGTTATTTTTTGACACAGTGAAAGAAAACGTACAGAAAGTGAAGAAAAGCATGCAGAAAATCCCACTCATATTCAGAGTATTGTGATTTAAGAAGAGCTATTCTCGTTCTGCCTTTCTTGGTTTGGGCTGACTTTCTAACATGGCTCTGTTTGTGGGGACCCCTGAGAGGACCCTGTTTCTGAGCGGTAAACACCTAGTTACTGTTAATGATGGATGTAACTTTCACTGAATGCATGGGTTGGCTCCCTGCTGACACATTTTCTATGCTTTTTTCATATGATTCTTAAAACAGTTGTACAAGGTACATGGTAATATCATCCCCATTTTATAGATATAGAGCCTGAGAGCTACTCAATTTAAGGTTTTTACCCAGGTTACCTGCTGATAAGTGATAGAACAAGAATTTGAACCCAGGTCTGCTGACTCCTTGGGTGCTCTTACGTGACTTGTTCTGCTCAGCCCTCCCCATGGAAGTAAACTACGTTATACTTTAAAATATGCTCGCCTGGTAATCGCCCAAGCTGGGAGGCTGGAGCGTCTTCCTTGGCTGGCCAGCCAGCCCTGACACCACCTGCTGTGGCCAACCTGAGGCTATCTTTCTATAATCAGTCTATCCCAAGTCCCAGTCAAATATCCCAGACTCCTAAACCTTTTGGATGACAGGCTCCCTGGCTCCTGGTTGGACATACCACGGTCAGGACTGTTTATTACCTGCATTTCAGGGTGGTCCCATGGGAGCCTGTCCTCCAGTCTGAGGCCATAAACAAGCAAGTTCACCTCCACTTCCAAATGGAGGCAGGTGAGGTGTCCATGTTTCCCGTGTATATTAGGACTCTGTTTTCACAGATAGGTCATATTCCATAGGACAGCCACATTGCTTAGGTAGCATGGGCAGGAATTAGTGTCCCATTTTACAGATAAGGATACTGAGGCTCAGTAAGGTTTCATATTTTGCTAAAGGTCTTTCATCCATCTGCACATTCAAAAACTATATACTGAACACGTGTTACCTACCAGGCCAGAACCTGTTATACAATGATGAACAAAAGAGAAGGGAGGGCAGTGTTTCAGAGGCAAACAGCTACAAGACCAAACACTACCCAAGTGAATGGAATCACACTGCTGATAAGTGCCAAGAAGGCAAAAGGTGGGGTATGCTGGAGAGAATTCCGATGGGTGGCTGTCTTAGTCCATTTGGGCTGCTATAGCGAAGTACCACCAATTGGGTGGCTTATAAATAACAGAAATTATTTTTAACACTTCTAGAGGCTGGAAGTCCAAGATCAAGGCACTGGCAGATTGTGTCTAGTGAGGGCTCACTTTCTGTTTCATAGATGCTTGTCTTCCTGCTGTGTCCTCACATGGAGGTAGAGGCAAGGGAGCTCTCTGAGGTCTCTTTTATGAGAACATTAATCCCATTCATGAGGGCTCCACCCTCATGACCTACTAACCTCCCAAAGGTCCCACCTCCTAATAACCTCACACTGGAGGTTAGGATTTTAACATGAAATTTGGAGGACGCAAACATTTAGTCCATTGCAGTGGGATACTTAGATTATATTTGGAGGGGTAGGAAAGGCTTCTTGAGGAAGGGACATTTAATCTGAAGACCTGGGAGTCAGGCACACAGAGAGGGGGAAGAGCATTCCAGGCAGAGGGAACAGCATGTGAGGAGACCCTGAGGTGAGAAAGAGCCTGGTACATTGGAAAAACTGAAAGAAAGTCATGTGGCCAAAGAGTGGGGAGTGGGGAAGAGGCTGAGTGTTATGACATGTGGTAAGCAGGGACTAGATTACATAGCGCTACATCGTTTAGTGATTTTAGTCTAAGTGGAATTAGTCTAAGCTTAAAGGGGTTTCAGCAAGGGAGTTACTTGGTCTCATTTTTGTTTTAGAAAGCTCTTACCAGCTGCTGAGTAGAGACTGTCTTATGGGAGAGTGAGGGAGGAAACAGAGATCAGCTAGGAGACATGACAATAGTCCAGGCAAGAGATGATAGTAGATTATATTAAAGCCACAATTACTTGTTGGCAAGGGCCCCAGGGGCTATTCTAGACTTTGCAGGCTGTGCAGTCTCTGTTGTGACTAGTCAGCTCTGCCCGTTGTAGCATGAAAGCAGTCACAGACTATACATTACGAATGAGCACACATGTGGTTCAACAAAGCTCTATAAAAACAGTCAGTGGGTTGGATGTGGTCTGTGGGCCACAGTTTGCTGAAACCCTGGACTGAAGTGGCAGCTGAGGTGGAGAGAAATAAAAAATATCGAAATATTGTGTTAATAGCGTCAATGGGATGGAGGTGGGGTGTGAGGGTGAAGAAGGAGCATAGAAGGACTGGAGCTGCTGGGACTATAGCGATGTTGCTGATGAAGTGGAGAAGGCTGGGGGAGGGGCGGGCCTGAGGGAGAACTGGAGGTCAGCGTTGCACAGGGAAGTCCGAGGTGCCTGTGGATGTGTGAGTCTGACACTCAGAGGGGAGGGCTGGGCTGGAGCGAGAGATGGGGAGACCTCAGCGTTTGGAGCTACTTGTCTGGGGAATGGGTGATATGAAACAGGGAGAGGGTGCGTAGAGAAGAAAGGGCCTCAACTGAGCCCCAAGTTGCCCTAATATTGGCCAGTTGGGGGAGAGGAGGAGCAGGCAGAGGAGACTGAGAGGAGCAGCTGTGGGAGAGGAGAGGAGTCAGTGTGCCCGGAAGTAGGTGGGAGGGTCAGGTGTCTACATGCTGCTGAGGAAGGAGAAGAGGCCATTGTCTCTGGCATCGTCTGACCGCTGGACCACGGTGCTACTGACGAATGGGAATTGAGACCCGGATGCCAGCCTGAGTTGACCAGGACGAGGGCCTGACGCATGCTCTGAGGCCCATGATCTTTGGCCAAATCACAGACATCAGAAGGGTCCACTAATACTTGTCTTAGCTGCTTCCCTCAGACCAGGAGAGGAGAATTGTGGGTACAGTGGCCCTCATCTTAAGGCAGGGACATCCCCTGTGTGGGTCCAGGAGGGGCCGCCTACAGATCCACAGTGCTGGACAGTTTTGAGGAGTACTGGTCAGGTATTTTTGGAATGTTCCTCCGTTTGGGTTTGTCTGATGTCTTTCTCATGACTACAGTGGAGTTAAGGGAATCCCTCCCGCCCCCCCAGGAGGACCACAGAGGTGAGGTGCTATTCTCATCATGTGGTATCAGGGTCTGTACTGTCAACATGACTTATCACTGTTGATGTAAACCTCAGGCACCAGGCTGAGCTAGTGTTTGCCAGCTTTCTTCCCTGTAAAATCTCCTCTCCACCCCATTTCCATACTGCGCTCTTTGGAAGCAAGTCACTAAGTGTAGCCCAAATTCAAAGGGCAGGGAGTTATGCTCCACCTTTTTGAGGGAGGAGCATCTGTGCGATTATTTTGGGATTCTTCTATATGAGAGAGTCTTGATATAAGACTTTCCTTATTTATTTATTCATTCATTCATTTATATCAGTATGAGCTCATGGATATTTATTTTATATTTTGGGTTATAATCAAATACTACATTATTATTATTATTATTCAAGTTGTTCTGGTTTTGGCCATCGGACACACTTTCAGTTGACTCCTGCATCCCTTTGACATTTTGTTTTTTGAGTATTTCCTTAGTTTTCTAGCAGTGCAAGGTGCCCCTGGCTTCTCATGTCTATTTCTTGCCCCATCCCTAGAATCAACTATTTCTCCAAGGAGTTCTGGTTCTTTTTGTTGGAGAATGGCATCAGAATGTAAGATCTGAGCCCTGGATGTAATTTGTGTTTTAATTTTGTGGAAATGTGAAGAATTCAGGGAAACATGCACACTTAAAGTGGATCAACTCAGTGACCAGTGCAGTGTAGCCACAGGTTGTGCAAGAAATATGTCTGTAGGAGCAGGATCTGCCTGTTCCGGCATCACCGCTGTGCAGACATACGGAAAGCAAGAGTGAGGGAGACTGTGGGGAGGGGAGACGGGGGAGAAGGGGACTTACTTTTCACATACACCCTTGTTCTCTCTGAATGTTGTACCATGAACATGCATCACCCCCTTAAAAGAACAGGTTGAGGTGGAGAAAGGTTGAAAGTGGATCTGTAGGGTGAGTGGAAGATATCTAGGTCCAACACAGACTCCTTGGCATTGTTTTCTTGTTTTCCTTCCTTCTCTGCCTCCCTTCCTTCCTTCAAGAGTATGTGCTGCATTCCTCAAGTTCAGCTGTATTTGTGCAGCCACTGTGCAGTAATGTGAAGATCATTTCTGAGCAGCCCTGGCCTAAAATGTGCTTCCCTTTTTGTTTAGGTGACCAGGTGGCCTGTAGGAAATCAAGGGCTGCTATACGACCGTAGCTGGATGGTTGTGAATCACAACGGCATTTGCCTGAGTCAGAAGCAAGAGCCCCGGCTCTGCCTGATCCAGCCCTTCATCGACCTACAGCAAAGGATCATGGTCATCAAAGCCACAGGTGTGAAAACTGGGTGCATTTTCACAACGTGGCTGTCAAGAGTAGCTTTTATACTCGTCTGAAAGCAAAATAATGGCTTTCCCAAATATTAAAATAACCCTAAAGTCAGTGAAATGATATCTAGAAGAGACAACAAAAAGTTTGTTCCGCTTGTTGTTATGGGAATTTTCTGGAAAGAGGTAAAGATCCGACGGTCGAATCAGAAAGGAAAGAGGTATCACTTTGAAATTATATGATATCCTTTTCACTTATATTCCTTTTGTTTCCTTCACTCATCGTAACATGTACTATAAACTTTACTTCTTCTATGCGGAGTTTTAGTATAAATTATCCAATGTGTATGGAAGTGTAGTCTAGCTCTGTCCAGTGGAACTTTTTGTCATGATGGAAATGTTCGCTATTTACATTGTCCAGTTTGGTCGTTACCAGTCACATGTGGCCACTGAGCACTTGAAATGTGGCTAGTGGAACTCGGAAACTGAATTTTAAATTTTATTTAACTTTAATTAATTTAAATTTGCTACATGTCGTGAGTGGCTACAGTGATGGACAGCACAGGTGTAGAGAAGAACATAATACACAATTACAGCGCTGAATTTTAGCAAATCTTGGCATCTGGCCACATTTGCGTCAGATTCCCCCTCCCCCTCTCCTCCTACCCACCTTCCTCTTCCCTGTCCTCTTCTTCCTCCTCCCTTTAAGAAATGAAACAACATTGCAGATGTAGCTGAAATTCCCTGTGTACTCCTCCCTGGTCTCACTCCTCCTCCTCCCACACCCCACATACCATGTATCGAATTTTCCATTTGTAGCTTTACTTTTGTGATACATCACGTTTCCATACATTCACAATTATGTTTTTTTTGGCTGTGGATGTTCCGTTCTGTTCCAGTGGTTTAGTTTGCTTTGAACCAACAGGTCAGGGTTATTATTAGAGCTATAGAACAAGTCTTGATATCTGGTAGGGCACGTCCTGCCTCATTCTTCCACATGGCCTTGGCTATTCTTTCCCATTTCCCTGTGTGAATTTAACACACGCACAGTGTAGGCATTCCCACAATCAAGATACAAAACAGTTCCATCACCCCCGAAAACTCCTTCATGCTCTCCCTTTGTGGTCTCTCTGCCCCACACCCTTAACACCTGACAATCAGATCTGTTCTCTTTTACTACAGTTGTATTGTTTTGAGAATGTTATATAAATAGAATCATACAATATATGCTTTTTTGAGATTGGTTTCTTTCACTCGGCATGCTGCCTTTGAGATCCATCTAAGTTATTGCATGTGTCAGTAGTTCATTCCTTTTTATTGCTGAGTAGTGCTCTACTATATGGATATACCGGGATGTGTTTATCTATTTATCTGTTGATGGGCATTTTGGTTGTTTCTAGTTTTGAGCAATTATAGATAGAGCTGCTATAAACATTCATGTTTAGGTTTTTGGGTGAACAGAAGTTTTCATTTCTCTCGAAAAAATACTTAGGAATGGATTGCTGGCTCATATGGTAAGTGTATGTTTACCTTTAAAAGAAACTGCCAAACCATTCTCTAGAATGACTGTACCATTTTGCTATTTTTCTATATACTTGCTGATTTTTTCTAACTACTAGTTCTGTTGATTACTGAGAGAGGAGTGTTGAAATTGTGGATTTATCTGTTTTTCCTAAAGTTGTTAGTTTTTGCTTCACTTAGTATTATTATGTCATCTTGTTCAGTTCTCTTTTTAAGTAATATCTGTCTTTATACATGGTAATTTTCTGTGTTTCTTTTTTGTGAAGTATGAAATTCTTTGTCTAATATTAATGTAGCCATTCAGCTCTCTTTTGATTAGTGTTTGCAGGGTATATTGTTTTCTACTCTTTTATTTATTTCTTCTAGCTTTATTGGTACTTATTTAACATACCATAAAACGTATCTATTTGAAGTAGTATACAGTTCAGTGGCTTTTTTGGTATATTCACAAGGTTGTACAACCATCACCACAGTCAATCTTACCCGAAAGGGAACCCTGAAAGGGAAATACCGTATCCATTAATAGTCACTCCCCATTTCTAACCTCATGCCCATGCCCTGGCAACCACTAATCTTCTTTTTTGTTTCTATGGATTTATCTATTCTGGATGTTTTATATAAATGGAATCATACAATAAGTAACTGGCTCTTTTCACTCAGCATAATGTTTTCAAGGGTCATTCATATTGTTGAATAATATTCCAATGAATGGACATACCATTTTTTTTAATCCTCTGTCAGTTGAAGGATATTTAGATTGTTTCTACTTTCTGGCTATTATGAATAATGCTGAATATTTGTGTACAAATTATCTTGGATATATACCGTAATTTGCCATGTATAATGTGCACTTTTTTGCCCAAATTTGTGAGGGAAAAATAAGGATGCGTGTTGTACATGGGTAGTATTAATTCCATATCTATATAAATGTTTTGAATTCTTTTATTTATGCTTATGAGTTAAAAGTGTAACTCTAGAAATCAATAATTATATCCATAAGCAAAATAATACTCTGGACTATGATAGTCGGTTTTGTTGAACTGAGGACGAACTTGTAACAATGAAGAGTTCTTGGCCTTCTATGATGCGTAAATATCATAAATTAGTTACCGGTACATAAGATTTCTTGTACCTTGTATCTGTTCTTGTGTTCTGTAATTATTTGTTACATAAAATTTCTTGTACCATAATATGTTAAAAAATAAATGCTAAAATTCCTTTATAATACAAAAAACAAGTACCTAAATGTAAACAAGTAAAAATTTGCATTAAAAAATTAAAACAAAAGATTTTTTTCCCTGGAGTTTGGGCCAAAAATGTGCATGCATTTATACATGCAAAATATGGTACCTAGGAGTGGATTTGCTAGGTCATGTGGGAACTCTATTTTTAACATTTCCAAAGTGGCTGCATCAACATTACATTCCCACCAACAATGTATGAAGGTTTCAATTTCTCCACACCCTGTTCAACACTTGTTATTTTCTGTTATTGTTTTTTAATAGTCATCCTGGTGGGTATGTAGTGGTACCTCAAGTGGCTTTGATTTGCATTTCCCTAACTGATGTTGGCTATCTTTTCATGTGTTTATCAGCCATTTGTGTATCTTCTTCAGAAAAACATCTATTCAAGTTCTTTGCTTATTTATTTTTGAATTATTGAGTTGTGGGAGTTCTTTATACATATAATCTTGATGCAAATCCCTGTTCAGATCTATGATTTTCAAATATTTTCTCCCATTTTGTGTGTTGTCTTTTCATCTTCGCCACAGCTCCATTTTACTTTTAATCTGCCTGTATCATTATATTTGAAGTGAGTGGCTTGTATCCAGCCGATAGTTGGCTGATGCTGTTTTTTTTTATCCATTTGGACAATCGCTGTATTTCATTGGTGTGTCCCGTTGGGATTTTGATTGCAAAATCACATATTCTGCAATTATATATTTGTAATGATATTTTGATTGTAATGTCATATATTCATTTCAGGAGAATTTATGTCATGTAATATTGAGTCTTTTACGTGTAAATAGTATCTCTCTTCATTTAAGGCTTCTTTAATTACTCCAAAATTTTAATAATATTTTCCAGAAAATTTTTCACATTTTTTGGTTATATAATAGCTTATTGGAGCATATTGAATACTATTTTTTCTATTAAATGTTTTAATTGGTTATTAATACCATATAGTAACACTACTGATTTTTGTATATCAATGTTATACACAGTACTTCTGAGTTCCTGTTAGTTTTATTAGTTGGTCTGAAGATTTTCTTGCATGTTCTATGTAAATAGGCACATCATCCTCTAACAATGATAGTTTATCGTCCTTTGTAATTTTTATTTCTTTTTTCTTTTTCTTACTTTTTTGGTTAGGCCTTCTCATATAATCTTGGAGCTGTGATGGAAGATATCCTTTTTTAGTACTGCTTTGAATTGAATGCTTCTAATGTCTCAAAAATAAGAATGATGTTTACTGTGGGTATGTGATTGATTTATCAGGCTAAAGTAGTTCTTTTCTTATTTAGCCAAAAGTTTTATGACTAATAGTCAATTCTTATTGAATGCTTTTTCTGCATCTGTTGGTTATCATATTTTTCTTTTATTCGCGTGATGTCTTATATCAGTAGATTGTCTAGGACTGAGCAATTCTTGCACTCCTGGGGGAAGGGACCACTACTTGGCAATGATTTTTTGATACACTTGGTTTGCTGATATTTCGATACTAGCTTTGTAACTATTTTTATTAGTGAGATTGATATGTCACCTTCTTTTATTGTACTTTTTTTGTTCAAGTTCAGGTACCCAGGATATTAACATCCAAAAAGAGTTGAGTGGATTACTCCACTTTCTATTCCCTGAAGGATACAAATATATATCATGACTACGTAGGGTTTACTCCAGAATGTAAGGAAAGGAAGAGAGAAAAAACACTCAAATATCTTCTACTCTAAATTAACAGCACTTTTTGAGGTGGTGTGGTGTCTTCCACATGTATCAGATATTCTGCTCACTTATGGGGGCTTCTGGCATTACGGGTGGTGTAAGACTATCCTTTGGCAACGGATGACAGGACAAACTAAATAAACAATAAAACAAAGCGTTATACTGAATAATAAACAATAAAACAAAGCATTAGAATATGGTTTTGTGTGTGGGACTTGTCACGTTCAGAGATTTTAGGCATCTTGAGTCCAGAGGTCAGGCTCTTTTATTTCTCTGTATCTCTGAGCTGAGCACGGGGCAGTACGTATAGAATGAATTCAGTCCCCATGCGCTGTGTTGGGGGCCCCTTGCGTTCAATGCATGTAGGGACCGCAGATTTTGTTGACTTAACAAGAGGCCTGTGATAACCTTTATAAGGCATCTGAGGGCCATATTGATGATTTTATGTGACTTAATGCAGAATGATTTCTGCAGAGTCTCAGGTGAGGGTAGAAGGAGGCTGAGCACAGGCCTCCTGCCGGCTGCCCAAGTGTGCATTTGTACCCTGGCACTTTTCTCCATGCTGTCCCCCCGGCTGTGGTTACTTCCTCATGACCAGTGTTCCAAGCTCACTTTACTCTCCCCGATGGGTGCGTGCACACCCTTTTGACATGGCAGCATCTATAATCACTCAGTACAGCACCTGCCTTCTCCTACCCTCTGGAGCATTCTGGATTGGTTTCTCTGCTCGCATTACCCATGTGGGGAAAGGAGTATGGAACTGGCCATGCATGTATCAGATGTGGACAAGCCCGGGACACAGTTCACGGAATATCTGTTACACAGATTGTCACTGCTCTGTCTTTGTGGTGGTGAAGAGCCCGTTGTGTGGGGCACACGCCCGGGCAGCAGGCATGATCGGAAGCTTGTGAGTACGAGGGCACGTACCAGTTTGCTGTGCGTGGTGAAGCAGGCCCGGGATGAGCAGGAATGCAGATGTGCATAACTGAGGGACAGGCTGGGTCCTGCTGCCAGGCAGTGTGACTGGCACAGGTGGACCACACAGGAAGAGGTCCTGTTTCTTTTCGCTACAGAGTAGGGGCTGCCACAAATCCTACCCAGGTGTCTTCGCTTCATGCCCTTTCCCTACACTTTGAGTGACTCATGAAGGATGAGAAGCAGTGCTGAGTAGCAGAGGGCCTCAGCAGTTCCAGCCTTTATGAAAGATCTTTCATTCCTTAATGGCATTGGCTCTGTTTCTTTTAGTTTCATCCACATATTTCACTCTAATTTTATTTAAAGAATGAATGCCACTTTAGCTGAGTGGTGAGTACATGGGTGTTAATTATTATTTTTAAACTGTTACATGCATATATTATATATTCCTTTATATGTGTGATGTATGTATAATAATAATAATAATAATAATAATAATAATAATAATAGAAGAATAGCTTCCCAACCCCACTTTTGGAGATAATGACGATTGGTGCAGGAATCGAATTTGATGCTGACTCCTAGAGGCTACTGAGTATTGATGCTTTGCTGATACCTTTATAGAATGAGCCTTCATACCGTGTTTCCCTGAAAATAAGACCTAGCTAGACAATTAGCTCTAAAGCGTCCTTTGGAGCAAAAATTAATATAAGACCCAGTCTTATTTTACTATAATATAAGATTGGATATAATATAATATAATATAATATAATATAATATAATATAATATGATATAATATAATACTTGGTCTTATGTTAATTTTTGCTCCAAAAGATGCATTAGAGCTGATTGTCCGGCTAGGTCTTATTTTCGGGGAAACACAATACCTGCCTGTCTATTTCTAAAGTAGTTTAGGTACCTTGGAGATCAATGACCTTGGAATGTGGAGTCATCCAGAGGTTGATAAAACTTTCAAAAGAATTTATAGTGTCCAGGGACGATGGATGTGACTGCCCCAGTGCAGGGTCTCCCACGGGAAAGCTGCTCAGTGCACACACTGTTGTACCGCTCATGCTGAAAAGAATCTCTGTGTAACAAACTGATTTCCAAGACCAAGCCACTTATTTGATTCAACCAATTTCCTGGGTCATTACAGTTCTTGTATATTTCATGATAATGGATTTTTACTTACATAGTTGTTATTTTTGCATGATGATAATTGTCTCTAACCTTTGCTCATCAGGGATGGACCCTATAGAGGTGCCTCTTGAAAATGGTGAGCAGGCTCCGATTTGCCAAAGCAAGGTCTGTGCAGACAGGTAAGACTGGGCAGCAGGTGCAAATCTCGGGTGCATCTGCAGGGTGACACCGAGAGAGCAGAGTCCTCTGCTCCCCATCCAGTCTGCTGCTGCTCCCCACTTGCTCCACTAGCACCTTGCTGTTCTTGCACACTCCCTCCTCAAGACTTTGCACTCACTGTTCCCTCTGCTTGGAATGCTGTTCCCCTATTTATACCTCTACAGGGCTCGCTCCCTCACCTCTGTCAGTCTCACTTCTATTGGGTCTCTGCTGAAAAGCCCCCTTCTCAGAGGGGTCACCTGACCGCTCACAGATATCAGCCCCTCCCTCTCTGCTTGCCTTGTTAGATTCTTCTCCTTCACACTTACTGCTTTCCCAACCTTTATCTTGAGTCTCTCCGGCTAGAACACTAGAACACAGACTTGAGAGAGCAGGACTCAGGATGCCTTGCTCCCTGCGGAGCCTGGCGCACTGTGGTGTGGAGGAGCTGGCATGAAGTGGGGAACAGTTTGGAGAAGGCGTGTGGAGCTCAGGTGGGGTGACCACAGTGGGAGAGGTGAGGAAAGGGACTTGATTCACATTTTGAAGACTGGCTCCTGGGTGTAACCTAGTTGGAAGGGGGTCAGGGTACATGTTATATGACCAAATGAGCACCTGTGTGAGTAACACAGAGGAGACTAGATGGAGGCTTGAACCAGGGTCAGGGAGCAAATCAGGTGGGAGTGAGATGTATGTTCTGGAGGTAGACTCATATGAACTAGCTCATGGATTGGATGTGGAGGCTGAGGGTGAAGGGGGTGTCTTGATGTCCCTCAGGTTGTATAATTTTCGGGTTATAACTCATAAATTAAATTCCATATAATTGTAGGTTATTGATAAATTCTATGATAAATTACCTGTAAAATTCTAGGAAACATAGAAAGTGAGGTTGAATGTCATAGCATTTCTATTTTATTTCTTGATTGTGAATGCTTATAAATCTATTTATTGAGTATATCAAATGCCTGTATCCTTTTTTTTTTTTTTGCAAGCAAAAAAATATTCATTTATTTTGTATTCTCTCTTTTTCTCTCATTTTTTTTAAATTTATTGGGGTGACAATTGTTAGCAAAATTACATAGATTTCAGGTGTACAATTCTGTATTACATCATCTATAAATCCCATTGTATGTTCACCACCCCCTGTATCCTTTTTTATCTAAACCAATCCTGGACCCAAAAACACGTGGAATGCAAATTTTCTCATTGTGGGAACCAGCCCATCTAATACCCCAACCAATTTACCCCCTAAATACTAAAATAGTTAACTGGTAACAGTTCAGTAAGGATTTATAGACAGTAGAAGGCTCTGAAAATGCGAATTGCCTATTAGTTAACACAATAGGCTTATTATAGCAGGTAGCTTTGTGCTCAGTAGATGGTGATACTGCATAGCATGGAATCAGATTACATGTTCTTCTGCACTGACTCATGCTATCATGTCAGTCATGAATGATATGTTAGAAATATGTTAGATACTAAAGCTACATCTAAATTGGGCTCAAGTTGTTAGGGCCGCTGGGTCTCTCTGGGGTGATGGAGGGCTATATCCTCCCTCATAATGGAGCATCGTGTGCACTGGGTCACCCAGGAGGCGAAGCGTTGAGCACACTATGCATCCTTTTGTCTGTGCTTGTGCCGATAAGCATTCATTGCAGCACATCAAATTATGGCATTGAATTTCAGGTAAACATTTTTGCATGTCACTATTGCACACCTTCTCATAAAGAGAAATATAGCCATTTAGGAATGCCTGCAGTTACTTATCAGGCTTGTCCCTGCTTGTACATTCCATTTAGCTTCCTTTGAGAGAGATCCCGTATTCTTGTTAACAAAGCTTTTCAGATAGCTAGAGGTTAGGTTTCTTATGCTCGGAACCATGAATACTTACTAATATGAAAATGGAGTTTGGTGCAGTCTCTCTCAAAGCACCATAGAGAATGTGCTACAAAGTGAGGTTTCCTTCTTCTGTTCCATTTCCAGCAAAGAAAGGCAACTATTTTTCCCAGTAAAAATTAAGGATAAGGTAGGTTTTAAATCATATCTATCTTATAATCCCAGTGTAAGATATTAACAATTTTGCATTATAAATTCTGGTGATGTGCAGATTAAAAATTTTAAATTCTATTTAAAAACTCGAGACGATTGCAGATTTAAAAAAAACAAACCCAGATCAATAAATGTACTTATATTGGGAATTTATAGGCATAGTGTTCTTTCCACAAACCAAACACATCAGTCCATGTGTTCTGGCTGAGAAAGAAAATATTACAGTCAGGTTCCATCGTGAAAAACCAAGACGGGTCTGGGTTCAAGGGCTTCTGAAAGCAAGATAATGCTCTGGAAAGGCTATAATTCCCAGGTTTGTAGTTCGTAGTGGCTATAATTAATATAAGCAAGGTCTTTCAAGAGGAACTTCTAAAGTTTTAAAATCTGATCTGAAAGCTTTGCACAAGCCCCAGATCTCAGGTCTTCTGTGCCTTGGAAATATCCCTGCAGCTTCCTAAGCATACCTGTCACTTTTAGGCTTCCTTCCATCGGAGGGCCATATTATATTATATTACTTATGTTATATATCATATATCATATTATATATCTAACTTTCTGCCATTTTGATCATTACTTAAAGAAATACTATGTTGCATTCACCATTCTCTCTCTCTCTTTTTTTTTTTTTTTTTTTTTTGTCAGGGTAAATACTTATGACTGTGGAGAAAAAATTTCCAGCTGGTTGTCAAAGTTTTTGGGCCGTCCATGTCATTTGATCAAACAAAGTTCAGACTTTCAAAGGAATGCGAAGAAGAAACACGGCAAAGGTATCACATTTCAGATTGGTTCTTAGGGGTCAAGAACTCGGGCTTACCTTTTCATACATCACAATCAGCCCGTGAAGTGGAGTTACAGGGCAGCTTGCTCACGTACAGAAAGTGGGGGTGGTCATCCTTCGGCAGAAAGGTGCCTCGGTGGTTCTAGGTCAGCAGGACCCATGAGTGGTCCCCAGGAGAACCCTGAGAGGCTGAGACGGTTTCTAGTCTTGGCTGTATCTCCAAAAGGTTGTGAGACCTTGGCAAATCCTTGAGCCTCATGATGCCTCAACTCCTGTAGACCTCAACTACTTAGACTTTAAAAAGTTTTGATAATTTTCCTGCCATAAGCTGTTTCTAGGATGAAGTGCGACAGCAGAGAAGAAAGTACTTTGTAAGTGAACAGTGCCACAGGGGAAGGAGAGATCCTTTACAGGTGCTGCTCCAATGCCATCTTCTCAGGGAAGCTTTGCCTGATGGCCTCCTTTAAACCAGAGCCCCTATCTAACCTGCCCCAGCTCCCTTCCCTGTTTTCTTTTCTCTGAGGCACTTCTCACAGTCTATAGGTCATGCATCTTAGTTATTCTGCGTATGCCCTGACTTCCCACTGCTAGATCATAAGCTCTGTGAGGGTGAGGACTTTTGTCTGCTTTGTTTGTGCTGCATCCCCAGTACTTAGAACAGCACCTGGCACATAGTAGTTGCTCAGTGAATACTAGATGAATGAAGGCACAGATCATTGCTACATTACTGGTTTGTGCAGGGATGACATGGCTTAGTGATTACCTCTCAGGAGAGACTGGCTTGTAAATCCAAATAGCATTCTGACCATACAGGGACCAGTTACGGGGTCTTGGGACTTGCACAGGTGAACCTGTGGATCCCTGAAAATGTATGATAGAGAGAGGAGTCAAAGAATGTAATCTACTTAGACTTTTACAAGTTTTAACAATTTTTCATGTCATGAGATGTTAAACAATTTGAGTCACTATGTGATGGAAAGGGGAATAAACTTATACTCATTTTATTGAGGGGGAGAGCTGGTGGTGTTTGGGCATGGATAAACTCAGAGATGTGATTAAAGGGGAGAGAGACATGGGCTTTTCCATGAGTAGAGACATGCAAGGAGTGGGATTCATCAGGCCCTGTGCTACCTTATAAATGATGTGATCAAATAAGTTCCAATCATTCCCAGCACCTTCTGTCTACCTGGGGCACAGCTGGGTCCTCCGTAGGCTGGCTGAGATTGTCAAGCAATGGTCATGGTCCTTCACATCTCAGTTTAGTGGCAATGACTCACCAGCAGACAGTGACACTACAACATAAAGGATGTAATAAAGGTCTGTGGAAAGGGCATGGGTGTGGGGGAGGCATTCTCTACACCTGGAGTGAGTCATGGAGGGCTTTAGGGAACAGAGAAGAGTCAAAGGATGTAATCTGCTTAGCCTTTTACAAGTTTTGACAATTTTTCATGTCATGAGATGTTAAAGAATTTGAGTCAGTATGTGAGTTTGGAGCTTCGTCTTAACAGGAGAGTAGGAGTTTTCCAGGCAGAGAGAGGTGAGAAGGTTACTTGGGAGCAACGAGGCAGGGCTTGGCATTTCATGGGCTCAGAGATGGGTTTAGGAGGGTTGGATGTGGGTGGGGGAGTGATGGGGCAGAGCTGGTGAGAAGAGATAAATGTGCTGCTGAGGAGTCAGTACGTACGTACTGTTTTGTGGTTGGGGGGATTGATTGCAGAATTCTAAGCTGGGGAGCTTCATGACACGGCTTGTGTTAGAAAGACACTCTGGCGTGGTGTGGAGGCCGCATCAGAGAGATAAGGAGGGAAGCAAAGGGGCCAGGCAGGAATGGCTGTGATGGTTCTAGTGGGATTTGAGGACCTGATGGAGGCAAAAGAGGGCACGATACAGAACAAGGGAGTGTCAACTTGTGAATATTAGCACTTCCAGGAGCCATATTTGGAGGAGAGGTCTCTGCTGGTCTTTGAATATTTTTGTGTTGGTATACTTTAGAAGAATTTTTTTTAGCACTATAGTACCTCCTCATACATTTTTTTATTGTCATATAAATTTTTAAAATTAGTTTAAATAGTTGCAAAGGATGAGATTTCCAGCATGTTATAAATATAGTCATTTTACATCAAAACTCCTAGATCGCCCTTTTAAACATTAGCCAGTGGAATCTCAATACCATGGCGATTTGATTCCCATGAATATTCATTAAAAGTATATGAACAAATATATTTTCATTTGTTCATTTACATTTCTATTAATGGTCAGGAATTTAGTTTTTTTTCCTATTCCTTCTTCAACTTGTATTTCCACTCTACTTTCTTGACAGAATTTTATCTTAGTGTTATGTGGTTGATGCTTGGAAATCTTTCCTAGATCACCCTATTATATTTATCTGAAACTAAAAATTGTATATAAATTCAAATGTATAAACATTTTTAAAGTTTACTGTGATCGTAAGAGTCTAAGTGTTAGGACATTTCTTCTAGGTTGAGTTCTTATCATAATTTTTAATAGTACTCAGTTGATCAAAATAAAAGTATAGTGTAAGTTTTAAAAGATTGTTATTAAACATAAAGAGTAAACATTGTTGAAAATGAATCTTTTAATGAGATGGCTAGGCTCCCCACCATTAATTCCCATATTCATGAGTAATTGTCACCTATGACCAGAATAGCTGGTGCTAAGTTGGTTCTCTTCTGAAAAACCTTATTTCAGTCAATAAAGGGCTGGGGATGAAAGGAATTTGGTTAACACACTGTCACTCAAACCTTTCTTCTGAGACACAGGGCTATAACATTAAGTTGACTTTAATTATCTGTCACTTGACAACTTAATTAGGCGTGGCAGTTTTGTGGAGAGCAAAGAACTGGTACCCATCTGACCTACAGGAGAATCATTCACCCCCAGCCTTAGAGACTTATTTTCTCAGTGCAGACCCCAGGGTTTTGAATGGGGCTTTTGTTTTCCACCCTGGATATTTTAGCCCCTAGGGCAATGTGCCAAAGGAGAGGTGTGGCCTTTTCTCTGTGAAGTGGGAGACGGAACTTTTGTGGGACGGGATTGCACGCCCCCTTCTCTGACAGAACCATTTTAGCAATGAAGACATTTGGAAGGAGAGGGTCTGGAAAGTGATTCTCTTAAAAGTGTCCATTCTCATGTGTTCTGGGGTCCATAGACATGGTTTGGAGACAGCTTACTAAGCTTTGGCCCAGCCAACCCTTTTTATCAACATCTCACATGAGACAGTGAGACCTGCCCAACACGTGGGAGATAGAAACGGGGCGACAGGCTGCCAGCAGTTCTGGCCACATTTGATATTTTCTTTCATTCTTTTTTCTTTCAGTAGTTTTAAAACTTATTTATTTCTAAAGTCAGTATCTCACACTTGCCCAAGGGCCCAAACCAGCCGTTCCCTAACTAGATTCAGAAGACCTTCCTGGGCTTGTGGCGTGGCCCCCTTCCCAGACATCTTGGAGAAGGGCCCCCTGGGCCCACCCCACCGCCCCATGGCTCCTCTTAGAAATGTTGCCTCCAAATTTTCTTTGCTGGAGCAATTTCGTTTCAGCATTTCCCGTCTCTCCCTGCCCTCCACCAGATTATTAACGGAATATTTTAGGAGCTCATTTTCTTTCTGTTTTTGAAAGGTTTGAGTCAGGCTTAGAACATTTTTATTATTTCCAGGGTACCATTTTTTTCCTCCCCTGTGTAAATAGTCTCCTATTTAAAAATGCAAGTCAACAGAACATGATTCATTTGCATTCCAAGAAAGCAACTCTTATTTTATTAATTAAACAATTTTAATTTTATTGAAAGTTGTTTATTGAGGTGTAATTGACATATAGCATTATATTAGTTTAAGATGGGCAACATAATGATTTGATATTTGCATGTATTATGAAATGATCACCACAATAAGTCTAGTTAACATCCATCACCACACATCATTACAAAAATTTTTTCCTTGTAACAAGAACTTTAAAAATGTACTTTTCTAGCAACTTTCAAATATGCGAGATAGTATTATTAACTATAGTCACCATGCTGTACATTACATCCCTATGACTTATTTATTTTGTAACTGGAAGTTTGTACCTTTTGGACCCATTTACCCATTTTTCCATCCCACACCCCTTGCCTCTGGCAACCACCAATCTGTTCTCTGTTATCAATGAGATTGTCTTTGTTTCTTAAATTCCACATATAAATGAGATCATATAATATTTGTCTTTATCTGACTTATTTCACTTAACATAATGCTCTCAAGTGCCATCCATGTTGTCACAAATGGCAAGATTTCCTTCTTTTTTCATGGCTCAGTAATATTCCACTGTATATATATGTAACACATCTTTATCCGTTTATCCATCAATGAATGCTTAGGTTGTGTCCATATCTAGAAACTCTTATTTTAAATACTCCATCACTTTTAGGTCAATCTGATGATACAACGGCCACCCTTTCTCTGGTAAACGAGGCCCAGTATCTGCTGATAAACAGATCCAGTGTTTTGGAACTTCAGCAGCAATTAAATGCAAGGTAAGATCCCTTTACTATTTACCCATGGAATAGTACACAGGTGTAACCACTTTCCCTTGCAAGTGAACCTGGCACCTACCTGGGGAGAAAAGATCCGAGTTATGGTGTCCAGACACCCTTCATTGAGAGACTGAGGCCCGGAGAAGTCACAAAGCCCTTTAGGCAAGTTCCCAGTAATCTTTTTGAGGGTTCTCTTTTATCCTCCAATATCTTTTTTGATATCCTCAAGATGCTTAGTGGATAACCCCAACTCTCATTTTTTAAAATCGTTCCCTTTCTTAACATTTACTTTAATGGAATTGCTATCAACTTGACCCAATTTCATTGCCCACCCTCCCGCTGTGCCCTGTCCCCTAGGAGCCATGCCCTACTTCCACAGTCATTTTGAATGAAAAGAAGAGTGGTGAGGAAAGCTTTTAAAATTGGAACTGTGGTTATTATTTGTTTGCATCATCAGACAGAACTAGCACCACTGCCTGCCCTGACAGTATTAGAAATAGGTCAGCTCTAGAAGGGGTTTTGGTTGGTCCAATCTCCCTCATTGTACTTCAGAGGAAATTGAAATCCCAAGATAATCAGACAATTAGGGCAAAAAAAAACCCCACTGTTATGTGAGAGCTGAACTGCTCATTCCTCGTCCACAAGCCAAGGAGAGGTGTGTACACGTCTGTCAGCACAGGGGATCCCTGGTGACTGTCACGTGCCACAGGGTCCTGTATGTGTGTGTCCACATTAGCAAATATGCCCAAATATAGCTTAGTAAAAATGACAAAGTTGGGCTGTTTGCAATGATACCTGTTTACAGTCTTTGGCAAAAACATACAACCGCATTCTCTGGCCGTGGCCCAGCTTGCCCTCCTTGGGAGCAGACATGTGACACAGCTGCCTGGTCCCTGGGTGTTCTCTGAGTTTTCCCAGCACTGCGTGACCCTCCTCTTCAGGTACTCAGCCCTGGAGAGAGCAGGTCTGTGGTTTTCTAGGATTCTTGGTGTGGAAAAACAGGAGGTGGAGACAAGCTTGATGCAACCTTGGTTCCTACAAAGAGGGACCGCATTTCCTACCAGTTTGTTTAGTGCAGGGCTGACAAGCAGGGGTCGGCAGGATCGGGGCAAAGGTGAGAGGACTAGTCCCCAGGTGATCACATGCCGACGGACCCCAGGGCTCCTGGCTTTTGTATCTCCATGTTCTATTCTCGAGTGTGATGGCTGCTATCATGTACGCGCTGACCACAAAAGCCTTTGGACATAAAATTTTCCCATTTACAAAGCACAAAGGGAGCGTTTATCACCCAGAGGGTAAATCCACAATCACAGTATTTTAGGACTGGGAAGCATTCCCCCCGTTGTTTCCGATGAGGACACTGTAGTCCTCATAGAATATGGGAGCAGCACGGAGTGGCCGAGCTAGGCTTCGTCATTCTGCTCCTGACTTTTCTCACCCCATTCACTGTGAGGAAGGGAACTGGAAGACAGCCATGTACCCCTTATCCTGGCCCAGAGCCTTTCAGTTCGGTCTCCAGGGAAAATTCCAGTCATACTCAAGGATTTCCCCCTCAACTGAAAATAATTTTAAAAAATGTTTATTGAAATACAACGAAGTGTAAAAATCTCAAGTCCACAGCTCACTGAACTTTGACAGATGTATCTACCCATGTAACCACCACCCCTAGCAGGAGAGGACATTTCCAGTGCCCCAGAAACCTCACTCTACCCCTGCTCCTGTCAGCCCCACTGAAAGTCACACTGTTCTGACTTGTTTCACCGTAGATAGTTTCACCTGCTCTTGAGCTCAATACGATGGGATCATAGAGTGTGTTCTTTTGTTGGTGTTCAGATGCTTTTTCAGTGCTTTTTTTCCCTTGGGGGAGGGGGTGCATGGAGGTGCCGAGAGCCATTTTACAAGACCTCATGGCAGTAGACAAAAACTTTAAACACAAATTACAAAAATAGTATATGCTGTTTAGACAGGATGGAAGTTAGGAAATATCAACCCCCTCCCCACATATACTCTACGTGTATATTGCTTTATGATGTTTTACTATCCAAAAAGGGTGTGAGCTCTTGCTACTTTTTCAGTCTTTGGTAATTAAGCTTTTTGACACTCTTTAAATGCCTTGTCCTGACTCACCTTGTAGCATTGGTATTTTATCAGAAGTTCATTCACTCAACCTCAGTTCACCTGGTTTCCAAAATTCTTCGTCTCGGAAACTAAAATGTACTCCTCCATCGCACTGCCCCTTGTGGGCCTCTCCCTGGACACGGTGTCAGACCCCAGGGAAGACCACTGAGGTCTAACAGATAGGTGCCCTTTGGTCTTGAGCTCACGGTAAGAGCTTGTTCGGATCATCCAGGCCTCAGGCCAGAACACAGCAGATGAAGACAGGCATCAAATGGTAGAAACACTGACCAAATGGTAGAAGCAGTGCAATGCCCACCCCTTCCCTTTTTGGTGTGTCTTCAACAGTGGTGAGAACGGAAAGGAAGACGTGCTCCCCATGAAAGATCTCATCTCGCGTTTCCGTGCCAATATTATTACCAATGGAACGAGTGCTTTTGAAGAAGAGAAATGGGATGAGATTTCAGTTGGTTCCTTGCGTTTCCAGGTGAGTTCTGCTAAGTTCTGTTATTCGTCCCCCAAAGGTTGCCAGAGGAGACTGACCTCAAACGAGGCCAGGATGGTGGCAGGTGGGAATCCTTCCTGGTCTTTGACTCTTACCCTCCAAACCTCAGCAGGAGGGTATGTGATGTCTGCATTCTGGGATGCCCGTTGGAATGCTTCATCCCTTATTCCCCGCGAGGCTGGCAGCAGTCAGTTTCCTGTGAGGAAGAGAGACCATGTCCTGTCCAGGTGATCGAGCGCTCAGTGCTGCCTCCTCCTTGTCGTTATGTCCGGGCTTAAACTCTGTGTTCTGGGCTTGTGTCTATGAGTTCATCCGGCTGAAGCTGGTAGACTTTTCTGCTGTCTGGAGCTTGTGGAGGATGATTCAGATGCGTAGTACATGCCTAGGACGACTTCAGTGCCCAAGGCTGCTGCACCTTCTCCCCACGCTCTGACTTTTGTCTTGCTGTCAGCTGGGGAGGAGCTGGTAGTCAGTCAAAGCCGCCTGGATGCCGTCTCTCCCCAGGCTTTGGGCAGATATGGCCACCCCCAATCAGCCCCCGGACCTGACCCTGCCAGCCTCTCCTAAGACACCTGCCTCTCAGAACGCTCACCTCTCTGAGCTCATCGTCGCTCCCCCTCGCCTGTCACATCAACCTTCTCTCCATTCCCTAAACAAGCCAAACTTCCTGCCTCAGCGCC
This sequence comes from Rhinolophus sinicus, assembly GCF_057876585.1. Taxonomy (NCBI): domain Eukaryota; kingdom Metazoa; phylum Chordata; class Mammalia; order Chiroptera; family Rhinolophidae; genus Rhinolophus; species Rhinolophus sinicus. The sequence goes on from NC_142504.1 coordinate 88,234,171, forward strand.
TTTGCCCTTGCCGTCCCTTTTGCCTGGCACATTCTTTCCACAACGACTTTAGGGTCTCAGTTCACATGCTTTCTCCTTGGAAAGGATGCTCCTGACCCACCACGTGGTCAGGCTCTGCACAGCGCCTGCTTGTTCCCTCAGCACATACAAGGATGGGGACCAGTCTGTGTTGCTCCCTGCTGTACCTCTAGGGCTTGAACAGTTCTGACCCAGCGTCCGTACTTAAGAACTGTTGAGGGAGTGAACGGACAGGAAAGATAAGGCATAGCTAGGGACAGAGGGATGGGTCGTCTGCACAGAATATGCCCCGTTCTTCAGTGGGGCACAAAATTACTTTGACAATAATAGTGTTATGAGCCAGTTGTATAAACTGACTATCTTGGGGAGCCTCATGTATTGTAACGATCATTTCCACTTTTCAGCGTGACTGAGTGCCAGGTCTGGGTTTGGCTTCTCAGAAATAGTACCTGGACGTCTTACCAAATCCAGTGAAGGAGCTGGATGGGAAAATAAAGCCTGGAGAGGTCACGGGTCTGCAGAGCGTCCCCAGGCGAGCAGCAGGCAGAGCTCCCTTAGGGCACGCCAGCTGCTCATGGGGCCTGGAAGCTTGACACGAGGTGATATTTCCACTGGCTTAATGCCCACCAGGAAGAATGCGAGTGACAGGCAGAGACCAAGACACATCTAGATGTCACTGAGTGTTTCTAAATTCAGTGCTCTCTTTGTGTTTGCTCACGAGTGAGCAGAGAAGATGGTTAGGAGAAAATCTGGTGCCTTTTCCTTGTGCAGTAAAAAAAGCATCTTGTCACTGCTAAGCTGCATTCTTTTTTTTTTTATGTTAACATTTACAAGGGGTTGTTCCCCTCTTAAAGTAATTCATGCCCATGGCAGACCATCCAGAATAGAAGTATGACCCTATTAAGAAGCTGTGTACTGTGTTTTATGTGGTGTGTGTATATACAGAGGGTGCCAAAAAATGTATACTGATTTTAAGAAAGGAAAAAACTATTAAAATTGTAATACTCGATATATACCAATAACACAAGATGAATACAAGTCATATGTATACATTTTTTTGGTACCCCCGGTACACACACACACACACACACACACACACAAAAGAATACACATGTAATTTTGTTTCCTGCTTATTTCAGTTATAAAAATAAAAATATTTCCCATTTTATTTAAAGCCCTTTATAGATTGACTTTAAAACCTGTGTGTTATATATCATACCAATGTAATGTGGTTGGTTTCACTATTCTCTATTTGATGTTTCAGATTTTCCTTATTATAAATAATGTGAGAATTATCCTTGTATGTGAATCTGTGTTTGTACTTCTGATTCTCTCTTGGGTTAATTCCTTATTATAAATAATGTGAAAATTATCCTTGTATGTGAGTCTGTGTTTGTACTTCTGATTCTTTCTTGGGTTAATTCCGTATTATAAATAATGTGAGAATTATCCTTGTGTGTGAATCTGTGTTTGTACTTCTGATTCTTTCTTGGGTTAATTCCGTATTATAAATAATGTGAGAATTATCCTTGTATGTGAATCTGTGTTTGTACTTCTGATTCTTTCTTGGGTTAATTCCGTATTATAAATAATGTGAGAATTATCCTTGTATGTGAATCTGTGTTTGTACTTCTGATTCTTTCTTGGGTTAATTCCTTATTATAAATAATGTGAGAATTATCCTTGTATGTGAGTCTGTGTTTGTACTTCTGATTCTTTCTTGGGTTAACTCCCTGGTAGTGAAATTGCTGGGTCAAAGGACATGGACACACCAAGGTTCTTTCTGATGACTTTCTCACAGAGGCTCAGTGCCAGGTCTGTGGCTCTTTATATTCTCCCAGTTTGTCCTCCAATCAGTTCTTTTCCTGGGAGGATCCTCAACGTCCCCCAATAACCATCTGACATTCACGGCCGCTTTTTTCTTTCTCTGTAAAGCCCTGCAGTAGCCGTCTTTCAGCTGGTAAACAAGTACAGATGATTCCTGAGTGGCACTGTGACGAGGTGCCACTTTCTGGCTCCTTGTAGTTAGAGGATTGAGCATTTCCGTATAAGTCTGAAATTGGCTGGGGGAGGCCTTTTACAGTCAATCCTCCTGGACCCGGATTCCTCCCTGCAGAATGGAAGGGTCTGGTCAGTTCCCATGGCAACGCTATCTTTTACCTTCTCACCAGGTTGTAGGGCCTTGTCACAGATGCCAGATGATTTGCATCGACCAGCAAACTGGGCAACGAAACCAAGATGTTTTCCAAAAGCTTTCTGAGAGTCGAAAGAGAAAGGTAGGCATGGTTGCAAAATACAACACCCCGTTTTAAGATCCTGGTGTGTTAGGTATCCCAGAACTATATCCCAAATAGTGCTGAGTAAGTTTTAGAAGTGGGAGAACATTCAAAGGCTGGTGGGCTACCCTTAAGGTCCTGATTTCGTCCGTGGTGCCATTTTATTTCCCTTTTCATCCATATCTTCACTTTCATGGGGACTCTTATTACGTATATTTTTCATGCTCACAAATCTTGTTGAAGAGCTTTGGAGTATAAATGAGAAGTAAGTAAATAAGCAAAGTAATTCTATTGTTTCAATCATTATTTTCTTCATTGCAGAGATCTCATAAAGAGTAAAATGCCTTATAGTGAATAGAGTAACTGCATAGAAAGATTCAATAAATTTTACTATAATAAGCTTGTAAATCATCTCCTCGAAGGTTAAAATGACTCAATGTTATTGTAGATTCCACAACAATAAAGCTAAGTTTCTAACAGGTTGATTCTTTAGGAAGATATATTTCCAGACTCGCACTTTCTGTTAGGACTTTTTGTTTGCAAAGAATTCCAGGAAGCCAAATAGGCAGTTAGACTGCATGGAACAATTCTCGAAAATTTATTAAAATAGTGCAAATATTTAATCTCGCTCCAATAACAAATGGGCAGGTTCACACATGGTAGAGTGTTCGGCAGTTTGCTGTGTTTCTCCAAAACCAGGGTTATGTTTTGCAGTATTTGATTGACACAGCCTCCCTGTAGATACTGGATAGATGAGGGGTTGCACTTGTACCAACATGTCTGCCTGCTGTGCTGAGGCAAGCTGTGTCACCTGGGGCCATGGGGTTTTTGAGCCTGTCCCATGCAGGTTGCAAGGAGAGGGGATGGGTGGCCACAAACACTATGGTGCATCAATGTAGTGTTTCTCAGCATCGCTATAATTTTCATGTGCACACATCTTTTATCTTTTTAAATTGTCGAATCATTTTAGATTTACAGACAATTACAAAGGTAGCACAGAGAGTTCCTGCGTACTCTTCACCCACGTGTGCACAAATCTTAAGGAATTCATTTGGCCTCAGTCCCTAGCCTGGAGCCTGGAACATGGGGATGGCCAACTGACGTTATCACGGGAATGAACAGACCAGGGAGCGTGTCACATGCTGCCAAGGGTTCTTACTGGCTCACTGGCATTGATGGCAAACCTTGAGTAGTCTTCACTGTGGACCTTCCATCTTTATTTGGGAGAATTTGGAGAACTTAACTGGCACCACACGTTCTCAAGGAAAATGCAGAGTTTTGCCGTCATTGTCACCCAATGACTTTGGCATCGGGGAACAGAGTGAAAATCAGCCTGGCAGTGGTCAGAGGCGCAGAGCTGGAAGAAAGCCCTGCTGCGTGAAGCTCAGGGCAGACAGGAAGGAGAAAGAGGGGTGAGTCCAGCGATAGAGGTGTGGGTGACTGTCGGGAAAGGAAGCCTTGGAACCGGACTCTTTGGTGTCTGAAGTGAGGGTTCTCCGTGTTTCCCGCTACAGGCTGCTAAGTGACAGGACACGTCAAATCCCAGTGCACGTCTTGAAAGAGCTGACTTAATTTTAGCCGAACATTATGAGGTACAAAATGTTTCCCCTGCTCAAGTAATCTAGCTTCTTGCTGTTGTTGCCGCTTTGTTCACAGGTGAACTTTGGCGTGTACCTGATGCACGTGTCTTTGGATTTATCTTCTCCACGTTTCCTATCTGTAGGATCTCAGGTGCTCCCTGTGTTGAAAGAAAACACAGGCGGCCACGACTTACCTGCTGCCGAGAAACATCAGGATGTTATCGCCTAAGATTTTGTTCACATAAATTAAAACGTCTCTTTTACAACGATCTCTGCTCTCATTAAGGTTGGCATGGGGTTCAGCAGAACTTGGTCTTTTGAACAAGGAGAGTTCTTTTCCTCTGGGAGGTGGAGGAAGCTCTCGCCGGCTTCCTCTTCCTCTAGCTCCTCACTCTCCCCGTGTGCACTGGCCCTGCTCAGGAGGGCAGATCCAAGGCCCCTGTGCTTTCCACGAGGCAAATTCAGCATGAATGCTGCACCGACGCCCGGCAAGGCTTCCACGTGTACTTGAAAGTATGATCGTTTTAATTAGATGAGATTTTTAATGACGCTTACTGGGAATATTTTGTCTTGCTATTTCCCCACACTGTTGGCTTTGTCTTTAGAAAGAATCTTTAGGTACTTTTCAGTCCCTTTGCACAGAGGAAGGCAGTCTGATCTGGAAGGAGTGAGAATGTGCCCTTCTCCCCTCATGTGCAAGGAGGAGGTGGGTTTATGCTCAGGCTGCCCCGAGTGTGACTGGTAGCCATGTTCCTTTAGAGAGAGGTTCGACCAGGATGTTTATGTGTTGAGCAAAGGCGCAGGCCAGCAGCCCTCTTCCTCTGTCTCCTATCCCTGCCCGCCATTTCTCTCCCCCTTGGAGTTGATGCCCTGAGGACTGTTCATGAGCCTGAAGTCACACTCACTGAGGGTGGTGTTATTTGAGCAGCTGTGGTCCCCTTCACAAGTTTATCGGGCAGTGTGGGTCCATCCACCCAAGAGCTTCCAACGCCCAGTAGAGAGGACCTTTGGAGGTTGAGGGATCCCATCTGTGCCACCTCTGCCCGGCGCTCTTGCCGTCTCCAGTTCAATACGTCCAGCGATGGAAAGCTCATTCTCTAACGAAGTTACCCAATCCCATTGAGTTGCTCCAAGGTTACTCCGTGTGTTGAACTTGAATCTGCCTCCCATGTTTCCAGCCATGGCTCTTGCCCTGTCATCTGGAGCAACTTAGAATGAGCTCATACACCCCCAAATCGACTTTGCCCAAGTCTCGCTGAAGCATGCAGCCCATAGGAGAAGCCCAGGTCGTTGGCCAGCCCTCCAGCACCTTCCACTGGATGGTTCATTCATCCAACCCTTTCTCTTCCCCAAATCCCTGCCCACCACTCCCCACAGCATCTTCCTAAGGCCAGTGTCACTGCGTCTTTTTGCTGCTCAGTGGTTTAGTGCGTCATGCTCAAGCTCCCATGTCTGATCTAATCGGAGCTCTGGGGATCAGGAGTTGATTTGTTTCATTTTATTATTTGTAGGACTCTGTGTGGTTCCCAGCACTCTGTGAGATTGGAAATAGGAAGCGTGCCTCTCTTCTCAAGGGTTGCTGAGCTAGAACCTTGGGCGCACACTGTCGGTTTGACATGCAGAATTCAGTATAAGAAGTGGCCTCTGACCCAGTGGTTCCTGAGGTCAGTGAAAGAGGAGGCAGATGAGGTTAGGTGGGAGTTTTATTATTTCAAGCTGTTTATTAAAAATTCGGCCTCTTCCATTCCAAGCCCCAGCACCCCTGCATCATGTATATGGGCCTGTCCTCATCAGCTAACCAGCTGAAGAACATTGCGCTCAGGTGATGGCCCTTTTAGGCCAGTTTCACGCAGGAGGAAACTGTTCCCAGATGGCATGCTGCAGCGTTTCCAAATTTGCATCCCATTAAGTATGAACCAAGTAAGAAAACATGTTCTATAACAATTTGATCACCTGTGTCATTGGCATATTTTCACGTACAAAGGAAAACTCATTTTGTTCTTGTCCACACCCATGCCCCTTTTTGCAGTCGATACTTTGGGGACTGATTTCAGACATTTTACTACAAATACTTTCCTTTTCAGCACAATGATTTAGTTAATCAAGTATCATTATTCATTTAACATCGATCTGTCTCTTCCAGATTGTAAGTCCTGTGCCTGTTTGGTTTACCAGAGTATCCCCGTATTAGCACGTAATAGGTGTTCAATAAAATTTGTTGACTGATAGTCTTTATTAAAGCTGGCCCTGTTTTTGAAATTAATTGATTGATTGATTTTAAATGTACATTGTCTGTAAGGTCTAATTTCAATATTTCTCGTATGAGGTTTCAGCTAACAATGTATTTTGTATATTCCATTAGGTGGTTTCATATTCAGACTCTTGGGCGTTTATGATTCTGTGTCCCATCCTTGGTTCATCCTCCGCAAGTTTAGTCCAAATGCGTCTAAAAGAATATGAAAATCAAGGGCAATGTCATGTTCCTTGAATTTAATTCTATCACCAAATCTCAGAGTCACTGAAAGTCAAATGGTGTGCATGTGTGTGTGTGTTTTATTTTTACAATTCCCAAGTCCAGGCAATATCAATATGTCTTTCTGGGTGTTCCCTTCACTGTTGTTGAATCCGTGGGGAGAGGTTCTCTTTCACATGCCTTAGAGTAAGTGCCAAGACTCCTATGAGGTGGTGCCGACTGTTTCTCATTGAGACTCACCCTCATTCCTTCCTCAGCCTTGTGGGGTGGGGAAGGGCAGGTGGTATTTCCTTCCTTCTGTTTAAAGGTGTCCATTTATTTGCTTTCCGTTCAATACGTGCTAATCAGGTTCTAGCGCTACAGAAATGAAAGAAACAGCATGTGTGTTCAAAGATCTCACCACACAGGTGACACCAAGAGGGGAAAGACAGACTAATAAATAGGTGTGACACAGATTGTTTCAAAGACATACTACACTCTGATGCATGCATTTGTAGTCTGGGGAGAGTTCAGCACACAAACTGGAAGCAGAAGGAAAGCGGGCAGACACTTCCTAGCCTGCCTTTTCCCAATTCTTGTCTTGGGCTGAGAGAATTAACTTGCAAATCCCCCAATTAAAATCATGGCAAACATCATCCTATAGGAGCAAGTTATTTAAAATCTCTAAGCCTCATCTGAAAAATGAGGAAGACCACAGTACTTACCTCTTAAAATTGTTTGAGAATTAAACAAGACATTTTGTATTTTTGCCCAGGGCTGCAAAATAGTTGAGTAAGCCACGTCTGCCACCTGGTGGCAACATCAGGTAAGTGCAGGTTTTGTTACTTCAAGAGGCTGAAAATTAGTTCAGATTAAGTCCACAAATCCTAAAGGATGGCAAACAGTGCACTTCTCTGTCTGGCTTCCTTTATGGACTAGCTCTGAGAAACTTTTCATTATTGTTGTTGGAGCCCTTTAAAATTTTGTTCCTGAATTATTTTTTGGTCAGATTAATTTTCAACATACATTGCACCAACCATTCTTTTGATGTCCTGTTTTTCTTAGATTTTATTTTATTTTTTTTAGTATGCTGCTTTGAATTGGCTGTTCTCTGCAGCAGATCTAGGTTTTGTGTCCATGAAGCTTATGCCTAAGTTAAAAATCATCTTTAAGGAAAAGAATACAAAATAAAATTAGGTACAACAATGAAATTTACTTGCAGAAGAAAAAAAGGACTTTGGAAGAGATCTGTACAAATGAGGGGCCTTGAGCTTAAGATTTGTTACTTTTACAACAAATCCACCCTTTCCTGGTTTTCTTGCTGCTCTCCTTTCCTGTTCCTGCTTTATTGCAGGTTTCAGAAAATAAAACACAAAACACCTTTTGTTCACTTTCCAAAATAAATAGCCACATGAAGACCTGTCCTGGTCTTTTCTCTTCCACCTGTGGCTGAAAACTAATGTTTTGTCACTACTCCATCTATACTCCCCTGCAAACAAGCCATTCCTTAGCTTCTTCTCAGGCCTAGGTGTGTAGCAGGGCCTACCCTTAGAAGGATCATCCAGGGAAGACACTCATAGGCCTTGGAAATATGTTCAGGGTCATTTGGGCAAGGGATTCTGTGGTTCCAGATGTCTGGAGAGCAATCTAGACAGAGAGCAACATGGGTCCCAAGTGGGAATGAACTCTTGGTTCTATAGACTCCTTGCCCTTCAGGGAGGGGTGGGCAGAGTGAAGCTCTCTAAGGATGGAGCCTAAAGCAGGGCCTGTCTTGCCCTGGGTAGTGGCCCTACTGGTAAGAACTGTTCTAGACAAACTACCCCAGAGAGTGGACCTACAGACACTCAAGGAGAAGGGTGTTGGCCCACTGGCTTGATATACATACAGTAAAGCCCACCAAGGACTGTGCTGCTTTCAATCAGTTTTTAATCTAAATGAACAGCCAAGAACCACAAAAATTTGAGGCTAACCTCTACTGTTACAGAGAGAAAAAACAAAACAAAACAAAAAACAAAAGAAAATACCCTCAAGGAGCATAGAAACAGTGCAATGAAGTGGAAACTTTAAAGGAAATGTAATTAATAATATCAGGGAAATTCTGCAAACAAAAATAAGATACCTTTTTTAAAAAAACAGAACAATAAAGAATTCTTGAAAACTAAAAATGTGAATGCTGAAATTGAAAATTCACAAAAAGAGAAGGAACATGCAGTTGAAGAAATCTCTCAGAAAGTCTAACAACATAAAGAGATTAACAGAGTGAAAAAGTTAAGAAAATTAGAGGATCTGTTTAGTGGTCCACCATCTAAATAATAAGAGTTGTAGAAAGAGCAAGCAGAGACACCTGGAGAAGAAATGATCAAAGACATGATACAAGAACATTCCCACAAATAAAAGAACAGGATATCTAGATCAAAAATACCAATGAAATATCAACATGATGAATGGAAAAGAACTCACGCCAGGGCACCTCATCATGAAATTTCAGTATATTGCAAATAACTAGAACATTCCAAATCTTCCAGAGAGAGGGAAAAGGTTACATATACAAAGTAAATAATCACCATATCACAGACCTTCTCACTGGCAACAATGGAGCAATACCTCAAAATTCTGAGTGGAAATTATTTTTAACCTAGAATTATATATCAAGTGTATTAGACTGTTGAAGAAATGCAACAGTTACTCATAACTGAGTACTCGTGCCTCTTTGCAGTGTGATGTTACTTCTCTTCCCATCAGGAAGTGGAATGTATTTCCCTGCTCCTTGAATCTAGGCTGGCCTTGACTTACTCTGACTAAAACAAAAGTGGCAAAAGTGACACAGCATACATTCTGAGCCCAAGGCTCAAGAGAACCTGCAGCTTTTGCTCTTGAACTCTTAGAATGCTATCACAAGACTGCTAATAAACTCTGGTTTCTGGGCTCTTTCTAAGACTGTGCTAACAATTGTCACCCCAATATACTTGAATTAAAAAAAAAGAAAAAAAAAAGACTGCCAATGAGAAGAAGCCAGGTCTAGCTTACTGGATGAAAAGCCACACGGGGAAGAGATGAGCCATCCCTATTGCCCTCTAGACGAAGCAGCACACTTACCAGACATGGACAGAGGCTGTTGTAGTCCAACCAGCCTCAGTCAAGCTTCCCGTTGACAGGAGCTGCATGAGTGACCCTAGCTGAGCCCAGCCCAAATTGCTGACACACAGAATTGAAAGCAAATAAAATTTGTTGTTTTAAGCTACTACATTTTATAGCTGAAGTTTTGTTTGCCGGCTTCTTACCCATTGCATGTTCGATTTCCAGAAGTCTCTTTTTTATTTTGAATCACCTCAGTGCCTTTTAGTGCAAGCTTGCTGTGTTTTCATCAATACAACTATCTTATACACTTTGTGGATTTTCTATTAATCTTATTGGGGTTTACTCCATGTTCCAAATGCTACATCCATAATTCTTTTTTATTTAGGCCTGTCAGGCTGCTATGAAACAGCACTCCTAAGATTCTTAAAAGCCCTTTTGCTTAAATGAGAGGGTCTACTAGGCATTTACTACCTTAAATCTCTCCGAGATCTTAACAAAGAGTCTTATATCCACATTTAAAATTTGATTTTTACCAAGGTCATTTGCTAGCTGGACAGACGGAGGATGAGAAATTTTTGTTTTATTTTACAACCCAGCAAGTTTTAGCCCCTCTATATTTCCTCTAAATTCTGCTTGCAAACAGAATATACTTTATTGTATGCGGCAGAAGTACCTAACAGAAATTTTCATCATACTATCTAGAGATCTCCTTAGCCAAGTCCACAAGTTCATTGGATACATTTTCTAACTTCCAAATTACTGTAGGCCGTTGTTTTGCCAATTGTTTCATTGCTACATAACAGGGGTCATCATTTTCTCAGTCTTCAGGAATAATTTTCTTACTACTTTTCCTGGGCTAGACCTGGATTATTCCCATGGTACTCTCAGGTTGACATTACAAGAGGGTGAGAGCAGATGCTGTAAGGCTTCTTGAGGCCTAGTTTCAGAAGTCACACAGTGCTACTTCCAACATATTCTATTTGTCAAAGCAAGTCACAAGGCCATCCCCATTCAAGGAGTGGGGAAATAGACTCCACCATTTTTTTTAAAGGTTTTTATTTGAAAATATAGCTAACATACAACATTATATTTATTTCAGGTGTACACCATAGTTGTTCAACATTTATATACCTAAAGAAGTGATTGCCATAAGTCCAGCTGCCAGCTGACACAGTACCACACTATCACAATATTGTTGACTATATTCCCCATGCTGTACATTACATCCCCATGACTTAGTGTGTTTCACACCTGGAAATTTGAACCTCTTATTCTCCTTCACATTTACCCCCCTTTTAAAAATTTTCAATTACAGCTGACATTCAATATTATATTAACTTCAGGTAAGATATTTGTGGTTAGATATTTGTATAATTTAGAAAGTGATCCCCCTGACTAGTCTAGTACCCACCTGGCACTATACATAGTTATTACCGTATTATTGACTATATTCCCTATGCTTTAATTTACATCCCCGTGACTATTTTATAACCCCCAATTTGTATTTCTTAATCTCTTCACCATTATCACCCTGTCACTGAACAACTCCCCTCCCATCTATCACCCCCAATAAATCTAGTACCCCTCTTACACCATAAATAGTTATTACAATATCATTGACTATATTCCTTATGCTGTACCCTATGTCCCCATGATTACTTTGTAACAACCAATTTATACTTCTTAACCCTTTCCCACTTTTCACCCATCCTCTCCCATCTGGCAACCATCAAAATATTCTCTGTATCTATGTGTGTGTTTCTGTTTGTTTATTTTATTCTTTGGATTCCACATATAAGCAAAATCACATTGCATCTGTCTTTCTTTGTCTGTAGAGTCCACCTTTTGATGGGAGAAGTGGCAAAGTCATATTACAAATGGTGGGAATAAAGGGGGTGGGACGAATGACTGTGACCATCTTTACCAACAAAACTACCACACCTAAGCAACTGTGACAATAGAAAATAATGATACTTTCAGACATAAAAGTTCTCAAAACCTTTTTTCAGGAAGGTGCTGGAGTATGTATTTACAAAAATTGAGAGTACAAACCAAACCAAACCAAACCAAACAAAACAAAACCTCAAGTGACCTAGGAACCAGGAACTCCCACACAAGAGAGAAGCCAAAGAAATCTCTCAAGAATAGAACTATGAGAGCTGCCTTTCAAATTGGAGCAAGAGGATGGACTCCCAGAGTAATTAATGTCTCTGAGAAAAATATCTTAGGGAAAAGTGCAGCACTGAGAAATTATTTGACAGTGTCAAAAGAGGCATTTTCAGAGCTATTGCAGGACATGAGAGCTAATGAGCTGCTCAAGAAAAAATAAGTAACTGAAAATAATTGAAGCAAATGTTAACTTTAGGAAAATCTAAAAGTTGTATAAGAAAGGCCATGTAATCATGTGCAATACTTGGCACGGGCAATACATGTACTAATATTGTTCACAAAAGTGAACAATATTAGTATATCATCATTTTAAAAATCACAGACTAAGAATTTAACTGAAATTGTTATACAACTATATTGAAAGATGGAAAAAGGGAAGTAGTCTGTAAAAAATCTAAAATCCTCATGTAGGTTTTCCAGTTAAGACTGTGGAGTAGGTAAACGCTGTGCTTGGCACCTCTCATGATTATGACTAAACTACTGAACAACCATCATTAAGAATAGCCTGAATTCTAGCTGACCTGAAGTCCTACAACTAAGGATATACAGAAGAAGCCACCTCGAGACTGGTAGGAGGGATGGAGACATGGAACTAGCTGGTCCCACACCAATATGTGACCATTAAAAATCAGGAGGGATGTCTCAGCTGTGGAGGTTCCTCCCCGCCTCCTGGAGGAGCAAGGAGCCCAGCCCCACACCAGGATCTCCAGCCCAGGGTTTGTGTCAGTGCTGGGGAGAGAAGACCCCATAACTTCTGGTTGTGAAACCCATCAGAGATTGTGGCTCAGTGAGATGGAGGGTGACTGCAGTCCCAGGTGCTCCTCTTAAAGGGGTCGTGCACAGACTTACTTGCTGATGGACTCACCTGCTCTGAGCTCCAGCACTGGGGCAGCAGCTCAAAAGGTGTCAGGACAGATGGGGAGTAACTGAATTGTCTGACTTCAGGATGAGGGCTGGAGGGGCAGCTTTCTTCCAGAGGGAGGAGCTGGTGGAAGCCATTGTTTCTTTGTTGAGCTCTTCCCCTTCCTAGCATGCAGACGCAGGAGGACACCACATCTGAGTTTCCATTAACTTGACTAACTCTGTTCCTTTGCCCTGATTCTCTGAGACCCCACCCCACACAACTTTCGGGCACACTCAAACTGCTTCCAGTGGCTTTTGCTTACAAACAGCCTGCCTTGGCTCATGCTGCAAACTTACTGAAAATCTCTCAAAAGATTCACAAATCCCAAACAAGCAGCATCTGGCTTCGATGTGTCCTGCAAACTTGGCTGAGCAGCCCTAAGCTCGATACTAGCCACAGTCGGCCAAAGTTCATAGCTTGGCCTCTTCAGGCACCTCCAAGCCCAGTGCAGGTGACGGCCATCTGTGGATTGCTTTGTGGCTCATGCCAGGTGGCCCTGGGCAGGGCACAGGCTGTGGCTGAACTTGGCTTGCAGTGGGTCCCTTCCTAAGGGGGCCTTGGGGCTGGCGCCTTCAGTGGCTAGCTTCAGACTGAGCAGGAGCATCACCAGGCCACTTCCAAGGATGACACACCCAAAGGGCAGAATGGGCAGGCACCAGAGGCCTGCTAAAGAAAATCCTGCTCTGTAGGGTCATCTGCTGCACCACAACTCCTTAGCACTACAGTCACAGCCAGTCCTCACAACCAATCAGCCTGAGGACCAATCCCTCCCAGTGACATGAAAAAGCAGCCAAGGCTCAACTACACAGGAGGGCACACATCGCCCATACATGAGACACACCTGGAGCATCCAACTCCGGTGACCAGGGAGACTGTGCCACTGGGTACACAGTACATTTACTACATAAGGCCACTCTACAAAGACCGGGAGAATAGCAGCCCTACCTAATACACAGAAACAAACAGGGAGGCAGAGGCAGCCAAAATGGGGAGACAAAGAAATATGTCCCAAATAAAAGAACAGAGCAAAGCTCCAGAAAAAGAACTAATCAAAATGGAGACAAGCAACCTACCAGATGCAGAGTTCAAAACACTGGGGATAAATATGCTCCGTGATCTCAGGGAGAACTTCAGCAAAGAGATAGGAAACATAAAAATCAAGATAGAAAACATAAAAAGGAACCAGTCAGAAATAAAGACTACAATAACTGAAATGAAGAATACATTAGTGGTAATCAACAGTATATTAGACAAAGCAGAAGACTGAATCAGACATTTAGATGATAAAATAGCAGAAAACACCCAATCAAAACAGTAAAAAGAAAAAAATAATCCAAAAAAATGAGGCTAGTTTAAGGGGCTTACGGGACAACATCAAGCATAACAACATTCACAGCATAGGGGTACAAGAAGAAGAGAGAGAGTGAGGAATTGAAACTATCTGAAGAAATAATGACAGAAAACTTCCCTAACCTGGAGAAGGAAATGGATATTTAAGCCCAGGACATGCAGAGAGTACCAAATAAGATGAACCCAGAGAGGCCAAGATACATCATAATTAAATGCCAAAGGTTAAAAACAAGAAAGAATCTTAAAAGCAGCAGGACAAACACAGTTAGTTATCTTCAAGGGAGCTCCCATAAGACTATCAACTGATTTCTCAACAGAAACTGCAGGCCAGAGGGATTGGCACAAACTATTCAAACTGATGAAAAGCAAGGACCTACAACCAAGACTCCTCTACCCAGCAAGGCTATCATTTAGAATTGAAGGACAGGTAAAGAGCTTCCAAGACAAGAAAAAGCTAAAGGAATTCATCACCACTAAAACATTATTACAAGGAATGTTAGAGGGACTTCATTAAGAGGAAAGAGAGAGAAAGAGAGAGAGAGAGAGAGAGAGAGAGAGAGAGAGAAAATATAAATAGTAAAATGGCAATAACTACATATCTATCAACAATTGCTTTCAATGTAAATGGATTAAATGCTTCAATCAAAAGATAGGGTAGCTGAATGGATAAGAAAAAAAGACACAAACTTATGCTGCCTACAAGAGGCTCACTTCAGAAGGAAAGGTACACACAGACTGAAAGTAAAGGGATGGAAAATGATATTTCATGAAAATGGAAACAAACAAGGCTGGGGTAGCAATACTTATACCACACAAAATAGACTTTAAAACAAAGATGACAAACAAGAAACAAAGAAGGACCTAGTAATATCACTTCTGGTTATTTATCCGAAGAAACTGAAAATGCTACTTTGAGGGGACATGTGCATCCATATGTTCATTGCAGCATTATTTACAATAGCCGAGATATGAAGGTAACCCAGGTATCCCTGAATGGATGAATGGATAAAGAAGCGGTGGTACATTTATATACAATAGAATATTATTCAGCTATGAAAAAGAATGAAATGTTGCCATCTGCACAACATGGATGGACCTAGAGGGTATTGTGCTGAATGTAGTAAGTCAGATAGAGAAAGACAAATATCATTTGATTTCACTTATAGGTGGAATCCAAAGAACAAAATAAACAAACAAATGACAGAAACAAACTCATAGATTCAGAGAACATTTTGATCGTTGCCGTGGCGGGGGGGGGGGGGATGAAAAAGGGGAAGGGATTAAGAAATACAAATACATAGTAGTCATGAGGATGTAATAGTATATACATATACATATAATATAGTTAATAATACTGTAATAACTATGTTTGGTGTCAGATGGCTATTAGGTTTATTGGGGTGATAGATGGGAAGGGTTTGGGGGCCAGGGTGAAAAAGGTGAAGGGATTAAGAATAACAAATTGGTAGTTACAAAATAGTCAAGGGGATGTAAAGCAAAGCATAGGGAATATAGTTAATAATATGGTAATAAGTATGTATAAAGCCGGGTGGGTGCTCAGCTAGTCAGGGGGATCACTTCTTAAATTATATGAATGTCTAATCACTATGCTGTACACTTTAAATTAATATAAAATAATATTGAATGTCAAAAAATCAGTTAACTGAATAATAAAATATCCTTGATTCTGCAAAAATAAAAATCCTCATATAGCTTGATAGAAAGTAAGTGTACTGTTTAAAATTCATGGATCAAAATATAGCAGTGTACTTACATTATTTAGAGATGCATGCCTCTGGGAAGTGAGGTGGGATGAGGGTGGGAGTTGTAAAATAGGGAGCTGATTTTTTTGGTCTTAACTTTTGATTACTCTTGACCTTCTGAAAAGCATTACATAACTGAAAAAGAATGACTTCAAAAAATAGGTTGAGAAAAAATTAATTGGCTGTTAGAGGAAAAAAATATTGCTAAGAGCAGTTTTAAGGGAGTTGACAGGGCAAAAATCCTTACAAAAATTAAGGATAACCTATATGATTAAAAATTTTAAAGGTTTCATTTTAGGTGCCAGTCACTATTTGAAGTTTTAGGGTTGAAAATGAATAGGGCAAATTCCAATCCTGAAAGTCTTATAGTTTAGTAGGTAGGCATATGGGTAAGCATGCATTTACAATACAACATGTAAAAGGGACATTTAGAAAATAATTTGAGGCCACAGAGGAGAGACAATCCTTGTTTGAGATGGAGTTGTAGATGGCTCTCTAGAAGCACTGACCTTAGAAATGAGTATGAAGGATAAATGTATTCAGCTGGCCAGTTGGGCAGGGAAGAACATTTCAGGTTGAAAAGCTCGCCATAAAAATCTCAGCATGTTTGGGAAGGGATGAGAAGTTCAGAATGCCTTGAAATAGGATGGGAAGCGGGGAATGACCAGAGATTAACCTGGAGTGATAGATGGGTACAGATCTTAGAGAATCTTGTGACTCATGCTAAGGGGGTTGGTATGTCAGGATTTTACCCTAAGGTGTGATACATCAAATGCACATTTTAGAGTAGTCACTGGCTGTGGGGAAGCCAGTGGAAGATCAAATGCAAGATGCAAGTCTGGGGAAGGGAGACTTGTTAGAAGGCTAGCATAGGAAGTGAGGGCTAGACAGGGACAAAGAGTTAAGAAATATTTTAGAGGCTGATTCAGTGATAGGTTGTAGTGACCAAATGCAAGATATAGGATTCACAGATGACTCTGATGTTCACTCATTCATCAGACATTTATCGTCTGCTTTTGCTGGGCTAGGCATTCTGCCAGGCACTAGAGGGTATAGGGTTGGGTACAGTATGGTCCTTATCCTAGAGGAGCTTTCAACTTAGTGAAAACAGAGAATAAGTTAACAGGAATTGTAGCTATGATGCTCTAGTCTCAAGAGAACAAAGCAAAGAGGGAGTTGAGAAGTAACTGTCAAAAAGGGAGACGGTGAACCCAGAGTGGGTACCACTACTGAAGCTGAGGGGAAGAGAGTTTGGGAAAGGAGTGATCTATGGTGACAGGTGCTGCCAAGAGTAGCAGGGCTGAGGTATCCCATGGATGGGGCAATTAGGATAGCATTGATGATCTCAGAATATCAGGAAAGGTTGCCCACCGGCTGCTGTGGATGTGAAGCAAAGAGGCGATGAGGATGCTGAGAAATGAATACAGCTCTATTTTCAGAAGCTGGTCAGGAAGTCAAGAAGAGACAAGCCAGGGGGAGGCAGGCTTCATAAAGATGTAGCTTTTAAGATGGGAAATACTTGAGTACTCTCATCAGGACCAACTATACATCTTGTAGAGCCCAGTGCACAATGAAAATTTGGAGCTTCTTGTTAAATTGCTAAGAATTGTAAGACAGCAACAGCAGAGCATGAAACCAGGGAGGGGCTTTTTAAGTGCAGGGCCTTGTGTGACTGCATAGGTTGCATGCCAGGAAGCCAGTCCTGATCCCCAAGGGAAGGAACCCAAGGAGGAAGGAAGAGGGGGCTGGATCAGCGATAGAGCCTGGTCCCAGAGCAATCGGGAAGGGAGGGACTCAGGGTCCAGATGGAGGTAGAGCAAGAGGAAAAACAGGGCTCTGGTCATCTCCTGAGATGGAGGAGATGGCAGATAGAGAGGAGCGGGTGCTGGAAGGGCGGACTTCACACTGGAGGGACGGTTTTCTTTATTGAATAATCTGTAGGTAGCGGAAAGTGGCAGAAGTTTGCGGCTGCATGAGGGGAGTGTGAGGCCACACTGAGTAGTGCTGAGGAGCCTGGGGGAAACGGGTCATTGAGAGTGGCCTTACTGCCAGCTGGCACTTGGCAGATAGGGCAAGAGCCAGCTAGGGACATGCTGGACAGATGAGGCAGAAGGAGTGGGGTGGCAAGGAGGCTCCTGGGATGATGGGATGGTATTCGTGTTGGGACAGCGGTGAGAAATGGGGTGTCCAGAAGGACTGGAGGGCTCAGAGGGAGTTGGCAATGAAAGTGGGAGGGTAGGAGGCCCCGGTGAAAGGAGTAGAATTTGCCAGCCAGAGCCTTGCGTTGATGGTGAAGTTGGTGTTGAGTCCGTCTAGGAAACTCATTCAAAGAGTTAAGTAGCAAAACTAAGGAGAGATAGAAGTTCTGCTGGAATGTACGGTATGATGGATAATTGTTACTTTAAGGCCAGGAATAAGTGTGCATGTGTGGCAGAGTCCATGGAGAGAGAATGGTAAAGGGGAGGGTGATGGGACTAACTACGAGACAGGGTTTCTTTCCTTTTGAAACCAGAAGAAAGGTTTGTAGAGCTACCTTGTGAAGACGCAGATGTTAAGAGTGGTTGGGCATTATCCGTGTGACCTATGTGAGGGATGATGAACCACGAATTTGGCCACAGCCTGGAATGGAAAGAACTGTGATTTTTTATTGGAAACGAAGGGGGTCGCCCGCGAGCAACGAGGAGAGCGGTGTGAGGCCGAGTGGAGCCTCGCTGCTCCGGAATGGCTGAGGCGGGCAGGCTGCAAACCTTCCCTCCAAGTTACAGCGGGTCCCCAACTCTCTGCCGCCCCTCCGCGATTCGGTGACCTCGCGGGAAGCGGCCCCTGAGCCCCGCGAGACCCCGCACGGTCCAGTTAGGATTTTCAGAGACCTAACTGGTCCAGAGGCCGCGGTGACGTAGAGGGTCCACCAGCATCCACCAGGCGGCCCGGGTGCCAGGCCTGGCGCTGGGGTCGCGGAGCGGAGCCTCGCACCCCCTAGGCCTCTCGTCTGGCGCCCCCTGAACTCATCTCTTAAGAAGAGCTTCCTGGGTTCCCCGGCGCACACGCCTCCTTTAGCTTTCTTCTTCCCTAGGGAAACCTCGCCGGGACTCCAGGTGCTGCCAAAACCGCTCTTGCTGCGGGAGACCGTCTCCCTCACCTCCTGGTGCCCAGCTGGGATTTTCTGAATCTGGGCAGCAGGAGCCCGCTGCTGCTGCCTTCATCTGGAAAGCGTTAAGCCCTCTCCCAGATGGAGAAAAAGCCAAAGGGCAGCCATGTACCTTACCCCCAATACACCCACCCCGGTTCCCGGAGCTCCGAGCGGTGCAGCTTAGCCCGGGCGTCCCGGGCCGCGGGACGCACGTACAGCCGTCGGCCCAAATGGCATGCCGCTTGCGGGGGTCAGCCCCCCGGGGGGTGTCCCCGCCCCGCCGCCACCGCCAGCCGGCTTGGCGCAGGGCTGCGTA
This sequence comes from Rhinolophus sinicus, assembly GCF_057876585.1. Taxonomy (NCBI): domain Eukaryota; kingdom Metazoa; phylum Chordata; class Mammalia; order Chiroptera; family Rhinolophidae; genus Rhinolophus; species Rhinolophus sinicus. Next base: position 88,253,207 of record NC_142504.1, read on the forward strand.
AGCCGCGGGAGCCGTTCTGTCCTCTCGTTCCCTGCGGCAGGTCTGGTCGGTGGGGGCAGCCGGGCCTGGCTCAAGGGGGACGGAGGAGGGGAGGAGCCGGGGCAGGAGGAGATGGAGGGGCCCCGCCGGCCCCGCCCCTGCCCCGCCCCCCCGCGGCCGTAGCCTGGGCTGCAGCCCCGCGCGCCGGAGCCTGCGAGCCCGCGAGCCAGCAAGCGGCGGCGGCGGCGGCGGCCTCCCCTGCTCGCAGTGACCCCGGCGTCCTATCCCGCGGGCCCGCCGATCCCGGGGCTCGCGCCCCTCGGAGCAGGGATGCATCATGGCCACGTTGGCTTGCCGGGTGCAGTTCTTGGACGACACAGACCCTTTCAACAGCACCAACTTCCCCGAGCCCAGCCGGCCGCCGCTGTTCACGTTCCGCGAGGACCTCGCGCTCGGCACCCAGCTGGCCGGGGTCCACCGGCTGCTGCGGGCGCCGCACAAGGTATGGCCTGGCGGGGCGGGCTGGGCCTCCCGGACGCAGCTCCTCCAGTGGGGCGCGCTAGGGTGGGGGCGCCGCGGGCAAGCTGGGCGGGGCGCAGCCCCCTGCGACAAGCTCCCAAAGGCAGACCTCCTCGCTCCCAGTTAGGCAGAGGGGCTCCGGGCACCCAGAGCCTGGCGCGGGATCTCCCGGGCGGGCGAGGAGGACAGCCCCGCGCTCTGTCCCGGAGCTTGGGACGGGCGGGGCTGAGCAGGTGCCGCGCCGGCCTGAAGCGGGATGGAGAAGATTCCCGGGCACCGCGCCGTTAGCTCGGTGGCGTGGGCGGGGTGGGGCTCGGACGCCGGCAGTCGGCCCCGGCACCCCGGCGGGTGCCGAGCCGGGCGCGGAAAGAACCAGGTCCTGGGATACTCAGGTCACTCGGAGGAGAGTCCTGAGCGACGCCCCGGACAAAACCTCACAGGCCCATGGGGTAGTTGCGGGCGGCCGCGCGACACTCGCGACAAAGCACGCTTCCTCGGGGACACTCCTCCTCCTCCCTCGGGGGGGCACCGCCTAGGACGCTGACTGCGCACGGTGATAACGTTCGGAGTAGTCAGTCCCTTTTTCTTAGGAGAAGCAGGTGGCCTTGGGAACCTTGGAGGAGCTGTCTCTGTGGGAGGAGGGGCGGGGGCGCGGAGGGGCGGCTCGCGCACAAAGCCTGAGCCTCGCAGCCTGAAATGAGTGTCCCCTGGGAAGAATGGCTTCTCAGTCCACCCGATAGAGTTTTCTTTTTAACCCTTTGCAGGAGGACAGGCATCTTGCAAAGTGTGTGTTGCAAAGAGCTGGGCATTGAAAGCTCACCATTTAGTTACCCGGGAGAACCCTTCCTCCCAATTAAACAGATTTAACAGCGGCTTGAAGAATTACTTCCGTGGTACATTTTTCCCCATAGGATCCATATCCAAGCTTGAAGATGATTTATTCTTTGAGGATCAACACTGACAAATGTTTGGAAGAGAGAACCCTTGATGCCCAAAAGAACAAAATTGATTCAAAAAATTCTTTAGATGTCTGTCTGTATGGTGTTCACCTGCCTTGGAAGTAGGGGGGGGGGTTGTGTGTGGAAACCCCTGAACTTGGGCAGTGGTGTTTTTCTTAGTCTATTAGTAATGTGTCAGTGCTTTCCCCTACTGCTTAATTGGTAAGCTGTTTTCAGGAATGGGGAATGAGGCAGTTGTATCTCATTCTGCTGGTGTTGGTGCAGGATGGATACACTCACCACTCCTGGGAACCTCTCTGGCCATATAGGTAAGTTGGCCTGGGAGATGGAGGGACAGAGTGATGTATTGTGGATTCAGCTTATCGGAGGCACTGTTGTGAGTTATTTGGTTCTTCTCAATCAGTGGATTCAGCTAAAAGTTTTCAAAGGGCTTCCTCAGCATCATATTCCATTCATTATGCTCTCTGATTACAGTGATCTTTTCTTGAAACCACAGAAGACATAATTGTGGCCCTATGACCTTGAAGTGGTTTTCTTGGATTTCAAACCCTATATACATGGTTGACCTTTCAAGCTGGGAGCTGAAATACAGTTTTATGTTTTCATGGAATAGCTTCATAGTCTTGACCTAGTGTTCCTGGTCAGGTAGGAGGAAATCCCAATGCTCCAGCATCGCTCCACTGAGACTGGAAGCCACCGCACAGCAGTTGCACTGGCTCACAGAACTTTCTGAGTTGTCCCTTGTGGAATAAACAGAACCAGAAGGTATCCCACAGAGACCCTTGACCCCCTGTCTTGGGAGCCAGCCAGCTTAAGTCTCTGAGTCTTTTGCCCAAAGACCCCTGCAATGTATTCAGATGTTTTTACATCTAGAGCTGATTGAGTGGCTGATTCTGTTAGCCAGAGTTCTATAAAGCAGAATTCAGGGCATTTATATGCCTATATGCACTTTTATCTTTTAAAATGCTGGTAAAGTTCCAGCAGGAACTCTTAAAATTGGATGACCCACCTGTTACAGAAAGAGCTAACATGTTTTGAGTACTTGGCATGTAGGTATGTGTTCTACCAGGGATGTCAATGCATGGTCTTATTTAATACTACACATGTGTGTATATTGGAGACTTTTATGATCCCTGTTTTACAGATAAGGAAGCTGAGGCAGAGAGTGATTAAGTAACCTAGTTTCTCTGCTAGGAATGAGGAGCCGAGATTCAAACCAGGTCTGTGGGGTTCGAGACCCCAGTGCTGTTCTGCTCCCAAGACCAGCTGTGTGGTGTGGGAAGAAGCCACACCATTTGGGGCTTCTGTTCCATTGACTTAGGGAGTTCACCAAATCACCTTCCTGTGCCAGGTACTGTTTAACCTGGGGCAGGTGAATGTTACAAGCATGAGTAAGAGTCTTGAGGCAGAATTCCTGGCCTGGTAGAGTTCCCATTCAGAGATGGGAACAAATACTTACCAAGCCTGCTGTGAATTAGCAAATGGTGAAGGAGCGGGCAAGTTGTTACCCAGGCCCCTGGCGTGGATAAGGCTTCCCAGGGTCGCAGGGAAAACTTCTCCCAGGTCGCGTTGAGCCCAGCCTGGCAAGAGGAGGAGTTTCTGGGGATAGAGGCATTCTGGGTGGTAGAAAGAAAGAAGAAGCATGACTGTGGAACATGCAGACACTCTCAGTGTTCCCAGCCATCCTGCATATTCAAATCGCTGGGGAGTAAAATTTTGCTTAGAGTAGATTGGCACATACACAAAAGTGTGCAGGGCGTAAGTGAGCAGCTGGATGAATTTTCACTAAGTGAACACACTAAGTATAACCAGCCCCTGGAAGGCCTCAGCAGAGGGTCCTAATCTGTAAACCTCCCTAGGGTTTTCCCTGTGCTGGGGACCTTTGAACTGGATAACCACTCAGGTCCTTCCAGCCCAAACCTGAGTCTATGTATCTTCTCTTAACCGGATGATATATTAATGTCTGCTGACTCCATTAGAAGTTAGTTATTCATTTAACTAAACCATTGTGTTGGACAAAAACAATATATTGCACTTATTATGCTGTACTTCTCTTTTTCAAACTGCTAGATTAGAAACCCTTCCCCCTCTCCCCCTCGCTTTTCATAGTAGTTCCAGGTAAGATTAAATAAATGCTTAGTTTGATAACAAAAAGGTCAAAACAGGTGCTGTATTCTCACTGGGAAGATGCTCATTTTGGTGGTTCTATGTTTTGTCTGGACTAGGTGTGTCCTTTTGTTTTCAAATGCTGTATAAACAGATGTTTATTTATGGTGTAGTGTAAAAAAAATGTAATTATAGGACGTCTAATGTAGAAAAAACTATGCAGTAGAATTAAAAGCTTAAATGTGTCTGGATTGATTGACGCTAAAGGCCAAGGCTTTAAGGTTTCATGTTTCGTTTTGAGAGACACACTGGAATTGTAGAATGTTTTTACAAAGAAAATGATAACTAGCTTACGTGTCAAAATGGCAATAATGACTCGTAATTTAATTCAGGAAATGTTTTGGTGCCTGCTGTGGACGAGAGAGTGGAGTAATACTAACTGCTGTGTCCTAGATGCCTGCCTGAGCCAAGCACTGTCCTAGACACACATCACCTCACCATGCCCATGACCTCCCCATGGGTCAGGTACCATTTTTGTTGCATCTCACAGTAGAAGAGGCCCAGAGCAGAAGGGGGTCAGCTGATCATGGGTTGAGAAGATCCCAAGTTGGCGTTTGATACCAAGTGTGCGTTCTTAATGACTCCACTTTTATGTCTTGAATGTCCGCCTTCCATTCTAGGCAGCCTGTCCACGTCCCAGAGTTCCATCCTTTGATTGGATTAGCTACGACTGTACCATGTTTTCATTCCTTCTCACTGCCTTTGTCATTGTGGTTACCTTGCTGCCTCAGCTATCGCACCTGTAAAATAGCTGACTGCAGTGGGCTGGCCATCACCTGGGCTCTTACTAGAAGATGCACTCAGGCCTCCCTCCTCCCTTGCTGAATCAGAATGTGCATTTTCCCAAGATGCCTTGGTGATTCCTGTGCACATGACAGTCTAACATCTTGGATCAGAGGTCATTTAAGTCAGGCTGTCAGTATGTGGGGGTTGTCACCATCTCCCCTGTTCGAAGGTAACTTTCTTGAGGGTGAAGACCTCGGCGTCCAGTTCTCCAGGAAGCTGAGTAGTGCTCAGATGGAGTGTGCACTAACTTGATTGATCAGTGTTAGTTTTAGAACACAAATCCACTGGTATCATTGCTGTAATGAATTTCCACTTTAATCCTCTTAAGGGACACATCTGTTTGCTACATTGCATTAAGATTTTTAAAAGATGAGATCATTAGTAAAGTGTGTTGTGTCACATAGCATCTTAGGACAAAACTTAAAGAATGTTGTATGAACTACTAAGAGTGTCTCTGTGCAAGCTGAATTGAATCTGACTCTATGTAATTAGCTCAGTTGGTTGGAGCTGTGCTATTGAGATCAGGATCATGGGATTGAACCCTTTATGGGTCAGTTGGCTTTGCGTCATGCACGGCCACAGACCGCACTGGTAACCCAGCCACATGTCCAGCAGGTGCTGTCATGGCTCCGTGAAAGGATTTAGGTTGGAATGGGCTGGTGGAGATCTTTGGGGGAAAAGGGCTAACATAGGAGTTTGTGCTGGCCACTGCACTGTACGCCTCCCACGCCTAACGTCATTTATACTCACAACAACTCGAGCAGACAGACAATCGTGTCCCCAGTTAATAGATGAGGAAACAGACACCGGGAGGTTAAGCAGGTTATCTGAGGCCACACTGCTTTTACGTGAAGGAGCTGGAATTTAAGATCGAGTCTTTTTTTACTCCAAAGCCTGTAGCCAACTGTGTCCCATTATTAGAAAACCAGCAGAGCCCATGCTCTGTGTGCAGGAGGAGGTGTGTGGAGGGGGCGGGGGGCTGACTGCATGGCCTTTCCAAGGGACTGCCCATCGCAAGGCTGTGACTGAAATGGCTGTGCTCTGGTTAAGTCTCACCAGTGTTGAAGTTGTACGAGTCTGTGCCTTTTGTCCTCGAGTCCCGCCTGTGTCCCTCCAGAAAACATCAGAACTGTCTTCGCTCTCCCCCTCCAGACTCTGAAATGTTAATTCTTAATGGGGGCAGATTTAACACTGATTCCCATGCTGAGGCCAATTCAGGAACACCCCTCCCCCAGCCTCCTCTCCCCTCCACCGGTTATTTCTCTAAAGATGAAACTTTGGAGTCCTTGGGAACTGTTCCGTCCTCAGAGGGAAGACAGTCACCACTCCTGGAAACTGCCACACCTCATCTCCAGAGGAAGCCTCTGTTGTCTGTGGCTGGCTGACTAACGTCCCTGATTTAAACCTGGCTTTCTAATCACATATCTGGTTTCCACTTCTGTGGGACATTTTCAGAGTCTTGGGTTTGTCAGCATCTGCTCTTTTACAGAGATGACCAGACTGCTTGTTGTTTTATTTTAGTTTTACTTTTTTTTTTTTTTTTTTTTTAGCTGTTTTATTGGGAAGTGTTTCTGTGCCTTGTTCTGAACTAAGGAAGAAAGAATGGGGGAAATGAAGTTACAATGAATGTGACTTCACCGCAGGGATATAATCAGCAAAATCCAGATTGTGGGAAATCATAGTTTCTCCAACAAATAAATTGCAAAGACAAAACAGATGGAAGGAAACCTTAGAATAAAAAAGACTTAAGGGATCTATCAGAAAAAAAAAGATCTATCAACCAATTGTCATGTGTGGCTCTGATCGGATACTGATTTAAACAAACACATGGCAAATAAATATTTGAGATCAATGGGGAAGCTTGAATAGTGACTCTGATGTTAAAAATGATCAAAGTTAAATTAATAAAAATAAATTAATAAAGGTATTTGATAATAAAATTGTTAAAGTATGATAACAGTATGGTTATGTTTAAAGAAAAGTTAGTATTTTTCAGAGATACATACTGAAATATTTGCAGATGAAATTAGGTGATGTCTGGAATTTGCTTCAAAATAATCCTGGATGAGGGGCAAGTAGGTAGGTGACTGTACAGAGAGAAAAAGATAGAAAGTGGGTTAAGGCTGGATTATAAGACTGGATTATGGGTATATGAGGGGAAATTCATTATACTATTTTTTTTTTTTGTGGGGGCTAGGTTACTTTATTGAAAATATGACACCTGAAACCTAACTCAAAGTTGTAGACACTTACAAAGGCTTCTATAAATTATATCCCTCTCCATGGTACACAATTCCTTTTTTTTTCCTTTATACTAGTTTCTATGCTTTTGTACACGTTGAACTTTTTTTTAATAAAAGAGCTTAAAAAATTAGATTACGAGTTCCAGTGTTCCCTTTGGGATCAGAGTCCTTTCATTTGTGTCCTGAGCGTGTTTACTACCGGGGAGATGTTCAGTCATCAGCGAATTTGTTTGTTGTGCCTCCCCTGATATTTTTCTTCCCACTCTGATGGTCACGTTCTCCTTAGGATCTTTGAAAAACAAGCATAGGACATCAGTCTTTTAATGTTTAAGGGATCTTCCGAGGCTCAGCAGTTCCAGTGATGAAGTCAGCAATCATTAGTTATATCAACTGTCATGTAAAGGAAGTATTAAGGTAGAGGAGTGTCAGTTGATGCACCTAGATTTTTATCACTAAACCAAGATGTTGCTAAGACTAATTAATGATACCAATATAAAGGCAATCAGTTTCCCGGTGGCTATTGGAGCCTGTGACGTGGTCACACCAGGGTCTTGCCTGATTCCTAGTGAGCCAGCTCTGCCTCCATCTGCAGTATGCCTCAGGAGAACATCTCGGAATGCAATGAATGGCAGTGATGTTGTTTGTACATGAAAATGTAAGTTGATTATATACCTTGGCACTCTTACTCCGAGCCACTTTCGATTTCTATGGACAAATTAACCCATTTGTGGATTACCTATTGGGGAGGGAGAAGATAGCTCATTAAAAAAATTAAGTTACCATGTATCAGCAAAATTATATACCCAGAAGTTTATCTATTTTTAGAGCCACATAGTGACAAATGGAATGTACATTGTATCTATTTACAACTTGGGAACATACCTCCTTTTCACCACTTAGATTTGTAACTGAGAAATTAAATGTTAGACTCCAACGGAAAATGTTTAGGACTTAATGTTAGGGGAAAAAAAAATCTCAAAATTGTTGAACATATTGAAAAAAGAGAAAATGTTAAACAACTCGCAGTTCAATATAGAACAGTGCTCCCAGATTTGCAAAAAGGACCCAGACAAATGAGTTTGTTGATTCGTTTGTTGCGGTGTCGTCAAATATTGTTAGCATTCTGGGAAAGAAGAAAACCCAGAAGACTTTTTGTTATTGATTAGGCTACTCTGACTCTTCCTGCACTGGTATTATGGCAGGGAAGAAATGCCAGGGTCTTAACCACAGGTCACAGGACAAGCCAAAGATATTTTGAAGTTCTCAGAATAGAAGATAAATGACACATCTGACTGGCTCATCTGATCCCAAGAGTTTTCATCACAAATGAGCTGATGGGCAAATGCTCCTGAATGGCTTACACTGACATGCTTAGAGCAGGTTGGAAACTGAGCAGTGGGTCCTCAGAGGAGAGAACGATGAAGAGGGTCCTTCTGGATCGTACACAGCACTGCAGCCATTCACTGTGGCTGCCTGACATGGCCATGGTTTTGACTAAGGAAGTTTATACCAATTACATTTTATACCACTTTGGCACACGTTTCCTTTTGTCTGTGATTTGAGTTCATCTCTCCAACCTTTCCCTCATTGTAGTTATTAATCCAGAGTCAATGGTGACACCCCTTACCACTCAGGAAAACATAAATGTGTGGTGGTACTGGGGTTGTGACACCTGGTTTAAACAAGCATCTCCCCCTTCTTTTTCTGTAGTTTTATTAGATGAAAGCAAAATTTAATATTGTTAAGTATGCTATACCCTGCAAACCTAGCTTTCAACCCTTGTAATCAGTGATGAGGAGACTTCTGTCTGGCCCTCTGGTTTTATCAGGCAGACTTCACGCAGCCTCAGGGAGAGCAGCTGACTGAGGACCAGAGGTCAGCAAGCTCCAGGTTGCAGGTAGTGTGGTGGGCTCCCTGCACAGCCTTCAGTGTTGCCCTGACCCACATTGTAGCCCCAGCCTCGGGGGTGTGTTTTGGAGCCCTTTGCTTTGTTGTCTAGCAGAGTTTCGTGTGCTAACATCCCAGCATCTTACTGACTATAGTTTACACTAAGCCTTGATGTCTGGTGAGTGGATGTTCTCTCCTTGCCTTGGAACATAGCCCTTAACAGGAAAAAACCAAAAGTTTAGAGAGGACCAGAGCGGGTCCATTCAGTGGATTTTAATGTGGAGGAATAACCTGGGCAACAAGCCTGCATGATTGGCTAAAGAGGACAGGGAGAGTCACATCGTGTCACTCGTCTGCTCCAAACTTCCCTCAGCCCCCTGAGATTCCAGGTTGACTCCAAAGCCCTGAAGGGGCTGGCCCACTGCACCATGAGGGCAGGATTAGTTGCTTGGTTGGTTTTATGGTCTGTTTGGTTTACCGATGTAGCCCTAGAGCCTAGAACAGTATCTCACACATAGTGTGTGTACAGTAAATAGTATTTGAATGAGTGAATTATCGTAACTTTTAGAGTTGGAGGGAATGACAAGTGGTGTTCTCATCCAAGCTGTCTCCATGTGGAAGTCCCTTTTGGAAAGCCTCTGGTCAAGGATGTTCTAACTTCATGTATAATAGTGAGCAGTTGCCCCTTTCTTCAACTATGGCCTTTTCCATTTTGAACTGTATTTGTTAGAATTTATTCTTTATTTGTTCCTGATTTTCACTTGGAGAGGTGGATCCCCATATTCCCACAGATGGGGATGGAGGGGGGTCTGGACAATTAATTGATTGTCTGTGCCCAAAAGAAATAGGCTGGATAAACCAGAAAACCATGCTCCTAGGGTTTGGTAAGTGGAGTGACTTGTGACCTGCAGATAACATCTAGAGGGGCTTGCTAGATCAAACCTGTTACTTTTCCCTGTGGTGGCAGAAGTAAAAAGCTGCTTTCTTTTCATGTTAAAGCTGAGTAATATGGACTGCTTTTATTACTCAAATCAGTATATGCATATTGATACGTATATATCTGGTAACCCAAAGCATCTTCACACTTGCAGTTCCATTTAGCTGTGCACTTAAACTGTGTGTGTGGCACTAGGATGACATTGCTGGGGTGAGGTTACCATGAGCAAAGCTAGATTCAATGACAGAAAGGCCAGGAGGCAAGAGGTCTAACCTTATAAAACAAAGCATCTGTTCCTGTCATTGAAATTTGGAGACTACAGAAAGGCACACTGAAGAATATAAATCACTTTTCTCATCACCCAAAGGGAACCACTCTTAACACTTTACGTCTTACCAGAATTTGCATATCTATGCATATGAAAACATAACGTTCTATCTGAATATTTTCCTAAATCATTAAATATTCTTGGACATATCATCTGTAAGAACAGCATGGCAACCCAGTCTGTGCATGTCACACGGTCCAGGTAAACACTGCTCCTATGCTGTGTGAGGGAAGGGCTTCTACAGTGTTTCCTTGTCGCATGTTTGGTACTTAATAAATATTCATTAAATGAATACATGAATGAATGAGTCATTGGATGGTTAGGTAGTTTCCAATTAAAAAACTACAGCTAATGCTGTAATAGATATACTCGCAGAAAAAACAAACTGTGCTCATATCTGATCATTTCCTTAAAAACAATTCCTAGATGTTTAATTGCTGAGTAGAAGGGTAAAGAATTCATCTTGGATGAGAGCAATTTCCCCCGTTTTAAGCATAGGAGACGGTTGGAAAGATGGGCCAGTGTAGGGCCACATTGTGAGGCCCAGTCTGACCTCTTCCTTTCACATGCAGCTGGTGTTAGGGCTGCAAATGATGTTAGAATTCTGGGAATCCCACCAGGTGGTATTCAGAGAAGAGTGTTAAAACCCTGAATAAATTATGGGTATGTATCCCATTGCCTCTTCCTATTTTGAGAAGCAAAATCATGACTATTCTTTAAAAGTCAATGTAAAGTTAGAACGATTATATTTCATGCATGCAAGTAACAATATTATATTAGTAAGACGAAGATACATCTCAGTAGTTATTAATGCTGGGAGAAAACAGAGGCACTCAAGCTGTAGATAGGACAGTCAGTGAGCCCCCTTCTTTCCAGAGACTTGGCAATACATACAAGTCATAAAAAATGATTATTTTTACCCAGTGACACCACTGATAAGAGTTATTTGAAGAGATTAATAAAAATGATAAAATGCTACATGTATAAATATATTTGAGGATTGTTTTAATAATGAAAAGCTAAAAACTCAGTGTCCAACAACAAAGGAGATATTAAGTATATTTGTATTTTATTATGGATAGAATATTGGGTAGCTATTAAAATAATTCACATCTCAGTCTGTTCAGGATACTAGAGAAAAATGCCATAGACTGGGGTGGTTAATGATAGACATTTATTTTTCACAGTTCTGAAGCCTGGGAAATCCAAGGTTAAAGTGCCAGCAGATTCGGTTCTTGGTGAGGTCTGGCTTGCAGATGGCTACCTGCTTGCTGTGTTCTCACATGGCCGAGAGAGGAAGCTCTGATGGCTCTTCCTCTTCTTATACGGGCACTAATCCCATCATGGGGGCCCCATCTTCATGACCTCATCGAAACGTAATCACCTCTCAAAGGCCCCACCTCCTAATACCATGCACTGAGGGTTAGGGCTTTGACATACGAATTTTTTTGGAGGAAATAGTCAGTTAGTCTATAACAACCCCCATGAATCATAAAGTTGTGTATATGGAAATGTATATAAGAAATGTCAAAAATGGAATGAGTAACAGCCTTCTCCCAGACCTGCGTCCCATCCCCCTTCTGCCTCTCATTCGTTAGAAAAGCCATGAGAACTGTGAGTCAGCCTCTGTTCCTGTGCACCCGTTGAGTCCTCCCCTTTTCGTTCCTAAGTCCCTCGGTGCTCATGTGGACGCCTGGCTCTGGCAGGATGACAGCTCTCTGACCCACCCCCCAACCGACTTCCCCTGACTTCTCTCTGCACTCTAGTGGTTCACCGTTATTTACAGGGTAAAATCCCCACTCTTCACAAGGACACTTAGTGCTCTCTGTGACCTGGCCTTTGGTCTGCCATTCCCGTGTGATCCCAACTGTCCTTCTGTCACTACCTTTCCTAAGGCCGGCCATGGTAACATGCTTGCAGTTCTCCTAACAGGCTGCTCTGGATGGTTGGTCAAGCTCTTACCTTTACCCGGACTGCCCCTCCAGCCCTCCAGCCGGGGCCGAGACCACGTCTAAGGGTCACCTCTGCTGAGCTTTCCCAGCCCGCCTCCAGACCTGTGTGGGCTGTGCTCTGTACACCCTCTCACCCATGACACCCTGGTTCTTATTTCATGCCATGTCACCATCTCCCCACTAGGTGTAAACCCCCAGTAGTAGGAAATGCATTTTAAGTTACCTTTCGGTTTAGCGTTCCTAGGGCTGTGCCTGATACATAATAAGCCCTAATAAATAATTTATGAATATTTGAAAAACTGTTACGTGCAACCAGTGCAGTATCTACTTATACACATGATGATTGCAGACCCTTAACCTCCATGAGATGATATCCTCAAACCTTTGTCAGATCCCTAACCTGTAGACATGATTTGGATGTTATAATTCCCCCCCCCGACCCCCACCAAACTGCCAGTGAGCGAGGGAGAACCAACTCTTCAATATATCAAAGACTTGTTTTCTGGCCTTTTCTGCAAGGTCCATGCTAGGTCCTTGGACAGGAAGCCTCTGGATGGTAAGAAAGCTCTCTGTCCTGTCAGTGTCATTTCCTGTTGAGTTTGGAGGGGTGTACACCCCCCCCGGGGCTCTCCTGGGTGGCGGTAGGTCTCCTCCATGGGGCAAGATGGGGACACACTGCCATGTGAGCCAGGTTTCTCCCCTTCCTTGTTGTTCTGAGACTTCTGCTCAGCCTTGTTCACTATTCCTGCCCATGCTGAGCTGCATGAGGGTGAGGAGAGTTGGGAGCTTGTATGAAGGGCAGAATCCCTGAGGCCAGGGTGGCAGCAACCTCTGTCACTAGTGGGAAATTCCAAGAGAAGGTGGTTCTGGGAGACTAGAGTGGTGCCTGCAGAGGCCAGCTGCCCTTTCTACACAAGGAGATGCAGCCCTTTGCCCACCTCAGAGACTCCGGGTAGATTTTACTTGACGTGACGGTGCTCACCTCCTGGAGAGTATCACCCCTTCACCTCATCAGATCATAGCTTCAGTTCACGAGAGTGCTTAGCTGGCTCCTGTCCACAGCTTCTGTAAGTCACCCACCGTCTGGCTTCTGCAGGACCTGGCAGTACCCGAGTGGCTGGTGTCTGTGCAGCCAGTGCCCAGAGGTGGGGAGAGGTTATCTTCCTGGGGTCTTCCATTCAAGTTCAACAGCACCGTGTGTCTGGGGGGTAGGGAAAGGAGAGCTATTGGGTACCCTGTCCAGAACAATAGTCAAGGATATGAGTGGTTTTTTGTTCCCAGAGCTGGGTGCATTTTTGTGGACAGTGATTCATCACTGAAAACGCCAGTAACAGAACCACGGCATGTCTGTGCAGTTTGCAAGGCACTGGGACATAGGTTCCCTGGCTGGTCCTCACACAACCCCGAAAGGGGGCAAGATGGGGCATTTAGGCCCCATCTCCAAGATGGAGATGTTTAGGACATGAAACATTAGTTTAGGAAACTAAAATTGGGTTGGTTTCATGAGTGCTGCACAGTAACTGCCCCACAAAGGGTGTCAGGGTAAGAACTCAGGCCCCCATCCTCTGACCTCCAGGCCCCAACTCTCTCCAATGAGGCTCCCTGCCTCAGTCTGTCAGAAATAAGCACAAGGAACATATAATAACACCCAGAGAAGTTTGTGAACACAGGGAACATTTCAGCTGAGTTCGTGGCTATCATATGTAACCACGTTGTGAAGATTTTTATGAGGGCTGGGCAGCAGAGTGGGAAGCTTTATTTCTATCAATGCCACTGATCCCAGGACATGAAAATCATCATGTGATGATTTGTTGGGGGAAGTAAGTCATTAATTTTAAAAAAGTTTACAACTGAAGGCAGCATATGACTCCTGTCTAAGTGTGATATAGGCAGCCAGGGCTATGGAAATGTCAGACGTGGGAAAAGTTCACGTAGACTCCATGGTCCAAAAAGCCTCCGGGAGTGATCGGGTGGGTTTGAGTAGGTGGAAGGCCTTCCATGCTGGTGAGAAGGGACCAGGAGTCACGATCAGGCCTGGATGGCTCTGGGCTGGTGAGAATGGGCCCCTGGAGGGCGGTGACCTCCTGAGCCGTCGTCACTGAGCACAAAACTGTGTCAGAAGTTACTTCCATTCAGTGTAATGGAAACATAGGGGAAAGGAAAGGAAGGGGAGAGAAAAACGTGAATGTGGGAAGGAAATATTTACCAGGAAAAGGTGAGGTTGAAAGAAAAGGGGCAAGGAAGAAAGGAGAGGCGTGGGCAGGCAGTCACTGAAAAGCCACCTGTGAAGGCTGCGTGGGAAGAGGAAGAGAGTCAGGGACAAGTGGCAGGATGGGCCTGGCCTGGGCCTGGAGGGGAGGGTCTCCCACTGTTCATGGCCCCGGGTCACTGCTGGTTCCTGGTAAGTTGAGGTATCAGCCAATGAGGGTTTCAGATGTGACCCTTTCCAGAGACGCTCCCGCCTTCTTCTCTTTCACAAACGTTTATGGGGTGTCTGCTTGGTGTCAGACTCTGTTAGGCCCAGCACAGTAAGCAAAATAGAAGAAACCAAGGGTCGGTTAAGTGGCGGTGGCTGCAGCTCCAGCTCCAGCCCAGCGGGCGCACTCCACATTCCTCTCCTACAACCTTTGGACAATAGCATCTCCCTTTGGGGGCTGTTGTGGAGAAAACAATAAAGGATCCTACCATTGCATGTTACAGGCATCTGCCACTTGGTGTATGTGGCCTCCAGCTCCCGCTGCCCAGTGGGCATCAGCCGGCCATGGAGTTTCCTAGGTCCTCCTCTCTGCTGCCGCCCCCCCCACCCAGCAGTGAATGCAGAGACAAAAAGAACCTTCAGGTGCAGCCCTGGCCTCCGCCTGCTTGTTTGCCTGCACCTGTGTGCCCCATCTTCCTGACGGGGGCAGGTGTGTCCCTTTCTCTTTGCCGTGGCCAGACCTTTTTCACTATACCTTCAGCATCTATTTTCCTCTGGGATGTGTCCTTTAGCATTGAGATGGGCTACAGCCTCTTTCATCCAGGAAACCCTTCCTTCCTGGCCCCCAGACCCGGCCCTGTGTCTGTACCTTCACCCCCGAGTGTCTTAGACCTTGTCTAAGCTCCACGGTCTTACCTCCCTTTCCCTCCTTCCGTTCCGGCGCCTGTTCCCTCCATCCCAGTGAAACTGCTTTGGCTAAAGTACTCGTCTTTAATGCAGTAGCTACTTTTGTACCTTGATCTTACTGAATCTCTTAGTCGCACGTGCTGTTTCTGGTTGTCCCCTCTGAAGAAGGCTTGCTGTTCTAAGTTGGATGGTGAGAGATTCACCTGTCCTCTCTGTTCCTGCTCAATCTTTCTGCTCCCCTCTGCCCTTTGAATGTCGTCCTTCCTCGGGCTCTGTCCCACGACCATGCCTTCCCCTTGCGGTTGACCTCCTTTCCTGGGTGACTTCGAGGGCTTTCTGATGGCCCAGCACTCTCTCTGGTCCCGAGGCTAACTCTCCAGCTGCCCCCTGGACAGCTCCCCTTGGATGTCCCACAGATGGTTAACACTGTGTGTAGATAGAATCCTATCTTCCCGCACAGCCATGTTGCCTCAGTGAGGAATGTCACCGTCCAAACCAAGCTGACCAAACCAAGAACCGCTCCTTGGCTCTGACCCCCACCTCTCAGCCCTCACATTCTGCTGCTGCTGCTTCTTGGCACTTCTGTCCCCATTCCATGTGTCGTCCCTATCGCAAGTACTCAGCAAATGACGAAATGAATGAAAAATAAACATAATAACATATGAGACAGTGTCTGTCCCATGGGAGTTGCTAAAAAAAAGATGCCTGTGTTAGTTTCATGTCAGTAAACAAATCACGTATAAGCATAGTTGCTTAAAGCATTTTTATTATCTCTCACGGTTTCCTTGGGCAGGAATTTGGGAGCAGCTTGAGGTGGTTCTGGCTCAGAGTCTCTCAGGTTACAGCCAGATCATGGCTGGGCCCGAGATCATGTCAGAGGCTTTTTCAATCACGTGTCTGGCTGGGAAGATGCCAGTAGCTGGGAGCTCCTCTGGCCTGTCTCTTTATTTCTCTGTGGTCTCCCCACAAGGTCTTTCTGGGATAGGACTTCGGGTAGTAGGACTCCAAAGAGAGAGGGCCAGGGGGACACTGTATCACTTTTTGTAGCCATCACTCTTGCTGCATTTTACTTGTTAGAAGTGAGTTACCACGGCTGGCCCACAATCAAGGGCACAGGGATCAGACACCATTGTTCCATGGGAGGAGTGTCAAAGCATTTGTGAACTTTTATAAAGAAATTTACATGCAGTAAAATTTACTTTGATTTTTGGTGTGCAATCCTATGAGCTTTAACTACTATAAGTCCTCACTTAATGTCGTTGATATGTTCTTGGAAACTGTGACTTGAAGTGAAACGACATACAAAGAAATAAGTTTTTCCCAGAGGCTAATTGATATGAACAAGAGTTAAGCTCCTACGGCGTATTTCTGGTCACAGAAACATCAAACTTCTAAACAAAGACCCTCAAACACGTGCAATGTTAAACATTGAAATAAAGGTGAGCTATCCATACATCTAAGAAAGGTTATTAAAAACAAGGGAATTCTTTTCCCACCCACTTATTGCAGTTCAGGGTTGCAGGTGGCCGCAGCCAATCCCAGCAGCTCAGCACACGCCAGGTGGGAACCCACCCTGAACAGGACGCCCTTCCATCACAGGGCACATTCACACACACACACACACACACACACACACACACACTCAGACTGGGTCAATGTAGACATGCCATTTGACCCAATCTGCAGAGCTTTAGCATGTGGGAGGAAACTGCAGTACTTGGAGGAACCCCACACAGACATGGGGAGAATGTGCATACTCTACACAGACAGTGGCTCTGGCCAGGAATTGATTTTTTTCCCCCTCATTAATGTTATAATGAAAGGACATTGAATGAAATTACATTATTCAATGAGCTGCTGTACCACAGGATACAGAACAATTCCAGCAACCTAAAGAATTCCCTAGCCCCTTTGTAGTCTGACATTCCCTGGCAGGCAGGGATCTGTGCTCTCTGCCTCTAGCTTTGCTTTTTGCAGAATGCCATATAAATAGAATCATTCAGTATGTAATCTTTAGAGACTGGCTTCTTTCACTCGACATAATGCTCTTGAGATCCCTCTAAGTTGTTTCATGCATCAATGGTTCATTTCTTTTTAATGCTGAGTGGTATTTTATTCTATGGATGTACCAGTTCATTTATCCATCCACTTGGTGAAGGGCATTTGTGTTGTTTCTGGTTTGGGGTGATTGATTACAAATAAAGCTGCTATAAACATTTGATCTGGCGGCCACATCTCTTCACCACTATGTCACACCCCTTTCTGCCATGGACATTTGTGTAGATATTTTGCGTGAACATAAGTTTTCATTTTTCTAGGACAAATACCTAGAAGTGAGATTGCTTTCTGGCAGAGAATTCCCTGGCTTCTCTCCTTAGCCCGACTGTCAGGAGGTTTGTACTTATTAGGCAAATTACCCTGTGTCAGAAGAATTTGTTATTGGAGTCTTTGGACTTCAGAGTATAAGTACTTTTTAAAACACTGCCCACAGAAAAGACCATTCATTGAAAAATCATTGTAGTTATTTGACTGCTCTTTATTCTTAAGCCTTCAGAGGCCCTGCTGTAGATGAGTTGAGAGGTGAAGCCCTGGTGTCCCCCTGCAGCCTGGTCCCCCTGAACCCCGACATCACCCAGCAGTCACTCTGTGCCCTCACTCTCCAGCTCCACAAAGGGACAACGCCTGTGACAGAGCTGTGTGGGAATCATTTTCCAAACGGAGCACAGATCACCAGAAATTCTGTCAGTTGGCAAAATACCATAAATAAATGAAGCAGCAAGCAGCACTGGAGATTGTTAGTGTATGAAAAACATTTTGATTATTGAGCATAGAGATGAAGTAAGTAGTAATGGGGGAGGGGGGCATGTGGCCGGAAGGCTGTGGTTCTGTTTCTCTGTTAAGTCAGAGAACAGGTCGGAAGGGGGCACGGTGGGCACAATGGGAGGGGGTGAAATATTTAAGAAGTTCAGAGGCTATAAGATTAAAGGTCCAGTTTTTGAATGAGTTTGACCTTCTCTTTACTAAGGGAAAGCTCAGTGTCCAGAAGGTCGTCAAGACCTGTAGTGAAGGACCCCTTCACCAGGGCTTCACACACGTTCCATCTGTGCCTAGCTGAATGAAACACGTAGAGACCTACCTGAAATGCACATGTAGAGCTCACATTTTACCTCTCCTTCTATTCTGCGGGATTGTCTGGGAATACTCACTTTCCTTAGGATGTTGTAGTACATAAATTAGTTCAAGGGTTTAAAGGGGGGAGATCTGTTCAGTGTTCCAAGTACCTTTAAAAACCGAGAATGTTGGTACATGTGATCTCATGAACCCTGCAGAAGTCTTTCTCTGACCCTACGTAGATGTGATTTCTACCTCTTTCTTAGGTTCCCAGAAGTGAGCCTGGAAATCCCAGAAGAATAACACATGGTCCTTGTTGCCAAGAAACCATAGGCCATGATGGTGACATGTGGCCTGATATCCTAACCATAGGGATCACATTATTTCTATGAAAAATGCATTCAGATTTCCAGACACAGACAACCATGTCTCAGCGAATGTTTGAATGCCACCCGTGTGTAAGTTGGGGACTGTGCTTATGTAGAAAATTGGGACTGGCCTCTATTTAGTTGAGTTTCATTTGACCTTTTGATGTTTGTCAAACTGTTTAGGATAGTGCCCCTGACCCGTCTCCCTGGCAAGTGTCTGTCTGTCTGTCTGTCTCTCTTTTTCTTGGTCGCTGTTTATCTCCTTGGCCACTCAAGAGCTCTGTATTCCAGATTCTGCCACTTGTGACCAAAGTCTTCCCCCTCTGAAATGTCAACCTAATTCTGAACTTCTTGGGTCTTTTGTTTACCCAGTGTGCAGAAGCTTTCACCAGATTCTCTTATAGATGAAAGTTGGGGGCTCCCAAAGATGGGATGTGGGGCTTAGGTAGAGCTGGGGTCTCTGGCTCATCCTGAGAGTTTGGACTTCGCTTGTGTCAGTAGAGTTTGTGAATAGCCCTTTGGTTAAAGGCCCAGCCTCATGTCAGCAGGGAGGGAGCATTTAGATGAAAGCCCAGAACCTGTCTGTACTAACATGTGCACCTCATTAGTTCCTGCCTTGGCCCTGGCCTGGAGAGAGGCCCCCCATCTGTGGTGTCCCAGCGAATACCAGCAGTGCTCAGCCAGGCAACTCCCCCATCACGTATGCCATCACCCCGACTTTTGGAACCATGATTTGGTTTCCCGATTTGGTGTGTGTGTCCCTGCTTCCTCCTTGGTGCACTGTCCCGTGATGCTGTGACCTGCCAGGACCTGAAGTGGCAGCTCTCTGCCTGCTGTGGCTGCACACGCTGCTGGGCTGTGGGTGAGACAACCACAGGAAGACAAGAGCTAATCCTAGGCTGAGGAGCGGGAAGGCAGAGGAGGGGCTGCGTGCGCCTGTGTGCTGTAGGCTGAGGGTTCTTTGTGTCTCAGGGCTTTGGTGTCTTTAAGCCTCTTTTCTTCCCCCACTCTCTTGGAGAGCCACTGCTTTCATTTTGCAAAAGTTTCTCAGCCTGCCTGGTTCCTGAAGCAGAGCATGCCAGCTCCATTAAATTAACATACGCAGTTCTGCAAAGTCTAAACAGTTTAAATTTCATTATTCTGGGCAGTGTTTGTCTGGTGACTAGAGTTTGCCAAAGCAGGAGGAATCTGCAAGGAGGCAAAGACGGGCTTTGCCCGCTGCACACCCAGGACCGTGCTTTGCTGGTGCCTCCTCGCACACGGGAGAGGATTGGAGCTCCTCAAGAGGGCTCTGCCACATTTAAGTTGTTCTGCAAAAATGGGATCGCACTAATTCTCCTGCATGGATCACTGGGGCTAAAGACCCATGTGACAGGGAGAGGGTCAGCTCTTTGGACTGACGTAGTTATCTGTGCATATTTCACAGTGTATTTTGGTCATACTGTCAGTCATTGTTGATTGATGGGCCTTAGGTATCATGAGTGGTTTAATAGTTTCCAATCAGTTTTCACAAGGCTCAGAAGAATCAGTGGATTGAAGATGAACTGATCGGGCAAACTCACTGCCCCATCCCAACACCCCACTATTCTGTAGCCTGGTTCCTGCAGAACTGGAGGGTGTGGGCTCACTTTTTTGAGGTGAGGCTACTGTTTATCCCTCTGGGATCAATAACTGGCAGTGTGTTAAGAAGCAGTATGATGTCTTCAAAGCCCATTGCTCATGAACCTGGGTAATTAGCTGTGTTAATTACTTATGTGTTCACTCAACACATTTTTATGGGGCATCTGCTATGTGTCAGATTCTGTTTTAAGCACTGGAGAAGCAATAGTGAACAAAACCGGCAAAAATCCTGACCTGCATGGAGCTTATATTCTAGCAGGAGAGATGCAGGGAGAGGTAATAACTAAAAGAAAATAGCAACTCATAGACACAGACAATAGTTTAGTGATTACCAGAGGGTAAGGGGGGTGGGGGGTGGGCAATGAGGGTAAGGGGGATCAAATATATGGTGATGGAAGGAGAACTGACTCTGGGTGGTGAACACACAATGGGATTTATAGATTATGTAATACAGAATTGTACACCTGAAATCTATGTAATTTTACTAACAATTGTCACCCCAATAAATTAAAAAAATATATGAAATGAAAAATAAAAAGCAAATTACATCATGTGTTAGTTAGGTGATATATGCGGGTCTCCTTGACCTCAGTTTCTTCATCTATAAGTGGGAAAATTGCCAGCTCCCAGCATTTGTTCCTTCCTCTATCTCTTCTCTAGATCTTTGTATGAATTTTTTTGCTATTGCTTCCTTACCTGCAGATATTCTTCATAAGAACATAGAAATGTTTCCAACAGTGTGGCTCTGCATTGTCAGTTTTTCTGGTGACAGTGGGGGTGTGTCTCTCCCGGTCTCCAGTGGGAAGTGGTATGATTCCGTAGCCTACGTAAAATGAGGCCAGAATCCATTCCTGCTATTGTGCGTTTTGCTGAGCCTGGTGTGGCCTGCGGGAAGGCAGTCGGGTAAACTCAGAAATGGGTGCTTACCTCTGTGGGTGTGTGCAGGGGGCTGTTGAGGCCAGGGCAGTATGGAGGGACCCAGGTCTCCTCAGGCCACAGCTCAACCTACACAGCTTGTGGATAATGGGGCCATGGAGAAATCTCTGTGTTTTCTCTCCTGGCTCAGGGTTTCCTGCCAATAGGGCTGCTACTAATCCTTATTACCGTGTTTCCCCGAAAATAAGACCTAGCCGGACCATCAGCTCTAATATGTCTTTTGGAGCAAAAATTAGTATAAGACCCGGTCTTATATAATATAAGACCAGGTCTATAATATAATATAATATAATATAATATAATATAATATAGTATAGTATAGTATAGTATAGTATAGTATAGTATAATATAATATAATATAATACTGGGTCTTATATTAATTTTTGTTCCAAAAGATGCATTAGAGCGGATGGTCTGGTCAGGTCTTATTTTCGGGCATACGTATGTATGTATGTATGTATTCAGTATGCACTCAAAATATTGAAAGAATCTGTACTCCTACTAAATAAATAAGAAAAGACAGACAATCTAATAGAAGAATGGGCAAAAGATTTAAACAGGCACTCCAAGATGACATCTAAATGACCAATATACTTAATTCATCAGGAACATGCAAATTAAAAGCATAGATACTACTGTACACCCACCAGAATGGTTAAAATTTAAAAGCATGATAATATTAGTGATTGGCAAAGATGTGGAACCAAAGAACACTCACATATGCACTTTTAAATACTCTTTTATAGGTACATCTGCATGTTCAATGACCCAGCAATTTTATACCTAAACAGAGACCCAACAAATATGAATACATATATGCCCCAAAGACATTTGTAAAATGTTCACAGTAGCAATTTGTATGATAGCGAAAAACTTAAACAATGCAATGTTCACAGCAATGGAATGGATAATTGTATTATATTCATGCAGTAGAATATTAGACAGCACTGAAAATGAAGTACTATTATATCCATGTAACAGCATGGATGAATCTCAGAGACATACAGTTAAGTGACAGAAGCTAGACACAGGAGAGTACCTACTAACATTTATATCAAGTTCAAGTACAGGAAAAACTAGTTTATGATTTTATAAGGTAAGATAGCAGTTACCCTGGGTGAGAAGGGGGTTTTAGTGGCTGCTTGGGACCTTTGGGGTGCAAGTCATGTTCTATTTTCTTATTTGAGTAGTGATTATACATGGTTGTGTTCACTGTGAAAATTCATTGCTTTGTACACTTTTCTAAATGTGTTAAACAATAAAAAATGTACTTAAAAAACACAGAGGATAGAAGAAGTAGCATAGAATCTCGTGACGTTTGCTATGTGGAAAAGAGGGAGGTGATGGTAAAGTCCCAGATGTTTTTCAGATGCTCTGACTTTAAGATTGTCCAGTGATAGATGTATCCTCATCCGTGAGCACAATGAATGCAGTAGCATCATGGTCTCTGAGGTGCCCGAGGACCAGGAAGCAGGGAAACAGCCATTTCTGTGGCCCTTTCCCTCCCTTGGAGACACTAGAGCTCCATTGTCTCTGCCTTGTCCATAATAGATGCTGCTGGCAGTGTGTGGAGTGCTGTGGGCTGGAGGAAGGAAACCAAAGGCTGCTTTCCCGCATTCTCTCTCCCCCTCCTCTTTTCTTACTCTGCTGCAAACAGTTGGAATTCTTGCTAGGGAGCCCACATGCACAAATGGAAAAGACAGAAGGACATTTATTTTAAAAAAAGGACAGATGTAAATTAGGATTTTGTAGACGGAGACACAGATGCTAAGACTTCAGAATGTGGTAAAACTTAGACGCAGTGGGCACTAGAGAGGGCTTCTTTGAGAAGGCAAGAATTCCATTTTTAGAAGCTGAATGAAACGATGTTTTAAAAACTTTCTCCGGAGAATGTTATGGGCTGAATGTTTGTGTCCCTCCCCTCCCCCCCCACAATTCATATGTCGAAGCTCTAAGCTCCATTGTGATGATGGTATTTGGAGGAGAGGCCTCTGGGAAGTAATAGATTTAGATGAGGTCGTAGGGGTGGGGCCCGCACAATGGGAGTCGTGCCCTTGTATCTACCTAATAGTGATTTTGTGCCCTTAGAAGAGGAAGAGGCATGAGATGTCCCTCTCTCCACACACGTGGCCCAAGGAGAGGCCATATGAGCTCACAGATAGATGGTGGCAGTCTTCAAGCCAGGAAGTAGACCCTCACCAAGAACCAAATCTGCTGGTGTGTTGATCTTGGACTTGCTAGCCTCTATAAATATCTGTTGTTTAAGTCACCTAGTCTGTGGCATTACAGCAGCCCAAGCTAAGACAGGGAAATAAACGTTCGCTAGGTTTAATGGCTCTGATTCCTGCAACCTGGAGCAGAGTTGCCTTGTCCCTGAGGGTGTCTGTGGCATGTACTCGCCAGTAGCCCAGCTGTGACCATCTTGTGTGAGCATGGTGGTCAAGTTAAAATAAAAAATGCCCTGTGTGAGCACCAGGGTTTTTCATTCTGGCCCCATCTTGGAACTGAGACTATCAAGGAAAGAAATGAGAACCACTTGAGTTGGTGGGAACTGTAAGATTCCAATATGCACGCCAGCGCCATAATTAGGTTGACTTTAAGTCAGGGTTTCCCTTTAAATTGCGCTGTTGTTTGTCTAACCAAATACATTAAAAACCTTATTTACTCCTAAAACAAGTTACCATCAAAGAATTGGCTCTTGGTTCTTAATCAGTGCTTTTTCACATGCGTCAAGTCAGAGCTGAAAATTCTTTTTTTCTGATTTAACAGTATGTTTCAAAGGTGTAGACTTTTTTGCATATATTTCACACTAATAAAGTCGTTCAAATTGCTCTACTTAGAAATTTATTTTATTTTAATTTTTCAATTACCGTTGACATTCAATATTATTTTATATTAGTAGTTTCAGGTGTATAGCATAATGGTTAGACATTTATCTAATTTACAAAGTGATCCTCTCCGATAAGTTTAGTACCCACCTGGCACCATACACAGTTATAGACTATATTCCCTATGCTGTATTTTACATTTCCATGACTGTTTTGTAACTACTAATTTGTACTTCTTAATCCCTTCACCTTTTCACCCAGCCCCCCGACCCCCTTACCATCTGGCAACTATCAGTTTGTTCCCTGTGTATATGAGTCCATTTCTGTTTTGTTTGTTCATTTATTTGTTCGTTAGATTTCACACATAAGTGAAATCATATGGTGTTTGTCTTTCTCTATCTAACTTATTTCACTTAGCATAATACCCTCTAGGTCCACCCATGTTGTCGCAAATGATAATGTTTCATTCTTTTTTATGGCAGAGTAATAGTCCATTGTATATATATGTACCACTTCTTCTTTATCCAATTGTCTATTGACGGGCACTTGGTTTGCTTCCCTATCTTGGCTATTGTAAATAGCACTGCAGTGAACATAGGGGTGCATATATCTTTTCGAATATAGTGCTTTGGGTTTCCTTGGATAAATGCCCTGAAGTGGAGTTGCTGGGTCATAAGGTAGTTCTGTTTTTAATTTTTTGAAGAACCTCCAAATTGTTTTCCATAGTGGCTGCATCAATTTGCAATCCCACCAACAGTGCATTAGGGTTCCCTTTTCTCCACATCCTCATCAACACTTGTTCATTGATTGATTGATGACAGCCATTCTGACAGGAGTGAGGTGGTATCTCATTGTGGTTTTATTTGTATTTCTCTGGTGATTAGTGATGTTGAGCATCTTTTCCTATGTCTATTGGCCATCTACATGTTCTCTTTGGAGAAATGTCTATTCAGGAACTCTGTCCGTTTGTTAATTAGATTGTTTTTCTGGTGTTGAGTTATATGAGATTTTTAATAAATTCTGGATATTAACCCCTTATCAGATGTATCATTCACAAATATCTTCTATTCAGTAGGCTCTCTTTTTGTTTTGTTGATGATTTCCTTTGCTGTACAAAACTTTTTTAGTTTCATATACTCCCATTTGTTTATTTTTTCTTTTGTTTCCCTTGTCCAAGGAGATATATCAGAAAAAATGTTACTAAAGACAATGTCAGACAGTTTACTGCTTATGTTTTCTTTTAGGAGTTTTATGGTTTCAAGTCTTACATTTAAGTTGTTAATCCATTTTTAATTTATTGTTGTATATGGTGTAAGAAGGTGGTCTAGCTTTTTTTTTTTTTTTTTTTTTTTTGCATGTATTGGTCCAGTTTTCCCAACACCATTTATTAAATAAACTGTCTTTACCTCATTATATATTCTTGCCTCCTTTGTCATAGAGTAATTGACCATATAGGTGTGGGTTTATTTCTGGGTTCTCAATTCTATTCCACTGATCTATGTAACTGTTTTTATGCCACTACCGTGCTGTTTTGGTCACTATAGTCTTATAGTATAGTTTGATATCTGGTAGCATGATACCTCCAACTTTGTGTTTCTTTTTCAAGATTGCTGTGGCTATCTTAAGGGTCTTTTGTGATTCCATGTAAATTTTAGGGTTATTTGTTCTAGTTCTGTGAAAAATGCCATTGGTATTTTGATAGGGATTGCATTGAATCTATATATTGCTTTGAGTAGCATGAACGTTTTAACGATGTTAATTCTTCCTATTCATGACAAATTGCTCTACTTCTTGAGAAAATAATACTGAATTATTTGGTTTGTGAAAGAGTCAAAAGAATGTCACTGGCTTAGGAAATAGAGACTTAGTGGCAGCAGGCATCCAGCCGAGCTTGCCTTCTCTGCACTCTGTTATTTCTCTGCTCTGAGTGGCAGTTAATCCAGGGACTCAAGAGTTTTGCCTCTGCAACGACCAATTATCTGCTAACCAGCCAAAAATAGGCACAAAATCAGTTGCTTACCGTGGTATCGCTGCAAAGTGTGTCATGAGTTTTCTTTGAATAGGGAGATTTTCCTGCTAATTTCGGAAGCAGCTGAGACTGACAGAGGTCCTGGCCGTCTCAGGGATCCATGTTGCTTTCCAAGGCAGCCAGGTGTTTCCCTGCCTCCCCCAAATCAGCCTTTCCCACAACAATGGGGAAACCATGGGCTCCATCACCTTTAATTTTAAAATTCATTTTTAGGAATTGTATTCATCAAAGGTGAGTACACTTCACTGCAGTCCCGGCACAGCGCTATTACAGTTTTGGGAGGATTAGATGAATTAATACATTTGCAGTATCTAGACTGGGCTTGAAATACAGTAAATTCTCAACAAATGGTCTGTCATATAGCTATATAGAGGGTGCCAAAATAATGTATACACATTTTAAGAAAGAAAAAAACTGTCAAAATTAATACTCAATATACACCAATAACAAAAGATGAATACAAGTCACATTTGATGTCTGTAATTACAGGAGGTGCTCAAACTGGTTACCATCAGCGTCCAGACACTTCTGATTACGGCAAGCTACTGCTTGAGCAACGCTGACCAAACTGTCCACTTGCCACTTGTGTACATTTTTTGGCACCCCCAGTGTTGTGAGCTGGCCACTGCTAGATGCATCACCTTCCAAATCTTGACTCCTCACAATAGTTCTGCAAGGTGGTTGGCAATAGTTCTTATTTTACTGATAAGGGAGAAGAGCCTTAGATAAGTTAAGTAATTTACTTGTATGTAAGGTCACACAGCGGCTGAATGGCAGCATTGGGGACTGAATCCGAGTCTTTTCAACCACCACCATATTCTCTGACTGTTTCTCATACCGGGGTCTACGCCCCTGGAAGGTTTGTGGACGTTTTTGTGGAGGGGGTGGTCTATGAATTTATAGTTTGAAAAACACTGCTTTATGCTAGAGGTTGATCAAGCCTTTTTTTTTTTTTTTTTTAAATAAAGGGCCAGATAGTGTTTTATGCGCTGTGGGTCATATAATCTCTATTGCAACTTCCAACTCTTCTGTTGCAGCTTGTACCATAGGCAATACTTAAACCAATGTGTATGTCTCTGTTCCAATGAAACTTTATTTATAGAAATGAGATTGCCTGGATTTGGCCTGTGGACCAAAGTTTGCTGACTGACACCTGCTTCATTCCATGCTGCTTTCTGCTCTGTTCTCTTCAAGACCCCACACCCCACATCCTGGAATGCTCCTACTTCTCTGTTAGCAGCATCCCTGTCTGTCTTCATGGAAGCATTTCACTTTATCTGCTCAGTTGTCAAAGTTTCACATTGTACTAACGTTTGAGTGGCTCCCATGTGCTGGGCACTGGGGATAGGGCAGTGGCTGGAACAAAGTTCCTGACCTCATGGAACTGACATTCTGGTGGGGAGACAGACAGGTGTATGTCAGGTGGTGGAGGGCAAGAAGAATAGGGCAAGGTTGGAGAGTGACACGGCTGCCCTTTTATATGGAGCAGTGAAGGGAGAACTCTGAGAAGGTGACCTTGGAGTAGAGGCCTGCAGGAAGTGAGGGAATAAACTACATGGCTATCTGAAGGAAGAGTGTTCTAGGAAGAGAACAGCAAGTGCGAATGCCCTGAGGCAGGTGTATGCGTGGCACGTTTGAGGACCGATCAGGAATCCAGAGTGCCTGGAGTGCAATGAGTGAGGGCAAGAAGGGCAGGTGAGAAGCAGACAGATAAGGGGCAGCTCACGTAGGTCCTTGCCGGTCACTGCAGAGCTGTAGCTCACTGGGCAGCCACTGGGGGGTTTTGAGTAGCAGAGTATCATGATCTGACTCACAGGACAAAGGATCTCTTTGGCTGTCAGATGGAGAGAGGCTGTAGGATGAGTAGGGATGGATGCCAGGAGCCTCACCAGGATGACAGTGGAAGAAGCCCAGAGATTCTGAATATATTATGAAGTCAGAGCTACAAGCTTTCCCAACAGGTTGCAGTAGGATGGGGGAGGAGGAGAGGGGTCAAGGCTGACTTGAGGTTTTGGCCAGAGCAGCTGGAAGGTCAGAGCCGTCCTTTTTTGAGATGGGAGAACTGTGGGAAACCAGGTTTTTGGGGAAGATGAGGGGCTCAGTTTGAATGTGTTAAGTTGGGGCTGTCAGTCAAATATCCAAGTGCAGATGTCAAGTAGGCAAGGGATTTTCAAGTTTGGCGTTTAAGTTGGGGCCACCCAGTGGGAGTTAGCAAAGGATGGATGGTCTTTAAATCCATGAGCTGGCAGGGATTGCCCAATGAGTGAGTACAGAGAAAGGGGGGATTAAGCTGGAGGCCATCTCCAGCCGTGTTCCTTCCGTCTGAAATTGTTGGTATGTCTGCACAGCCTGCAGAAGAGTGTGTGGGCACCTCTGTCCTGCACGATCTGCTCCAGCCTGCCCTTCCACCCTCTCGTGTGTCACCGTTCACCCTCACTCTGCACATGAGCAAAGCGAAGTGAAGTTCTGCTGCTGTGTCCCCATGCTTCTGCTCTGAGTCCCCAGGGTTCTTCCCACCTGGGAGAACCACTCCCTTACCCAACGGTATATAACAAATATGTAGCCACTGTACTGAAGACAGGAAAAGATTCTAGAGAGATGTAAATCACTGTAGTGTGAAGACTTACATTAAAAAAAAAAATTCCCTCACGATGATGAAGAAGGTGTTGGAGGTGTGATTAGAGACCTGCTGTGCAGGGCTTTGCAGTCTGGTGGCTGCTGTGATGTGGGCCGGGTGGTTGAGGAAGGCAGGACTGTATGAGGGAGATGCAAAAAGAAGGAGTGGATGAGGAAGTCGAATTTTAGCTGTAATGGAGGAGAATGAAACTGGAGAAGGGATGAGGCCAGCTGGGATTGTGGCCCTGCCAAGGGGTGAGCAGTTTCCCAGCAATGCTTTAGACGGCGTGGGGATGCCTGCGTGGACCCACGAGCCACATCCCAACAGGAGAGGGAATCCCACAGAAGAACTTAAACAGGGTGTCCAAGGCTCTACTGGGCCCACCTCCAACAGTCTGAGACTTAGGAAGGGCAAATCGCTTACTCTTACTTATGCCAACCAAAATCAACTGGTAATGCCTGCCTGGTATGCAGTCTTGAGGTCAGGTCTCCGAAGAAAGAATGCAGTGATCGATTAGTCATGTCTACTGGGGAGTGTGTGGGGTTGGGTTTGCCATTCTGGTCCTGGTTTTGGTCCTGGAGAAAGTTTCTGAACTGATCAAGAGCTGTCTGGACTGCAAGAGTACTTGGCATTCCCCATACACCTGTGGAGTATCGTACTGTGTGAATCAGACACCTACCAAGTTAGATTTGGTGTGAAATCAACCAACTCAAGTGCAAACTAACCGAATCTATTAGTGTTTTAAAAAAGTCACAGGCTTTCTCTTCATACTTTGGAGGTGACCCTTAACATTGCTGTGGTCTGTGTTTTACATCATGGAGTGAATTACACAGAAGCTTCTAAAGAAGTGAAAACAAGGAATCTGAGAAAAAAATATCAGAGTAGCAGAAAAGTTCCTTCACCAAAAGGAAATCATGTTTGTGAAAGTATTTCAAGCGCCGTGAAGTGCTCTATAAACGTAAGGACTTATTATTACTCTGCATGGCTTGAGGAAAACCAGCTTAGCCATAATGTTAACAATTACAGAACAGACTTCCTTATTACTGTTTCTTCCTACAATTAAGTTCCTCGTCTTGGAACTTGAAGAGAACCTCTGAGGAGGAGCTTTGCCTGATCTGGATAAAGTCCTTGCTACTGAGGGCAGGCTCAAGGCAGGGATGTATGGCCTTACAGGGGCCCGTTGTCCATCATTTTCATGGCCAGGTTATCCAGTAGGGATCCAGCCTGTGAAGAGTTGGCTGTGACCTCCAGTGCTTGTGAGAGTTGGCTTCAGATGGGGAGGCAACCTGGTTACTGAAAAGGACAGGCTGCTGGGCAGCCCACTGGGATGGGCACGTCCTCTAGCAGAGAGGCCTTTCTGGGAAACCACGTCAAGGTCAGGAGGGTGTTGGCGCCTGCAGCATCAGAGTGCAGATTTCTTTCCATCCCACTCCACTGGATGCTCAGTACCATCTGGAGAGTGAGTGAGTGTGGAATGGGAACAATGAGACCGGCTCACAGACAGAAGCAGGCTGGCCCCACCCTCCCCCTTTCCTGCAGGAGAGACTTTCCTTGCTCCCTTGCAAGCCCCTCCCCTGACCTTTCAGTTTTGATTCCATCCAGATCACAAACGCTTTGCAGTACTAATCGGTGCAAGATTTTGCTTCTTCTGATTTCCTCCAAAGAGTTTTACATCGAATTATTTCCTATTTCCTTATGTAAAGAAGTGAAAAATGATAAACAATAAGGTACAGATAATTTTCCCTGCTGACGTTTGATAGAAACAGTCTATGAAATACTTATCCTTAATAAGCATCCAAATAACTTTTGGGTTGACGGATAATTTGCGAATCTTCAAGAGGAGGGTTTGAACTACTATTCTGGGCTTCTGTATACTCATTATTCTCGACTGACAAAGAAATAGGATTGATTGTCACAGAGTACACTAGAAGTTAGTCTGTCGTCTTTGTGGGGGCCCCAGTTCCTCTGAGTATGTCAGTGTTAGCAGATGAATGATGCAGAGTTCACTGCCCGGGCCACTCCCTGTTACTGTCAGGCTTCTGTGGGGAGCCCATCAAGGGTGGCTCTCCTGGTGTGGCGGTCTGGATCCAGTCAGGAGGTAGAAACCATACAGTGATTCAAACAGGGAATTTTAATGTGAAGAATTATTAAGCTATGATGAAAGAGTAAGATATACGGAAACTCTCTATCCCAGGGCTGAGGACAGGGACCCAAGGAAGGACAGACTTGCTAGGGCTTCAGACCTTGTTGGAGGTGTAGTTGACTCCACTGGATGACAGAGAAGTTCACTGGTTTAGCTGGTCTGTGGTCACTAGGCTGACCTCCAGAGGAAGCAAGCCTCCAGAGTTTGGGAGGGTTAGGCAGGCTGCAGGGTGCTGGTGCAGGTGTGCAGTGGGAGTGGGCCTGCAACACACGTGTCTCTGTCCAGAAGGACCCCAGGAGATAAACCTGGGGGGAAGCGGTAAGGAGGCTGGGAAGGCCCCGTGTCTGTACTGAGAGGGCTGTGAAGGGACTGTGGGGTCGCTGGAGACAGACAGTCTGGATGTGGAGGTGGGGCGGAGCCCCCCCCCCCAGATGGCCTCGCCCCATACCACCCACTCCCTCCCCCTGCAGCCGCTTTCTCCTGCAATGTCCCTGCAGCAGCCTCTGCTGAGAATGCTTAATTAACACTGCGCTACTGCAAAGGAGAAATGCTTGAAGGAACTCCTTGTATTATTGCAGGGCCTGTATCGAAGAGTGAGTCTGGAGTTGAGAGGGAAACACTGATAACTGGCTTCTTTGGGTCGTCCTATCCTGCAGCACCTGTGACTGGCCCCAGAATGTCTGTGAGGCGGTAGGGTGTCCCTTTCATCTGGGCTGCCCTGTTTGCCTCTCAAGACTGGCTCACATCATAAGGCCAGGGGCTGGCTCTCCTCATAAGGCCAAAGCTTCTCCTTTGGCAGCTGGGGCAGCTGAGGACAGCAGAAGAGGATTGCGACCCTCTCACTGGGCTGCTGCACAGCTCAGGTGAAAGGTTGTGTGTGTCAGGAACCGAGCTGCTACAGGCCAGCACTCCTGTCAGAGAGCTGTGCTTCATGACTTTCCCTTGATGTGCTGTGGTTGGCAGAGTGGCATCTGATGGCTCACAGAGGGCGCCTCCCTCTCACCCTCTCTCTTGAAGCCAACAGGAGGTGCCAAACAGTTGGAGGACGTGTGTCTCTGCAGTCCTGGACTGCCGCTCTGATCACAGCTCGTGCAGTTCCTGGAAGGAGGGTTTCTTTATTGGCACACTTTAGGCATGAAGGCAGGTCCTGTGCCTGTTGCTGTGAGGGTTGGACCAGCGCTCAGGCTCAGTCGGGGTGGGTGGACATACCCGTAGGCGTAGGTGCCAGGTTTAGGTTTGGAAGGGCTAAGGCCTTAATTATCCCTCTGCTTGGGCCCCAGCTCCTGGAGGTTCTGACTGAATTGATGTGAGGTGGCATGCTTTAATAGCACCTGTACCTCTGCTGTGTGGTTTGCAGGTACAGCCAGAGGGAACCTTGGTTTAAACCAGTCTCTGCGCCCTGGGGGGCACCTCTTGGCTCATGCACTCCTCCATTTACTGTTTTGTGTGTCTTCTTTGATGGTTGCCTGTGAGCATTTTGAAGGTTTTTGCATCCTTTCTGTGTCTCTGTCCCCCACACTTGCTTGGCCAGTGGCAGCCTCTACATAGCTTACGCTGCACCGACCAGCCCTTGCTTGGTGGAATCAGTGGAGTAGCAGGTGTCTCCAGGTTTATCTCAGACTCAGACACTCACTGTCTCCACCTGGAAGACCTGACTTTCTAGACTTTTCTCAGGGTCCCATTTTTACTTGCCAAAGGAGGGAATGAGGAAAATCAGCCTTGGAGAGGATGGCTAGAAGCAAAGACAACAGCCCCTGGCTAACTTTGACGTGAAACACTTGACCTGCTAACACGTAGGAATGGTTGATTGTCAACTCGAATTCTTGTTCAGGAGTTCATTTACAAACTGAAAGGATTCCATGTTGTCCCCACTTCATTTGGTGGGATGGATTTAAACCATTGGAAAGCTAATTCAGAGGAGTGTCCGATTTTGCCCTTTTGGGTTTATAACTATTTTTGCCTTGGCAGGCTCTAACATGAGCTGTCATGGCTGTTTCCAGATGCGAACAGTCCACTACTTTTAGACAATCCAGTTGTCCTCCCTGGAATGTAGTGGGGGTGGGGGTGGGGAGAGTCCTCTGTCTTTGACAAACCCTATCCGAGTAGTTCTCAAAGTGTGGTCTCTGGACCAGCAGCTTCAGCATCACCTGGGTACCGGTTAGAAGTGCCAATTGCACCTCCCCCCCACACACAGTGATCTAGAAACTCTGGGGTGGGGCCCAGCATTCTGTAGTGTAAGAAGCCCCGAGATGACTGATGTGTGAGAACTGCTACCCTACCCAGCAGTCAGACCTGACGGGAGGGATGTCTCAGTGCACGAAAGGTCCAGCTTGTACTCCCTTTCCTTTTTCTTTCTTTTTTTAACTTCCAGGATCTTATCCCTACCCATCCCTATTTTATTCATGTAGGTCTTTTGAAATCACATCCATATCCCTGGCCAAAGTCACACGTCACTTCCTTCATGAGGTCTTGCCTAATCACCCCCATCCCCCAACAAGTGCGCTCTTGCTTTTCTAATGGTACTTTCTCACCCCCCTCCCTGCCCCTCCCCTGTCTCCCTTCCCCCCTTAAACTTTCATTGCATGGAGTCCCCTCATAGTAACACCAGCATCCCTAGGCTTGTGTTAGAAACACAAAATCCTGGCCCTGCCCCACGTACTGAATGGTAATATGCATTTTACAAGATCCATAGGTGATTTCTATCCACTTCAAAGGTTGGAAAGCACTGATCAAACCATCCTGAGTATACTAAGAGAAATAAAATATTTTACTGATTACATTTTAAGTAATATATATCCATTAGAAAAGAAATGGGAAGTACAGAAAAGCTCCGAGATTGATACTGACGAGTAGACTCTCTCAGGTTATTAATGTACCTGTCCCACCTGTCCTAGGAGGAGCTATATTCAGATGACCTGTTTCTGAGACAGCAGTCTTGCTTGAAACAACAGGTAACACCGTGTCTTGCATGAAGGAGGTATTCAATAACTTTTTAAGGATACAACAGAAGCAATTTAAGAATTCTTTGCTCCCATAAAGGTAGAGAAGTTGGAGTCTCTAGCCTATTAAAGAGGTAGATCAAGGCTGTTTCTGGGTGAGATTTTCATGGCTGCTACATCTTGGTGCAGTGACGGGAATGTGTCAATCTGAAACCTCCATGGTTGGCTTTCCTGAGGGACAGTGACACTTGATGAAAAACCACTTCATGCATCTCTCAGTCATGGTCGAAATGCTCTGTACCAGGAAACCCACTTTCTGATCTACTCTGAGAACTGTAACTGATAAATTGATTGTAGATTTTACTAGAATTCTCCAGTGTGAATGGGGTGGGGGTGGGGGAGAGAGGGGATCATCCTGCCTGCCACTTTGGCTCAGAGCCTAAGGACTAATTTAATTAATCCTTTAAGCAGCTGGTGAGAGGCATTCTGAAGCATTTCAGAGTCCACCTTTAGCCTTTTCAGCCCCGCACCCCTGGCTGTGTGCCCCTGTCTGTCAGGAGCTGTGCCTGACGCCTGTCCCCACCCTCCCTGGCCTTGGGAGCCGCTGCAAGTCTCCAGAGCCTGGTCTGGGTTCGTGGATGTACATGGGAGTCACCTAGTAGAAATAGCTGTGACCTTTGAGTCAAAATCTCAAGGTTCTAGACCTGTTCAGCATTGCTCGGCTCTGCCCCCTTTGCCTAACTTTTCTAGAGCTGTTTCTTCCTTGGTGAGAGCCAGAGACTGCTGCTCGGCTTATTGGGAAGTGCCCAGCTTGCTCCGCATGGATGCTGCTGTACACAGCAGTGTTCCTGGTCTCCAGGGGGGCACACACTTGGATGCCCCTGTGCTCCTTGCAGACATCTGTTGCTAGGGAATAGCAGCTCTGAAGTGTCAGCACAGGGGACTTTGCTAAAGCAGGAATGGCCCTGGCTCATCACCCTCCGTGAGGGTGCATGAAGGTGTGTGAGAACCATGCCTGTTTGTGCACATGATGATCTGGATATCTTGCTGCAAGAACAGCATGAGTGTTGGTGGCCACCTTACAGGACACAGGACATGTTCATACACCAGACACATTGTGCTGTAGTATCTGCCTGGCCAGAGCATTTCTCTTAAACATCTGGGAATAATTACTCTCTGTCTACAACCGAATTGTGTGGCAGCCATAAGAAACTCCATGTTTAGGTGAATTCAAAAAATAAGCAGGCAGTCGTGCTCGTGTGTGCTCCTCTGTGAAAGGGGCAGGCACTAACTGTTTCCCAGGAACAGAATCCCGTTACCTTGAGTGCCCAACTGGGAAGGGACCGGAGTTGAGTGCTGTCACAAAAATGCCACTGCTTGTGACCGGAGCCACTGAAACTGTTTCTGGGACCTGAAGAAAAATTTGATTTTGACAATTTTTAAGCCATCATTGTAGTAGATTTTTGAGCTGTAAAGTCTCTCTAGATCTCAAAAGATGATGACTCATGACTGATCTGAATGTCACAGGTAATGATCTATAAATTCAAAACTTCACAGGAGATTTTCACTCACCAGAAAAATATGCTACATTTCAAGTTTTCATTGATTCCAAAATCTTGATCTTCAACAATCTTAGATTGAAAGTTATTTTTGCATCAAAGATTAGATTCTCCAGACTCTCAAATGAGCCAACTAAGAACATACCTGGAGTCATGTGCTGATAATATTTATTTTGGCTGCAGAAATGCCCATCCTGAAGCTGAATGAGATTTCAAAATACCCCATCCCTGGTTACAGGGATAGCCCTGTTCCAGGCGGCTGTGTATTGTGAAGAATCCCAGAAGAGGTGACGACTTCTCTTCAAACATTTATCAAACACAAATGAAAGATGACAGTATCTTTGGGTTTTTTTCAGGGAACCTATGGCATCCCAGATGGAAGTTTTTCCCTTCGGCTGTCTTCTGCCTTTCTGAGAGGCGTGGGGTCTTCTCAGGAGCAAGGGCAGGGATTCTTTCTTTCTTTTATTTTTTGTCCAATTAAAAATGAACAAGTTGTAATTTAGAAATACATGGATGCCTGTGGATTTTTAAATTGGATTTAAAAAGCTGTGGTAAGGAGTACAGAGATCAGTCTTTAATTACAGCCCTCACCAGCTCTATGCTTTATCATGCCAGGTAGGGGGAAGCTCCACCGCTGAGCAGGGCATCAGGCATCTTATGATGGGTCTTCCTGTTTGCTATGGTGACGAAAAGAGGAAACCGTGGGGCAGTAGATGCTGACACGTTGACTTGTACCAGGGACACCGGTGATCTTAAAGACCACCCAAACCTCAGTGAGGTAGTAAAGAGTATGGTGTTTTGTTGGGGGGTTTCAGCTCTTAGCTAAAGTAGGGCTGTCTGGCGTATAGTTCATACTTCACTAAGGGAATGGAGTAGAATAAAATACTCTGCTGATTTCATACTACTGATTTTGAAATCCTCTGATTCTTGAGAAGAACATTGGTGTTATGTACGGATAAAAGTAAATGAAGAAACAGAACATTTAATCATAAAGTGTTTGAGGAAAAGAATCTTTGAGCCACCTGAGCCAGGGTCCAGATAATCATGGAAATGAGGCAGGTGGACAGTGGCCCAGGGGACATGGACAGCATGTGCCCTGAATAAAGGGTGGGTGCTGCTCAGCCTCGCCTCCCTGGGACTGGAAGGGATGGCTCAGGGTTTCCAGATCTTCCCAGTCTTCCAAACAAGCTGGAAACCTTGAATTTTATGTACAACCTCTTCTAAGGATTGGCAACTAACCAAAAATATTCAAAATGCCGTACGGGCCAAACTGAGTGCATCAGTGAGCTGCCAGCTTGCATTCTGATGTCCGCCAGGCTCCCTCATTCTACAGATGCGGTAACCAGCGGGCCCCAGGATCTGCTGCTGGCTTGGTGGCAGCCTGAGACCCGGAGACCCAGCCCCTTGCCTGTAAGGCTGGTTTCCTTTTCTTTCCAAGGGCTATTTTCTGGGGCTACTCTGGAGTGAGTGCGATGATCAGGGTTTCCGGCTCTCAGGCCATGCACCCTCTAATGTCCTTGAAAGCTCTTCCTAGAAGTTCACAGTCACGGCCAGCTGGACTTCTCTGAGGTGTGGCTTCTGCTTCTGGGTGTTCATGTCACACATGCCAGGTGGAGCTGGATTCTTGGCCCATTTGTGTATTTTCCTAGGATATCAGTGGATTTTCATGAGGGCGATGGATTAATAGCTACACACTTGGACCTCGAGACAGACTCGCTCAGCATGGAGAACACTGACACAAATGTGGTGGAGTAGGAAGGCGGTGCTAGGGACTGGGTGAAGAGGGAAAAGTGCCAAAGAGATGGGGACCTTCTCCCCCCTCCCCCTACTGCAAGTTTCTGCTCTTGATCCTAAGCCCTCCCCTAGGGGAGCTAAGGTGAGGTATCTCTGGCACCTGTTTTCAGAGTGGACCCCAGGCCCATCAGATCACAGCACCTGCATCAGATCACCTGGAGATGGTGGGAAATGAGCAGGGTCCTGAGCCCCTCCCACCCAGACCTTTAGAATTAGAATATTGGGGTTTGACTTGGAAATCTCTCTTTTAGACACACTCCCCAAAAGGTTACTGTGTGCACAGAAGCTACAGATCCACTGTTGTAGGCATGGCAGAGGCACTGGGCAGTAGGGCTTCTGCATGACAGGCCCCACCATGCAGTAGCACAAGCAGATGAGAGACACAGGAGCAGGTAGGCCCACTGGCCCCTTCTGTCTCCCAGCCCAGAACCCAAAAGGCAGCATTCAGTGGTGGCCCCAGGATAGTTTCTTGGGCGTGTGACCAGTGTTGTTCCACAGGGCCCTGCACTTGGGGTTTAGTGCTGCATAGCATCACAGTTTTGAAATTCTTAATCATTTTATTTTTGCTTTTGTGTCTTTTAAGTGAAGGCTGATGGAACAACAGAGAGAGTGCTGAGGGCTCAGAACCTCTGCTCTTACATGGCTTTGCCTGCCTTTGCCTCCCCACCTCTCCAGGTTCTCTGCTGCAGGCTCCCCAGCCTGCCTCAGCCAGCGACTTCCACTGTCCTCTGTCCCAGCAGGGGCCTGGGAGCAGGCCTGTGCCCCTTGTGCTGAGTCGTGGGGGCATGGCTGTGGGCACCTATGAGGGTCTACACATGCCCAGTGAGTATCCCCGAGCCCCAGGAAACACAATAGTCAATAGCAAATACAACAACAACAACGCCACCAGGATAGGTCGAAGGAGAGACTGCTGAGAAAGAGTTTTCCCTGCTTTTAAAAATTTATTTATTTAGCAAATTTATTAGAGGGACCTATGTTAGTAAAATTATATAGGTTTTAAGTGTACATTTCTATAATACATCATCTATTAATACATATCACACTGTGTGTTCACCACCCAGAGTCAGTTCTCCTTCCATCACCATGTATTTAACCTTTTTTACCCTCCTCTACCACCCTCCTACCCGGTTAGTAACCACTAAACTGTTGTCTGAGTCTCTTTTCCTGCTTTTTGAACATGGGACCCCAAATTTTCAGTTTGCACTGGGCCTTGCAAATTATAAAGCTGGCCTGGATGACTGTATGTGTAAATCCTATTCTTGGTGGATCTATTTTATTGGCGGCTCACATTGTGTGAAATAATGTGCTTCTTCCCCTAGATCTTCTCTTTTCGCCCCATTTCACCAGTGCTTCGCTCCTATTGGAATATCCAAAGTCTTGCATTATATTGACAAATTTCTGTATTTTATATATTTCAGTGTTTTCATTTCAGTGAATGTGAATAACAGGGATTTCTGAAGACTAAAGCAATAATATATTTCAAATTAACTTGTCAATTTTACGTAAGAATTTTGAAGATTTTAAAGAGAATCAGAACTATTATAGTTGCATGGTTTCTCTAATTATTAAGCATTCCACTTTAACTACATAAATTTGGTTACGTGGTTTAGCTATTTAGGAGTGTTTTGCGCTGCCTCACTTTGGCAGGCCAAATAAGCAGGAGACACTTGAGACAGTGTGTCCTCAGTGAATGTTTGCAGAAGGATGAGATGTACTGGTATCTCAGCAAAGATTTTAATTTTTATTTGGAGGGATGAGGAGCTGGCAACACTAAACCCAGTTATCTTCAGATGAAAGTTGTTACAGTCTGTGCCTCAGTTGGCCATGTTCTACTTGAAACACTCTCCTCCATCGGCTTATAGAGAACAACCTTCTGGTTTTCCTCTGGTCCCTTTAGTCACTCTTCTCAGTCTCTTTTTCTTTGGCTCAGTCTCTAAATGTTGGAATTGCAGAAGGCTTAAACCTGTGTCTTTCTTTCCTCCTCATCCTATATTCTGTTATAGCTAAGAACCAGTATCAGGAGCCAGGCTGTGTTGGTGCCGTTGCTTCTAATTGTGGTGATCTTGGGCAAGTTGGTTGGTCAAGTTACAGTTTTCTGTTAGCTTGTGTGCCACAGTTTTACATCAATTATAAGATGAGACTAAATAATAATACCTTCCTCGCAGCTTGTATGAGAAAATTAAATAATCACGTTAGTTTATGTCAAGTGGACAGTAAATGTTTTCACTGTTAAAAGTCAGGTATTTTGGCTTCTGCTTCTGGCTGTAAAGAACTAGCTTGTAGGAGACTAATACTCCTACCCAGAACAAACAGATAAGGTCGACAGAGGACCAAAACACATCTATTTGAAGGCACCAGAGAGCTCCCAAGGCAACCAGGACTTGGGAGGCCAAAACCCAGAGAGAAGGGAGACTCACTGAGTTAAAACTTAATGGGTCTGACATTCTAAGTTGCTTTTCACCTTGATGCATTTATCACGTCATCAGTGGCAGATGCAGAAACTACAAAGGCAAGTAGAAAGTGACTTGTGAGGAGGCCGAGATATTAAGCAAAGCTATTAGGAGTTTTATAGTACTGGGGAGAAAAAGAGAGATTAGAAGGTACTAGATGGATTGTAATAAATACTCTGTGCATTTTGTTGGGACCTCTAAAGATTAGCCCCTAGGACTAAGGGTTAACTGAAAACGGACTAGGTTTGCAAAGACTGAAACCCAGTTTTGAGTGAGTTCAGTCCTTGATTGGATTAAGGTGATCTACTCTACAGCTTGCCAGAAGCTAAGGAAAGTCCTCTCTGGAGAAAGATAATACCTGGGGCCTTGGAATTTTTTCATGAACAATAATTGTATTCAAATGTAGCTGGTATATCCAGAAATGTGACCAACGTGTGGGGACCATAGAAATATATGATACAGATACTAGAGTTATGAGATATGATCTCTAAAACAATTATGGTAAATACATTCAAGAAAATAGGCAAGATAGAGAATCTTAACAAAACAAAACAAAACAAAACAAAACAAAACAGAGATATACAATATAAAGATGCAAATGGAAATTTTAGAAATGAGAAATACAAAAATTAAGAATGGAGTAGATGGGTTCAACTGAAGATTAGACACAGATGAAGAGAAAATTATCTGGAATATAGGTCAGTAGAAGATTTTAAGATGAATTTATGGAGAGCAAAACATGGAAAAACTCAGAAAAGAACACAATAAGCATATGGGGCATAGTTCTAAAATACAGCTATTGGAGTGCCAATATGGGAGAAGAAGGAAAATGAGGCAGAAGCGATATGTGAAGAGATAAGGGCCAAGATTTTCCAAAACCAACAAATGACAGTTCAACAAGCACTATAAACTCCAAGCAAGACAAAAAGGTAAACCACATATAAACAATTCATAGTACAACTGATGGAAATTAATGACAAAGAAAATATTAAATGCATCCTGAGAAAAACAGGTTATCTTCAAAAGAACAACAATAAGACTGGCAGCTGATATTTCAACTGAAATGATGTAAGCTAGAAGATAGTGGAGTAACAGTTTGTAAGTATCCAAGAAAACTGCTAATCTAGAATTCTGTATCCTGCAAATATGTCCTTCAAAGTGAAGGGGTTATGACACCAAAAGCTCAAACAACAAAAGAAAAAAAAGGTAAATTATACTTCATGAAAATTAAAAGCTTTTGTGCTTCAAAGGACACCACTGAGAAAGTGAGAAGTCAACCCATATATTGGGAGTATATTTTTGTAAAACATATGTGATACAGGACTTGTATCTAGAATATGTAATGGACTCTTACAACTCAACAAAAAAAGGACAAGTAACCCAATTAAAAAAATGGGCAAAGGATTTGAATGGACATTTCTCCATAAAAGATATGCAAATGACCAATAAACACATGAAAAGATGCTTACAATCATTAGTCATGAAGGAAATGCAAATCAAAATCATCAGATACCACTTCACATTTGTTAGGATGGCTATACTAATAAAAAAAAAAAGAAAAAAATAAGCATGGGTGATGATATGGAGAAATTGGAACTCATTGTTGGTGGGAATGTAAAATGGTGTAGCTGCTTTGGAAAACAGTGTAACAGTTTCTCAAAATGTCAGATATAAAGGTGCCATGTGACCCAGCAATTATACTCCTAAGTATATATACCTAATAAAAATAAAAATACATGTCTATACAAAAACTTGTACACAAATGTTCATAGTAGTATTATTCATAATAGCCAAAAAGTAGAAGCAACACAATGTCCATCAACTGATGAATGGATAAATCAAACGAATAGCCATATAATGGAATATTATTTGGAAATAAAGGGAATGAAGTAAATGTTATATAGCATGGGTGAACCTTGAAAACTTTATACTAAGTGAAAGAAGCCAGTCACAAAAGAACATGTATTGTGTGATTCCATTTATAAGAAATGTCTAGGCACATCTATAGAGATGGAAAGTAGATTAGTGGTTTCTAGAAGCTAGAGGTGGTATGTTTGAAGGAATGAGGAGTTACTGCTTATGGGTATGTGGTTTCTTTGTGAAGTGATGGAAATGTTCTAAAATTGATTGTGGTGATGGATACACAGCGCTGTGACTATCCTACAAGCCAGGAATTGTACACTCTAAATGGTGAATTATATGGTATGTGAATTATATCTCAATAAAGCTGTTACCAAAAAATGGAAGTGTAATAAAGGTGTTTCTAGAAAACAGGAACTGAGGTAACTTGTTGGCAGCAGACTATCACTAAAGAAATCCCAACAAGTTCTTTAGGCAGAAGGTAATGATCACAAGTAGAAGCACAGAAATGCAGGAAGGAATGGTGTGCAAGAGACAAAGTAAATATGTATGTAAATTTAAATGAATATTGACTGTCCCAAATAATACTATGTCCTGGAGTTCAAAATACGTTTCTCAATATCTCAAAAGGCATAGACCATACTAAAGTGGTCTAGTGGCCACCTGATTACCTGGGAAGTGATACTATATAGTAGGTTCTGCCGAATCAAGAAGCCATGTGATGGGGTAAATTACTAAAATAATTAATGAAAGAATATGTAATTAGGAATAAATAGAATAGTAGAAAGGAAATATGTAATAATAAAGAATAGTAGATTAAACCAAAAGATGGCAAGACAGGAGGAAAAAGGAAATTAGAACATGTAAATAAAATACTAAACATTTAGATTTGAACCCAAACATCATTTATTACTTTAGGTTAATAGACTTTGATTGACTACTTTAAGTTTGTCAGATTGGATTAAAAAAACTATATTCTACTTACAAGAGACACATCTTAAATATATATGGACACCAAATATTGTCAGTAAAAGACTGAAAGATAAACCACGCAGCGTTAACCAAAAGAAGGTAGTATGGTTGTACTAGTAGCAGATGACAAAATCTTCGAAGTAAGAAATATTAGTAGAGTTAAGAAGGAAGCCTCATAGTGTTAAGTTAGTCCACTAGGAAATACAAGTAAGTAAGTAAAAAAGTATATAAAAGTATATAAAAAGTATATAAAAAATAAGTAAATATTGACAGAATTGAAAGGAAAATATAAAAATTCACAGTTGTAGTGGGAAATTAATATACTTCTCTATATAATAAGCAGATTAAAAGCAGTAAGGATAGAAGATATTTGAGAATCCCATTTAACACTGCAGCTGTGGCATATACATCCTTTCCACTGGGCCATAGAATAAGTTTCAAGAAATTTCAAAGAATTGTAATCATGCAGTGTATATTTTCTGGCCAAAGTGAAATTAAGCTAGAAAAGAAGAAAGACTTAAAATATCCAGATTTTAGAAGTTAGAAAAACCCAGCATATTAAATACAAAGACTGCAGAAGGAAGGAAATAACAAAGATATGAACAGAAATTAATGAGATAGAAAACAAACTTAAAATAGTGGAAAAGCAATGCAACCAAAAGTTGGGTCTTTGAAAAAACTAATAAGTGAATAAAGGATCTTTCCTAAACTGTTAGAGAAAAAAAAAATGAGAAGGCAAAAATTACCAATATCAGGAATGAAAAAGAGGATACCACTACAGATCCTCAGGACACAAAAAGTTAGCTGCTATCTTTAGGTACGTCAATGTACTTGTGGGATTTCAACTGCCAAGTTTTCATTCATGCACAAAAATCAATTTCCCAAAATCTATTTCTCAATGTCTCAAGTTGCGTTAGACATAACCTGTAAAGACAACAACAAACTATCCCAATTTTATCCTATCTTCCTGCCCCCAGTAGCTTTTTGTTTAATGTTTGCCATGTTTGTAAAAGATACCATTGTTTATTAATTTGCTCAAGCAAGAAACTCAAGATTTTGCCCCTCTGTTGGATACCGCCACATTTGACCAAACATCAAGTCATTTTGATGTTTCCTTTCTTCCTTTCCTCTCTTTACCTGTATCACTATTCTCCCTTTTCCTCTTTCCATTTCCATTGCTTTCATGATGGTCCAAGCCATCTACAAATCACCCCCAATTCCAGCAGTGGCCTCTTCATTTGTCTTCTCCCTTCCATTCCCACACTGCAAAGCGGGTTTTGCATGCATCTGTTTACAACCATATCATGGCTTCTTGTTGCCCTAGAAAAAAGTCGAAAATCTCCTGGGACCAGAAAGCTCCCCTTCTGGAGCCTTTGGCCTTTCTTCTTTCATTGCCTGAACTACTCCAACTCTTGTCAGAGCTTGTGCATTCATCATACTTCAGCTCCCCACTACCTGCACTCCTTCCTCAATGAAAACAGGAACAGAAACAATAAAGGTGATTAACTCATCGGCCTCATTTGCTTGAACTGCCACCAATTGTTTGGGGATCTGTCCCATCCACAGCCCTGAGTGCCCTGGGACCTGGCCTGTAGTACTTATGGCTGGCTCCCTAGGACATGGCACAGTGCCTGGTGCAGCGAAGGAGCACAGGAAAGGATCACTAATTTGAATGATTGAAAGAAAGAAAGAAAGAAAGAAAGAAAGAAAGAATGAATGAATGAATGAATGAATGATAATGGATCAATAATAATCCTGAACCACAATGCCGACATTAGTTTTCAACTTGACTGAAGTGAAACAAAATGGAAAAAGGTACCTGTAAAGATAAGTAAATATCATCCAGATATTTTAAGAGAGAAGTTTAATGCATTTTTGGTTATTTATTTAATGATAAAAAGGTCTTTTAAAGA
Source organism: Rhinolophus sinicus (assembly GCF_057876585.1). Lineage (NCBI taxonomy): Eukaryota > Metazoa > Chordata > Mammalia > Chiroptera > Rhinolophidae > Rhinolophus > Rhinolophus sinicus. The sequence continues at coordinate 88,297,205 of NC_142504.1, forward strand.
ATTCAAATATTTTCCAGATTCTCACACACCCTTGGTTTAAGCTCTTAATGGGAGAAACCCGGCCTTTGTCTTTCTTACAGAATTTGCAGAGACCTTTGTCTTTGTTGGGTGAGCTGTGCAATTCTTTGACTTAAATAGAAATCTGGGACTTGATTTGGAAACTGCCTAAATCAATTTAAGGACATTGCTTCTCTCACTGAGGTTGGCGGCCTCAAATAACATGACTCATTAAAAGGTTTCTGAGGAAGTAAAATCCAACTGATTTCAGAGTAAATATATTCATATTATTTCATGACCCATATATGTTGGATCCTCAAAAATGTCCCTGTATTTCGTCTTAAAACTTTTATTAAAGTACCCAAGATGTGTATGTTGTTCCAAAGAGGCTAAATGGACCCATTTAAATGTTTTAATACGATTTGTTGGAGTTAGCCAATAGAACCTATTTTCTTCTGATATTATGTAAATTAGTTTCATTGCATCTTTCTCTTAAGAAAACCAGCCAAGTGTTAACTTGTAATTTTTAAATATGAGGTGTGATAAAAAAAATACATTTAAACATTGACGGCAGCTTCTGTCAAATAAAAACATTATGGTGTGTCCTCATCCACCTTATTCACTGGATCTGGCATCGTGCAACTTGTGGCTCTTTCCCAAAGTCAAAATGATTCAGGATATCGAGGCAGCCACAATAGCGCAACTAAAGACACGCACAAAAGAAGACTTCCAGAACTGCTTCAGAAAGTGGCAAGAATGATGGGATAAGTGTATTCAAAGCAAGGGGGAGTATATTGAGGGGATTAATGGCAATGTATCTTTTCCTATAATAAATTTTTAAAAATTAAACATTCACCATATTTTATGATCACACCTCATATGTAAATTATCTCTTTATATGAAATGAATCTTTTTTTTTCCCATTGTGAAGTGTATTGTACACACAAAGGAATAGCATGAAGGATGTGTATAGTTTGAAGGATAATGAAATGAATGCCGTGTCCTCACTACCCATCTTAGGAAAGGGCAGACGGCAGCCACAGCATGTGTGCCCTCCACCTTGTCCCTTTGAGGTGGTCATTATGGGCTTGGGGCCACCATAGCCCACAAAAGCTTGAATGTCTGAACCACGGTTTTGTGGAGGTATTATTTAGAATTGAAAGGGACATGTGGCACTGCTTGCTGGAAAGCCCTCTTTCCTAACTTCTTTTTTTGTGTTGTCTAAGTCCAGTTTCTTGTCTCTGCTGCCTTTAAAAGGAACCAGAAAGTTGAAGGAAGCCACAAGCTTCATGACTGCCTAACAACAGAAGCACCATTTGAGGGAGACACGGGTGTAGCTCTCTTAGGACTGACCCACCGCCACACGCTGACTGCCTTCGTACAGCTCTTAGAGCTGGGAAGAGCCTGAAGTGGGGTGCTCAGGGGGCTCACAGTAAACCCAGCACTGGAGCGAGTGGAGGCCCCAGCAGCGCTTTATGGCTGAGCCAGGGCAGGGCTGGCTTCGTGGGTGTGTGACCAGTGCAGTCAGAAGGGTGCTGTGCTTGCAGTTACTGTCTTGAAAGTCTTCATACTTTTATCGTTGGATATGCATCTTGTAAGTGAAGTACAATGAGATAATGAAACACGCTCTGGGGTCTTGGAGCCGCAGCTCACCTCTCCTCACCTCCCTGGGAGGCGTTTGCAGCTGTTTGCCTACTCCTCTGTTCCAGGCCTTTCCACCCAGCAACTGCTGCTGTGCTCTGTCCACAGCTGAGCTTGGGCTCCGGGAGGGGTAGGGGCAGTGCCAGCCATGTATGCTCTGTGGCATCTGAGGGCTGGGCATGGTGGTGGCATTCTTGCCTTGAGCTGGGAGTGTCATGGCTCATTCAGAGGGCACCTTGGTGGGGCCAGCTTGTCACCCACCACTGATCCCGGCACTGAGCACTTTGAGTGTGAAATTGCAATCCTGGCTGGCTGCCTGTCTGTTGTGGGTCTTTCCTCATGGGTAGAGGAGATTAACTTAAAACAACAACCATAAAATGTTGCTCACTAGTCTGTGGTCTCCTGGGCAGTTCCTCTGGTTTGGGCCCGTTTGACCCACCCGTGCTGAGCTCTCTCCTGTGTCTGTCATCAGCTGGTGGGTCACCTGGAAGCTTGATGATACAGACGGGACTCATTCGGTGTGTGGCAGTTGGCAGGCTGTCAGTGGGGGCCGCCGGAGCAGTGAGGCGTCCTGGCGGCTGACTAAGGCTTCTTCGTGTGGTGGCAGAGTTCCACGAGCAGTACGAGAGGACAGCCCCAGTGAGCAAGTATCTTTCAAGTCTCTGCTCTGTCACATTTGTTTCCTTGTTGGCCAAAGCAAGACACAGGCCAGCCCAGCTTCCAGGAGTAGAGAAAGAGCACTTCTTGATGGAGGGAGCTGCAAAATCACATTGTAAGGGGGGCAGACTCAGGGACGGGAGGAGTCAATTTAATGACATAAGCAAATGACATTTATTTTAGGTTTATTTTTTTTCTTTTCGAAATCTGCATATATTTTCCCACTTCTGAACATTACCCAAATTACTTTAATGGATAGTCCTCGTGTATATTTATAGAACAGTTCTATGTAAGTCTATTTCAGAGTTACACATAAATTTTATTGCCTGGACTAAGGATCACTCTAGACCTGATGCCAAATCTAGGTAATGATTAAACCACCCCAGTAACGTGCCACTTCACTGGATGAAGGAAAGAAAAGAATATATAAATCGAGACGTGACATCAGCCTTGTTTTAGATGTTTGTTTGTTTTTTTTTTTTTTCCTTCCAGGATGGTGAGTCTGCCCTTTCTTTCTGAATGCAGTGTCTTCTTTGTAGAAACAGTCAAAAGAACCCCAGAGTGACCTTGTGCAAACTGTCTGCAGGGAGTGGAGGGTTCTTTCTATGTCTCCAGAGATTGAGGGCCCATTTTCATGGTCTGCTTTGACCCGGGCGGAGCCGCGCAGAATTCCAGGATATTTGGAAGGGTCCCTCTTGTAGATCTGTAACTGATTCTGCCCTGAGCACCCTGCCCCCCACCAGGATCCTGGCCACGAATTTATAGCCTGCAACCTGATCTGAAGTCTTCCTGCAGTGCCACTGTCACTGCCTCTAAGCCTCCCTAACGGCCGCACTTTTATAATAGCCCTGTAACGTTATCTTCCCAGTGGCTCCGGCTTTGTCTTATGTCCTGAAGTGCCCGGCTGTGTCCGGGCCACTGAACCTACAGCCAAGAAAGGAGTACAGGGTACAACCCTGCCAGGGGATCAGGGTTGACATGAAAATTGTTGGAGTCAGGAAATTCCAGGGCCCTTAAGTCATTCGGGAAGACAGTTGACATGAGAGGCCAAGGGAGGGGATCAGGTTGCCTCCGTGTAAGTAGGAATTGAGGTTCCCGTCAGGAACTGGTCTGGCAGGGAGATGTCTTGAGTCCTTCACTCTATAGGCAAAGTCTGGCTATTTCCATCTGAAGATTTATAATAACCAGATTGGAATGAACCTCCACTCACTGCCTACTCACCCTGTTGTCTTCTTTTATAACTGACGTAAGTATGTCCCAGACAAGATTGAAGAATTCATTTAGTGTACCTATCAACGGGTATTTGCAAAATAACACCTAAAGCTGACCTCCCCAAATATTGTGATTTTACTGTTTCAATGTGTCAGTCCAGCAAAGAAGCCTTTTATTCTTACTCCTTGGCTCCTTCCTTTGATAGTTTAAATGTTGATCTCGTGTCTCTGGTGTAACGATGAGGAGGGGCTTGTGTGGGGGAGGGGAGCGGGCCATGTGTGTTGATTTGTTTGGTGTCTTCACAGGCAGCCTGTGTTGTTGGGACCCGCTTTGGGCTCACGTGTCGCTAAGGGAGGCAATGCCTAACTTTGCCCTCTTCCTGTAGCCCCACTGTGAGGACTCCACACATACTTCTTAAGGGATTAAAAAGGCATAAACTCATCTTTTCTGTTTCAGTTGAAGGACTTGTTAGCACAAATGTCCCGATCATTAGGCAGGGGTAGCAGGGTTGTGACACTGGCTCAGGAAGTAATGGCAGCCTTTCTCCTGGAAGGGAGATGGGCTGTTTTATGGGGGATGCTTGGGTCTCAGGAGGCTGTGGCTGCTCATTATACAGAAGGAATACAACTGAGAATAAACTTCCACACCTTTTGACAGTTGGTCTAAATGGCTTTCCCCCCCTCTTCTGTGTTCTATTTGTGTGTCATACTTACTCAATAAAATGGTCTTTGAGAAAAGGAAGTGTTTTTGTGTTCCTTGGTGCCCAGCCCATGTCTGACATATAATTTTGTTAAAATTGAGCTATGGTAATGCTAATAGTTAATGATGCCCTGAATGTGAGGAGAGGTATGATGAGAATAGGCAGTTCTGCTAAGCTTTTGGGATCCTGTTGTCAGGAGGCTAGGGCGGGTGCCGGGGGGTGGGGGGTTGTGGGGCTTCCTGTTGTGGTTTGGGGCTGGCCGGGAGCATGATCAGACAGACACTTGGTGGGCCAGGGTGAGTGTTGAGGAAAACCAGATCTTCACCTCAGGCTAAGAGAACACAATGGGAAGGTATGTGGTAGAGAGATGTACAAAATAGTCAGAGTTGTCAGTCAGGAGAAGGCTATATCCGCTGGCCACCAGGAACCCTACCTCTGCCCTAACTAAGGAAAAGAACGTAGGGTTAGTGGGGTGATGAGGGCTGAAAGCCCAGGCCAGGGTCTCCGCTCCCCGCGAGCTTCACTTTTGGCGCCACAAATTAATGACCCGGAGGGCCAGAAGTTGTGTCCATTGGAGCTGGCCTGGGTGGCTCGACAGGGCTGATTGATACATTCTTGGGGGTTTTGTGAACCTGTTGTTCAGTGTAGCCATTATTAAAAATTAAATGATATACGTGTACAATAATGTTATATTAAAAACAAAGAGAATAAGGTACACACTTCCAGTTATAACATAAATGAGTCATGGGGATGTAATATACAGCACAGGTCAGTAATATTGCAGTAACTTTGTATGGTGGCAGATGGTTACTAGACTGACCGTGGTGATCACATTATACAGTATATAAATGTCAAATTACTATGTTGTTTACCTGAAACTAACATAATATTATATGTCAACTACAGTTTAATTGTTTGATTACATAGTACTGCTATTATGCTTTGAGGTTTTTTTACGTCTCTTGTATCTGTGTGGTAAAAGTACTATATACTGATGAGCTGCTGCATATTTGTTGTGCAACTTCACCCTCAGTGATTAGCTTGAGATCGGCCATGGTGGGAGTATTTATACCACAAAAGCGTGCACATTCTGCCTCTCTCCACGCCGGAGCAGCATGTCCTCTCCCCACTTGGTTCTCTTGTCAGGCCCGAGTGTGGATCACAGTCCCAGAATCACTCCGACCCGCTCAAGGAGAAGAGGAGAAGCAGAAACTCTGTAGCCAAAAGCTTCTTTCTCCGGGCTCACATGTTTCTAGGGGCTGAGTCACAAGAAATTGTTGTGGCTTAAAGGGCTTTCATTATCCCCATCTTCCAGTTTGTTGATTATACGTGGGATTAGACATAAGCAAATGTGCTGATACTATCACCAGAACAGACCAAGTAAGCTATATTAGTGAATAACGTCTGTAGGAGTTAAAAGCTAGCCTGAGCTGCAGTGATCCCAGCTGTGCCCATGGTCCAATATACATGATAACAGGTCCAGTTCCTAATGGAATTTTCCACCTGGGAGTGATGAAGTCTGATTTCAGTCCTTAGGAGACGCTGGGCCCAGGAGATGCCTTCTGCAGGAAATCCTTTCTGTCTGCTGGTTCTGCAGACTGGGGGAGGCAGCTCCCTTGTGTGTTGCCCCCAAACCCTGGGTGCACCTCTGACACCATAGTACTGTGCGTTTGGCCAATTTGATTCCTGGGTTTAAATGCTTTCTCAGATCAGATGATCCATCTGTAAATGCCAGTCAAGAATGCTGAGCCTCACCAGCACGCCTCTAGAGGAACAGTTTGTTATTAGAGAAATAAAACAAGTGGATCAAATAGGATTAACCCCATTCAAATGATTTAACTAGGTGTTTCTTACAAATAATAAAGGACAAATTCCTTTCATTCTGTTGAGGATAACCAGAAACACGGAACGGTGGGGTCTCTACAAGAATCAGCAGCCTCTTAGAGATGCTGATTCTAGACAAGATGACAGTCTCCATTTCTCTTATTGAGGATAATAAGCAAAGCTTTTCTATCAGAAGACACTAATTCCTTGTTTGAAATCTCATTTACTGCAGGAGGATTATCAGGCATTTATCTAGATGTTTTAAAGTAGCTGCATATTTGCCTCCACTTTTCCCCCAATCTCCTGTCATTTTGCAATAAGAGCCTTAACTCACCAAGTAGATGAATAATAAGAGCCACCCTACAGCCTGAGAAATTAAGCATGAAGTTATGTATTTGGATTTCCTCATTATGTGAATTTTAATCTTTGGTAAAATTAGTTTCCTGTAATTTTAAGTGTATTGACCATTCTAGATGTTAGGTGATGCTGGCTGCTGTCACAAACAACCTCAAAGTCTTCATGACTCACCACTGCAAAGGCTAATGTCTTGCTCTTGTCACCGTCCAGGTGGGTCAGTGGAGTCTGGGTAGCAAAGTGCTCTCTTCCATGCAGTGAGTCAGGAACCCAAGCTCCTTCCATCTAAAGCTCTGCTGGTTTCTAAACTTCGGAGTCCTCCTCTGGCTCCTGTACATCTGGCCGCAGGAGAGAAGAAAGGTGGATGGTTTGGCAGGGGTGTGATGGCCAGGCCTACTGGGGCCTTATTCACTTCCACCCACATTCCATTGGTTCATAGTCAGTTACACAGCCAAAGCCCAACTATAAGGCTGGGATATATGGTCTGTGCTTCCTGGAAGAAAAGGGAAAGGGGTGGGCAAACATGTGGCATTGTCTTGGCCACACCAGAACTCTCAGACGACATAGCTGCATATTGCAAGGTTGATATTCTCAAGTCCTTTGTATATCTCAGGCCATAGAGAGGATGCAGGGCCTAGTGGTTGAAAGCATGATCTTGAGTCAGACTGCTGGTATCCAAATCCCAGCTCCATCATTTACCAGGTGGGACATTGGCCAAATAACTTAGTCTCTCTCTGTGCCTCAATTTCTTCATCTGTAAAATGGGAATAACAATAGAATTTAACAGGGTTCATGTGACAATCAAATGAAGTAACTTATGCAAAATGCTTAGAATTATGCATGGAATGTAATTAATAACATATAAGTATTTGTTAAATAAATTTTTTGAAAATAAGACTAGTAAAAAGGAGACCTAATATCCTCTGTGGTATGTTGTAATTTGGATATGCTGCCATTCAAATGGAGAGTGTCTCTTTCAGTTCAATTGTAAAAATGTTTATTGAGCAACTATTAATTATAATGTGCCAAGTATGACCACTGAATCTGAGTAAGTAGGCTTCTCACTGAGTCAAAGGAAACAGCATGTTTTCCCTAATAAATTTGCCAGTTTGACTCTTAATCTATGGTCACATCAACATTGTAATCTTGGCTTCCACCCCCCAAATCCATAGCTTATCCTGGGAGCCTCAGAGAGGAAAGTGGCATTGGCGCAGTGCCCAAGGGGCTCCTTCTTCTCCCCCATCCATGTCTATTGGGGCTTGTCAATGCCACTCCCTTAGTAGGTGTCATATCTGTCCCCTCCATATGCAGTTTGCTGCTAATCTATTTGTACTACACACTACCTCTTCCAGGTATGAACTGAATTTTGGAATAATGCTTGATTTAAACAAAACATGGGATTTCTCCATATGTAGTCCCCGTTCCAGGAGCAGGCTGGGCTTAATAGTTTTTTTCTCTTGTAGCTCGACGACTGCACGCTGCAGCTTTCCCACAATGGCACCTACCTGGACTTGGAAGCCACCCTGGCAGAGCAACGGGATGAGTTAGAAGGCTTCCAGGATGACGCTGGGTAAGCAACAATCGCCCCTTCTGACTGGTCCTAACCTTCCAAGAAATGGGGGTACATTGAGGCCGGAAAATATTCTGGAGAAACCACCATAGCTTTGACCTTCTCTTCACTCACAGTCACGCACAAAGAAGGGAGGTGCAAATGACTCACCAGTAGTCACTGCAAACCCTTTTGCATTTTGAGTAACTCTTCTTGACAAGGCTACTCTGGTAGGAAAATGTCTGGTATAGTTTAATTAAGCATATGGTATTAACATACTAAGTTTCCTTTTTAAAACCAAATATAATGAATATTTTCTAGATGTTAGTGGATTGACAACTGTTTTAAACATTGTTTTTAATGATAACTTACTGGATATTTAGTTGTCTTGGCAGATGCCCTAGTAGATCATTTTATAGTGTGTCATCTTTTGAACTCATTACAGTGGAGAAAATAATTATTAATTATGTTAATCAACATTAATTTATATTTAGCCTATATCTAGAATGCCTTAATACTTCTGATTGCTGAGTCTGAATAAAGCAATATACATAAAAAAATCAAAGATGTGTACAGAAAGGGAAATTTTGTAGGACTATACCCATACAATCAACCATTCCTGTATTTACTAGATTATTGAAATAGCCTTCTGATGAGGCCCCTGCCTCCTTTTCCATCTAGAACCAAGTGTATCTCTGATTTCATCACCTTCCTCCTCAGAAAACTTCAGGGGTTTCCTGTTGCTTTCCAAATAATGTTCCGCTATCTTCATCTGTGGTCAGGGACCTCCTCAAAAGTGATTTGTATGCTACCTTGCTTGAGTTAAAACTATATGACAGTCAGATGAATATTATCTGGGAATGCTGATTTCTCGTGAATGGCTCAAAAAATGAGGAAAAATGGGAACCTTGTTTGTGTTAGTTCCTACCTGACTCCGCTGTGTACTGATGACTTCCTGGGTTTCCCCTGCTTTATCGCCCGTCACAATTTATGGTTCTTTCCCCTTCATTGTCCTTCTCTGCTGCTAAAATTCTGTTAGGTCAGAAGTGGGCCTGTCTGAATATCAAGTGCCTGGCATTTTCCCAGCACAGTACAGGCACTTAGTGAACATTGGTGGCCAGGTGAATGGCCGGATTCCAGAATGGATTCCTGAATGTCACAACCATGAGCACCACGAAAACCAGGGCCCTTGGTAGGAACCAGCAAGGTTCTCTGAGGATGCCCTTCCTAGCTCCCAAATGATTCTAAGGGCCATACCAACAGTATGTGGGTAAACATCTGGAAAGTCCTATAGGCTGCACACATGTGAGGGGTATCATTATTAAGTCACATCAGATTCTGCTCATCATCATTTTGAAAATTAATATCATTAGACCGATAGACTTGAGGAAATTCCATTGCTATAGATTTTAACCATGTATGTGACAATGATATCCCTTTATATAAGATGTCAGAATTCAGGCTGGATGACAGTCTAATTGGATGACGAAGTAGCTCATTGATCCAACAGACCCCAGGCGTGTTATGAGTAGGTCATTGTCAACTTGAACAATGTCTCCAGTGGTGTTATGTTTAAAGACAATGTCCTGCTTGACGTTTTTCTGATCAAAATTTGAATGATTTGGAGATCGCAGCTTAGAAAAAATTTGTTAATATATTAGACACCAGTATCAAGAGTTAAAAGTTGGGAAGAAAATAACCTTTATGGAGCACGTGCTATGCCAACCACTATACAAGGCACTTTACTCAAGGTATGTTTGTTTGATAGTTCATTCTCTTACCAGTCACGTGGTTGGATGTTATTGTCTCCATTTCTCACTTGAAACAACTGAGGGTCAGAAGTTAAATTACACGTATAGGGCAGCAGAGCTAGTGGATGGTGGAGCCAGGTTCGCACATAGGTGTGACCAGTTCTCATGTCTGTAAGACATATCTCATTTTATTACACTTCACTTTTTTGTGCTGCCCAGATATTGCTTTTTTTTTTTTTTTTTTTTTTTTTTTTTACAAATTGAAGGCAAGGCCCTCTACCAGCAAAAAAGATTACAGCTCACTTTATTGCGAGACTCACTTTAGTGCAGCGATCTGGAAACAAATCCACAATTATCTCCCAGATATGCCTTTATTTTTCCACCATCCCAGGAGCATCTGGCAAAGGCACTTTAGGTCCTACTCAGGATCTGCATTTGCACCTTTGGTGACATAAGGTTGGTTCATGCAAGGACATCTTCAGTCCCAGGCTAAAATACTGGCTCTAGTTGAAATAGCACCCAACCGCACTGCAGGGTCGCTCCAAGGAAGACGGGTTAGGTGCTATGTTCTGGCTCTGACACTGTAGCTCTCATTGTCAATATCAGCATCCAGTTGCTGGTTCCTCCCCCGCCATTCCTCAAAAGTCAGGGACCCTGATGCAAGGTCACTCTGGGCTTAGTACTCATTGTGTTCCCTTCTGAATCATCACCTGGCCATGGGTCCATCTGATAGATGCAGCCTTGACCATGTTTCTGCACCCTAGTAGCACGGCATGCTGGGAAATTAATTATGATGAGAAGGTAGGTAGGACTCACTACATGGACAACTACAAATAGGGGAAGGTACCCCACAAGCTGCTGGATAGCTGCACATTTGACAAGTGTGCCCCCAACTCACCCCAGAGTGGGGGTTATGTCTTTGAAATAGTATTCGTTTGTGGTGAGCCACCCCTTGTCCTTTGGAATGTACCCAAGATGACACCGCTCTTTGTCCAGAAGAGCATGAAGAAGCCACCTTTAGTAATCTCTGGTGGGGAGATCCCTCTGCCCCTGGCCTGAGTTGCAGAAGGCAGGCTCGGATGGTGCTGACCTGGCATTGCCTGGTCACCCCGGCTATCCCCAGGTCATATACCACCACGGAGCGCTGGCAGCCAGTGGCAGTTTACTGGGAGCTGGCTGGGAGCAGCCTGCAGGCTGAGCCCTCCTGCGGGTGGGAGGTGTCTGGGCACATTAGCAGCGTCACTTGCACTGAGCATCCTCTCCTGGAAGAGTGGCATTTGGCAAAGTCTGTGTTCCTGAGAACTTGTGTTTCCCACGAATGGGAGTTAAAATATAATTTCTTCCTAGTTAAGGATTGCCCTTTTGAGGCATGAAAAGGTCAAATGAAATACCATTCTTCTCTTGATCTCTTGGCATAAATCGTAGCAAAATATCTGCTAAAGTTGTAACCATCTAATGAAGACATGTGACAAGCTCTGTGAAAATGGTAATGTTTTTTTGTGTCGTGTCGTGTGTTCTGAGTGAATTTTCCTTGCTGGAGGAGTTTGGTTTCTTTGTTCTTGTCCATTCACCCACTCTTTTGTGCCAGAACTGAAAATTAAGTCACTCCTTGTTTAGAATTATCACTTAAGCTATAGCTAATCAGAGAAGAGGAGAAAGACCTTCAGAAGTGGAAGGGCAAAGCAATTGTTATGCTAGCAACATGGAACCACGTCTGTTCATTGCTTTCCAGGGCCGGGGAAGTTAGCAGCAAAAACAGAAGCCCTGATGCCTTTGAATTATTATTCCTGACCCTGCCATGGTGACCTTGGGCAAGCCACTTCACCTCTGATAGGAGTTTATAAAAGTATTTGTAACATGAGGACAATATTACCCAATCTTGTTTCCCTGCCTGTATCAACAAGGATTCCAGCAGGGTCTCTTGCCTCTGAGGAGAGCAAAGCACAGAGCAGCATAGCTTAGCGATTAGGGACACAGGCCTTGAGGTTAGTCTTGTGGCTGTGTGACCATGGGGATGTTATTGCACCTCTCTGAACCTGTTTCCTTGTAAGTGGCGATAATATATTCACAATACTGCCTCCTTGGGTTGTTGTGAGGTACAATGTGAGGATGTATCTAAAATGTTAAGCTTTCTTTCAGGATATGATACGTACTGAAAATGAGGAGCCCTTACTATAATTGCAGTTAAAACTTGAGAGGGTGATACACTGAAATGGGAATCACTGGATTTTAGACTTGGAGAGGTCTATGCAAGTCAATCACTCTGAGATCTAGTTTTCGTAATAAGAAAACCAAGGCTGGAGCCTTGCTCACAGGGCAGAGCTCGCTACCCCCCCACCCCACCCTTTTGCTTATTCCTATTCTCACTGCCTCTGAAAGGAAACTAGTGCCAGCTGAGGTCCACAGGGACTGTCGGAGAAGGTGGGGTTCGAGGTGAACCCTGAAGGGGAGGTGGAGCGGGCCGTAGGTGGAGCATGGCTGAGCTCAGAGTGGGCCTGAGAAGGAGGCTGCTTCAGGGACATGGTGAGGACCAGTTGTGGTTGCGTAAGCAACCCCGGTGCTCCTTCCTTTGAGTAACTCGGGACACACAGGTTGACTCCAGAGGGTCAGCCCTGAAGACAGCTGCTGCTTCTGTCTCAGTTTCCAAATTGGCCGCAAGGGCTGGTAAATACTCACCCCACCCTCACTCCTGTCCCCACAAGGTTGTGTGGGGGTGGGGAAAGTCAGATGAAATCCTGTGGTGTGGGCGTGGGGAGGGCCTGGCTATGTGAGGCTTGAGGCTCAGCAATGAAGGATGAGATTCCAGGCAGGGGCAGGAAGGGCTGGGAGGAAGTGGGCCTGCCCCCGCCAGCTTTGCAGTGGACTTAGAGGGATGAAAGGGTTTGGGGCGAGCTCTGATTAGACCCTTAGACACCTAACTTCTCAGCCTGTAGCTCATGAGCCCCAAGGATCTGTGTGTGCGGGTCCATGAATCCCTGAGGTTTCTGCACAGTTTGTAGAATGAGAATCCACAAACTGCAGGGTTTTTGGGTGGAGAGGGGTTTCAACAACCTTTGCAGGGTTTTTGGGTGGAGAGGGGTTTCAACAACCTTTGCAGGGTTTTTGGGTGGAGAGGTGTTTCAACAACCTTTCATCAGATTCCTCAAGGGTTCTTTGCATCCCAAAATGTCAAATTTCAAGGAATAAGAAGCAGTTTTCCCTTCTCACTATGTGATACAAAAGTTAACCTTATCCAGTCACATCTTTGCCCGGTTTCTTCTGCCTCTAGACCTGGTAGGATGGAAAATCACCTAAAACACATTTTGAACCTAAATCTAAAAACATATGGAATCTGAAAAACCAAATCAAACCAAACAACAAACAACTCCCGACAAGTTATAAGGGAGATTCTGGTTAGGATGTGGATGGGAGACAATGAAGAATTTCCCCCTCTTTCCTCTTAAGTGATTATCTTCAGCTGTGAGTGCAGGTGTTTTGTTGTCTGAGGCGCTTTTTGCAAATCAGTGAAGGGTATTAAGGGTCTCCTGTCTCCTCAGTGCTGTGCAAGGCTCATGGGCAGACCACCAAGCCTTGCCCCTGGTCACCGTCAGGCCCTTTCGAACAAAAGGTGCCATCAGGGTGAGTTCAGTGCTCAGCTGAGTGGGGTCCCTGCACACCAACTGTGGGGCGGTGCTAGGCCGGCTGCCTCTGAATACCCTGGGAGAAAGCTCTTTAGAAACGCTGGTTTCTAGGTGCCTGCTTCAGGAGGTTTGGCAGGGGTCTGAGAAGCTTGCCTTTTAAAAAGTTCCCCAGGTAGTTGGATGCTGGGTCAGGAACCTACAGCACAGGTTTTCAATCTTGGAGAGTATTGCAACCCCCTGAGGAACTTTGAAAATGTTTCTCCCACGCCCAGCTCTGGAGCAATGAAATCAGACCTTGCGGGTAGGCCCAGACTCTTTTTAAATCTCCCACCAGGATATTCCACTATGTGAGGGAGACCGGTCCTGCAAGGGCTGCAGTGAGCCACACAAGAAAGAACAAACTCCAGTGCTGAGTGGACAGTGAAATTTGAAAGGCCCCGAGTACCTTCAAACTCTAGATTGTACAATGGGACAAAGACTGCAGCAGGTAGGCGTGGGGTAGCCCAGGCTGGGCTTTATCGTGTGGGTTGGAGTTAGATGAGAACTGACCTGCAAAGAGGGAGCTGTCACGGAACTCCTCAAATTACAGTAGCTAGAGGGTGGAGTGAGTGGACAGAATTTTGAGCAAGGAAGCTGGGATCAGATGTGGTCTGCTGTGAGGAGGAGAAGGGAGTGACGTTTTGGGCTTGAACCAGTGGGAGACAGGCAGGGAGCTGGGAATCTGAAGATGGGATACTGTTGAGTGGAGAGAAGCAGGAGAATAAAATGGACACAGGAAATTAGATGTATAGTGAACAGACGGCAGACTACTTAGAGAAGTAGTGAGGTTATGGAGTAGGGGCCATTTGGGGAGAGGAGAAGAGTTTATACATGTTAGTCTGAGGTTATGTCAAGCCACACTCAAGTGGGAGGTGGCCAGGTGGGAAATATTGACCTGGGACCCACGTGAAAAACATCAAGGACCAGAGAGACTGGTGGTGCTCCCTTGGAGGAAGTTTAAACCTGTAACTGCTCTAAAAAAATGAAGTTTATTTTTAAAAAGTGGATAATTGGCTGTTTCAAGGATAATATATTGATTACAAGATGCTCTAATTTTATCTTTCTGCTCAGCCATCCTTAGGGTGTGGCTTTCATCTTTCATGCTTCATTGTAGTTACAATATGGCTGCTCTCCCTCCAGCATCACATCAAGGCAGGGAAGCATGTATTGGTTCGGGTATATCTTCTCTGTTGTAACGAAGAGATTCCAAAATATGGCAGTTTAAAGAAGATAGAAGTTTCTTTCTTTCTTGTGTAAGAGCCCCTATGTGGACAATCCTTGGGACTGGAAGAGCAGCTATGCCATCCTCAAGATGAGGATTCCGTTTCTGCATTCAGAGTTGCTTTAGCTTTTCCCTTCTCATCTGCCTTCCAGCTGCCAGGAAGAAGGAAATGGACAGAAGGACTGCATGTCCATTCATTGTACACATAGCTTTCTCTCACATGCCGTTGGCCAGAACTTAAGTTCATGCCATGAATCTGGGCTTGTGTTCAGTTAACCCTCTATCTCTGTTACTATGGGTGAATAGTGGTCCCTGCCTAAGTAGAAAGAGTGAAGAGCAAATGTTGCTGCTGGCTCAGTTGGCTCCTTTAAAGAGCTTGTCCAGAAGCTCTACCAGCAACTTCCACCTACAGGTCACTGAAGAAAACTGTGTCACATGGCCACCCTTGCAGGGCAAGGAGACCGAAGAAAGCAGTTTTAGGTGGGTACATTTTAACCCTAAACAAAATTGAATTCTTTTTGTAAGACAAAATGGGAAAATGGGTATTAGGTAGGTAACCAGCGGTGTCTGCCTCAGCAAGGAGAGAGAAAATTTCAAAGAAAGGGCAGTTAAGAGCACCATGCCACAGAGAAATCAAGTTGTGAGAGGACCAAGGCAAGGCCAGGCGTATAGTAAGGAGATTTAGGGTGTCCTTGGAGAGAGAGGAAGGGGAAGAATGGTTGGGTGGGCAGATGGAAGCAGGTCAGGGAGAGAATGGGGGCTTAGAAGGAGGGGCAGCAGGATTGCATTGGAGCTGGGAGTTTTGAATGGGTTGAACAAAGCCTTCCTTCCCATTAGGGGACACCTGAGAGTGACAGGATAAACCTAGAAAACTCTTAGAAGAGAAGAAGAGTAAGTCTTTGTTTCTTAGACATGACACCACAGGCATAATAGTACTGTACCATTTTACAAGATAAGCTGAGGCTCGGAGGCTAAGTAAATCATATAGGATCACAGAACTGGCTTCAAAGTCTATGCTTTTTCCTCTCCTGCCTACTAGGGGAGACTGGAATGCATCTAGAGACGAATGTGGTGGCAGCTGGTGCTCTTGGACTTGGCGCTTTTGAGCAAATTAATCTTAGCTAGGCATTATCTTTTCTCTTGCTAACGACTGGTCGGAATCCTTCTTCATCTCTTTATCCCTCTGGCAGAGGACTGGCTGAGTTTCACAGCTCCAGAAGCTGCTAAAAGGAAACTTATTCCTGGGGCAACTGCTCAGGGGACCGAAGTTTCTGCTTCTGCCACATGGTCAAACATACTTATCCCACTCTTGATTGAAATCACAGTTTCGTTTTCATTTGAGTGGAGGCATTATTTGTGAGTATCGTTTCTGCAAGTGCAATAAAAAATCTTTTGGCCTTCAGTGCCACTCAATAAATTAATGTATGCATTTGTTCTTACAGTCACAGGCTTACATGTTATTGTAAAAATATTCACTTAAGAGACAGGGAAAGAACTGAAACACATGGGTTTCTGTGAGACTTACTTGGTTAAATCAGACTGCACCCCTCCCCTCCCCCAAGGCCACAGACATTATTGTAGGAGAAACTTACGTATTCTAAGAAACCAGGAAGTTTTGGAAAGTTCCTTTCAAGGTACTCCACCACGTCCCTGGCACGTGTGCCTTGATCGGAGTCTCCTTGAATTGATCGTCTAGTTTGGATAATTTTCCTGTCACTTGGGTAGCACTGGCCTTGGATGTGGGCACCCAATTGGCTGTGGCTGGTCTCTGAAGCCAGTGATGTTTTCCTGGCAGAGGCAGGAATGGCATCTGAGTCTCCCTGGGGAGTTTCAGGTCAAACTAAACTGCCTTTGCCTTCTGGATCACGGTACTGCCAACAGGTGCATTTGGAAGTAGTGGCAGCTGTGAAACTGATACAGCACGTCAATGTCAGGGAGAAAAAGATCATCACTGAAATGCTCACACTGAATCCACAGTGACCGTCTCTCACTGATTTCATGTTCGGAATATGGAAGCTCCCTGAAGGCAGATGCCAAAGTTTGTATTAGAGTTCTCCAGGCAAATATAACCAATGAGATACCTGTCTATCCATCTAGTCTAATATATCTAATCTACTGAATAGACTCCATCTGGTCTATCTGGTCTATCTAGTCTATCTAGAGAGATGCATTTCAAGTAATTGGCTCACTCCGTTGTGGGGACTGGCACATTTGAAATCTGTAGAGCAGGCCAGCAGGCTGGAAATTCAGGTAAGAATTGATGTTGCAGTCTTGAGTCCAAAATCTGCAGGGCAGACAGGATGGCTGTGTTGCCATTTTGAGGCAAAATGTACTTCGTGCACCTCTTACAGAGTCTAGCATACACTAGGCACCAGCGAGCATGTGTGGAGTGAGGGAACGAATGAAGGACCCCCCCATCTGGGAGGCAGCCGTAGGGAGGTGAGAGGCGCACAGGTTCAAAGTCAGGCTGCCTAGGTTGAGTCTGACTTCTGTCACTTTCTAGCTGTGTGACTTCAGCTTCGTTGCTTAACCCTTCTGGGCCTCCACTTACTCATTTTTAAAATGACAATAATGTTATCTATCTTATAGGACTTTTGTGAAGACCAAATCTGTATAAAGTGATTAGCACTTTATCTGGCACATGATAAGCATTCTATAAAGGTTAGCAGCTATTATGATTATTAATTTCCGAACCCAAACTGACATAAGATCCCACTGGGGCAGGGGAGTGTATACTCATGATTCTTTAATTTTCCTCTGAAAGTTTTAGCCATAAAACAGTAGACAAGGACATATTTACTATAGAAGTGGGGATAAAATGTTTATTTTTAACCAGATGATTTGGTTATCTCCCCAAAAGAAGCCAAAAAAAAAAAAAAAAAATCATCAGCCAAAATATTTTTAGAATCAATAATAGCAGTGAGATGGCCATACATGACAAAATACATAAAAATCAACCTTTATTCAATATGTCACCTTTACTTAATAAGAAAATATAATGCTAGAGGGAGGGTAGCTATCAAATTTAAACAGACCTTATGATGGGTGTTCTCTGTACATTGATATTTACTATATAGAAATAAAACATTGAGCTTCCTGTAATTCTTAAATTTTTAGGATACAGCTTATTTGGTTCCTGGTGTGTTATTTTCATACTTGGTTTTCCAATATTTTATTAGATAATTGCATCTTAATTGTTTATGTATGTCCTCTTTGTTCAACTTTAGTGTTGAGATTAAACTGCTTCTCGATACTTTGTATCTATCCTTTGGAAGAAGGTTCTATAGTGAGGCAGCTGGACAGCAAAAGGCAGGATCTGGTGCTGGTGATTTGGAGTCAGACACTGCTTTCAGGCCCGGTTCTGTTTCTACCCACCATCTAACTTTATGAGGTTACACCATTTCTACAAGCTTTGCTTTCCTCATCTGTAACACAGTGGCCACATGAAAGGTGGGAGAAAGCGGAGGTGGGGTGAGGGAAAAGGGTGGGAGATGAAGGGCACCTGTAATGAAGGACCTGGCTGCACTCGCCACCACTTGTCTCTGCCTTGTCTGGCTCCCTCCTTTCCAGTACTTTCTGGGGCCTCCTCTTGTCAGGGAGCTTCCACAGCCCTCAGCTCCACATAGAAAACTCCACACACACAATTTCCACACAGATTTCTCCCATCGTAGGATTTTGTGTGCAGGGACAGGCAGGGAAGGAGGTAGACTATTGAAACAGAGGAATTATATGTGATAAAACTACTTAAAAAGAGACCTTTTTTGTTCTGTGGTCTCTTAAATTCCATCAGGGTTTAGCTTAACCAGTGCGATTGCCTGGTTTCTCAATACACAAGCACAGAAAAAAATGGCGCCTCCAGAATGGCGGGGGGAGGGGGGGGGTGATGGCCCTGCCATGGCCTCTTCAGAAAGACGCCTAGTTTTCATGCACGTGCCTGGAATCCCAGCGCTACCACCCCACACGCTCACCGTGGGAATGGAGAATTCTGTGGGAAAACTTAAGCACTTCCTCAAAATGCAACTTTGCAGTTGTTTGAAGATAAAAGTAGGGGACCTTTTGAACTTCTCTAGAACTTGAGGTACTCGGCAATGTTTTCCCTGTCCATCCCATGCTTCCCCACTCGGGACATCTAAAGCATGTACTTTGTCTATTGTTCTTTTGGTGTTTATTATTGACTGATGACCACTGGAAACATGAGTTACAGACAGTGCTCCAGTTTGAGGACTTCAGGTGTGCCATTTCTCATAGTTAGGGTCTGGCCACTGCGAGGGGTCCCGTGGTGTCTGCCTCCAGCTCTGGGTGAGGCTGCACACCTGCTGGTGGCTGCCCCCACCCCAGGACACCTTTCCTGGCAGTTCACACAAAAGGCTGCTCCATAATTCAGTTCAGTGCATTCAACTGAAACTTGTTTCCTAGTGTGATCACAAGAATTGAAGGAGTATCAACATCAGGACTGTCGAGAGAAAAAAAGGTTTTTGTTGTGTGAGGGAGAAAGTTTGAGGAAGTCTGTGTTCATAGGAATCTCCGACCTGTCTTCTGAAGATGGGCAACGTGTTGTGTGTTTGTGGTAAGCTCCCTGAGACTAGTACCTTGCACACAGCCAATGTAAAACAATCAAATGAACAAAGTAAGAAGGGGGGGCTCATCGGGGGTGTGAGGGGCTGAATGCAGGTCTCTATGTACAAGCAGCTGCTGGGCTGAAGGCCACTGCATACTTTTGTAGGACTATGCAACTGGTTTTCCTTTCTCCTTTAAAAGAATTAAAAAAACAAACACCAAACCATTTTGAAACTATGCTTGCCCCTCTTATCTGGTCTCAAGAATAAAAAAATATAATTGTTTCAGTGATTACTATGAATTCATAATCACAATAGTTACAGTGTATCCTGGTGTTTCTTTCCCCTCCAACACAACCATAAAACCAAGAAGCAAGAAAGCCCAGCGAGATTCTGTTATAAATGAAGCCCTGATGCGCAGAGATGAGAGTGGCCAGAGGAGTGATGGGACGGGGAATTCAGCCACTGAGAGACCCAGCAGGTTACCTGCTGCCATGCTGGTTGGCTGGCTCCATTTTACCTTTGTTTATTGTCTTCCCTCTTTCTCCAAATCTCAAAGACATTGTTTCCCCCAGGTAGCAGAACTCATGTTCCCCCCACCTCATTTATCATTTTCTCTGGCAACTGCTCTGTGCTTGAGTCCTTCTTTGCATAAAGTGAGATGAATTCTCGTAGGACTAGAATTGGGGAGAGGGCCATCCTTTTCTTCTTCCTTGTGAAAAATGAGGAACGAAGCAAAGGTGAGGCAAGGTGTGGTGTAAGTTGGTATTCCTGATAATAAATACCCCATCAGCTCTTTGGTGGACTCCCATCTTCCTGTAAAAGAGAAAAGCCTTGCAGTCTTGAATTGACACACCGCAAAGCAGCTCTTTCTGACCCCCCACTACGTATGTGCCCTTTACCTATATCCAGAAAAATGTAAAAATAGCCATGGGAATGATTAAGCAGATTTGTGTTGTTACATTCCAGGGATTTCACTTCATGGTCACAGATTTCAAAGTTTTCCCAACATGGTCAAGCATGAGTACAGGCAAATTCTGTGGATGGAACAAGCTGACCGGGTTAGGCAATAAAATGCGTGTGTCAATCCAACGGAGTCAAATTTTGTTATTTTATTTTCCCTAAAGCCCTGTGATGTTATTTCAGGGTAGATTCTTGTTCTGTTTATGTCCGTGTTTGTCTGTAGCCTCTCTCAGGTGGGTGTGTCAGTACTTTCAAGCTGACTGACAGCGTCTAGGCGTCTTCTCACCGACTCCTCTGATGCCCATGTATGTTTTGTCTCTGTTTTCTCTCTGTCAGGCGGGGCAAGAAGCACAGCATCATTCTAAGGACTCAGCTGTCTGTGAGGGTCCATGCCTGCATCGGTGAGTGACATCTGCTCGGGGATACTTACCATCTGCCCTCAGTGATTAAACAAGTGATGAGAAATGCCACTCTTGGGAATACAGTATTCACTGTTATGCTGTTTACTTCGGTTAGCCTCTGTCACTGGATGGTTAGAGTTTTTAGTGAAATAATTTCTAGCGATCGTTTTTGAAGCCCTGGTTCGCATGACCTCTTTTGTTGTTTGTTTAGTGACTAGAGCTGGAGGTAAGACAGATTATTGATGAGATTTTTTTTTGGCGATGCTTGGAGAGATGAGGTTCGTTCTGAGGCTGTGCCAGTGTGACTCTCCAGCCAGTTGAAGTAACCTTCACATGCTTCCTGGTGGCTGTGTGAAGCTCTCTGTGGAGAGTGGGGTCTGAGGCTCTGGTTTCGGTCAGGTGATGGAAAGGGAAATCTTAGGTCAGCGCAAGATGGGACACATGCGGTTACTGAGCAATAATGGTGTTGAACGGACGTGTTTGTGATTCAGAGTGGCTTACCTGCAGTCACTCTGAAACCCCACTGGGGCCATCCCTGCAGCCGGTGATTCTTTCTGGACCCACTGGTTTTTCTACCTATACACATGGCTTGAATGGCAATGAAAGCAATTATTTATGCTAAGTGGACAATCTCTATGTGAGGCATTTCTAAAACTGGCTTGGTTTCCTTTCCTCATGGCCTTGGGCCAAATTGAAGCAAGTATGTAATATAAAGAGAAAAAAAAAAAGAAACTGAATTTTAGTTTATGCATAGAAGTTTTTCATATCTGAGTAATTTTGCTTTTACTTAATATACATTGTGGTCTTAATCCAGGCCTCTAATTAGGAGAGGATAAGTCATCCTGTGGAGGCCCAGTCTGCACCTGGAGTGTGGTGTGCATGGGTGGAGTGGAAGGAATCATTTCTGGCCCTTCCTCCTCCCTCCATCTCTACTGGGTCCCAAGGATGGGGTTGAGGGAGCAGCCAGACCGTGGAGGGAAATCTGTGCAATTTTACTTCATTTGGTGAGGCTGCAAGTGTCTCGAGTGGCAACCTTTGTCTGACACTGGGGCCAGCGAGTAATTGTGTAGCAGACTCATAAACCTCAGGGACTGGAGGGTCAGTGTGTCATGAGGGTTCGTAATCTTGTTGGAAACAAAGTAAGATCTGTAGGACCTTCAGCCAATGTTGACAATTTGCAAACTTCTCAATGACTTGTGACCTATTTTGGATAAACTCTCCCCAATACTGGGTCGAGAACAAATCCGGGCACATAACATGTGCTAAATACTGTTCAAATTCAATACTGTTTGAAATATAGATGATAACCAGTAGAGATTTGGGACATGAGTATACATTGGTGTTTCCCAGGAATACTAAAGCAATGGAAAGCAGATTTATACTAAAATGGGCTAGATCAAAATCTTGATGAGCTAACTCCTTTTAAGAAAATTTGCTCTTTTGCAGTATGTACTTAAATATTTCAGTATAGGAGTTTTTCTATTCAACTACCATGTTATCAACTCACTGCATTAATTTATGTATCCTGTAGTCCCATATCATCCATATAAAGCCCATATCTCATCCCCATGGCATGCTGAGCACCTCCAGCCGTTCTCCCCACTCTCTCCGAGGATACACATCACTTCCTGCCCAAGGGGTTGAATTGGGTGCTTATGGGGTCAGTAGGTTTGTTCCTAAACCTCCTTATGCCAATTGCACTTGTTATTGGAATTTTGTCATTTAGTGAAATCGTACATAAATATTCTATAAACTGTTTAAATGTGAGTATAAAAAGTCACTACTTTGAAAATTCATTGAATATTTTGGAAAAGCTTCAAAATGAGTATGAAAGCCTTTCTGTCAACATCAGTGGATTGTGACAGCTATAAAGAGGGGGAAATTAAAAAAAAAGGGGAAACGTTATAAAAATATGGAAGGATTCTAGTCTTCAGAAGTATCTTCATTCTTGTTTAATGTCAAAGAAACTGAGATTGGAAATCATAGACCATGTTATTGGAGTGGTTCAGGAAAGAAGGTCCACACAGAATTTCAGATAGTGGATCCTTATTCAAGGAAAGGTTGGGGCTGAAAACAGGGTGTGAGGGTATGTCTGCTTATAGGCTATAAACAGGGTGACGAACAGTGCCTCATCACAGGCAAACCAGGATGGTCAGTCACCATAGCTGCAAGTAAAAATAAAGTTTTAAGGTATGTATGTATCATTTGAAAAGGATTTTCTGCTTTAATCCATTTTCACCACTAATTAGGCCTGAGTATGTCATATGAGGGATTGATTGTGTAAATTAACACCAGCACCCACGAAGCCAAAGTTTTTCCATTGTATTAAAAAAAACCCTCTTTCTCGTTCCATTTCCTATTATTGGCAAGGTCTGGAAAAGATTTATTATAATAGCACTAAATATTATCCTTTGGTTATGTATAGAAAATGGAATGTATGTATCATGTACATGAAGCACCAACCCCCGTTGTGACATATTCTTTCCCTTTCCAAATGGCAGTATTAGGTGAGATTTCTTTGGGATGAAAAAACACAAAACCAAACCTGGAACAATCGTCAGTCAAAATGACAAAAGAAAACATGACGGGGGGGGGGCTGATGGGGAAACCTTTTCACGTCAGTTGTTTGGGTCCTTGTTTCTTTTCAAGATTATTGCCCCTCTTCACAATGTAATAAATAGGTGAGGTATTACAGCGTTGGACAATGGCTGCTGTCCGAGACCTCGCACCATATGCAGCTCCCCCAGCGACCTTCCTTCTCACGGTTGGACTGGAAGGACCCAGGATCAGCTTTGGCTCATGGGTTTAAAAATGCTATCAAGCAAATTTCTCCAAAATAATGTTTTTCACACCCTACATTCTCTTCTCTTTCGTTCCTGTTTTTATTGAGTACAAGAATGTTTAGCATCCAGGACTGCCTGTTGACAAATTGGAAGTGACATGCCTTTGGAATTCTCCAGTGTTAACTTTGGAACTCTGTACCCATGGGGATGTGAGTGGAGTCTTCATGTTTAGCAACTGAGCAAACCTCGTGAAAAATGAATGCCAGAGGGGCACTGCTTTGAGGGTCCCAGTTAGCAACGGAGACAGGTCTTTTCTGATAGCACAATGGTTCCGAAGCATTTGGCAGGAAGTGGGAATGAGATTTTGGTACAGAGAGAGGCCCCCAAGCTTTTTGTATCTGTATCCTCCCTTCCACTGTAATTTTTACTTCTTTGTACATTTTGAGGATGACCACTTGATGTAACACATCGTAGCAAATAATGCATGACTTTCCTTCTGAATCTAGTCAGTCCCTTGAAAAATGATGGTCATATTATGGGCATGAAGTTACAGATATGAATAAAATAATCTATGATAGGCATGAGAAGTCTGCATTTCATGAGGTTAGCTAGAGAAAATAAATTTTTTGGTTCCTGCAACTGATCCTATTTCCAGACACCAGAAAAATGTTCGGAGGGCCAACTGGCTCCGATGACTAAATCTCACCATGAAGAGAAAAGGAGCAGAAGAATTGTGGAGTGAGGAATGGAATTGAGGATTTAAAAAAAAAAAAAAAAAAAAGGTTTAAAGTCACCAGGATCCTAAAGTTAATATATGAGTGCTTTCTACTGGCTGACTTTGAAGGCATTTTGTTTGGCTTAAAACTTGTGTACGTCAGTTTTCTGCAGCAGACCCTACTGCCCCATTAAGAAAACAAACCCTCTCGATTGATTGTCTGGGACTGACACTGTCCAGTATCCAGTATTAAACAAAAGGATAAAAAAAATAGGCTGAAGATTCCCAAGGGTCATTTATGCTTGTAATTAAGAACAACCTGGCACAAAGGGTCTTCAGAGACATGTTCCCAAAACCCATGGGGCGATGAGGTCTGCTCACAGAAATGAGGTAGGCAGAAGCGGGCAGGGTGGCTGAGTGATTAATCTCTGCATGAGATTAGTCTTACTGCTCCTTAAAGGTCAAATCACAGGGACACAGACGACTTCAAAAGGCAGCAAAGGAGGAGAAGGCTTTTCATCCACTAATGTAGAAAAATAGTCAGTGTCCAACAACAGAAACATCAACAGAAGGAAGCATCGATATATCATTTGCAAAGCATTTTGTTCTCAAGAGCTGTCCTGCAGCTGTGTGCTTCGCTCTATACTGTTCTAGCAAAGAGGTGAATGACAACTAGTGGAGCATGTCTTCAAGAAGAATCTTCTAGTGCAAGACTGACTGAGGGGATTCATCTCATGTGCTAGCCAATTTAGAGGAGGTGGCTCCCTGGGGCACAGTGTTGAGAAGGATGCCCAGGCCATGTGCAATCTTAATGGGAAAGGGTCCTGTATCAGTGCTGCTTGCATTGGTCGTGATGGAGGTGGTGTGTGTGTCTATGGTGTGATGACAGTTCAGGGGCTTGGGGGGAGGTACAGATTCTGTCCAGTGTCTGAACCCCTTCTAGCTACGGTATGGAGGGCCGTAGGCTTCTGTATTCAGAGAGTGGGAGAGGAGCTGTAATCCATGACTGACCCCCTCCTTTGTTCCCCAATCCCTGTCTCAGGTTCTGCCTTTCTTCTTAAGCCTGCGAAGCCACCTTTCTGACTGGGCCGAGTATTGCTCCCTGCCTTTTCACCCCATCTCTGAGAATCTCTTCCCTCTACGTTCCCTGTGAGCTGGTCTTGTGTGGTGAGCCCTCCTGGTTCTTTAGGGAGGCTCCCCTCCAGCTTCCTTCCCCCTCGGGTGGCTTGCTGAGTGACATGTGACTTTGGAGTGGTAACTAGACTCCAAGGTGGTCTTCACTGCCCTTGGACTATTTGGAATTTCAATTAAAACTATAGGTTTCCTTCTGGAAACAGCAAAATACCTTTTAACACTCTAAGGCCCTAAAGCACCTGGGTGGTGTTTTCATATTAGCTAGTAAAGACAGGGAGACACCTGCGGCCTGTGTAGTGACGTGTGTTAGCTTGCGTGTCCAGCCCCTCTGGGCACTGGGGGTCCACACAGGTGATGCTGGCTCTCCGTTGCCCAAGCTGGCAGTCTCCTCACGTGGGAATCCACTGTGTGACTGGAAAAACAGTAAAACAGGCTGTTCTTCGGCCAGGAGACCCTCCCCCCAGAGCCATTCTTTCTTCCCTTGGTCCCCCTGCCTGCTTTCTCTAATTCCAGTCCTTGCCCTGGGCTTCCTGCATTCCCACTGGAGGCTGCTTCTGCTCCTGTCCTGCCTCTGCCACTGAAGCCTTGGATTGGGGGGTGGGGTTCCCCCTGTCCTGTCCCTGGATGTCACAGTGGCCAAGCTCAGTGTGCTGGCCATAGTGTTCCCCAGTGGTGTAATGTGCAGTGGGTCACATTTCCTATTTTCTGTCCTCGTCATCGAGATCTACTGGTTCCCAGAAACCCTGAAGTCCGTCTCCCACCTCGCCATCTATGGCAGAATCTCCTGAGTGGCTGTGGCAGCCTTGGCCTTGGGCTTGGGTTTGAAATCCTGAGTTTCCCTTTGCAGCAGGAGACTTCTGGTGCCTGCATTTTTTTTTTTTTTAACTCCTCCCTTTTACACACCATCAAGTCTGTGACCGATTTTTGCCCAGGGTTCTGTTCTTTAGGTAAAAACAAGCTCTGTGGGTTAATCAGATAAACACCTCCCATCACCTGTTTCCTATTAACCTGCCCCAGCTCCCAGGAGGCAGAACCCACAGAATATCCACATTGGGTCTGGGCTGGGGGAGGTCAGCTTGTCAGCGCCTCTCCCCTCTGTGGGTGGCTACGTTTCAGGCAAAAAGAATATGGGAAGGCTATAAAACATACCACCAGGTTTGTTAGACTGCGTGAGTCCAGTGTTTAAATGCTGATGACTCTTCAGTTCTGTCACGTAGCTGTCCACAGATGCTATAGAATCTTGGAGTATATAGGTCACGAAAGATTTCTCACCAAAAATGAAAAGAGCAACTAGAGAATGAATTTAGACAGTGGCCCTACCATCTACAGACATAGAGGTCAATATAAATATGAGGATTGGGTAAAGACATGGAGACACATACCTATGAGAGAGAGTTAGCATGAGAACCTTCCCGATAGAGCTGGAAACTCAACATCAGCTATGGAAATTCAGAGGTAGCAAGAAAGGAAATCTGGACGTGACCAAATGAGAATTGAACCACAGGAAAGAAAAGCAGGTGCGTCAGGGTCTCTTATAGCAGCTTTATTTCATATTTGGATTCTTAATCCCACCTTTTACTTTATTTAAATTATTCATTGCCTCTTTAGGACTTGACGTTTCATCTCTAAGGATCCCTAGATGTCGGATAATAGAATTTGAGCATTGTGTTAGAACCATTATCAATGTGTTTGTTTTACAATGGCCTAATAATTGCTTAAATTCTTAAGAAGGAATGTGAAATTCTGGCAAAAAAAAAAAAAAAAGACAAGTATATAGTCATATTGGTGGGGACACCTGTAGCAGATGTTATAAGAGGAATGTAAGCAGCATGTGCGGGCAGGTAGACTCTAATGTTGCTGTCCAGCAGAACCTTTAGTTATGTCCAGAACGCAACCCTTGGTAAGGAAAACGCTTTGCTCTGTGTTGCACAGATTGCCTTAGGGGAAAGTAATCAGCTGAGAAAAATGGATTTCACCCTTGAAGAGCTGACTGTGTTTAGTAATGCAGTTAAAAGTCCTCTTCCCAGCTGGGCTGCTGACTCTTGTAGGTGGAGCTGGGACTTCCATGTTTCTTCCAGGCTTCCATCCTGACCGGCTGGACACATGGCCTTTCATTTTGGGCTGCATGTTGGGAAGTCCTGGAAATGAAGGCTCTTAACCAATGAGACCTTCGCGCTGTCCATTCCAGCTTTAGGAGCTGCCCAAAAGCAATAAAAGGGTTCTGGCCTGGAGGCTGCGAGTGGTTAGGAGATCAGGTCTTATCTGGGAAGATCTACGAGGTAGGGATTCTGTGTCAGGTGGCAGCTAGCTCTTGAACATTTGAAGGTGGACTGTTTTGTGTCTGGCATGGCACCGTTTCTGGCCCATGGGAGGAGACCACAAAATATTTGTTGATTAAAGAAAGCAACTAAAAGGGTCATGGTCCTGATGAATGTTTAATTCGTTTACTTTAGAAATGAATTTCTTTGGTATTCTCTCTGCAAGAAGAATAAAAGGCAGTAGACAGAAAGTAACATAGCCGTGGAAGTGGGTAGGATGTCATTTTCAAGAGTGTTTCCAGGAGGGAGGCTCTCGGTTTTACAGGGTACTGGGTGATTCTGGAATTGCACTATCTGTGTGTGTTGGCCTATGCATGGGTAGGGTAGAGCGATGTGTGTGGGGACTGGGGGACCACTTGCTGCCCCCACCCTGGGCGTGCTGGGGCCTCTGTGGAGCTGTGAGCATAAATCTTGGTCCTGAGGTTGGAGATGAGATGGTAGTAGTTTGGGCCAATGACCTGATTCAAGGCTGCTCTGGGAACCGGTGCCAGCTTCACTGCTTTTGGGGAATGGGGTGGGACGCTCTTGTCCCCATCTTTGTTCCCAAATCATGTTCTCTGGATGGGTCTGCTGAAATGGGGAATGATAAAGCTCTTGAGCACACAGGCTCAGGCATTAAACAAGACAGTTGAATGCATGAAGAGGCGTGTAACTACCATAACACCAAGTTATATTGCTTAATAATTTTAAAGTTGAAGAATTATGTTCTCAAGACTATAAATGTCAAATATGCTGTAGGAGTTGACATTTACAACATGCTCAAATAGATAAGCTGTTCAAATCGCACCTAAAAATACAATCTGTATGTTTGTTTTGCCTACAACAGTCAGTCACACTAGTGATGGTAAACTTTCACTACGCATATAACATAATTTTGCCAGCTGACTCAGTATCTGGAGGATTTTTTTTTTTTAATTGGGGAATATTGGGGAACAGTGTGTTTCTCCAGGGGCCATCAGCTCCAAGTCGTTGACCTTCAATCTAGTTGTGGAGGGTGCAGCTCAGCTCCAACTCCAGTTGCCATTTTTCAAACTGCAACCTTGTTGTAGAGCTCGTGCTCTAACCAACTGAGCCCGGCCTCCCCTCTGGAAGCTCAGCGGCAACTCTTGTCTTCAATCTAGTTGTGGAGGGCACAGCTCACTGGCTCATGTGGGAATTGAACCCGCAACCCTGTTGTTCAGAGCTTGGACTTGAACAAACTGAGCCATCCTGCCGCCCCTTGGAGGATTTTTTAATGACTTGTTTGGTCAAGGGTACCTTAAAAAGCTGTCCCACGATGTGATACATTGGCCTTTCCTCCACCTCATCTCCCTGTAGTGAGCTGGTGGCTCAGGACACCCTGGGCATGGTGCCTGGGTCCTGGGGTTGGTGCGAGTGACATGGGGGGCCAAGGATGGGATGACCAGGCACTGGTCCCCTTTACCAGGCATTGGCTCCACTGTCTCACAGGCCACCAGGAAGCAGTGCAGAGTGCCATGGCGCACTTTGCACTTCATCAGAAAGCCATAAAACCAATTATCAGCCCATTAGGGACTTTGAAAAGGACAGCTCCACAAAGCTGTCCTGGCTGGAGTTGCCAAGGCCACTATGAGTCACTGATGTGATTTACGCTGTGGATTTTCTATAATGGAAGTTGGTAGAATCTAGGAGAGAGATGTATCCACTGAGATGGCCTCCCAGAATGCTTGGGACAGCTCAGGCTTCTTGAGGGCAGGACTGCTGGTCTGTGCCCATTTCAGGTATCAGGATGGTGATCCTCAAAGGGCAGCTTGGCCTGGGGGTCCTAGCTGCAGCCCTGCCTTCCCTGGCCTGTCTTCCATGGTTTGGGGCTCAGTCCTTTCCGGGTTCTCACTCAAGGCCTGGTCTTGGTCAGGACTCTTAGGGGGCTCCAGACTGTGGTGTCAGGCTCAGCGGGGATTTGGGAATGTGGGGTTCTGAGTCTAGCACCCCACTCCTGGTTGTGGCAGGAGACCTCTGACCTGGGCCTTATGGAAAGGACTTGTGATGTCACCTCCAAATGAGGTGGTTCTGAGAGTCCCAGATGGAATATTTAAAATATACCATTTAAAAAGAAAAAAATCCTTCTCGGGCATGTCTTTATTTTTCTTAACTAAATGGCTTAGAAGGCAAAATAAAAAATATTAAAAATTTAAAAAGCAGGGCCCTGGAGAGGTCCTGCTAAGGTCTGGGACTCCAGACTGTCCCTGAAGCTGTTGGTGCCTCTTCAGGGGTACTCTCATTGAGGGGAGATGGTGGGCCGGGGGGAGCAGTGGGAGGCAGGATTTTACTTTTGAAACCATTATTGTCAGGCAGGTAGACCTGGGACATGGCACTGACTTCAAAAAATGGGAACCCTCACGCTCCCCGTATGAGCTGCTAAAAGGACTGGGAGCCATAAGGCTGTCCTAGGTCGAGAGCCTGGTATCTGGCCGTCCTGTAGGATTTTCATGAACATGAGTTTTGTTGTTGTACCTTTCAAGATTCAAGTGTCTTATGGGTAGGCTTGAAACCACCACTCTCATTTATGTTACTGTAATGTGAGAAATGTCCAGATTTACACCCAACTTAGAAAATAACTCATCTACATTTATTAAATGCCTACTGGGCGCAACTGCTGTGTGAAGTGCTCTAAAGGGAACAAGGAGGCATATAAGTAAATGCAGTACCAATCCAAAGCAGTTCCATCCGTTCTCATGAGTCTCACTAGAAGCTGCATGCTTGAAGTTTCCAACTCTCCCCCGAGTTCTGGATCGGTAATTGAGATGTGTGCTGTGTGCACTGGACACCTGAACTTCAACCCACGTCCATCTCTTAGACCCCACTCCAACCCCTTTGGAAGGGCTGCTGCCCACCCACCTCTCCAGTGCTTTTAGCGCCATACAACCATCGTTCGCCTTTTACTTCTCTGGATGTGTGAGACTTCTATGTCCTATTTCCCAGCAATACTGTGTGACCCTTAAGGGCTGGGATGGGAGGGGTACAGGAGCCTGGAAGGAGGAAGGAGTGGCATTTCTAGGAGCCAATCACAGAACTGCACTGAATTTCAGTTTCCCCACCTGCACTTGGGGACAGAGTTTATTTAAAAATCAGAGAATTCTCTGTATACATTTGAAAAGTATTTGTGTCTCTTTAAGAATGCAGTTACGTTGGGCTTTTTCTTGAATCTTTTGTCTCTGTTGTTTTTCTCCAAGAATATGTCTTCATATAATTCTAATTATGTCTACTCCTCATTCTTCTTCTGATTCTGTAAGGTTCCATGCCTTTCTGACTTTGACCTGATTTTTAAATTGAACTAGCTATAAGGCCCACGCTAAGCAGAGGGAACAAACCCCCGGAGCCCCCACATGACTGCTCAGGTCTGTTGTTTCTTATATATAAACAGAGAATGGACAGAATGTGTTCTTGGGACTGTAGCTCCGTCCCATGGAGGCCTGGACGTCAGAGTGGGGCAGGCAGCCCTCCCTTCCTGCCTATTCCTGAAAGATGTGTTTCTTTTTTCCCTTCCGTATCCCTTAGGAGGGCAAAACTCACAGACCAAGAATTGAAGAATTCACTTCCTTATTTCAAAATGAACTTACATAATTATTGGTTATTGTCCTTTCCTGGAGCATTGATTTTTTTTTTTTTTAAGTTTTCAATTAGAGTTGTCATATAATATTATATTAGTTTCTGGTGTACAACATAGTGATAAGACATTTATATAACTTAGAAAATGACCCCCCCCCCCCCCGATAAATCTAGTACCCACCTGGCACCATATATAGTTACCACAATATTATTGACTATATTCCCTAGGCTGTACTTTCCATCCCTGAGATGATCCTGGAACATTGGTTGTTTTAAATGGGCTCCCTGTACACATAGACCCTAGGATGATGTGGCATGGATTTCCATTTTCCTCTAGTGAGGGTACCTCTCAGGGGAACCCTTATATCCCACTCTTCCTATAATATTTTCAGAGAGCAGGATTTTCTACTCGGCTTCCCAGGAGGATACTGTGGCTTTCTCCTGCCTCTCCTTCATTTCTGCCTGAGGAAAGATGGATGGATTTGGCAGAAGTTGAGCAGATGAGGCTCAGGCTCTCGCACTTCTTGGATTGGCCTATTCTTAGGACCCTCAAGGTCTTTGCTCAGCCCTGGGCAAGCAGCCTGCCCGTGTGTGGGGCCAGTGGTCATGCCCTGAGCTGCTATGAAGCCCATCTGGCCACAGATGTGAGGCCAGTCCTCTCATGAGCTGCATCGGGGGTAAGGCTCCATCAGTCTGTGTGGCATCTTCTCCCATGTGCTTCTGAGTTCAGGAGGCAGAGACCACAGTGTGACCTATGGACCCCTGAAGCCCCACAGAGAGGTTCTCTGCACACTGGGTTTAGGAGTTGAGGACGTAGGGGCTTTAGTTCTAACCCTTCTCCCAGAGACATGAAGCAGCTTAGAGAGATAAGCTGTGTACACAGTAGAAAGGGGTGACGTGTCCAGAGGGAAATGACAGGCAGCTGCTCCTGCCTTTCTTCCCTCTGCAGTGATTCCGAAAGCTTGCAGCGCTGCGGTGCCAGGCTAAATTAAAACTGGAAGTGCCCTGAGCTTTGTTCTTTTTAAGGCTAGAGTATTTGAGGTTAAAGAGAGGGAGTGAGTCTAAAATAAAATGTGACTCTGTTGGGGTGTGTAGCCAGATGCCCTCTTTGTGCTCACTGTTCTAGTGGAGGAGGCTGAGCCTGTCCCTGTGCTGGGGTCCTGCTCTGACACTCACGGCGGCCATTGCACCAAGCTCTGTCCGTTTTGATTTTCTGCGAGTACGTTCTATACCTTGATCTTCTGAGTAAACACTTGTTTGAATAATTAACCAAAGCAATTTAGGGCATCACACTCTGACCTCTGTTGTTTGGTGTATCAAGATGTGAACAAGACATGGTTTTGACACGAATACATTTGCAGCAAATTGGCTTTAGAAAAGTCCCTCTGTGAATGACTGATGTAAGGGGGGACACACATTCACCAGTGAGGGTGGTTCTATTATGCCTGACGTCATTCTCCACTCAGAGCATTCTGAGGGGGAAGTAGGACGTTGTGAAACTATTGAACTCTGGGACCTGGAGTAATTATGTAATAGAATTTATAGAAGGACTGATTACAAAATTTTGGGGAAAATAATGACTGATCAATAACACGTAATTTATGCATGAAACCAACTTGGTAAGATCACAAGTTTACCTACGTGGGCAGGAAATGACACTGAATTAGCTTTCTTTCCCCTCACCATGAAAGATGGTTCATGAATATTCACCAGATTGTTGCCTATGCCTTGGGAAATTAGATTGGAGGGCAGAGAGCCTAAGAACTTGAACTATAGTCATCAGTCAGGGTTCTATTCCTGTTACTGGAGCTTCTTTCCATGAGCAGAAGACCTGGTTTCACATAACAATGCCGACACGTCTGGGAGGGCGTGCTTCACTGTCGTCGGGTATAGGCCTGCAGTGTGCTGAGGGTCAGAGCCTTTCTGTGGAATAGGTTTTCAGGAGCCTAGGGGCACTTGGCTCGTACTAACCACTTAAAAGGGGGAGAGCTCATGGAAGAGGTGGAGGGCGGCCATTTTACCAAGGGTTGGCCCAGTTCCTATAGCAGCACCTGAGTCTCTGCATATGAAGGGGTGTTTGTGGGTGCCTGGGCAGTATCTTGGATTCCAGATGGAGATCCCTCTGGCAGATTGGGACAGTTTTGCATAGTTGACTGTCTTGTAAGGAAGTGGTTGGTCATTGTGCATACATCACAGTGTGGGTTGGGGGCCTGGATAAGATGACAACACACTTCCTGCCACTCCAGCTTCTGCTCAGCTGGGGGACTGCTGGTGGCTTCCCAGACAGGATGTGTGGCCCACAGCTTTGTGTTGGGGCCCTACCTTTGTTGACTCCTACTCAGACTTTTGGGCTCTGCTCAAATACTCTGCCAGACCACAGAGAAAATAATGTGTGGCCTTGTGTGTCCCCCACAGATGAGTTAGGGCATGTCAAGTGCTGATCAAAGCCCCTGGCATGCACGTGGCAAGAGCTGGTTGTCCTGTTGCAATGGCAGTGGTCCCTGTGTACGAGGGTGGACTTTGGAGCTAGCCCACCTAGTTCATACTGATGGTTCATACCCATCACCAACAGGTTGTATGGCCTTGAGCAAGTTCCTTCTCTCTGCCTCCCTTTTCTCATCTGTGAAATGGGACAGTCATTGGTTTGGTGGAGGTTAAGTCAGTTAATCCATCAGGTGCTTACTAGAACCCTTTCCGGCACATGGTAAGCACTGTAGGGGAAGTTATTATTGGCTTCAGTATGCGGTGGGTCTTCCTAAATCTATGTAAACAGTAAAGGCAGCAGAGTTTGGGTTTATGGTGAAAGTTGAGCTGAAACAGCAGACCGTGGAGAGTCATCTTGCTTTTCTTCTCGAAACCCTCTCAAGTTTTCCTGAGATAGTGGTCAGATATAGTGGTCAGTGCTGACAGGTTTGCTACAAAAGCCCACCGTGCACAGGGGACAGAGGGAAGACTGCATCCTGCCTCCCAGGCCCTGACCTCAAGCTGCTGTCTCGTCTCCCACCCCTTCCCCAGGAATGCGGCAAGGACATAGGGAGCAAGGGCAAAGCTTGGTGGAGCCAAGCAGGATGCAGCTCTTGCTTCTCCTTTTGTCAGGCCTTGTCTGTTTCGTGCCCCGGCAGCTAATTTGTACCTCACCATGGTGTGGCTTCTTTTTCCTTTCCTGCTGTAATGGCAGATGGGAAGGGCGGTTATAATGAATTACTGTTTTCTTTCAGAGATTAAGCTTTCATTATAAATATAATTGCAGACACACAGCCTTCTGGTACTTACATATCATTTGCCAATTAGGATAATGGACTAAAAAGTCCCTTGGACAGTGACAGGGACAAAGTGAAGCCTGTAACTCCACTCTGGGTGCTGGCGAATGACGTGCTTTGCCAACTGGAAGCAAGATATAGCAAATCTGCCCACGATATGCTTGTGCTAAGAGGTCTGAAAATATTCCTGACCTTTGAGAGCGAGAGATTAAAATTAGTAGGCAGAAGTGCAGCAGCCCACTCTGGGAGTTTGTGATGTGGCCATTCCGCAGTGTCTGCCATGCCCGCCACATGGTTCTGGGGTGGCGGCTGCAGGGCAGAAGGCTGTGCTGCTTTATTTTAGAGTTAAGTAATTACACGTAACGTCCAAAGCATTTATGACGGACCTGCATCTGGCAACTGATGTTGTGATGTTTCCGTCACTTCTTTGAGAGAGCCTACATCTTTGGGGCACTTTCTCTTATTCCCTCTAGAGCAGGATTTCTCTACCTCGGCTGTGTTGATGTTTGGTCCGGATACTTACCGTGTTTCCTCAACAATAAGACCTAGCCGGACAATCAGCTCGAATGTGTCTTTTGGAGCAAAAATGAATATAAAATCCAGTCATATTCGTTTTTCCTCCAAAAGGCGCATTCGAGCTGATTGTCCGGCTAGGTCTTATTTTCGGGGAAACACGGTATTTATTGTGGGTCACTCTGTGCATTTTGGGTTGTTTAACAGCATCCCTGGCCTTTACCCACTGGATGCTAGTAGCAATCTCCCCAGTTGTGAAAGTAAAAAATGCCTGTAGACATTGCCAAGTGTCCCTTTTGGGGCAGAACTGGCCCCAGTTGAGAACCGCTGCTCTGGAGCTTCCCCCAAGAGAGCTGCAGAGGGACTAAGGAGCTGCAGTCAACCCCACAGTTGCAGTGTGTGGAGAGAGGAGTCTGATTATACTCACCCACGTGAAGACAGTTCATTCCCTTAGGAAACCAGTAATCATGGAGCCCCACTTGTGTGCCTGATATGGTGTTAGACCCTGAGAATACAAAAGTGAGTGAAAATGACCCTTGGTCTCTAAGCAGTTTAAGAAAATGGGTGTTTTCATGGGACCAGAAGGCTTCCCCTTAAATTGTACTAATTGTAAGTTGGACCTTCTCATAATTCCCAACTGGGATGATATTATCACTCCAACCTTTGGAAAAATCTAGGTTCCGACTGTATTGCATGTGAGGGTAGAGAGCTAATCCACCTGGGACTATAGGTAAATTGTTCCTCAGAAAAATTTTGGGAGGTGACTGGAGGGATTTACGTAGGTTACAAATTGGGGGCTGAAGGAGTGACTGGAGAAAAGACACACTGATGGGTGTGAGCAGGAGCACAATGAATTTGGCAGCAGGCGGAAGCCAACCTACTTGGACAGAACAAGACAGGAAACAACATAGTGTGTGTGTGTGTGTGTGTGTGTGTGTGTGTGTGTGTGTGTGGCATGGGTGGCTAGGTGTGAGAGCTATGTTGAGAAATACCTGGGTTTTCTGAGCTGTCAGCTGGGGAGGATGCTATCTGCTTCATGGATTTATCATTGGGGTCAAATAAGATAATATCAATTTAAATAGTGGGCTGCCCAAATAATGATTATTATTAAGGTCTTTGTGTGGACAGTCTTTCAAAACAGACAGGGAGATTTTTACTTTACTAAATAAAAAATAAGGGAATCATCGAAGTCAGATTTTGAGCAGGGGAGTGATAGGACGGGAATAGAATTTAAGGAAGCACATTCTGGAAACGGTATATAGGATGCATTGGGTGGGAAGGAGCCAAGAAGTCAGGGTGGAGAAAAGGAGGCTGGTGAGCTGGCCAGCTTCCCGCACCACCGGAGTACTAGAGGGGGTTCTGGGGGTGGGGAGGGGTTAAGGGTTCCAGTTGAGAAGTGTGTTTGGGGAAAGCAGTGGTTGGCCCTGATTCCATGATTAACTGACGCTTTTAGACTTTTCCTGCTTCCCAAAATGATTGGGAGTGGTGTACAGTATTGAAACAACACAAAATAGTACATTAAACAACCAACCATGGATCATGACACATTATAAGGAACAAAGAAATTCATGTTACCAGGCATCTTAGATGAATTACTGCAGCTGGTCATTAAAAATTAGCACTGAAATTCCTGGTAGTTTAGCTGCAAAAGTGGACTGTTACCCTAGAGCCTAGATGTTTCTCTTTGTTTGGGATATCCATTTGAGATAGTCTGAAGGAAGAAACCAGTGTTTTGGCACTGATTTAGATCATTTTACAAAGGCACAGAGTATGTCTTTAGCTATAGGTTTAAAAAACCACCTCAATCTTGTTAAAATGGGTACTTCTTATATTAAGCCTCTTTGAAAAAATGGAGGCACATTTAAAAATCTTGCCTCATTGGCCTTAGTGGTGTCATTTCCATTTTTGTCAAACCCTTTTGGAGGCTCACCTGGTGCCCAGTGGAGTATGGTAGCCCTGGGTTCTGGTTTCTGGCAGGGTTCCTGAGTGTTTGGGGCGTATAATACCCGTATACAGATGTGTTTTGTTGGAGTTCATGTAGGCTGAATTCTGCCGAGAACCGAGCTCACACCTGGGTTTGAAGAGACCTGAGGAGGGCTCAGAGCAGCGCAGAGGAAGAGCAAATAGAAGTGCCCAATAGTCTATCTCCCCAGCATGGGCTCTGGCAGAGTGGGAGTTACTGCCACCTGGGACGAGTTATTAGGTTGGTGCGAAAGTAATTGCAGTTTAAGAGATTAAAAATAACTGCAAAAACTGCAATTACTTTTGCACCCACCTAATAGAAACTTGATGAGCAGAGCTCTGCTGGCTGGCTTGGCATTTTGACAAAGTGGGATCCACCAAAATAAACTGTAGTTTACTTTTTTCTAGCATTAAAAGCTGGTTCTGTCTTTTAATTGATTTGTGTTTATAAATCGAGTTTCCCTAGGATTATTAGCTAATTCTTTAGTAGTGTAGGGTCATTCACATTTAATACAAGTTGGTTTGATTTAGCAATTAAATTATAATTTTATTCTTTTCAATAAGTAACACACAGACCTGAAAAGTAAGAGGCGTAAAGGACAAAGAGGGAACAGCCTCCCTCCCATCCCTGCCCAGTCACCCCAGTTTGTCAGTGTCATCAGTTCCTTGTGTATCTTTCCAGGGAAGTGTGTATGAGGACACATCTGGACACATGCATAACGCTTGACTGTTTGGTGACACAGTGATTTCTTTAACCATCCCCTCCCGAATCCACACAGTGATAGTGAATTGGTAAGAGGATCCATGAACTTTGAATGGATGCCTGAAGGCAGTCAAGACAGTGTTGTTTTATGAGTATTTAAGCTGAGCTGGAGGAAAAAGAAAAATCAGAGAAAACCCAGGAGTTTCTAACCCAGCACGGTGGGAAGATGATTGCAAACCTAAGAGAAATGGAAGACGTGGTCGGGGCAGCTGAGCTGGGGAGACGGTCATGAGTTCAGTTTTGCGCAGGCTGAGTTTAGGATAAGGACGGATATCTAGCTTAGAAGGATGGTAGTGGAGGCGTGTGAGGGGGGAGAGTTGGGTTATGAGTTTAGGGTTGCTTCTGATGCTGCACACAAACACAGGAATAGGTCGAATGAGAACCCCCCATTTACTTTACATCGCACTCACAGGAGTATCAGAAGGGCTATTCTATTACACCAGCAACATAATTATGGAGAAGAGTTTTACGATTTTTTATTTTGTATCTGCTATCCTTATGTTTTATAGTTCTACATCTACATTGTCAGAAGAAAGAGCCATTTCAAACTATCCTGTCTTCATGTTAGCCCTCATTTACTCTTAGTCCTACAAGTACCTTCATGTTTCAAGTTCACCACCAATCCTTATGTTGCTATCTTTCTAATCATTTTGTGTGTCTGAAACGAATTCTCCAGTTAGGGAATCCTTAAGGTGAACACTTTTCATAATAATTCCAAGACTTATTTTCCTTGTTTCCCCTACTTTCATTCTCTCTTGAGTGTACAGTGGAGTTAATCCAGAAGCTATGTGACAACAAATTGAACATATAAGTAGTAGGCGAGTCTGGTTGTTTTATATTGAAAGATATTAGAGATTTACAAAAATAAAAACAGTGCTGCTCTTCTCACTGATTAGTTTTGTTTGGGAAAACAGTTATTTTCCCTAAAATAGTTATTTATATTAGCATATAATAGATTTATGTTTTGACTAATTAATAAAGTATTTAAAATTTTCTGTTTTAGTTTCAAAAAGGTAAATAATATAGGTATCGCCCACATAAACAAAGCTCGTTGGGCTCCTCAATAATTTAAAGAGTGTAAGGAGTTGGAGATAAAAATATTTGAGAACCCTCATTCTGGTAGATTTTCAGGAAGGGCTTTGAGGTTTTACATGTTAACAGTTTAATAGTATACTTTATATTAGGTTGGTGCAAAAGTTATTGCAGTTTAAAAGGTTAAAAATAATTGCAAAAACCACAGTTACTTTTGCACCAGCCAATAGTTAACTTTTTTGCTATATGTCGCCCTCCCTTCTTCTCTCCCTCCCTCCCCTCTCTCCTGGGCTCACATTTTATTTCCTTGTTACTTCGTTTTCTTCTGTATAAAGTGTTCCTTTTGAAAAGTCTGGTGATAATCCACTTTTCTTTCCCTTATAAGTCACTTGTTTATTTATTTATTTGTTTATTTATTTACTTTAACTTTAGGAAAGTTTTCTTGTTATAGTTTTTAATATTGGTTCTGTTCCTGAGTTTTCTTCAGGGACTTCTGTTTTCTATATGTTAGATCATGTTTGCCTACTTGCAGTAAGTCCCTTTCCATTGAATCATTTTCTTCTTTTTCTTTTTGAATTAAAAAAAGTCCCTATTAGGGAGACCACCTCAAGGATGATGTAGATGCCTGATCACTGCACTGTACACCTGAAGCTGAAGCTGAACAGTAATGAATGTCAACTATAATTTTGTATATATATATATATATATATATATATATATATATATATATATATTTACAAGAAGTGGAGTACAGCATTAGGAATAGAGACAGTGGAAATGTAATGGCTGTGTGCGATGTCAGAGGGGTAGTAGATGGGGGTAGGGGGGTTAACACTTTGTGAGGGATATAAATGACAAATGTCTAACTATTACATTGTTTTGTACACCTGAAACTAATAAAAAATAAATTTAAAAAGTCCCCAGTAACTTTACACATATCTTAAAGCATTATCTGTTGTGCTCACTTACTCTTGTGTTTCTTCTAATTTAATGTTCATTTCTGAAATTATTTTCTTTTATTCAAATACCCAAATTCTGTCATTTCATTTGTAAGTTTTCCCAATTCTGACTTACATTGTTCTTTCTTGTCTTACATCATTTCTCTATATCTTTTTATCCCATTTTTTTTTAAGCTGTAGGTTACAAATTTGACCTTCAGGTATGTCTTTATGGCATGCGTTCATTTCTATAGGATGTTATTCAGCTCCTCGTTCACTTTTTCCCTATAAGAACTCTGCATGTGATTTGAACTTTATACTTTTATGTTGCTCATTTTTATGTGAGATTAGTTTTCCTGAGCTTTTAGAAGGAGGTTTGGATCAGAGTTGTTTTTCTAACTTCACAAAGCTTTCTCATCTGTTTTAGAAGAGTGTTCAGAAACATGGCTGGTTGCATTCTGAGATTTTTGGGCTGTGTTCCTGTCTCTAATTTTTAATTGGACCATCTCTTTTCTTTGTGTTACTGTTTCTGTCTTGCTCAATTTTAATTCCACTTCTTGCAGCTTCTCCTATTCTGGAAAGGTGGCTTGGGGCTAGTTTTAAGAATTTGCAGGGTCTACACTGCTCCAGACCTTTCAGTACTAACCATGGGCTCATGCCTTGTCTGGTATTGGATTGACCAATACCCCTCTCAGTTTCCGTTGCTGTTCTCACAGTGGTGTGCCATACTTTCCAGTGAATACCTGTTTGCTATTTTGGGTTCTCCTGTTCTCATGTCAGTCAGATGCCTCACTACTTTCCTCTGTTTTCTGCTGAACAGAAAACCGTGCATGTCTTAGGGCTGTTGGTGGTTTGTCCTCACCCACTTATATTTTAGCATTTGTGGAATCTTTTCCTTACCCACTTGTATTTGACATTTGTCATTTGATTGTAAACGTTGCTTATGGGGTTTTGGTTTTGCTATCTGGTTGCTTTTTTAAAGATAGATTTTAGGACTTAAAAAAATTATTTTGAGATAATTGTAGATTTATATGAAGTTGTAAGAAACCATACAGAGAGATCCCATATATTCATCACTCACTGGTTTCTGTATTTTTATGTGGAGGTTTGGAAGATTGAGAAAGTTCGCCTCTGCTACTGCCTCTATCTTCATAGAATCCTCTCCCCATCGGTGATTCTTCAAAGGATTTCCTTACAACTGTTACTTAGAATTCAGTTTACCTTTGTATAGCAACCACCACCTCCCTCCCCCAAAACCCCAATAGTGTGTGGTTTAATAAGAGAAGTTCCCTTCCCTATGATGTAAAAGAAGTCTGAGGGATGCACTCCAGGGCTCGTGTGGCAATTTCAAGGTCATGAGAGTTGTGGTTCCCTCTCTGTTTCTCTGTCATTCTTAGCACATTGCTTCACCGTCCAGGATGCCTGCTTGAGCTCTAGTCATCTCTTCCATAGTTTAGGCAGCAGAGAGGCGGGAGGGCTGAGGAAGGGCTTGTCCCATCCTCTTAGGAGACTTTTCGGAAGTTCCTGCTTATTTTGAATTGGCCAGAATTTAGTCCTGTAAACATTAGACAGCTGCTAAGGAGTCCTGGAATGGATTCTTTTATTTTAGCTGGATGCATGGACACCCTAAGTGAAGCTGGGGTTCTTTTAATGGTAAGAATGGGAGAGTGGATATTGGGATAGGCAACTCAGAAACAAATGGGTTTTTCCTGCTATGGGCTTGAACGCAAGCTTACAAAAAGTGAATAAATGGGTAGGAAGTTAGAAGGACATTTTGAGTATGATTTTAATCTTAACGTATTTTTCTTATTAAATTTATGCTGTTCTGCGAATGAGAACAATTGAATGCTATGAATTAAACTTTTTGCACATATCTCAGGATGCTGATGGCATCTCGGTGGCGATCTTGAATCTCTTGGTGGCAGTGGTGGGAGGGGAGAGATGGCTTTCCTTTCTGCCTTTCTAGCGGTGCTTCCCAGGTCACTGTCTTTTAAATGCGGTCATAATGGAGACCCCTGAGTACGTTGAAGCTGTGATGACGGGGTTCATCACAGCTTCTTAACTTTGTCTGTTTAGATAGTAAGTATCCCCATGGCCTTTAAAACACACACACACACACACACACACACACACACACACATATATACATATATATATATATATATATATATATATATATATATATATATATTATGACTTTTCCATTTTTGCATGGAAGCTGGGATGTCCTCATGGAAGTTGTTGCCGTCCCTGATTTACTAGAGTCAATGCATTTGGCAAAATCTGAGTCTGATGTTGAATTGGAAGAATTTGTATTGGGCTCACTTTTGTCTAAAGTGTGAGGAGCCCCAGATGGTCTGCAGTGACTGGGGGAATGAAAAGATACACCTCTCCTTCCCATTGTGTGTGTGTTGGCTGTTGTGAATAATGCTGCAATGAGCACGTGTACGTGTTACCTATGCACCAATATCTCTTTGGCACCCTGTTTCCAATTATTTTGGCTATCTACTCAGCAATGGCTTTGCTGGATCATCTGATAATTCTATTTTTAATTTCTTGAGGAACTGCTGTGCTGTTTTTTCAGAGTGGTGACACCATTTTACATTCCCCCCAACAGTGCCCGAGGGTTCGTTTCCCCACTTCCTTGTCAACACTTGTTATTTTATAGGTTTTTGATTGCAGCCATTCTAATGGGGGTGAGGTGATAATCTCATCTTGGTTTTGATTTGAATTTCCACCCTTATATGTTTGAATCCTTACTTTCATTATCTTTAAATGGAGAAATCCAAGGGCACTCTTTATGTGTTAAATGGGTATTGATTTAGAATATTACAGTTTTCCAGGTGGTCCAGGGGCTGCCACCTGGGCTGAAACAAGCTTCCTCTGAACGTCACGTAGTGCAACTCTTGTACTGAAGAGTTTGTTCGAGTCTTGTACCGAAACTGTTACCTCCTTGAAGCTGTGCTGTGGGGCCACTTGCCTTTTGCAAGAAGAAAGTACAGCAGAAACACAGAGGCCAGAGTAAATTAATAAAATCTCCAAAAGCGTAGGGGACATTTTTGGCTTCTTTTTTAAAACGCGAAGAAAGTCATGTTATTGCTTGCTTCAACATTATTTGCTCTTTGTTTAAAAGGTTAAAAATAACAGTTCGGCTCATTTGGGGGTGGGGATGCTAAGCTCTGAATACTACAATTACCCATATCTGATTTCCCCCCAGCTCAAGTTGTGATGGAACTGATATCATTTTAGCAGGGGGTGTTTGTGCAGATCCTTCAGGGGCAACACAAATGAAGTCCTATGGTCAGAAACATCCAGAATCTTCAAAAGAAAATTTGGCCTTCTGTTTGAAGTAGACAGTTTGTCTCTAATAAAACAATATGTCTTGGCTCTCAGTTTCTCCATTATTTCTGTTGTTTTGTCATTTTTCCCTCTCACTCTGTCTTTCCTGCTCTTTCTGTTTAGTCATAATCTCCACATTTTGAAATATCCCTCCCCCAAGCTATGCTTGTTCGCAAGCTTGTTTCAAGCCACGCATGTTTGCAAGCAAGTTATTGACCGTTTCTCCCTTTAGTCACTGCTTTTTAAAATAATTGTGGTAAACTACGCACACATAAAATTTACCATCTTAACCATTTTCAAGTGTATGATTCAGTGGTATTAAGTATATTCACAGTGTTGTGCAACCATCACCACCATCCAGTTTCAGAACTTTTCTCATCTTGCAAAACTGAAACTCTATGTGCATTAAAGACTAACTCCCCATTCTTCCTCTCCCTCGGTCCCTGGCAATCACCCTTCTACTTTCTGTCTATGAACTTGACTACTCTAGGTTCTTCATAAAAATGGAATTATACAGTAACTGTTGTTTGGTGACTAGTTTATTTCAATTAGCATAATGTCCTCGAGGTTTATCCATGTGATAGCATGTGTTAGAATTTCCTTCCTTTCCAAGACTGAATAATAATACTGTATTATATGTATATACCACATTTTTTTTTTTTTTTTAACCTATTCATTGACCTCTGGACACTTGGTTTGCTTCCTTTTTTTTTTTTTTTTTAGCTATTGTGAATAGTGCTGTTCTGAACACGGCTGTACAAATAACTTTGAGACCCTCTTTTCCGTTCTTTTGGGTATAGATACCCAGGAT
Organism: Rhinolophus sinicus; assembly: GCF_057876585.1. NCBI lineage: Eukaryota > Metazoa > Chordata > Mammalia > Chiroptera > Rhinolophidae > Rhinolophus > Rhinolophus sinicus. Next base: position 88,340,826 of record NC_142504.1, read on the forward strand.
TGGAATTGCTGGATCACATAGTAATTCTATAGCCACTGTTTTGGGAGAAGGAAAGTGCAGGCATCAACACTGGCTTGGATTTTGGTTGCATAGGTGCTGGGGGCCTTAGGCCAATGGAACTGGCATGTGGTCTTGCGGCTGGGTTAAATGGCTGCTTTGTTAAGATGGTCAGAGTGCTTCAGGAGCACCCAGGGCAGAGGGCGCCCAGTGTGTGACTGGTGCCCCATGCATTCTTGGCGATGGAATGAGCACATGAAGACCTCACTGGCCCCTGTAATTCTACTCTCCCACATGAGCTTTGTGTTCTCTTCAACCTTCTCTCCAAGTTCCTACCAGAAAGGTAAAAGCCTGACCACTTTCCACAAGGAAGGTGCACTGTGTGTGCCTGGGGTCTCTGTGGCCTCTGTGAAGGGGCACGTTCGAGAGGAGGGAGGCACAGGGCAGAGGTGGGGATCGGAGGACGAATGCGTGTGACACGTGGGCATGTGCGGGCCTCCTGACGTTTGGTCTGACTGCTGTTGTGACCAGCTCTGAACTCATTCTTTCTGGAGACTGGGATTTTTGTGACCCAGGACTTGATTGTCCAAAGCTGCCTCTTTTTCAGGATTGTAGGAGAGTCTGAGGGCCTGTGTCTGACACCAAGCAAACAGCTGGACCTTAACCTTCTGAGAAGAGGGCGCTGCTCTTCTGAAAACAGACCTAAGATGTTCCTTGGCCTTGAGACTCGATATGACACTGAAGGAGCCCTGGAAGGTGTAGGTCATGTGCTTCTTTCCCCTGGATTTCTAGCCCAGCCTAAATGAAATGTCCTGCTCACTTGTCCCAAGGAGGACATGTGTTGTGAATCAAACACTTTGGTTTTGATCTAGGCCATGCCAGGCATTGCCCATCCCAGCCTGCAGGGACTTACTTCCTGTTCACATTTGACTAGACCTCTGCTCCCACCCACCCTCACTGTCCCAGGAGTGGGCCTACTGTCATCTCTGTGGACTCGCTGAGCTTGAGAAGGGCACCTCTCTCGTGCCTGTCCCTTCCCACGCCCCATGGCCCTGGTCTCACAGACGCCTCCCTCACAAGCCAGACAGAGTGGTACTTTTCAGATGAATGTGCTCACCATTCACTGAGGGATCCAGGGAAAAAGCAGTGGCTGTGGAGCAGGGCAGTTTTCACCTCAGTGATGTGGCCAGCAGGAGTGGGGAGATTTTTACACGAGCATCCCACACATCTCAGTGCATACTCTCATTTTTTTTTATAACAGCTCTGTGGAGATATAATTCATATACCATAAAACTCACCCCTTCTTTTTAAAAACAGCATTTAGTGTGTGTTCACCTGGTTCTTAGTGTATTAGAGTTGTGCAACCATCACCACTATCTAATTCCAGGGCATTTTCATTATCCCCCGCTGCAAAGAAACCTTGTCCTCATTAGCAGTCACTCCCTTTTCCCCTCCCCAGGTCCTTGGCACCCATTAATCTGTTTTCTGTCTCTATGGATTTGTCTATTCTGGAAATTTCATTTAAATGAAATCATGCTCTGTGGCCTTTTGTGTTTAGTGTCTCCCATTCAGCATTAACGTGTTGAAGCCTCATCCATCTTGGAGCATGGATCAGTACATCATTCCTTTCATGGCTGAATAATATTCCATTGTGTGGATCTACCGCATGGTGCTTATCCGTTCCTCAGTTGATGGACTTTTGGGTTCTTTCAATCCTTTGGGTATTAGGAATTATGCTGCTATGCACCTCCAGGTACAAGTATTCATGTGGACATACGTTTTCAGTTCACTTGCATGTATTCTTTTAAAATTCATTTTTAAAAATCCATTGGCTCCTTTAGGCAGGAATCTTTATTTTATTTTATTTTATTTTATTGGGGAATATTGGAGAACAGTGTGTTTCTCCAGGGCCCATCAGCTCTAAGTCGTCCTTCAGTCCAGTTGTGGAGGGCGCAGCTCAGCTCCAAGTCCAGTCACCATTTTCAATCTTAGTTTCAGGGGGCACAGCCCACCACCCCATGTGGGATTTGAATCGACAACCTTGTTGTTGAGAGCTCATGCTCTAACCCACTGAGCCATCTGGCCACCCCAGGTCTTTGAAACATAGCACTTCTGAAGTTGTGATTGTTTATGTATAGTTCTGAGAGCAGGAGAAACTGACAGGGGCCGGCAGGATAGGAGAGAAGAACATGAGTCACCTGGGCTTTGCCTTTTTGTTTTTAATAGCAGAGAACCTGATAAAACTCCAGGGCTGAAGGAGGCCAGTCATCTCTTCCTCTTCCTTTCATCATGGCAGCAAAGAGGCTTTGAGTAAAGATTCATAAAGTTTGTCAACTGCAAAGAACCTGGGTGCTCATCTTGATCAATATTTCCGTCTGTCTATATCTATCTGTCTATCTGTCTGTCTGTCTATCCATCCATCTGTTCAATACCTCAGAGAAAAGTGACTTGTCCAAGGTCACATAGCCAGCAACTGGCAAGACCAGGGCTAGAGTCCACTTTTCTATGATTTCAGACATTCCCTGATATTCACTGCTTTTCCTTTGATGTGACGTTGCGGGATCCCTTTGAACCATTCGCTTTCTTTATGTCTGAAAGGGAAAGGGCTTTGTGCAGAGTGGAATTTTATATCTTTCTGAATTTTAAGGCCTTATTTAACAAATACATTCCCGTTTTCAGATTATCTGAACTAGAACCACAGTGAGTTTCCATCAGCTGCAGAAAACCCGACATTTACACATAGCAGCATCTTTTGTTTCACATCTGCCAAGAGGCGTATCTGCCCGGCCTGAAGCTGTGGCCAACAGTGACGCAAGTTAGAAACTCAAACTGGCAAGACACAGTAGGAAAGCTCTCCTTGGTTAGGTTTTGCCAATCATGCCAAGTGAAGTGAAAATCTGCAAGTACGTTTGGTTGGGAAGGGGCTGTGGTGGTGCTGGGAGCAAGATCCTGGGCTCCTCACAAACTCTTAGTGCAAGTCCTCCAAGGCCATGGAGCTGGGCGAGCCCCCGCCCAGCCAGGAGGGCCTGGGCAAGTTGAGGGTTCTGGGAGAGTGGCTCTCGAGTTGTCCTTTTCCTGTCTCCTCGAAGGGGCAGCCAGCGTGTGTTCTGTCCTCTGCGGCCTTCCGCAGCCCACGCTTTGGAATGAGAACTGGCAGAATGGAGCAGACATCACTACAGTGACACGTATCCAAGGGTGTGTCAATGTAGAAAGAAGACTCCTAGTTAGTTCACAAAACCCCACGGTTTTCTTCCCACTTAAAAAATGTCTCAGATTATTTGTGGCATGAGTGACAAGTCTTCCTTTTGTGCTTCCTACTAAGATGGGAACATTAGAAGCCTTCCCGTGTGCCAGGGCATTTTTACAAATACATGCTCTCAAAGTGGAACTTCTCATTTAGGGACCTTACTCTTCATCTTTATAATATAAGATATGCCCAGTCAAGAGTTTCCACACTTTGTCATCATAAAAAACACTGGAGAGTTTAGTAAAAAACACAAACATAAAAAGTCACAAGAAGACGTTAGCAAAATCATTTCAGAGTTTATGAGATTAATTCAATTTGTAAGTTGTTCCAGAGTTTTTCCAGCACCTGTCAGTCAAAGGCACTTCAACTTAAGGTACAAATATTAGCAACTGTATTGGGTACCTGAGCAACTTCTAAAAAGAACTGGTGCCTGGACCCACTGCAGCCCAGTGGGGTCTGACTCTGGGGTTGGGGCTAAGACGTTGGTGTCCTTTCCAAGCTCCCCCAGGTGATTCTCAGGGGTGCTAACTCACGCCCCACTGCCTTTGGGGTAACTATAGCCAGCCTGGCTCTGAGCTCCACCTGTGCTAAGCGCATTACTTATTGGATCACATTTCTGCCTCATTAGCATGGAGGTTTCATTATCCCCTCCAAACAGAGGCAGAAATTGAGCTTCCCTGGGTTAAGAAACTTAAGACCCCTCCATCCCAGGTTGCACCCTGAAAGTTTGGGCAGCGCTGGCGCCCAGCCCGGGCCTCCCTCTCCTCCTGGCCTATACTGCCTCCTGCTGAGCGCTCTTGTGGGCACTCACATTCAACAAGCCCTCCGGAAAGCCAGCCCCAGGCAGGCAGATGCTAAGGTGATCTGCTTGGGTTGTTGATGACGTCCTGGGATGGAAGCAGTGGGGTCTGGGGGGGCTGGCGTTGGTTCATGGCCCTGGCCTCTTGTTGCTGTGTGACCTCACCTAACCTCTCCAGGTCTCCACTTCCTCACCTGTAAATCAGGGATTGTAGCTCCCACCTTATGGGGTTGAGGGGAGGATTAAGTGAGCTAGAAGTACCAAGGATGTGGCACAGTGACTGACACATGAGAAGGACACAGGCTGTGTCTGATGTGGCTAGACCCCCCCTCCCCAACCAGGTTCTCAATGAGAAGGACAGCTTCTCCACCTTCAGTGTACCTGTGTATCTCTGGGGACACAAATTCAGTAGGTCTGGGGTGGGGCTGAGATCCTGCATTTCAGACAAGTTCTTAGGTGATGCCAAGTCCTGAGTCAACAGCTCCTGGGATTCTCACGTACCCACCACAGTGACTAGAAGGGTGCTGAGGACATAACCATGGAGCAAATCGAGGGATAGGTGTTTACGTACCATCTCTCCCATTCCCAGATCTGAGGGCTGCCACAGTGGCTGTTCTTACGGTGTGGCATGAATGCGTCTAGCTTTTGTCTGGAATCTGTTTTTCAGTCCTTCTAGTAACCAATCACTAGAAGAATTATAAAATCAACTATGTATTTATACTTGGTTATAAAACCAATGGCCAACTAAATGATAATGCATCTAATGCGTTTTTCATTTTTTTGGGTTTTGTGAAGTCCTTGCTGTTCATTTCTTACTCATAAAACATTAGTTCCCATCAAGTAGAATGAGAAATGGACATGTTGTAAGTTCAGAGTTTGATTCCTGGCTCTGCCATTTAGTAGCTGTTTCCCTTGACTTCTCCAGCCCTCCATTTGTGCATCTGTAAAATGGGCCTAACAGTACCTGCAGTACTGGGTTGTTAAATTAAAACGATCAGGAGGCTCAGATTCCACCATTTTGTCTAATTATATTTTAAGGAAAAAAATTGTTTCTAATTTGCAGAAGGATTTAGTTCAAAATCAAAACATTTTTGAAGCTCTGGAGCTGTTCCTCTCTCTTGTCCCCTCTGCTTTCTTTGGTCGTGGGGGGAGGTGTCATGCTAGGAGCCAAATTGATAGATATGAAATGCTCGCAGAATGCAATTTAAATTTTAAGGTTTTATTTATTTTTTGCCTACATTATTTGATGGATGTGTGACATCTTAATGAAGGGTTTCTTTTTTTTAAATTAGTTTCAGGTGTACAAAACAATGTGATAGACATTATCATTTATATCCCTCACAAAGTGATAACCCCCCCAATCTACTACGCCTCTGACATCGCACACAGCCATTACATTTCCACTGTCTCTATTCCTTATGCTGTACCCCACTTCTTGTGTATATACATATATTTATATTTATATATATTTATAGTTGACATTCATTATTGTTCAGTTTCAGCTTCAGGTGTACAGTGCAGTGATCAGGCATCTATAGTATCCCTGAAGTGGTGTCCGTAATAAGACAAGTGTCCATTGGATAACCTACAAAATCTTTACAACATTATTGATTATAAATGAAGGATTTCTTGAATGTGTAAAATGCAGGCCAAAATAGGATAATCAAAAACCAAAGAGGAATAAAAGCCCAGGACCAATATTTATAGAATGGGGGATGAACAAAGAATACATCTTCATAAGGTTCCTGAGGAGCCAGCTGTGAGGACATTTTAATATGACTATGAACGTGTCAAAATATGGAACAGATGTGCTTTTTGTCTACATGGAGGAATAACTATTGTTTGTGGCTGTAAAGTTCATGTATGCTGGGAATTGCATAATAATTATTTTCCTTTTTCTCCCTCTTTGTTGGTTAAATGAAGCGAGGCTCTGTTTCTGTTTAAAACATGGTATGTCAAGTTTGTCTGTGGGTTCCAGAAGTTGAATCAGCTGTGCAGGGGTCTGTGCCCCGCATTATTAAGCATGTAGTAGGTTCTTGATAATGGTCAGATGGCAAATGCACTTCAGGAGCATAGACTGTGATGGACTTTGATCTGCCCTCCGTTTGATCTGGCCTTGTCTGTTTTTAAAAGCAGAATGACACCTGCAAACGCTTTTAGAGACAATGGGAAATGAGTGCTGGCTTGCGTGGAATGCTCACTGTGCTGCGGGGTCACATGTCTGCTGTATGTGGCATGTAATGGGTATCGCCGTTTTAAATGGACCTGCTGAAATGTGGCCTGCCACAGAGATACGGATTTAAGCAATCTGAACACAAACCCACCAGTCCTCCTGCCTTGTTTCATTATTCTCATGGTTTTGAGAGCTAAATTTTGTACCTTTGTGAGAGTTTTCCTTTCAGAGAGTTTGTGGGTGTGCCTGAAAACATAGCCTTGGACGTGTGTGGGGATGAGGGTGGTGTGTTTGTGCTGGAACCCTCTGGCGGAGAATTAGGAGTGCGGTGGGTGTGGAGAGAAGGAAACAAATACCTCTTGAAAGAAGGTGCATTTGGCTTAGCAAATGCTTCTTTTGCAAATCTCCCCCTAGTCCATCAGTCACTTGCACTTTTGCAATGAACGTGTTTGATCTGGTTGTCTTTTCCCTGCGATCAGCTGCCCATAGGGACTGGCCACTCTTGTTTTTGGAGCGTTACAAGGGAATTTTGGGTTCATGATGCCGCCTATTCTGGCTGGCAGCTTGAGAGTCAGAACAGGCCATACACTGCTTTCATGGACTGGTAAAGGGGAAGCGCTATTGGAAGGAGGCTGGGTATTAATGGGAAACTCCACTGTGGCATTCACTGGGTAGAATCAGGTCACACATGAGTTTTCCTTCTGGCTTATATCATCCTTTCATCCATCCCCCCCCCACCCCCCCCCGTAAACATTTGCTAAGCATATATGATTCTTTGTTGAGGGATCAGGTCATGTATGAATCCAGTGCTTTGCATGTAGTAGGTCCTCAGGGTCCATGGATCTGAAGTATAAGTGCCTGGTCTGACTGGATCATACAGTGGTAAGCATATGTCAGCCATCCTTTGGCTTCCCTCCCCCTTTCTGCTTACCTCTCATCTTCCTGCTCCCCAGTTGTGCAGGAGTATGGTCCAGAAACACCTGTGGAGTTGTTTTTTTTGTGTGTGTGTGTGTGGGGGGGGGGCGGTGGCGGTGGGTGTTGGTGACATAGCTCCTGGGAAGGAAGCAGTGGAGTCTGGGGCTGCTGGCGGTTCATGGCCCTGGCCTCTTGCTGCTCTGTGATCTTACTTAACCTCCCAGGTCTCCACTTCCCAATCTGTAAATCAAGGATTGTAGTGCCCACCTCATAGTGCTGATGGTGGCGGAGGGTGGCATGTGTATGGACTGCATGAGATCGAAGTGTGAAGGACGTGGCAGATGTAGCAGGGCAGGCCCAGGAGGGCTTTCTGTCAGGCCACAGAGCTTTCTGGGTGATTCCAACATGCAGCTAACTTAAGAATCACTACTTTACAAATTCTCCTTTTGTTCCGGTCTCCACTGATTCATTGATCCTCCTTAATTTTGCGTTTCCCAGGGCACCCTGGAATGGGTTCGCCCCGAGAGAGGGGCCCGTGCCTTGGAAAGCGTCGCGGTTCCAGTGGCGTCCGGTGAGCTCTCGCGGCCCTTGAAAATCCGGGGGAGAGGGTGTAAATCTCGCGCCAGGCCGTACCCATAAAAAAAAAAAAAAAATTCTGCATTTCCCCAGTAGTGCTCTCCCTGTGCTCATGAGCATTCATGATGGTGAAAAGAGCCTTGGTGCTTTAGTAGCACCTCTGCTGGAGGCCCTCCGCACTCAATATATAATGAACCTCACACTCATTATTTCAGTCTAATTCAAGTGTAAGCGTCTTGCAAAATAGGTGTTGTCCTCATTTTACAGATAAGAAGGCTGGAGCTCAAAAAGAATCGTGGGATGAATCACAGGAATAAGTAGTAGAGCAAGAATTTGAATAGAGATCTGACTCCAAGGCCGTGTGCTTTCCATATGCCAGGCTGCTGCACTGCATTCTGCTTTGAGATCTGCAGACACCCTGCATTAATTCACATCCAACGCAGAGTAGGATTCAGACTGTGGACTCTGGAGTCAGACTCTCTGGATTTGAATCCTGGTTCTGCCACTCATTGGCTGGGACCTTGAACACCCTACTTACCTTCTGTTCCTCGGCGTCCTCCTTTGTAAAAGGATGATGATAATACTTACCTTGTAGGGTTGTTGTATACTGGGTGGGGGCTGGTACATGATCAGTGATTATCAAATGTTTTTTCAGCAGTACATCTTATGAGGAAACCAAGATGGAAGGCAGATGATATCGGTACTGTTTGTGTGAAGGAGAGGAGTGTGAGGCCTTGGTAGTTCAAATTCCTGTGGAGAGGGGTCTCTGTGGCTCTGAGACCACCTTGCAGAGTCCTTGGGGTTGTACTTGATGAAAAGTTGTCCAGGTTGATCCTCTGTCTTCTCTAGGGTTTCCAGGCCGAATTCCTGCCCGTTCTCAGGAATTTGTTCGCCTTCCCGTTCCCAAATCCTGAGATATAAAATGTTTTCTGTTCTCCACAATGAATTGTTTCCACAAAGTGATGGTAGATACTACCAACCACCTGGGTTCAAGGAGCCAATTTTCCCAAGTTCCTGACCAACTTTTCTCAGGATTCAGGAACGGAAAAGCGAAAAAAAAATTTCTGAGAATGGGTTGGAATTCCCGCCTGGAAACCCTAGCTTGTCTATTCGTCAACCTTTAAAATCAATAACAAGGAATTTATTTGTTTATTATTATAGTCAGCTGTAAAGAGAACAAGTTGAATGGATGGCAAAAGTTGGGGGATAATAAAAGTGGAATCTTAAAGATGACCTTGGTCACTAAGAGGAAATGTCTACATCAGCCTGGTAAAGCTCGGTCTCCCTTGGCAGGATGTACAGGGCAGGGCCTGCATTGGTGGATGCTGCTGCACGTCCGGGAGAGGGTTGTTGTGTTTTTTTTTTCAAGCAAAAGTTTTAATTTTTTAATATAAAATGAATACATACTGATAGTAAATGTAACCAGTTTATATATAAAGAGCAAACTATAAAAGCTGTTCTTACTTTTTCTCGATTGCCTGTGTTTGGCTTGGATTAAGTCTGCATTGTTAAAACTTTGGTGTGCCTTCTTCCAGACCATCTCCTATTCACTTATAAACATCATAGTAAAACAACTAAGGCCCTTGTTTATCTTTCTTTAAAATTATTATTTGTTTCAGGTGTACAAAACAATGTAACAATTAGACAGTTATACCCCCAAGAGAGGGGTTTTGGAGAAGGTAAGGGGTTAACTTTTCTAGGTGGTAGTGGTGTGGGCAGAGCTGACAGATGTGACACAGTGCCTGAGAGTTGCTGAGAAAGGTGTGAAGGATGTGTGGGGGGTTACAGGGGAAGGGAGCATGATGGCAGTGAGTGGGAAAATGCCTTCTAGAGACTTCTTGGAAGACAGAGGCAGCAGCAGCACCAGAGAATGAAACTGAAGGCCAACAGGCTGAGTTGGCTAATACCCAGGACACAGTGCCAGTGGTTATCTGGAGTGAGAGGGTTGGATAGCCAGGGATGGGCACCAACGCAGCCAGAGAGTAGTCAGGAAAGATCCAGGGGTAGAGCTACTGGGACCTGGCCATGGCTAGAGGGTCTCCATCAGGGGAAGACTGAGGATGCCCAGGGTGCAGGAGCCAAGCCCAGAGTGTATGGTGGATCATTTCCTTGGGAAGGGCAGGCCTATGACTGCCCTAAAAGGGACACAGTAAGGGACTAGCGAGGTGAAAAGTATGAGAGATGACTGAGGCAAGTGGTCCCAACGTGGATAAGTTGACTAGGTCATGCCATCATTGTTATTGCTGGGAGGAACTCCTGAGACCCTTTGCTGTCTTGCCCTGCTGGGCCTGAGAGCTTTGGTGACTGGTTGAGTTGCCACAACCAGTTAACAGCAGGTCGAAGACTTGACCTGGGGCCTTGATCCGGTGCTTCTCCTGGAGCTGAGCTGTGCAGCCTGGCAAATTCCTTCCCCTCCCAGAAGGAGACCACCAGCACGGCCACTCTCTGTTGACCATGGGAAACCTTCTTGGGAGGAACTTCTCTAGAGTGGCGGAGGCACATGCTTATCCCTTCAGCTCCTGCTTTGTAAGGCATGGAGGAATTAAGCTGCTAGTCTGAAACACGCAGGCATGATATCCACAAAACGGCAAGAGTGGCTGTTGTAAGGACTGATGATAACACAAGGTTGGAAGTTCAAGAATCTATAAAAGCTCCTCATCCACGATGGTGGGTGTCACGTCTGCTCCACTCTGATCATCCTTCCCCACTTTCCTCACCTGGTTAGCCCCTTGTTGTCTTTCACTGTTCAACTTAGTGCTTGCTTGTCCGGCAAAATTCCTTCATTTCATCTGTCTGGTCTGGGTGCCCCACACAGGTGTTCCCGGGTCCCTCAGGTTATGCTTGACTTTTTTCTCCTCTCCTGAGCTCAGAGGTCCTTGACCTTGTCTCTCATCTTCATGTTCTCAGTACCAAGTACTGTGTCCATTACAGGGCCCAGCATGCAATAGGTGTTCAATAAATGTTGAATGAGTGAGTGGATAATGAGGATGTAGTTTGAAGTCAGTCTCAGTCTCCAGCATTGACGGTCAGAAACAGATGTTTGGCTGCTGGAAAAAGCCAAAGCTTCGGTATTTGTCTCAGGGCTCTGCTGGTCTGGCCAGGTGGGGCTACTCTGGCAGCTGCAGTGCTAGCTTGAGGAAGAAGCGTTGCTCACTGTTTGGAAGGTGGCTTGGTGGTGGCTCATCTCACTCTTACTCAAACTTCGAATCAAATGTCCTCTCTGCCCTGAAGGCCTGGAGAAACATACCCTGTTTCCCCGAAAAATAAGACCTATCCGGACGATCAGCTCTAATGTGTTTTTTGGAGCAAAAATTAACATAAGAACCGGTCTTATATTATCTTAGATAAAACTCGGTCTTATATTATAGTAAAATACGACTGGGTCTTACATTAATTTTTGCTCCAAAAGACGCATTAGAGCTGATCGTCCGGCTAGGTCTTATTTTCGGGCAAACACGGTAGCAATCAGCAGCAATGCTCATGAGAAAGGAGATGATCAGGGGAAAAGGATGTTACCCACGGGCCCAACCACCTACCACCCTGGTCGTGGTGCGGTGAACCTACCAGAGGTATAGCCACTTACTTTTTAATTTTTTTTAAGGGGCTTAATGAGCTATAATCCACATACTATATAATTCACTCAAAGTATACAATTCAGTAGTTTTTAGTATAGTGATGGAGTTGTGCAACTATCACCACAATTTTAGGACATTCCATCATGCTAAAGAGAAACTTCTTACCCATTAGCAGTCATTCTTCATTTCCCCCCAACCTCCTCAGCCCCTGGTAACCACTAATCTGTTTTTCTGTCTCTATGTGTTTGCCTGTTTTAGGCATTTTATTATAAATAGAATCATACAACATACGGGCTTTTATATCTCTCCTTCACTTAGCATAATGTTTTCAAGGTTCATCTACATTGTAGGATCTACCTATATACTTCATTCCTTTTTGTGGTCTACTAATATTCCGTTGTATAGACATACTACATTTTGTTTATCCATTCATCAGCTGATGGACATTTGTTTCCACTTTTTGGCTATTATGAATAATGCTGCTTTGAACATTCATATACAAGTTTTTGTGTGGACATGTGTTTTCATTTCTTTTGGATATATGTTTAGAGTAGAATTGTTCGATCATATGGTAAGTCCGTGTTTTGCATTTTAAGGAAACATCAAACTGTTGTCTAAAGTAGCCATACTATTTTACATTCCCACAAGCAATGTATGAGGGTTTCAGTTTCTCCACATTCTTGCTAATGTTGCTTAGTCTGTCTCTTGGGTGATGGCCATTTCAGTGGGTATGAAGTGGTATCTCCTTGTGATTTTGATTTGAATTTCCCTGTGGTTAATAGTGTTGTGCATCTCTTCATATGCTTATTGGACCTTTGTGTATCATCTTTGGAGAAAAGTTTTTCAGATCCTCGGCCTTTGTTTTTCTTTTAAAGGCTCTTTTATTGTTGAGTTGTAAGAGTTCTTTATATGTCTTAGATACAAGTCTCTTATCAGATATATGATATGAAAATGCAAATATTTTCTCCCACTCTGTGGGTTGCCTTTTCACTTTCTTGATGATGTCCATGTAAGCACAACATTTTTAATGTTGATGAAATCTAATTTGCCTCTTTTTTTTCTTGTGATTTTGGTATCGTATGTAAGAAACCATTGTGTAATCTAAAATCATAAAGTTTCCTTCTATGTTTTCCTTTAAGAGTTTTATCATTCTAACTCTCACACGTAGGGCTTTGATCCATCCTGAGTTAGTTTTCGTAAAGTGGTGGGGGTCCAACTTAATTCTTTTTATGTTGATATCCAGTTCCAGCACCATTTGTTGAAAAAACTATCCTCATACATTTTTGATGAATTCATAAATATATTTAAAATTTCACTTCTCTAACTTTTAAGTGCTTTTGTTAATGTCCTTGGGTCTGTTATAAAGAAAGTTATTAAAATAATATAATTTCTCAAAGGGCAACATTTATTAGTACGTGATCCTCAATGAGGAATCAATTGATTTCATATCTGTCTGTCTATATTTGAAGCTAACATTTGCAAAAGGGTATTTAGTCATTAAACTCTAGTTCTTAAAACACACAAAGTCCTGGTCTCTGGACACCTTCTTGTTCCCTATTTTTCAGTGGTTGTTTTTCATCTTATTTGCTGTTTTCTATGTTTATTTGCTTATTTGTTTTTACTTTTTGTTGTTATAATTAGAATGCCTAAATTGAAAATGTTTGGAGCACCAAACAGCATAGGTACTCCCATGGATTTGTGTCCATTACGTGGCCTAAGTGGCCCCGAAGTTTGCTGAAGTTGTTAGGAAATTTGCAAAAGCAGAGGAACCAAGATTCTGGTTCCTCTTCCCAAAATGAGAGCACCTAACGTACCCCAGTGCTCCTTGGCACTCTCCTGCCTCTGACCCTAAAGCAAGGCCGCCATTTGGCCACGGGGAGATTGGCCTGCCTGCTGATTTTTCCTCTGAGGAGCCCCTGTTCCAGGCAATTGCTGTTCTCTCAGCCTCTCCTCTCTTACTGTCACCCAGACACTCCTAAAATAGAGGCTGCCCTGGTGGGCCATCTGCAGGGTGACACATAGATCACTGGAGCTGTGGAGCAGGATTTGAGCCCTCTGTAGAAAGTGTGCTTGTTCTGTGCTTGTTTAACTATAACTAGGACTGTCCCCCCTTCCTCACCTCACATAGGCAGCAAACGGGGGGATGTTAATAGTTCTCAGGGCCACTGCCTTATGGGGAGGGTGGCGGGGACTGAAAAGCTGCTCAAACAGTGCCCTTTTCTTTAAGATTTTTAGAACAGCTATGGTCAGGGTTGCTGTACAAAATCAGGGGCCCCCCAGGTATATGTTCACGTATGCATCTGAATAGCAATTTGAGATAAAGATACTTACCAAGGAAATTCAAACTACTTTAGTTCTAGTATTTAGAATTAAATGAAAATGTATAGAAATATGGCTGACTGTAAGGGGGCAAGGGTAATATTCTTAAAGCCAAAATAAAATTATTTATTGCTGAAATGCACATAATTTGATGTCAGGGTGATTGACAAGTGACAGGGCATAAAAGCACATTTCTTCTTGAACAGCTGGGAAAGCTTTCTATATGTCTTAGAAAGTGATCATGACATTTCCCCATGTGACAGTAAATGAGATTCTGGAGAAGAGTTGCCCAGATGAACTTATTCCCCCTAAAACAAGACTTAAGGTAGAGAGAAGAAGTTGTTCTTCAGACAATTTTATAAAAGTCAGAATTCCTTTGCCATCGTCCTCTCAGATTCTTTTTGTTTTGATTAGAGAAAATTCACTATTAAATACAACTAAGGTTAGAACATATTGATTAGGTAGGAAAGTCTAATATGGAAAAGAGCATAAAAAGCCAGTATGTGAAAAAGAATGAAAGAAATGCGAGTTTTGTCATTGAGAACACGCGTCCCAGACATCTCGCCCATGAGGGTGCCCCTGGCCAGTAGGGGCACGTGGTGAATCATCATTTAATGAAAGACACGATGGAAGAGCCAGCAATGGGCCGGGCCAGAACCAGGGGACGGCACCTTTCCTAGAAACACCGTTGCATCATTTAGACACCTGAGTTTTCAGTAATTCTCATGAGAGAAACTTGTCCAAAAGTTTGACTGTTTTTCATGTTTTCCAAAAGTTGTTGTCAGGTTGTGCTTGGAAAAGGAGGTCTTAAGAAAAGGTATCCTGGTGATGGGTAGACAGTGAGGTCCTGCCTGCCCAGAGGGAAAGGTGCTTGTTTTCCAGGTGAGCAGCTCAGTATTGCCCGTGTTCAGATCCACCTTCAGCGTGCATGCAGAGACCCCTGTGAGACTGTGACCCCTCCCAGAGGTTTCTTTAATGTTGCCCCTGACTGGAAAAGTAGGACGTGTGACCCGTTCTAGCTGGAAGCCTATAACATGGTACCGGGTGGTTCTGTGGGCTGTGCTTTGAAGTCATGCCTGCTGACTGCTTGGCAGGAGGAGCATGACCAGGGCTGCTTTCCTTGTGGATGAAGAGTTGCTTTGGAGTTAGATGGACTGTTTCACATCAGATCCCCATTCGTCAAGCATAGCTGCACCTACAAGGGTAGACAGTTTGGACTTGTGTCGTGCGGGAGACCCTGCTCGCTGCGCCATTTGTCGTGCAGGGAGGCCTGCGGGGTCTCTGCTCCCGCTCCCCATACAAGAACGCAGGATATGGTGAGGCCAAAAAGGAACACACAAGGAGCCATAGGTAGGGGAGTCACACCACTATATTCTCTCTGGCGGCACTATACTCTCACTGGAGGCTGGATTCACACTGTCCGCAAACCGCCATCCACGCTTGCCAGCCCAGCCGCCATCTTCTTGCTAGCCCCCATTCTTTCTTCTCCTTCTCCTCCTTTCTTTCCTAGCGTAGCCACAGCAGTTATATTAGTGGCCAATGGCTCACTGGTTACAGCTGACGGCCAACTAGCCACAGCTGATGGCCATGCAATCACAGTTGGCCATTTACTACCTGAGCCAGGCACCTGTCTATGTAAGGCCGAGAGCCTGGAAACTACTCTCTGGGGCTCCGCCCCCACAACTTGTATTTTTCATTCACGGACAGTGTTAAGGCACACTACTTATAGTTATCAAAGCACCTATGCTTCCCTTCTTCTCCAGAATTCACTATATTCTATATGTCATTTAATTAAAATTTTTAGGCGTGGTAAAATTTAACATACAATTTGCCGTTTTAACCATTTAACCAGTGATATCAATGACATTCATGTGCAACCATCACTGCTCTCTATTTCCAAAAGTTTTGAATTTGCCGATATCCTTTTAAAATTTAATTAAAACTATTTTAAAATTGCTCCTAGAAGCAACGTTTATGGAAGAGTTAAAGTGTTCACACTTGTGCTTCAGGTGATACAGCGTTTCAGCTGAACACATTAAATCAGCAGGTGTGCCTCATTTTGCACATATAGACAGCTGCTGGGAGAGACAAACAGAAGCTGGAAGGAAGGAGACTGAATTCTTGAGGACCTGTCATGTGCCAAGGACAGGAGTAGCTGCCTGGATGCCCATGGTCTCAGCAGTGCCACATGGCAGCCTACGTGAGTGAGTCATTCCTGTTTTAAGATGAAGAAAGTGATTTTCATTGTGAAATTCATTGACATAAAAGTCCTTTTCTTAGAAAAGGTTGAAAACCAAATCCTTCTGGCCTCAACATGTCCATCTCTTTCTATTACTCTACCATCTTCCAGAATGCATGAAGAACGCTTTGTAAGGGGGGACCACACATGACTATCCATTATTAAATGTATCAGAGTGAGTTTCAGCGTCAAAGGTGGCAGCAGTACCAAGGAGGGCTAGAACAACACCAGGACAGGGTGAGGGGAGCCCCTGGCTTACCTGAAGCCACCAGCCACGTGGGCACATGTCCACCCATGTCAGCAACTCCCGTCATCTATTGGTGCAGCTGTGTGCTGGGCCAAGGGCATGAGCCAGTGGCCCCCGCTGGCTGCCAGTGATGATGCTGGCGATAGTGACAGCACCCCCCTCCCACCCCCACCTCCTGTTTATTGAGCATATTCTATGGGCTGGATCTTGGCAGGGTGTTTCATGAACATTCTGTTTAACTCTCACAGCTCAGCAGAGAAGTAAGTGGCAGTGGGGTTAGGATGGGGAAATGGAAGCTCCCAGAAGTCAAGTTGAAACTGGCAGGAGAGCACTTGGCTGGTGGCGGAAGCTCAGGGCTCCGGAGGGCCTCTTGGGGGATTGCCCTGTACTCGGTAGGGGTGGGGCAAGGCTCCCCCCAGGCCACTCTTCTGGGCAAGATGCAGATACCCCGGTAGCCAAGGGACCTGGCCAGCAGGAGGGTGTGGGGTGGGAGCCTGGGGAGCAGGGTCTGCAGGGAGGGGTGTTGGATACCTCCATTTCTGGACCCCGTGCCTGAGAGATCCTCACAGTGTTTCAGGGAGGTGTGAAGCCTCTGCTGAGTGCTCCTTTCTCACTGTGACTCGCGCAGGCTGAGGTGAGGACAGGCCCTGATGCCCAGGGCAGTGGGGGAACTAAAGTCAGCCAGCTGCCGAAATTCTCTTTGCACGGAGGAAAGGCCTTCACATAACACTTGTTTGTTCTTATTTTGTATATATTTCTGTCAGCTTCGTGATCTCATTTCTTCATTAACAACACATCAGCAACATCAAATTAGGAGGGAGCAGTGAGTCTCCTTTGATAGACAATCACAACAGCAAGAAGTAGAGATGTAGGATGAGAATGGATGAGACTGTCAGCGAGAGAAAGAGGAAGAAAAGTTGCAGAAGAAAATTAGGCTTTCTGAAAAATGTCTCATGCCCGGATTTATTCATAGATCACTAAAATTTAAATTATATGATTCACTCTGTCACTGAGGACGAACGGTCCCTTTTTCGGCTTCATTTCAACTATTTCATCCAGGCAGTAAATAGTTAATCGGTTGATATTTTAAAGTTTACCAGGCTGCAGTAAATCTATATTTAGCATAAACCCCAGTAACATTGCAAGTCATTTCCAATAGGATTAAAATTATCAGCATGTTTCTCAAATCCTAAAAGAAATACCAAACTCTGGGATATATTCACTTGTATATTCTTAATTTCAGACAGACGTTCTTGTTCCACCACCAAGCGGTTCTTTTTCCAAGACCGCATAATAAGGGTGGTATTTCTCCTTTGCATGCCACAGCATCCCTGCAAGAGAAAGGAATCTGGTCTCTTTGATGAAGTTTGATATCCAACCAGATGGTCATCAAATGATCTCTTTGCCTTCCATACTGTTTAACCTCCACAACAGCTGGAAGTAAATTTGTTTTTCAAATAAATATGAGACACATTAAATGTCTGAGTATCGTAGACAGGGATGTCATTTCTTAACCATTTGTCATTACACTGAAATATGAAAAAGGGGTTGGACATCACTGAGGAAGCATGACAAGTCCTTAACCCCCGTCCTGGGCATTTTTCATTCATTTCAGGGAGCTGTGGCCCGCCTGACACAGGTGACTGAGGGAGCCATAATCTACTCATGGGTACACTCTCCATCCACAACTCTGTGGTTAGTAGCACTTCTGTTTGATCTCTCATTTCTACTTATTAAGAATATATAATTTTGATTTGTAAAGTTCCCATGAATCCTCTCTCTCCATTCCAGTTCCTACCATCTTAATTTGGGGTTCTCAGCACCTATTTTTGGACTTTTGTGACACTCTCCCTCTGGTCTCCTCCAGCAGGATTCTCTGCCGACCCTTCCTCCATATATTTTGCAGGCGATCTTCCCAAAATGCAGATCTGACTTTGACATTCTGCTGCTTAAAGCCTTTTAAAGCCAACCCTCACCCTTGCCTTGAAGCCACCTCTGTGCCCCTTAGACCAGTGTGCAAGCACCTCCTCCTGCCAGCCAGTGTCTCCTCTGCCCTCCCGTGCCCTTCCCTCAGCCTGCAGGGATCATCCCACATCTAGCCTCCTTTGCTGTCCAGCTTTCTCTTGTCTGTCAAGGAGCATCTACTTCTTTAATTCTACTTAATTTTCTCTCAGCTTGGGTGAGAGGCACTGAAGAACCAGAATATGTATGCACACATGTCTTTATTTCATGAGATTGTATACCTCAGAAACCTCTTTCTATAACCACATACTTTGTCTTTTATTGCTGTTGTATATATATCTGAGCCAGCAAAGTGTTGTTAAGAAGAAGACAAATAGGGAACTTTCGATGACATTCCCTCCCCAGATATTTGGAAAATAATTAAGCCACTCAACAAGTGAACTACCTTAGAGAAGATTATAATATTGGCCTTAATTTCTTTTACTGACTTTCCATTTCCTTGTAATGCATCTAATCAACTACCATTACTGTCTTGGAAAACTTTTTGGTTCACAGAGTTTTTTTGTTTTGTTTTTGATACTTAGTGGTTACCACTACTTCAAGAAACATAGGCTGAAAAATGTTACTTTTAACAAAAAAGAAAAGCATTAGGCATCCCAATGCATATATTTATGCTATTATAAGATGCAATTCTATTCTTTGGTTTTCCCAGCAAAAATCAGACCTGTCAATTTTCACCTCAATGATTCGCTGACACTTTTGCTCCTCCTGTAGGTGGGTTGTCATTTGGAATTTGGAGATGCCACACCTTCAGTCCACTTAGACAAGCAGCCATTTCTGATCAGGTTCAGAGTGGCGGTGGCTATCTCAAAGGATAGATGGTCATAAAGCTTCACATTTTCATGTACTCTGAAAAGGAATTTCATGGTGGTTAGCGTTTAGAATGTTTACCTAATTCTAAATGAAGACGTAAAGGATAGAAGGATTGAATGAAATGCTTTAGCGTCTGGTGCAGTTTTTTTTTAGAAAGCGCCCATGTTGTTTTTGCAAAAACAGTTTGAAGATATTCCACATTGGTTTGAATGCTTTGTATGCAAGAACAAGACTGTGTGAGGTTTGGGAGTATCACTGTGAAACTGAGGTAACAGAGGAATTTAGGTTTAGGGTGAAAAAAGTTTGCAGGAAAGGCATGCCGCAAAGTGTTTACTTTTGCTGCCTTGTTCTTACTGTGTGACACAAGTCAGACCCTTTTGTCTGAATCTGCATTCTCTTGCTAAATAGGAATTTCATTTTCATAAATAGGACTCAAACAGTGGTCTGGGAGGGAATTCTCAGTTTTAGTGGGAGGGAAGGGTAGATGAAGTGTAGGGCTCTAAGAAGACTGTAGAATGTTAAAATTAAGGTTTATTAGTTTTATGATAGGTCTGGCCATAGAGGTATTCAATTCTCACCAGTGTCAAATTCAAGGAAAATGTTGTGAAATAACATGGGATACAGTAAAAGGAATTTTGAAATAATTATGATTTGCTGTCTTTCAGTCAAGAGTACTTTGGAATCGGCCTTTCTAGCGGTACGGTCATAAGGAATTATACTTCTTTTCTCGGAATATTTGGCCTTGCTCTATTGTTGACTGTCCCCCCTTCGGTTCAAGTGGAGGCCTCCTGGGCAGCTGGTGGCCAGGGCAGCTGTGGTGACCCAACTGAAGTGTGCCCCTCCCATGGATAGAGCTCCCAATTTAGCTGTTCAGTTTGTGCACAGAATGCCAGAGCACAGCAATCTGAGCTCTGGCTTTCTGTTTAAATAAAAAGGCAGATGCTTCACACATGTTTTCACGAATTGACATAAACCATGGAAGGAAAGAATGTTGATACTCAATAGTTACCCTCTAACAGCTTGTTGCTTGTAATTTTTAGGTTTACTGTAAGAGCAGACGCTGAAAGCAAACCTGCAACTGTGCTGACACTGGATTAGGAGTAACCCACGCTCTTCAAGTGCCTGAGTAATGGGTGAATGGGGTGTCTATAAATAGTGAGTTCGTGTGTCTGATGGACCTCAGAGATGGGCGGGCTTCTGCGGGGCCAGCGTTCCCTCTTGTGGCTGCAGAGGAACACGGCCGAGGGGTAGAGGGCGCACTCTGTTTCGCCTTTCCTTCCAAATCCAGAAGGGTCATGGAGTTAGCCTGCTGGAGAGTGTCAGCTCTGCAGCACAGGACACTGTGAAGGACAAAAAACAGGGCCAGGAAACGTGCTGTCCCTTTTCTTGACGCAGACATTGTCCTACATGACTTTCAGAGGCATCAGCAGGCTCCTGGTGGCCTATCATGTTCAGTGACACTTGATGACCTCTTCAGTCCTTTCCTGGGCTTGCTATGTTATGAAGCTGAGCTTCTCTTTGAGTGTAGAGGGTGGAGAGAGAGGATGTGGGCTCTGGTATTTCTTACAGTTGTTGTGGGTTTATACTGATCTGTCTGCACCCTTTTGGTCCTCAGGGACCGTGCCAGGCACATGTCAGTGCTGAATTAATTAATGGTGCACACTTGTAAGCAGACGAGCTACAATTTGAGGGTGTAGTCTGTGGCTGTCAAATACAGTCAGGTGTCATAGGGACTGAGATTTACAGCCTGCAAGTCATGAACCAGCTGCGAACACTTAGGGAATGGATGGCAAGTCACGCACCAATCCAGCATCGCATGTCTTGCTTGCCACCTGGTGTGGTACTGTGCCCTCCAGCATGATTGAACTTGTACGTGCCAGCCGGCTCACATGTGGTGCAGCGCCAGGGGCAGTGTGCTCTGTCTCAGGAGGGTGGTCGTGTAGGGGTGAGGGTGCGGCGGGGAGCAGGTCTGTTAAATCAATAAGCTCAGATTCAGTTTTACCTGGTGGTTTCATCACAAGCCCTTAGCCGACGCCGGCTAAAAATTGGGTGTTAAATGTTTCTCACCCCCATACTTCAGGGTTATTTTTGAAAAACAGTGTTTCCATGAAGTAACAACCAGCTTCAGGGAACGGGTCATGCAGGAGCCCTAGCATTTGGCTAGTGTCCTTTAGCTTGTCTGTGATTAGCTTGGGTGCTGGATACATTCTTTTCCCATTCCAGCAGCTTTGTGACAGTTGGGGTCTGTCTGGTGGCAGTTCGAGATTTTAGGTAGGAAGTTCTACAGGCTGAGTCATGTCAATAGTAAGTGGCGACATGTCTTCCTAGTCTTTCATTTCAGCGGACGACCCATAGCAGTGCTGGAGTTTTGATGTTTATCACTGCCTCTTTCACCCTTACCCTTTTCTTAACCAAAAGACAAGTGGTGAAGTTAAATATGACTGTGACTCAGCCAAAGCTCAGCCGAAGCCCAGCAGTGGCCATCAGGAAACAGCATCACCGTCACAAGTCTTGTTAGAATTGGCGTGCTGGCCCTTCACCTCTACTTGGTTTTCACTAAGGTTTTTATTAGCGTATTACTAAAATATATTCTGGTAGTAAGATAATAAAGTACTCCTGGGCATGTTTCAAAAATCGAAATATTTCTTTAAAAAATGAAAATATAGATTAGGTTGATTTGCTACGTGACGTTCATGTGCAAGGAAATACACACAATTGAACTAAGACTGACTTTTATGCTCAGATAATGAGAGGGATCCTTTTGAATTTTTAAATAGTTATTTAAGTAGTAACCCATGGGGGAGTTAGATGACTTCTTTTCTTAGGGCTTTTCTCATTTTGTGAAGTGCGTTGGCCCTGAAAACTTCACTTCAGTTAATTCAGTTAAACCAAGAGTTTGTGGAGTTGGTATTTCCAAGATCTTAAACTTTACAACCTAAAACAAGACGGCGATTGTATATAATTAATTTTTTGGATGGGTGAAATTTTAGAATGAAGGTTACAATAAGGAAAATGGTGATTGGCTTAATTTTTTTTTTCTCCCTTGAGAAAACATTTCAGAGCAATAAAGGTGATAGGTACTGTGGAAAACATATGTATAAATGTGGCTCCGAGTCCAGTGGGGTTGCTGGCAGATCTTGTAAAATAATTCTCTGGAGTCCGCAGGCAACAAGAACACAACACTGACATGCAATCTTGATATCCAGTCAGGGTTGCCATGAACGTTGGAGGTGGTTTTGGGTCACGAGCCCGTTCCAGGGGGTCAGCAGGGCCAGGCTGGTTACTGGACAGCAGCGCCTGTGTGGGTAGGCAGTCTATACTTGGGCAGGGGGTGTGCTACCCAGAGAAGGAAAACTGTAAAGGAGGCAGCGTAGGAATGGGTGGGGGACCATGGGCCAGAACAGAGATAGGAAGAGGAGAGCAGGGTCCCCAGGCATCCCAGTACTTCACAAAGCCTCCCTCCTAGACTGGTGTACAACCACCACTTTTGGAGTAGGCGTGCCATTTCAACAAGGTGTGTGAGTTTTATTCTAAAATGTTCAAGTTCTTTAATTAAACTTTCTTTCTTGAAAAAGTCGCCCATGCACATGGCTGCAGCTTTGAAAAGTATCGAATGCTATATAGTAAAATTTCCACCCTCTTATCCCTGGCTATGTGCTCTACTCCCATCCCCCAACTCACAAATTCACCACACGTAGTGTTATTAATTCCTTGTGTTTTTATACATGAAGGAAAAGGTGTAACTTATACCCCCTTTTAAAATAAAAAGGTAATATATCAAATGCACTTTTTTTTCATTATATATTTCTTGAGGCTCTTTCCATATTGGTAAATAAAAAATTTCCTACTTCTTTTTTAACAGCTGCATAATATTCCATTACATGTATGTAGAAAACTTTATTTAATTCCTCCCCTATGGATGATTGATGGATAGTTGGTTTGTTGTCTATTCTTGGCCATAGTAACCAATGCTGCAATGAATGACTTTGTAGATATGCCATTTTGCACACATGCAAGTTATCTGCAGGATAAACTCCAGGAGGTAGGGCTCACTGGGTCAAATGGTCTGTGTACTTAAATGTTTTGATAGGTATTGCCGACTGTCTTCCATAGGACTGTTCTAACTTCCTTTCCCACCTGCAATTTGAAATTGACCAATTCGAACATGTTGGACTACCTCTTGGAGTACCAAATAGTGATGCAAAAACCATAGTCTATGCTCAGATCTGGAAGCCCTGTCAGGAATGGACAGCAGTGCTTCCCAACAGTTTAGGGGACCCACTGAGTCCTGTTTTCGTGTAAGACAAGGCCCACTCTGGACAGTAGCGCTTGCTGTCTACGGCCCAAGGGCACCTACCCATTCGAGTGGGAATGGGCCTGAGACCCAGCTCACCCTCTAGGCTGCCTGGGGCTGCCCAGCAGCAGCCCTGGCTGAGAAAGCCTTTTGAGAAACAAAGAGGATCCAATTCAGATTAGTAAATACTGTCCCTGAGTAAGCCTTTGAGAAATTAAATCTGATTGAATTGAACATGGACTGAAGCCATCTTTAGTGGATGTGTAGGAAGGGTACATCAGGGGGATGGACAACTGGCTTACATTTTTAGTATTTTTGAAATCGAGCAGAAAAGAGTTACCATTTCCATCATTTTAACATGAGATGTAAAACCACCAAACGAGGTGGTAGGTTGGGAGTTTCAGCCCAGGGAGCCTTCCTGGGTTTCCCACCGCCCCAACTTCCCCACCATTCCTTGCTTCCAAGTCAGACTCCTGGGTGTTTACTGTACACATGCCCCCTTTTTCCTCTGCTGGTTTCTTTACCTCCTGAAGCTTCATATCCAAGTTTTCATTCTTTTATGAATTTCAAGATTAAATAATGAAAGCTTTTCCTGATAATAAAAGCAATACAGACTTACGATGGTTTGACTTAAGATTTTGTGACTTCACGATGGTGTGAAAGTGATATGCATTCAGTAGAAAGCAGCTGGCTAAGCTGTGATGTTTAGTAGGATAGGTGTGCTAAATGCATTTTTGACTTAGGATGTTTTCAATTTATGATGGTTTATTGGGACATAACCCCATTGTAAATTGAAGAGTATTATTTATACACATTTGTCAGAAAATTTGCAATATTTATGATTTAAAGCTGTGGGTACAATTTTGCAATCTTGTTAGAGATTAGACTGGGTTAGAATAAGGAATGGGCAGGTGTGCAAAAGGAGGTTGGAAAAGGGGTGAGTTGAATTTGGGTGAAGTTCTCAAAGTATGTAGAACAACTGAAAGCATCTCACTATGTTTTTGACCCCAGGGAAAGTGTAAAGAGAAAGCAACCTGACAGCGTTTTGCCGGGGTGAATATGACGAGAATTCCTGAACACACAGTGAGAATAGAAAGGTGGTGGATGATGAGAATGTGACTGGGGTCACTAATCACATGGAGAGGCTGATTTGGAAAAACTCTGCTGTCAATTCAATGCATCAAATCATATTGCTTTATAATAGTGGACAATAGTCAAAAGACCTCGAGGCCCCATGGAAGGGCTTTGAACAGAAGTCCTGTGACAACAGCATGCACTTCTGAAGGTGGAAGAAGCACCACAATGATGGCAGGCTCATACATAAATGCAATAAGCACATAGGTTTTTATTAAGAATTGTATAGAATGAATACGGTGGTATAGAATAATAGATTACAGAATGAAACAAAACCTCCATTCTTAATTTCACTTACCTTGCTATAATACTTCCCAGCAATCAACACCTTATACGCTCAATTCTGTGTAACACTTGTTTTTAAAAAATCCTATTTGTTCCAAATTAGGGAACAATTTGAGCATAATGTGAGTTTCACATTTGCTATGTGTGATTTTCTTTGCAAAAGCAGTAGATGAATGCAGAAAACTACACCCAGCCGAGCCAAGCCACATGGGAATACACAAAACACACCTCAAATATTTGCCATCTGTCTGGTTAATATCTTGTTTTATGAGGCACACTCTGTCCTCAGGTGGTGTTACTACTTTCTCTCCAGTTTCCGGTAATCTTCCTTCCACTCCACAATTACTCATGAGCGGCACACTTCTTATGCCCTCTTCCACAAGCACACTTCAAGTGTTTTTCTCAGTCAACTGCCATATCGACTGTAATATTTATCTATTTCTTAACCACTCAGTATGTATAAAGTTGTGCTACAACTTTTATTAGGTTCCTGTCTTTTCCCCCCCTATATGCCCTTTGGTTTTTAATAGGTGATTTTTGAATAGCATGGTGATGTTTTGGAATGCACATGTGGTGTGGTAGCAGAATTGACTGCATTAGTACAATTGCCTTATGTCTGTTGTTCATTGTCTTGTCTCTCTGTGCCCCTCGTTTCATGGGGGGCAGGGTCTTTTGATCGTTTGTTCGCTGTTGTGTCCCCAGCACCTTCTCAGAGTCTGGCACAGAGCAGGGGCTCAGTAAATATTTGGGAATCATCAGATTTGTTACTGGAAATAGCATTCTAGTCACATTTTGTTGTAAAGCAATGATCCCATTAATAAAAGAATTATTACAGTTTAGGAATATAGTATAGCCGTTGAGTTTGGCAAACACGTCCACTTCTTTGGCTGACAACGTAGCAAGGGAGGGTAGGAATGGAAATGTGGGGTATAGGTCACATAATTTTTTAGTATTCGAATTTGAGAAGAAATGTTCTAGCAATATATTCAAAGTCAATTAAAAGAACAATCAGAATAATAGCAAAAGTGGCCAGACCCACTAAAGGGGTTGTTGTTATGTTCATGTAGCAAAAATAGTGCAAAGGAAGAGATCTTAATAATGGTGTTTGACTCCAAAATAATTTAATAAATGAAAAAGGATTTTCAGGAAGGACCCAATTTTTTTTTTTACATGAAATTCTTAAGTCATTGCATCATTGCTTCAGCACTTGTCATGTGTATTTAAACTATGTATATGGTTAGTGCTAAATGAAGGCATGGATTGAGTGTGCTTGTACAACTGTTAGCTAGATTGTAGATATGTGTACGTGTACACACATCTAAATATATACTACATGTAACTTTGTGCTGCAACTATGGGAAACAGTTCATGTGCATTATTTCATTTTACTCTCACAACAGTCCTATTTTGCACGGGTGCTGTTATTTTTCTCACCTTTCAGATGAGGGAACTGAGGCTCAGAGAGGCTGAGTAACTTAGTGAAAATGTTGCAGTTGCTGAGTGGTGGACCTGGGATTTTGAGATTTTTGGATGCAGAGCCCATGCCTCCATGCATTGAGGGCATTACCTAGATCCTGGTGATCCTCGTTGGGAAAACTTGTCTGTTGCCCTCCAGGAGGAGGAGATAGAGATGTAAGTGAAAAAATAATAGTGTGATTAGTACCCAAGTGAGCAGAGCACAAGGAATGATGGGAGTGAGGATGGCGGTGGGGGACGCAGGGGCTTAACTGCTTCATGTGGTGGGCTCCGCATCCACAGACTGGGTGCTTTGAAAGATTCCCTTTACATTGAAAGGAGCCAAAAATACCCAAAGAAGCGGAAAGCATAGATGTGTAGATGAAGAAAGGCAATGGCATCTATTCGATTTTACTTCATTCTTGGTTCAAAATAGATTTTAAACAAGACATGTTATAAATATGTGGATCATAATTAGGAAATCTTAAAATTTTGTGCATTTGCTTTCCTGCCTCTCCAAATTCTAGTCATCCTGCTAGGTCCCAGGTGAACTCTCGACCTGTGAACAGCTCCCTGCTCACCTGCTCTGTCCCCTCTTGCCCAGCCCCTTCAGGGAACTTCTGTAGCCATAGTGGTCAGTTATTCTGTAGGTCATCTTTATTTTTCATTAATTCTGTCTTGTTATTCTTGATTCCCTAACCACATGGTAAACTTTTAGAGGTAAGGGACCACATTTATCCTTTCCACCCCCAAGCATGTCTAAAGAGGTAAACATCTGCGTAGAAGCATTAAAGAAATTTTTGTTGATAAGTCTGTCACTTTCTTATTTTGTCATGGCAAATTGCAGAAAACCCCTTCTTCTGTTCTCGGTTCTCCCACTTATGAGAAGCAGGGCCCCTCAGGCTTGCTTCGGTAGAGAGGGTTCGTGGTTAGGATACAGGGTGTCTCATGGAACAGAAGAGTAAGAAGCATGTGGGGGGGGGGGGTGCTCCTGAGAGAAGGTGCGGGAAATGGGAAGTCCTTAGGAACCAAGTGAATCAATATCTGTCTGCCTGGTTTGTCAGATGGTCTTTCATCCCTCCTTCTCCTGGAGCTAGTGCCCCACATTCCTGACTTTCTCTGCTGACTGGACATTTCTGTTTGCTCTTTGAACATGGCACCAGAATGACCGCTCAAAGAACCATACAGTACTTTCGGACTTTCAGTATAAATTTTTCAAAGCAGGAGCTGATTGGTTCCCAAAGGTCAGGTGTTCTTTCCTGGTCCAGTCAGCTGTGGTCTCTGAGTGTCAAGCAGTGTTGTGAGAACCCATCATCAAAAGACGGTGTGGGCTGGCTGGACATGCCAAACTTCTCTAGTGAAACTTAAAATACGTTTCAGCAGGAATCAGTTGAGATAAGCCTGTTAAAGTAATTAAGGGGCCACATGCCAACATTGCTTAGACTACAGAGAGAGAGATATACCATGCTGATACATGAACCTTTGGCCTAGGAAGTGGCACCTCATGAAGGATTTTGAGGTCCAATTAGAAATGCAAGATTGTTTTTATCCAGAAGTCCCTGCCACCAGGAAGTCTGACAATCTAGCATGGCAAACAGTGGTTGGAATGTACAGAAATCAGTCATGCCAACAATGAATTTTCTGAAAAAGAAATTTAAAAAATTGATTCTATTTGCATATAGCATCAAAAACAATAAAATACTTAGGAATAAATTTAACCAAGGAGTTGAAAGATCTGTACCCTGAAAACTATAAGAGACTGATGAAAGAAATCAAAGAAAACACAAATAAATGGAAAGGTATCCCACGTTTGGAAGAACTAATATTGTTAAAATGTCAGTACTACCATGTTTCTCCGAAAATAAGACCTAGCTGGACAATCAGCTCTAATGCGTCTTTTGGAGCAAAAATTAATATTATAGTAAAATAAGATGGGGTCTTATATTAATTTTTGCTCCAAAAGATGCATTAGAGCTGATTGTCCAGCTAGGTCTTATTTTCGGGGATACACGGTACCAAAAACCATTTAGAGATTCAATGCAATCTCTATCAAGGTTCCAATGGCATTTTAAAATAAGTAGAAAAACACTCCTAAAATTGATATGGCACCACAAAACACCCCAAATAGCCAAAGCAATCCTGCGAAAGAAGAACAAAGCTGGAAGCATCACATTTCCTGATTTCACGCTATACTCGAACGCTATAGTCAACAAAGCAGTATAGTACTGGTGTAAAAACAGACAAATGTACCAATGGACCAGAATTAAGAGCCCAGAAATAAACCCATGCATACATAGTCAACTAACATTTGATAAGAAAGTCATGAATTCTCAATGGAAAAAAGAACGTCTTTTCAATAAATGGTATTGGGAAACTGAATATTCACATGTAAAAGAATGAAACGCCTATCTTATACCACTCACAAAATTTAGCTCAAAATGAATTGACCACTTAAATGTAAGTTAAGACCTGAAACCCTGAAACTTCTAGAAGAAAACGTAGGAAAAGAGCTCCCTGACATGGGTCTTGGTAATGATTTTTTGGAGTGTCATTTAGGTGGCTTACTCTACTGTGAGAAGCAATGCTTTGAGGCATGAGACTTCTTTAGGGTGTTCAGCATATCTGCTGTGTCTGTTTGTGGGGAGTGACACCTTGCATAGCATTAATTGCTACCAATCTTTAAAGATTAGCGAACTTCAGTGGGAAAACGGAGCTGAAGAACAAAGTAGATGTATAACTAGTGAGATTCAGAGCCCTAGCCAAGATGGGTAAAGACGACACTCACTTTTCTCTGGCAGGCCCCAGGGGGAGTTACCAAAGTCTCAGTTCTTATAGGCAACCAAAATGTTGCAGAGTGGCTGCCATATTGTCTTTTTACTTTGAAGTAGTTATCCGTTATAGCTGTTACAGATGAAGCTATGTCTTTGCTATGAGGAGAAAGAATGGCTTAAAAAAATGTCCACCTTTGCTTTGTTAACATAGATTAAGGAATTTTTAGGAATGGAGAAATAATCAGGTGGACTAGGCACTGGTGTTGGTGCATAGCTTCCCAAGGGGAGTACTTTGAAAGTGACTGTAGTGATATTCAGCAGCGGGGTATGTAGCACTTTTTCTAGAATGCTTTCGTGAATTTAATTGTCTGACCTTCGTGTGTGTGTGTGTGTGTGTGTGTGTGTGTGTGTGTTGTCATGGGATGTAAAGTACAGCATAGAGAATATAGTCAATGGAATTGTAACAGGTATATATGATGTCAGAGGGGTAGTAAATTGGGGGGGTTATCACTTTGTGAGGAGTGTAAATGTCTAATTTTTATGTTGTTTTGTACTCCTGAAACCAATAAAAACAAACAAAAAAATAAAAATAGTCACGGGGATGTTAAGCACAGCACAAGGAATTTAGTCAATAATATTATACTAACTGGTGTAGATGGATACTAGACTTATTGAGAGGATCACTTCATAAGATGTACAAATGTCTGGTTACTGTCGTGCACCTGAAACCAATATAATATTGTATGTCAACTGTAATTGAAAAATAAATAAGAAAAATGAATGTTCTAGATCTAGACTAGAGGACATGCTCAAAATAATTTCAAATGACGGAAAGCTGATAGGAATACCTAGTATGTTATATGAGAAAGTCGAGCTCTCAAGGTTGAAATCAACTGAAAAGGTGAAAGGTAATTGAAATAAATGCCCTGTCTCTTGGGTTAAAAATTTCATGACAGGAGTATAGGCAGAATCTGGGAAAAACAGCATTTCTTTAAAAGATGACCCGTATGTTTTAGTTGACTGTGTGTACAGAATATGAAGCTTCACAGGATGAGATGGCCTATGAAGCTTTCTATCCTGTTAAATGGACAGAAAGGCCCCAGTGGCCATGCTCTGTAAGCAGTACATTAGGACGGGCTCTCACTCTTTGAAGGGTGTCGGGCCAGAGGACTTGGGAAGTCCTGGCCTGGAAACCTGGCAGGATTGTACAAAGCCTCTTCCTGACTATCAGGTATGTGCCGGGGAAGGTGTGGGCCTGTTCTGGGCAGCTCCCTAAGGCAGCACTACCTTGGTGGGTAGAGGTTACTTGTGGACAGATTAGACTTAGGTTTGAGCAAGCTTGATGGCTCGGTTAGGGTTTGTCTTTAGTGGGTGGAGAGTAGAATTTGGTGCCCTCCGAGGTTACTTCTAAATCTTAGATTCTGCAGTACTGGACAATCTACATTTTGTTTTAATTTCAGGCCACTAACATAGGGTTTAGAGATGGGTTTATCGTTATAATTTGGGTTGTGTAATACTATAAAAGGAAACTGTGATATGACTGTCCTTTAAGTGGGAGGGCTCAAGGAAGTTTCCAGAGAAGCAAGAGAAACCATGACTGTTTTTCCGAGAGAGTGAGTTTTGTTGAATGTAATCATGATGATAAAATAAACTTGTTACTTGGAAAAATATACAGGGACTAGAGAGAGTGCAGGAAATGGGTAGTAAGCAGAACATGTCTCCAAGAACGCATTTTGTGTTTAGTCAGTAAAGGTTGACTCCATTTGATAAATCTGAAGATTTTTCAAAACCCTTTCTCCCTTTGGTGATTCTTTTTGAGAATTTCCGCTTTCCAGTAATCATAGCTTTGATTTACAAAGAAAGCCCTGCCTCTCGGGGAGCTGTGTTTTTCAGAGCGGTTATTACAGCTGGCATGGGTGGCCAGGGACCGTCAGAGCCATGGCTGTCCTGGAGATTTTCTGCAGAAAGAGACCCTGATTACTCTTTATTTTTGCTCATGTTGTTTTACTCTCATCTGTAATTTAAAATCCACTATACAAAGGGTCTACAGAGCTTCAGCTGGATGCTAGTTTAAAGACTTGTTTTTTCTTTCTCTTTTAAATTTTAAATAGGACTGTCAATTTTGGTGTTTGCTGTTTAGAAATTGGTGAGATGCATCTTTCAGTTTCCTTAACTTCAGTGGATCGAGAGGTTGAAAACAAAATCACCAGTTTAAGATTTATATTCAAGATCTTTTTTTCTTAGGGAAAAGGGCGGGGATACGTCCACCAACTTCATCTCACAAAAATGAGGGAAGAAGCAGTGGGCTTCTGGATTTAGTGCTCTGATTACAACCTGGGAAGTTGTGATCTCAGGGAACCTGTGAGTGTGTTTGGTGCCCAGCTCTGCCTGTTCTTCTCTGAGCATGTGGGGGTCACACATGGACCAAGACAGTGCTTGCATTCATGGGTCACTGTCAATGGCAGAGAGCAGTAAGTGACACCTTTTTGCTGCTTTTGAAAAGCAAATGCTTAACTCGTATGTAAGAATGGCTGCATCTTGACTTTTGTTCACTACTTTTTATCACTTGTCTGAACTGTATTTTTTTGGGGGGAGAGGTGGCTTTTCTTTTGGGTTTTATGATTCTCTCTGCCTTTTCAGTTTAGATTACAGTCTTATCTTTCTCTTCCATTCCCTTTAATTGTTCAAATGTCTTAATGTCTTAGGCCCACACATTGACTCTTGAACAAAATCATTCATACAACCCAAACTTAACAGGACCCTGTGACATAGGTAGATTCTTAAACTCTATTCTTGCTTTTGAAGTACAGTTCTTTCAGAAAAATGATTAAGCGACACCTATTTAGCTGTTATTTATATAGAAAAGAACTTAATAAATTGATTCTCTTTGTCCCAGAAATTTAACTTCCCGGAATGAATCCTAAGGAAATCTTATAAAATACAAAACATAAGCACGCTCATTTAAAAGACTTACTTATAATAATGAATTCTAATAATAAATATTGTAAACAAGCTATGTCTAATAGTAGGGGTGGGGATTGGTGTTATTTCTTCTTTCTACTTGTCTGTATTTTTCAGCATTTTGTTAAATGTGTTCGTTTGATTTGTTCCAGCAGCTAGTGTCTTTTGTGAATGTGAGTCTAGACTAGGTGGGATTTAAATTATTTTGCATGCACACGCTTGCGTAAGGGAAAAAACTTGATTTAAAATGTATCATACTTATTGACTGTATACCCTGGGACTTCCATTTCTGATAGTGTGGAAAGTGGGATATCCTGAAAACCCTTATCTTACAGAAGATTTAGTACCACTGGCTATAAATTATTGAGCATCCTTTTAAAGGTGTGGCAGAAATAATAAGAAATCACAGGATATCCCCAGTGTCCAAATGAGAAGTGTGTGAGCTGATGCTAGAGCAGCCCCTGCAAAGTTGGCCAGTCTTGGTGACCTAAGGGTCCCTAGGGAGGTGAGGATAGAAGAGACCTAATGCTTAAGACGGGGTAGGGATCCTTATTTAAAGCCAGGGCCCTCAGAACCACATCCTTGGTGAAAGAATGGACCACAGAAAATATGCCCATCAGGTTGGGGAGATCACCAGGCAGTTTACCCACTCAGGCTTGGGGCTGAGTGTGGTGGACTTTGTAACTCCAGACTTGCCCTCACTTGAGTTTGGGATTTGAATTATATTATTTGTATAACAATCCCCAAACTGACAAATGTCTAGTCCCATGTCGGACAACTCTGTGTCACCCTTGAACTCCAAGTCATGCTGAATGAACCCAGTCAGACTGTTGTCTGCACCAAAACGGTCAATCTCCCAGCATCTCCCAGAAACTTTGGATGAGAGAGTATGTGAACATTCCTAGCCAGCCGAGGATGCTACGTGGCAAGAACAGTACGGCACTTTCCTGAGGGGCAGAAGTTTTGTAAAAGTCCCTTGACGTGTTTTTATTAAGGTGATCTTTTGTTGTAGTTTGACATACAGTTTTTCTAAAGACTTTCATTGACCCATCCCCAACCTTGGACCCTCGGGCGTCTTTCTCACAAGATCTTAAGTGTTTTAGCGGTGGATTTCCTCTCCTTGGGGTTGCACGGGAGCAGCTGCCTCACTTGCTCACCTGGCTGTGTCTTTCAGAGGACCTTGTAGGTGTCTTGTTGGACCTTGGCTCTGCCCCAGGATTTAGCAGAGAAGTCAGTGAAGGTTTGAGGGTGAATAAACACATCCTCTGTGCTCTAGGATGCCATCAGTGCTTCTAGATCTTCACGTGCACCTGACTCTTGTGGGGGTCTTGTTAAAATGCAGGTAGTATTTCAGTAGGTCTGAGTGGGCCCTAGGTTCTGTGCTTCTGCCAAGCTCCCAGGGGATGCCACTGCTGCTGGTCCAGGCTCCATACTTTGAGTAGCTAAGGATTAAGCTACGGACCTTTAAAAGACAGCGGGGATATTCAGGTTCAGCCAGCCACCTGCTGTGAGGACCAGAGCAGCTGTCCATCTTCTGTTTAGGAGCAAGCTCCAGGGCATTTCAGGAAGCTTCTCCATATCCTCCCAGGGGTGGAGGTGGGGGTGGGAGCCTTTTCTTTCTGATAGAGGATATGCTCACTCGCCTGATCCCCAACCTCCCTTCCTTATGTGAAGAAACCCTAGAAAAGGTTGCACATGGGATGGACAGGGCGTGAGGCACTGCCCCCATGAGCGCTCTGACCCCTGCCTTAGAGTCTGCATCTGGAAAATGAGAGGCTCTACGGGATGGCCTCCAAAGCCCTCCTGGTACTCCTTTTCTGCCACTGAGACCCTGAGGGTCACCGGTGATGCCAGCTCCCAGGACTGTAGTTTATCTTGAAGCAGGAGAGATTGAAGCCAAGTTCTGAAATTTTTGTTAATGAACCTAATCACCTTTATGGTAGAAAAAAAATCCAATCCATAATAAACTCTATTAATATCTTCCCACAATCAACATAGTTCACATACTTGTCATTTTTAAATGGCTCAGTAGTTACAGTCCCTCAGGTTGTTGGAATAAAACCGCGTGTGGCCATTCCCCTGAGGCTGGTGCTTGGCTCATCTCCAGATTTTTTTCCCTTGGGTTTTAAATGGTGGGGTTGCGACTGTCTGCCGAGATTATTTCCACCTCTCCTCCAAACCCTGTTATTGCCTTGGGTACTATTTTAAAATTGGGAGCTCATGTGGTCAGGTCCGCTAGTTACATGATCTTTTAGCCCTGCTTTACTTTTGGTGTTTTTTGTTTGTTTGTTTGTTTGTTTGTTTTTGCAATTTGCAATGGTTATGTAACTAGATTCTCAATTCCAGAGGCTAGCCCCTCTGTCTTTGTCATTGCAACGTTCTCGGCACCTATTCATCTGCCTGGCATGCAGATCAGTGGAGTAGGTCACATGAATGAACATGGCTGGACTGCATGCGTGGTGTGCCTCCCACGTCTCCACCCGCCTGCTGACACGTGCTGGGTGCCTGCAGGGGCCAGGCGTTGTGTCAGACACCGTGGAGGGACAGAGGGGTGGGCGTGGACTCTGGCTTCAGGTTGCTCAAGTCCAGCTGGGAGAGAGGGAAAGCAGTGATCAATTACATTTCCTTGTTTGCGGTGCCAGCATTGTGGAAGCTCAGGGTTCTGTAGGACCACAGAGGAGCACCACCAGACTGAGGCCGGGGGCGGCTAAAGGAAGTCCACGTGGCAACAGGGAGGTTTGATTTGAGGTCAGGAAGGCGGCAACACATTTCCTGACAGCCCTGATGCAGGCTGGATGTCTGGCAGCTGTTACAGTGGCAAAGCCCTCACTGGCAACTTTCTTCTCAGCTTCATGTTTGTGGGTGGGCTACTTTACTTTGATTTCTAAGGTCATTGTAGAGATGGTACATTGGGAAACTCTCACTCAAGCAGCTGGACCATGCAGCTGCCTTTATTTGCCTTTATAGATAGCATAGTCACATTTTAGATGCAGTGTTGCCCTGTGGAACAAAATGCTCCTACTCATAGAGTTGTGGACTCATTGAATTTGTTTGGTCGAGTTAGGAGGGAGCTTGGTTAAGTTGTGACACGTTGCATGATGGAAAAAAAAAAAGTCCTCTCCCTGACCCCCTGACCAAATCAGAAAGACCAAGCCAAGTTTTACTAAGTTAGGATTTTTTATTCCAGTTCATGGGAGTCAGTGAATAAAGCTGAGGAATAGAATAATAAATTACTGATTACAGAGTGTTTCCTCTATGAGTCATCGTGTGCGCGAGTGTCATTATTTTTCACAATTTAGAAATGTCATTGCCTGAGATTGGAATACTCAGCAACTTCCAGACACTGGACATTAGACATTACATATCCTTGGAAGACCCCCTCCCCACTCCCATTTCCCACGTCCCCCTTTTTGTTTGCTCTGTTTCATGTAATGTGTTTGTGGTTCAAACATTCTCCTAAGTATGTGACATTCTTTGAGCTGAAAATATTCTGTGGAGGCCAACAGTTCTACGGTTGGGGTATTTTTTTTTTTCCCTTTTAAGGTACGGTGTTTCCCCGAAAATAAGACCGGGTCTTATATTAATTTTTGCTCCAAAAGGTGCATTAGGACTTATGTTCAGGGGATGTCACTCTGAAAAATCATGCTAGGCCTTATTTCCGGTTAGGTCTTATTTTTGGGGAACCATAATGTATTCATGATAATGTGTTTATCATACACAAAGATACATTTCCACATTTAGCTCAAAAGAGGTAAAATTTCCTCTTTTTAAAATTCCTAAGAGTATTTTGTTCCTCATTTCTTAAAAATGGATTTTCTCTGCTAGATTTTTTTTTTTTTTTTTGTCAGACGATTTTCTTGTGTTGGCCTTTGACTTCTTACATTGATATACTTATTTTTCACTCATTCTGTTTCTTCGTCTCACCTTACGTGTTTGCATAGGAAAAATACAGGCAACTTCCCATAAAATGAGAATATGGTGGGAAAATTTTGGTTTGTAAATTTATTTTTATAGTTTAACTTTTCATTTTAAAATAATTACGGACCTCCCCCTCTGCAAATTACAAAAGCAGTATGTAGACTATCTATATGCCCTTCACCCAGGTCCCCAAATGTTAACTAGTTAACTATGCTCTAAACCATAGCACAAGCATCAAAACCAGAAATTTGTATTGCTACAATACTATATTAACTATTCTATACGCTTCATGTAGATTTTGTCAGTTGTCCCATATTGTCTTTCCACCCCACTTCCCCCCCTCCCCCCCTCCC
Organism: Rhinolophus sinicus; assembly: GCF_057876585.1. Taxonomy (NCBI): domain Eukaryota; kingdom Metazoa; phylum Chordata; class Mammalia; order Chiroptera; family Rhinolophidae; genus Rhinolophus; species Rhinolophus sinicus. The sequence continues at coordinate 88,376,919 of NC_142504.1, forward strand.
CCAATTCCAGGGTTTAGTTTAGCATCCAATCCAGGATCATGCATTTCATTTTAGTTGTCATGTCTCCTACATCTGTTTTGGTTTGTATCCATTCCTCAGTTTTTCGCTTTCATGACCTGACACTCTTGAAGAATACTGGCCGGTTACTTTTGTTAGGATGTCCCTCAAAGTGGGTTTGTTTGATGTTTCCTTCTGACGGAATTCAACTTACCCATTTTGTAACAAAAACACTGCAGAAATACCTCAGGTCAGCTCAGGAGGATGCACGTGGTACCAAGAGGTTTTATTGCTGCTGACGGGAATCACCTGATTCACTTGGGCAAGGTGCGAACTTTCTCCACTAAAATATTACTCTTTTCCCCTTTGTCATAAACATCTCGTCAGGAAATGCTTTGCGATTATGTAAATATCCTGCTTCTCATCATAGTTTCAAATCACTTGAGGATTCTTGACTGCCTGCCACAATCATTACTGTTGTGTTTGCCAAATGGTAATTTTCTATTTCCATCATTCTATGTGTATTTACAAATTGGAATTCTACTGTAAGAAACAACTTCGTTCTCTATTTACTTATGTACTTGTTAATATCAGTGTGGACTCATGGATATTTGGTTCATTCTATGGGTTATAAACCATTACTATCATCATTGATTTTGTTGCTCAAATTCTTCTGGATTTGACCATTGGGAGATCTTTTAGGTTGACTCCTGTGTCCATTAAGGTATTCCCTCGTCATATTTTTTGGACTTTTTCATTGTTGGCATCTCAAGATGTTTTATGCTCATCTTGCACTTGCCCTGCCCAGTCCTAGAAGCAGCCATTTCTCCAAGGAGCCCATTTTCTTTAGTGGGGAATGGTACTTAGAAACCAAGATCTTAGAGGCTAGATGTGCTCATTGATATTGAGTTGTCATTGGTTTCATATCTCCTCAGAGCACAGAGCTAGGAAATACACACACACACACACACACACACACACACATGCACACGTCCCTATCTCTATATATCTTTCTATCACAGACTGAGTTTGTACTGATATAACCTATTCTAATCTACCTGCACAGGGCTTATTCTACTCGGCCCCCTTTTCTTATTTGTAACTCCTTTCTCCATCAAAAAGAAACCTGGCTCCTGTTAGCCACAATATGTTTACTTATTTACTCAGTCTTAGAACACAGAATACAGTAGAATAGTTTATGAATTGTTAACCTATGTACCCGTGGGGAAAAAAAACACTAAGTAGAATGTAATAATTACTGTACAGTCCTTTTTATCTTTAGCCTTACAGTTTCTAGTCAAGATACCGTTTTCCAAAATTACTTGTTCTTTTCTGTCCCCACTCCCTTCAGTGTGGTTATAGTATTCATTTGTGGTACAGTTCGATTCATTTGTTACTTTTTGTACTCCATTTCTTGTCCTTTCACAACCTGGTTGATTTTAATTGTTTATTTTCTGAATGTGTGAGAAACATAAGCATGGTTTTAAAAATCAGAACAATACAAAAAGGCATACTCAGAAGTGTTTCTTCTTTATCCCACTCTCATGTTCCCATTCTGCACTTTACCTTGTTCCCACCCCACCCTGTAGATAACTCATCTCCTTAGTTTCTCCTTTATCATTCTGTATTTCTTGTTGCATAAATGAGCAGGTACGTGAATATTTTCTCATCTCCTCTTGCTTACTTGAAGGGTAGCATACTGTAGATATTCTTTTGCACTTTGGTTTGTTTGTTTGTTTTTCCTTAACAATGTCCTGAAAATCATATCAGTTCACAGAAATCTTTATTCTTCTTTGCAGCTGTGTCGTATTCCATTGTCGATGTATCATAGTTTATTTAACAACTCTCTTATGTGTAGGCATGTAGGGGTTCCCCCCCTCAATATTGCTGCAGTTACAAACAATGTGCAATGAATAGCCTCATGCATGTCTATTTTTGTGTTGTGAGGGTGGTGGTGGTATATTATCAGGGTAAATTCCTAGAAGTAAAAGGCAAGTCAAGAGATGAAGCACTGCTACAATTTAGATGTTGCTAAATTCCCCTCCAACGTCTGTGGTAGGAAAATTTCAGTAGGACGGGCTCAGCAAAGTGTGACTCATATGTTACCAAAGGTGCTGGCTGTGATGACAGTCAGTAGTTGTAGAGATGGCATGAGTGGCTCCCCTGGAGGGTGGGAACTTCACCATTGCCCTTTCCGTCCTCCCATCTTCTAGGGCAATAGCACAATACAGTGGAAAGAGAATGGAGGCCAGCTCAGGATTTAGACAGTCCATGCTTTCCCAGGCTACCTGGAGGACATGTGGGCTGCTACTCACGGTGGTGAAGGAAACGACCTCTTGTTTTAGGGAAAGAGCATGGGGTTGGGGTTTGAGTGGGAGTGGGTTATACACTTCTGGGCTTGAGTCTTGCCTTGAGTTTTAGTGATGTGACTCCTAAGCTGGCATTTTATTTAACCTCCCTTAAAAATGAGAATAACAAATACTAATGTATGGAAAGTACGTTCCGTGGTGTCTGGTAGGGTGGATACGGTTGGTCTGAGGAGTAAATAAATCATAAATGAGTGGTACGGTGAAAGTGATTTCCCTTCTCCACTCCCCAGTCCTGTTCAATTTATTTGAAGAAAGAAGAGGGATGCTACATCATTCCACTGACTGACCATGAGACTGTGATTTAAAATTCCTATTAAAATAAGCACTGTTTCACTTCAATATTTGACGGCCTGGCTCATGGTGTGGTTATGAAGATGTAGACGTCTGCCTCATCTCGGATTTCCTTATTCCCGTTGGGGATGCCCTATTGGCACGTTCCAGGCACCTGGGCGATTCCAGGTAGTCCCCACAGGGACTTTATCTGATTAGCCATAGCAATCGTGATTATAGTCTCCTGGATTTTAATAGGACTCAGGTTGAAACTATGAAGTTCCAAATTTCTTCTAAATCCATTGATGAAGAATTCTGTACCCGATCCCAAGGCTCTCCAGTATTTTTTGTTGCGTCCAAAGCAATGAAGTCTTTCTTCAGGCTTCTGTTGATGAGCTGATGCCCTGGCAACTCTACTGGGTTAGGCTTTGGGGACAAAAATGTGCTGCGAGGACAGCAGATATAAAAGGGGTTAGAATTGCTGAAGAATTGCCCGTGGTTAATCCTGTTGCAAATACAGGACTGATCCACAAGGGCAAAGTGCTTGAAAACCAGACCTCAAAACGTGCTGTTGTCACCTAAAGCAGGCATGTGGGAATTCAGAACGCTGGGAACCTGGTCTCCCTGCAGCCCAGAAGGGCTCCAGGGGTTATCAGAATGATGGATCATGGTTAGCGACAGTCTGAAACCACCAGCAACACGAGAAGCCAGCAAGAGAGTCAGGCTGTCTTTTAACAGCTTTAAATCTACATATTGATTTCCCCTACTCAGCGGCCTAAGCCTCTGTGGGCATTTTCCTTTTCCAACGTCCTGTCTCATCAGAATTGGAGATTGCTCCCCAGAGAGGTCATGGGAGAATGCCTCACTGGCAAGTTTTGCCTCACTTTAATCCGCATGTCCCAAACTGAACCCTTTTTGAATGGAAAGGCTTTGCAAGTCAGTAAGGATCTGCAAGGAAACAGAGAGAATTGAGGGAGGAGCCCTGCTTGGGGCGGTTATGGAATCACGTCCTGTCCAAGGTCATTCCTGAAGGGAAGCTGCCTGGTTCACTCTGGCCAGTTCATACACAAATTCAATTCCCGTTTCTGATACCCTCCGCCCCACAATGCACACCCTGGGCACTTAGTGTAAATTGGGACTCTGAAAGTTATTAAATGTATCCATCTCCCTCCAGTAGAATAGAGGTATTCAAAGATGAGCTGTGTTATCTATTTGTTTATCTAGTATATGCATGGCCTGTACGAACTTATCAAATGAGTAAGAAATGACTGATTGGGTGGAGGTGGGGAGAGAAAAGGCTGCCTTGTACATCCCTTGCTGGGAAGGTGGCATGTGTGGCAGAGAGTTCCCAGATCTTTGCCCTGGACACAGCCCCTGCGGCAGCTCCTTCGCGGTTGGATTTGAGATGAATTTTTATCAAGACCACTGTGTCTTCACGATCCAGAAGTTGGGGTAAGGGCTGCCTCTGGGACGAGCAGGGGCAGCACTTTAACTGCCTGCCTCGAGCAAAATGTTTTTGAAATCTTTTTCTGAGCTTTACTTCCGAAACTCATTTGAATTGTGCCTTCTCCTTGCTAAGGTATCTTTTTAAAAAGTTATTAAATTTATTGGGATGACATTGGTCAATACAATTATATAGGTTTTAAGTGTACAATTCTATAATACATCATCTGTGTATTGCATTGTCTGTGTATTGCTTACTACCCGAAGTCTAGTCTCCTTCCATCACTATATATTTAACCCCCTTTACCCTCTTCTATGTCCCCTCCACCTCACTTACCCTCTGATAACTACCATACTGTTGTCTGTGTCTATGATTTTTTGTTTGCTTGTCGTTTTTGTTTGTTGCTTTCAGTTTTATATCTCACATATGAGTGAAACCATACAATTTTCGACTTTTTCTGTCTGATTTATTTTGCTTAGCATAATAATCTCATGATCCATCCATGTTGTCACAAATGGCAGTATTTCACCTATTCTTATGGCTGAGTAATATTCCATTGTGTATATGTAGCACATCTGTATCCAATCATCTATCGAAGGATACTTCAGTAGTTTCCATGTCTTGGCCACCATGAATAATGCTGCAATGGGGTACACATTAAACATAGGGGTACACAAATATTTTCAGAAGTTTGGTGTAGATATCCAGAAGAGGGATTGCTGGGTCACATGGTAATTCCATTCTTAATTTTTTGAGAAACCTCCATACTGTGTTCCATTGTGGCTGCACCAGTTTATATTCCCACCAGCAGTGTATGAAGGTTCCTAATTAATAGAAATGTAACATCTCATTTACCAGAACTTTGAGTAAGAATGATGGTCAGGATGGAACATATTAACCCTGTGCATTCACCCTGGGGATACGAGCATATGTTTGAGGGGCCCAGACCAGAGTGTCTCTCAAGATGCTGTCATTGTCATCCAGGTGACTTTGTCCTTGGTTTGGGGACATGGTTTTGATATGGCCTTGGCATGTGATAACCGTGTCAGGGTAGCACCGGAATGATCTTGCCTAATTTGATGGGCTTTGTTTTTCTCACATGAGCTGGTCTTTTCCAGCAAGATGAGAAGGCTGGTGTGGACTGTGGACCGCATTCTTCTCTTGCCCTTCATGGCTATCAAATGGGTTGGCGGAGGTGGGGAAGGAATGGGCGCTGCATCCTTGGGAAATCCTCCACAATGTGGCAAAAGGTAACCAGTGTCCCTAGATGGCTATTGCAGCATCATTTATAATGAAAATTTGAAAGCAACCTTAATGTTTAATTATAGCAGGATACTTTTAAGCAAATTCATGGCTTGATGGAATATCTTGCAGTCATTAACATCATTTTTAGTGTAGCAACGTGGAAAAGGGTAAATAAAAGCAGGTTTCAAATTTGGTTTATAAACACATTAAAATGCATATCTGAATGATGAATAAAGAAACTGGTTCCTTTGGCTGCCTCTGAAGAGGGAAATTGGTAGCTGGGGAACAGAAGGGAAGAGAGACTATTGATTGTGTGGGCTTTTGTGCCTTTTGACTTTTATACCTATTCAAAAATAACAAAATGGAAAGAAATTATGTAAAACATGAAAGGAAACAGCAAAAAGAGGATACTAGTTTTATTATGGAGTGCCATGAATATATTTTCATTTCACTCCAGGCTTATTATAATAACAACAACACAACAATAATAAGCACATTGAATTAAAAGAGCAAGTGTGAGTACATACGACGTAGGAAGAACTATCTTCAAATTGCTCGAGTGTTGGAGAAAGTAGAGCCCACTCTGTGTTTTCTGTGCTGGTGCATCATGGGTGGGGTAGAAGCTACCTCATAGGTAATCCAAAACAATAGGTACATAACAATAATTTGATTGGAAATTTGTATTGAATTTTTTCATTTGTTCCAGAAGCACACAGTTATTATAATAATGAAGATCTGTTTTTATTATAATCAAGCCCTATTCTTCAGACCCCTGGGGAGCCCCGGCCGGCTTCCCTTCCTTGGTGACATGCCTCTGGCTGGCTGGCCCATGCAGAGGCATGAGGTGGACAGTGGTGTAATACACCTTTCTCCAGGTGGCTCCCCGGGGGCTGGCTGACCTGGCTTCCCACACATATTGTATACAAAGTTCCCTGACTTCCCCTGCATAAGGGAGTATTTTGTTTAGACAGCCTTTTCTGCCTCCTGCCCCCCAACCCCGGCAGCCCAGCCTGGGGACACTGGGCCACAATCACTGTAAACCCTTTCCATCTTATTGGGCCCAGGGAAGCTCTAGGAAGATTGGGTGGGATGACACATGATGGGGTGCCTGCCAGTGCACTGAAAGCAAGCCTGCCTGTGACCTCTGGCTGTTCCAGGGGGTCTACCCATAGCTGGTCCTGCAACTGAGAAATTTGTCTTGGGTACTTTTCCTTGCTGTGCTCCCCAACCCCTCTGAGGCCTTACCTCCTTGCACTCTCTGTGACCAAACATGCAGCCTCTATCTATCCTCTTTACTCAACCCAGGGCTCCCAGGTCTCCCCTATCTTCCCCCCCAGCCGTTACCCCTTTTAGGGAAGCCATTTCTCGGTGCTCTCTTTTCTGGGAGTGACGGGAAGGACTTCTGTACTCTGAGGCCTCACAGGGGAATTTGTGTTTCCAAGATGATTGACAAGTATAGTGTTTTAACCAAAGCAGTTAATCCCTAATGGTAGAATTTCAGGTTACACAGCAAGGACACAGTGGAGCTATATAAGGGCATTAAATTCACTTCAGCGGCCCTCAGATCACTCCATTTTAGAAGCTGCATGCATTTCCTGTGTTTAAAAGCAATTCTATCACTGTACTTGACTGCTAGATAATTGAAAGGAAATGGTACACGTATGTTTTAAGTTTTTATTATATTTCTAAGATAAAACATATAGGAAGGGCATAAAGTATTAAGTATATAGCTTGGATAATTTTTAGTACTATTCTCAATTTTCTTTACGTCCCCCTGCATTGTGCCTCATATGTCCTATTATCCAGATGTTATAGGTAGAGGGTGGAGTCTCTGAGGCCGTAAGCATCTGCCTAATATCTTAGAGCTAAAAATCAGGATTGGCACTCGCGTCCATCTGACCTCAGAACTTTAGGCACAGCTAGTGATAAACCTAGGAGCAGAATTTATGTGAGAGGTAGGGCAGCCAGTGGGGCTCCCTGGTGGTTGGAGCAGACTGAAGGCTGCACGGGGTCTGATGTAAGATCATGTGTGGTGTTCTGAGGTGAAATAGAAGAGTGTTTAAACCAATATTATTCATAATTTGTTTTTTAAGGAAAATCACTGAATTAGAGAATACTTAGAAACCTTGGATTTATTATTTTTTAATTTTTAATTAACTTTGGGTATGTGAAATAACTGCTTCATGAGCAGTGAACCCAGGAAAGCTGAACCTGGCTTCCAAAATCTGAAATTATTCTTACATAAGCATAGTTTATAATCACTTCCGTTCATTTATTTGTTCCTACTATAATAATCTTTCAATTTAGTTTCTTCTTACAAGCTAAACATACCCATGTTTATATTATGAATTTTCTTAGCAAACCACTTTCACTTCTTTTCTTACTCCCAGAAGAAAAAAGAAAACACCCAAAATCCATTGAAAAACAAATATTTATAACCCTATATGACATCCCAAAGTAATCTAATGCATATCTCATTGTCCTACTAATGAGTGGTCATCACTAATTGTAATGTGACAGGTACAGGAAAGAGAAAGTGGTGTATCCGTAATGTGAAATGTGCAGCCAAGGTCACGTTCTCACATTTGATCCCGGGGTTGTGTGTCGCCTTATGAAGCCAGCACTCAGCAGGTCCTGTCTTGGAGTGGTACCATGCTAAAGAAAGGATCCAGCAACTAAAAATCATTTCAAAAGAGCTAAAATTGGTTCTTTACCTCCTTCCAAGGGAACACAAGTCCCCTTTTCTCTCCTGGTGGTGTCTATTTGAACTCAAAGCTTCCTAGGGTAGAAAATCCAAAACACTTGCCCTCCCTCCTCTCCCAGCCCCCATGGTGTTACCCTTCTTACCCTTTCCTTCTCTCTTTCAGCACTGCGGGAAGTAGATCGATTTAGCCAACCGGGTAATTCCTCAGACTTCTGCCTCTCTCTTCTTTCTCCTCCTCCCACGTCCTGGATTCTCCACATCCATATTCAGAAAGCCACCTGGCAGGAGTCCAGCCCTCCTGAGGTCAAAGTCCAGATTCTCTGTGATGGGAAGGAGGGTTACAGGTGACCAGGTCTGACGCATCCTGTGTGTAGTACTTATTTGTCAGACATGTCACGTGTATGCAATGAGTGGTCTGGTTAAGGATGAAATTTGCATCTCAGGAGGCCACTGCAGTTGCTGCACACAGACAGCAAACCACCCAGCTCTCCCAGTTTCTTTCTTTACTGCCTGTGATCCCTTTTGCCTGATTTGCCCTTGTAGGTGTCTCTTCTGACCCTGCACAATGAGCGTCCTCATTAGCTTGCAAGTTCCTTCGAGCCAGGCTCGGGAGCACTCACCCCCCAGAGCCAATGTGATAGCAGCTCACTGTCACCAGGAACTATGAGAATTATGTGGGTGCCTGTTGGTATTTTCTGTGCCACACGTGCTGAGAACATTAAGGCTCTGACCTTACAGGCATATCATAAGACTTTTCAGTTCTCGTGGCACCTTTCCAGGGCTGTAGGTCTCACGGTAGTTTTCCTTGGGGAATTAATGAAGGGTCTACTTGCAAAGCAGGCTTGTCTGGCTTGGAGTTATTCCCCATTTGTTGTCAGTGTGAGTCAAGAAAGGAAGCCCAAAGAATCTGAGAAGTCAGAAGAAAACCGGAGGGAGCTATCCTTGCATTTCCTCCACTTTGATAGACTCATTCTTATTTTATTTTATTATTGTAGTAAGAGCATTTAACACGAGATCCACCCTTTTCACAAATTTGAAAGTGTGCAGGGTTGTTAACTATAAGCACGAATTTGCACAGCAGACTCTAGAACGTACCTTGCTTGACTGAAACTTTATGCCCACTGCTTAGAAA